>NC_090819.1:115522019-116880591 GCF_000390325.3 Nicotiana tomentosiformis
GATTTGATTTACTTTACATTGTCTTGTTTTTTTTCCTCAAAAAGTTTTGATCCAAATGAAACGGCAAAGCGTTAAAAGTATTTCTAGTGTGTAATTGCCAACTGGAGTCCTTGTAGTCAATTTGGGATTCTGACAAGCATGCAAGGTTGATTTGGAGAATTGTTAGTTGCTTTCTCCCTTTTATTTTCCATGAAATTCTGGTAACCGGACTATATTGATATGCAGCCATGCACTGACAGACAATTAATTTCGTGCAATCATAAACTAATTACTTCGACAGGCTTATCAAGGAGTTTGACAGAGAAGTAAAGGATTTGGAATATAAAAATGATGCTGACACAACCAAGATGCTGAATGAGAAAAAGCAATCAATGGTCTGGTTCATTGGAAAGCTTTTCTATAATATTTATGCCACAACGAATGGATCTGTTTTTTCTGAACTGATGTTGTCTTTTCTATCTTCCTTTTGCAGATCAAAGAGTTGAACTCTTATGTTGCTCTGAAAAAGCAGTAAGTGCTTTTTGGGTAGCTTTACTCATTATCTAAAACATCGTTTTAATAGTCTGCTGATTCTTGAACTGCTTTGTTTTTCCTTAACTTAAGATTCATTGCCAAAATATATGCTTTCTTCAAATATCTTTGCACAGAGCGATTATACATGTTCTGTTCCAGAGCGAGTTTGTTAGCACCTTTACAATTATACGAGTCTTTCCTTACCCACCATCAATGTTGTATTGAGATTTTATATCGTTAGCTTTGTCTTGTTGAAATTGAATGATCCTTTCCACTTTCCCAAAAAGTTCTATTGTATATTTGTAGTTCCTTAAATCCGGGATGCTTCGATTGAAGTTTGACTGTAATGCTGGTGAAAGAAAGTGGCTGCAACACTTCAAACAGTATTTCCATGAATGTGCCTGCAAGATTACAAATAGGAAAAAAAGAATTTTCTACCCTCGAGACTTGAGGCCCACAAATGAAGCTAGGAATAGCAACAGAGTTAGAATCATTAAATTTAACAATTGATAAACACATAGTAAGTCACTTGTATATTTGCATGAGGTTGTTGACTTGGACATAGTACAAGGTATCCACCTTATTTATGAGTTAATCAAATTCAATATACTCCTTAGATATGTGACACTAGTTCAGGAAATCAACAATAAACTCTGTTTCAGGACTTGGATTATACATGTTAATAGTTGGTCTTCACTCAAGGATGGTTAAAGATTAGGACACTGTTTTCCCGTTGGTGAACATGCAGAAGTAGCACTTCCGTTTTTTATGAAGTAAACTAGAACTTAAGTTTGTATCGGACGAACAAGAAACCCCCAACTTTTTGGTTTTATTGTATATGTTATTTCTCTTTGGTTTCTGAATCATAGACTTAATTTTTGTGTCTGTGGTTCTCTAGATACGCAAGCAATATTGAGAACAAGCGAGTAGATCTTTTTGAGGGTCCTGGTGAAGGGTTTGCTGAAGAGAATGGCTTGCTAGCTTCAAGTAAGCATATCTTTAACTTTTGTACTTTTAATTTTAGACATCCTTCATTATCTTAGCGTTCTGGCCTTTTATGCTGCAATTTGAGTTTTGACATAAAATATGCTTTCTTTTGGACTGAAGTATGCTGTATTTCTTCTTGGCTCTCATCTGGTGATTAGTAGTTCTGTCTTTTTTTTTTATTGTTCTCACTTGTTTCTCAGCTGAAGAGCTGGTTTCAAGGTATCCCTTCTGTTCTTTTGTTGGGTGAGTGGGGCAGTTGAAGCTGCCGTTGAAAGAATACTGCTTCTTACTGATAGGATCTGATTGAGATTGATACACAAATTTGAAGGCTACCTTGCATGATTCTAAATTATAATAGGTGTCTTTCCACAATTACTAGTTGAAAATGTCTCATAACTGTATCTATGGCTATTAGAAAGGAAAATTTTCCATGTTCATTATAGGTGCTTATGGTTGGTATCAGAATTGAGGTTACACTAGGCAAATCTTGTCACCTTCGAGAGTACAAAATGAAAGTTATTGATGCCTCACCTTCATCAACATTAAACCAATGTGCACTTTAACCTTTCATTTTATGAATTGTGAAAAGTCAATTTGTCTTGAAATTGACTGTAATTTATTGAAAGAGGCCTCCTCTATATGTGTGATATTTGTCTTGGAAGCGCAACTAAATGCCAAAGCTAATGGAATGAAAAATATGGTCAAGAGGGGTGTGATCCAGAGTGACAGTTTTTTGTCTGGTTCAGATATCTGGAACTGTTTAACCTGAATCTGAAAGTAGAGACTAGGTTGCCTTGTGTAGGTCATCATGATTCAATCTGACATATTGTGTTTCCCTAGTCTCTACTTTCAGATATCTACACAAGGCAACCTAGTCTCTACACACGCGCGCACACACACACATATATATATATATATGTGTGTGTGTGTGTGTGTGTGTGTGTATGTATATGTATATATAGAATGGAGTAAGTTCTGATTCAATTCTCTTGAATCTTTTGCCACAAGTAATTCAAGCTAATCATCCTATATAACGAGAGTTCATTTGTCCCTTTCAAATGAATGAATCTCTTTTGCTGCATATTGTCATTGACTTTTGCAAGACATGGCTGTTTTGGCAACTTGCAAAGGAACTTTGACCTCATTGATTTTTACTCCTTGCCTATAGGTTTTTTAATATTTTAAAATCAATTGTCCCTACAGCTTTCTGATTGCTGATGTAACATTGCAGATATGAGCAATCAACAACTGATGGATCAAGGAAATAGGATGATGGATGAGACAGATCAGGTCATTGAGAGATCAAAAAAGGTTGGTATTTCATGAATGAATGTTTTTTGTATTGCCAAGTTGAATCTCAAAATTCGCCAGTTAGTTAATGATGATTTGAGTTGCTCTTCATGCCGTTTCCTGACTAACAAATTATATGATAAAGGAATGACACTCTGTTATGGTCGTTGTTTAACATTCTTCAGTACCTTTAAGATGAGAAACATTTTGCTTCTTTACATTTTATTTCCATCTTTCAGTTTTGGAGATTGTTGTTTCTTTTGAGATATTTAATTTTATGGAAGTCCTCCGATCAGGATTTAGTGGGATCTAGCTTGTTTTGTAGTCGGTAAAGTGCAAATCCCTATATTTTGGGATCAAAGTTGTCAAAAGTAGGACAATCTAGATTCATTTCACTCCAAATGGGGAGCTTATTGTCGAACCTAACTGGATTTGGTTTGATACCGAAAAGAGGGCATCGCTATCTAAGGGTGGCATGTGGGCTGGGCCCGGTCCTAAGTGGGCTTCATGGGCCTGGTCCTAAGTGGGCCGGTCCTAAGCGGTCCCGGGCTTCGCAGGCTTCTTGTTGGAACCGGCCCAGGACCGGGACCACGAACTAACGGTCCCGGGTTAAGTGAGCCGGTCCCGGACCTAAGTGGGCCCAACAGATACTTTCTATTTTTTAATTTTTTTTTAATAGAAGTTAGAGAAAAAAAATGGTAATAGAAATATCTAAGGCAATTCCTTGTAAATTATATTATAGAATTGTCACTTAAATTTTTTAATTCAAATTTAAAAACAAAAATATTGTAAAGAGATATTCAAAGCAATGCGTTATAATATTATAATATATATATATATATATATATATATATATATATATAAGATACTAGGTCTACAACCTAGTAGTATATTTGCTAAAAAAATAAGAAAAACAATGAAAGTGTTGAGAAAGAAAAGACAATGAAAAGAAAAAGGAGGTTAATTTGTTTTAGAAAGAAGGAAGACAATGGTGGTTAATTGTTAAAGTATTGTGGTGTTTATAAGGGACTTGAGTCACTGTTTGTCCATATGGGTCCTACCCATTCTTAATTTCACATTACAACCTCATAAAAGTCCAACGTGATCTCAACTCAAAGACTCCTACATTAGTGGGGAACTACATGATAGTCATGTATATATATATATATATATATATAAGCTATATATATAAGAAAAAGTGTAATTATAAAAAAATTGGGGTTAAAACAAAGTTGGGGGTTAAATGCCTATATATAAATAGCCAACGGTTATTTTGGCAGGTAAAACGGCCATATTTTAAATGCCATAAATGCTATAATGTGGCAGATTCTTTTTTTAAAAAAATTTAGCCCTTGGGCCCGGATAGGCCCGTTTAGGACCGCTTGAACCGGCCCACTTCCCAGCCGGTCCCGGTCTCGCGGGCCTCGCCTATGGGACCGGCCCACTACCCAACCTACCTCCCCACGGTCCCAGTCCTATCCGGTTAGAACCGTTTAGGCCCACTGACCATTTGGGCTTGCGGTCCTGGGCCGGGCCCGGTCCTAACCGGCCCACATGCCACCCTTATCGCTATCTAACATAAGCTTTTACTCATTGCAACATCATACCATATGAAATGCTATCATCTGCTTTTTCTGTGAATGTTTTGGACTACTAAATTCCCAAGCTAAGGTTGACTATAATATTGATTAGGTATAATTATAGCTAGAAAAGGATTAAATGAAATCTGGTTTAAACAAAAATAGTTTTTCTTCTTTTCCTTTAAAAAAATTAGGTTAAGAACAATACAATATTTCATTTGCTCCACTTCTAAAAGATTCCGAGACAAAGCCCTAACATGTCATCAAACTCATCATCAGGATGTGAAACCGCTGAAATGAGTAATGACTTATGGTATCTTAGCCAGTAGATTAAACAGACATTCTTTTCCTGCACAGTGCTCATTGGTACTAGGAGCTAGTAAAGCAGGGAATATGATGCCATTTGAGAAGTGAGTCCTGTAAACTAGTTTTTTTGACTCTTTTGCTTCCCTGTTATGTAGATTACATGCTCTCTTTTTTTCACAGGTGGTTCAGGAAACTGTAAATGTTGGAACAGTTATACATTTTAAGATATACTATATATATATCTTAATATATATATAGTAAGATGTATATATAGTATAGTATAGTATAGTATACTATATACTATACTATACTATACTATATATACAGCTTAAGATATATAAGCTATATATATATATATATATATATATATACTATACTATATATTCGATATATATACATATCTTAAGATGTATATATAGTATATTATAGTATATATATAAGATATATAAGCTTATATATATACTATACTATACTATATATTCGATATATATACATATCTTAAGATGTATATATAGTATATTATAGTATATATATAAGATATATTCGATATATATACATATCTTAAGATGTATATATAGTATATTATAGTATGTATATATATATAAGATATATAAGATGTACATATAGTATAGTATAGTATGTATATATATAAACTATATTCGATATAAGATGTATATATAGTATAGTATATATATATATATATATATATATATATAAGCTATATATATAAGAAAAAGTGTAATTCTAAAAACATTGGGGTTAAAACAAAGTTGGGGGGGTTAAATGCCTATTTATAAATAGCCAACGGCTATTTTTGCAGGTAAAACGGCCATATTTTAAATGCCATAAAGGCTATAATGTGGCAGATTCTTTTTTTAAAAAAATTTAGCCCTTGGGCCCGGATAGGCCCGTTTAGGATCGCTTGAACCGGCCCACTTCCCAGCCGGTCCCGGTCCCAACCGGTCCCGGTCTCGCGGGCCTCGCCTATGGAACCGGCCCACTATCCAACCCACCTCCCCACGGTCCCGGTCCTATCCGGTTAGAACCGTTTAGGCCCACTGCTCATTTGGGTTTGCGGTCCTGGGCCGGGCCCGGTCCTAACCGGCCCACATGCCACCCTTATCGCTATCTAACATAAGCTTTTACTCATTGCAACATCATACCATATGAAATGCTGTCATCTGCTTTTTCTGTGAATGTTTTGGACTACTAAATTCCCAAGCTAAGGTTGACTATAATATTGATTAGGTATAATTATAGCTAGAAAAGGATTAAATGAAATCTGGTTCAAACAAAAATAGTTTTTCTTCTTTTCCTTTAAAAAAATTAGGTTAAGAACAATACAATATTTCATTTGCTCCACTTCTAAAAGATTCCGAGACAAAGCCCTAACATGTCATCAAACTCATCATCAGCATGTGAAACCGCTGAAATGAGTAATGACTTATGGTATCTTAGCCAGTAGATTAAACAGACATTTCTTTTCCTGCACATTGCTCATTGGTACTAGGAGCTAGTAAAGCAGGGAATATGATGCCATTTGAGAAGTGAATCCTGTAAACTAGTTTTTTTGACTCTTTTGCTTCCCTGTTATGTAGATTACATGCTCTCTTTTTTTCACAGGTGGTTCATGAAACTGTAAATGTTGGAACAGAGACTGCTGCAGCACTGAAGGCACAGGTATGCTTATTTTACAAAATGGACATGTTTAAGATGCAAGACCGTGATCTTATATTGTTTTCTTGTGGCCCTTGCTTCATCCTATGTCTTATATGTGCCTGCTTGCCCAGACTGAACAAATGAGCCGGATAGTCAATGAGCTAGACTCGATCCATTTTTCGATCAAGAAGGCTACGCAGTTGGTCAAGGAACTCGGTAGGCAGGTCAATTTCTAAATTGTACAATCCCCCTTTCATTACCTTTTCTTTTTATGTCATCTTGTGACTCTAAATAAAATTCTTCTTTAGGTTGCAACTGATCGTTGTATTATGGGCTTGCTCTTTCTGATTGTGGTTGGGGTCATAACAATTATTATTGTGAAGGTCAGATGCCTTCCCCCCTCTTCTGTAGCAGTTCCAAATGATTTTTGTTTCAATGCCCTTAAACAATATTAGGATTACTTATCAAGTAATTTTTTCTGGTATTAAGCTATATCCAAGTATCATTTGAATTTCAACAGTTCTTCGTTTGCCACCTTCAAATTCATCCAGCTTGCAACATTGTAGTGGTCTTATACTTGAGATTAAAATGTTAATATCAATACGGGCAATTACAACTTTTTTGCTTTATTTGGCTATGTGCCCATCTAGCACTTCATAATACAGTTTCTTGACCCTTTTAACCATAAAACTGTTAGAGGGCCTAATGGCCTACTTCAAACTGTCATCATAGGTACGTTGGCACATAAACTACAGCATATGAAGTATCTAGCATAGCGCAATTAAGCTTCTAGTCTTCCCAAAAAAGGTTCTATTGCTAGTTATCCTAATAAGGTTTTTGTTATTGCATCTAATTTATCCAATGTTTGTGCTGCATTTTATGAATGTTTACTAGTTAGTCCAATTATGAAGTACTGATATAGTAAAGAAGTCACAGTTGCACTTAGGAAACTGCAGTGCAAGGTGGGTTAGCTGATCTTTTGTATAGAGATATCTGATAATAATGCAAATTTGATGTTAGTTTTAAGAACTTGCATTACCATTATTTTGTCATTAGTGCAGCATTACCATTTGATTGTTAGTAGTGTGTGCCTTAAGGGTTTTGGTTGGAGGTAAGGCTTTCAACTCTAGTCCCAGTTGGTAGCAGCAGTCATAGAAATTAAAAAGCGTCAGTTTATGGGAGACTTCACAACTGGAGAAGTACCATTGATGGAACCCATTATTCACTTCTTCACAAGGCTTGATCACGCTTTGCCCCTCAAAAACAAAATTCTATTTGATTTATGTTATCATTGGTATTTGGTGGAATAATAACATATATTGAGGCTAAAACTACTATAACTTTTGGATTTGCAGATTGTAAACCCACATAACAAAGACATCCGGGACATCCCTGGATTAGCCCCTCCAGCTCCCAGTCGAAGATTACTTGCTTATCCTTACTGAAATCTCGAAACAAACCATTTTCACAAGGATAGTGCACATTATTCACGTCTCAGTGCATTTACTTGGTTTTTGACTTAAGAACAGAGAGTGGCCGAGCACAAAAGCAAGGCAAGGGTTGAAGGAGAAGTACCTAAGAAGTACCTGGTTCAGAAAAGAAGGGTCTCCCACCTTCTCCTTTTTAATGATAGTTTCCCATTCTTTGTGATGTTTTAATGGGATAAGTTCATATGTTACTATTTGTATGATTATTTTCTGTATTCTAGATAACTGGAACTTTTCCATGGAGGGAGGGACTTTTGAACTACACAAAGCTTTGGCACTGATTGAGTTGTGCATACACCAGTGTTGTATAATATCATTATTAATCTTTATTATATTTGTGGAACCTATGTTAGTTATTGTTCAATTATTCCACTCCCCTTGGTTTTCCTGTTAGTTATTGTTCCATTATTCCACTTCCCTTGGTTTTCCTTTCTTTTTGGAACCTTCTATTCTATCCACTTTATTTATCTCTTTCCAATCTTTCTTGTTGTTTGATTTAGCATATACTCCGACAAGGACTCGATGTTACTGTTGTCTGTTGGTAACTTGTCATCTGTAATCTAAATATTTCAAGTTTTATCATTTACTTATTTCTTTTTTTTTTTCTTTCAAATTTATTACCCCTAGACGGGGAACAATAGAATTGCTTGCTAGTTGAGAGGGTTATGATTTTAGAAAACTGCAATTAGTATTGAATTCCCCTCGATTTGTTATGAAATATAGCTCAAAGTAACAATATGGAACAAGGAAAAACAAGTTAAGAGATATATAGAGAAAGAGAGAAGAGATTTTATTTCTTCTTCAATTGTGTGTATTTTTCAATCTATTACAAGGCCTTTATATAGGCATGAAAAGTGAAGAAAATATGTCATTGAATATGTCATTATACATAAAAAAAAATGTCATTGAATATGTCATTAAGCATTTGAGATGAAGATCATGGAGGAAGAGTAGACATCTACCATAATTTGATATTTCTTATAACACCCCCCCCCCCCCCCCTTGGGTGTCCATAGATAATGTGCCTCGTTAAAACCTTATTAGAAAAAAATCCTAGTGAAAGAAAAAGAGTACACATGTTTAGAAATATGCTTTTTGGTTGCCTCATTAAAAACCTTGCAAGAAAAACCCAGTGGGACAAAACCTTGTAAGGGAAAAAGTGTACACCGCATATTAGCTCCCCCTGATGAGAGCATCAATTCACATCCTTGAGCCTTCGCATCCCAATCTTGTATACTAGTTTCTTGAAGGTTGACGTCAGTAGAAATTTGGTGAACAAATCAACCATATTATCACTTGAATGGATCTGTTGCACATTGATATCACCATTCTTTTGAAGATCATGTGTCAAAAATAACTTTGGTGAAATGTGCTTTGTCCTATCTCCTTTTATGAATCCTCCCTTCAGTTGGGCTATGCATGCTGTATTGTCTTCATACAAAATTATGGGTAGTTTGTCACACTTCAAACCACATTTGTCTCGAATACAATGTATTATAGACCTCAACCATATACATTCTCGACTTGATTCATGAATAGCAATTATCTCAGCATGGTTAAATGAAATAGCCACAATTGATTGCTTAGTCGATCGCCAAGATATTGCAGTGCCTCCACATGTAAACACATAGCCAGTTTGAGATCGAGCCTTGTGTAGGTCAGATAAATACCCAGCATCGGCATAACCAACAAGATCGGGGTTGCAATCATTGAAATAAAATAAGCCCATATCGGTAGTCCCTTTTAGATACCGCAATATGTGTTTAATTTTATTCCAATGTTTCCTTGTAGGAGCCGAGCTATATCTTGCTAAGACATTAACTGAAAAAGTTATGTCAGGCCTTGTAGTGTTAGCAAGATACATTAGTGCACCAATTGCACTAAGATATGATACTTCAGGACAGTTCTTCATTCTTTTCTTGAGGTCAGAACAGGTCCTTATTCACATCAAGTGATCGAACAATTATCGGAGTACTTAATGGATGTGCTCTATCCATGTAAAACTGTTTCAATACCTTTTCTATGTAGGCAGATTGATGAACAAAAGTCCTGTTTGCCAAATGTTCAATTTGCAAACCAAGACATAATTTTGTCTTTCCGAGATCTTTCATCTCGAATTCCTTCTTTAAATAATCAATTGCCTTTTGGAGTTCTGTAGGAGTTCCAATAAGGTTTATGTCATCAACATTCACAGCAAGTACAACAAACTCCGATGTTGTTTTCTTTATAAAAACACATGGAAATTTGACATCATTTATATAACCTTCCTTTAATAAATACTCATTAAGGCTGTTATACCACATTCTTCCTGATTGCTTTAGACCATACAAAGATCTTTACAATTTGATTGAAAATATTTTTCGGGACTTTGAATTATGTGCGTCAGGCATTTGAAATCCCTCGGAAATTTTTATGTATATCTCATTATCAAGTGAGCCGTAAAGGTAGGCTGTAACCACATCCATTAAATACATGTCAAGCTTTTCATAGACAACAAGACTAATGAGATAACGGAACGTTATAGCATCCATAACAAGAGAATACGTCTCTTCATAATCGACACCAGGTCTTTGTGAAAATTCTTGTGCAACAAGGCGTACTTTATATCTTTGTACCTCATTTTCTCATTCCTTTTTCGTACAAAGACCCATTTATAGCTAATAGGTTTAACACCATTAGGTGTTTGGACTACATATCCCAAAACTTCACATTTCGAAAGTGAATCCAACTCAGATTGGATTGCTTCTTACCATTTTGGTCAATCACGTCTTTGTCGATATTCTCCAACAGATTGAGGTTCAAGATTCTCATTATCTTGCATAATGCTAGATGCAATATTGTATGCAAAGACATAATCCACCACTATATTCAATCGATTCAAATTTGTCTCAATATCGATTGGATTTATTGATAGTTTCTTATTTTTTTGAGTCTCAGGCTCATCGATATCCTCATGAATCTCATGATTGGTTAAATTATGGGTTTCTTTATGAGACTCTTTCGTAGTGTCATCTTGATCATTTATTTTCCTTTTTCTAGGATTTCGATCATTAGAACCCAATGGTCTGCCACGCTTTAAGCATGCTTTTGACTCATTAGCTATGACACTAGAAGATTGTCCAACATGGACATCAATACGGATTGGAACATTCTCTGCAGGGATATGCGATTTTGTTATCAGATCCGTAAATGCATATGGCATTTGATTTTCTATTTTGTGCAAATGGATAATCTTTTGCACATTTTTTTCATAAATAGAGGCACGTGGATCAAAATGAGATAATGATGTATTTTTTCACAAAATTTCACCTTTGGTTTCACCAATTTCTCCCCCTAAAATTGGGAAAAATGCCTCGTCGAATCGACAATCTGCAAATCGAGCAGTGAATAAATCTCCCGTTAATGTTTCAAGGCAGCGAATAATGGAGGGAGATTCAAACCCAACATATATTCCTAACCTTCTTTGGGGACCCATCTTGGTGCGATATGGCGGTGCTACAGACACATATACAGCGCATCCAAAAATTCTTAGATGAGATATATTAGGTTCATGACCCAAAATTAATTGCAACGGGGAATATTTATGATAATTTGTCGGTCTGAGACGAATTAGCATTGCTGCATGCAAAATGGCATGACCCCAAACTGAAGTGGGTAACTTGGTTTTCATGAGTAATGGTCTTGCTATCAATTACATATGTTTAATTAAAGGTTCTGCAAGGCCATTTTGAGTGTGAACATGAGCTACAGAATATTTCACTTTTATCCCAATTGATAATCAATAATCATTAAATGCTTGGGATAAAAACTCAGTGTCATTATCAAGTCTAATAGACTTAATTGGATTATCGAAAAATTGTGCCCGTAATCGGATTATTTATGTCATTAATTTTGCAAATGCCAGGTTACGAGATGACAATAGGCATACATGAGACCATCTAGAAGATGCATCTATTAAGACCATAAAATATCTAAACGACCCACTACGTGGGTGAATAGGTCCACAAATATCTCCTTGTATACGTTCCAAAAACGCAGGGGACTCAATCCCAACCTTTATTGGTGATGGTCTAATAATTAACTTGCCTTGATAACAAGAAGTACAAGAAAATTGACTATTTAAAAGAATCTTTAAATTCTATAATGGATGCCCATTTGAGTTCTCTATAATTCGTCTCATCATAATTGATTCGGGATGTCCCAATCGATCATGCCAAAGTACAAAAGTATTGGAATTAGTAACATTTTGGTTTACGATAGAATGTTCCTCAATTGCACTAATTCTTGTCCAATACAGGCCACAAGATAAAGATGGGAACTTCTCAATAACCCTTTTCTGGCCAGAGACATTCTTGGTAACGATGAGATATTCGAGATTATTCTCATCTATTGTCTCAATATAAAATCCATTTCGGTGGATATCTTTAAAACTCAATAAGTTCCTCTTGAACTTGGAGGAGAACATTGCATTATCTATGATAAGTATTGTTCCCTTAGGCAGAGTTATAGTAGCTCTTCCAGAGCCTTCAATTAATTTTGTACTACCATATATTCATCAGCATCTATATGGTGAATATCTCTTTTAAAGAGAAAGTTATACCATTATGGTCATGGTCAAAATTAGATGGAAGATCTGTTTCTTGCATTATTGTTGTCCTTTAATAATCACATTGACAAAATATTTTGGCGTACAATAGGTACGTAACCAATGACCATTCATGCCATAATAATGACATTATTTTCTTATTTAATCTCAAACCCCCTTCTCGAGGTAAGTGTGGTATATTTACTACCACTAGCACGTTCATATTCTTGTAAGAATGAATATGTATTCATAATAATTATCACATTATTTTCACATTCACTTCAGGAATGTAACATAATAATCCATGCGTGCTTCATAAAATCTCATGCCATATCAATAGCAAACATCACTTTCACAAAGTGAAGGATTATTTTGAGAGCAATTATTATTCTCATTACCATAATGATGACAATTATAATTTCGTCAATTACCACGTCCACATCCATTCATAACTCCACGGTAACATCATGTCTTATTTTATACTTATGGGATGGATTTTTCCTATTGGTGGCGATTGAATTTAATTTGCATATGCAAACTTTCATTAACTGGACTCAATCAAATAAAAAGTATCAAGCAAATATAGAAAAATACATAATCAATTAAAATCTACGTGTCCTTTGTGATAATTATCCCACTTTAAGATGGAAGAGATATGTGACAAAATAGAAAGAAAAAATATGTGCTCTCTCAAAAGTGTTCACTTCGTGTTTCTTAATATTAACACATAGGAACATAATACTTGTTATAGGAAAAATATTTATCGTTCTTTACACCAAAAATCCTTACATGATTTGATGAACTTTTAAGAAAAATATTTCCGTAAAGCAAGTATGTTCATGTATGGAAACATAAATAACAAAGTGTAAAGAATAAAGAAACTTGAAAACTAATTAGAAAAGGCTAACCGTGATGGCCGAATATATGCTGGCGTTGTATACCTTATACCGTCATCGTTCTTACCATATTATTAACATTAAATGACGCTGCCGCATCATAATAACTCAGTTGGCTAGAACTTCGTGCTGATAACGTGTTATGAAATATAACTCAAAGTAACAATATGGAACAAGGAAAAACAAGCTAAGAGATATATAGAAAAAGAGAGAAGAGATTTTATTTCTTCTTCAATTGTGTGTATTTTCCTATTTATTACAAGGCCTTTATATAGGCATGAAAAGTGAAGAAAATATGTCATTGAATTTGTCATTAAACATAGAAAATATGTCATTGAATATGTCATTAAACATTTGAGATGAAGATCGTGGAGGAAGAGTAGACATACACCATAATTTGATATTTCTTATAACACTATTCATGTAATTGTTGCTGTAATTGATGTCGCAGTTTTTATGATGTGGTCATTTGCATATCTATTTTTCGAGTGTTTATAGAATCAACTATTAGAAAAAATAGCATGCTTTATACACACACATATATATATATATATATATATATATATATATATATATATATATATATATATATATATATATATATATATATATATATTCATGCGTTATAGTTATTATGCTTTTCATTTACTGCCAGTAAAGAAAATAATTTCAAGCATCTTCAATAGGAAGAGATTTTGACTACCATTGTTAGGCAAAGCATGACCTTTTTGTATGCATACCTCTCCATTTTTGTGATCAATTTCAATTATTTATTAAGAAAAGTAAAAAAAAAAGCCAAGACGGTGGTGCTTCTTCAATTATAATAAAAGAGAATGATTACATAAGAGAATGATTACATACTATGTTATAGTATTATCATATTAGTGCACTTTCACCTAGAATCTTAATCCATTAAATTTATATATTACCAATAACTTGGACAAATGATCAACCGTCCCAGTGTGAAATAGTTCTTTGGCCAAAAGGTTGTATTTCCATGGTAGTGTTACTAAGTTCAAATTCCAGTAACTTTCTGATCATCGCTGTTCAATTAAACCTTCCTATTTTTCATATAAAACTATGTGAAAAATTTAAAAAATAAAATAATCGACTAAATCAACAAGTTGTATACTGTGGACTCAACGAGTCAATGGAAGTCCTAAAATTTCATACCTCATTATGATTGCATTTCTACCACTAAATATATATGGTTCTATATAATATAGTATCTGGACCTTTCCTTGTACTAAACTAAGTGCCCGTTTAGACATAAGAAGTTTTTCATTTTTTTTTTCGAAAAAATTTAACTTTTTTTCGATATCAGTGTTTGGCTATAATATTTCCAATTTTCACTTGAAGATAAATTTTGGAATTTTTCGAAAATTTAAAAAACTCCAAAAAGTTATTTTTCAAAATTTTCACTTAGATCATTCATAAAAATTTAAAAACAACCCAAAATTATATTCATGTCCAAACAAAACTCTAATTTTTAAATATCATTTTTACTTTTTTTTTTTTTTAGAATTTTACAATTCTTATGTCCAAACGCCCACTTTATGCGAAGTACTATAGAAAAACACAATGTTTAGGTAGACCAAAGGGTTTTATGAGAACATCATTTAATATCAATATAACGTGTAAAAGCTTGACCAAAATTGACATACAAAAATTTTCCATTTCACAAACACATGGGAACAGAGACGAAACTTTATCTCATTTATTGTTGCCATAGATCCAACATTTAAAGGTGATAGAAATGGGCTAGATTTCATTTAGAAATTGCATGCGTTAGTCGTCGTTGAACGGTAAATCATGTTCAAATAATTAATGTAACAATAACCTACACAAATTCATGTCGAAAAGGTTAATTGTACAGTGAATTTCTATGGTCTACATCACATGTCATAAGTGGTATACACATGATTTTATGCAAATAATATCGAAGCTGATGCTTGGAGCAACGGTAAAGTTGTCTGTATGACTTATAGGTCACGGGTTCGAACCGTAGAATATACCAGCCACTTATGCTTGCATTAGGGTAATTAGGGGCGGCTCATACACATGCGGGGCCTAAAGCGAAAGGTTAATATGAGGCCTAAACTTTTAAAAGAAAGTTATAAGATATGTTTTTATTTGAAGTCGATTTTTCTAACTTTTTGCGATATAAAGTTGTTAATAATCTTTTTTATAATCGATTTTTTCTAATAATTTCTTTTCAATTGATATTATAGCCAACTCATTTTCTCTTTCTTGAGATATTGTTGATTTTCGTAAAGATATTATAGAACAATAGAAGTATAAAACTATTGGAAGCTTAAAAGTATTATCGAAAACTTAAACTAAAGAAATCTC
This sequence comes from Nicotiana tomentosiformis, assembly GCF_000390325.3. Lineage (NCBI taxonomy): Eukaryota > Viridiplantae > Streptophyta > Magnoliopsida > Solanales > Solanaceae > Nicotiana > Nicotiana tomentosiformis. Next base: position 115,537,675 of record NC_090819.1, read on the forward strand.
GGAGAAAGAAGGTGAGTAAGAATATTAAAAAGAAAGATAAAAAATATGTAGGGTTTTTGAAATATGAAGAGATTGAGAAAAAGAAATATTGACTTGGACAATTAAGAAGGGAGAGTAAATATTTTACATGTTATCTAATGAAGGAGTAAAACGTGAAAAATTAGAACAGTGGGGAAACTATTCATCTATTTATTAAATAAGCCAAATTATTACTTTATATATAAGTCAAATTATTACTTTATTTATATATATAAAGAGCTTTCTTTCCTTTTATATTAAAAACTCTACTTTTGTATTAAAAGTACTAAATATTATTTTTTTAAATACCTATAAACCTATTATTTTTAAAAAATGGGGTCCCCAAATTTGGGGGCCTAAGGCACAAGCCTTACCACTTATAACGTTAGAGTCGGCCTTGAGGGTAAGCTGTCTAAATAATATCCTTTGGGGTGCGGCACTTCCTTGGACCCTATGTGAACGCGGAACACTTCGTGCACTGAACTGTTTACAATTTGGTCTGTAAGTAGGTAGTTCTTGGTTAGTTTTGAGACTTGACTTTAATATTCGCTTTATATTATTAATTTTCTTAGTATAGTCAGTCTACTGTATATAATGTAAAAATATTTTTTAAGAAAATATTATTTACACATATATAAGGAATCTTTTGAAGTAGCGGAATATTAGATGTAGAAGAGAGTTTGTTATTTAAATTTTTTCTTGATCAAGTGATTCAAATCGATCTGGCAAATGATATTCTTCTAAGTGAAAAAATTAAAGATATCTGTAATTAAATGATGGTAGGCAGCAAGAAATACTTTTCTTCGTCTTCTTAAAGACTTAATATGAACCTACTTCTTATGGCAATTGACGTTGATTTTTAACCAATCATATTTAAGTTTGGATCTGATAATATTATTTTGCGTACTATTTATTCAATATTTTTATTACTTATTTGTCAAAAAGTAAACTTGGACTTTATGTTTGATTAAACAACGTCACGAATTATGGAATTGAGAGAGTATACATATTTTATTAATCCTTATCTCTATTGTCACGACCCAATTTCTAATATAGGCCTGATGGCGCCTAACGTCGTTGCTAGACAAGCCAACAGTGAACTGGCCATGTATTTATTCTTTTTAATAATTTCAAAGTAGTTAATTTTTTTATTTATTAAGTAAATGAGAAGTGAATTTTTTTTATAAAGTAGAGCGTAAACTAATAAAAGAACAAATGCGATGAAATAAATACTCAAAAGCCATAAAGTGTCTACTAGTATGTTCCCAAAAGCCGGTATCACAAGTGTATGAGCAACTAGTAGAATATACAAAATACCTATTCTACTGTCTGAAATAGGATAGATAGAAAGTAAATACAAAAGAGAGACTGCGGGTGCTGCAGAACGGACTCAGAGAGCAGCTCACCATTATGCCTCAGGGTAATAGGGGGTGCGAGCCTGAATGGACACCAGATGCACCTGCCTCAGATCCTGCATGATTAGTGCAGAAGTGTAGCGTGAGTACATAAACAACATGTACCCAGTAAGTATCCAGTCTAACCTCGAAGAAGTAGTGACGAGGGATCGACATCGACACTTACTATAGGCCAACAAATAAAATACAGAAATTCTAAATAAGAATAGAATATGTGAATAATAATAATAACACAATAGCAAGCAGTGAATAAATGATTCTTTAACTGATAGTAAATTCCAAAATCTCCAACTAACACATACTAACTCCAAATGAATTTCGTGCCAACAAATAAATTATAATCTCTCAAGTCAAAAAATAATATCAAGTGTAATCGGGCTCCGAGTATCATCACGCACGATTTATGACGAGGTCATACGACCCGATCCAAAATAATGTGTGCATTGCCGGGGGTCGAACGACACGAACCATAGATGCATCTATTATACTGCCGAGGCAAACGACCCAATCCCATGAGAGTAGAAAAGTTTTTACCTCGCTCGCGGAAGTACTTGCGACGCGAGAGGTCATGAATTTCTTAGAGTTATTAAGTATTTCCTAAATTCTTCCAAAAATAAGAAATCTAAGTCGAAAATTTGCAACATTAAAATCCCTAGTCTCAGCTCTATTCAAAACAATTAATATGCATAATAAACACAATAGTATAATTAAAGGCACGGTGTGGATCTAAATCTACCCGGACATCTCATGGAATATAGCTACGCACAGACTCTGTCACCTAGTGCATACGTAGTTCCCCACACAAGTAATACACAATAAGATACACCTAATGGGATGAGTTCCCTCTTACAAGGTTATGCAAGAGACTTACCTCGTTCTTAAGCTCATTTCTGGTCTACAAATCCGCTCTAAAGCCTCAACTTGGTGCCAAACAACCCGAAACTAGCCAAATATCATATAAATTAATCAATATACACTCAGAAGTTTATAATTTAGCTATTAGAGAAATTACCCAACCCAAATTGATAGATTTCTAATATTCACCTCCATGCTCACGTGCCCGGATTCCGAAAATTTTCAAAAATAAATGTTACCCATAATCTCAAGAACTCAAATATATAATTTTTTCCTAATTCCATAATCATTTTTGTGGTTAAATCCCATTTTTATCAAAACCAAGGTTTTCAACAATCTCCTAAAATTTTCATATTTTACATGTTAAAATCTACCCATAATCTATGTTTTAAACTTACATTGGGTAGGAATTACTTACCTTCAATAGCTAGGTGAAAATGCCTCTCCAAGAAGCTCCAAAATCGGCTAAGGAAATGAAAAAATGAGAGAAAATGGCCTAAATCTCATTTTTAAAACATTCTGCCCAGGTCTGTGCCTTAATCGCGATAGCGGACAAGCTCACGCGATCGCAAAGGCTAACTGATGAACACAGGAAAATAACTCTACGTGATCGCGGGAGGACACTCGCGAACGCGATGCACTGGGCCGGCTACTTGACGAGCGCAAAACACACATTTAAATTGTACTCGCTAGCCAAAGATAGTATAGTATAATATCGTATCCACATGGATTGGAGTTAAACAATATTATCGTAGTTTGTAACTAGATTGCTATCCAAGATGATCAAAAATTTAGATTTATGTGATTAATTCTAAAATTAATTAAGAATCTATAGCTAATTGACTAATGACAATCGAAGCAAAGCCTAAGCAAAGGAAGATATCAATGGGAGAAAATGGAATTTTGATAGGATAGGTGCAAGATAATTGTCTGGGATTTAACTCTAGATAATTCACTACTAATGTTCAAGTGAATCTCTCGAATTTACTTAATTATCAATACAATTGTTTAGTAGAAACTCCTCTCTCGATTAATTCTCAACCTCTAAATATGAACCAATTTAAGCACTGTGAAGATATGCAAGAATTCTAGTGGATCGGTCTTTAGAAAAACGTCTTTCGATTATTCTCCTAACTAGGTTTAATTAATGATTCAACTAGCCTCTTTCGATTACTTAGAAGAATCTATGAACTCACCCAACAATATAATGGAAAGATATCACAAGTTATGCCTCTTTCGATTACAAGAATAAGTGAATATAGATGCAATAATTAAATTTTCCAAAAACAATTCAACTACATAAAAATAGAGTTATAATCCACAAACAATCATCAATACACTAAATCCATCAAAACACAAAAGGATCTACCTCATAGACATGGAAAAGTTCTTCACAAATGTAATTAAAGTATAGGAAAACATAGATTCAATCCAAACCCGGATCTTGAGTGAGGAAGGAATGATGATATCCTTGTGATTGTGTTCTTCCAACTCCTCCTTAGCCTCCTTAGGTCGAAAATCTATCAAAAGTCCATCTAAAATGGTGTTTTGGTGTATTTAATCCGCCCCCAAAACAAACCCCGGACGAAACTACCCCTTTTTAGCGGAAATGAAAAGTCACTCTAACATTTTTGGGCTACCGTGCCGCCCCATGCAGCTCACATGTAAGAAATTCCAGAACGTGCCAAAATATGATTTCTGGCCACTTTTTGCACTAGCGCCCCGCGGGGCATGCCGCGGGGCGATAGTGCAAATTGTGGCCATAAATGAGTTTTTAAAAATTTTGACATCCAGACTTGGTTTTCGATCCACGAACGTGATCCAGACTTAGTTGCTTGGGCTTATACTCAGACTTCAAAGCTCCAAATAGCTCGAATTAGCTCCACAACATCTACATAACTCGGAATCACTCCTACAAGGCATAAAACACACCATAAGTGCAAAAACACTACCAATTGAAGCTTAATACAAGTAAAGTGCAGTGAATTAGAGTATAATAAGCGACTAAAACACGAGATTATATTATACCATCAACACCTCACACTTAAACCATTGCTCATCCTCGAGCAATTAAACTATACTTCATATAGACACGACCTTTTTAAGCAACTCTCCTAAATCATCACACCAAGAATAATCGAGACAGATTAAGCACAATACCGTAATATCCTCGCCTCAAGATTTGACTCAAAAGCACCACGCATTTTTCACAACCCGCTCACTTACTCTAACACACAGGTCAATGACATTACCTTTCCTTTGTGAATCAAATGACTTCACACAACAATAGAGAGTAGTTCCAAATATAATAAGGTTTAAGGACAATTAGGAACTCAAGATACAAATAATTCACTTACTCTCATAAGTAATACTCATGTGCTATAAAAGACGTACCATAAGCTTGCCCGTAATGTATTACTCTTCTAATTGAGCTCATTCAGTCAAGGATCAAGTAGGACTTTATTTGGTTGTAATGTAGGCTGCGGGATGGGTAGGATACATTTGGATATATTGACTACACCTCCCTAAGCACTTTAATACATACAATTGACCATTCAAAATCCCACACTTTTGTCAAACCATAACTCCACCTTTACATCAATATATGTTAACTCCCAACTTCTTTAAGCACAAATACATTAAGAATTACCAGAAAATTTCGAGTGACTCTTAATTTTTCAAAATAATGTACATTTCTCCTTAATTTAATAGCTCTACTCAAAAGCCAAACCAACACCCCACACTTTAACTTTTACAAAGTTCATAATAATTTCAAGTGCTCGTGAGAGATAAGAAGGTTCAAATAGATGGTCAATTCAAAACAATCGGGTAAGACTTATAATGTGGTTGCCAAAGAAACGGGATTATAGGCTCAAAGGGCTATATCACTTGGGTGAGTACAATATATAACTGGCTCAAAAAAGAAACGCATATATCACTTCCAAGACTAAATAAAACTACTATTTCGCTTTGCAAACACGCGGGGCAAGTTCTAGACATCAAATGCAATGCACATAATACATAAATCCTCACACACACATGGCACATAACTCACTCAGGATCGGACTTGTCGAGACACACTAGTCAAAGCATTTAAGCAAAGTTAATACATTGCTTAAGCGTCACAACTAAGACACTTACTATTCTCAAGGCATAATACATTCAAGAGATATTGCTTTCATTTCAAATCACAGTACAAGGTTTTCTACTCCTAAAAAAATATAAAACCTAAATACACCCGGTTCAAACAAAACTCTTGAAAAAGAACTGCGACACAAAGAAAAACCAAGGGGGAATTATTATACTATCTTAAGAAAATAAATTTTTTTCGACTTTAAAAATTCAATCAAAAGAAGCGAAAACACACACAAGAAACGAAAACAAACAGTTATTTACATATTTACATCCCCCCACCCCACACTTTAAATTGTGACATGTCCCCATGACAATCAAATAAAAAGTAAGAAGTAAAGAAAACTTCCTGGAACTTTTCCTATTTCCGAGAACTTGTGAACTTCACCCCTAATTCTGAATATATTTTTCGCTTTCGCTCCTCGGGATTCTTTATGGATCTCATCAGGCCAAAGTCCTTTAAGGATATTTGCAAGACCCGCTCTTTTCTTTCTTTCTTGGCCTCATTTTAAGCGGTGGATTGTTCTTGTAGGATCATCCTCAACTTGTTTCTGCATTCATTCACAAGATCAATCCCTGTATATTCCTGTAAATCCCTAAAAATAAAATTCACATGATCAAGGTTAGAATAAGAAAATGAAGAAAAAAGGTCATGTGAGTACTCCTCTGGCAAGTCTAAGACCATTGTTTCCTCATTCTCTTCTACTAAAAATTACAATTGTTGATAGGTGGATGGGGGTTTGAACTCTTCTTGTATTACTTCATAATCAACCAAAGCCTCATTTTCAATCATTTCAGTTGAAACAGAGTCCTCTTGCAAAGTGGAAAGCTCTCTCGGTAGATGTTCATCATCTCGGGTAGGCTCATTTTCACACGGTATCTCTTCCATATATTCACCATTACAATGCAACGAGCTAAGTCTATTTACTAATTGATTCACTTGCATTGTTAGGTTGTTAGTGGCTTCATCATCTTGTATAAATTTCTCTTCCATCTTTTTTATGAACTTATACATAAGCTCTTCTAAACTACCATTCTTCTCTTGAGGTGGTTGTCTCACTTCGCTTTCATTCCAATCAAAATAAGGGTATTCATCCCAACCAGAGTCGGAATTGTACCCATATGAATCCTCATACCTGTACGGACTAGAGACAAAGTAAGAGTGTTCAAAAGATGAACCATAGGAAGAATACCTACTTGCTTGACAATCAACCCATAGATGATTTCCACTCCATTTAAAACACGTAGCACACCAGTGATAATATTCAGCTGCAAACTCTTCAACCGTTTTCTTAGGTTGGTTGTACTCCATATTCACATCATTTAGAGTTCAAAAACAAGAATATGCTATTCAAGATTTCTTCAACAAAAGAAATCTTGAAGAGAATTAACATAACAAAACTAAAAATAAAAAAATAAAAAAATAAAAAGATAATTCCTGAATTAGCACTACAAACTATTTCATACACTATTGATTGCCAATCGCCGGCAACGGCGCCAAAATTTGACGAGCGCAAAACACATACTTAAATTGTATTCACTATCCAAAGATAGTATAGTATAATATCGTATCTACATGGATTGGAGTTAAACAATATTATCGTAGTTTGTAGCTAGATTTCTATCCAAGATGATAAATAATTTAGATTTATGTGGTTAATACTAAAATTAATTAAGAATCTAGAGCTAATTGACTAATGATAATCGAAGCAAGGCCTAAGCAAAGGAAGATATCAATGGGAGAAAATGGATTTTTGATAGGATAGGTGTAAGATAATTATCTGGGATTTAACTCTAGATAATTCACTTCTAATGTTCAAGTGAGTCTCTCGAATTCACTTAATTATCAGTACAATTGTTTAGTAGAAACACCTCTCTCGATTAATTCTCAACCTCTCAATATGAACAAATTTAAGCACTGTGAAGATATGCAAGAATTCGTAGTGAATCGGTCTTTAGGAAACCGTCTTTCGATTATTCTCCTAACTAGGTTTAATCAATGATTCAATTAGCCTCTTTCGATTACTTAGAAGAATCTATGAACTCAACCAACAATATAATGTAAAGATATCACAAGTTATGCCTCTTTCGATTACAAGAACAAGTGAATATAGATGCAATAATTAAATTTTCCAAAAACGATTCAACTACATAAAAATAGAGTTATAATCCACAAACAATCATCAATACACAAAATCCATCAAAACCCAAAAGGATCTACTCCATAGACATGGAGAAGTTCTTCACAAATGTAATTAAAGTATAGAAAAATATAGATTCAATCCAAACCCGGATCTTGAGTAAGGAAGGAATGGTGAAATCCTTGTGATTGTGTTCTTACAACTCCTCCTTAGCCTCCTTGGCCTCCTTAGGCCGAAAATCTATCAAAGGTTTATCTAAAACGGTGTTTTAGTGTATTTAAGTCGCCCCAAAATAAACCCCGGACAAAACTACCCTTTTTTAGCGGTAGTGCAAATTGTGGCTAGAAATGAGTTTTTCAAATTTTTGACATCCAGACTTGGTTTTTGACCCCCGAACATGATCCTGACTTAATTTCTTGGGCTTATACTCAGACTTCAAATCTCTAAATAGCTAGAATTAGCTCCATAACATCTACATAACTCGGAATCACTCTTACAAGGCATAAAACACACAATAAGTGCAAAAATACTACCAATTAAAGCTCAACACAAGTAAAGTACAGTGAATTATAGTGTAATAAGCAACTAAAACACGAGATTACAGTCTACCATCATCACTCCTCGCGGACGCGTGACCCAACTCGCGAACGCGTAAGGCAATTGGGTTGCCTAGACCTAGGCCCTCGACCCTAAGCGAGCGCGTTACATCTCCCGCGAACGTGAATGCCACTGACCCCAAGCCTTCTCGAACATGGCCAAGACTTCGCCAAAGCGAAGCACAAAACCACCCAGTCCCCAAATTCCTCCTTCGCAATCACGTGTGTTCCTTCGCGTTCGTGAAGAAGGAAACCAGAACATTACACTAGCAGATTTGTGACTTAGCTCCGAGAGGTCCGGAACGCACCCGAGCCCTCTGGGACCCCGTCGAAATGCACCAACAAGTCTAAAACCATAATACAAACCTACTCGAACTCTAGAAACACGTAAAAAAGATCAAAACTAAGAATCGCACCACAAAACCAAATTGAATCAAATAACGAACTTCAAGTTTTCAACTTGCTCTGAACGCGCTGAATCATACTTAAACTACTCGGAATGACACTAAATTTTGCGTGCACATCTTAAATTACCATACGGAATATTTCACAGACTCGGAATCCCAATCGGACTTCGATAACACCAAAACCTACTTCAAACCAATTTTAAAGAACTTGAAAGCATTCAATGCGCCAACTTTTAATATTAAGCGTCGAAATGCTCCCGGGTCATCCGAAACCCGATCTGAACATACGCCCAAGTCCAAAATCATCATACAAACCTATTGAGACTATCAAATCCCGATTCCGAGGTCGTTTACTCAAAATATTGACTCAAGCCAACCTTAACCATTTTAAGCCAATATTAAGGAACTAAGTGTTCCGATATTAACCCGAACTCTTCCAAACCCGAACTAACCATCTCCGTAAGTCATAAAACAGTAAAAGCACATACGTGGAGTTTTAATTAGGGGAACATGGATCTAGAAGGAAAAATAACCGGTCGGGTCATTACATTGTCCACCTCTTAAACAAACGTTCGTCTTCGAACGGATCTAGAATCGTACCTGGAGTGCCGAATAGGTGTGGATATCTGCTCCGCACGTCTTCCTCGGTCTCCCAAGTCGCCTCCTCGACTGGTTGACCAATCCGCTGAACCTTTACCGCAAAAATCTTCTTGGAACTCAACTGGCAAACCTGCATGTCAACAATGGCAACTAGCCAAACCGTGCTATTATCTAAAACATGCGACCTGTCGGTATGATACTTCCAGAGCATTGACGCATGAAAAACCGAATGAACTCCCGATAGACTGGGAGGCAAAGCAAGCTCATAAGCAACCTTCTCAACTCATCTCAACACCTCAAATGGACCTATAAACCTTGGGCTCAACTTGCCCTTCTTCCCGAACCTCATGATTCCCTTCATCGGTGAGACTTTCAAGAGAACCTTCTCACCCACCATAAATGATAAGTCACGCACCTTTAGATCCGCGTAACTCTTATGTCTGGACTGTGCTGTGCGAAGTCGCTCCTGAATCAACTTTACTTTTTCCAAGGCATCCTTCACTAAATCAGTACCATATAACCTAGCCTCGCCGGGCTCAAACCATCTGATGGGTGAACAACATTGCCGACCATACAAAGCCTCGAATGGAGCCATCTCAATGCTGGACTGATAACTGTTGTTATAAGCAAACTTGGCCAAAGGAAAGAATCGATCCCACTGCCCTCAGAAGTCAATCACACATGCTCTGAGCATATCCTCCAAGATCTGAACCGTCCGCTCCGAGTGACTGTCGGTCAGTGGATAAAAGGTTGTGCTGAGCTCTACTCCCCAACTCACTCTGTATAACCCTCCAGAAATGCGAAGTAAACTGAGGGCCTCTATCTGATATGATGGAACCAGGCACACCATGCAACCGAACAATCTCTTGAATGTAAATGTGGGCCAATCTCTCTGAAGAAAAAGTAGTCATAACCGGAATAAAGTGTGCGACTTGGTCAACCCGTCGACAATGACCCAAACTGTATCGAACTTCCTCAGAGTCCACGGCAGCCCAACTACGAAGTCCATAGTAATGCGCTCCTATTTCCACTCAGGTATAACTATCTGCTGAAGTAGGCCACCTGGCCTCCGGTGCTCATACTTAACCTGCTGGAAATTTAGACATCTCGCCACATACTCAACTATGTCCTTCTTCATCCGCCGCCACCAATAATGCTGCCTCAGGTCGCGATACATCTTTGTAGCCTCTGGATGAATAGAATACCGAGAACTATGTGCCTCCTCTAGAATCTTCTCCCTCAAGACATTAACATTAGGAACACATAGGCGACCCTGGAGTAGTAGAACACCATCCTCACCGATAACAACCTCCTTGGCACCACCTTGTAGTACCGTCTCCCTAAGAACTAACAAGTGTGGATCGTCAAACTGACGAGCCTTGATCTGCTCGAATAATGAAGACTGAGCGACGACGCATGCAAGAACTCGGCCGGGCTCTGAAAAATCCAACCTCACAAGTATGTTGGCCAAGGACTGTATGTCCAAAGTTAATGGCCTCTCCTCTGCTGAAATGAATGCCAAACTACCCATACTCTCAGCCTTTCTGCTCAAGGCATCCGCAACCAAATTCGCTTTGCCCGGATGATAAAGGATGGTAATATCATAGTCCTTTTATAGCTCAATCCACCTGCGCTGCCTCAAATTGAGATCCCTCTGCTTGAACAAATGCTGCAAGCTGCGATGATCGGTGTAAACCTTACAGGACACCCCATAAAGATAATGCCTCTAGATCTTGAGAGCATGAACTAATGCGGCCAACTCCAAATCATGTACGAGGTAATTCTTCTCGTGGTATTTCAGCTGACGTGAAGCATACGCAATAACTCGCCCCTCCTGCATCAATAAACAACCCAAGCCAATGCGTGAAGCATCACAATACACAATATACATCCCTGAACTAGAAGGCAACAATAACACCGGTGTTGTAGTCAATACGGTCTTGAGCTTCTGAAAGCTCGCCTCGCAATCATCAGACCATCGGAATAGAGCACCATTTTGGGTCAATCTAGTCAAAGGTACTGCAATAGATGAGAATCCCTCCACAAACCGGCGATAATAACCTACTAACCTCAAGAATCTCCTGATCTCGGTCGTTGTGGTAGGATGAGGCTAACTCTGAACTGCCTCGATCTTCTTGGGATCTATCTTAATACCTTCGCCTGATACAACATGCCCCAACAATGCTACAGAATTTAACCAGAACTCACACTTGGAGAACTTAGCATATAGCTTATGTTCCCGCAAGGTCTGAAGCACCACTCTCAAATGCTGCTCGTGCTCCTCCATGCTATGCGAGTATATCAATATTTCATCAATGAACACAATTACAAACAAGTCAATATATGGGGCCTGAACACCCGGTTCATCAAATCCATAAATGTTACCGGGGAATTAGTCAAGCCGAAAGACATCACTAGAAACTCATAGTGGCCATATCTAGTCCAAAAAGCCGTCTTCGGAACATCAGAATCATGAATCTTCAACTGATGATACCCCGATCTTAAGTCGATCTTAGATAACACCCTGGCACCGCGCAACTGGTCAAACAAATCATCAATACGCGGCAACGGGTACTTATTCTTAATGGTAACTTTGTTCAACTGGCGGTAATCAATGCACATCCGCATAGTCCTATCTTTCTTCTTCACGAACAACACCGGTGCACCCCAAGGTGACACACTCGGTCTGACGAACCCTTTTGCAAGCAACTCCTCAAGCTGTTCTTTCAACTCCTTCAACTCTTTTGGAGCCATGCGTTATGGTGGAATACAGATAGGTTGGGTACTGGAGTCAATCAATGCAGAAATTGATATCACGATCTTGTAGCATGCCTGGTAGATTAGAAGGAAATACATCGGAGAACTCCCGGACCAGGGCACTGAATCAATCACCAGAGTCTCTATAGTTGTATCCTGCACATAAGCTAGATAAGCCAAACAACCCTTCTCGACCATGTGTCGAGCCTTCAAAAAAGAGATAACCCGACTAGATGCACTGACAGATGAACCCTTCCCCTCCAATATAGGAAACTCTGGCATCGCTATCGTAACAGTCTTGGCATGGCAATCAAGGAGACAGCCAGTCCATGCCCAGGATAACCTCAAAGTCGGTCATATCAAGAAACAGAAGATCCGCTCTAGTCTCATAACTGCATAAAGTCACGATACAGGACCGGTAGATCCGATCCACAATAATAGAATCGCCCATTGGCGTGGACACATATACAAGAGTACCCAAGAACTCGTGAGGAACACCCAGAAAATGAGCAAACAGAGATGAAACATATGAATATGTAGATCCATGATCAAATAGTACCGAAGAATCCCTACTGTAGACAAAAATAATACATGTGATCACGACATCTGAGGCCACGGTATCTGGTCTGGCTGGAAAAGCATAGAACCTAGCCGGAGCGCTACCTGACTGGCCTTCACCTCTAGGACGACCCCTACCCACCTTCCCTATGCCCCTACACGGCCATACGGCTGGTGCGGTAATCATAGGTTGATGACTCTGTTGTACTGCCTTGCCCCAAAGTCTGGGACAAAACCTTTTCATGTGGCCAAGATCCCCGCACTCGAAACAACCTCTCAGAACGGTGAACTGCTGACATGAAGTCTGATCCTGATGGCTTGAATACCCACTGGAGGAACCCTGAATAGCTGGTGGGCGGTAGGAGCTCTCAGAAATGGCGCTGAAATAGGGCCGCACTGGAGCACCCCGAGAAGGCGGCGGTGCTGGATATGTGGGCCTGCTAGACTGACCCCTCACAAACTGACCTCTACCCCTAGACGGAGCACCACTGAACCCTATAAAATATCGAAACCGCTTGTCCCTCGACATCTGCTCTCGGCTCCGCTGACGAACACCCTCGATCCTCCAAGCTATCTCCACCACCTGCTCATAAGAAGTCCCCATCTCAACCTCGCAGGTCATAGTGGCCTGGATACCAGAGTGCAAACCCACAACAAACCTCTACACTCTCTCTGCATCGGTGGAGAATATCATAAGTGCATGGCAAGACAACTCAGAGTATCTCGCCTCATAGTCGGTCACTGACATCTAACCATACTGGAGCTTCTCGAACTAAAATTGCAACTCTTCCCTTTGAGAGGGTGGAATATATCTATCCAAAAAGAAACGTGTGATCTGGTCCCAAGTCAAGGGAGGAGAACTTGCTGGCATGCCGCCATCTACGGGCCCTGCCCTTCAGCTGAAAGGTGGTAAATTCCACCCCATGGGACTCCAATATTCTCATGTTGTGTAGTATTTCCCTACAATGATCAATAAAGTCCTGGGGTTCCTCATGTCGCTCACCTCCAAAGACATGAAGATGCAGCCTGGTCCATCTATCCATTAGCTTATGCGGCTCACCGATCGCATCTTGTCTTGGCTCAAGTATAGCCATTGCAACTGGCTGAGCTCCGCCTACGGGTAGTGCACCTGGGGTCTGATACACGGTAGTTGCATGCCCTGGAGAATGAGCGGTAGGGGACTGTGCTCCCCCTCTCGCCTGAGATGTGGCTAGGTCTGCTGGAAATAAACCAGCCTGAGTCATAGAATCCATGAATCGCAACATACGGCCCATGACCTCCTGAAATCCTGGTGCAGACATGAAATCCACTGGGGCCGGCTCCGTTGCAGGCACCTTGCCCTGCTCCTCAATGACAGGATCCTCCACTAGTTCCACTGGTGGCATAACCGGAGTAACTCAGGATTCCCTCATCCTATACCACGAGCTGGAGCCCTCCCTCGGCCTCTGCATCCGCCTCTAGCAACAGGGGGAGCAGCTCCCCCACGGCCGGGTACATCTGTCGCGCGCTTTCTCACCATCTGTGAGAGAATAAGAGAAAGATATTTAGCACAACATTAACTGCACGATAGGAGATGAAGAAAGAGTAGTTTGCTAACACCATATAGCCTCTCAAAGTAAGTACAGACGTCTACGCACCGATCCGCAAGACTCTATTAGGCATGCTCATGGCTTGTGAGACCTACGTGAACCTAGTGCTCTGATATCGTGTTGTCACAACCCAATTTCTCCTATAAGCCGTGATGGCGCCCAACGTCGTCGCTAGACAAGCCAACTGTGAACTAGCCATGTCTTTATTCTTTTTAATTTAAAAGTAGTTAATTTTTTTATTTATTAAGTAAATAAGAAGTGGTAAATTTTTATAAAATAAAGCGTAAACTAATAAAAGAACAAATGCGATGAAATAAATACTCAAAAGCCATAAAGTGTCTACTATCATATTCCCAAGACCCGGTACCACAAGTGTATGAGCAACTAGTAGAATATACAAAACACCTATGCTACTGTCTGAAATAGGATAGACAGAAAGTAAATACAAAAGAGAGACTGCAGATGCTGCAGAATGGACTCAGAGCGCAACTCACCACTATGCCTTAGGGTAACGGAGGGTGCGCGCCTGAATGGACACCAGATGTACCTACCTCAGATCATGCACGATTAGTGCAGAAGTGTAGCGTGAGTACATAAATAGCATATACCCAGTAAGTATTCAGTCTAACCTCGAAGAAGTAGTGACGAGGGGTCGACATCGACATTTACTATGGGCCAACAAATAAAATACAGAAATTCTAAATAGGCATGGAATATGTGAATAATAATAATAATAACAATAACACAATAGCAAGTAGTGAATAAATGATTCTTTAATTGATAGTAAAAATTACAAAATCTCCAACTAACACATACTAACTCCAAATCAACTTCGTGCAAACAAATAAATTATAATCTCTCAAGTCATAAAATAATATCACGTGTAATTGGGCTCCGAGTATCATCACGCACGATTTATGCCGAGGTCGTATGGCCCGATCCAAAATATTATGTGCACTGCCAAGGGTCGAACGGCAAGAACTATAAATGCATCTATTATACTGCCAAGGCAAACGACCCGCTCCCATGAGAGTAGAGAAGTTTTTACCTCGCTCGCGGAAGTACTTGCGACGCGAGAGGTCATGGATTTCTTAGAGTTATTAAGTATTTCCTAAATTCTTCCAAAAATAAGAAATCTAAGTCGAAAATTTGCAACTTTAAAATCCCTAGTCTAAGCTCTATTCAAGACAATTAATATGCATAATAAATACAATAGTACAATTAAAGGCACGATGTGGATCTAAGTCTACCCGAACATCTCATGGAATATAGCTACGTACAGACTCTGTCACCTAGTACGTACGTAGCTCCCCACACAAGTAATACACAATAAGATACACCTAAGGGGATGAGTTCCCTCTTACAAGGTTAGGCAAAAGACTTACCTCGTTCTCAAGCTTATTTTCGGTCCACAAATCCGCTCTAAAGCCTCAACTTGGTGCCAAACAACCCGAAACTAGCCAAATATTATATAAATTAATTAATATACAAAAATAAATTCATAATTTAGCTATTAGAGAAATTACCCAACCCCAATTGGAAGATTCCTAAAATTCAACCCCGGGCCCACGTGCGCGGATTTCGAAATTTTTTAAAGATAAATGTTACTCATAACCTCACGAACTCAAATATATAATATTTACCTAATTCCATAATCATTTTCGTGGTTAAATCCCATTTTTATCAAAACTTAGGTTTTCAACAATCTCCTAAAATTTTCATATTTTACATATTAAAATCTACCAATAATCTATGTATTAAACTTATATTGGGTAGGAATTACTTACCTTCAATAGCTAGGTGAAAACCCCTCTCCAAGAAGCTGCAAAATCGGCTAAGGAAATGAAAAAATGAGAGAAAATGTCCTAAATCCTGTTTTTAAAACATTCTGCCCAGGTCTGTGCCTTAATCGCGATCGCGGACAAGCTCACGCCATCACGAAGGCTAACTGATGAACACAGGAAATTAACTCTACGCGATCGCCAGAGGACACTAGCGAACGCGATGCACTGGGCCGATTACTCCTCGTGAATGCGTATGGCAAGTGGGTTGCCCAGACCCAGGCCCTCGACCCTACGTGAACGCGTTACATCTCCCGCGAACGCAAAGGCCGTTGACCCCATGCCTTCGCGAACGCAAAGCACAGAACCACCCAGTCCCTATATTCCTCCTTCGGGTTCATGAAGAAGAAAACCAGAACAACACACCAACAGATTTTTGACTTAGCTCCGAGCGGTCTGAAACGCACCTGAGCCCTTCGGGACCCCGTCCAAATACACCAACAAGTCTAAAACCATAATACAGACCTGATCGAACTCTCGAAACACATAAAACAACATCAAAACTAAGAATCGCGCCCCAAAACCAAATTGAATAAAATTACGAACTTCAAGTTTTTAACTTGCTCCGAACACGCCGAATCATACTTAGACTACTCGGAATGACACTAAATTTTGCGTGCAAGTCTTAAATCACCATACAGAATATTTTCCAGGCTCGGAATCCTAATCGGATCTCGATGACACCAAAACCTACTTCAAACCAAATTTAAAGAACTTGAAAACCTTCAATGCGCCAACTTTTAATATTAAGCACTGAAATGCTCCCGGATCATTCGAAACCCGATTCGAACATACACTCAAGTCCAAAATTATCATACGAACCTATTGGGACCGTCAAATCTCGGTTCCGGGGTTATTTATTCAAAACGTTGACTCAAATCAAACTTAACCATTTTAAGCCAATATTAAGGAACTAAGTGTTCCGATTTCAACCCGAACCCTTCCAAACACGAACTAACCATCCCCGCAAGTCATAAAACAGTAAAAGCATATACATGGAGTCTTAATTAGGGGAACGGAGATCTAGAAGGCAGAACGATCGGTCGGGTCATTACATCTATTATGGTAGGTATAAATATAATGGTACCAAAAAAGCTTATAAATATAATCTTTGATGTATTCAACATAAAAAATAACTTCAAATAAAAGGAAAAAGAGAAACAAATAGGATAAAGGAACTCGATCATCAATTATTTTGCATGGACATTTTATCAAACTAAATAAACGAAAAAGAAATCCAATTTGAACACTTATGACATGAGTAAGCAAGCCGAAACAAATCCAACTTGTATACACACATTCCACAAGGAAAGATCACGACAACCAACTCTTTTTCTTTTTGTTTGGATAAAAGAAGAATATGGAACAATATTTAAATATAAAATCATGATAATGGATTTCAAAACTTTTAAAATTCTTAACCCATAAGAACCATGTGTTTCGTCTTCTTTATATGAAAATATTGGACTAAAAACAAAGTTTAAAATATTAGTTTATTTTAAATATTATTACTGTATACTGATAATGAAACAAATATTAGGTTATTTGGTGGAAAATAATCTGACAGAAAAATCATCATATGACAGGTTGCTTTGCCACATAGCTATCTTATAGTAAATTCTAAGTACCTACTATCCTGTACATCATGTCGTTTTACAATTTTGAATTTAAGAAAATGACATTTTTAGATCTCTTATGTGTAAAAAAAATATATCTCTTACGCGTAAAAATAAATCTCCCATATGAAAAAAAAGATAGAATTATAAAACTAAAAATAAATTTGTAAAGAGCTAAAAACTAATTGACCCTAAAAGTATTAAGTCGCGGACTCGCGCCAAAACGTTTCAGAAATATGAACTGTTTCAGAAACTTCACTGTCAGGCAGAAATAAAAAACAAACCAAAAAAATAAATTTGGCCTTCTAATTCTCTACTAAAAATGTATGAACTTTATTCTTTGTTTTGAATAAAAAATATGTTCACTGGATTAAATTAAACATAACCTGTGGAAAACAGAAGAACCCTGTATTTGAAATTTTCTAGTCAAATACTTCAAGAGGACCTAGAATACTGTCAGTGTCAAATGTTGGTCCACAAGAAGTTTACAGATGCAAGTCTTCAAGCATACTGTCAGGGTCAAATGCTGGTCCACAAGAATTCTCCAAGGAACCACCTTCAGACAACCACCAAGAACATTAAAGGCCAAATATCACTTTTAGTTCCCGGCCAAAATTATTTATATCCGATAGTCATAAAAGTATATAAAATTTATAAATTTTTTATATATAACATACATAAATTATTTTTTTATATATATATATATATATATATATATATATATATATATATATATATATATAAAATATACAAAAAATATATAAATTTTTACTATTATTTTGAAAGTAACTGTACTATGTCATTTTCCCAACCTTATAACCCAAAAAAATAAAATAAAAATTGTCACATGATATTCATAGTACATTGATTTTAAAAACAGTAATCATATCATAGTACTACTTAAGAAGTTAGTAAGGAGTCCAGAACCCATTTGTAGTTCTTTTAGACAAATGTGACGAAAATGTGTGTTTAAAAAAAAGAGTGACATTTTTATATATAACGTTCTTTTAAAGAGCGTTATACTTTAACGGCCTATAAACCGCGCTATATACATAGCGCGGTATATAACCGCATTATACCTATTTTGTGGGCCCACCAATAAGTCTCATGCGTTTAACTAACATAACAATAATTCAAATAGGTATAGCTCTCTTTAAAAGAGCGCTATACCTAAAAAGAATTCAGCCCACCGAGCTAGGCATTGCCTTATTTAAAGGCGTTAGGATTTTACAAAAGTCCATTCAAAAATATTCCTAACTCTCGTTCAAATTTTTCTTCTTGTTAAATTCTCAAGCATTTTTTCATAGTGTCTGAAGAGCGAAAAGTAAGAGTTTCATTATATTGGGGGGTGAGGTTGCAGGGAGGGTGAGGGGGAGGGTGAGATTGTGGTGGCGAATAACTCTGTTAGCTATAATTTATCTCCACAGTGTCATGTTAAATTGTCACTTACAATGGAGTATGATAGATTGGTATCGTTGTTATGTAATAAAATGAGTGTGAGGAAACGTTCGGTGAACCTTAAAGTAACCGGAAGATATCCGTATTCCGTCACTCCGCAAGGGTTGCTTGTTACGCTGAGTTTAACATCGACGATAATGAAACTTTGAGGGATTTTTTGAGGACTCCGGATGAATACCGGGAATTTCTTGTGATAAAAATGTTAGAAATGTACGTCAAGGTCGAAGACATTCGCAATAATGAGGTTGCGCATAGTAGGGATAACCCTCAGTCATCGGGTGGTTATTCTGGAGCAATTTTTGCCGGACAGGTTCTGGATGAAAGAGTTTGCCCTGATTTAAACTTATCACCACGGGCGAATTAGGAGCGAGAAAATAATTTCTCTCCTGCTTTACATAATCTACAAGACGAGTGGTAAACTTCAATTTTCCTTAGTGTTACGATGTATATTTTTGTTGTATTGAATTTTTATTAACACTCATATATTCCACAGGGGGTGCTGGCCAGATATGACTTTTATAAGTTATGAACCCACGCCCAGTTGGAATATGCGTATTTCTGGTGTGTTGGATCATGGTGGTCCATCCGGGAGTCATCACCAACAGGATAATGTCCATCAAGGAATGCCAACACGTTACGACTTGTAAGTGAAGTGATATAGCTATATTGAAAGTATTTATTAATTTCAGTAGCTTATCATTTTGTTGTTTGTGCAGTAAAAACGAGCAAGTTGAACCACCTGTCCTCACTCAATTGCCCGAAGATGACATATTAAATCGGGATCTGGTAGATGCACAGAGTGAGGAAGAGAACAGTGATTATGACAACAATGTCGATGATTCCGGAGACGACACACCCTTCCCTCATGAGGATGGTGACGAGGAGGAAGAGAATGAAGGACCTGATTTGACGAAGGAGTATGCTCTACCCCCGTTAGACCAAGAGTGTACGAGTCCCAAGTGCCGTTTCATTCAAGGAAGATTCCCTACCTTGATAACTTGCCAAGTATGCCGGATGTGAATGCTCTCACAAGGGATTTTGATGAAATTCGGACAGCAATATGGGATGATTCTAGACCAATGGTGCTGGCAAAGGGCATGCTTTTTCCTGATAAAGTGCGCCTAAACAGGGTGGCGAAAATGTACAGCGTAAAAGAGTGTCATGAGATGACGGTATGGGAGTCAAGTCCGGATGTATACAAGGTTGTTTGTCGCAGATAGTTTACAGGTTGTCATTAGATATTGCGTGCGAGCAAGAAGAACACAGGTCTGTGGAAAGTGGGTAAATATATTCTCACCCACAGATGTGAAATGGACACAATCAATGGGAATCACTACAATTTGGATATTGACTTGATTTCTCTTGTCCTTATTCCACACCTTGAAGCGTCCATAAGGTATAAAATCAAAGAGTGCATTACATCAGTCCACCAAGAATATGGCCATACCATTACCAAAATAAAGGCATTTCCCGGGCGCAAACATGCGTTTGAAATTGCTTATGGTAACTGGGATAAATCATTTGTAGCTCTACCCAAGTACATGGCCGCACTGCAACACTTTAATCCCGGGATGGTTGTTGAATGAAAGCTTGAGCGGAGTCCGGGAAAACTAAAATATATATTCAATTACGTGTTCTAGGCATTTAAACTAGCAATTGATGGTTTTCCGCATTGCCGGCCGGTAATATCCATAGACGACACTCATGTCTATGGAAAATATGATATCAAGCTGTTGATAGCCGTTGCAGTAGATGTTAATGGACAAATATTTCCTCTAGCTTTTGCTATTTGTGCCAATGAAAGCCAAGAGATGTGGACGCTGTTTTTGAACCATTTGAAAGAGCACGTTGTCAAACAGCGTTCCGGCATTTGTCTAATATCTGATCGGCATGGTGGTGTCTTAAGTTCTGTAGAGAACTTGCCTGCATGGCAAGAACCTTATGCCTACCACCGTTACTGTGTGAGGAACTTTAAGGCCAATTTCCAGAAGGCACATCCCAATAAGGATCTGCATGATTTGATGTGGATGGCAGTAACAGACCACCAAGAGCATAAATTCCGGAGGCACATGGAATCTATCAGGTAGGAAGATGAGAGAGCCTATCATTGGTTGATGTGATATGAGCTTCACAAGTGGACTTTGCATGCGGATGGTGGAAGAAAATGGGGAATTCTGACTATAAACGTGTCAGAGTCTTTCAACGGGTTATTGAAGTCGGCAAGAGGATTGCCTGTCACCGCTATGGTGCGGATGTCGTTCAAGCAGATAGCGGAGAGGTTTGTTGAAAGGGCTGCAACTGCAACGTCATTGATGGAAAGGGGTGTTGAATTTATGCCACTGCCGATGAAGAGATTTGAGAAATGCAGGCGGCGAGCACATTGGCATTCATTTTTGCAGTATGATCACTACATAAATATTTTTGAAGTTCGCACCGCTATTCATCAAAACCGGGGGAATAATGTACATACCATAAATGAATCTAGAAGGTTATGCTCTTGTGAGAAATGGTCCATCTACCACATGTCGTGCTCACATGCCATTAGGTGCTTTCAACATACAGGTTTAGGACCAACCAACTACGTTGATAAACAATATAGTGTTGCAGTTTAGGACCGTCGAAAATGTCCTTCGGCTGGTTTGGGTGGCGGTGGTAATCAAGCTCGTGGTGGGTGTTCTTCTAATGTGCCCAACTATCAATGAGTTTATGTTGTAATAAGTAGTTGTTTTGTTTATTTTGCAAGATGTATCAAATAAAATTATGTTTTCATTGTTGTTAAATCTTATTGATATTTAACATTTTCTAGTTGAGTAAATTAATGCATTTCTCCCTCCCGTTCATGTAATCAAAAATAGTATTGGATTAAAAAACGGAAAAATATGTGAATATATTTGATAAATATAGTTCAAAAATAGTTGAGTTAAAGGTAGATTTCTGATAAATATGTGAATACACATAGCGCGGTTAAATACTATATTATGTGAATATATATAGCACGGTTAAATACTACATTATGTGAATATATATATCATGGTTAAATACTACGTTATGTGTATTGTCTTGTCAAACTGAAAAGCTGCCCGTTTGAGAAAAAGCCGTTTTGTATTCGTAATCATCTTTAACACGCAAAGCATAGCGCGGTTAACTACTACGTTATGTGAATATATAGAGCGCGGTTAAATACTACGTTATGTGTGTTACCTTTCCTATAAATAACGGGCGTATTCTAGTTATTTTTTGCGCTTAACAATAACCAATAGCCATGCTACATATGCGTCGTCCGCCCTGGAACGATCATCCCGCTGATAATGTGTGGCCTCCCATGTAGGCCCCCTCGGTATATACTGCGGACGGCCAAACTGGCGAAGTAGCCGCTCTGTGGCATGATGCTCCACAATATCGAGGCACATGAGTGGGACGGAAGTGCTCCAAATCAGTCGGCCGGCCGAGCAATAATCGGGCAGACCACCTATCAAGTCGTCGTTATATGGCGTCCAAATGAACTATCAAATAACAACAGAAAACATGAGTATGCGCAACACATGTGAAGCTATACCAAGTAAGTTTAGGTACACATTTACCTGTGCGCCCTCCAGCATATCCAACACATCCCTGCAAAGGGGGAGATTATGCCGAGCCTCGTAATCTCGTACATATCCACGCCGGAGAACCCACCTCCTAGCTAGAGGGAGAAACAAAGGTGGTACATCCGGAGGTAATGGTGGTAGAGGTGGATGCAACTGCACGAACCGCTCCCAAGCCCAAACCTAACATACAAAGTTGACGTAAAGTTTAAGAAACATTTTGACTAGATAGAATTGGAAGGAATGAACAGAGTATTCGAATATGTTGTCACCTGTAGAAGCGGCAAAAATCCACATACGTCATGCTGGGTGCCCATGCTCGCCTGGCACAGATGCCTATACAAGTAGGCGAGAACAGCAGGACCCTAGCTGTACTGGGGTAAATCATCTAGCAGCTGAAGATGATGAAGAAATCGCAAGCTGACTAGGTTCCCCGAAGTGTTCGGCAACAAGACCCCCCCAAATAGAAGGAGCATCAGCAACCTCGTATACCGGTGAATATGCAGATCATCTGTCTCCCCGGTGATGTCGGGGTGCAATATCTCCAAATGTTGTCGAATAGCTGTCAAACTCATGCGACTGGCCCCTGAGTGTGCAATCTCATCCTGTGGCCTGAAACCAGTGAGCTGCTGCAGCATGTCCAAATACTGCCCACGCGTCATCTCTCTCATGGCCTGAGGCAGTGCAACATGCAGTCCATTAACAGGCATCCCATATAAAACCTCCACGTTGTGCAGCGTGATAGTGGCCTCGCCAATAGGCAGGTATAAATTATGCATCTCCGATCGCCACCGCTCTATCAGGGCCGTGATCAAAGACCAGTTGAGCTGCAGCCGCCCGATCTCCAAAATCCTGTAGAAGCCCGTATCCCGCAGGCGCTGGACTACACGGGGATGGAGATCTCTGTCCTTCATAAAATCCCATATGTCGTCCACTCTCCTGGCGCGGAGAGTCTGGGCCTGTAACTCTCCCTCCCATACGTAGGCGGACCTATGACCGCCCTGTAACACTAATAGCTCATCGGAGACAGGTCCGGGATGCATAGGCGGCACGTCCATGTCGTCTATTGTAAATTAAACATCATTAATTGTATGCTTGATCTGTAAATTAAATAATTATTTTTTATAATTATACAATATTTAATTGGACAGAGTATATATCTATGGATTTCGGGCTCCATATTTGATGCCCAGTAGGACCAAGCTATCCTGAGTTCTTGTATGTGTCAATTTTATTATTTTCGTAATTTTGTATGTTTGTTTTGTAAATTAAATAATTAATTTTTATCATATTTAATTGGACAGAGTATATACCTATGGGTTCCAAGCTCGATATTTGAGGCCTAGTAGCACCAAGCTATCATGAATTCTTATGTGTGTCAATTTTAATATTTTCATAATTTTGTATGTTTGTTTTGTAAATTAAATAATTAATTTTTATCATATTTAATTGGACAGAGTATATACCTATGGGTTCCAGGCTCGATATTTGAGGCCCAATAGCACCAAGCTATCCTGAATTCTTATGTGTGTCAATTTAAATATTTTCATAATGTTTTATAAATTAAATAATTAATTTTTATCATATTTAATTGGACAGAGTATATACCTATGGGTTCCAGGCTCGATATTTGAGGCCCAGTAACACCGAGCTATCCTAAATTCTTATGTGTGTCAATTTAAATATTTTCATAATTTTGTATGTTTGTTTTGTAAATTAAATTTTTAATTTTTATTATATTTAATTGGATAGAGTTTGCGTTTGATCTATCAGTATAAAAGATACTTAAACTACAGAGATTCTACGCGAAAAGGCTCTACATTTTACTACGCTAAAAGGGCACTAGTGTTTAAGCAAATAAATAATCTAAACTAGATAAAAATAACAAATATATTTTAATCACAAAATACTAATATCTTAGTCCGGATAAAAATAACATACTAGTTTAATCGCAAAAAAAAAAATACAAAACAACATGGAAACACATTCAAAACAACTAATATGCATTATTATATGAGTTTCGACATAAACTAAATCGGAATACCTCGATTTATGTTTTTCGGAAAGTCGATGAATTGAAAATTTGAGCCCGAAACGAGGAAACCACAACAATAGAAGGCTTGGCTAGGATGTGGGACCTATAATCTTATCTTTTTGTGTGACGGGTGGGGTCCACTATAATTCTTTTAGAAGGAAATTTTGGGAGGTGGGGGTGGGGGTGAGGGGTTAAAATTTTTGAATTTGGGGAGGGGGACGTCTGGTTCGACTATGGGGAAGAAGGAGGGGGACCGTTTATTTATCTATGTATAGTGTGGTATATAACTGCGCTATACATTGTTGTCTTATCAGCCCTGTGTAATACGGTTTATAGTGGCATTATATATATATATATATATATATATATATATATATATATATATATATATAGCTCGTTATATTTTAACGGCCAAAACTCTGTTAAAGTATAGCGCTCTTTAAAAGAGTGTTATATATATAGATGTCACTCTTTTTTTTAAACACATAGTTCCGGACTGAGTTAGTAAGTATATTGGAGCAGAAAAAGGCAAAATTGATGAGATCAACTTGTATTTAGCCTTCTTCTCAAGCTTTGTCTTTGCATACTCCTTTTCCTTTCATACACGTTAACACGCTGCCTCTCTCTCTCTTTGTCTCTATTCCTATGTCACACGTTTGTTCAAATAATTTTCTCCAAATTTTACTATTTTTACAGCTTCAATATTCTTGTCTTTAAATTGTTTTTGTATCAATTTAGAGGTTCAATCTTTCACTTTTTTAGCTTCAATTCTCAATCGGGGTTTCTGAGTTTTCCTTATTTGTCTTCTCTTTTCACATGGGTTCCTCTTGTTTTTGAGCTTTCTTGTTTTTGTACTGTGTTTCAGTACACATGGAATTTTTTTCCCTTTTGGTGTAAATCCCACTTTTTTCATAGACTTTTCTCTGTTCCTTTTTTCCCAAGTTAGTTCTTTTCTCATATAGCCATTCCAATTTTCAATTTTTCTTACTTTTTCATGCTTATCCAAATTTGGTTCCTTTCTTAGCTACAAAAGGTTAATATTTTTCCCTTAGTGATCATCAAATTTTCTCTTTTAGCTACAGAAAGTTGGTATTTCCCCCCTATTAATCACCTAATTTTAATAAAAATTCAATCTTGGAAGATTTTTGATAAAGAAACAGAATCTGTGTAATTTGGCAAGAAGGGAAGGTTTCAAGATTTTAGCTTTGAGGGGAAAAAAATGCTGAAGTGTTTTTATATATTCAAGGATAAGTCAAGGTCAAGAAGGAGAGGGGAATCAGCACCAGAATTGAGTAATGAAAGTAGGAGAGATGGTAATTCAGAAGGGAAAAAGGTAGCTAAGTCTACAGGTTCAGTTTCATCTGCTAGAAGTATACCGCAAATGTATAGAGAGAAAGAGCAAAATTTGAGGGGTTTTTCACTTTCAGAGCTTAAGGAAGCTACAAGGAGTTTCAATAGGATGTTAAAGATTGGGGAAGGTGGTTTTGGGAGTGTATATAAAGATACAATTCAGCCTCCTAATGGAAGAGGTGATCCTATTGTGGTTGCTATTAAGAAGCTCAACACACTTGGATTGCAGGTATGAGCTTTGCTTTTGATCTGCAGAATATGTATAATTTGCTTGCCTTTTGTAAAAGATCTCCCTTTGATAAAATGTCTGAGTAGTAAATGAGTACATGATTTGAATCTTTGATTGAGACAGATGTAGTAAAATATCCCTTTGAATTTTATGCTAAAGGGATGTAGTCTTGTACTAAGTTTAGCATAATTGGATAGAGTATATACGGTAAAAATCGGTTAGTACTTCGTATAAACTGGTTTAAATGGTAATACATTGGATCGGAGAAGCGTCTTCATAGTATCAGGTTGAGGTCCGAAATCAGGTCACCAAGTTTCGAGCCCGAATGACCGATCAATGTCGAGCTCGATGTTATTATCAAACTCGATGTTATTATCAAACTCGAATCTAAGTCAAACTATGATGCAAAGTAAAGTTATCGAGCTCATGATTCAGAGACCGACCAACACTGACCCCGAATCAATACAGGGATCCGAGTCAGAATCGAGCTCGAGTCAAGATCGAGAGCTCGAGTCAAGACCGAAAACTTGAGTCGATATCGAGCTCATAGACAAGAGCCGTTGCAATTCCACTAGAGGAGAGAATACTGGCAAGAATTATGGAAAAACTGATTTATCATGGGTCTCCCACTATGTATTTTTAATTATATCTAAAAGTAGGATCCTCCACCATAAAGATAATGACTACATTTCTGTACAAGCAGTTCTTTGCTTACATTGTAATTCAAGCACCATATTCTCCTATATTCAAGAGTTATTCTTTTAAGCTTCATAAATTGATTCATCTTGCTTAGTCCTGAAAATCATCTTCTTTCCAACCCTGTTTATTTTGCATTCTTTGCAATCCATATTTGATATTTCTATTTATCCTTACGATTTGTATTAAGCTATATCACATATCCTTAGAACTATGTATAAATTCAACTTTATCCGTTTTTTGGGTAAATAGCTTGGCGTCCTCCGCCTTTGTCAAAACAAGCAAGAAAAGATTTTAAAATCTGTTACCAGTTTTTCAGTTGCACAAAGTAAATTTGGCCACCACACTCAGTTGTTACTGTCAACATGCCTTGAGGATTCATGCAAAGGCTCCCCCAAAAGACTCTTGTCAGCCCACTTGGCGCAAGTAAAGATAACTTGTGATTCTCTCTTACAAACAAATTGCTCAAAAAGCAAGAAGCCATTCAAGATATCAGAAAAGGTCACCTAAGCAAAGATCTCCAGTTGAGATAAGGCTGATTGAGCCACAAACACAAATGACACTGGAGGCAAAACAGTCAGGATTGATACAAAATGTAAAAGTCCCTTGAAAGCAACAACAGTCTCCCAGCAGTGCAGCCAACTACCAAAGCAGTCAGTCTTCCAAAAGTTGGATGATCACAAAGCCAAGTTGTCCAAGATTCAAGGCCACAAACCGACCACCACTTTTAAAACTCATAAATTTTCTTTGTTTGAAACATGACCAAAGCAGTGCAGGGAAAGTGTTTCCAAAAAAAGAAAAAAAAAGATGAAAAAAGAAAAGAGAAAAAAAAGAGCCGCCAAAGGGAAGTTTCTCAAATCTTTGCCTTTATTTTTCTTGTTAGAATGCATAAAATCATGCCATTGCTCTTTGCATTTTCCTCCTAGGGTAATACATCCTAGTCTGATGGATTTTTCCCCCCAATAGAAGTTTTAGTATGATGAATCTTTTTCCTAAGACAAAAAGTCCTAGTTTGATGAATCTTTCTCCTAAGACAAAAAGTCCTAGGCTGATGAATCTTTCTCCTAGGATAATAAATCTTAGTCTGATGAATCTTTCTCCTAAGATTAAAAAAAAATTAGTCTGATGAACTTTCTCCTAGAATAGACGTCTTAGTCTAATGAATTTTTCTCTTAAGATAAGAAAACCTAGTCTGATGAATTTTCTCCGAGGATAGAAATCTTAGTCTGGTAAATCTTTCTCCTAAGATTAAAAAAAAATAAAAATTAGTATGATGAACTTTCTTCTAGGATAGACGTCTTAGTCTGATGGATTTTTCTCCTAAGATAAGAAAACCTAGTCTAATGAATTTTCTCCTAGGATAAAAATCTTAGTCTGATGAATCTTTCTCCTAAGATTAAAAAAAAAAAAAACTAGTCTGATGAACTTTCTCCTAGGATAGACGTCTTAGTCTGATGAATTTTTCTTCTAAGATAAGAAAACCTAGTCTGATGAATTTTCTCATATGATAGAAATCTTAGTCTGATGAATATTTCTTCTAAGATTAAAATATATATATATATATATATATATATATATATATATAGTCTGATGAATCTTTCTCCTAGGATAGACGTCTTAGTATGATGAATTTTCTCCTAAGCTAAGAAAACCTAGTCTGATGAATTTTCTCCTAGGATAGAAATCTTAGTCTGATGAATCTTTCTCCTAAGATAACCAAAAAAAAAAGACCTAGTCTGATGAACTTTCTCCTAGGATCGAAATCTTAGTCTGATGAATTTTTCTCCTAAGATAAGAGAACCTAGTCTGATGAATTTTTCTTCTAGGATAGACGTCTTAGCTGATGAATTTTTCCCCTAAGATAAGAAAACCTAGTTTGATGAATTTTCTTCTAAGATAAAAGTCTTAGTCTGATGAATCTTTCTCCCAAGATATAAATAAAAAAAAAGAAAAAAAAACTAGTCTAATGAACTTTCTCCTAGGATCGAAGTCTTAGTCTGATGAATTTTTCTCCTAAGATAAGAGAACCTAGTCTGATGAATTTTTCTCCTAGGATAAACATCTTAGTCTAATGAATTTTTCTCCTAAGATAAGAAAACCTAATTTGATGATTTTTCTTCTAGGATAAAAGTCTTAGTTTGATGAATCGTTCTCCTAAGATATATATAAAAAACAAAAGACAAAAAAAACTAGTCTGATGAACTTTCTCCTAGGATAGACGTCTTAGTCTGATGAATCTTTCTCCTAAGATAAAAAATCTAGTTTGATAAATTTTCTCCTAGGATAATTAATAAAAATGAAGTCTGGATTTTTTTTTTTTTTTTAAAAGGGTCATTTGTTCATGCCCTCAGAAAATAAGCGTTGGGGCAATTTGTTTAAAAGAATGATTTTCTAAAATTAAAAAAAAATCCTTCTTGGTTCGTTTTAGCATAGGGTACACAATTTTCTAGTCTCGATTTCCAACATAGGACCTCCACTCCCTAGTTGATTTTTATTTTTAGACATAGGGTCTCCACTCCCTAGTCTTATTTTCCAACATAGGGTCTTCACTCCCTAGTTGATTTTATTTTAGACATAGGGTCTCCACTCCCTAGTCTTCTTTTCCAACATAGGGTCTCCACTCCCTAGTTGATTTTATTTTAGACATAGAGTCTCCACTCTCTAGTTTACTTTCCAACATAGGGTATCCATTCCCTAGTTGATTTGATCTTAAATGCAGGGTACACCACTCCCCGATATCTTTGCCAATATAGGGTATACCTTTCCCTTGCCACATTTTCCCAATAGAAGGTACACAAATCCTTAGTTGAGACATCTTTTTGACAATAAAGGAACACCATCAGAAAAAAATAAAAAAAATAAAAAAAATAAATAATCAATCATGATCTTTTCAGGGTACACCATTCCCGACCTTTTATTGCTTTCAATAAAGAAGTAGTTTAGAATTTTGTTACAATAACTCACGAAATTTTTCTGGTGCAAATTGGGGTAGAAATATTTCGCTCGTTTGTTTGTTTTGGTGTCTAAGAAGGTTTTACCTCGAGGCACAAGGTTCGAGAAGACCAAAGAAGAAGTCTCAATCCAGAAAGAAAAAAAAGTGATTCCAAAATGCAAAAGCTGATGAAAAGATGTGGACTACTCAAGACATGACTGAAGTCATGAGCATTGCATTTTCCGTTTTGATCAGAAGAAGCCTTAGAAGAATGAACTAACACCTACAACTAGCAACCATCAAGGTTCAGATCAGAGTCTGCGTGAAGAACCAATCAAGACTTAAGATCAAGTTTTAGAAGATTTATAAATAGGAATCTTGTAACTCATAGCTGATAGGCTAGTTTAGTTTCTTTTGATTTTGATGTAATAACAGGATCATGGACTGGAGCCTCGGCGGAACCTCACTCGACTCTGCAACTCATCATTCCATCATTCTCTTTGAACTACACGCGACCTGATTCCCTTATAACCCGGGATATGTAGGCGGTCCAAAATCAGGACTCGGTTGCACTCTTTTTTTTTTTTACTTCTTTTATTTCTTCCCCTTTTAATAATGGTTTGGTAAAAAATTGATCACATGGCTCACCTTTCCTTTGCCTGAAACTCTTCATGTTTCCAAGCAAAGAGGGGCATGCTGTGAGCACATAATTTTTAACCAAATTTGAAGATTTCATCATCTTTTAATATGTAAATATTTTTAAGTTTAACCTACGTATTTTAGCTCTTGTTTTACCTTTATAGATTTTATTTAAGAAAATTAAAAATCACAAAAAAAATTATATGTTCTTGATTTTTAAAATATTTAGCTAGTATTTTTATTTTACACTCTTAAAAGAAAAGAAAATATATTAAATAAAGCAAGAGCCAATGAATCATTTTCATGTGTCAAGATTCTTACTTATCTTTTGTAACAAAATCACATGCTCACCCTCAAAAATCACATGTACATACACACTCTTTTTTCTTGGCCACCAATTAATGATTATTGTCGATGTATCTATTCATTGTGTCTTGCTTTGATGACGTAAGTAAATGTTAACGTTCTTATAGCATGTTTAGTGAATTACAGTACACTTTATCATGTTTTATTGATCCTTCATTGAGATGGAAATTATTCATTATATTAAATTTGATTAGTTTTATTATTATGTTGAAGTGTTGAACATAATTTTCATTTCGAGAACGTTGGGCTGTTGAACATAAAATTTGAAGATGACCCCATTTCATCCACAAATAATTTTCATAATTCTGATACCGATCACAATGATCTCAAATTAGCTTTAGGAAAATAACTTATGAACATTCGTAGTTTGCTTTAGGCACGCTTAATAAAATTATTGTGACTATGGGTACGGTTCCCGTGGCATAGTCATGATACGTAACCCCAAAATTTGAGTGCACGCTTGCGTGACTCGACCCCAACTTTAAATAATAAAAAATAAACATGTTGTAAGTCGTGGGTGCGTTTCAAGTGACGCGATTCGCAATATGTACAAAAATAAACGAGTGTGCGACATCGCGACTTGTTCAAATAAATTTCAAAAATCGTAAAAGCAATTAACACTCTATTAAAAGCGGTTTGAAAGTTAAAAATGTACAATATGTTTAAAATATGTATTAAATCAGATAATTAGGCCAATTATTAATAGTTGAGCGATCGTGGTAAAACCACGGAACTCGGGAGTGCCTCACACCTTCTCTTAGGTTAACAAAATTTCTTACCCGGTCTTCTGTGTTCGCGGACCGTAAAAATAAAGTTAATTTTCTCGATCTGGGATTTTAAAATAAACCGGTGACTTGGGACACCATAATAATTATTTCAAGTGACGACTCTGATTAAATAAATAATCTCATTTCGAATAAAGTCACTTTAATTGGAAAAACTCTCCTTATCCCTCGGAAAAAAGGAGGTGTGACAATGATGTGGCGCATGATATCTTAATTTGGCCCCGAATCTTGGAGATACTATATGCAGATGCATTTTTTTGGTTATTTCTATGTTAATTAACTTTATTGAATGATAAATGCTTGACAAATATAAAATGGCAAATGGTAGATTCAAACTTGTTACGTTACTGCCTTTAGTATATGCATTTTTCCAATATGATTTATTTGTGGAACAAATATAGTATATAGTAAATTTTGCTTCGTGATATATAAGGCTTTACTTATTTCGTTTCTCTGGTGAGAACTAAATTCCTGAACCTCATTCTTCTATGAGATCTGAACTCCACCGGTTCTGTTTTGTATCCTACGTATGTGTATTACACTATTACTCATAAACCAGTATTAGCAAGAAAAATTGTTTGTCTTTCTTGTTTCTTTCTCCACGGTTCTTTAATTGATACATCGAATTCCTGAATTGAGTAACTATTTTCCTATTTACATCCACTTCTTACGCACTTAGCCTTTTAAGATTGCTGTATCTCCCACTGCTGTCACGACCCAAAATCCGACATGTCGTGATGGCACATGTCATGGTACTAGGCAAGACGATGTTTCATGCATACCAACATTTTAAAATCCCAAATATACGGAAATAGGTTTAAATAAGTAGGAATTTAAAAAAAAAAACTGAATATAAACATCGTAACTCAATACAAAAGTCTCCCAAAAGATCCGGGTGTCACGGAATAAATGAACATCTACATAACCATACGGTCTAACCAATGGACCACTGTCTAGGAACGTTAAACAATATAAACAAGACTAAAAGATAAAGGAAGAGAGTCAAGGTCTGCGGACGCCAAGGCAGCTACCTCGATGATCTTTGAACTGATGAAACGCCAGGAATCAGTAACCGCCGTGCCCGGAACACCTGGATCTGCACACGAAGTGTAGGGTGTAGCGTGAGTACAACCAACTCAATAAGTAACAAGTCTAACATGTGGTCTGAAAGCAGTGACGAACTCAACAATATAGTAAAGATACAGAGTTTAACAATACAGAAAAGTAGGCATGCTTCTAGGTTCAACAGTTAAGTTTAGCACAGATAAAATATGCCAAGTGTGACTGATAAGAAGAGTATGACGTCTCTATAGCTACATGCCAATGTGAATACCGTATGTGATGCAACACAGTGAAATCCCAAGTACTCACACTCTCAGAGCACTCAATTTGTCCGTCTCAATTCTCGCTCGTCACGCTCAGTCACTCAACACTGTACGATACTTGTTGCGGCGTGCAGCCCGATCCACATATAGCCATAAGGCCTGTTGCGGCGCGCAATCCGATCCACATATATATAGTCATAAGGATTGTTGCATCGTGTAACCCGATCCACATATATATAGATATCACTCACCGCACGACACTCGGGCCCCAAATCAGTCAGCAATCTCTCCAGTCTCTCGGGCTCACAACACTCATGCTAAGCAGCCCTAATAAATGATACGAGATGCGACAATATACGATAACAGAGACTGAGATATGACACGTAATGATGAATCTGACTAAGTACACAACTGCAGTTTAACAGATAACTCAACAGCAAAGAACGACCATTGTGAGTCTCAATAGTACCATCATATAGCCTAAAAATGATTTCTAGCATGAATCACAACTCAAGTGCTCTAACACATAGAGTACAACAAAAATGTTCGGATAAAATAGCTACGCAGTTCCAGGGAATCGACTAAATCATAATTTCTACGGTGCACGCCCACACGCCTGTCACCTAGCATGCGCGTCACCTCAACATCAATCACATAGCACGTAATTCGGGATTTCATACCCTCAGAACCAAGTTTAGAAGTGTTACTTACCTCAAACTGTACAAAACTTTACTCCAACAAGCCCTTGCCTCGCGAAACGGCCTCTGAATGCCTCGAATCTAGACACAATCAGTTTGATACAATCAACATGAGCTAAAAGAATCAATTCCATAAGAAAATACTAAGTTCTTAATTAAAAGTCAAAAGGTCAACTCTAAAGTCAGCCCCTGGGCACACATCTCGGAATCCAATAAAAGTTACCGTATCTCGGAATCCAGGGTAGCTGGTTCGTCTCCGGAGAGGTTTCAGAATGAGCTGGTTCGGCTCCGGAGAGGTATCTCAACTCATTCTGAAACCTCTCCGGAGCCGAACCAGCTACCCTGGCAAGTCACATAGCAACTATTAAGCATAAAACGAGCAGTAAATGAGAGAATAGAGCTACAACTCTCAAAACGACCGACCGGAACGTTACATCATCCCCATCTTAAACAAACCTTCATTTTCGAACGGGTCTAGAAACGTACCTGGAGTCTCAAATAGGCGTGGATATTTGCTCTACATCTCCCACTCGGTCTCCCAAGTAGCCTCCTCAACCGGTTGACCTCTCCATTGCACCTTCACTGAAGCTATGTCCTTTGACCTCAACTTTGGAACCCGCCAACCCAAAATGGTCAGCGTTTCCACATCATAAGTCAAATCACCATCCAACTGAACCGTGCTGAAATCCAAAACATATGACGGATCACCAACATACTTACGGAGCATAGAAACATGGAACACCCGATGCACACTCGACAGACTAGGCGGCAAGGCAAGCTTGTAAGCCATCTCTCTAAACCTCTGAAGCAACTCAAACGGGCCAATATACCGAGGGCTTAACTTACCATTCTTCCCGAACCTCTTAACACCCTTCATGGGTAAAACCTTGAGCAGTACCTTCTCCCCAACCATGTAAGCAATATCATGAACCTTCCTATCGGCGTAACTCTTCTGCATAGACTGCGTCGTGCGAAGTTGATCTTGAATCAATTTAACCTTGTCCAAATCATCCTGAACCAAGTTTCCAATAGCCTAGCCTCACCCGGCTCAAACCAACCCACTGGAGATCGACACCGCCTCCCATACAAAGCCTTATACGGAGCCATCTGAATGCTCGATTGGTAGCTGTTATTGTAGGAAAACTCTGTGAGCGGTAGAAGCCGATCCTAAGAACCCCCAAAATCTATGACACAAGCGCGTGGCATATCCTCTAACATCTGAATAGTACGCTCAGTTTGACCGTCTATCTGAGGATGAATTGTTGTACTCAACTTAACTTGGGTGCCCAACTCACGCTGCACTGCTCTCCAAAACTGCGATGTAAACTGCGTGCCCCGATCTGAAATGATGGACACTAGCACACCGTGAAGGCGAACAATCTCGCAGATGTAAATCTCAGCCAATCGCTCCAAAAAATAGGTAGTCCCAATTGGAATGAAATGCACGGACTTGGTCAGCCGATCCACAATCACCCAAATAGCATCAAACTTCCTCGAAGTCCGTGGGAGCCCAACTACAAAATCCATGGTGATAAGCTCCCATTTCCACTCCGGAATCTCAAGCCTCTAAAGCAATCCGCTCGGCCTCTGATGCTCATACTTCACTTGCTGACAGTTTAGCCATCGAGCTACAAACCCCACTATATCCTTCTTCATTCTCCTCTACCAATAATATTGCCTCAAGTCCTGGTACATCTTCGCGGCACCCGTATGAATGGAATACCGCGAACTGTGAGCCTCCTCAAGAATAAACTCACGTAGCCCATCTACATTAGGCCTACAAATCTGACCTTGCATCCTCAACACCCCATCATCCCCAATAGTAACATCCTAGGTATCACCGTGCTGAACCGTGTCCTTAAGGACAAGCAAATGGGGATCATCATACTGGCGCTCTCTGATGTAATCAAATAAGAAAGACCGAGAAACCACACAAGCTATAACCCGACTGGGCTCTGAAACATCTAACCTCACGAACTGGTTAGCCAAGGCCTGAACATCAACTACAAGCGGTCTCTCACCAACAGGAATGAACGCAAGCCTATCCACACTCACCGCCTTTCTACTCAAGGCATCGGCCACCATATTGGCCTTCCCGAGATGATACAAAATAATAATATCATAGTCCTTTAGCAGCTCCAACCATCTCTGTTGTCTCAAATTTAGATCATTTTGTTTGAACAAGTGCTGGAGACTCCGATGATCTGTAAATACCTTACAAGACACACCATAGAGATAGTGCCTCCAAATTTTCAATGCATGAACGATGGCAGCCAATTCCAAATCGTGAACAGGGTAGTTCTTCTCATGGGGCTTTAACTAACGCGAAGCATAAGCAATTACTCTACTCTCTGCATCAAGACACACCCAATACCAATCCGAGAAGCATCACAATACATTGTATAAGAGCCTGAAGCTGAAGGCACAACTAGAACTGAAGTTGTGGTCAAGGTAGTCTTGAGCTTTTGAAAGCTCTACTCACACTCATCCGATCACCTAAAAGGGGCATCCTTCTGGGTCAATTTGGTCAAAGGCGATGCAATAGACGAGAAACCCTCCACGAAGCGACGATAATAACCGGCCAAGCCGAGAAAGCTCCGAATCTCCGTAGATGAGGACGGCCTGGGCCAACTCTGAACTGCCTCTATCTTCTTCGGATCCACTTTAATCCCTTCACTGGACACAACGTGCCCCAAGAATGCCACCGAACTAAGCCAAAACTCACACTTGGAGAACTTGGCATAAAGTTTCTCCTCCCTCAGCCGTTGTAGTACAATCCTCAAATGCTGGGCATTCTCCTCCTGGCTAAGAGAGTACACCAAGATATTATCAATGAATACTATGACAAACGAGTCGAGATAAGGCTGAAATACACTGTTCATCAGATGCATGAATGATGTTGGGGCATTGGTCAGCCCAAAAGACATCACAAGAAACTCATAGTGATCATAACGGGTCCTGAATGCTGCCTTTAGAATATCTGAGTCCTGAATCTTCAACTGGTGATATCCAGACCTCAAATCAATCTTAGAGAACACACTCGTTCCCTGAAGCTAGTCAAATAGGTCATCAATGAGCAGTAAAGGATATTTGTTCTTGATTGTAACTTTGTCCAGCTGCCTATAGTCGATGCACATCCGCATAATATCGTCCTTCTTCTTCAGAAACAGAACCAGTGCACCCCAAGGCGACACTGCCTCCTAATATGACCAAGCTCCCCACACTCGTAGCATCACTTGCTTAGGAGTACGGGCGGCGGGAGTCTGAGTACCTCTCCCGGCCTGAGAAGTGGCTGTTGCGGACAAAACTGAGACCGCCTGAGCAAGGCCAATGCAAACAGTCAATATCTAGGTCAGAGCCTCCTGAAGGCCTTGAATCACAATAGGCACAGCTGCTGCCTGAGCTGGTCTTACCGGCTTAACCACATCTGGAACCTGCTCCTGAGATGGGGCAACTGGTAGATCTGCAGGTGCTGCTCTAGCTGTTGTACGAGCTGCACCTCTGCCCCTACTGCGGCCCCTACCGCGACCCCGACCTCTCGTGGCCCTAGCCGATGGTACTGGTGGTTGTCTGTCCTGTCCGATAGCACGTGTCCTCACCATCGGTGAGAGAATAGAATAATATCATTATTGATCTTTATTATATTTGTGGAACCTATATTAGTTATTGTTCAATTATTCCACTTCCATTCGTTTTCATTTCTTTTTGGAACCTTCTATTCTATCTACTTTATTCTCTTTCCAATCTTTCTTGTTGTTTGATTTAGCGTATACTTCGACAAGGACTCAATGTTATTTGTCTGTTCGTAACTTGTCATCTATAATCTAAATATTTCAAGTTTTATCATTTACTTTTTTTCTTTTTTTTTTTTCTTTCAAATTTATTACCCCTAGACAGGGAACAATAGAATTGCCTGCTAGTTGAGGGTTATGATTTTAGAAAACTGCAATTAGTATTGAATTCCCTTCTATTCATGTAATTGTTGGTGTAATTGGTGTCGCAGTTTCTATGATGTGGTCATTTGCATCTCTTTTTCGAGTGTTTATATATATATATATATATATATATATATATATATATATATATATATATATATATATATATATATATATATATATATATTCATGCATTAACTTAGTTATTATGTTTTTCATTTACCGCCAGAGGAAAAAGAAAATAATTTCAAGCTTCTTCAATAGGAAGAGATTTTGACTACCTTTGTTAGGCAAAACATGGCCATTTTGTGTGCATACCTCTCCTTTTTAGGTGGTGCTTCTTCAAATATAATAAAAGAGAATGATTACATACTATGTTAGTAAAAGAGAATGATCACATACTATGTTATAGTATGATCATATTAGGGCACTTTCACCTAGAATCTTAATCCATTTAATTTACATCACCAATAACTTGGACAAATGATCAACCGTCCCAGTGTGAGTGCAGTAGTTTTTTGGCTAAAACGTTGTATTTTCCATGGTAGTGTTACAAGTTCAAATTCCAGTAACTTTCTGATTATCGCTGTTCAATTAAACCTTCCTATTTTTCATATAAAACTATGAAAAAGGTTGTTTTTTTTTAAAAAAAAAGAAATAAAATAATCGACTAAATCAACAAGTTGTCTACTGTGGACTTAACAAGTCAATGGAAGTCCTAAAATTTCATACCTCATTATGATTGCATTTTCTACCACTAAACATATATGGTTCTATATATAATATAATATCTTGACCTTTCCTTGTACTAAACTAAAGTGGGCATGCGAAGTACTATAAAAAACACAAAGTTTAGGTAGACCAAAGGGTTTTATGAGAACATCATTTAATATCAATATAACGTGTAAAAGCTTGACCAAAATTGATATACAAAAATTTTCCATTTCACAAACACATGGGAACAGAGACGAAACCTTATCTCATTTATTGTTGCCATAGATCCAACATTTAAAGGTGATAGAAATGGGCTAGCTCTCATTTAGAAATTGCATGCATTAGTCGTTGTTGAACGGTAGACTCATGTTCAAATAATTAATGTAACAATAACCTACACGAATTTATGTCGAAAAGGTTAATTTTACAGCAAATTTCTCTGGTCTACATCACATGTCATTAGTGGTGTACACATGATTTTATGCAAATAATATTGGAACTGATGTTTGGAGCAACACTAAAGTTGTCGTCGTGTGACATATACGTCACGAGTTCGAGCCGTAGAATATACCGGTCACTTATGTTTGCATTAGGGTAGGTTGCTGCCTACATTACACCCCTTGGGGTTGGAGGTGCGACTCTTTCCTGAACTCTACGTAAATGCGGGATACTTCGTACACCAAACTACTTTCTTTTTTTGGTTTTAATTTAATATCGGGACTATTATCACAATTTGGTCTCTAATTAGGTAGTTCTAGGATTGCGTTAATTTTGAGACTTCACTTTAATGTTCACTTTATAGTACTGTATTATTTTTCATAGTATAGTCAGTCTATTATATTGTATATATCATAATAATCTTTTTTAAGAAAATATTATTTGCACATATATAAAGAATCCTTTGAAGCAGCGGGATATTAGATGTACAAAAGAGTTTGTTATTTAAATTTTTTCTTGATCAAGTGATTCAAATTGATCTGGTACATTATTTTTTTCTAAGTGAAAAAAATTGAAGATATCTATAAGTAAATGAATATAGGCAGCGACAAATACTTTTCTTCGTCTTCTTAAAGACTGAATATGAACCTACTTATTATGTCAATTGACGTCGATTTTTCATCAATCATATTTAAGTTTGGATCTGATAAAATTATTTTGTTTATTATTTATTCAATATTGTTTACTTATTACTTATTTGTCATAAAGTAAACTGGAACTTCATGTTTGATTAAACGGTGTCACGAATTATAGAATTAAGAGAGTATACAGATTTTACTCAAATCCCACTTTGGGACTACACTGGATATGTTGTTGTAAAGAGTATACAGATTTTATAATCCTTATCTCTATTGTGGTGGTTATAAATATAATGGTACCAAAAAGGCTTATAAATATAAACGTTGATGTATTCAACATAAAAAATAACTTCAAATAAAAGCAAAAAGAGAAACATATAGGGTAAAAGAACTCGATCATCAATTATTTTGCATGAACATTTTATCAAACTAAATAAAAGAAAAAGAAATTCGATTTGAACACTTATGAAATGAGTAAGCCGAAAACAAATCCAACTTGTATACGCACATTCCACAAGGAAATAACATAACCACCATTTTTTTTTATTTTTTTTCTTTTGTTTGGGTAAAAGAAGAATAATATGGACCAATATTTAAATATAAAATCATGAAAATGAATTTCAAAACTTTTAAAATTCTTAACCCATTAGAACCATGTGTAGCGTACTACTCCATTCGTCTTCTTTATATGACAATATTGGAGTAAAAACAAAGTTTAAAATATAGTAGTAGTTGTTATAAATAGCATTGTATTTAAGGTGAATGTTTATATTTTAGAGAGATTTTAGGGATTTTACTTGGTGGCTAAGTCACTCTTTCCCTATAAATTGAGGGGTCTTATTTTATTATAATTCATCCCAAAATCAATAAGAATTCTCTCTTTCTTTGTAATATTCTTCTTTATTGTTTCATTATACGTTATCAGCATGAGACTCTACCGTCTCAAGAAGCTCTTTGAGAAGATTAAGGTATAATTATCTTCTCTTTTAATTATGACTGATATTATGAAAAGAAAGTTTGTTGCTCTTAAAATTTCGGGCAAGAACCATATGACATGGGTGTTGGATGCTGAAATCCATTTAGATGCAATGGGTCTTGGAGACGCCATTAAAGATAAAAATAAAGCATCTACCCAAGACTGTGCTAAGACCTTGATTTTCTTGCGCCATCACCTTATGAAGGGTTGAAAATAGAATATCTCAGAGTTAAAGATCTACTTATTTTGTGGAATGACTTAACGGAAAGATATGACAACTTAAAGTTTGTCACTCTTCCACAAGCACAATATGATTGGGCTCATCTGAGGCTCCAAGACTTTAAGTCTATTTCTGAATATAATTCTGTTATATTCAGAATTACTTCTAAATTGAAACTCTGTAGAGATAGTATCACTGACTATGATACGCTTGAAAAAATATTCACAACGTTTCATGCCTCCAATATGGTCTTGCAACAGTAGTACCAAGAGAAAGGTTTCAAGAAGTAATCTAAGTTAATTTCTCTTCTCCTTGTGGCTGAACGAAACAACGACTTGCTCATGAGAAATCACGAAAATCGACCCACAGGTCTACACCATTGCCTGGAGTGGATAAGGTGTATTCCCATTATGCTAAGCATGGAAAATACCGTGGCTCTATTCGTGGTCGTGGTCATAGCCATAGACAAGGAAGAAATTTTTCTGGTGTTAACCATCCCCAAAAGAAAAATAATCACTAAAAATGGAAAGGGAAATATGAGAAGCTAAAGGCAAAGTGTGATGACCCAAAATATTATATTTAAATTTAATAAATAATTATATGTTCTAAGACCTCAAAAAGTACCATTTATTATTTCTCGACTTGCGTGCACAGTCCGTATAATTTTTCGAAAAGTTTTTATGTGAAAAATGGATTAAAATGTGAAATAGAGCCTTAAAACTGAATTGAGTTGACTTTGGTCAATATTTTGAGTAAACGGATCCGGATCAGTATTTTGACAGTTCTGGTAGCTTCGTATCGTAATTTGGGACTTGGGCATATGCCCAGAATTTAATTTGGAGGTCCCTAGCTCAAGTTATGACTATTTAACGGAAACTAGTAATTTAAAGGCTAAAGATTTTCAAGTTTGACCACGGGGTTGACTTCTTTATATCGGAGCCGAAATCCTATTTAGAAAATTTGAACAACTCCATTATGTCATTTATGACTTGTGTGCCAAATTTGAAGTTATTCCGAATTCATTTAATATGTTTTGGCACGAGATTTGCAAATGAAAAAGTTTAAAACTCAAAGTCCGGATCGAGGTGTGAATTGCAATTTTGATGTTATATGATCTGATTTGAGACCCCTCGTAAGTCCGTATTATGTTACGGGACATATTGAGATATTTGGATAAGGTCCCGAGGGGTTCGGATGAGTTTCGGATAGGCCACAGGATGTTTTGAACTTAGAAACTTTTGCTGGAATAACTGAACTTGGTGCAGGCCTCTGATCTCGCAATTTCGAGATCAGGCATCGCAAATGCGAACCAAGCAGGTATGGCAATTGTGAGATTTTTATCGCAATTGCGAAGAAAGCCTAGGCCAGCAGTTCTCGCAATTGCGAGTTTATCTTCGCAATTGCGAAGGGCCAATTGTCACAAATGCGACATAATCTTCGCATTTGCGAAGGCAGCGGGATTGTGAAGGATATCGCAATTCCGAGTGTTTCTTCACATTTGTGAAGCTCAAGTCGCAATTGCGACACCTGCAGCTGAACAAAAAGACTTTTGGGCGATTTTCACGGGAAAACATTGGGGTAAGTGTTTCTTATCCTATATTGATTATATTTCATGATTTCATACTCATTTATATCATGAATCCGTAAATTTATGGAAGAAAAATCAGATTTTTATAAAATCTTCCAAGAACGAAAATTTAAGATTTGAAGGTCCATTTGACATCAGAATTGGATAATTTTTGTATGGTTGGACTCGTCTCGGAATGGGTGTTCGGATTTCGTAAGTTTTTTCGAGATTTGCGACGTGGGTCCCACTACCGAATATTTTAATAAATTTCGGATTTTATTCGGAAAATTAGTAAATTCATATGGAATTAATTCCTATTATTTGTATAGAATATATCGAATTATTTGTGAATAGATTTGAAGCTTTTGGAGACAAATTTAAAAGGAAATGTTGTGGTTGAATAATTGATTGGAATTTATAAAGCGAGGTAAATGTCGTGGTTAACCTTGACTTGAGGGAATAGAACCCTTAAATTATTTGTTATGTGAAATGCATGTGAACGACGTATAGGCGAGGTGACGAGTGTCTATACGTCGTCAAACTAATTGTTTGCATAATTACTTGAAAAATCATAAATTATTTTAAATCATGAATTAATTATTATAATAATTGTTTCTCTCCTATTCTTTGCCAAATATTAATTCTTGAATTCATGCATTAATTGTTATATGCTACTTG
Organism: Nicotiana tomentosiformis; assembly: GCF_000390325.3. Classification (NCBI taxonomy): domain Eukaryota; kingdom Viridiplantae; phylum Streptophyta; class Magnoliopsida; order Solanales; family Solanaceae; genus Nicotiana; species Nicotiana tomentosiformis. The sequence goes on from NC_090819.1 coordinate 115,580,463, forward strand.
AATTATGTGTCTTAATTATTATTTGACATTTAGCATATTAAATATTAAACTGCCTAGTTTCTCCCTGATTTCTATAATAATTTGCTATTTGACATTGTCTGTTTCATGATTAAATCATAATTATTGTATGCTTGTTGTCTTATAATTTCATATTAATTATTGTATTTATTGGAAAAATTTCTTCTATAAGAATTGGTAAATGAATATATTGGAGGAGCGGGTTGCACGCCGCAACAGAATTGATTGAAATGAATATATTGGAGGATCGGGTTGCACGCCGCAACACACTTATTAAAAAGTCCATATTGGAGGATCGGGTTGCATGCCGTAACAGACTTATTAAAAGTCCATATTGGAGGATCGGGTTGCACGCCGCAACAGACTTATTTAAAAGTCGACATACATATATAAATATTGGGGGATCGGGTTGCACGCCGTAACGGACTTGATTAAAATAAATATATTGGAAGAGCGGGTTGCACGCCGCAACAGAACTGAATGTGAATATATTGTGAGAGCGGGTTTGCATGCTGCAATAGAACTGAATATGAATATATTGTGAGAGCGGGTTGCACGCTGCAACAGAATTGAATGTGAATATATTGTGAGAGCGAGTTGCACGCTGCAACTGAATTGATGGAAATGATAATTGGTTATGACTGCTGAGTTGGCTTCAATTATTATAAATGAGTTACCTGATTTATTTCTATTATTGTTGTTATTTCTAATATTGCGTACAGGTAATGTAAGTGACCCGCCTTAGCCTCGTCACTACTTCATCGAGGTTAGGCTCAGCACTTATCAGTACATATGGTCGGTTGTACTGATACTACAGTCTGCACTTCTTGTGCAGATTTTGGAGTTGGTCCCAGCGGCGTACCGTAGACTTGCTCGGATTTCAGCTACTCAGAGGAGACTTGAGGTATAACTTCACAGCGTTCGCAGTTCTGAAGTCCCCGTCTACTTTACTTTACCGGTATGTTTGTTTCCAGACAACTTTATTTTATTCAGACCTTTATTTGTATTTATTCTAGAAGCTCGTGCACTTGTGACATAAATTCTGGGATGGTATTTAGACACCGTTATTTTTATGAATTATTCACTATATTTCAAACTTTGCTTCCGCCTTTGTTTTCTTGATTATTAATAATATAAAAGTTGTTATAAAAATAGATAATATTATTCTAACGTTGGCTTGCCTAACAAGTGGAATGTTAGGCGCCATCACGGTCCGAAGGGGAGAATTTCGGGGCGTGACAGTTGGTATCAGAGCACTAGGTTACATAGGTCTCACGAGTCACGAGCAAGCTTAATAGAGTCTGAAGGATCGGTACGGAGACATCTGTACTTATCTCTCAGAGGCTATGGAGTTTAGGAACAATTTCACTTCTATTCTACTCAGTCGTGCGATTTTATTCTATCATTGACGATTGAACTCTTCTATTCTTGTCCTCTCGCAAATGGCAAGAACACGCACTGCATCTACAACTGGACAGGAGCTAGAGCCCCCAGTGATAGCTACGATTAGGGGCAAAGGCCAAGGTCGAAGTCGCGCCAGAGGTCGAGGTAGAAGCAGAGGTAGAGCTCAGTCCAAAGCTCGAGCAGCTGCACCTGTTGTAGAACCTTAGGTGGATCTTCAGGAGGAGGTTCCAACTTAGAATGTACCAATTGGACCAGTTCAGGTCCCAAAAGGTTCATAGCCACTCCAGCAGCCCCGCCAGTTGGGGTAGTTCAGCCAGTTGTTGCGGCACAGACCAGTGATAGGCCCGCCATACCTTTTGAGGCCTTATTGAGACTGGATAAGTTTACCAAGCTCTTTCTAGTTCACTTCAGTGGTACACCTTCTGATGACCCACAGGAGTATCTAGAACGCTGCCATGGGGTGCTGCGAAACATGGGTATAGTTGAGACCGATAGGGTTGATTTTGCTGTATTTCAGATGACGGGTACCGCCAGGAGGTGGTGGAGGGCTTATACATTGACTAGACCAGTTGGATCGCCTGCACTTACCTGGGAGCAGTTCTCTCAGCTATTTCTGGAGAAGTTCCTTCCAATGACACTAAGGGAGGATTATCGAAAGCAATTTGAGCGTCTACAACAGGGAAGTATGACTGTTACTCTGTATGACTCCCGTTTTGTGGATTTGGCCCGTCATGCTCTCCTTTTACTACTTACTGAGGGAGAGAGACTGAGGAGGTTTATGGAGGGACTCACTCATCCTATCAGACTTAAGATGGCCAAGGAGACCGGAAGTGAGATTTCTTTTCAGGCGACTGTTAATGTCGCGAGGAGGATCGAGATGGTTCTTGCACAGGAGAGAGGGCAGAGGTCTAATAAGAGGCCTCGTCAGTTCGGTGGTTTCGTTGGTGCCTCGTCTGGAGGCAGGGGTACTTATGCCTGGGGTCAGATACCTAGAAATGGAGGTCAGACCGTTGGAGGTGGAGGACAGGCAGGTAGAAGACGTCCTAGAGGTGGAGACCCAGCCGTTGTTATATTTGTTTTATGGTATGGCGGAGGTCGTTACATCAGATGATGTCGTTATGAGTACGACCTTGATTTAAAATATAGGAATAATTTCCTTAACTTGATTCGGTTCTGAGTATCAAGACGAGTCCTCCTATTGTGCTCTATATATGAGAAAGCTTCGTAATTCTATAATCTACTTATGTGTTTACTCCTGTTGGGAGATTCTATGGAGATAACTACGCCTATCATTCCATGTTAGTCACTAATAAGAGCTATGAGGCTAATTGTGGCTTTCTGTTACTCATTTCGGTAAGTTTTGATGTAATTTACGGATAATTAATTATAAATTATGAATTATATGCCTTATTGGTGTGGGATTCATTATTTGTTGTGATTTTGTGTAACCGAAATTATTTAAAAGGAGAAAATGGAAAATTTTCGATTGGCACGATATGCATATTACTTGTGATTCAGAACTGAGGACGAGATCCTCCCTTTTTAAAAATAAACTGATATGTTTAAACTGGGCTACGAGCTGCGGTGGAAGTTATATAAGGACGAGATCCTTGTGATGAAAATTCTTGTGTTTAAGCTCTCCCTTGTGAAATTAAATTTGTACTATAGTACTAATAGGGAGTCATGCCTGTTAGGCTTATTTGAGAATTCTTGTATGAAATTCTTTGTGCACATTTGCCAAAATTCATGTTTATAATTATTGAGTTTTAACCTACGAGGTAGGTGCTCGCCCAGGTGGCGTTAAATATTACTCGTTAATTCGGGTAAATAATTATGAGGTCTTCATGTCTCGCATCTTGTTATCAGTAATGTGAAGGTTTGCAACAAGATTGTTTTTGTTAACATGAGGTTAATTGGCAATTCGGTAATTGATCATGAACAACTATTAAAAACAAATATCCGTTGCCAAGAATTGATGACTTATTTGATCAGCTTCAAGGTGCCAAGGTATTTTCGAAGATTGATTTGAGGTCTGGTTACCATCAGTTGAAGATTAGGACATCTAATATCCCTAAGACAATTTTTTGGACTCGGTGTGGGCATTACGAATTCCTAGTGATGTCATTTGGGTTGACAAATGCCCCAGCAGCATTTATGAATTTGATGAATCGGGTGTTCAAGCCCTATTTGGATTCTTTTGCGGTTGTATTCATTTATGATATCTTGATTTACTCCAACAGTCGAGAGGAACATGAGCAGCATCTTCGGAGTGTGCTTCATACTTTGAAGAATAATCAGTTATATGCCAAATTTTAAAAATGTGAGTTTTGGTTAGACTCAGTTGCCTTTTGGGGCATGTTGTATTGGCAGAAGGCATAAAGGTGGATCCTAAGAAGATAGAGGCTGTTCAGAATTGTCCTAGACCTACTTCAGTTACAAAGATCCGGAGTTTCCTGGGTTTAGCAGGTTATTATCGTCGGTTCGTGGAAGGGTTTTCATCTATAGCAAGCCCATTGACCACATTGACCCAGAAAGGTGTCTCATTCAGATGGTCAGACGAGTATGAGTTGAGCTTTCAGAAGCTCAAGACTGCTTTGACTACGGCGCCAGTGTTGGTATTACCCACAGGTTCAGGATCGTATACGGTATATTGTGACGCATCTCACATTGGGCTTGGTGCATTATTAATGCAAGATGGCAAGGTAATTGCATATGCGTCACGGCAGTTGAAAGTTCACGAGAAGAATTATCCTATTCATGACTTAGAATTGGCAGCCATTGTTAATGCGCTGAAGATTTGGAGGTATTACCTCTACGGTGTCTCGTGTGAGGTATTTACTGATCATCGTAGCCTTCAGTATCTGTTCAAACAAAAGGATCTTAATTCGAAGCAGAGAAGATGGTTGGAGTTTTTGAAAGACTATGATATCACCATTTTGTATCACCTCGAAAAGGCCAATATAGTGGTCGATGCTTTGAGTAGAAGGGTTGTGAGTATGGGCAGTCTTACGTATATTCCGGTTGGTGAGAGGCCATTAGCTGCGGATGTTCAGACTTTGGCTAATCAGTTCGTGAGTTTAGATGTTTCAGAACCCAGTCGGGTTCTAGCTTGCACAGTCGCTCGGTCTTCTTTATATGAGCGCATCAGAGAGAGACAGTATGATGATCCTCATTTACTTGTCCTTAAGGACACGGTGCGGCACGGTGATTCCAAACAGGTTGTTGTGGGGGAAGATGGGGTTCTGCGAATGCAGGATCGTATTTGTGTGCCTAATGTGGATGGGCTTCGTAAATTAATTCTTGAAGAAGCACACAGTTCCAGGTATTCTATTCATCCAGGTACCGCCAAAATGTATCAAGATTTGCGGCAACATTATTGGTGGAGGAGAATGAAAAAGGATATAGTTGCACATGTAGCTCGGTGTCTAAATTGTCAGCAAGTTAAGTACGAGCATCAAAGACCTGGTGGTTTGCTTCAGAAGTTAGAAATTCCTGAGTGGAAGTAGGAGCGTATCACAATGGATTTTGTTGTTGGGCTCCCACGGACTCAGAGAAAATTTGACTCAGTTTGGGTCATTGTGGACACGTTGACCAAGTCAGCACATTTCATTCCAGTGGCAGTTACTTATTCTTCAAAGAGGTTAGCTGAAATTTATATTCGTGAGATTGTCCGCCTTCACGGTGTGCCCGTGTCTATTATTTCGGATCGAGGTATGCAGTTTACCTTACATTTTTGAAGGGCTGTACAACGTGAGTTAGGCACGCAGGTGGAGTTGAGTACAGCATTTCATCCACAGACAAACGAACAGTCAGAGCGCACTATTCAGGTATTGGAAGATATGCTTTGCGCTTGTGTTATAGACTTTGGAGGTTCATGGGATCATTTCTTCCTACTTGCGGAGTTTGCTTATAATAATAGCTACCAGTCGAGCATTTAGATGGCTCCATATGAGGCATTATACGGAAGGCGATGTCGATCGCCAGTTGGTTGGTTTGAACCGGGAGAGGCTCGGTTGTTGGGTACCGATTTGGTACAGGATGCCTTGGATAAGGTCAAGATTATTCAGGATCGACTTCGCATAGCTCAGTCTAGGCAAAAGAGTTATGCCGACCGTAAAGTTCGTGATATTGCATTCATGGTTGGAGAAAGAATATTGCTCCGGGTTTCACCTATGAAAGGTGTAATGAGGTTCGGAAAGAAGGGCAAGTTGAGCCCTAGGTATATCGGACCCTTTGAAATTCTTGAAAGGGTGGGTGAAGTAGCCTACAGGCTTGCATTACCACCTAGTTTATCAGCGGTTCATCCGGTGTTCCATGTGTCTATGCTCCGAAAATATCATGGTGATCCGTCCCATGTGTTAGATTTCAGCTCAGTCCAATTGGACAAAGATTTGACTTACGAGGAGGAGTCGGTGGCTATTCTAGCCCGCAGGTCCGACAGTTGAGGTCTAAGAGTTATCCTTCAGTTCGGGTGTAATGGAAAGGTCAGCCAGTAGAGGAATCTACCTGGGAGTCCGAGTCGGACATACGGAGTAAATATCCACACCTTTTCTCCAGCTCGGGTATTTTTTTTTCTAACTCCGTTCGAGGACGAACGTTTGTTTTAGAGGTGGAGAATGTGATGACCCAAAATGTCATCTTTAAATTTAATCAGTAATTATGTATTCTAAGACCTCGAAAGGCACCATTTATCATTCATCGACTTGCGTGCGCATTCCGTACAATTTTACGAAAAGTTTTCATGTAAAAAATGAATTAAAATGTGACATAGAGCCTTAACACTCAACTAAGTTGACTTTGGTCAATATTTTGAGCAAACGGACTCAGATCAGTATTTTGAAAGTTTCGGTAGCTCCATATCGTGATTTGGGACTTGGGCGTATGCCCAGAATTTAATTTGGAGGTCCCTAGCTCAAGATATGACCATTTAACGGAAACTAGTAATATAAAGGCTAAAAATTTTCAAGTTTGACCATGGGGTTGACTTTTTGATATCGGAGCCGGAATCCGATTCTGGAAATTTGAACAGCTCCGTTATGTCATTTATGACTTGTGTGCCAAATTTAAAGTCATTCTGGATTCATTTAATATGTTTTGGCACGAGATTTGCAAATGGAAAAGTTTAAAACTCAAAGTCCGGATCGAGGTGTGAATTGCAATTTTGATGTGATTTGAGACCCCGAGTGAGTCCATATTATGTTACGGGACGTATTGGGATATTCGGATAAAGTCCCGAGGGGCTCGGGTGAGTTTCGGATAGGCCACAGGATGTTTTGAACTTAGAACATTTTGCTGGTATAACTGAACCTGTTGCAGGCCTCTGATCTTGCAATTGCGAGATCTGGCATCACAAATGCGAACCAAGCAGGTATGGCAATTGCGAGATTTTTATCGCAATTGCGAAGAAAGCCTAGGCCAGCAGTTCTCGCAATTGCGAGTTTATCTTCGCAATTGCGAAGGGCCAATTATCGCAAATGCGACATAATCTTCACATTTGTGAAGGCAGTGGAATTGTGAAGGGCATCGCAATTGTGAGTGTTTCTTCGCATTTGCGAAGCTCAGGTCGCAATTGCGACACCTGCAGCTGAACAAAATGACTTTTGGACGGGATTTTTTGATTCATTTCCCAAATCTTCAAAACCTAAAACCTCAAGAGGCGATTTTGGGCGATTTTTACGGGAAAATATTGGGATAAGTGTTTCTTATCCTATATTGATTATATTTCATGATTTCATACTCATTTATATCATGAATCCGTGAATTTATGGAAGAAAAGTCATATTTTTATAAAATCTTCCAAAAACGAAAATTTAAGATTTGAAGGTCCATTTGACATCGGAATTGGATAATTTTTGTATGGTTGGACTCGTCTCGGAATGGGTGTTCGGATTTCGTAAGTTTTTCCGATATTTGAGACGTGGGTCCCACTGTCGAATATTTTAATAAATTTTGAATTTTATTCGGAAAATTAGTAAATTCATATACAATTAATTCCTATTATTTGTATTGAATTTATCTAATTCTTTTGGAGACAAATTTAAAAGGAAAAGTTGTGGTTGAATAATTGATTGAAATTTGCAAAGCGAGGTAAGTGTCGTGGTTAACCTTGACTTGAGGGAATAGAATTTTTAAATTATTTGTTATGTGAAATGCATGTGAACGACGTATAGGCGAGGTGACGAGTGTCTATACGTCGTCAAATTAATTGTTTGCATAATTACTTGAAAAATCATAAATTATTTTAAATCATAAATTAATTATTATAATAATTGTTTCTCTCCTATTCTTTGCCAAATATTAATTCTTGAATTCCTACATTAATTGTTACATGCTACTTGAATTATGTGTCTTAATTGTTATTTGACATTTAGCATATTAAATATTAAACTGCCTATTTTCTCCCTGATTTCTACAATAATTTGCTATTTGACATTGTCTGTTTCATGATTAAATCATAAATATTGTATGCTTGTTGTTATAATTTCATATTAATTGTTGCATTTATTGGGAAAATTCCTTCTATAAGAATTGGTAAATGAATATATTGGAGGAGCGGGTTGCACGCCGCAACAGAATTGATTGAAATGAATATATTGGAGGATCGGGTTGCACGCCGCAACAGACTTATTAAAAAGTCCATATTGGAGGATCGGGTTGTACGACGCAACTGACTTATTAAAAGTAAATATTAGAGGATCGGGTTGCACGCCGCAACAGACTTATTTAAAAGTCGACATACATATATATATATATATATATATATATATATATATATATATTGGGGGATCGGGTTGCACGCCGCAACAGACTTGATTAAAATGAATATATTGGAGGAGCGGGATGCACGCCGCAACAGAACTGAATGTGAATGTATTGTGAGAGCGGGTTGCACGCTGCAACAGAATTGAATGTGAATATATTGTGAGAGCGGGTTACACGCTGCAACTGAATTGATGGAAATGATAATTGGTTATGACTGCTGAGTTGGCTTCAATTATTATAAATGAGTTACTTGATTTATTTCTATTATTGTTGCTATTTCTAATATTGCGTACAGGTAATGTAAGTGACCCGCCTTAACCTAGTCACTACTTCGTCAAGGTTAGGCTTAGCACTTACCAGTACATGTGGTCGGTTGTACTGATACTACACTCTGCACTTCTTGTGCAGATTTTGGAGTTGGTCCTAGCGGCATATCGTAGACTTGCTCGGATTTCAGCTACTCAGAGGAGACTTGAGGTAAACCTGCACGACGTTCGCAGTTCTGAAGTCCCCGCCTACTTTACTTTAGCTGTGTGTTTGTTTCCAGACAGCTTTAATTTATTCAGACCTATATTTGTATTTATTCTAGAAGCTCGTGCACTTGTGACACCAATTATGGGATGGTATTTAGACGCCGTTATTTTTATGGATTATTCACTATATTTCAAACTTTGCTTCCGCCTTTGTTTTCTTGATTATTAATAATATAAAAATTATTTTAAAAATAAATAATATTATTCTAACGTTGGCTTGCCTAGCAAGTGAAATGTTAGGCGCCATGGACCGTTCCGAAGGTGGAAATTTTGGGGCATGACACAAAGGGCTCAGAAAGTGAATGTTATCGTTGCGGTGGAAAAGGGCATTGGGCAAATATTTGTCGTACACCAAGACATTTGGTTGAGCTTTATCAAGCATCCTTAAAGAATAAAGGTCATGAAGCTAACTTTGTCTATGACAATGAATTTGACATCATCCACTTGGATATGGCAGTCTTCTTTGAGCACCCTGATGAAAAGATAAACTACTTGATCAGTGATGAATCCGTGATTAAAGATGATTGAGTAGTTTAACTTTTTTTTTGCCTATTTTTTTTTGCCTATTCATAATAGTTAGTGAATAAAGATAATGTATTCGTATTCTTTACATGAGTACTAGTTTCTCAATTAGAATTAATTAGTTTCGCTATTGTTGTTTATTTAATAAAGTTTTCGTTTTGTCTGATTTTATTTTGATTAATCATTGTTTGTTATTGATTTGGTTTACCTAGCTTTTCTGTTGACTAGCAAAACATTTATTACAAATTTTGAGAGACAATTTGGCAAAAGAAACGGTTTTGCTACTGGAACGTAGCAGTATCCACTTATATTTGAATTGTTTAATAAGAATGCTTTTTCTTCTCTTTTTTTTTTGATTGCTGGAACAAGGAAAAGATTTGAGTGAACAGCCATACCTCTTATTCATGCAAAGTGCACATTTTTATATGCATAGATATATCAAGATTCAAATGAATTAATTCAAATAGAGTCCAAAGTGTGTTGATGACTCTTTAAAAGGGGCGGCCAAGCGCATTACTAGCGTCTCCTCTCTTTATTTCCTTTTTCGGGACACTGATAATATTTATTGTATTATCTTTTATGTTGTTAGTCATATATGTGGTGTACTTATAATTATATTATTTTTAGCTACTTAATTATTTGTATCATAATATTAGAGTTTGCTCGAAATTACATTAAAAGTCAATATTGAGTTATTGATTTAACTTTGTTTCTTTCCCTTTTTCTCTGAAAATACTAATATTTTATTCGTATATTTCTTTTGTATGTCAAACCATGGGAAGCAAATATGGATATCTCACAAAGCAAACTTGGATTAAAGTTTAATTGTAAAGATATTGTTTAATTGTTACATGTACGATACATACTATATTCAAAGAGAAAAAATATTTCTCTCATTTAAGTATGTGTAAGGCGGATGTTACTACAATTTCTGGTAGTAGTAATTTAATTGAAGGCTCTGGAAGAGCTACTATAACTTTGCCTAAGGGAACAATGCTTATCATAGATAATACAATGTTCTCCTCCAAGTCCAAGAGGAACTTGTTGAGCTTTAAAGATATCCGCCGAAATGGATATCATATTGAGACAATAGATGAGAATAACCTTGAATATCTCATCGTTACCAAGAATGTCTCTGGACGTAGAAGGGTTATTGAGAAGTTCCCATCTTTATCTTATGGCCTGTATTGGACAAGAATTAGTGCAATTGAGGCACATTCTATTGTAAACCAAAAGGTTACTGATTCCAATACTTTTGTACTTTGGCATGATCGATTGGGACACCCTGGATCAATTATGATGAGATGAATTATAGAAAATTCAAATGGGCATCCATTAAAGAATTTAAAGAATCTTTTAAATAATGAATTTTCTTGCACTTCTTGTTATCAAGGCAAGTTAATTATTAGACCATCACCAACAAAGGTTAGGATTGAGTCCCCTACATTTTTGAAACATATACAAGGGGATATTTGTGGACCTATTCACCCACCTAATGGGTCATTTAGATATTTTACGATTTTAATAGATGCATCTTCTAGATGGGTTCATGTGTGCATATTGTCATCTCGCAATCTCACGTTTACAAAATTAATGGCACAAATAATTCGATTACGGGAGCAATTCCCTAACAATCCAATTAAGTCTATTAGACTTGATAATGCTGCTCAGTTTTCATCCCAAGCATTTAATAATTATTGCTTATCAATTGGGATAAAAATGGAACATCGTGTAGCCCATGTTCATACTCAAAATGGCCTTGCAAAATTTTTGATTAAACGTCTGCAGTTGATAACAAGACACTCATGAAAACGAGGTTACCCACTTCTGTTTGGGGTCATGCCATTTTGCATGCAGCAATGCTAATTCGTCTCATACTGACAAATTATCATAAATATTCCCCATTGCAATTAGTTTTTGGTCATGAACCTAATATATCCCATTTAAAAAAATTTGGATGCGTAGCGTATGTGCCTGTAACACCGCCATATCGCACCAAAATGGGTCCCCAAAGAAGGTATAGGAATATGTTGGGTTTGAATCGCCCTCCATTATTCTCTATCTTGAAACATTAATGGGAGGTTTATTCACTGCTCGATTTGCAGATTGTCGATTCGATGAGGCATTCTTCCCAAAATTAGGGGGAGAAATTGGTGAAACCAAACGAGAAATTTTGTGAAAAAATCCATCATTGTCTCGTCTTGATCCACATACCTCTATTTGTAAAAAAGAGGTGCAAAAGATTATCCATTTGCAGAAAATAACAAATCAAATGCCAGATGCATTTACGGATCTGAAAAGAATAATAAAATCACATATCCTTGCAGAGAATGTTCCAATCCGTATTGATGTCCCTGTTGGACAATCTTCTAGTGTCATAACTAATGAGTCAAAAGCACGCCTAAAACGTGGCAGACCATTGGGTTCTAAGGATCGAAATTCTAGAAAAAGGAGATCAAGATGGCACTATGAAAGAGTCTCATGAAGAAATCCACGATTTAACCAATCCTGAGATTCATGAGAAAATCAGTGAGCCTGAGACTCAAGAAAATAAGGAACTATTAATATATTCAATCGGTATTAAGACAGATTTGAATCGATTGGATATAGTGGTGGATTATGTCTTTGCATATAATGTTGCATCTGGTATTATATAAGATAGTGAGGATCTTGAACTTCAATCTGTTGGAGAATGTCGACAAAGACGTGATTGGCCAAAATAGTAAGAAGCAATCCAATCTGAGTTGGATTCACTTGCAAAACGTGAAATTTTTGGGCCTGTAGTCCAAACACCTAATGGTGTTAAGCCTGTTGGCTATAAATGGGTCTTTGTACGCAAGAGGAATGAGAAAAATAGGGTTCAAATGTATATAAGGCACGCCTTATTGCACAAGAATTTTCACAAAGGCCTGGTGTCGATTATGAAGAGACATATTCACCCGTTATGGATGCTATAACATTTTGTTATCTCATTAGTTTTTCTATCCATGAAAAACTTGACATGCATTTAATGGATGTGGTTACCGCCTAACTTTACGGCTCCCTTGATAATGAGATATACATGAAAATTTCTGAGGGATTTAAAATGCCTGATGCACATAATTCAAAGTCCCGGAAAATATTTTTAATCAAATTACAAAGATCTTTGTATGGCCTAAAGCAATCAGGACAAATGTGATATAACCGTCTTAGTGATTATTTATTAAAGGACGGATATATAAATGATGTCATTTGTCCATGTATTTTTATAAAGAAAACAACATCGTAATTTGTTGTACTTGCCTTATATGTTGATAACATAAACCTTATTGGAACTCCTACAGAACTCCAAAAGGCAATTGATTATTTAAAGAAGGAATTCGATATAAAAGATCTCGGAAAGACAAAATTATGTCTCGGTTTGCAAATTGAACATTTGGCAAATGGGGTTTTTGTTCATCAATCTTCCTACATTGAAAAGGTATTGAAACGGTTTTACATGGATGAAGCAAATCCATTAAGTACTCCGATGATTGTTTGATCACTTGATGTGAATAAGGATCCGTTCCGACCTCAAGAAAACAATGAAGAGCTACTTGGTCCTGAAGTACCATACCTTAGTGCAATTGGTGCACTAATGTATCTTGCTAATACAACAAGGCCTCACATAACTTTTTCAGTTAATGTCTTAGCAAGATATAGCTCTGCTCCTACAAGAAAATATTGGAATGGAATCAAACACATATTGCGGTATGTAAAAGGGACTACCGATATGGGCTTATTTTATGGAAATAATTGCAGTCCAGATCTTGTTGGTTATGCTGACGCTGGGTATTTATCTGACACACAAAAGGCTCGATCTCAAATAGGCTATGTGTTTACATGTGGAGGCACTGCCATACCTTGGCGATCGACTAAGCAATCAATCGTGGCTACTTCATTTAATCATGCTGAGATAATTGCTATTCATGAAGCAAGTCGAGAATGTGTGTGGTTGAAGTCTATAATACACCTTATTCGAGACAAATGTAGTTTGAAGTGTGACAAACTATCCATAATTTTGTATGAAGAAAATGCAACATGCATAGCCTAATTATTGAAGGGAGGATTCATCAAAGGAGATAGGACAAAGCACATTTCACCAAAGTTATTTTTCACACATAATCTTCAAAAGAATGGTGATATCAATATGCAACAGATTCGTTCAAGTGATAATATGGCTGATTTGTTCACAAAATCTCTACCGATGTCAACCTTCAAGAAACTAGTGTACAAGATTGGGATGCGAAGGTTCAGGGATGTGAATTGATGCTCTTATCAGGCAGAGTTAATATGCGTTGTACTCTTTTTCCCTTACAAGGTTTTGTCCCACTAGGTTTTCTTTGCAAAGTTTTTAACGAGGCAACCAAAAGATGTATTTCTAAACATGTGTACTCTTTTTCCTTCTCTAGGATTTTTTCCCACTGGGTTTTATTTTAGTTAAGGTTTTAACGAGGCACATTATCTGTTAAATAGACATTCAAGGGGGGTGTTATAAATAGAATTGTATTTAAGGTGAATGTCTATATTTTAGAGAGATTTTAGGAATTTTACTTAGTGGCTAAGTCACTCTTTCCCTATAAATAGAGGGGTCCTATTCCATTGTAATTCATCCCAAAATCAATAAGAATTCTCTCTTTCTTTGAAATATTCTTCTTTATTGTTTCATTACAGTAGTTGCTTTATTACATACCTATCTTTTTTCTTATTTTTTTGAAAATTTCTTGGGAAAACCCGCAATCGCTACCTTTTGGGTTTACACTGGGTAACTTGTTCACGACTGAAGAGGCTTGTTGGTGAGGGGAATGGGTCTCGTTCAAGTCACACCTCTATTCGGGGTTGTGAAACGGTCAATTGCAATAATAATTCCCAACAAGGAGTCGGGATCGAATCCACAGGGAGCTTAGATGGGATTAGTGGTATATATTTGGATAAAGCACGTGAAGTATCTTGGTTGCACTTCCACAAATAGGGTTTTGTCTTCTAAAATTACGTTAAGGATTACAATTCTAAAGATAGAAAACTAGAGAATATTATTTTTGGATGGTTTTCAAATATATAAAAAGTCCTAGGGGTATGACCTTCACCTAGGTGTTTACCTAACGGGTTGTAAGCTTTAAAGCTTGTTTTGTTGGTCGGGGTGTATTATAGAAATCAACACTCAAATACCCACTCAATACCTCTAGGTAAGAGAGTGATTTTGTCCAATTTGGCTTTCTCAAGTCCAAATGGGTATTGAACAAAACACTTGATAAAATGCTCAAGTCGGGTTTTACTATGTCACGACCCAAAACTAACCCCTGTCGTGATGGCGCCTATCATGGAACTAGGCAAACCGACTCATTTCCAAAACAAACCGATATTTTCATTTTAAAGAAAATTTCAAGGTTATTTAACATAAACCTTCATTTAAAGAGTTCAAATCAAAGAAAAACAGAAGTGCAGAAAAGAAAAGCCCGACATCGGGGTGTCACTAGTCATGAGCATATACTACAATCTGTATAACAATATCAAGGCTAACTCGGCCCGAAAAATAGCTAAATACAACTAGAGGAAGATAAGAGGGAGAAGAGCAGGGGATGCGATCGCCAAACAGCTACCTTGCTATCTCCAAGAAAATCTGCAACCAGAACACTCAATAACCGCTACCGTGTCCAGCTACACCTGGATTTGCACACAAGGTGCAGGGAGTCACGTGAGTACGCCAACTCAGTAAGTAACAACAATAAATAAAGACTGAGTAGTAGTGACGAGCAAATAAGCATATAACGTTCATATCATGAAATCTCAGTAAAGTACAACATGCTTTAAAAATCAGTGTTTGAATCGAATCATCTCGTTTAAACCCGGTTCCAGTAAAAATCATTTAAAGATATTTTTCCAACAGTTTTTTTTTCAAACAAAGGCTCAATGAAAAGGTGAGCAAAAATGATGAAATCATAAACAGCCCCTCGGGCAAAACATCACTCATAAACAGCCCCTCGGGCAAACCTCACAGTCACTCGTGCCACTCGGGTATACCTCACAATAACTCTTGCCATTCAGGCATACCTCACAATCACTCATGCCTCCCAGTCACTCATCACTCGGCACTCGCACTCAGTAGGTACCTGCGCTCACTGGGGGTGTGTACAGACTCCGGAGGGGCTCCTTCAGCCCAAGCGCTATAATCTGCACGGACAACTCACGTGCTATAATAATAATAAAGTATGCTATAAGCGTGCAGCCCCGATCCATACTCATCCTCACAAATCAGACCCTCGGCCTCACTCGGTCATAAATATGCTACAGGCGGGCAGCCCCGATCCACATTCATCCTCACAAATCAGGCCCTCGGCCTCACTCAGTCATGAATATGCTGCAGACGGGCAACCCCGATCCACACTCATCCTCACAAATCAGGCCCTCGGCCTCACTCAGTCATAAACCTCTCAAGCCACTCAGGCATTTCAGTAAAACATGGCATTCGGCCCAAAACATTTATATGCATCAAAATAGAGTCATAAAACTGAGTTATGCGGTAAACAAGTATAAACATGACTAAGTATAGATTTTCAATCGAAAACAATGAGAGGATGGTAAGAAACAGCCCCTAAGGGTCCAAACAGCATTGGCGCAAGGCCCATACATGGCATTCAGGCCAATTTACAGAAATTCTTTCTAAAACATATAAGTATCAAATGGTTTCAACAAAGTATGCAACTTTACAGTTTCTACGGGACGGACCAAGTCACAATTCCCCAATAGTACACGCCCACACGCCCGTCACCTAACATGTGCGTCACTAAAAATAGTAGAATGATATAAAATCCGGGGTTTTATACCCTCAGGACCAGATTTACAATCGTTACTTACCTCAAACCGGTCAAATTTCTACCCCGCAATGCTCTTGCCTCTGAACTCAGCCTCCAAATGCTCCAAATCTATTCACAATTAGTATAATATCATCAATATATGCTAATGAAATGAATTCCACAAGAAAAGCTTCAAAATTAGACAAAAACCCGAAATTGGCTCAAAAATCGCCTGTGGGGCCCACATCTCGGAACTCGACAAAAGTTACAAAATCTGAAAGCCTATTCAACCACGAGTCTACCCATACCAATTTTATCAAAATCCGACCTCAACTCGACCCTCAAATCTATAAATCTTATTTCCAAATTTCTAAGTTCCAATCTCCGATTTACACCTCAAAATCATGTAATCTAGTCGGATTATTCGATGATAATTCAATATTATGGAGTAGAAATGCTCACAAGGGACTTACCTCAAGTTTTCCTTGAAAATATATCAAAAATCGCCTCTCCTCAAGCTCCAATTTGTCAAAAATGGCAAATGGGACAAAGTCCCCATTTTTATAATTCTGCCCAGACATCCTCGGTTCTGCCTCGATCTTGGCCTTCGATCTTAGACTTCGATCGAGGTCCTCGATCCTGGTTCTCGGTCCTGGCCCTCGATTATGTCTTCGACCCGGCCTTCGACCGTGACCCTCGACCCTGGGCTCGATCATGCCTTCGATCGTGGCCCTCGACTCTGGGCTCGATCATGCCTTCGATCGTGGACCTCGACCCTGAGCTCGATCTGGGCTTCGGTCGTGGCCCTCGACCCTGAGCTCTATCTGGGCAGAAACAATTTCTAACAGAAGGAAATTGCAGCAGTTGTTCTAGTTCAATTTGATCCGCTAACTATCCGAAACTCCCTCGAGGCCCTCGGGACCTCAACCAAATATACCAACAAGTCCTAAAACATCATACGAACTTAGTCAAATCCTCAATTCACCTCAAACAATGCTAAAACCATTAATTACACCCCAATTCAAGCCTAATGAACTTTGAAATTTCTAATTTCTACAAACAACTCCGGAACCTATCAAATCACGTCCGATTAACCTCAAATTTTGTACAAAAGTCCTAAATGACATAAAAGAGGTATTCCAATTTTCAGAATCGGATTCCGACCCCGATATCAAAAAGTCAACCCTTGGTCAAACTTCTCAAAAATAAAACTTTCGGCATTTCAAGCCTAATTCCTCTACGGACTTCCAAAAAATATTCCGGACACGCACCTAAGCCCAAAATCATCATACGGAGCTATTGGAATCATCAAAATTCAAATCCGAGGTCATTTACACATAGGTCCATATCCTGTCCACTTTTCTAACTCAATTTTTCAATTATGAGACTAAGTGTCGCATTTCACTCCGAGTTCCTTCCGGACTCGAACCCACTAACCCGATATAACATAATATAGCTGAATAACACAGAAAGAAGTAGAAATGGAGAAAATGGGGTTATAACTCTCGAAATGACCGACCGGGTCGTTACATACTATCTCTAGGTTCAACCTTTAATTGGGACTATCAATCTCTCGATTTTATACCAAATTCTTGTTAGCCAAGTTTTCCAAGACTAAGTCTCTCTTTCTCAAGTAGAGACCAAGTCAAATAGGCATAAACTAATGTTTGCAACCATTAATTCTACAATTAAAGGCAAGAACAAGGCTAAATAATAAAAACACAACCATAAACAAGCCATAAATCAAACACCCATTAGTTTCACACACTAGGGTTGGGTCACAACCCTAGCTAAAAATCTAGCTACTCATAATGGGTATAGAGAAAAATAGAGAAGAAAAGATGATCAAACTCATATTGCAAGATTAAAAGATAAAAGTCCAATGTTAAATCACCAAAGTAAGCTAAAGTTGCCTAAAGGGTAAAGAAAAATGGTTGTAGGACTTTCAATATTCAAAACTTGACCTAATTTCGTGAAAGTAGTCTATTTATACAAAGCTAGAATTTCAGACAAAATTGCCCTTTCGGAGAAAATTATATGTGCGGTCCGCACTTCTCTTCAGATCTTGACAGGAGTTGATTCTGCGGCCGCACAATTATGGATTGCGGCTGCATCTCTCATGTTCTTTGGTCCACACAATTCTGGGTGCGGCCACACTGGGCTCTTCTGCAGACCGCACATTTCTTGAGTGCGGTCGCATAGCTGTTTCTGCGTCCGCACAATTATTGTGTGGTTTGCATTTCTTCTTGAGCTTGAGATAAAACTCTCTGAACTTTGGCTTTTACGTAGCTTCTGCAGCCGCACAATAATTGTGTGGTCCGCACTTTGCACTGGGGCTCTGTTGATTTTCTTTCACATTCCGTGGTCCGCACTTGAGCTTTTGTGCCTGATTTTTGTCTTTGTTCAGATCACTCCTCCTTGAGTTAGATTTCATCATAGTGGCTCATTTTTTAATACTCTTGTAGGTAAGCATATTTCATCAGTT
Source organism: Nicotiana tomentosiformis (assembly GCF_000390325.3). Lineage (NCBI taxonomy): Eukaryota > Viridiplantae > Streptophyta > Magnoliopsida > Solanales > Solanaceae > Nicotiana > Nicotiana tomentosiformis. Next base: position 115,598,999 of record NC_090819.1, read on the forward strand.
TTCGGAAATACAATTAGACACTTTTGGACTAAAATAAAAGCTAAAAGGCACTAATAAGTAGTCAAAATTCCCAAACTTAGGCTTTTGCTTGTCCTCAAGCAAATAAGGTAATTCCCATCTCCATAAGATAAGAGTTATTCCATCTAATCTAAGGTGAATCAAACACATATCAATTGGGACCAACAATTACCCATAACACTTATGAATTATCAACAAGGCAATGATTTGAAATTTTAAGCACAACTAGTTCTAATGTGACAGTAGAGCATCAAGAGTTGACTTTACTCATCAAGGAAGTTCACTCTTTCATATAGGTCATTGTGGATCCTAAACTCCTCCTTCTCTACTCTCCGTTAGCATATCTCACTTAAGAATGTAGCACTCACTTCAAGGATTTGTGAAAAGTTCGTTCATCTCACTCAAAAGAATGTCACAAGTACGGCTCTAAGTACCATATGCTTGCCCCTCATGTAAACCACCACTAATGTAAGTTCACTCGGCTTGAAATCATGTAGGGCTTTTTCGGAATGTAATGAAGGCTTTTGGACTAAGGTAGGAAATGTTGGAATAGAACGGGTTCATCTTTCCTTAAGTACTCCATTTTCTCTTTTTTGGCTCATGCTTTGCCGACTCTTTGAGTCATTTTCTTTTTCCTTAGGGGAACTAGAGAGACTTAACATCACTCTTTCTTAGTCATGATATTCGTTTTCTCCTTCTTTATTTTCTCCATGCTTTGCATTTTTGCTTTTCTTTGAATCTCTTCAACTCTTCAACTTATTCACTTTCGTTTTACATCTTTTTTTCTTTTTCTTTGCCTTTCCTTTTGTTCATTTCTTTTCTCTTTTTGCACCTTGATACCACTTTCAAATTTCTCGTCTCTCCCCCAAACTTATATTTTAGCCAATTGTTTCTCAAGAGTGTTAAGGAAAACTCGGGTGCCAAGAGAGGATCACAACAAAACAGGTAAAGGCTTGTAACATGATTATCAAATGAGAAAGGTTTTAGGCTCAAAAGGGTTGACTAGGGATAACAACATTTGTGGGTCATGAAAAATTTCAAAACGGGTCAAGGAGAGCCTACAATAATTTTTCAAGCCAAGCAAAACTTAGAATTTTGCCTAGAAACACATTCGGAAAAGTTCTAGACCATTCGCACGGTTACTTGGACTTGCAACAAAATATCTCACCTCTCACACAGCTGGATTGTTCAAGAGGATAGAGTCGAGGGCCCACAACAACCATATTCGAGATTGAAAATCACTAATGGTTCAACTAAACCACTCGATGATTGCTTAAGTCAACACAAGAGTCAAAAGGTCACTAACTAGAGCTATTTCTTTTCAAGAACTTGTTTTTAATCATAAGCATGTAGTTAAGTGTGTTGGTACCAAGTGAAGTATTTTTGACTCTTATAGTTTGACTCAATAAGGTCCTCTTATTCATTATTACTTTTGTTCTTACCTAAACATAAAAAAACTGACTCAATTCCTTAAGAAGGTTGTCACGCCATCCATAGTTGGGAAGAGTCACCCGGTTCACACAAAAACCACCTTTGAAAAGAACTGTGGCATTAAGAAAACCAAAAGCTTATTGATCACTTAAATATGAAAAGAAACTACTAAATTAAAAAGAATCTATTAAAGTAAATAAGAATCTATTAGGCTAAACATTGACTACTGAGAAAACAAAATAAAGAAGCTATGAAGTAAACTGCTGAAAGCATAAATGAATATACAAACTGAGAAAGGGAAAGAGAATATATATACATCACTAGAGAGAGAATAATATGTATATAATAAAAGTAAAAATAAAAAGAGAATGTTATCAGTTATTACAGGCCAATGTCAAATCAAAATAGACTCCACCCCCTAAATAAAAATAAGCATTGTGCTCAATGCTTAACAAAATAAAAACAAGGAAAGGAAAGAGTAGAGAGGACTCCATATGTGGTCTCAGTGTCCATAGTAGTATCACCTCCCTCAGGCTCCTCTAACTGGATCTCATCATCCTCTGCTCGGGGAGTAGCTGGGTTGGTGAACATCTGTAGCACCGCCTCAGTCATGTGGACAGCAAGGTCTGGCTCCTCAAACTGGCCAGCTGGTTCCACTGGTGCTGCTGGTGATGCTGGGTCTTCTGGTACTGATGGATTTGTCTTCATCAGTAAGTCAAATGGAAGATCTCCAGTGGTTGCTATCTTGGTCACCTCTCGTCTCAATTTGTCGACTGATTTCCTCGAAGCCTGAGATTTCCTCATCTTCTTCACCTGCTTCCCGAGCTCCTCAATTGCTCCCCCATGTGCCACCAAGGTGTCCATGATGGTCTTCTGATTCTCCAATATTTTCTTCAAAGTTTCCTCCACTGACGGAGGAATCTGGGGTGCTGGGGTAGAAGTCTTTGCTGTAACAGCACTGGATAGGTCATACAGCTTTGCAGTAGCTGTCTGTATCCAGTTATTGAGACTCTCCAGTGTCTGGGAGACTCGCAGCGCAGAGAGTGGATAAGTAGAGGAGGAAGGCACTGATACTGATGGCCCTGAAGATAGAGATGGAGGTATGGCAGTTGTATCGGTGGAAGGCCCGGCTGCTGTGGAAGGCATTGCAACTGAATTTGCAACTACCACCGACGGCTCATCAGACTGGCCTATGGTAGTAGTCAACTTACCCTTGTTCTTCGGGTTCCTTGGGTCCTTCAGAGAGTACCAGGAGAAGGGTTGCTTAGCCCTAACCTTCGTATCAAAGCTCTTGGGCTCCACCCCCGCATCCGTGAGATACTCCGTGATAGTGTTAGGATACAGATATGAGCTTCTACATTGCCTAACAACCAGAGACATGTTGGCCGACATGATGGCACCCACATTGATTGGGTACCCGGCCATGATGGAAGCAACTAGGATTGGGAGATTGTTTTCATTCTGGCTTGGGTCTATGCGATTGCATGCAAATGTTTGCCACCCTTTTGCTTCAAAGTTGAGGGTGTTCCACTAAATGGGAACCCCTGCTGTGATCCATGGTGGTGGTGGTCCTAGAGCTTCTAGTATCTCAGCTAGTCAAGGGCGAGTTGCATCACCCATTGCAAACTTCTCTAAATACTCAACTGGCTCCATATCCTCGAGCCCCAAATAAGTGTTCAGGGTGCTCTGATCAAATCGTACTTTCATGTTTCTCACATTAGTCATATTAGTCACCTTAGTCCCCTTCTTGATGTGCGCCATCATACACCTTTGAAAAGTCACTGGTGCATTGCATAACCCAAATGGCATCCGTGAGAATGCGAAAGTACCATAAGGACATGTGAAAGTAGTCTTCTCTTGATCCTCCGGAGCAACAAGAATTTGATTGTAGCCGGAATACCCATCAAGGAAACAATAGAAAGCACGGACGGCCAACCTATCAAGCATTTGATTTAGAAAGGGAAGTGGGAAATGATACTTTCTTGTGACTTTGTTGAGCTTGCGATAGTCCATACACACTCTCCACTCGGTCACCATTCTTGTAGGAATCAACTCTTTTTTGTCATTGGTAACCACCGTCATGCCCCCTTTCTTTGGGATACATTGCACCGGAGAGGTCCACGAACTATTGGAAATGGGGTAAACAACCCCTGCATCTAACCACTTGACGATCTCTATTTTGACCACCTCTTGCATTGCTTCATTTAGCCTCCTTTGATGTTCAATGAAGGGTTTGGAATCTTCATCCAAATTAATCTTGTGCATGCAAAATACAGGGTTTATTCCCCGAATATCTGCCAATTTCCATCCAATAGCTATCTTCCTCTTTTGTAACACCGCCAATATGGAGCCTACCTGCATGTTAGTCAAACAAGAGGAAAGAATAACCGGTAAAGTATAACAAGGGCCAAGGAATTCATACCTGAGATGCGGAGGCAATGGCTTTAACTCCAAAGTGGGAGGCTCCTCGATTGAGGGCTTTGTTGGAGGAGTTTTCCGATTTTAAAGATACAAGGACAATTTACGGGGTCCATAGGTGTACGACCCCATTCCTTGCAATGAGTTCACGTATTCCACATAGCCATCCGTCTCGTCATCATCAAGGTTAAGCAAAATGTCCTCCAAAGTATCATCAACATTCATCGTGGCACTAGTATCATCAATAATCACATCGGTCACCAAGTCCACAAACGAACACACTTCATTGCTAATTGGTTGCCTCATAGATTTTCACACGTGGAACACCGCCTTTTCATCACCCACCCGGAAAGTGAGTTCACCGACTTCCACATCAACAAGAGCCTTCCCCGTAGCAAGGAAAGGTCTACCCAGAATAATCGGCACCTCATAGTCCACTTCACAATCAAGAATCACAAAATCCGTCGGGAGAATTAATTTATCAACACGAACCAACACATCATTAATGATACCCAACGGTTTCTTCATGGTACGATCCGCCATTTGTAATCTCATAGATGTGGGTCTTGGTTTCCCAATTCCCAAAGTCTTGAAAACCGAATAGGGCATCAAATTGATACTTTCTCCAAGATCACAAAGAGCTTTAGCAAAGTCGGCACTTCCAATGGTACAAGGGATTGTGAAAGCGTCGAGATCTTCCAATTTAGGAGCCATTGAGTGCATAATTGCACTTACTTGATGAGTCATCTTTATAGTTTCACAATTCATCGACCGCTTCTTTGTCACCAAGTCCTTCATGAACTTTGCATAACCGGGCATTTGCTCCAAAGCCTCAACCAATGGCACATTAATAGATAGACTCTTCATCATGTCAATGAACTTTTTGAATTGATTCTCACTATTTTGCTTGGCAAGCCTTTGAGAATATGGAGGAGGAGGCCTTGGCACTACTGGTTCCGGTATGTCAACAATGTGCTCCCTAGATGGGTTTACTTCCTCTTGAGTCTCCTCCACATTGTCATCAATATCAATTCTTACTTCATCATTTTCTTGCACCACATTGTTTGGGATCTCATCTTCTTGTACCACTTGCTCATCATCCATAATTTTTCTTTGACTTGAGATGGGTGCATCCCAACCTTTTCCACTTCTTGTAGTCATGGCCATAGAATGTCCCGTGTTGTTCCCACCCTTTGGGTTCACCACCGTGTCACTTGGTAGTGCCCCCTTAGGACGAGTGTTTAAAGTTTGCGAGATTTGCCCCAACTGAACTTTTAAATTGCGAATTGAAGTGTTGTGAGAGGCTAGTTAGGCATCGGAATCGGCATTCATCTCCATCATTTGTTTGAACATATTCTCAATTCGTCTCATCTCACTGTTGGAAGATCTTGGACCATTGGAAGGATAAGGAGGAGGGTTGCTCGGTTGTTGATACATCGGGGGCCTTTGAAATCCCGACCCCCAATTTCCTTGGTTATTGTTCCCCCCCCCACCCATCCACCCACCCCGGTTGTTTCCTCCCCATTATCCTTGACTATTGTCACTCTAATTGCCTTGGTTATTTTGACCATTCCAATTTCCTTGATTGTTTTGATTGTTCCAATTCCCTTAGTTGTTTTGATTGTTTCAATTCCCTTGATTAACATGAGGTCTCCATTGTTGTTGATTCATGCCTTGAGAGTTGTTTCTTTGCCCTTAGAAGTTGTTCACATATTATACTTCCTCCTTTTGGTCATTGTAAGATTTATCTTGATCAAACCCACTATCTTCTTGCACATAATGTTCCACACGGTTTTGCACTTGAGGACCCTTTTGCCTTCTCCTGTTTACTATCATATTAACTCCCTCCATTGCATTTACTTGCTTAGGACCTTGCACTTGTTGAAGTTGAGCCATGGCTAATTGATTTATTGTGGTGGTCAACTCGGCAATTGCTTGCCCATGATCATGCAATTCTTTATGTAGGTAAATCACGTTTGGATCACCTTGAGGAACATTTGCTATACTTTGCCATGCCGATGAAGTATCCGCCATTTCATCTAAGATCTCATAAGCTTCCGCATATGGCGTTGTCATGAAATTTTCACCGGCAAGTTGGTTGACCACGCATTTATTGGTAGTATTAATCCCCCTATAGAAAGTTTGTTGAATCATAGCCTCCGTCATGTTATTGTTTGGGCACTCTTTCACCATAGTTCGGTACCTCTCCCATATCCCATGCAAAGGCTCATTGGGTTCTTGTTTGAATGCTAGAATCTCATCTCTAAGAGTAGCCATATGCCCGGGAAAAAAGAACTTGGAAATAAATTTCTCTACCAATTTATCCCATGTATGGATGGAATGGTTTGGCAACCTTTCTAACCAATCCAAGGCTTCCCCCGTAGAGAGAAAGGAAATAGCCTCAACCTTAAAGATTCCTCAGAGATGTTTGTCTGTTTACTCCCCCAGCAAGTGTCCACAAACCCTTTCAAGTGTTTGTACGCATTTTGATTCGGAGCCCCGGTGAAGAATCCCCATTGCTCTAGAAATATGAGCATAACATTTGTGATTTGAAAGTTGCCCGCCCTAATGCGGGGCGGAACTATGGCAGTTGCATACCTTTCATTCGGCAACATCCGGTGTGGTGCCGCTCTTGGTGGATTTGGGGGTGGAACGGGAACGTTGTCTTGAGGCAGTCGGCCTCATCTATTTGCTTGAGGTTCAAGAGTAACCTCTTCAACTTGGTCATCTTCCACGTCCATATCCCCCAAAGTCATGTTTACGAGAGGATCATTGTTATTGAGAGCCATTGTTTCACCAAAAAGATTAGTAACACGAAAGGAAAAGAAGACAATTCACACACAAAACTAAATATATAGTTAAATCCGTTTTTATGCTCCCCGGCAAAGGTGCCAAAAATTGGTCTCGTCCAAGTCACACCTCTATTCGGGGTTGTGAAACGGTCGATTGCAATAATAATACCCAACAAGGAGTCGGGATCGAATCTACAGGGAGCTTAGATGGGATTAGTGGTATATATTTGGATAAAACACGTGAAGTAGCTTGGTTTCACTTCCACAAATAAGGTTTTGTTTTTACTTCTAAAATTACGTTAAGGATTACAATTCTAAAGATATAAAATTAGAGAATATTATTTTTGGATGGTTTTCAAATATATAAAAAGTCCTAGGGGTATGACCTTCACCTACGTGTTTGCCTAACGGGTTATAAACTTTAAAGCTTATTTTATTGGTCGGGGTATATTATAGCAATCAACACTCAAATACTCACTCAATACCTCTCGGTAAGAGAGTGATTTTACCCAATTTGGCTTTCTCAAGTCCAAATGGGTATTGGACAAAACAGTTGATAAAATACTCAAGTCGGGTTTTAATATCTCTAGGTTCAACTATCAATCTCTTGATTTTATCCCAAATTCTTGTTAGACAAGTTTTCTTAGACTAAGTCTCTCTTTCTCAAGTAGAGACCAAGTCAAATAGGCATAAACTAATGTTTGCAACCATTAATTCTATAATTAAAGGCAAGAACAAGGCTAAATAATAAACACCCAACCATAAACAAGTCATAAATCAAATACCCATTAGGTTTACACACTAGGGTTGGGTCACAACCCTAGCTAAAAATTTAGCTACTCATAATGGGTATAGAGGAAAATAGAGAAGAAAAGATGATAAAACTCATATTGCAAGATTAAAAGATAAAAACCCAATGTTAAATCACCAAAGTAAGCTAAAGTTGCCTAAAGGGGTAAAGAAAAACGGCTACAGAACTTTCAATATTCAAAACTTGACCTAATTTTGTGAAAGTAGTCTATTTATACAAAGCTGAAATTTTCGGACAAAATTGCCTTTTCGGAGGTTCTGCGGCCGCGCAATTATATGTGCGGTCCGCACTTCTCTTCATATCTTGACAGGAGTTGATTATGCGGCCGCACAATTCTGAATTGTGGTCGCATCTCTCATGTTCTGCGGTCCGCACAATTCTGGGTGCAGCCGCACTGGGCTCTTTTGCGGACCGCACATTTCCTGAGTGTGGTCACATAGCTGTTTCTGCGGCCGCGCAATTATTGTGCGGTCCGCATTTCTTCTTGAGCTTGAGATGAAACTCTCTCAACTTTGGCTCTTACGTAGCTTCTGCAGCCGCAAAATAATTGTGCGGTCCGTACTTTGCACTAGGGATCTGTTAATTTTCCTACACATTCTGCGGCCGCAGATAAAAATCTGTGGTCCGCACTTGAGCTTCTGTGCCTGATTTTTGTCCTTGTTCAGATCACTCCTCCTTGAGTTGGATTTCATCGTAGTGGCTCATTTTCCAACACTCCTGCAGGTAAGCATATTTCATCTCATATGTCTCATATGTGGGAAATCACTCACCCAACTAATTCGGCCAACCCTTGCGAGCTAAGTAACATACATACTAGTAAATTCTAAGCACCTTTTTTTGTACTTCCATTTGGTCTTATTTAACAATATCAAAACTGCAAACTCCCTTCTTAGTAATTCCACATTTTAATTTCTTACTAATCTTTCCCCTTTTGGAAGTATGAAGTCGTGGAGTCGCGCCAAAATGCGTTCAACGGTCTTAACTGTTTCAAAAATTGCCCTGTCAGGCAGAAATAAAAAACAAACCAAAAAATAAATTTGGCCTTCTAATTTTCTACTGAAAACCTATATACTTCATTCTTTGTTTTGAATAAAAAAATATGTTTAAGGGTCAAATATATCCTTTTATTTTGGTATATTATTCATATCTACCCTCCGTTATACTATTAAGCCATATATACCCTTACCGTTAATTAATTTTTTAAAAAATACCCTCCACCTAACGGAAAACCATCAAATTAAAAAAAAATTATTTTAAAAAAAAATACATTAACCCACTATAAAAATACGAAACCTAGATTTTTGAGACATCTTATTATATTTTATTCATTTAGAGAGAGAGAGAGAGAGAGAGAGAGAGAGAGAGAGAGAGAGAGAGAGAGAGAGAGAGAGAGAGAGAGAGAATGATGGTGACGGTAGGATTAGTAAAAACTTATATTTTGGTTCTTAGTTGTTCACAGTGGTATTAGGATGTCATGTTATCACTTTCGTTTGTATTTTTATATGGTTATAATATGGCATCCCTTTATCTAATGTAATGCACACTTGATAGTTGGTTTGTATGTTGGTAACAATTAATATATATATACTTTAACAATACTTGTGTTCGGTTAATACATGAAGTTAGTGTGATTATGTTGTTAAATTACTTTTCAATTTGGTGGTGTACTTTCTTTTATTCTTGTTGAATTCCTTAGACTATAGCTTGATAATAAATTGAATCTCCTCTAATTATTTTATAATTTTTGTTCATTATAAGTTCAGTTGTTACTAAGAATTATGAGTATCACACCCCATAGCTTGGACTCTACCTTTGGTTCTTAAGGCGTGATTTGGCGATAATACTCGTAGCTCAAATGCTTAAAGTAGAATAAGAAAATCATAGTGCGTAAATACTCATCAACAAAGGTTCACAATTGGAGGAAGAAATATCTCGGTAGCTGCCTTAAGACTTCAAAACTGTCAACCTAATAAGATACTATAAACATTCTAAGTCATGGTGGAAAAAAATTATGGTGAATACTCGATACAGTTCGACATGACGGGAAAAAAAAACAAAGAGAAAAGCTAGAAGAAGAAAAAAGAATTTGGAAAAGTTTATATAATAAACATACAATAAGGATATTAAAATAATTGTGACTAAATATATAAATGAATATATGGTTGTCGGTATTTTTATGTTTTTCACTTCTCCAATTTAACAAGTGACGACGAAGGAGATGACTAATCTTTGAGAAAAAGTGCAGTAAATAAAAGGGGTTTAACGGGTTATTAATGAGTTTAAAAAAAATAAATCTTTTTTTTAATTTGGTGACTTTTCGTTAGGTGGAGGATATTTTTAAAAAGTTTGGTTAATGGTAAGAATAGATGTGACCAAATAATATAATGGAGGATAAATATAAATAATATAACAAAATAGAAGGATATATCTGACCTTTCTCCCTTAAATTTAACATAAGCTGTGGAAAACAGAAGAACGCTGTATTTGAAATTTTCTAGTCAAATACTCCTATCTTAACTTAAAATCTTACAGATGTAAGTCTTCAAGCAAAGTGTCAGTGTCAAATGTTGGTCCGCAAGAATTCTCCAAGAACCTACCTTCATACACAGCCAGCAAGAAACCTTAAAAGGGCAAATATCTCTTTTAGTCTATGTCCGAAACTATTTATATCCGACATTCGAAAAAATATATAAAATTTATATATTATTTTATATATAATATATATAAATTATATATAATATATTTCGCTATTATTTTGAGAGCGGCTATACAATATTATTTTTTTTAATGTTACTAACACTCAAAGGACAGTCCGGTACACTAAACTCCTGTTATGTACGGGGTCCGTAGAAGGGTCGGACCACAAAAGTTTATTATACGCATTCTTACCATACATTTCTGCAAGAGACTGTTTCTACGGCTTGAACTTGTAACCTCTTGATCACTTGATAACAACTTTACTAATTGCGCCAAAACTATCATACACTTTAATAGAAAGAAAAAAATTGGAACATGATATTCATAGTACATTAATTTAAAAAAAAGTAATCATATCATAGTACTACCTCAGAAGTTAGTAAGTATATTGGAGCATAAAAAGGCAAAATTGATGAGGTCAACTTGTATTTAGTCTTCTCAAGCTTTGTCTTTGCATACTCCTTTTCCTTTCATACACGTTAACACGCTGCATCTATCTCTCTCTCTCTCTCTCTCTCTCTCTATTCCTATGTCACACGCTTGTTCAAATAATTTTCTTCAAATTTTACTATTTTTACAGCTGCAAGATTCTTGTCTTTAAATTGTTTTTGTATCGATTTAAAGGTTCAATCTTTCACTTTTTTAGCTTCAATTCTCAATTGGGGTTTCTGAGATTTCCTTATTTGTCTTCTGTTTTCATATGAGTTCCTCTTGTTTTTGAGCTTTCTTGCTTTTTTGCTGTGTTTTAGTCCACATGGAATTTTTTTCCCTTTTGGTGTAAATCCCACTTTTTTCATAGACTTTTCTCTGTTCCTTTTTTCCCAAGTTAGTTCTTTTCTCACAGTCATTCCAATTTTCAGTTTTTCTTACTTTTCCATGCTTATCCTAATTTGGTTCCTTTCTTAGCTACAAACAGTTAATATTTTTCCCTTAGTGATCATCAAATTTTCTCTTTTAGCTACAGAAAGTTGGTATTTTCCCCCTATTAATCATCTAATTTTAATAAAAATTCAATCTTGGAAGATTTTTGATAAAGAAACAGAATCTTTGTGTAATTTGGCAAGAAGGGAAGGTTTCAAGATTTTAGCTTTGAGGGGAAAAAAATGCTGAAGTGTTTTTATATATTCAAGGATAAGTCAAGGTCAAGAAGGAGAGGGGAATCGGCACCAGAATTGAGTAATGAAAGTAGGAGAGATGGTAATTCAGAAGGGAAAAAGGTAGCTAAGTCTACAGGTTCAGTTTCATCTGCTAGAAGTATACCGCAAATGTATAGAGAAAAAGAGCAAAATTTGAGGGTTTTTTCACTTTCAGAGCTTAAGGAAGCTACAAGGAGTTTCAATAGGATGTTAAAGATAGGGGAAGGTGGTTTTGGGAGTGTATATAAAGGTACAATTCAGCCTCCTAGTGGAAGAGGTGATCCTATTGTGGTTGCTATTAAGAAGCTCAACACACTTGGATTGCAGGTATGAGCTTTTCTTTGATCTGTAGTATATGTATAATTTGCTTGCCTTTTGTAAAAGATCTTCATTTGATAAAATGTCTGAGAAGTAAATGAGTTCATGATTTGAATCTTTGATTGATAGAGAAATAGTAGAAATGCCCTTTTGAAGTTTATGCTATTGTGGTCTTGTAATAATATAAAAAAAGGGCAGCTCAATTGAGCTCCCGCTATGCGTGGAGTCCGGGGAAGAACCAGACTACCAGGGTCTATTGTATGCAGTCTTACCCTGCATTTCTGTAAGAAACTGTTTCCACGACTCGAACCCGTGACTATGCCAAGGCTCCCCTTCCGGTCTTGTACTAAGATAGTTTAACAAAATTGGATTGAGATAGCACAATTTGTGCACTTTGAGCAAGATAGCCGAATATGATGTGGCGCATGATATCTTAATTTGGCCCAGAATCTTGGAAAATTCTATGTTAAAGTAACTTTTATGACTGATAAATGCTTCACAAATAAAAAAATGGCAAATGGTAGACTCAAAACTTGTTACATTACTGCCTTTAATGTATGCATTTTTCCAATTTGTGGAACAAATATAGTGTAATGTTCTACTCAAGTGTTTTGAGTTGGAAGGGGGGAGGTTGCCAATCACCTAAAGTTTCGCTTCATGATATTTAATGCTTTACTTATTTTGTTTTTCTGGTGATCTGGGACTAAATTCCTGAACCTCATTCTTCTACGGGATCTGAACTCCACTGATTCTGCTTTGCGTATCCTACGTATGTGTATTACAATTTAAAAGGCACTGCCATGTTAGTATTATTTTGGTGCTAAGATGAATATATTCGGGTTGTGAACTAATTTAGCAAGCAAAATTGTTGTCTTTCTTGCTTCTTTTCTCCACAATTCGTTAGTTGATACATTGAATTTCTGCATTGAGTAACTATTTTCCTGTTTACATCCGCTTCTTATGCACTTAACCTTTTGAGATTCAGTGCCGCTTTAACTCCCACTGGTCCAGGTCTTAGGAACCCATTCACTCTTTTCTTTAATGGTCATTGATCTTTTTTACTTGTTTCGTTATGTTGAAGAATCATAAATGAAGTAAACAGTTTAACATCCACCTTTGTTATTTACTTGTGTAAGCCTACTGTATCTTTATCTTTTACAACGTTAATACCTCAAATGAGTACCACTTGTTGCATCTTCGTCCCATAACCAATTTCATGTTTATGGGGAGGGAACATATATCTTTCCGTCACTAGCTAAGCCGTTATTAATTGTTGTCTTCGCCTTTTCTTCGTTTCATTATTGAGTTTGCTGTATGACTCCTAAGATAAACGTAGATAATTCTTTATATATGCAGGGCCACAGACAATGGGTTGCAGAAGTTCAATTTCTCGGTGTTTTGGAGCACCCTAACCTTGTTAAGCTTCTAGGATATTGCGCTACAGATGGGGAAAGAGGGATTCAGCGCCTATTGGTTTATGAATACATGCAAAATAAGAGCTTAGAAGATCATCTGTTCAACAGAGCTGTGCCGGTAATTCCCTGGAAAACAAGATTGAAAATTATCCTTGGTGCAGCGCAAGGAATGGCTTATTTGCACGAGGGTCTAGAAGTCCAGGTATTCTTTAACTACACAGATAAAATGATTGACACTTCAGATTTTGCTAATCAGTTTACAATTGCTTCTGTGCTAGTCACATAGAGAATAAATATCCTTTGACTTTGCCAACAAAGTCAGGTCCTAAATGTCAAGTGCTGATTGATAGTTATATATAGACTTGTTTATCAAGCTCTCTAAATAGTAAACATGTTTTCAAGCTCTCTAAATAGTGCACCTGTTTGTTCCAATGGTTATTTATTGTTGGATCATCATTGATGAATTTGTAGCACTTTGCCTTTTAACATTATTAGACAATGGCATATTTCATGTTCCATGTGCTTGCAAAACGCAACAAATAAACCTCGTTATGTCATGTGTGTCAGTGTTTCCAACTAACTTCTGAAGCCAAGAACGATAAAGCATGAGTAGCATGTTATGATCATAATTATCACCCATTAAGCTAACACAACTTGCGCTCCTGAAAGCACCTTTCTTTTTTCTATCTTCATACAAACTCTTGAACTTTTTTTCATTTCTCATTCTTAATGAATACTTTTTGATTGAAATGTAAAGGTGATATATCGAGATTTCAAGTCATCAAATGTGCTTCTGGATGAGGATTTTAATCCAAGGCTTTCAGATTTTGGGCTTGCAAGGGAAGGGCCGGCTGGTGATCGCTCTCATGTGTCTACAGCGGTAAGTGATGGCGATAATGGTTATCGCATGAATGCCAAATTTTTGTAGTTGGGGTCATTATTAGGACTTAAATTGCATAGGTGAAGTCATACTTTAGCCTTTGATTCTCGTTGGCTGATCATTATTTTGTATTTTCTGTGCATAGCCGGTTGGGACTTTAGGATACGCTGCCCCTGAATATGTTGAAACTGGACATCTATCGGTCAAGAGTGATATTTGGAGCTTTGGAGTTGTTCTTTATGAGATCCTCACTGGCAGACGAACTTTGGAAAGGAACCTTCCCGTGATGCAACAGAAGCTTATTGATTGGGTAAAGCAATTTCCTGCTGATAGTAGAAAATTCAGCATGATCATTGATCCAAGGCTTCGAAACGAGTTCTCACTTGTTGCTGCTAGGAGAATTGCAAAACTGGCCGATAGCTGCTTAAACAAGATCGCCAAAGAGCGTCCAAAAATGAGTGAAGTAGTTCAGATACTAACACAAGCAGTACAAGAATCACAAGAAACAACTTCTTTAGAAATCACAGGTCCAGGTCCAGGGCCATCTCGGCCTACACAGCTTGCCTCACCTAAACAACAACTTAAAAATAAGACCATTGCTGAAACTGCACGGCCAATGCGCCCCATAGCTCAGGCAAGTCTACTCAAAATATGGCCTTATAGAAGTTACTCATAAATTGCTTTGTCTAACTTTCTTGTTCTGCTATATCAGGCGTGAATGCTCAAAAGATCGCGGATCATATCTCAAAATTGAGATCCTTATGCACGAGGCGAGTAAATTTTTCTATATATATAGTAAGTAATATTCTTTGGTAAAAGAAATGGGCTCTTCACATGTCCCATTAGAGTTCTTTTTTGATAAAGTATGTTTGCACTAGGAAGAGTATGGCAAAAGGAGGGAAGTTTCTTTTTTCAGTTAAAAGTGATTTTTAAGAATGTACTTGTAAACTCCTTAGTTTAGGACTTCTATTCACTAGTGTTTGTTTGTGTAAATAAATCCATTTGTATTCCAAGATTTCAGAGCAACAAATTTTGTTCCTCTTAGTTCCTATTTTGAGTGGCACCCCGAAAATCTTTAACAATTTAACTCTTGATCTATAACATTATTTGCAAAACCATTAAACCAGTGCCAAAGTGGTAAACTTTGACCACCACTAAGAGAAAGATTTAAGTTTGTGTAAGTATTTTTTTTAACACTATTAGTGTATTTTAAGTTTTTAACTTGTTATAGTAAATAGATTAAAAAAAAAATCATCCTCTAGCGCCGCGTAGTTTTCTCGTGAACAATAAAAGTACCATAAATACTAGTAGAATTTTATCTTGAAAAGGTTTTAAAATGAAGTTAACCCTATATATATATATATATATATATATATATATATATATATATATATATATATGTGTGTAAATGTGTATAATCAATATATAATTTATGTATACTGGTTACAAAAAGTAAACAATGAATTTGACCGGCTATTTGTGTAACAATCCCAAAAAGGTAAGATTTCCTTATCCTCAAAAGTTTTACTGTTATTATGTAAGCGTATCATTAAACTAGATAATCATATCAAATTTTTTACATTCTTAATTGTATACAATCGGAAATGTTTTTTAAATAAATTTCATGATTCCATATATTTTTAATGTACGTTTAGTTTTTAAATTAAAAAATTTGTGGTTGCTGTACTGCTTATGCCTCACTCCATGATAAATGCACGTATCACCTTATATTTTTGTATGTTAAATACAGGTCAAATACCTTATATTTTTGTTTGTTAAAAGTTTCCGCAAAGGACCAAATATACCCATGTTCTTTTGAAAATGGTCTAAGAATACGTCTCGTTATACTATTGGGTTATCTATACCCCTCCCGTCATACTTTGGAACAAAAATACCCTTATTTTGGATGGAGTGCCACGTGTGGCAGCACCAGATGAAAACGACTCATTTCTTTTTTTTACCCGATCCGTTTTAAAAAACCCACCATCCGACCCAATTTTCACCCAAGGCTAAATTTAGCATCTTTTGATCTAAAGCAAATTTTTTTGTAAAAACTGAAGAAAAAAAAATGCTTTAAAAAAAAATCAGTTTTTTTAAAAGTATTTTGTTTTTGTAAAAACTGGAAAAAAAATAATTTTGCAAAATATTTTCGTTTTTTTTTAAAACTAAAAAAACTAATGCACCTGTAGTCCACTGCTTTAGGAAAGATTTTTTTTCAGTTTTTATAAAAAGAAAATTCAATTTTTTTCAGTTTTTTTAAATCATATATTTTGTAAAAACTGAAATTTTGTTTTTGTAAAAACTAGAAGAAAAAAAAGAATTTGCAAAATATATATTTTTCAGTTTTTTAAAGTATTTTTTTGTAAAAACTAAAAAAAAGATTTTGCAAAATATTTTCATTTTTTAAAACTAATGCATATGTAGTCCAATGCTTTAAAAGAGTCTTTTTTTTCTTTTTTTTTTTATTTTTTACAAAAAAATATTTTTTTTCAGTTTTTACAAAAAAAATACTTTTTTTTAAAATGGTTTAAAAAACTAAAAATACTTTAAAATATATATTTTGCAAATTTATTTATTTTTTCAATTTTTACAAAAAATAAATTCTAGTTTTTACAAAATATATGCTTTAAAAAACTGAAAAAATTGAATTTTATTTTTGTATAAACTGAAGAAAAAAAAAAGGACTTTCGTATAACAGTGGACTACAGGTGCATTAGTTTAAAAAAATAAAAATATTTTGTAAAATCATTTTTTTTTCATTTTTTACAAAAAAAAAAATGCTTTAAAAAATTTAAAAGTTATTTTTTTAAAGCATTATTTTTTCAGTTTTTACAAAATAATTGTTTTAGATCAAAAGATGCTAAATTTAGCCTTGGGTGAAAATTGGGTCGGGTGGTGGGTTTTTTAAAACAGATCGGGTAAAAAAAAGAAATGGGTCGTTTTCATCTGGTGCTGCCACGTGGCACTCCATCCAAAATAAGAGTATTTTTATTCCAAAGTATGACGAGAGGGTATAGATAACTCAATAATATAACGAGTGATATTTTTAGACTATTTTCGAAAATATATGAGTATATTTGGCCTTTGCCCTAAAAGTTTCCATTCTCAACTCATCATGTGAACTCGAAGTTTCCTTCGTAGCTTTCGAAACTTATTTTACCACAGTAATGCAAAGAATGATAATTTTTTAATTCGTCGATTGTACATTCCCGTTGAAGAAGTTACTACTCACTTTTTAGTCCGTACATGGTATTGGCTATCTCAGATGGTAGACTATAACTTTTTAATAAATATGTGCAAGTATAATTGTAAAAAAAATGCACCTTTTCACTATAAGTAACTTCACAAATATAAGTTCAAGATATGTCATTAGTTGCAAAATGTCACTAATGATGGGAGACAGTTTGTACGCAATTTAAATTCATTAAAGCATTTAGGCCACATTTGGTTACATGTAAAGTAAAAATAATCATGGTATAGAAATTCATATGATTTTAATACAGCACTCGGTATGCATACAAAATCCTGCACCACTAATTAGTATTTATATAACTTTATACTATGTTTGGTTTCAAGTATCGGTAATTAAATATTGTATAACAAACACAAGTATAAGTTATAGGAGAATTCATGTATTATTTTATATATATATATAAAGTGGCATAAGTAATACGTGGATATAAAAACAATAATAGTATAATAATCGTACAACAGGTAATCCCAAAATAACAAATACATCTATAATTTATGTAAAAAAAAAAAAACTTAGCCAGTTTTCGGATTGGTAATTAAAAAATAGCCAGCGTTTGCGAAGTCATTGAAAAATAGCCATTGTTTTGCTGAAACACGAAAAGCTCCAGCATAATATGCTGGGTTATGGAGCTCCGCGGATAAACTTCCAGTATATTATCTTGGAACTTTAGCACACGGAAAGTTCCAGCATAATATACGAGATTATGAAACTCCTGCACATAAACTTCCAGCATATTATGATGGAACTCCATCACATTATAAAATTCCAGCATATTATACCGGTAGCCCATATGTAAAAAATTTGAACTTCAGCGTATTATGCTGGAATATTTTCGAATTTTTAAGAGTGTTTTTGTTCAGATTTTATCTTTACATGAAAAGTTGTTAAATTTCAATTATTTTTGAAATTGCGACTATTTTTCAATTACCCGTCGTAAATATGACTATTTATTATCCCGTAATTTATGCACCACATAAAGATTTTCTTATTATTTATTCTCTGTGTAAAAGTATCCCCGTATTATTTATTCTACACATTGCAATCCACATATTATTTATTCTTCGTATAACTATCTATGAATTGCAATCCTTGTATAGCCAAAAATCAACCAAACGATCCCTTACTGTAATGAAAACGACAGTCTATATCTCTCAATTAATATCCAGGATACTTCTACTCTTTTGTTCTTTACTTTTTTTTGTAGATATATACCAATATTGCGCGTGCCATGTACTTTATATTATATGAATATGAATTGTCAGCCATTCTTTATGATTTGAACATTTTAAAATACTAAATCAACAACAACAACAACAACAACAATCCAGTATAATCTCACTAGTGAGGTCTAGGGAGGGTAGTGTTTATGCAGACCTTACTTCTACCCTGGGGTAGAGAGACTGTTTCCGATAGACCCTCGGCTCTCTCCCTCCAAGAACTCTCCACCTTGCTCTTGGGGTGACTCGAACTCACAACCTCTTGATTGGAAGTTGAGGGTGCTCACCACTAGAGTAACCCACTCTTGAAAGTGGAGGACTTGAACATTTTGAAATGGTTCGCGTATTTCGGACCAGTTAAACTCTCACGGCTCGACATGACATCCTAAGCTATGTTAATAAAGTTGTATAGGGTAAAATTGGTTCATATTAAATATTTGGGTAATAGAACGACACGTGGAACCAGATATAGATGGAAAGCGAGATAGTTGAAAATCAAGACCGGGAGCAACAGTTTCGGTTGGCACCGGGAAGCCCCCGGAGGGAATATTGCTAGTGAAGACAAATGAATACCTATCACTCGATAGCATTCAATGAAGAATATTCTGTTGTATTAAATACATAGTCCGTTATAGAGAATTTTGGCATTCATAGCCTGTTGTTACACATTCTTCATTGCCCCCCATAATTGTCATTTAAGAAGGGCTTGATCCTAGGACCTTGTTCCCTATGTGCAACTATAAATAGTGACTTAAACAGCCATGGTAAGGGGACACGAATTTTCTCATAAACTTATGCTACATATTACTTTAACAAGAGTGGGTTACTCTAGTAGTGAGCACCCTTCACTTTCAACCAAGAGGTTGTGAGTTCGAGTCACCCCAAGAGCAGGGTGGGAGTTCTTGGAGGGAGGGAGCCGAGGGTCTATCGGAAACAGCCTCTCTACCCCAGGGTAGGGGTAAGGTTTGCGTACACACTACCCTCCCCAGATTCCACTAGAGGGATTATACTGGGTTGTTGTTGTTGTTGTATTACTTTAAAGCTCAATAACACTTTATTTCTCGTTTATTGATATTCTGATTATTGTCTTCGAAAGTTCTGCTCCCGGAACTAAACTATTTGTTGTCTTATCTCAATTTCAACGCTAAGTCTTGTATTTTTTTTATTTAATTTATTTATCATTTTATGATCAAATCGATTCGTTTATCTATAAATCACGTATAAATTCAACTGTACCATTTTATGAGTAATTAACAAAAGTTATATTTAATGATAGAACATTTTATAGCATTAAGCACTGAGAATGCATATCCAAGCACAAAAACTTCTTCTTCATTAACTACACCATCATAGTGAGAAATTTTTAATATATAGAAGACTCCATCACAATTGAAAAACCGATACAAATGACGATACTCAATGGGCGGAGTTCCACTGATTATAATGAGGGATAAAGCTAATATTGACGATAATGGAAGACTTATGATTCCTAAATTTTTGGCGGGCTTAAGCATAAATCTCTATCCAAAATAACTTTGCACAAATTTGCTATTATATATGAGACACTCCAAGGAGATATTAAAGTTAAAAATAAACTCCAAAAAGAAAAGCAACTCAAATTATCCAAAAGCTACAATACTTTATGGAACAAAAACAAGAAAACTCGGCTGTCTTTTCCAAATGAAAACAAACCAGCAGTTGACTTCAAGTTGCAAAATGATTCCAAACCTTTTTTCCAAGAACCTAACTCTAATAGGTGGTATAGATATCAAGGAAAATATTTTGAAAATACAAAATGGAAAAATTAAAAAAGGTAACAGCATGCTGAAATCAATTACTGAAGGCATCGTGATTCGTGGATAAAGTACTTATAAATCTTGCATCCAATCATAGGAAAATATAGTGCAAAATAGAGTGCAAAAATGAAATATTAAATCACTTATGGTATTCGTTAAAATGTTGCATGCTTCCCTTCATAATGATGACCAACGGATCTAATCTCATCTCCGGTGTGCAAAAGAGGCAAGCCGCGAAAATTTACAAGAATAAAAATATTATCACCCTAAATTCAATTTGAGTAAGGAATATAAAAAATTTACGTTCATCATCAAAGATTGGTTGTTCATCATCAGGGACCGGTTGATCATCATCAAAGACCAATTATGCATCATCGATAATTTTGTTGTTCCTGAATTTGATTTTCACGAGAGAAAAAAATTCAATTCATATATAATATGAAAAAGAGAAGTATTAGATCTTAATATTTTACTCAAATATAATATGAAAAAATTAATTTAAATATAATATGAAAAAAAAAAAGAAGTATTATCTAGACGCATTTCGAAAAGACTTAGAAATTTCAAGGTGATGTATTTAGAAGATAAGAGTTCTGATTGAAAAAAGAGAAAGCGAGTAAATGAAGGTAGAGAAGTAAATGGAACGGGGGATGGGGGGAGGGTTTAGGGTCTAGTATATTTAACATTTGGTATCAGAGCAATTCTTTTTCTTGATTATTATTCAAATTTACAATTACATTGTGATGTAAAATAATATTAGAAAAATAATTTCTAGTGTTTTCGTAAATTTAAATGTTATTTCTGGTGTTTCGAATAATGAAAATAAATTGGTTGTACTAATAGGTTGAAATTAGATCGAAATAACCTAGCAATAGGTTGAATTCAACTATAGGCAAACAATAAAAAATTAAAAAAGAAAGGGTTATGCTTAGAAAGAGAGAATAGCGTGATAAAGTGAAAATATACTCTCAATTTTTATTAGATTAAATTTTGGGTATAAGAATAGAGTTATTATGGTTAGAAACTTAGAAAGAGACGATAGTGTTACAAAGCAAAAATCTCTCCATTTTGATTGAATTAAATTATAAGTACAAGCACACAAACAATTCAATGCTTTTGATATAGATGTCCTTTTCTTGAATGGAGAGAAAGTTGTTGGCAGCTTTATCAATGACCTTTCTTATTTGGGAAAATGGTCAAATATGCCCTTGTACGATTGAAACGGGTCTAATATTGCCCTATATTATACTATCTGTCCAAATATACCCCTAACATTATATTATCGATCCAAATATACCTCTGACATCATAAAAATAGTACAAACCTACCATTCCTCCGTTAATTGCCTCCCTATGATCACATTCATTGCCACTTCACCGTTTTACTCTTATTTTCATCCCTTTCACGCAACCTTTATTTCCCTTTCATTTGAAGAAAAATCACATATCATAGATATACAAATAAACTATACCAAAAGAAATGCAACAACTAACGATAATATGAAACAATGTGAACCGAGAAAATTATAATTTTTCTATTCACAATCCATGTTTGTACGAAAGAAAATATATTTTGTTTTATAAAAAAAACTAAGTGCAAACTAGTTTAAGGTTTCAAAATTGAAATCCATAGTGAGAAAGAAAAACAGCCTAGTCATGAGAGGTTTTTTTTTTTTTGTTTCTTTCTCTTCAACCACATTTCTGGAAGGCTGCCATTTTTTCTATCTTTACGTTTTATATTAATATAAAAGTGCTACTAAAATTTTCCTTAATAAGTCTTATAAATTCAGCGGCAATACAATAAAATACAAAATGAAACACAAAATTATAAGGTCAAGTGAAAGATACGAATAATTTCAGGGTCGGCCTGAGAAGCAATAGGAATTTTGAAAAACAAGAGGAAGTTGAGTCAGTGAAATCTTCAAAATAATGATAGAACTTCAAGGTTATTGAACTTGGTAGCTGCAAACATGGTGAAATGGTGAGGTAGCAATAAAATGTGATCATATGGGAGGCAGGTAACAGAGAAAGAGTAGGTTTGTACAACTTTTACAATGTTAAGGGTATATTTTGATCGATAGTATGATGCTAGGGGTATATTTGGACTGATAGAATAACAGAGAGTAATATTAGACCTTTTTCAATAGTATAAGGACATATTTGATCATTTTTTCTTCTTATTTACTTTACAGTTTGTTTGGATGGTTGTTACCTATTGTATCGTATTGTATCGTTATCCCAAAATAATGTTTATTTTGATTGTTTCATTAAAATTGGTTGTATTGTATTGTTAAATCCATTGTTCCGAAAAAATAAAAAGTCTCATTTTTTAAAACAACTGATTTGGTGTGGTGAGATTGTTTCCTATTTTTCTTTCCAATTATGCCCTAACTTATTACTCCATAATTCTATTTTACCATTTACCTTTTTTTAACTCCAAATATCCAACATATAACTTACTTTGTCTTCGTCCCTTTTTTTCTAGCATTTCTGTCGCTTCCAACTATAACGTCAATTGTGTTTTGCCTTATTTTGTTTCATTTTTTCTCCTAGTTTGATTTTATCTCCAATTCTAATTATCTTTGTTCTACTAATTCTCGTTCTTTTATTTTTGGCAAATTATACTACTAGACAGGTCGCCTAGTAGCTATTTTTATTGATAATAAAATAAAAAGAACCACAAATGAAGAATACAAGTAAGTGGAGGGAAAAGTTACAGTAATGTTGCCTCTATGCCTTGGCTATATAATCATCTTTGTGCGCTTTCATTGCCTAATGATGGCAGCCTCATGATGAGGCTCATGGTATGGCTGCCAGCAAAGTGTCACGAGCGCGAATGATCTCATAGGCTTTTGGATATTTCCCAAAGGCATAGTACATATAGCAAGCACTTACTGAGCTAGACCTTACCTTACAATTTCTATTGAGGCATAAACAATCTAATCTACTAGCAAGCATGTAAAAAATTAGAACTAGAATGCACTAAGTATTTTATGATCATCGCAAAGTTTATAACATACTCTATGATGATATTATATATAGTAATACTTATAAAATGATAGAATAAAATAAGGTAAAAATTAGAGTCTTGCCCCTGTTTCTGCAACCTTGTCAACTCTTTAAATTGTAACTCCTTGATTTCTTCTTCAACTATCTTCGTCAATGCTTCGAATGTCATCCTTTTTTCTTTGATCTTTCTTTATCAAAGTTCTTTCACTTTTTTTTTATTTTTATTATTATGATCTACTTAGGAATGGAGTGTACTTATTATTGTTTTTAATATTATTAACTTGTTTCACTATTTTTTTAAAATTTGTATGATTTTAATTGCTTAATCTATTTATAAGATATATTTGGTGATAAATTAGTAGAAAGAGATTTTCTTAAAATATTTTTATGCGTA
This sequence comes from Nicotiana tomentosiformis, assembly GCF_000390325.3. NCBI lineage: Eukaryota > Viridiplantae > Streptophyta > Magnoliopsida > Solanales > Solanaceae > Nicotiana > Nicotiana tomentosiformis. The sequence continues at coordinate 115,622,583 of NC_090819.1, forward strand.
ATTCTTGATAAATTTAATATTTAAATAATTGAGGGTATTTTAGTAAATTTATCAGTTACAGTACAGTATGATACAGTCAAACCAAACAGTAAAATATTATTTAACAATAGCAAACAATACAATATATCCAAAAGTTGTATTCATAAAATGACATAATACGATACAATACAATACATTATAAAATGATAGGTAACAATGATCCAAACAGAGTGTTAGACAAAATACATACTTTACCCATCGACCTTGTACCCAAATCCCTCTTACACACTTGTTAAACATAGGAATAGTATTATACACCAAAACTTTTAAAAGTGAGTCAATTGCACACCTCTTTTTTCATATGTCACACCCGTGTATTACACATAAAAGAGGCGTGTGAAAACTAAAAAAATTCATCTGAAATTAAGTTTTTTTTTTATTTTTTCCTTTATTAACTATTTCTTTTTCAAATTAAAGAAAACAATATAACTCATGTCTTCTTCCCCAACCCCAAACCCCAGCGTACCCCCACCCACCCCAATGTTTCGTCTCTCCAACCCCCATGACTAAGAAGAAAAAGAAGAAAAGAGGAGCTATTGGGTCTTGTAAAAATTATCATTATTGACCTTTTGAAAAAGCTTGAAAATTTAATCGAGTCTTGTTGATTTTGATGTTCCATGACCTAGAAAATTAGTTTGAATTCGTGATTATTATTGAGTAAAAATTTACTTAGGTGATTAATTTTGATAAAATTCAAAAAAGACTATTAACAAGTGTGAAGCATTAGGTTTGAGCTTGAATTTGAAATTTGTATAAGCTTTGGTAGTAGTATGGTGGTGGTGGAGAAGATGATGAGGTTGGGAAGATGAGGAGTGGGGTTTGGGAGGGGGAGCAGAGGTTTTTTTTTCCAGTTTTTCTTTTTGTTCTCGATTTATGACACGTGTCAGATGGTGATTGACGTGTGTAATAGCAATCTTTAAGCATATGTGGTCAAATACCGAAGTGGTGTGTAATTGACACACCTTTAAAAGTTTTGGTATGCAATATTATTCCCGTATTTAATAGGTGCATAAGAGGGATTTGGAGACAAGGTCGATGGGTAAAGTATGTATTTTGCCTTTATTTTATTTGTTTATTTGATTGATTTTGCAATATATGTTTTTTTTTGTTTCTCATTTAGTGTTCGGTTCTCGCATAGGGGCCCGATATTATTCGCATTCTATTAAAAATTCCACATGAAAAGATGAAGCGTTTTCTAACAAAGAAAACTTCATATCCAGAGCTTGAATCCAATCAAGCAATATATGTTTTCATAATGACTAATATACGTCCCTCCTCCAAGGGAATGAAGGAATTTTCCTTCGTTAATTTGTTTAGAGCGGAGAATTGTGTTACCTGTTGGTCCCCTATAAGAGATGCTGAGGTTGTGTTTTTCACATCCGTGCACAAAACAATGCCATAGCAGTGTACCAGCGGGTCAAACTTATTTCCTTAGTTTAGGGTTGGGTTGGGATAGGGAAAGGGAAAAGGTTAGGATTATCGTATTGAAAGCATAGGTAAGGTTAGTTTTTAGAATTTACTAGTACCTTTATGAGAGTTTGCACTACCTATTAATCTGAATGAATTTTCAAGACAAAAAAATAAAATATTTTCATAATGATGGATCTTCGCGAAAATAATTTGTCAAATGGTGAATGATAAGTGAAATAGCAAAAACTGTCATGTTAATATTGGTATGTTTATGTGCTCACACAAATATTTTAAAATATTATTTAAGAATACAAAACTTAATTTTATTGTATAATTATATCAACATTCTTACTCTTTTTATATAATTATACATAAGTCATTTCGAGATTAATCGATACTCAAGCACCTGTCTAGGTTCGTTCCTAATTATAGGAGGAATTGTTTTTTAACAAATACATACTTAATTTCAAATAAATTATCAAAGTAAATAATGTTCCATATTTCATATGCTTGAATTGATACATTTCAAGATATATAAATATATTTTATGTTAAAAAGAAATTTCAAGAGAAATAAACTTGACAAAGTGCAAAAGTTAAGAAAGATATCTGAATAGTTATCATCGGATCCAGTTGTGCGTGTCCACACCATCTGTGAGAGAATAGGAAGCCAATGGTTTAGAATTTCGAAGTCAACAAATGCGCACGATAAGGAATCAAAGAAGTGAACATTTTCCTAAGAGTTTCATAGCCTCCCGAAAATAAGTACAAACGTCTCCGTACCAATCCGCGAGACTCTATTAAACTTGCTTGTGACTCATAACACCTATGAACCTATAGCTCTGATACCAACTTATCTCGACCCCAAATTCCCTCCGTAGGATGTCGTGATGGCACCTAGTCTCTAAGACTAGGTAAGCCTATCAATGCAAAATAATATAATAAAAATCTGAAATAAATGAAACTGCAATTCAAATAATTTCAACTGCCAAAACCCGGTAGAAATAAGTCATAAGCTTCTAAGAATTTATTCTAAGTGTCTCTATATATTAGAGTCTAAAGAGAATAAGGAAAGTAACATAATAAGGATAGAAGGGGACTCCGAGATCTACGGACGCTGACAAATGTACTTTATAGTCTCCGCGTACGGCTAGTTCATTGATGCCTGGTCTGATAGAAAGTACCTGGATCTGCACAAAAAGATGTGCAGAAGTGTAGTATGAATACACCACAACGGTACCCAGTAAGTGCCAAGCCTAACCTCGGTAGAGTAGTGACGAGGTTAGGTTAGGCCGTAGTGGAAATAATAAAAGACACGGTGAAAAGTTTAACAATATAATAATAGTAAATTGACAATGGGAATGAATCAAGTAAGAAGTATATAACAATTTAACTACACAGAATAAGGGCAAATAATACCTTGCGAAAGGAAAACAGAAATTTACAACTTTAAGGAAAACACAAATTAACCAAACGCAAATGCAAGCATAAAGAAATATCAACAAGAGAACTATAGAGGTACCGCCTCGTAGTCCCAAATCATAAATAAATTCACAATATCTCATTTCCTTATATCACCGCGGGAGCCTTCATATTTAATTTTAAAGAAAATATTTTCCCGAAATAGCATCCCGCGTTTTAGCTATCTTTATCACACTGCATGACTTCTAGTAGTTCCCCTACTAGCCACGCGTATCAAGCCAGCCTTATCTCACCGCATGCGTTTCAACACCCAGACCTTATACCATCGCATGCATATCAATATCACAATATATCACAATTTGCACCTCAAGTTCTCATATATTTCAACTTGCCAAAATAAATCAACAACAATATTATTTCCACAATAAGGAGCTCACGACTCAATCACAATGAACACAAAATCTCACAAAATATTCGGAAGTGAATAAATCAACAAAAATAATTTATTACAAATTTAACACCTTGCCTCAATACCAAATTTTTAATGTCAAATACTTCATATTAATAATAATTCAATTAGAAAATTCAACTTTCAAATAATGAGCATAGAATAAAGGAAACAAAGTTTCAACTAAATAGGTAAAGCAATTAGCTGGAAAAATGTCAGGCAAATTTAACATATAAAAATAGATCAATGATGATAAATATAACCGGATAAAATAATTTAATCAATGTGTAACAGAGATCTACACAATGTAAAATCAGAGTTTTCCACATTTAGCTCGTGTACACACTCATCACCTCGCATACACGACTTTCAACACATCACAATTATGATATTAATACCAAATCCTAAGGAGAATTTTTCCCACACAAGGTTAGACAAGTCTCTTACCTCTAACCGGGTAATTCTTTATTCCTCTATGCCTTTACCTCGTGAATTAGCCTACGAAAGCCTCGTATCTAGTCACAAATTATTGAAATTTATTCCATATGAAAATATAAATTTTCCAACAAAATCCAAAATTTAACTCAAAAATCACTCGTGGGGCCCACATCTCGGAACTTGACAAAAGTTACAAAATATGAACGCACATTCAACCACAAGTCCAACCATACCAAAATTACTAAATTCCGACATCAACTCGACCTCCAAATCTCAAATTCTTATTTTAAAATTCTTAGGCCCAAATCCTCTAATTTCACATCAAAAACATGTAATCTAGTCGAAACACTCAATGATAATCCAATATTATTGACTAACAATGATGACAAGTGACTTACCTCAAGTTTTTCCGTAGATTCTCTCTGAAAATCGTCCCAAAACCGTGTTGGAAATGTCCAAAAACGTCAAAAACTCGGAACCCTCTGTTTTTGTACACTGCCCAGAGGTTCCGCTTCTGTGAAATTTTTAACTATATCTATGGTTCCGCTTTTGTGGTGAACCTCCCGCTTCTGCGACAGCCTTCGCTTCTGCTATCCCAAACGCACGTGCGATCCTTCGTCCCGCATTGCAGATGCGAAATTTTCCTCCGCACCTGTGGCCACTACTCTACTCTCCCTTTTCCGCTTCTGCGCTCCCACGCTAGCTTCTGCGAGCTAAATTCTGCAGGTGCGATTGCATCAGATGACAGAAAGTTTCCAGCTTTGTTCTAAGTCCAAATTTTGATCTGTTAACCATCTGAAACTCACCCGAAGCCCCCGGGACCTCAACCAAATATATCAACAAGTCCTAAAATATCATACGAACTTAGTGGAAGCCTCAAATCACATCAAACAACGCTAAAAACATGAATCATACCTCAATTCAAGCGTAATGAAACTAATAAATTCCAACTTCTACATTCGAAGCCGAAACCTATCAAATCAAGTCCGATTGACCTCAAATTTTGCACACAAGTCAAAAATGATATAACGGACCTATTCAAATTTTCAGAATCGGATTCCGACCCCGATATCAAAAAGCCAACTCCCTGGTCAAACTTCCAAGCTTAAATTTCTATTTTAGCCATTTCAAGCCTAATTTAACTACGGACTTCCAAATAATTTTTCGGACACGCTCCTAAGTCCAAAATCACCATACAGAGCTATTGGAATCATCAAAACTCTATTCCTGGGTCGTTTACATATAAGTCAACATCCAATCAATAATTTTTAACTTAAGTTTTCATCCTTGAGACTAAGTGTCTTAATTTATTTCGAAACTTCACCGGACCCGAACAGACTACCCCGACAAGCCACAATACAGCTATAAAGTACCAAATAAGCAGTAAATTGGGGAACGAGGATATAACTCTCAAAACGACTGGTCGGGTCATTACATCCTCCCTTCTTAAACAAACGTTCGTCCTCAAACGAATTTAGAATTATACATGGAGTGGTGAAAAGATGAGGATAACATCTATGCATATCATGCTCGGTCTCCCAAGTCGCCTCCTCGATCGGATGACCCCTCCACTGTACTTTTACTGAAGCAATGCTCTTCGTTCTCAACTTTCTAACCTGTTTGTCCAAAATGACCATTGGTTCTTCAACATAAGATAGATCCTTGTCCAACTAGACTAAACTGAAGTCTAACACATGAGATGGATCATAGTGATACTTCCGGAGCATGAAAACATGAAACACTGGATGAATTGCAGTGAGACTAGGTGGTAGTGCAAGTCTGTAAGCCACCTTTACAATCCTTTCAAGTATCTCAAAAGGCCTAATATACCTAGGGCTCAACTTGCCCTTCTTCCTGAATCTCATAACACCCTTCATAGGCAAAACCCGAAGCAAGACCCGCTCACCAACCATGAATGCAACATTACGAACCTTTTGATTCGCATAACTCTTCTTTCTATATTGGGTTGTACGAAGTCGATCCTAAATTAATTTAACCTTTTCCAAAGCATCCTAAACCAAATCCATACCCAATAGTCTAGCCTCACTCGGCTCGAACCAACCAACTGGAGACCGGCACTGCCTCCCATATAAGGCCTCATACGGAGCCATCTGAATGCTTGACTGGTAGTTGTTGGTGTAAGCAAACTTTTCAAGTGGCAAGAACTGATCCCAAGCACCCCCAAAATCTATCACACACGCACGAAACATATCTTTTAATATCTGAATAGTACGCTCGGACTGTCCGTAAGTCTTTGGGTGAAATGTTATATTCAACTCTTCTCGAGTACCTAACTCATGTTGTACGGCTCTCCAGAACCTTGATGTAAACTGTGTACCCCGGGGCCCGGTCAGAAATGATAGATACTGGTACACCATGAAGCTTGACAATCTCGCGAATGTAAACCTGAGCTAGCTGCTGCGAAGAGTAAGTAGTAACCACAAGAATGAAATGAGCTGACTTGGTTAATCTATCCACAACTACCCAAACTGCATCGAGCTTCCTCTGAATCCGTGGGAGTCCAACAACAAAATCCATAGCAATCCACTCCCATTTTCATTCAGGAATCTCTAACTTCTGAAGCAATCCACCCGGTCATTGATGCTCATACTTCACATGTCGACAATTTAGGCACCGAGCTACATATTCCACTATTCTTTCTTCATCTGCCTCCACCAATAGTGTTGTCTCAAGTCCTAATACATCTTTGTAACACCCCGATAAATAGAGTACCGCGAACTGTGAGCCTCATAGAGAATCAACTCACGCAATCCATCTACATTTGGTACACGTAACCTGCCCTACATCCGTAATACACCGTTATCTCCAATAGTGACTTCATTGGCATCACCATGTTGAATTGTGTCCTCAAGGACAAGCAGATGGGGGTCATCATACTGACACTCTCTAATACGATCATAAAGAGAAGACTGAGAAACCACACAAGCCAAAACTCAGCTTGGCTCGGAATATCCAATCTAACAAACTGGTTTGGCCAAGGCCTGAACATCCAAGGCTAAAAGCCTCTCTGCTACCGGTAAATATGCTAAGTTGCCCAACTCCCCGCCTTACAACTCAAGGCATCAGCCACTATATTGGCCTTCCCGGGGTGATAGAGAATGGTGATATCATAATCCTTAAGCCACTCCAACCACCTCCGCTGTCGCAAGTTAAGATCTTTCTATTTAAACAAATGTTGTAGACTTCAGTGATCGGTATAAACCTCACAATGGACACCGTACAAATAATGCTGCCAAATCTTCAAGGCATGAACAATAGCTGCTAACTCAAGGTCGTGGACTGGATAATTCTTCGTATGTACCTTTTACTATCTGGACGCATAGGCAATCACCTACCATCTTGCATCAATACTGCGCTGAGACCAATGCGCGACGCATCATAATACACAGTATAAGACCCTGAACATGTAGGCAATACCAATACTAGGGCTATAATCAAAACAGTCTTGAGATTTTAAAAGCTCTCCTCATATTCCTCGGTCCACCTGAACGGAGCACCCTTCTGGGTCAATTTGGTTATAGGTGCAGCAATAGAAGAGAAACCCTCTACAAATCGGCGATAATACCCCGCCAGGCCAAGAAAACTCTGGATCTCCGTAGCTAAGGATGGTCTGGACCAACTCTGCACTGCTTCAATCTTCTTCGTATCTACCTTGATCCCCTCGCACGAAACTATATGACCCAAAAATCCTACTGAATCAAGCCATAATTCACACTTTGAAAATTTTGCATATAACTTCTTTTCTCTCAAAGTCTGAAGCACAGTCCTCGGGTGCTGCTCATGATCTTCCTGACTCCGGAAGTACACCAGAATATCGTCAATAAACACAATGACGAATGAGTCAAGATAGGACTGAAATACACTATTCATCAAATGCATGAATGTTGTTGGAGCGTTGGTCAGCCCAAAAGATATCACAAGGAATTCGTAATGACCATACCGAGTCCTGAAAGCAGTCTTCGGGATATCTGGCTCCCGAATCTTCAACTGGTGATAGCCTGAACGCAAGTCAATTTTAAAGAACGCCCTCGTACCCTGAAGCTGATCAAATAGGTCATAAATACGTGGCAATGGATACTTGTTCTTCACCGTAACCTTGTTCAACTAGCGGCAATCAATACATATCCGCATAGAACCATCCTTCTTCTTCATAAATAAGATAGTAGCACCCCAAGGTGATACACTGGGCCGAACAAAACCCTTATCAAGTAGCTCATGTAACTACTCTTTTAATTCTTTCATTTCTGTTGGGGCCATACGATATGGTGGAATAGAAATAGTCTGAATGCCCGGTAACAAATCAACGCCAAAGTCAATATCCAAATCGGGCAGCATGCTCGAAAGTCCCGCTGGGAATACATCTGAATACTCCCTTACTATCGGAACTGACTTTGCGTTAGGAGTATCAACACTAACATCTCTTACATAGACCAGATACGCATCACACCCCTTCTCAACTATTCATTGAGCCATAAGAAATGAAACAACCCTGCTAGGAACATAATCTAAGATACCTCTCCACTCTAGCCACGATAAACCTAGCATAGCCAATGTCACCGTCTTGGTGTAACAATCAAGGATAGCGTGATAGGGTGACAACCAGTCCATGCCCAAAATAATATCGAAATCAACCATACTGAGTAATAATAAATCCGGTCTGGTCTCAAAACCACTGATAACAATCAAACACGACCGATACATGTGGTCAACAATAATAGAATCACCCATGGGTGTAGATACATAAACAGAAGAACTCAAAGAATCACGAGATACACCTAAATACGGGGCAAAATAAGATAACACATAAGAATAAGTGGAGCCTGGATCAAACAAGATTGATGCATCCCTATGACAGACCGGAACAATACCTGTGATAATCGAATCGGATGCAACTGTCTCCGTCCTAGTAGGAAGGGCATAATATCTGGCATGGCATCCCCCTCTAGGGTGACCTCTACTTGTCCGACCTCCACCTCTAGCCGGCTGTGCAGGTGGAGTAGCAACTGGTGCACTAATCATGGCTTGAGAAGCCTGAGGGCCCTGTGGAATAGGTGAGGCCTGAGAGATATGTGGAGGCGCACCCCTCCTAAGTCTGGGGCAATCTTTCATTATATGACGAGTGTCACCACACTCAAAACAAGCCCCCGGAGGATGTGGCTTGGGCATGATCGACTGGACTGACAGCTGAAAACACCTTGTGCAGGAGGTACAGTAGATTTTAACGGCGCATAATATGGAACCTGAGGTCTGGGTGTAGACGGAATACCGCTAGAAGCTGAAAATGCTGAATGAATAGGACAGCCCATATAGCCTCTACCATGACAGGCTGCAGCTGGGGCACGAGAACTATTATATGTGCCAGAATCTTGGGGTCTCTTAGCTTCCCTCTCTTCTCTCTCCCGGATCCGCATACCCTCTAATCTCCTAGCAATTGATACCACATGCTAGCATGCAATGTCCATCTCCAGCTCTAGGGCCATACCGAATTTGATATTAGGGTGGAGCCCCTCAATAAATCGACGGACACGCTCTCTGACAGTAGCAACCAGGGCTGGTGCATGCCTAGCCAAATCACTGAATCAGACTGCATACTTCGATACTGTCATAGAGCCATGGCGCAACTGCTCAAACTCGGCGCCCCATGCATCTTTGAGACTCTGAGGAACATAATCCCTCAAGAACATATCTGAAAACTGATTCCAAGTGAGTGAAGTTACCTCAGACGGACTATCCAACTCGTATGCTTGCCACCATTGGTAGGCCGCTCCTCTAAGATGGAATGCCGTGAAAGAAACCCCACTAGAATCCACAATACCCATAGTATGGAGGATACATAGACATTCCTCAAGAAAACCCTGAGTATCCTCTGAAGCCAAACCGCTGAAAGTGGGAGGATGGTACTTCTTGTACCTCTCGAGCCTGAGCTGCTCTCCCTCTGAAACTGATGCCCTATCCTCGGGCCGAACTGGGACAACTGGCAATACTGGTATAACCTCTAGGGCATGGTCAACCTGGGCCTGTGGCTCTGGGGTACGGGCAGCGGGAGTCTATGCTCCTCCCTCGACCTGAGATGTGGCAGGAGAAAGTGGAATCAACCCTGCCTGAGCTAGAGTGCCAAACATGCTCCAAAATTGGGAAAGAGTCTCCTGAAGTGAAGGAGTAGTAACAGGCATCTCTGGTGCCTGCTCTCTAAGTGGAGCTACTGGTGGCTCTGCTGCAGTAGCTCATGCAACTACTCTGGCTGCACCACGTGGTCTTTCCCGACCTTTGCCCCAACCCCGACCTATTGCGGCTCCAACATGGGGCGCGGATGTCTGATCATCGGATCCAGTTATGCGTGTCCTCACCATTTGTGAGAGAATAGGAAGGCAATGGTTTAGAATTTCGAAGTCAACAAATGCGCATGATAAGGAATCAAAGAAGTGAACATTTTCCTAACAATTCCATAGCCTCCCGAAGATAAGTACAGACGTCTCCGTACCGATCCGCGAGACTCTACTAAACTTGCTTGTGACTCATAACACCTATGAACCTAGAGCTCTGATACCAACTTGTCACGATCCCAAATTCCCTCCGTAGGATGTCGTGATGGCACCTAGCCTCTAAGACTAGGTAAGCCTATCAATGCGGAATAACATAACATAAATCTGAAATAAATAAAACTGCAATATAATTTCAACTGCCAAAACCCGGTAGAAATAAGTCACAAGCTCCTAAGAATTTATTTTAAGTGTCTCTATACATCAGAATCTAAAGAGAATAAGGAAAATAACATAATAAGGATAGAAGGGGACTCCGAGGTCTATGGACGCTGGCAGATGGTACCTTGAAGTCTTCGTGTACGACTAGTTCACTGATGCCCGATCTGATAGGAAGTACCTGGAACTGCACAAAAGATGTGCAGAAGTGTAGTATGAGTATACCACAGCGGTACCCAGTAAGTGCCAAGCCTAACCTCGGTAGAGTAGTGACGAGGTCAGGCCAGGCCCTACTGAAAATAATAAAAGACAGGGTGAAAAGTTTAATAATAATAATATAATAATAATAATTAAAAAAAATGACAATGGGAATGAATCAAGTAAGAAGTATGTCATAATTTAACTACAGAGAATAAGGGCAAATAATACCTAGTGAAAGAAAAACATAAATTTACAACTTCAAGGAAAACACAAAATAACCAAAGGCAAATGCAGCCATAAAGAAATATCAACAAGGACACTCTAGAGGTACCACCTCGTAGTCCCAAATCATAAATAAATTCACAATATCTCATTTTCTTATATTACCGTGGGAGCCTTCACATTTAATTTTAAAGAAAACATTTTCCCGAAATAGCATCCCGCATTTTAGCCACCATTATTACACCGCATGACTTCTATTAGTTCCCCTACTAGCCACACGTATCAAGACACCCTTATCTCACCGCATGCATTTCAACACCCACACCTTATACCACCGCATGCGTATTAATATCACAATATATCATAATTTGCACCTCAAGTGCCCAAATATTTTAACTTGCCAAAATAAATCAACAACAATATTATTTCCACAATAAGGAGTTCACGGCTCAATCACAATGAATACAAAATCTCACAAAATATTCGGAAGTGAATAACTCAACAAAAATAATATTTCACAAATTTAATACCTTGCCTCAATACCAAATTTTTATTGTCAAATACTTCATATTAATAATAATCCAATTAGGAAATTTAACTTTCAAATAATGAGAAAAGAATAAAAGAAACAAAGTTTCAACTAAACAGGTAAAGTAATTAGCAGAAAAAATGTCAGGCAAATTTAAAATATAAAATAGATCAATGATGATAAATATAACTGGATAAAATAATTTAATTAATGTGTAACAGAGATCTACACAATGTAAAATCAGAGTTTTTCACATATAGCATGTGTACACACTCGTCACCTCACGTACACGACTTTCAACACATCACAATTATCATATATATACCAAATCCTAAGGAATATTTCCCCCACACAAGGTTAGACAAGTCACTTATCTCGAGCCGGGTAATTCTTTACTCCTCTATGCCTTTGCCTCGCGAATTAGCCTCTGAAAGCCTCGTATGTATTCACAATTAATTCGATTCAATCAATACAAATTATTGAAATTTATTCCATATGAAAATACATATTTTTCAACAAAATCCGAAATTTAACTCAAAAATCGTCCGTGGGACCCACATCTCGGAACCCAACAAAAGTTATAAAATATGAACGTCCATTCAACCACGAGTCCAACCATACCAAAATTACTAAATTCCGACATCAACTCGACCTCCAAATCGTAAATTCTTATTTTGAAATCCCTAGACCCAAATCCTCTAATTTCACCTCAAAAACATGTAATATAGTCGAAATACTCAATGATAATCCAATATTATTGACTAACAATGATCACAACTGACTTACCTCAAGTTTTTCCATGAATTCTCTCTGAAAATCGCCCCAAAATCGTGTTAGAAATGTCCAAAAATGACAAAAACTCGGAACCCTTTGTTTTTGTACACTGCCCAGAGGTTCTGCCTCTACGGAATTTTTAACTGCATCTGCGATTTCGATTTTGCGATGAATCTCCCGCTTTTGCGACAACCTTCGCTTCTGCGGACAAGGAGTCCACTTCTGTGGACTCGCTTCTGCGGTCCCAAGCGCACCTGCGATCCTTCGTCCACATCTGCGGTCGCGCAGATGCGGAAGTTTCCTCCGCACTTGCGGCCATTACTACACTCTCCCTTTTCCGCTTCTATGCTCCCACGCTCGCTTCTGTGAGCTCGCACCTGCGAGCCAAATTACGCAGGTGCGATTGCATCAGATGACAGAAAGTTTCGAGCTTTGTTCTAAGTCCAAATTTTGATCCGTTAACCATACGAAACTCACCCCGAGGCCCCCGGAACCTCAACCAAATACACCAGCAAGTCCTAAAACATCGACGAACTTAGTCGAAACCTCAAATCACATCAAACAATGCTAAAAATACGAATCATACCTCAATTCAAGCCTAACGAAACTAAGAAATTTCAACTTCTACATTCGATGTCGAAACCTACCAAATCAAGTCCGATTGACCTCAAATTTTGCACAGATGTCATAAATGACATAACAGACCTATTCAAATTTTCAGAATCGGATTCCGACCCTGATATCATAAAGTCAACTCCCCGGTCAAACTTCCAAGCTTAAATTTCTATTTTAGCCATTTCAAGCCTAATTTAACTATGAGCTTTCAAATAATTTTTCGGACACGCTCTTAAGTTCAAAATCACCATACAGGGCTATTGGAATCATCAAAACTCTATTCTTGGGTTATTTACATATAAGTCAACATCCAGTGAACAATTTTCAACTTAAGTTTTCATCCTTGAGAGTAAGTGTCTTAATTTATTTTGAAACCTCACCAGACCCGAACTGACTACCCCGACAAGCCACAATACAACTATAAAGTATAAAATGAGCAGTAAATGGGGGAACGGAGTTACAACTCTCAAAACGACTGGCTGAGTCGTTACAATATGACTAATGAGAAGTTGTATCAAACTAACCTCTCTATTATCCAATTAATATGCCGAACACCATCCCTTACTTGTAGGAGTTTAAGTTCTATGCACAAGTAATGTAAAATATATCCATATAATCAGGTCACGTAAATGGTAATTATAGGTAACTCCATTTTAAAGCATTAATTGGTAACTTAAAATAAATAGCAAGTAACTTGTTATAAGATGTTAAATTGCATGTTAGCAACTTAAATCCTTATTTACATATTAATCTTGATAATATCATTAACCGTAAGAAATATCTTTACACCATCAGTGTTGTTTAACCACTTACAATATGTTAGCTACCTTATTATCAAATTATTAATTACTCCGTAATACTTATCGTAGAAATTTTTCGATAATTATTTTATAAATAATTTAATTGTATAAATATTTTTTACACTATCGACAAATATTGCACGTGTGATGTACATTGTAAGAATATACACGATGATAAAGTATGAGAAATAGGATTCAAGTTACTAATAATTAGTGCAAAATGTAGACATTGAAAATGAAGGATAAAATTCCAATTAGTCACTTACCAATAACAAAAATGAAGAAGCAAAGTTAGGCGCATTATTCCTCAATAATGAAACCATCAACAGGTAAATTTACCCTCAATGTTATCGAAATGTCTTTGTCCTGTGTTAGGACTAAGGAATCCAACTTTATCTTCATCCCAAAACCCACCACATTAACCCAAAACAAAGAGTGTATTAATTTGTTTTTTACTACTATTCACTTTTCGGTAAGAAATCCTTAGGTAAATTTTCTATGTTGAAATTGGAATGTATATAATTGGAAGAAACCTCCCCTGTGGCTCTTTATAAAAGGTACATTACTTTATTTTATGTTTCTTTCTCATTGACTAGTTTTCTTCTTCTTCTTACAATCTCTGAACTTTCAGTCCAAACTCCGGTGAACTTTCAGTCCAAACTCTGCCGCGTAAAGTGGGGGTGATCGCCGCCGGGAACCCTTCGCTTGTCTTCAAATCATCGGTAAGATAAATTATCTTTACTGAACTTTTTCCTCTTTTTTATTTTTTTTATTTTTTATATATATTTTTTTTCCTGCCCTATCATTGTTGGATTATATGCTTCTGTCTCTGTGGGCCCAAATGGGGTGGACCTCTTTGTCTTCTTTGTTGCTTTTTCTATTCATTTATTATTACTCCATTATTATTATTTTTTGTTTTTCCTTTTGTTGCATAGTGCTTTTTAAAAGATTATGTTTCTATTTGTAGTTCGTATTTATTTGTGTTGAGCTTTCTGAGGAGAGGAGAAGAGATGAGTTTTAAAAGTATTGATGAGTAACTATTAACTAATAATAAATGGTAAGTAATATAATAGACAAATTAAATTGTACTATGATGTAAAAATTCTTTGTATTGTAAAAAATATAGTAATTTAAAACTCTAATCTAATTACATGTAATGGCTAACTGGTACATTTCATAACTGGTATATATAAGGCAAAATCTATTTTTACCTCTATATATTAAGTTTTGAACCCTCTTGACAAAGTCCAAAGTGTAACTTAGTGGTTAAGGGGGTTCAAAATCTTTGAAAGGTCATAGGTTTAATTCCCACTAGCTACGATCTATTTTTTCTTGAACCCCTTCGTGGAGATCCTGCCTCCTGCCACTGCCCACTATATATATATAATTAAAGCTCCGTGCATTGGTATTTTCAAGGATTAATTATGCATGTTAGAAGCATTTTTTTAAGCTAAGTAAATTAATCGCGAAATGCCTGATTTTTTTTTATCACTTTAGGCGATGAAGTTATGAATTCCTTTTTTTTTTGGCTATAGAAATCTGAAAGTGATACTATGGGGTCGGGGAACAAGTTATATGACAGAATTATAATACGAGAATTAAATAATAGCGAGATTATTTAGTGACTGTATTTTTATTGGAATATGTTTGATTTATTGGACTAAAAATGGGATACACAAGGTATAATATAAATATGTGTTTGGTATATGCTAAATAAGTTCGGGGTTAACTTTTATTTTCAGTTTTAATTGGTTAATAGACTTTGGGGGAAGAGCCTCAGAGAAGGGCATTTTTGTCATTTTAGTTTTTATCCTAGGATTAATT
The DNA here is from genome assembly GCF_000390325.3 of Nicotiana tomentosiformis. Lineage (NCBI taxonomy): Eukaryota > Viridiplantae > Streptophyta > Magnoliopsida > Solanales > Solanaceae > Nicotiana > Nicotiana tomentosiformis. The sequence continues at coordinate 115,638,023 of NC_090819.1, forward strand.
AATTTTGAGATTATTATTCCACCCTCGATGTGAAATATAATAATACTCAATTATGAGATTAATTAAATCCGAGATTGCTAATTTCGAATTCAAAACTTCAAACAAATAAAATAATCCTTCATCTAATCCCAAAATTATTATATATTATCCTACGCACCAAACACTCCTAATAGACTAATGTGTCTACTATAGTTTTTGTACATGTGATACTTTTTTTTTTCTTTTATATCTTTTCAGTTTATATGTGACATTCACTTATATTGAGATTTTCAAAAGAAAGAAGATGAAGAAAGACAAATCTTTTTATTGAAAAGTAAACTCCATTTGTGTGCATATTTCTTTTTATAAATCGAAAAAGACTGAATAAATTACTTAAACTCTTTCATCAGCTAGATTGTGTAAATTTGCCAGGAGAAGAAATTTCATTTTCTTGAGCGGCATTTCCATTTGTGTGCATATCTTTAGACATGCACACAACGTAAGTATAGACAAATACACACACACATATATCCTATTAAAACGTACGCAATGCGTGCATCTTAATATGTATTTGCATGTACTCGACAGTTTTGTTATCTTATCTTAATACCATCTTAATTTTCATTGCGGAATACATCTTAAATTTCAATTCGAAGAAGTTAATACTTCATTGATTCTTCAAAATCTAATTTATATGTTTGTAATTGTTGTTTTCTAATATTTACTTAAGTGGATATGTTTGTAATAAGTGTCAATTAGCTACTCGGCACCTTGCATGAGGACTCATACAATCAGTTATTATATTATATTAGTTGGTCTCTCGGACTTTGCACAGGTACACAACTTAGGGGTCGTAGGTACGCAGGATAAATGATAATAATTTCGGGATTATTAACAAGATTATTTTATCCTAATTGAATATTTGAATTTTTGAATTCGAAAATTTCTTAGTACCACAATTGAATACTCCATTATTCTATCCAATATTGAGGGTGAGATAATAATCTTTGGATTAATTAATCCCGATGAAATACTAAAGCGAAGATTTCCTTCTCCAAGGCTCTTTTCTCAAAGTCTTTTAAATAATCTAAGGATAAAATTAAAAATAAAAGTTTATCCCAACTTATCTAGTATATACCAAACACATGTTTACTGTATATCTCGTAATATCCATTTTTAATCAAATAAATCAAATATCTTTTAATAAAAATATATTCATTAAATAATTCTGTTAATATCTAATTTTCATATTATAATCCATCATGGGTTTACTTGTTCCCTTGCCAAATAACCCCTTAAAGTATATACAGACTCATACATATATGTCCTATTAAGATGCACACATATGTATTTGAGTAATAAAAATTTGTGCGTTCTTATCTTTAGCATCATAAGTTAATTCAAAATGAAGAGTTAATACTCGGATTTATTTTCAAAATCTAACTTACTACAGTATGTCAATTTTTATTTGACTTTTGGTTCTATGGATATATTTGTAAGTATCACCTAGCGACTTGCACGTGCCATGCACGAGATCTTATTAAATTAGTTTTCTTTTGTACTTATGTGAGTTTATTTATGTAGATGATGTGGAGATTAATAACCTGTTTGGCTAAGCTTCTCCAATCCTAAAAGTATTTTTTTTCTTCAAAAAAGTATTTTTTTTGTTTGACCAAGCTTTTGGAAGAAAAAAAAAGTGTTTATGAGGAGAAGCAGAAGCAGAAAAAAGTAGTTTCTCTCAAAAAACACTTTTGAGAAAAATACACTTAGAAATAATTTTTAAAAGTTTGGTCAAATACTAATTGCTGCTTAAAAGTACTTTTCAAATTAGTTATTCAAACACAAATTGAGTCTCACCAAAAATACTTTTGAGAAAAAATACTTCTTAAAATAAGCTGATTTTTGCAGTTTGGCCAAACATGCTATAAATTTGTACTATTTGTTTGAGTAATTTGCTCATTCTCATCTTTCCTCATAAATTCAAAATTGAAGAACTAATACTAGGTGATTTCTTCCCATCTATCCAAGCCTTGGTGGATAGAGTTTTTACCTGATACCTGTTGCTGGTGGGAGGTGATAGGTATCCCGTGGAATTAGTCGATGTGCGCGCAAGCTGGCCCGGACACCACGGTTATATATATAAAAAAAAAAGAACTAATGCTTCATAGATTTTTCAAAATCTGTTTTAGTATATTTCAGATAATTATTCTCTGACTTTAATTAAGTGGATACATTTGTAATTAAGTATCAACTAGCTCCTCGCCTGTGCCCTTTCTTGAGATCTTATATAATTTTGCTGTAATTGAAGGGGTCGTTTAGTTACCTAGATAATGATACTAATCTTGACATAAATTTAGAAATTATATTTATTTTATATTTGATTGAGTATTGTTAAGGATTGAGATAATTTTATACCAAATCTTGATATTAGCTGTCCATATTGTATATGAATTACCAATATATTTCATTTTCCTTGACATCATTGTAACAAATTAATAGTATTGATTTGCACATGTAAAAGAACGAAAAATGAATAAAACAAATTAATATTTCATTTTCCTTGACTACGCATATTGAAAGTGATATTAACAGACTGATTTTCTATTATGGTCTTTGTGCACGTGACGCATTTTGCTCATCTCTTTTAATTTTTATTTTTTTCACTTTACACGTGAGATTCTGACTAGGATCAGATTTACATAGGGGAGCTAAAAAGCTTTAAAAGAAAAGAGCAATCCTTTCATTGGAAAAACAAAATTTAATTCTAAAGAAAAAGTTGACGTCCCTTAAAACTCAATTTTTAATTGAAAACAAATCCGAAATCACAAAAAAAATACTATTAACTTTATTTCATATCATTAATTCTTTTTTCTAATCTCTTTTTGAGTTTGTGTGTGTATATATATATATATATATATATATATATATATATATATATATATTATATTAGAAAAATATATAAATTTTATATATTTTTGTGACTATCGGGCTTAAATATTTTCAGCCGCGGACTAAAAATAATCTTTTGTCTTTTTTTTTTTTTTTTTTTTTTAATCTTTTTCCCTAGGTTAAAAATAAACACAAACCTTTTGGCTTTCGAAACAGATGGTCTATAACCTACCAAAAATGATTAAGCTACTCTACTCTGTAACCTACCAAAAATGATTAAGTTTCATTAGACTTTATTACTAGGGGGTGGGTGGTTTATTTTGTTGCGTGTTAACCCCCCATAATTATCAACTTTTTACAGCTGTAAAAAACAATAAATATAGGAGTAATGAACAAAGGAACCAAAACATTCCTTAAAAGCCCGTTTCAGTATATATGTATCTCTCTGCTTTTATACCTTTCCCTCTCTTTTCTGACTGTTTCTCTTCCTCTACAAAACCAAAAAACACCACCCACCCACCCGCCTCTCTATCTCCGCCTGTCTCACGCAAAAGTTTCTTCCCGAAAAAGTCTCTTTTCTGTTCTCTTTCTCTATCTCTCGTTCTATATTAGTGTATACATTCAAAGTCTATTTTATTGTATTAGTCCCTCAAGTTTTACTCTGTTTCAAGAACTCAAAAAGCTCTTGGTTCTTGATTTCTTCATTATACAAAAGTTCACTCTTTATCCAGGTGAGTGTCTCTTTGTAGTTTGTAAAATCTCCAAGTCTGTCTTTAATATACACTACTATATGCGTGACTGTTCTTTGATGGGGTTTTGGCTGGGTTTTAGTCTTTTCACTTTAAGAGCTTACCTATCGTATTGTATCGTATTGTTACTCTAAATATAATATTTATTTTGATTATTGCTTTAATTTTATTGTATCACATCGTTAAATTCATCGTTATGTAATGAGAAAAGTGTCACTTTATGAAACGACTGATTTGGTATAGTGGCGTCGTTTCTTTGCTTTTTTCTTGCATCTCGCCCTTCTTTATTATTAAATAATCATATTTTATTCTTTATCTTACTTTTTTATATAATAATTCTACTCTGTATCCTATTTTTTCTTAGTAATGTTACAAGTTTATTCTTTATATTGTTTGTGTGTTACATCATGAAACGTACGCCAAACGATACAATCTATCCAAACATTGTATTCATCAAACATACAATACAGTACAATACGATACATTATGAAACGACATGTAACATCAATCCAAACAAGCTGTAATTTATAACTTGTCTTATTTTAAAAATTACAAATCTCGCTTTTAATGGTGGCTTACATAGTGAAAAAAATTATGTACAACTGATGGTGAATACAACTTAAAGTGGTAGTTTTTGTATTTGTTCTAGTGTATTAGTGCTTGTGCATTTTGATCAAGAAAATTCTGTGTTTTTGATATTAGTATTTTTGATTGGTTTTGGTTCAAGTGTAGTATTCTGGAAGATGGATTCAAGGGCAGCCTCTTTTCCAAGGAGGAGGACTAGACAACAATGGGATAAATATTTCGTCGAGGTAATTGAGAAGAAGAGGTTGAGTCAAAGTGGTAATCCTCCTCAGTCTTCTAGTACTTGTTCTGTGAATATTGGAGATGATGTTACAGCTTCTGGTGATATGAGGGAATCATCTAGTGCAACAGGAAAACTGACTAAAGAAAACACAAGTTGTGGAGTTGACAACAGAAAAATTGGAAAATGGTCAGAAGGTGAAAGTATGGTAAGAAGTTTGGACAAAGGTAAAAAAAGGATGGACAATGGGAATAGAAAGCTCAGTCCAGGAACTTGTGAGTCCATGACGAAACAGATTTTCGTCCAGGAAATATCTGATGATGATGTTGATGAGGAGGAGGAGGAGGAGGACAGTGATCCTGTTGTTGTTATCACTGGGGAGTCTGCTGCGGCGTCTGCTTTAAATACTGGATCAGGTTCAGGATCTTGGTCCAATTGTGTTGGGTTAAGGAGTCCTATTGTCGCTACAGCAGATGAGGTTGTTTCATCTACCTCAAGTATGTGTAGGACACGGGGCCCTAGTGAGTTGCATAAATCAGAGGAGCCAACTGATTTTGAGGAATCAGAGGACGATTGTGTAAAATCACAAGAGTCTAGTGATGATACAACAGAATCTTCTGAGTCAGAGTCTGAAGCTTCTAGCGATGAGGATAATGATGACCCCGAAGATAAGGATTATCGGGTGAATGAGCCATCAAGTTCTAGCGAATCAGATGACAACATTGATGATGTGAGTTGTCATATAGAGCTTCAAGACAATGAAGAAGGAAAAGGATCTAATATAAGAATTGGTTTGGATGATGACATTGATGGAAGAAAGGAATCAGAAGATGATGATCCTGTAGAGCAACAAGAAAATGGAGAAGGAAAAGGGGAGTCAAATGAGGGGCTAATACCTCAGCTTGTTGTTGAGGGTGAAAAGCACAGGGGCCGAGCATATCTTCTTCGTCCACGCTCACTTTCTAAGTCAAAAAAGAGGAAGTTAAACCATGGAAATTGTAGTAGCCCCATTCTTCTCAGTGATGACGAGGAGTCTGAATCCCCATTTGAAGAGGGCACAGACGCTGATGACTCGACACGAGATGCTGCTCAAAAGGACAAGGTTGATGACTTGGTGAAAAAGGTTGCTGAAAAGGAAAAGGCTGATGACTCTGTGAAAAATGCTGCTCAAAAGGACAGAAAGACTCGGAAGAAGTGTATTCTTAAGGATCTCGACTTTGTGAAGTTTGTTGTTGATTCTATTATAAATGTTGATGATCATGATAAACTTGCTTCTCCTGAAGGGAAGGAACAGTTTCCTGTCAAAGAAACACTTCCGTTGATCTTCCGGTTTGAAGACGAGGATCCTCTCCTCCAGGAGAAAGAAGAATGGGAAAAAGAAATCGACAATTTATTTGCTGAAATGGACATGGGTATCTTAGAATCATGCATTGGCTTCACAAATCCATCTTTGGTGGGCTACTCTCTCAGTCAGATTCAATTATAAGTTTTAGCATTAAAATTTTCTGCTTTACCCGTCTAAATTTGTTATTATGTTTTGACAAACTGATAGGCAGCAATACTCTATGCTTATTGTTTTGAACTTCATTGAAATTCTAAATCCTTATTTCTCGTTTTTCATTTGTTCATATCCTAAAGTTAACAGCTTCTAACACTATGTAAAATCTCTTTTTGCTGATGCAGGGTGAGAAAGTTAGCGGCTGTCAGATGGGGAGCCACCATCTTATTTTAGATGAACAAATTGGACTCATCTGTAAAGTTTGTTCACATGTGCATCTGGAGAGCAAGTACATCTACCCTGCTTTTGTAAGTATATGAGTTTATCTGTCAAGCGCTATCCTTTTCAACTAGAAGCACCATTTACAAGATGTGTTGTTATCATGTAGCTGGATCTACATTGCAACCTTGACAGATTTGTAATAAGTTCTGGACTGTGGTTTTTTTTCCAAATATAGTTAGCTGCCACTTACTGTTTTCTCTTTCAATTATAAATTGACTTGCTAAAAATTTAGAGTATTAAATGGAACTAATTCAGTCTATTAGTTTGTGAGGTTTTGCTTAGTCCATAGAGCTATATTTATACTTGATAGCCTTGGTTACATATTCTTTTGCCATCCTTATGTTTGATTTTATACACTGTGCTCTCCTATATGTATTTTCACTCTTTTAATGTTTGTCTTGAACTTCTGTCATTTGCAGGCTGAGAGAACCCGCGGGAGGCATGAAAGAACGTATTTCGGAGAGTCGTCACCATTCTTCGATGTTGACGGGTTTAGATTTGATGATCCTTCTGCAGTCCATGATTCTGCTATTTATGTGGAAGGAACTGTGTGGGATTTAGTTCCTCTGCATGCCAAAGCAACAATGTATCCTCATCAACGTGAAGGATTTGAGTTCATGTGGAAAAATATTGCTGGAGATATATACCTTGAGAAGCTGAGCGAGCCTTTATCTGCTAGTAGGGGAGGATGCATAATCTCACATCCACCTGGAACCGGAAAAACCCGTCTGACCATAGTATTTCTTCAGGCATTTCTGAAGCAGTTTCCAAAGTGTCGGCCTGTAATCATAGCTCCGCCCAAGTTGCTGTCTAACTGGGAAGTCGAGTTCCAGAAATGGGAGGCGGACATTCCCTTCCACAACTTGAACAACAATGATTTCTCGTGCCAAGAAGATGAAGTCACGGTTGGTCTCTACCACTGTTTATCACGTGCCGGAAGAAAAAACAAACACCATATACGTATGGTGAAGCTGAAATCCTGGGCTAAAAGTAAGAGTGTATTGGGGATCAGCTATGACTTGTTCGAGAAGCTCACGGGAGAATATGGAGATGGTTATGCCAAAGAGATTAGAGAAATACTTCTAACATTACCTGGTCTTGTAGTCCTTGAAGAAGGGCATACTCCTCGGAATGAGCAAAGCCTTCTGTATAAAGCTATGACTAAGGTTGAAACGCAGAGGCGCATACTTTTGTCTGGAACTGTCTTCCAGAATAACTTTAAAGAGTTGTACAACACCCTCCGCGTAGTTAGTCCAAAGTTTGCTGCAGAATCTGAGCAGAAATGGGCTTCTCTTAGCAATTCTATTGACACGAATTCCCGAGCATTGGAAGAGCTTAGGGATATGATTGCACCACTAATCCATATATGTAGTGAAAATGTGAAGATGAAAAGCCTTCCGGGTATAAGGGACACACTGGTATACTTGAAGCCCACAGATCTGCAGAAGAAGTTGCTCAATATGATTCCAGAGTATCCAGGCTCATTTGACTTTCGAAATATGGTGTCTCTGATCTCTGTTCATCCTTCATTAGTGGCAAATAAGAAGGTGTTCTCTGACTTAGAAAGTCAGCTAAATGAAAGAGAATGTCGGTTGGATCCAAATACTGGAGTGAAAACAAAATTTGTCGTTGAACTAATCCGACTCTGTGATGGCATGAGAGAGAGGGTTATAGTATTCAGCCAGTTACTTGATCCTCTAAGACTGATCAAGGAGCAACTCAATTCTCTCTTTCACTGGACTTTAGGCCGAGAGATTCTATATATGGATGGGGAACTTGACGTAAAGCAGCGCCAGAAATCAATAAGTTCTCTTAATGATCCTAAGAGTGATGCGAAAGTGCTGCTCGCATCAATAACGGCCTGTTCGGAAGGAATAAATCTTATAGGGGCCTCACGAGTAGTTTTGCTTGATGTTCACTGGAATCCCTCGGTCGAACAGCAAGCCGTCAGTCGAGCCTACAGGAATGGTCAGACTAAATTTGTGCATGTTTACTGTCCAGTGGCATCGAAATGGGAGGTTAACAAGATCGAACAGCAGACGAGGAAAAAATATCATTCTGGTGTACTTTTGTCTAGGAATGAAGTGAATACTTGCAAGACAAATCCTTCTTGTTCTGTGCTTGAGGACAACATACTAGAATCCATGGTTCAGAATGAGAGTCTCCGTCATATTTTTGAAGAGCTACCTTATGAACCCCGTGCCTATGGCTTTAGTTCTTGTAACCAACCTTCAAAAGCGAGCATTTAGTTCAGTTTGGGAATTTCAGGAAGCTTCTCGTGCACAATGAAGGTACGCTTTCTTCTCGTTTGCTGGTAACTGAAGCAATCAGACTTGTTTTGTCTATTTCGTCAACTACCTGCTAAAATCCTTTTATCTCTTTCTTGTTATTCGCCTTGTCAGATTGCTTGGAGTGTTTTGGCGTATGCGAAGGACACTTTTTTGTAGGAGATACAGCTGAACGTCGAGGAATTTTTGAAGCCACCCTTCTCTGTTGTATTATATGACAGCTACACTAGCATACCATTGGTAAGCTTTTCCCTGAAAATGCTAAGTGGTGTATTCACAAGAACTGCTGTAATTAATTCCTCTAATCAATGATGCCAGAACATGGAAGAAGTCATTAGTAGTTACTACTAATTAGTGCCTTTATCAACTACTACTATTATCTGTAGAGAGAACCCTTAACCAAACTATTATGTACTATAGTTTCATTCGATACTTACTACGTTGTATTTTAGTTGTTTACACTGAATATAAACCTTAGGAATGGTGGTCTTTTAGTCATGAGAGAATTTTGGTTTTGAACATTTATACAGTTTGCAAGTGCAACGGGTGGATTATGTTTTCTTATTTATTTCCTTCTGGTTTCAGGCATTTTGGTGCAGTTTTTTGGTTTTAAAAAGAAAAAGAAAGCAAGAATGTGCAGATTCACACTTGGTTAATGAAGAAATGTTGATTCTCAAGTGGCAGATACAAGTATTAATGTTCTTGTAACTGTAGAAATAATGTATTGCCAGTCAAATTATTTGTTTCAGAGCTGTGAAACATCTCTTGCTTCTTTTTATCTATTAGCCTTGTATATGGTAAGCATATGCTTTAACACAATTGTATTTGGCTCAAGCCTTTTGGTAAATTGTACATAATATTATTCAAGTTGTAGATAGTAAATTGCCTTCATGCCTATTTGTATCCACTTTTCATTATATATACATTAAAATTTCAAAATTTATTTTCAAAATAATTAAGTGAATATTTTATTTGGCTGTGATCATAATGCCTTAACATTTAACTTACAAATTACTGAGAAGTGCCTAAAACTTGCCTTTTTTCACATGTAAATTACACATTATCTACACAGTAAGTGGAGTTTGCAATTTGATGATATTAGAAGGGATATAATAAAGGGAAAAAAAAATGTAAAATGGCAAAACCTCTTTTGATTAGGTGAGAGGCGATTCCTCAAATTATAGATTTTAAATTTTGTACAACTTTTTGGTTACAGAAATGACCAATTAAGGAAATAAAATATACACCCTCTTGTGATATAGAGATGATAACTTAAGAAAGTATTAATAATCTTAAGCCAAATTATTGTTTGATTGATCTGAAGAAACTCCGTCATCTGATCCCAAAATTAGGAAATAGATTTTGAAAGAGTCTCCTTATGTATAGCCTATATAGTTACTCTTTTTAACCTTACATATATATAGTTAACTCAGAATATAAAAATTAAATTCATTCCCTTGAAGCAAAATAAATAAATAAAATAAATAAGAGGAAAAGGAAAAAAATCAATAATCATGATCGAAAGCACTTCATTTCCCATATCATGAATAACTTCTTTTCCAAAATAAATAAAACTAATTTTTAATGTAATCTTAAAATTCACTTCTTCAAACTAGAAAAAAAAAAACATTTTCTGGCAAAATAAAAAGAAAAGGATCAAAGAGCATTTCACTATTTCTCGTTCTTCATTTTTCCCTTTTCGGCTTTTATTCTGCAGTTCCTTAACATTCCATAACCAAGTAAACACACACACACACACACTCCCTTAGATCTTCCGACTTGATCTGTTTTTTCACATTTCTTCCTTCTCAACGCATGGAAAATCTAGGTACATAATAATACATGGATTCTACATTTACGTACACTATATTTATTTTCCTGTTCATGATCAATTAATTGTTTTTTTTTATAGTGTGCATGTGATCTGCTGCAGATTGAAGAAGAAATACAGAGAGAGGAGTAAAAGGTTTCTATATAATATATGTTACATGCAGCGTAGGGGTGATCAGAAGAAAAGTGAATCACAGACAAATTATAGGAGAAATAGTAGTAGACTTAGTGGACGTTCAGGATCAGCTCAGCCTCAGTACCAAAGGGTTACCTCTGGAAAAGGCGGTGGTAGCTCTGTTCTACCTCCTCCTTCTCCCGATTCCTCTGTTTCCTCTTCTCCTACCACGCCAAGGTATGGGTTTTTACTACTTATACTCCCTTTGTCCCATTTTATACGGTGGGGTTCGGAGTACGAGGGCCGAAGTTCCTAACTTTTAGTGTGAATTTGGACTAGAGGCGGAGCCACAATTTGCCGTTTATGGGTTGCATCGAACTAATAACTCGTTTTAGTTACTGTGTTGGTAATTAAATTTTTATACATATTTAATAGATTTCCTAATACAAATCCAAAGTCTATGCAGAGGCGTAGCCAGAATTTAAAACTTATGGGTTCAGTATTTTAATTCTTTTAAGTTACTAGTTTCTAAATTAATAATTGTATAATTCAATAATTTTTTAAGACAAATACAGCGTTGGACAAAAGTTACTGGGTTCTGGAGAACCCGTAACCGAAGGGCTAGCTCCGCCCTGATTCGGACCCACATTTTCCAAGTTTTTTGAAACAAAATTTATACGTTTGAGAATTACTTAAGAAATACTATAATCACAATAATTGATAATTCTAAATGTTCATGGAAAAATCATGGTCAAAGAAAAACTTGTTTGACTCTTCAAATAATATTTATGTCACATAAAATGGCACAAAGGGATTAGTATATTTGTGGAATGAAAACAACCCGAAATAGAACAGAATGGATATAGAGGATTCATGCAATCGACCTCAACTAGTTCTGACCTGTTGTTGTGCTTAGAATACATAATGCTGATGCATTCTGATACATGTATGTTAAATAAACAAAGCTTTGCATTTTCTAATATGATAAACGAATACTAGTACAAGAAAATGTGACCCAAGTTAAGCAATAACCTAGATAGTATTTGCTTGGGAAGAAAAGGAAATATAACAAAGAAGTGTTAATTATCTCATGCATTCGATGAGTTTTCAGGATCTTCAGTTGCTCCAACTTCAGATAAATCTGTTGAGCCATCAGATGTAGTTGTCTGCTTAATCTCTTCTAGGAAATTGGAGATCAGTTACGTTTGATTAAGAAACAGAATTATGGAAAAGAAGTTTAAATTAGTCCTGAAATGTCTACTTAATCTGTTCTATAAAGTAGGATATCAGTTAAGTTTGATTTTGCTTATTCGCATCGAAAGCTTGATAGTTCCTGTGCAAGTGATCGGGCTTCCTATTTGTCCAAATTCATAATTCACTCAAAGCATAACCCCTAAATTACCAGTATCTCCTCATTGTTCCATGACACTTCGCTACATTGAAAGAATGAGTTGATTGGAGTTTAGTTTGAACTGCGCTTTGTTGTTGGTTTGAGTTCCCTCAGTAGAATGTTACTTTGTTATCGTAAGTTGTTGATCTATTTATCTTATTGAGCTATTTCACTTTTGAGGAGCTTCCTAGGGGGTAATCATCAACTGCACACGACATGCATCTGAATTTTTAGACATACTTGCATGCAACTTCTTAGTGTGTTCATGGACAAATTTATTTAATCGAGAAATTTTTTGGTTGAATAAAAGTTGACTTTTTATAATGATTTCTTATATTAGTTTCAAGAAGTCTGATGGAGAAACTGGTTCACTGAAAGTGACCGATGCTATTGCTGATCAGGAGTCTGTTGATCTGCAAAATGATGCCCCAACCAGAATCTCAGGATCAGGTTTTTGTATTTTCCTCTAACCATTAACTATTTATCTGGTTCATATTCCTTCCGAAAATTCCTTGATTTAATGGTTTGCTGCTTAATTGATTTTTTTGTCGACAATTAGCAAAATTCCTTCTAGCTTATCTGCATTGCATTATGGTTTACTGCAATGATCTTAGTTTGTTCGTATCATTTGAGATTTCACAGCTGTTTCCCTTCACCTCTGTCAATGAAAAAATTCCATGCATATTGGATTTCTTAACTTTTCGTATGTTTGACATTCTTAGTAGGCGTTTGGACATAAGAATTGTAAAATTCGAAAAAATGGTGAAAAAAATTTTCAAGTGAAAATGGTATTTGAAATTTAGAGTTGTGTTTGGACATAAATTTCAGTTTGGGTTGTTTTTGAAGTTTTGTGAGTGATTTGAGTGAAAATTTTGAAAAACAGCTTTTTGCAGTTTTTCAAATTTTCGAAAATTTCCAAAATGCATCTTCAAGTGAAAATTGGAAATTTTATGAACAAACGTTGATTTCGAAAAAAAGCGATTTTTTTTGGGAAAAATCTTCAACCAAATTTTATGTCCAAACGGGCCCTTAATGTTAGGAGTTTTTAGAACTCTAAAACAGCTCAAAGCATTTTGCATATTCTGGAGGGGTTAGTAAAAGTGATTCTTCGTAGAAATACTGGTAAACGATTGATTTTATAGAAGTCCAAACTGTTTCTGAGTATCTCCAGGTTAATAGGCAAAATGATGATGAGAAGCTTACATTGGTCTAGCAGACAGTAAAGGATCTAGAATCTAGATTTTTAGAATCTGCTTGTAGCAACTGCACATGGATCTATTGCATGAATTATGAAATTGGAAGCTAAATTACCAAAGGTGTGATACTACTGAAGCTTAAGGGAATAATCTCAAAGAAATCCAAGAATAAAAGAGATTTGCTGCCTGCAGTACGTAAAAATTGCAAAAATCAATGCTTGCTTATAAGTAAAACTTATCTGGGAAAATTGAACTTGTAATGGAATAAAGATGCATAAACTAAGCACGTCCAGCATGCTACTGCTTTTGTGGGCTCAATATGATGATCAGAGAGGCATAACTTTTTTCTCGTTTTCGTTCTTTTTGTGCTCTCTTTTATTTGTGTAAGTACTAGTTTTCATTTCTTTATTTTCTCAAGCGTAGTACCTCTCATCTGGTGTGTCCCTCATCATTTATATCAATAATTTGATAGAAAAAACAAATAGGTGATGTGATGCGATGCCTTTTTTCTCATTATTTCATGCGTTCAATGAGTTTTAAGGATCTTCAGTTGCTCCAACTTCAGATAAATTTATTGAGCCAACAGATACAGTCAGACACGACGATTACCAAATGGTTTCTAGTGATCTTTCTTCTCAACATGCATCTATAAACTTGGATCAATCAGCTCCCAAGACCCCCATGAAAGGTATTCTTGCTTTCATGTATGTCCTTAGTGATTAGACATTAAAGAATTTCCCAATGCAATTTTCTCTTGATGGATTCTGCCTCTGTCGGTAATTGGATGCTCAAGGGTGTGGAAATCACAGTAAAGATGGTAATGAATTGAACAGTTGGACATATATGATTATACCCGCTCCATAAATTGGCTTATGTATCTGCATTATTTGTTCTGTATTGATAAGGTTTTGAGTATTTCCAATGCTGTTTCATTTACTTGTGTTTCTATGAACTGTGTTTGCATATGGCAGATGACACTTCTAAGAAAGTATCTCTTCAGTTTGGAAGCTTTACGCCAGGTTTTGTGAATGGGATGCAGGTACCATATAACATGTCATTCATATATTCCATGTGCTTTACGAGAGGATAAGTTATCCTTTAACAAAAGGATTACATTTAACTTCTTGTTATAATTTTTGCTCTTAACTTTAGATTCCTCAAAGAACCAGCTCAGCACCGCCCAACATGGATGAGCAGAAGCGCCATCAGGTAGTGTAAGCTGCCTAGTAATTCTTTATGGTTTGGTTTCTCTGCAGATACTACATCAGGTTGGAATTGGCTAACTATTTCAATGTACCAAAAGCACTAAAAGTTCACTCAAATTATATAAAATTGCATGGAGAAACTTGAACAGCTCCTCCTCAAAATAGTTATTGTCCAAGATTTTAGCACTTTATTTCTGAGTGGAATAGATCAAGATAAAGTTTAACTCAAGTAATACATTTGCGCCACTATGAAGCTTCTCTTCCAATGTTGCTGTGGCTGATTGAAAAACCTGTGCTCATAATTTGGACATGTTTCTCCACATTGATAGAGAGAGCTGACTTGGAGATTGCATCGTCTAGCTGTATTTGTTATTGGTAACTGAAACTTGAGCTTGTTTAAAGTGAAAGGAATCATCTTTTCATTATTTTTTTCAGGAACAGCATTTGAAGTAATATTATGGTGCTTTTCAATTGCCAAAGTGATGTTCTGATTTGTATTTTAGGCGGAACGTTAATCATCTCCTTAAAGCAACATTCTGTTTTGCAGGCACGATCTAGTCCTTTCAGGCCACTGCAGCTTTTGTCTTCTTCTGCTTTACATCAGCCACAGCTGAGGGAGGACATTGGGAAGCCGACGAATAAAACTCCTGATCCTCAACATTTTCCTGAAAGAGATCTACCTGTTCATGTTTCACCTGCTCATCCTGTCAGTAACATGCAGAAGTTATCCTCTCTCCCTTTTCCTGGGGTTCCAGTCAATCCTCCTTTTATGCAGCCACATGGTCCTGTGCATTTCGGAGTGCCCGGAGCACAGGTTCAACATCAAGGAATGCCCTGTTCTTCGTTTCCGATGCCAATGCCACTACCAGTTGGAAATCCCAACATTAGGCATCCCCCATTTGTCCCTGGTCTTCAACCTCACCATATGCAGCTTCAGGGAGCTATGCATCAGGGTCAGATGATGAACTTCCCTCCTAAATTTGGTCATCAGCTAAGCTCTCAGTTTGGCAGCACGGGATTTGGGATTTCACCACAGTTTGGTCAGCATGTTAGGAACGTTAATCCTCGTCGATCTGTTAAAATTACTCATCCTGACACTAAAGAAGAGTTGAGACTAGATGAGAAGGTTGACATGAGGTTGGATGGTGGTTCATCTGGCTTGGCAATACATCATCTTGGGGGCTTACCATCACAGCCTATGCATTATGGTCCATCTCGTCCTATTAACTTTTTTCCACATGTTCAGCCAAGTCCAATTTTCTTACAAAATCCTACTTCGGTTCCTATAACAAACTCCCTTGTGGCTCCCTGTGCTCCAGCACTAGGATATAACTCTCCAGGTAGGCAAGATTACTAACTTTTGTTGGTGATTATGCTTTTAATATTGATATTATTTTTTCTGTCTGCAACTTTAAAACGTATGCGTGGTCTCCAGCTTCAGTTCATGTGGCCGTTAACCAAGCTCCTGGTTCTGTTGGAAGAGAGATTTTGACATCTTCATTTCCAATTGCCAAGAAGACAACGGAAAAAGAAAAAGCACAGCAACCAGCTTTGAGAGCTAGCTCTAATGAAGAGGAACCAAAGATTCTCTCAGAAACCTCTGTCGAGGTGTCAGAATCTGCCTCTAAGCCAACACCATTTGCTTCACCCTCTGATAAATCACTTGTTTCTGTTGATAGACCTCCTTCTAGTGGTGCTACATATGTAGAAAGCAATATTAACCATGTTCGAGGAGTCAGTGATATTGAGACTGAGTTGAAGAACCCTCCCAATAAAAGCCAATTGCATCCTCAACAACAGCGAGAGGTATGTGTACGTTTGCTGATTATTTCAAAATGCCTTAAGCATTCTCATAACTTTGTCATTCTCTGAATCAGGCTGGAAACCCGACGTCCATATCAAATCCTTCTCCACCAAATTCAGTAGACCGTATTTCAGAATGTCAAAATGCTGAAACTATAGAAACCCAAGCAACTTCAACACTATCAAAGACGCTTGGTGATGCTTCCATTTGTTCTGGAGCATCACAACGTAATGCAGATGAAGCTTCAGAACAATCTGGTGTGACAATTGATGAGGGGAATGTGATTGCTGGTAAGGGCATTAGACAAGGACAACTTACAACTAATCCATTTGGACGGCCTTCTCTGGGCATAAAAAATGAGGATACTTATAGCTCCATGACAGCGAAAGCAAGTGAACAAACTGAAAGAAACTCACATTTAGCAACGGAAAATGGTAGGAATGCATCAGATCAATTATCGAGTGCGGGTGGCTGTGAAACTAACAATGTGGTTTATAAGTTGTCACATTCTGCTGCCTTATCAGGTCGCAATATTTCTGATGTTATGGTGCCTGGGTGTGGTTCACCGAAATATTTAACTGAAGATAATGAATTAGGATCGATATCTCCTGAAACTAGACCTGCTGCTAAAACAAATAATAAAGATGTTTTGCTTTCTGGATCTGGAGCAAAGCATCATGAGGATTCTCATATTCCCACTTCACCATCATCTCCGTCATATACCAAAACAAGGGGAAAAGTCTCTGAGGAAACCAAAACAGAATATCGTCGCGTTCAAGGATCAGGTTCAAAGGATAAACCTTCAAATAAGGTGAAAAGTACAACCTCCAGGGGAAAGAAAAAGAGGAGAGAAATTCTTCAGAAAGCTGATGCGGCTGGGGACACGTTAGATCTTTATATGGCATTTAAGGGACCCAAGGAGAAACAACAGTCTTCTGTTTCTTCAGAAAGTGTTGAGAGTTGCACCAGTCTCACTGCAAGGAAGATATCATCGAGTTCCAACGAAGAAGATTTTTCCGCAAATGAAGATAAAAAGAGTACAGGTGAACCTAACAACTGGGAAGATGCTGCTATGTCAACTCCAAAGCTGGAAAATTCCGGTAACAACAAAATTGTTAATGATATGCTTAGGCATCCAAATGGTGGAAGTGCCACTACAGGCAAAATGAGATACTCAAGAGATTTCCTTCTTACCCTTTCTTCTCATTTTGCTGATCTTCCTGCTAATTTTGAAGTTCCATGGCATATGGTGGAGGCCCTTTTGAGTCCTAACGCCAGCATTTCAAAAGGGGTAGATTTTAACAAGAATGACCCGAATTCCTGTCCTGGTCAAACCAATACTAGAAGACAAGGTAGCTCTTCTTGGACTGAACACCGTCCTACTGGAATGGCGGATGATAGTAGGTGGGTCAATGAGCAATATATTGATATCAACCAAGGGGGCAGTGCTAATGGTCCTCGTTCAGGTCGAGGAAACCACAAGAATATGAGGAATCTACAAGGACAGCCACCTAGCCAATATGTATCTGTGTTTCCTGCTGGTGCAATGCTGCCATTGGCCTCTCATGGAGGAGTACAACATATTCGGTCCGATGCCAACCGTTGGCAGCGGGTTTCTGGCTCCCGAAAAGGATTAATGCCTTCTCCTCACTCTCCACTGCAAGTTATGCACAAAGCTGACAAGAAATATGAGATACGTAAAGTGACTGATGAGGAAGAGGCAAAACGACGACAGTTGAAAGCTATCCTCAACAAGCTAACTCCACAAAATTTTGAGAAGCTGTTTGAGCAAGTAAAGGAAGTTAATATTGACAGTGCTAACACTCTTGCTGGTGTGATTTCACAGATATTTGACAAAGCTCTAATGGAGCCAACATTTTGTGAGATGTACGCAAATTTCTGTTCTCATCTAGCTGGGGAACTTCCTGATTTTGTGGAGGACGATCAGAAAATAACCTTTAAGAGACTGCTCCTTGATAAATGCCAGGAGGAGTTCGAGAGAGGTGAAAGAGAAGAGGCGGAAGCCGACAGTATGGAAGAGGACGGAGAGATGAAGATGTCAGAGGGGAAGAGAGAGGAGAAGAGGTTACAAGCGCGAAGAAGGATGTTAGGGAACATAAGATTGATTGGAGAATTATACAAGAAGAAGATGCTTACAGAGAGGATAATGCATGAGTGCATCCAGAAATTGCTGGGGCAGTACCAGACTCCAGATGAAGAAGATATTGAGGCTCTCTGCAAACTTATGAGCACTATAGGAGATATGATCGACCACTCCAAGGCGAAGGATTACATGGATGCCTATTTTGACATGATGACGACAATGGCTAATAATACAGATTTGTCTTCTAGGGTGAGGTTTATGTTGATGGATATTATTGATTTGAGAAAAAATAAGTGGCAGCAAAGAAGAAAAGTAGAAGGCCCCAAAAAGATAGAGGAAGTGCGAAGGGATGCCGTTCAAGAACGTCGAGCTCAGGTCACCCGGTCCACTCGTGGTCCAAGCACTGTTTCTTCTTCTAGAAGAGGGCAGCCCGCAGATTTAGGTCCTCGGCCATCCATGTTTTCTCCTCCAGCTCCTCAAATGACTCCATTTCGTGGAATGACATCACAAAATCGCGGATTTGGAAACCAGGATTTCAGGTCAGAATCTAGACATCCACATGAGAGTAGGACATCATCTGCTGCCTTGCCACAGCGACCTGTTGATGATAAAACAATGAGCCTTGGTCCGCGGGGAAGCCCCGGAAGGGCAACGTCTTTCAGGGGCCCACCAATGCATTCTGGTGGTCCTGTGGCAGATGTACATGCTGGTTTTGGAGAATCCAGAAGACCGGCTGCTGGTTCAGGTGGGCGGAATCCAACATCCGGGTGGTCACCATACAACTCAAGACAAGAATCGACATCCAAATATGCTCCCGGGACAGCTGTGAAGCCTATTGCTTATGCTCAACCAAATCAACGTGAGCACGAACATTATGCAGAAAGAGAAGTAACAAATATAAATCCTTCAGGGAGATCTGCGGAACCACCAGCGGCAGCCCATCCGCATAGACCGTCTGCTGTGTCAAATTCACCAGGAATGATATGGTCTGAAGAACGTCTTAGAGAAATGTCGATTGGAGCTATTCGAGAATTTTACAGGTAAATTTTCTCTCTTCTATTGTTAGATTTGTCTATAACCTAATTGCTACTCCTTTCTTTTACGATGAATCCATAACAGAAACAGTGTTGAAAACTATACGTGACAAGTGAATTACTGACCATAAAATGTAAAAAAAAAAGGGCAGCCCGCTGCATTAAGCTCCGCTATGCGCGGGGTCCGGGGAAGGGTAGGACCACAAGGGTCTATTGTACGCAGCTCGAAAACGTAACAAGTGAATTACTGATCATAAAATGTAAATAAAGATTTTAACTTGAGGACTTTTTTCAGAATCTGCATCTTAGCAAGAAAGTAAAAGAACCATCTGAAGAAAAAGGTGCATATAAGACCTGCTAATTAATTACGAAGTTTTTGAAATATGGTTACTTTTATAGACTTTCCGCCTCAGTGTAATTAATGAGATGGAGTATTTGTTTGCACAGATCTGTAACGTGAAAGTTATTCTAGTAAGGAAAAGTACTCCTATGATTGTAGCTTCATATTCAACCAACTTTGTTAAGGAAACTTGTAGCGAAGAAAACCGTCAACTGCATTTACATAATGTATTTGACATGCTTCCTTCATTCTGTTTGACTACATGAGAGAAGATCCTTTCAGGGATTTCCCACTTTTAATTTGAAGGAAAAGAAAAATGATAAGCTTCCTATCTATTTTCTCATCTTAATATTCATTCAAGGAATCCTGCTCTTCCTATATTTCACTTTACAGCTATAATGCGTGTGATTTTCTGGTTCCAGTGCAGTTGATGAGGATGAAGTTGTTCTACGCATTAGAGAGTTGAACTCATCAAGCTTTCTTCCAATGATGTTATCGATATGGGTAAATGACTCATTTCAGAGGAAAGAAAGGGATAGAGATCTTCTTGCTCGGCTTCTTATCAGTCTTACGAAGTCCAAGGTGGTACCAGATATCAGTCAGCTCATTGAAGGGTAAGCAGCCAGTTTCTTTCCTAATTTCATCCGAGTCTTTGCTTATAGTTGGTTTTCTCTAAGCAGGTTTGAATCAGTTTTGGCTACTTTGGAGGATGAAGTTACTGATGCTCCAAAAGCACCTACATTTCTTGGTCACATTTTTGGTAGATTAATTAGTGAAAATGTGATATCTCTGAAAGAAGCAGGACATCTTATACGACATGCTGGTGAGGAGCCTGGTCATCTTCTGCAAACTGGATTGGGATATGAAGTTCTCGAAAGTACATTTAACCGTATAAGATCAGAGAAGGGAGAATCAGCCTTGAGAGATATCTGCAGTGCCTCCAGCACTCAGTTGGAAGATTTTAGACCGCCTGAGCTGTCATAAGGTGGCAACAATAACCTTTTGTTTTCGACGTGGTTAACATTATTTTACCTAAGAACAAATGCAGCAGGACAACTGAATATGCAGAATTTTTGGTGTAATGCTTAGACGTGTACAAGATGGTAAAATTTGTGAGATCAACTATTGTGAAGCATATACCAATTCAACTTACTGGGCTCCTAAGTGTTTTCTAAGATACTAGTAAATGTCCTTCTCCCTACGTTCCTTTTAGCCCTTGGCTATTATCTTCCCTCATTTTGGTCTATTATTTGTTAGGTCATATGTTTATGGTGCAGGTGACAAGTGACAACCAAGTCTCATTTCTGAATTTTATTCAATGAAACTACCTCTTTTTATTTTTATTGAACCTTGGCAAATAAGATTGGAAGCAAGTATAAGTCGGGACCGAAAGTGGGTACTGGAAATCAGGTGAGAAACCAAAAAAATAAATAATGTGATTTCAACCACATAATTAGAGTTTACTAATTAATTTGATATTCCTATATGTCTTGCTAGTAGGTAGTTGAAAGTTTCCCCGTTTATAGCTAGTAATATTAGTAACATTCATGTACCTTCATATTCTTAGATCTATATTACGTCATGTTCTTTAGTTCGCTTAAGTTATTGTATTTCCTTGTTACTCCATTTGTTTCAATTTAGATGACACACTTTCCGTATTAGTCCATTCCAAAAAGAATGACACATTTCTACAATTGGAAATAATTCAATTTGAAACTCTTCATTTTATCCATTTTACCCATCATGAGAAGCTTTTATAACCACACAAATGTCATGACCTCACAAAATTTTTACCCCTTAAGCTTTTAAGACCACAAGTTTCTAAAGTCTTTTTTTTCTTATTAAACTCTGTGCCGAGTCAAATTACCTCATCTAGATTGAAACAGAGGGAGTGCTATAACTTATTCTTTTATTCCTCTTTTTCTTCTCTCTTCCTTTTCTTTCTTTTTCTTCTTCTTTCTCACTTTTTCTGAGCCGAGAGTCTATTAGAAACGATCTTTCTACCTTCAACAGGTAGTGATAAGTCTTGCGTATACACTACCCTTCTCATACCCCATTTGTAAGAATACACTGAAATTATTGTTGTTGTTGTTGTCGTCGTCTTGCTGGTGAAAAGTAGCAGGTATTGAGTTAAAGATTCGAGGTGTACACAAGCCGGTGCGAACACCATCTTTATAGAAAAAATTGATACTCTATGCATTAAAGTATCTAACGTTATTAAATGTAGGTGTATATTCAGTATTTAGCCCCCCAAAAAAGTATATCCAATGTATGTTATTACTACTAGATGGTGATGGCCCGTGCCAATATTTATTTGCTTTGACATAAAAATGTAGAAAGAAAAGATTAAATAATGCAAGGGCAGAACATGACATACATGATCATTATCTATACAAATGTCATAACTGGTAAGCTTAAAACAAAGACTTTTATCTACTATTTATTTGTGCAAAATAGTATATTCTCTAGTATCATTCTAATACTATAGACATAATACCCTAGAAAATGTTTTCTTTTGCAAATACATCACAAGCACATGCATTTGAGTTCATCGTTAGTAAGAGGTTGTCAGCAGTCTAATCTTTGCCATTCCAAAAATCACCATGTGAGGAGAAGTGTTTAGCACCTATAAAAAGCAAGTAAACACCAATTAATTAAAAGAAGTCCAAAAATAGATGTATTATTCTTCATTGGAAGAAAAATGTTGTGAAGGGAAGTTGCAGCTTCCAAAATACCAATAGAGCAAGATAGCAGAAGAGGATGTAAACTTGTAAAGTAGAACAATCAGTATTCATATGGTATTTTCTCTTTGTATTCACCTATTTGCCTCTAAACAGATGGTATGACTTGAAGCACCTTTTGTTCTATTCTTCATATTACATTCACAAAGAATTTTGGTAGCAGAAATTTTTCACACATTTTTACTACTTCATCACATGCATTACATGTGTATTTCTAGATTCTCCTTACCTAGTATTGCTTGTTATGTATTCTTTTGGAATAATACAATTCCACTTGTGGTAAATATTTTTTACAATTTGTTAAATTCAAAACCCTTTATCAGCTTTCTCAACATATGCTTCTTTTTTTTCTGGAGGTTATTATAGTACTATTTTTCAAATTCATGTTCATCATATACATGAGCTTTTGGTCCCTTCACTTTATCTTCTGAATTGGAATATACTTAAACTGCCAAGTTTTTCCTTCTTTCTTTCACATTTGACCTTTTCTTGTTCACAGAAATTTCATCATTTTCATTTTTATTAGTCTATTCAAGTTAGGACTCACATCATCTTCAAATGTCGATGTAGCTATTCAAGAAATATAAGAAACTCAAATAGCTTACTAAGATAGGTTTTTTTTTTTTGGGGGGACAAAAGCTTGCTAAGATAAGAACTAAAGAGGTGAAATACACTTAAACATCCTCCTATATTTTTCAATTTCCCCATGTTTAGTTGGCCTAAATGTTTTGGAAAATATTTTCCTCATGAACTCATTTTCCTCGGAGAAAAATATTTTCTCTATCAAGAGAAGAGAAAATATTTTCCAAAACCCCTTCTCAACCTTCCCTACCCTATTCCCCATCCCCACCAACCCCTACCAACCCAACCCCACACCCCATCCCAACCCGCCCCAACCCCACCCTAAATAAAAATATTATTAATATTACTTTCTTTTCATGTTATAGATAAACTTTTTTTTCATTTCAACAAATGAGTATTTTTTTCATGATATAAAAAATTATTTTTTTTCATTTTAACAAAAAAATACTTTTTTTTATGTAGAAAAAATATTTTTTTTCATTTCAATAAAAAAAATATTTTTTTAATGATATAAAAAAATATTTTTTTATTTCAATAAAATGAGTATTTTTGTTTTTTCATAAATGAATATTTTTTTTTCAAGGATTGAAAAAGAATTGTAAAAGTAAGTGAAGGTAGAAAGTAGTAGCCCCGAGAAGAAGTCTAATTCAACAAATATTATTTTAAACTTCCGGTGTCTAAGCCTTTAACTTGACTTATTGACTTCTTTGGACATTGTTTGTCTATGCATAGGAAGAACTTAAAACATAAGTTCAAGATATATTTGTTTAGAATCATTGGATCATCATTTTAAATTTCAAACAGGACATCAATCGAATAAAGTGTCATAAAAGGAAAGCAGATCTCTACACTTCAAAACAAACAGTAGGCCAGTACTATAGGAAAAGAAACACCTAATAGATGCTATTATATTCCAATAAAACATGCTCTTAAGAATGGAATTGTTTACCCTAAAAATGGATAACAATTGAATTTATACGTGGTTTGAAAGACACGTGATTTTACTTGGCACAAACTGAGAAAATATAAATTGATATTGAAATTGACTGTAAAAAGAAATAAATGCAAACCAAATGAAAGGTATAGCTTTGGTCCTCGATTTAGGTCACCCTCGAACCAAGTAAAGATTCTACTGATATTGAAAGCTAAAAGAAGACAGTGTATTGCTTTGTATTGCGTGAATGTAATGCTCTTTTACAAATGATCAGATCCTCTTTATATTGTAGAGGAGTCCTACTTTAGTTATAACTCTAAATACAGTAAGAAATCCCATAATTTGCTAATTAATCGGTCTTATCTTGATACGTGCCGAGATTTCCGTCGTGATCCTTGATCGATTACGGATATTTTGGCTTTCCGTTACTTGACTAGGTAAACTCCCATCGGTCTTGCTCGAGCTCTATTTTGCTTGGTCTCGATCTTGGCCGATCTCGATCTTGATCGGTCTCTGGGTCACGAGCTCAGCAATCTAACTTCGTACTATGTCTCGATATAGCATGAGGCCGAACCTTGACCTATCACGTTCCTGTCTCGATCAGTCATCAAAAGGGCAAGCCCGTTTTGACCCTATAGAGATAGTCCCCTCGTTTCTCGGGAAGAAGGTGACGAGAAACGATATGAATTTCCGAACTCCGCCTCAATGAGTGATGACATCAGCGACGAGCCCGATCATGACGTAAGCGATGAAATGTCCCGTCGGTCCAATTACCAAGGCATTAAATGCCTATCAGTGGTTGGTCGACCATTCCAGTTCTGAACCGTCGCCTGCAGCCTATAAGAACCCTAGCCCTTTCTCATTCAAACTTTTACACTCAATGCTCTTCCTGCTCTTACCTTTCGAAAAAATCCCTTTGCTTCATAATTTCATACCTAAATTTCTTGAACTCTAATCAACCGCATATCATACCAATTCCCTTCTCTCTTGTTCTTTAATGGCTAAAACTTCCAAAACTGTGCCACAAAAGGAGGTTGCTTCTTCATCACGGCATGTCGGTGATGAGGCTGTGGCGGAGCCTCACCCTGAGGAATTCGTTCTGGTAGGGTGCTCAACTGTCACAGACTTTAAAATCGAGAAGACCTCCTCGGTGCAGGGCCGATGTGAACCTGTCTCGAGGTATATATGCACGATCACTAAAGACATCCTCAAAAAAGTTAAAGAGGAGTGTAACTGGGAAAATACGGATGTAGTAGTTCCTTCTCCTGAGGAATTAATCACCACTCATGTGGAGGGGTACCTAAGTGTTTACACTTACCCCTTCACGTTGGGTCCCTTAGACCCCATCATCGTCGCCTTCTGCAAGAGATACGATGTCACCCTAGGTCAAATCCATCCTTCTTTCTGGAGAATAGTGATTCTCCTCGATTCTTCACAAGCAAAATTGAGGGATGTCCCTTCACCCTCGATCATCTCATGCGCCTTTACAGTCCCCTGCTCTATCGAGGAGGACTGATCAAGCTTGCCCGCTGGGCCAGTAGGGCCTCATCCTCCAGCATAGACGAATCTCGGGATCGAGGCTGGATGGGGCAATTTGTCCTAATAAGGACTTCGAACCTGATCCCTGCTGAAGACATGCCGCTCCTTGAGAAGTGGAACATGAAACGTAAGTACACTTTACCTTGAACGTTTAATTTGCCTTTTCGCTTCCTATCTTCTTTCCTTATCTTTGTTTTGGTGTTGCAGTTGTGGCCCAAATGTCGGACCCAATTCTGGAATTAAAGAAATGGGTCGAGGGCCTGGTGTCACAGAGACCCTACTCCGAACGTTCCTGGATGGAGTTGTCAAAGGGTCGTTAGGAGGCCCATAATCATGGTAAGATTCTGTCTCGGAATGCTTATGGTTCTGGCCTTTTCTCAAACTCACTTGTCTTTTTGTTTTCTTTTTCTTTTGTAGGTCTCGGGAAAGATGTTGCAATGAGACCCCTTTATGGTGATGAAGAAGTCATTCCCCAACCACCAGCTCCAAAGCATCCCAAGGAGAAAAAGAGAAAAATAGCTCTGAGTTCACCGGGCTCGAAAAAGAAAAAAATGGAGAGGAGGCCCCGCAAGCCCAGGTGGACACCAGTGTCATATCCTCGAACTCAATTCGCCAATTAAGGGATGAGTCTGAAGAAGAATAAGAGGAAAATTCCAAGTTGGTGGCCCGTGTGCGGGCTAGTGCTTCAATACAAAAGCCCTCATAACCGGAGGAGGCTGGTGGGGGAGCTTTGGCGAAGTTCCTGAACCAGCAAGAGTAGAGGCCACTCCGTCCCCAGCTAAGGCTATCGAAAGAGAGACCGGGGGCGAGGCTTCCCGAGCGGCAGAAGAGGTCCCGAGGGACGAGCTCGGGGTGATCGATATTTCGGGATCCCCTCAGGTTTCGGATGCTATGATCTGTTAGGCAGACTGCTAAAAGTCGCTCTTACGAGGGTCTTCAGGGGGGACCGATATCCATGGCTTCTTGGACGGGATTGAATCGGCTGCCTCCGAGGATGTCATCGGGTTTGACGATTTACTGGTGCCGAAGAAAGTACCATCATCGGGCGCTACTGGATCTTCATCGAGCCCGAAACTGGTGGACCGATTCCTGACCCCGAGTGCTAACCCAGGCCGCAGGCGGAACATAGCGCTTACTGTCCTAGAGGATTCTCGGGTCTTCTCTCCCCCCATAGGAAATGTTAGCTATCTGAGAGGCTTGGTAACCGAGAAGGACCAGGCCATGATGAATGATGTGGGGGTGCTTGCCTGTTTAATGAGGCTCAACACACTCTGAATCGGGTAATTTCGAGAGTCTCTTCCTTATATCTTTTAAACCTAAAATTGTAGGTTATTCTAACATCTTCTTCCTTGCTTGCAGGCTTCAGTGTTGCATCATAAGGCTTTCCTCAGAATTCGTGAGGAGCGCGAGGCTGAGGTTTGGGACCTCACTGAGAAAAGTGATACCTACAGGCTTCTTAGTGAGGCTTCAAGCCGATTTAGTTGCGGCTCGGGATAACCAAACTGATATGGCCAAGCAGGTATTCCGAGTACTTCACGATAGTGAAGATGAGTTAGAGATAATGACTAGCGATCCAATTCTGCAGGTCCGGCAGAGGCTCGAGCAGATCGGACGGCTCCAAAAGCAGGTGGACGAGATACAGGCCGAGGCTGAAGCATTCAAGAAGAACATGGATATCCTAGCCTCGAAAAAGGAGACCGTCCAAGCACAATTGGAGTCGGCTGAGACCCAGCTCCAAGCTTCTAAAGAGAAAGCCTCGGTGTAGGCCGAGAAGATCAAGGAGCTTCAGTCTCAGCTAGACTTGGTCATTTCTAATAAAGCAAGCTTGGCCAACGAACTCGAAGTAGCCAGATCTAAGGTGGCCACGGCCGGCATCAAAGCTGATGATAAAGTAGCCCAGTTTAAAGTCGACGTCGAGGTCATCCAAGCCAAGGCCAAGAGCATGGTAGATTATGCAAAATGGCAAGCTCGGAGGAAAGCCCTTGAGGAAGATCATGCTCAGGGCTTCGATATTATAGCCGAGATCGAAAAAGCCAAAGCGGAAGAAGTTCGGGCCCGGAAGCAGGCATTCCCTGAGGAAGACTCCGATAGCCTAAGTGAATCCGAAGATGGGGAAGATCCCGAGGATGGAGAGGCGACCTCCGATGAAGACCAAGCCACTTAGGACTTTGTATTTTTTTTGTTCTTCTTTTTGCACTTTTTCTGAGGCCGTTTTGGTCGTTATAAATTTTTGTACTAGGCCGATTTGGCCTTTGTAAAAACTTATTCTGTATAAATATAAGGCTTTCTTTTTCCCTTTCGGCTTTTAAAATTTTCCTTTTCTTTGTTATTTGCATTCACAAAGGTTGAAATGCCTTAGCATGAAACAATAAGGTTGTGTTCGAGGGTTCGAACAAACCTTGCCTTTTATTGCCTTTCTGGGTTAAGGCGTAATTGGGGTTCGATGTTATCGAAGTTTTTTATTTCGAAAATGTCTTAAGTTTGAGACTTTGTCGAGGGTAGTCTTTAGAACCGGTTGTGAAAGAATTTTTTCTTTTTTGAAGGCCTATTTTTATTACGGATTTCGGACTGCTCCGAGCCGTGTTAAATTGGCCGTAGCCTTTTAGTTCAAGACCTGCCCATTGGGCTTGTTTTCCCATTTTATCCGGGCTTGCCCGAGATAATAGTCCCTGAGTGGGGCGGTCGTGGCCTTTAGAAATTGGGGAGTTTCCTATTAGGTCTTTTGCCTCCGAGGCCCGATGACTTGGGTTGTTTGAGTTAGACGACAGTCCCCGAGTGAGGGAGTGGTAGTTCGTATTCCGGTTAAGTATTGCCCTTGGGCTCGTTACGAAGCTCTTTAAGAGATGTAAAGAGGAAAATATTTTAAGCATAAGATGTTTGCAAGGAAAGTACTTCTCTTTATTCTTGATCAAAACAGTCATACATGCGTACATGTTTATACCAGGGCTCGAACAATCTACATGGGCACGGTTCATTTTGACCGTTTGGCCCTTACAATAAATCCTATCTATCGATACCCTCCTTTTATGAAGTAGTTTCCTCGCTAGAGTTGATATTCAAAGATAACGCATATCCGAGGGTAGCTCCCCCCAGTATCCGAGGTTGATTGTAAAAGAACCTCGGATATTGTTGAATTGACCTTTGATGCCGATTCGTAATCGGGCTTGATTCTAAGTTAGCACGATTCACCGTTGCCTCATTAAAAACCTCGCCGAAAAATCCATTTGGGACAATACCGGTCTAAGAGAAAAAAGAGTGCAACACATGCTTTCATACCTAAAGACTTCGTTCCGTTCGCCGAAAAATCCATCGTCGATTCTTATTGACCACCTGCAAGTGTTAGTTTGAAAAAAGGGAAATAGAAAGGGGGTGTATCTTAATAGTAATACCGTTTTAGGTTAGATATGTTCCAATTGCTCGGTAGATGTTCTCCATTCATCATTCTAGGTTTGTAGGACCCTTTTTTCGGTGACCTCGAGAATCTGATACGGTCCTTCCCAGTTCGGACCCAATTTTCCTTCGTTTGGATTTCAGGTGTTAAGGGTGGCTTTTCTTAGCACCAAGTCCCCGACGTTAAAATATTGAAGATTGGTTCTTCGATTATAGTATCTCTCGATCCGTTGTTTTTGGGAGGCCAATCGGACAAGGGTGGCTTCACGCCTTTTATCCAATAATTCTAGGCTCGTATTCATGGCCTCTTCATTTGACTCATTTGTTGCGTATCGGAACCTGATACTCGGCTCTCTGACCTTGACCGGTATTAGAGCTTCGGTGCCATAAACTAATGAGAACAGGGTAGCCCCGGTATTGGACTTCGATGTTGTGCGGTATGCCCAAAGAACTTCGGGTTGAATTTCCTTCCACTCCTTTGGCGTCAGTTAGCCTCTTCTTAAGATTTTGGATGATGGTTTTGTTGGTCGATTCAGCTTGCCCGTTCCCGCTGGGATGATAAGTCATTGATAATATTCTTTTGATCTTGTGATCCTCGAGAAATTTGGCCACTTTGCTGCCGATGAACTGTTTTCCATTATCACATACAATCTCGGAGGGCATCCCGAATCGGCATATGATGTGATCCCAAATGAAGTCGATGACTTCCTTCTCCCTAACTTTCTCGAAGGCTTGTGTTTCAACCTAATTAGAAAAATAATCAGTCATAAATAAAATAAATTGAGCTTTACCTGGTGCCCATGGAAGAGGGCCAACGATGTCCATTCCCCACTTCATGAATGGCCATGGGGATAAGACTGAATGGAGTAGTTCCCCGGGTTGGTGAATCATCGGTACATGCCTTTGGCACTTGTCGTATTTTTGAACAAACGCTTTCGCATTTTTTTCCATGTCGATCCAGTAGTATCCGGCTCTGATTGCTTTGTGGACCAATGATTCGGCACCAAAATGATTTCCGCAAGTGCCCTCGTGAACTTTCCTCAAAACATATTCAGTATCTCCCGGTCCCAGACATATTGCTAGTGGACCATCGAACATCCTTCTGAACAAGGTTTCGTCTTCAGACAAGGTGAATCATGCTGCCTTTGTGCGTAGGGCTCTCGATTCTTTTGGATCTAAAAGAAGCTTCTCGTTCTTCAAATATTCTATGTATTTGTTTCTCCAATCCTAGGTCAAACTTGTGAAGTTTATATCGGTGTGGCCTTCTTCGGCCACTGACCTCATAAGCTGCATGACAGCCCTCGAATTGAGTTTGTTGTCTTCAACCGATGACCCTAAGTTTGCGAGGGCATCAGCCTCACTATTCTGATCTCGAGGCACATGTTGCAAAGTCCATTCCTTGAACCGGTGTAAAGTTACTTGTAGCTTATCTAGGTATCTTTGCATTCGTTCTTCTCTAACTTCAAAAGTTCCGTTAACCTGATTCACCATGGGAGGGAGTCACATTTGTCTTTGATCACCTCCGCTCCCAAGACTTTGGCTAGTTCGAGACCTGCAATCATGGTCTCATATTCGGCCTCGTTGTTAGTCAATTTTACAGTTCTAATAGATTATCTAACCACGTTACCTGCGGATGGTTATAGCACGATGCCGATTCCGTACCCCTTTGCGTTCAAAGCACTATTCATAAAGAGGGTCCAGATTCCTAAGGATGTACCTGAGTTTACTAATAGTTCTCTTTCAACCTTGGGTACTAGGGCTGGTGTGAAGTCAGCCACGAAGTCTACCAATATTTGAGACTTAATGGTTGTTCGAGGTCAATATTCAATATCATATCCGCTAATTTTTATGGCTCATTTGTCCAACCGTCCCGAAAGCTCGGGCTTATGCAAAATATTTCGAAGTGGATAAGTTGTTACAACATATATGGGGTGACATTGAAAGTATGGTTTTAGTTTCCTAGAGGTGCTTATCAAAGCGAGCGCCAATTTTTCTAGGTGGGGATACCTAGTTTCGGCCTCACCTAAGGTTTGACTAACATAATAGATAGGGAATTGCGTACCTCATTCCTCTCGGACCAGGACTCCACTTACCGCTAGCTCCGATAATGCCAGATACAAGTAAAGTTGTTCGTCTACCCTCGGCGTGTTAAGCAGCGGCGGGACCGATAAGTACCGTTTAAGCTCCTCCAGGGCCTATTGGCATTTCTCGAGTCCACGTGAAGTTATTCTTTTTCTTTAGCAACAAGAAGAATCGATGACTCTTATCGGAGGACCTCGAGATGAATCGCCCCGGGGCGGCTATGCGCGCGGTTAATCTTTGCACAGTCTTTACGTTGTCTACTATCGTAATGTTCTCGATAGATTTGATCTTGTCGGGGTTGATTTTGATTCCTCGGTTGGATACCATAAAACCGAGAAATTTGCTTGACCCAACCCCAAATGCGCATTTTTCTGGGTTCAGCTTCATGTTTTATTTCTTCAGTATACTGAAAGTTTCCTGCAAATGCTTCAAATGGTCCTCTGCTCGCAGGGACTTACCTAGCATGTCATCAATATAAACATCCATAGATTTCCCTATTTGTTCTTCGAACATTCGATTTAATAGGCGTTGATTGGTGGCATCAGCATTTTTAATCCGAATGGAAATGCATTACATCACTAAGTACCATACTTAGTGATGAACGAGATCTTTTCCTGATCTTCCGTGTTCATCTGTATTTGGTTGTACCCCGAATAGGCATCGAGAAAACTGAGGATCTCGTGTCGGCCGTGGCATCGATCATGCGATCGATATTAGGCATAGGAAAAGAATCCTTTGGGAATGCTTTATTTAGATCTTTGTAATCTACACACATTCTAAGTTTGTTTCCCTTCTTGGGGACTACTACTGCGTTTGCTAACCATTCGAGATATTTTATTTCCCAGATGGACCCTATTTTAAGAAGTTTGGTTACCTCGTCTTTGACGAAATCATGTTTGACCTCGGACTGGGGTCTTCTTTATTGCTTCACCGGATGGAACTTTGGGTCCATGCTTAGTTTATGGGTGGTGATTTCCAGTGGGATCCCTATCATATTGAGATGGGACCAAGCAAAGCAATCCATGTTAGCTTTAAGGAATTAAATAAGTTTTCTCCTGAGCTCGGGAGTTAGCCCCGTACCCAGGTATACCTTTCGTTCGGGCTGATGTTCGATCAGTATGACTTGTTCCAGCTCTTCAACCATTAACTTGGTGGCGTCGGAATCATCGGGTACTATGAAGGATCGAGGGACTCCATAATCATCATCTTTATCAGTTCCCTGCTTCTCTAGTTGGGTCGAGGCCGGCATCTGTAGTTGCTATTTTGCCTCATGTTTTCCCTTCGAATTTGACCCTTTCGTTGATGAGAGTGATGATATCGGTATCACTTCGTCGACGGCAAACATTTCCTTGGCGGCGGGTTGCTCCCCATAGACTATTTTGACTCTCTCTGGTGTTGGGAATTGTAGAACCCGGTGAAGGGTCGAGGGCACTGCCCTCATATTATCGATCCACGGCCTCCCGAATAGGACGTTATACCTCATATCGCCCTCGATCACATGGAACTTCATCTCTTGGATGGTCCCGACCACGTTCACTGGCAAAGTTATATCGCCTTTGGTGGTTGCACATGCCATGTTGAAGCCGTTTAGTACTCAGGTCGAGGGCACAACCTGATCCTGTAGGCCGAGTTATTCTACGACCCTCGATCGAATGATGTTGGTCGAGCTACCTGGATCAATTAAAACAAGTTTAACTTGAGTCTTATTCATAAGTACAGATATTACCAGTGCATCTTTATGGGGATTCATGATCCCTTCTGCGTCCTCGTCGTTGAAAGATTAGGTTCCTTTTGGTATGTAATCCCGAGTTCACTTCTCCCTCGTGATCGATACCTTGGTGCATTTTAATACTGGTTCTTGGGGAATATCGACCCCTCCAACAATCATGTGAATGACGTGTTGCGGTTCTTCTTGCTCATTCTATCTGTTGGGATCTCTATTTCTAAAGTGATTCTTGGATCGATCACTTAAGAATTCCTGAAGGTGCCCATCATTGAACAACCGGGCTACTTCCTCCCTCAGATGTCTGTAATCTTCTGTTCTATGGCCATGTGTGCCATGATACTTGCACATTTGGTTGGGATTTCTCTGGGCTGGATCAGTCTGCAGAGGTCGAGGCCATCTAGTATCCTTGATACGTACGATAGCCGATACGATGGCGGATGCATCAACACTGAAGTTATATTCTGACAGTCGTGGTGCTTCTTTGGGCCCAGCATTCCTGTCGAAACCATTATTTCTCATGATCCCTCGAGAGCTCTAGCCTCGATTATTTCTCCTTTCTCCTCGAACAGGGTTGCGCCCAGGTTTGTTGCCTCTACGATCTCAATTATATGGCTGGTAACGATCCCTGTTCGACCGTGGTTCTCAATCGATGTCCCTTTTGACTCTGTCGACGGGCCTGATAGGATAAACAGACCCGGAATGAGTCCCCAGCTGGTCGTCTTCGACTCTAATCTTCAATTGGTACCGATTATGCACATCGGCCCAGGTAATAGCTGGGTATTCAATCAAGTTCTGCTTCAACTGCTGTGAAGCCACTGAGCTTCTTACATTTAGTCCTTGAGTGAAGGCTTGAACGGCCCAATCATCAGTGACCGGTGGTAGATCTATTAATTCCATTTGGAACCGAGACACAAACTCTCTGAGCATCTCGTTATCTTTCTGCTTTACCTTGAAGAGGTCCGACTTTCTAGTCTCGACCTTTATGGCTCTGGCATGTGCTTTAACGAAAGAATATACAAGCATGGAAAAAGAATCAATGGAGTTGGGTGGCAAATTATGGTACCATATGATCTCTCTCTTTGACAGGGTCTCCCCAAATTTCTTCAATAATACGGACTCGATCTCACCGTCCTCCAGATCATTCCCCATAATTGCATATGTGTAAGAAGTGACATGCTCGTTGGGGTCAGTTGTTCCATTATACTTGGGAGCTTCTAGCATGCGAAACTTCTTGGGAATCGGTTTAGGAGCCGCGCTCGGGGGGAAGGGCTTCTGTACGACCTTTTTTGAATCCAAACCCTTCAATATCGGTGGTACCCCCGGGATTTGATCAACTCTAGAATTATAGGTTTCCACCTTCTTGTCATTTTGTTCAATCTTCTTTTCCCCCGATTCAACTCGCTTTGTTAGTTCTTCGAGCATTTTCATGATTGCGGGATTAGTCCCTGATTCATTTTCGTTCGATCTCCTTGACACCGATTCGACCCTGTGAACAACATCCTAGGACGGCTCTGGCTCAATCCTGCTTGGTGTGTGGTTCTGGTTTTGGAGTTGTGCTATTGCAGCTTGTTGAGCCTGCAACATCTCGAATATCACCCTAAGGCTGATTCTGCCTTCTTCACCACCCTGTGTGCTCTGACCGGCCGATCGAACATCTCTACGGACGCTACTCTCGGGATCGACGACCAAATTTGCATTAATGGCAACATGGAAGCTGATGTTGATTGGGTCTACGGTCGGAACTCCAACGAGGGTGGAGGTACTTCATTCCCTGGGGCGGCTATGTTGTCATTTTTGTCATGGTTACCGAGGTCATTATCCATGTGTACGGGTGCTGCTTGACAGTTTGACATGTTGATCCTGGAATCAAAGATACTCACAAGAACAACTGTAAAATAGTATGGGTTACGAAGGTTAGTACCAGGAAATCACTATTATCCTTAGCCCCCTGTAAGCGCCAAACTGTTTATCCTAAAAACGGATAACAATTGAATTTATACGTAGTTTTAAGGACACGTGATTTTACTTGACACAAACTGAGAATATATAAATTGATATTGAAATTGATTGTAAAAAGAAATAAATGAAAACCAAATGAAATGTATAGCTTTGGTCCTCGAGTTAGGTCACCCTCGAACCAAGTGAAGATTCTACTGATATATATGAACAGAGCAACAGAATATTGAAAGCTAAAAGAAGACAGTGTATTGCTTTGTATTACGTGAATATAATGCTCTTTTACAAATTACCAGACCCTCTTTATATAGTAGGGGATTCCTACTTTAGTTACAACTCTAAATACAGTAAGAAATCCCATGATTGGATAAATACCGAAGCTTGACCTATCACATTCCAGTCTCGATCAGTCATCAAAAGGCAAGCCCGTTTTGACCGTATACAGGATATGAGAAGGCGTCGGTAATGGTTAGATAAAACAAACAGGAGAGGGGAAGAAACAAACAGTAATTACCACAAAATATAAGAGAACTTGCCATTTTCAGAGCAAAGTTGCGAAATACTCTAACTACCTCAATTTTCGAGTTAAAATAATTACTCCGCAAATAAAAAAAAATACAAAAAACGGACATTGATGCTTCCACATGGGAGAAACTTTCTCTAGTGAAATCAACTAAAATTAATCATGAAGAAGGATGAGAAAAAAAAAACAATGAAAAAGCTTAGAGAAAACGTCGTAGGTTTTGTGAAGACAATTCTCGTCACTCAATTTTCAGAGCTGAGTCAACTGATTCAGTTACTTTTTATTTCCAATGCACTTGGAGTCTTTGATTCTTCATGAATACAATTTTTTCCGCAAGTATTTCTAATGCTTGCATATAAAAGGATATGTTTAAGGTCTTAAGTCTCAAAATATATAGAATGAAAACATTTTTGATCGTATTTATGTATTAGTTCTAAGGTTCCAATGTCATTCAGCCAATTGGTCGAACATATGGCATGGAATTTTAAGAAAATATATGAAAGAGTGATATGAGTTAACCATCCCAAAGCAGTTAGGGCAAAGTCGTCAGCAACCCTTCATCAATTTCACATAACCATCAAAATAGTCCTAAATAAGAAGAAAATAAAAGATATCTATCAAAATCTCATCACCAAGACACGAGTAAAACAAATAAAGGAAAAAAGAGAACATAGGCCAAAAACACAAAAAGCGAAACTGAAAAAACCAACACATATCATCAAAATCCCAACACCAAGAAACTCCACAGAATTCACATATATGATAAACCCTAAAACCAAAGAGCAAATGGAAAAATGTAGAAATCAAATAAAAGCTAATGGCCAGAGCGAAGAAGAAACTAAGGAAAAGCTGGAATAGAGCAATAATCGAGCAGAAAAACTTAAGATCAAACTCAAATTTCAACTCAAAAAAGGATTATCACTCGGTTTTTGCCGTTTCTCGGTTCTACACTTTGATTATGGTGAATTGTTGTTGTACTTCTTTTTCTCCATGCATGCCTAGAAAAAATCATATTGGAAAATTAAGTAGAAAGAGAGAGAAAAGGGAAGAGATGCAAACATATAACAATTATAACTTTTTATACTTAAACCTTCAACTTTGGACTAACTGTGTCAACGTGAGAACTGAGCTACACTACACAAAACGGCAGGTCAGGTCCTTGATTAAGAAAAGTAATCAAGGACACATAGAAGGTGGTGGAAAATTAAAGATATTTTTCAGGTTTTCAAACTGACTTTGCTTAAAAAAAAATTAAAGGATAATGTTCTCTTAAGCACAGGCTTCATATCATGCAAATTGTATAACATCATTAATTTTCGTGGAACATTCATATCAAGAAAATTGTATAGTACCATTATTTTTTATGAAACATTTATCAGAGGATGGAATAAAAGTTTTACTGGAGTCTCAAATTTTTTTTAATGTTTGGTTGTAAAGATGGTATTAACACTAATAAATTAAACTTAACGGTGTAGATCTTTCTCCATTAAATGACTTTAAATTTTGTAAATAACCTATTTAGACTAATTCTAACATGTCTAAATAACACCCACTTTAAAAAAATTTAAAAAAAATTCAAAATTTGAACATACTTATTTAAGTGTCTTTAAGAATTTCGGTTCGGTATTCGGTTTATCAATTGTGTATACCAAATACCGTACCAAATTATTTCGGTACGATTCGATATTTTTTATTTTGGTTCGGTATGGTTTTGGTACGATTTCAATTTAATAATCGCTAAATAAGCAAAACTAACAATTAAGGACTAAGGAGTGCAACAGTGCACAATTCAAACTAACTTGGTCAGTCCTCTTTGACAACGTTGTCGCTAACAGTAAGCTGTTAAGAACCATTATTTCCTTTGACAATTCACAATTTACAATTCTAAGGAGTGCAGTTGACGCCTAACAATTTCTTTCACAATTCACAATTCAGTGATCACAATTCTCCGTGCAGTTTAAGGTCTAAAGAGTAAGCACAATTCAAGGCAAGAAACAGAAACTGTCTGGACGCTAAAAACAATGATACAACATGGATAAACAGAAACTGCCTTCATTCTTCACAGTACACATTGCACAATTTACAATTCTGCCTAACTCACACAGTGCAACAGAATTAAACAAAAAATAGAGATTCTAACAGAAAATTATCAAAGACATGTGAAACTAAAAAAGTCCCTCAGCGAGTTCCATCAGAAAATGATATCGACAAATTTTTCAGAGACGTGTCAAGATCAAAGTAATAGTTACTAAGCAAGAATAACTAGAATAATTACTCAAGCAATTGCAGTGTTTCAACAATTAGACATGGCTCTTTTATATTCAATCCTGCAGATTCTGCAGTTTCTAGTTCTAAGGGATTAAAAGTTGAACTAAGAGCATACAAGCTGTTCCAGAACATCCACGTAAGATCATAGCTAATGAAAAGAATTTTCAAGTTCCAAATATGCAATCATACTAAAGTATATAAGAAAGTTGTCAAGACCAGTACACGGGAAATACATAGAGTTGAAGTTGCAGGAGAAAATTCAGACCACGTGACTTTTATAATACAAGGCTATAAACATTATGTTTTATTATGACATTTAACTGTTTAAGCTATTAAATTGTTCATCTCAATCAGAATAGTATGCAGTAAAAGACGAGGCTCAGGCTGCTTCATGGAGGCCTTAAGCCTTCACAAATCATTATATACAGCCACTTTCTTGGGTACTATTAAGACGCTAGTAATTATATATATACATTTATCAGCAAAAATAAAATAAAAACTAGGAACAAGATGCCAACATACTATTAGTAATAGTGGAGCCACATCCACCATTATCAACTTCAGGCGAACAATTTCACCAACATAAGATAAGAACACTATGAAGTATTTTAGTCTCAACAGATATATGACCTATATTGCAATCAAGTTCTGAGCAAACCAAAATTCATAAGCAGATAGTACCTCTTTGAGGTCACTGCCAAATTCTTTGACAGTAGATATAGCCACAGTGGCAGCTTCATCAAAAGGATATCTGTAAAGCACAAAAAAATGAAGATTAAGTAGGGGTAACTATCCATAGCTGCTAAGATTATATATTGTTATTATTCTCACAGCAAAGGTCTTCTCGCTGAAAGAAACTATCGTCATTTCTGACTTTGTCTTTCTTCCTTTCTAAATTCTAATTCCCTAATTGGCTAATCCCTAATTGAAAGAATCAGATAAGTGAAAAACTAGAGAGTAGGGCCTTATTGGGTTGGGCTGGGGCGCTAGGCAATGGGCATTAGATATACAACTTGGGCTGGGCATTATAGCTATAGGTTCAACTTAAAATTCAGTATTTCGGTATACCGAAATTTCAAGATCCTAATACCGAGTACCGTACCAATATACCAATATACCAAAATACCGAAAATATAATACCGAATTAGATCGAAATACCAAAAAAATGAAACCGAAATACCGAATTAATTCGGTCCATTTCGAAATTTGATTTTTCGGATTTTATGCCCATCCCTAACCAGGGGACCCCAGAATAACATAAATCTCAAATCTCATATCACAATACTAAGAGCAAACTCTACTGCCACAAATAACTACAACACATCAAATATGTTGCGACGTACAATTCGATCCCAAGTTTCAACACAATATCTTTTACAACGTACAATCCATTCCCAAATCAATATCATATCATTTCATATTCGGTTGCGGCGTGCAACCCGATCCTCCAATATCAATTTCTTTCAATACCGTTGTAGCGTGCAACCCGATCCCCCAATATCAATTTCTCAACATAAACTATTCAACACCACTATTTCCGAAATATCAACACAAATGAGAGATGAAACATGCGAAACAGTAAGGAACTACCCAAACAAATGGAGAATATCCAATACTTCACAATCCCAAACATTGATAAAATAATAATACCAAAATAGCTAGATGGCTCACATAAACATAATGACATAATCAAGTACTTCAAGTAATATAAGAATAGTAAAAGCAAGTAGAACATGAGACAACGAAGATATATAATTAATACAATTAGAAGCATGTAGTAGTAAGCAGATATTGGGTGAGAGATGTGCAAAGAAGACATGGAAGTAACTAGCCCAATCCCACATGCTTTAACCCTACGACGGTGCATATACACTCATCACCTCGCATATATGTCGTTTCCTCACATAATTCACATAACAAGTAGACCAACAAATATTAATTCCCTCAAAGAAAAGTTAGGCACAACACTTGCCTCTTTTTGCAATCAAATCAACACCCAACCACGGTGTTTCCTTTAGAAGCCTAAAAAATAGTCAAATCTAGCCAAATAGAGTTCAAACAATTCAAAATAAGCTTTAGAAACTACCTATTTGATTACTTTTTGGAGTATGGTGGCTAAGACTAAGATTGACTATCTCCTCCTTAGGAGATGTGATTGTAAGGTGTTCCCCAGTTAGAACCTCGCGACATAACATAGGATCCTGGTGAGGGACGTCGGTATCTTGATAAGGAGGAAGAAGAGGTTTGTACGAGGTCAACCAATGATTAGGTGGGGAGCTTTGACTAAGGAAAATGCACAAGAGTTAGAGGGGCGGATGACGGCTGACGGCTATGGGAGACTGAAAGAGTAGTGGGGATACTAGCGTTATATGGATGGCAATATCGTACTATATAAGAGAGGCGGCGAGAGAGGTGTTAGGGGTATGGAAGGATTACTCTGGCGGGCACCGAGGTGACTAGTGGTGGAATAACGTGGTCCAAGATAAAGTGGAAGCAAAA
Source organism: Nicotiana tomentosiformis (assembly GCF_000390325.3). Lineage (NCBI taxonomy): Eukaryota > Viridiplantae > Streptophyta > Magnoliopsida > Solanales > Solanaceae > Nicotiana > Nicotiana tomentosiformis. The sequence goes on from NC_090819.1 coordinate 115,677,771, forward strand.
GAAAGCGGCATACCTTAAGTTAGTGGAGAGCACCGATGAGTAGTAGAGGAGAGGGAACGGAGAAAGATATAAGGAAGATAGGAAGGAGGCAAAATTAGCGGTTATGGAGGCTAAGACTGTTATGTTTGGTCAGCTGTATAAGGAACCGGGGGAAAAAGGTGTAGACAAGAAGTTATTTCGGCTGGCTAAAACGAGAGAGAGGAAACTTGTGACATGGATCAAGTGAGGTACATCAAAGACGAGGAAGGTCGAGTATTGATAGAAGAGGCCCAGATTAAGCAAATATGGCAGTCTTACTTTCATAAACATCTAAATGAAGAGGGGGACAGAAATATTGTGCTACGAGAATTGGGGTACTCTGAGAGTCACCAAGACTTTAGGTACTGTAGGCGTATTAAGGTTGAGTAGGTCATGGGAGCGTTGCGTAAGATGAGTCGGGGTAAAGCGACCGGACCAGACAAGATTCTGGTAGAATTTTGGAGGTATGTGGGTAGAGCATGCTTGGAGTGGCTGATTGGGTTGTTTAATGTTATTTTCAGGATGAAGAGGATGCTAGATAAGTGGAGGTGGAGTATGATGATTCCGTTGTACAAGAACAAAGGTATATCCAGAATTGTAACAACTATAAGGGTATCAAGTTACTAAGTCATACAATGAAAGTTTGGGAGAGGGTGGTGGAAGGGAGGGTAAGGAAGGCGGTGTCTATATCAGAAAACCAATTTTGGTTCATGCCGGGTCGTTCTACTACGGAAGCTATCCACCTTATCAGGTGGTTGGTGGAACAGTACAAGGATAGGAAGAGGGATTTGCATATGGTATTTATTGACCTAGAGAAGGTATATGACAAGGTCCCTAGGGACGTTCTTTGGAGATTCATGTAGGTAAAAGGTGTGTCGGTAGCTTATATTAAGGTTATAAAGGATATGTATGATGGATCTAAGACTCGGGTTAGTACCATCGGAGGTGACTCAGAGTTTTTCCGGTGGTCATGGGGTTACACCAAGGATCTGTGCTTATCCCGTTCTCATTTACCCTGGCGATGGACGCACTGACACAACATATTTAAGGGGAGGTGTCATGGTGTATGTTGTTCACTGATGATATAGTTCTGATTGATGAGATGAGATGCGGCGTTAATGAGAGACTGGAGGTATGGAGGCAAGCCCTAGAGTCTGAAGGCTTAAGCTTGAGTAGGACTAAGATGATATTTTGGAGTGTAAGTTCAACAACGTGATAAGGGAAGCGGACGTAGAAGTGAGGCTTGACTCACAAGTCATCCCCAAGAGAGAAAGCTTTAAGTACTGAGGGTCAATTATCCAGGGAGATAGAGAGATCGACGAGGATGTTATGCACTGTACATGGGTGGGGTAGATGAAATAGAGATTAGCGTTTGGAGTCATGTGTGACAAGAGTGCGCCAGCAAAACTTAAAGGTAAGTTTTGTAGAGAGGTGGTTAGACCGGTCATGTTATATGGGGCTGAGTGTTATCCAATCAAAAATTCGCATATCTAGAAGATAAAAGTAGTATAAATGAGGATGGTAAGATGGATGTATGGACACACTACGCTGGATAAGATTAAGAATGAAGATATTTGAGATATGGTGGGTGTGGCTCACATGGACGACAAGATACGGGAAGCGATGCTTAGATGGTTTGAGAACGTGCGGAGGAGAAGCATAGATGCCTTGGTAAAGAGGTGTGAGCGGTTGTATTTGGAAGGTATGAGAAGAGGTAGAGGTTGGCCTAAGAAGTATTGGGGCGAGGTGATCAGGAAGGACATGACGCAACTCCAGATTTATGAGGACATAGCTCTTTATAGGAAGGTACGGAGGTCGTGCATTAGTGTTTTAAGTTAGGGGATAGTCAAGCATTTTTTTCTCTTTGTACCGTCTAGTCTGATAGTGTTTTGTCTAGTACTGCTAGCGGTTTATGTTGTGTTTCACACTTTTTGCATAGTATTTGTGTTATTGCCCTTCCATTTATTTTGCTGTCTCTCAAGATGTTGATATTATTTTTTTGATTTCTGTTGTTGTTACGGATCTTTTGTATTTGAGACGAGGATCTCCCGGAAACAACCTTTCTACCCCTCCGAGGTAGGGGTAAGGTCTGCGTATACTCTACTCTCCCCAAACCCCACTAGTGGGATTCGACTAGGTTGTTGTTGTACTTTAGAAACTACCTACGAGTGAAAAAGATTCGATCTGTAATTAATTTGGAAAAAATCAACCCCGGGCTCGCTTGGTCAAAACCCAAGATTCAGACCAAAACCCGATTACCCATTCACCCCCAAGCCCGTTTATGTAATTTGTTTCGAAATTTGACCATAATTCGAGGTTTAAATCTTAATTTTGTAAAATCCCTAAATTCTACCCAAATCCCTAATTTCGACCGTGAAATTTATAAATTAAAAGTTAAAATGTTAAAAACCACTAACCACTGAAGTGGGGATGAAAGTCTCTTCACAATCACCTCTAGGCTTTCAAATGTGGTGAAAAATGACCAAATCCCGACTTTCAGCACTTTACATATTTGGGTGCCAGGTGTTCTACGCGTTCGCGAAGCACCTGACGCGTTCGCGATGAGCATTGGGCAATCGACATTCGCGTTCGCGAGGTCTTCATCGCGTTCGCAAAGGATTATTATCCAGCCTGCCTTCGCGTTCGCGTTCTCATCCCCAGGACCACGTTCGTGATGAAGACCACAACCATTCCCCATAGGTCACCCCCAAAGCATCGTGTTCGTGAGATGCATGTCACGTTCGCGAAGGGTAAGACCTTCATTGCTTTGCATTCGCGGCCTGACCTCACGTTCACAAAGAAGAACCAGCCCCTGGCTGAAGTTTCCACTTTGCGATCGCGAAGTACAAGACACGAGTAACAGCAGTTTACAAGTTCAAAATGATCCGAAGCCTATACGAAACTTACCTGATCCCCTCTGACTCCAAACCAAACATGCACACAAGTGTAATAACATCATATGAACTTTCTCGCGCGATAAAAACACCAAAATACCATCTAGAACCATGAATCGAACATCAAAACACATGAAATTCAAAAAGAAACTCAATAGCAGCTAGAAACACAACCAAGCGTCTGATTATCATCAAACCAACTTGGAATTGCACCAATTTTTGCAGACAAGTTTCAAATAAGAAAACGGACCTATTCCATTTCCCAAAACCAAAAATCTGAATCTGATAACTATAAAGTCAACCTATAGTCAAACCTAGGAAGTTTCCAAACATTCAAATTGCTAACTTTCGGCAAAACGAGACAAATCAACATATGAACTCCGAATTCAATTACGGGCATACACCCAAGTCCAATATGAACCTACTCGAATCATCAAATTACTGATCCGGGATTGTTTACCCAAAATGTTGACCATAGTCCACTCAAGTTGTTTGTAAAGCCAAAAATCATATTTTTTTCAAACGTTTACGTAAAAAAATTTAAAAAATGACCGGGACCACGCACGCAAATCAAAAAGTATCAAATGAAGCTAATAGAGGTCTCGGAATACGAAAATAAGGGATAGTACTCAAAATGACCTATCAGGTCGTCACATTCTCCACCTCTAAAAGAAACATTCGTCCTCGAACCGACATAGAAAAGTACCTGGACTAGTAAAAATGTGTGGGTATCTACTTCGCATATTGGAATCAAATTCCCACATAGCTGCCTCGATCGACTGACCTCTCCATTGTACTTTCACAGAAGGAAAACTCTTAGATCTCAACTTTCAAACCTGTCGGGCTAAAATAGCAACTGGCTCCTCCTCATATGCCAAATTTTCATCAAGTTGCACCGTGCTGAAGTCCAAAACATGTGAGCTGTCCTCATGGTACTTTCGAAGCATGGAAACATGGAATACCAGATGTACTCCTGCTAGGCTAGGAGGCAATGCAAGCTTGTAAGAAACCTCCCCAACTCTCTCCAAGATCTCGAACGAGCCAATAAATCTCGGGCTTAACTTGCCTTTTTTCCTAATAGAATCACACCATTCATAGGCGACACTCGGAGAAGAACTTTCTCACCTACCATATAAGCTATGTCCTGAACCTTCCGATCTGCATAACTCTTCTGTCTGTACTAAATTGTACGAAGTCGTTCCTAAATCACCTTAACATTTTCCATAGCATCACATACCAAATCAATGCCCAAAAACCTAGCCTCTTCGAGCTCAAACCAACCGATCGGTGAATGACATCGCCTCCCATATAAGGCCTCACATGGTGCCATCTGAACACTCAACTGGTAACCGTTGTTGTTGGCAAAATCTGCTAGAGGTAAGAACTGGTCCCATGAACCTCTGAAATCCATAACACAAGCACATAACTTGTCCTCCAAGATTTGAGTAGTGCGCTCGGACTGTCCGTCCGTCTGAGGATGAAACGCTATGCTTAGCTCAACCCGCGTGCCCAACTTATGATGCACGGCTCCCAAAAATACGATGTGAACTACGTGTCTCGGTCAAAAATAACGTAAATGGTCATGCCATGTAGGCGGATAATCTTCTGAATGTAAATCTGAGTCCACCTATTTGAAGAATAGGAAATCGCCACGGGAATGAAGTGTGCGGTCTTAGTCAGTCGGTCCACAATAACCCAAACTGTGTCATATTTCCTCAGGGTCCATGGCAAGCCTATCACAAAATCCATACTGATGCGCTCCTACTTCCACTCCGGTATCTCCAATCTCAAAGTCAATCCACCTGGTTTTTTATGTTCATACTTTATCTTTTGACAATTCAAACATTGATATACGTAAGCAACAATGTCTTTCTTCATCCTACGCCACCAATAGTGTTGTTTCAAGTCACGGTACATCTTTGTGACACCTGGGTGAATGGAATAGCACAAACGGTGAGTCTTCTCAAGGATCAAATCTCTCAACCCCTCAACATTTGGAACACAAATCTGGCCCCGAAGCCATATAACACCATCATCACCGATCACCACCTCCTTAGCACCACTCTGTTGCACCGTATCCTTCAATACAAACAAGTTAGGATCATCAAACTAGCGAGCCTTGATACGCTCTAACAATGACGACTGTGCTGCAACCAAGCAAGAACTCGATTGGACTCTGAAACATCTAATCTCACAAACCAAATGGCCAAAGTCTGAACATTCATGGCAAATGGCCTCTCTACTACCGGTAAATATGCCAAACTACCCATGCTCTCCGCCTTTCTACTCAATGCATCGGCCACTACATTGGCCTTCCCTAGATAATATAATATGGTGATATCATAGTATTTCTGCAACTCTAACCATATCCACTTCCACAAATTAAGGTCTTTCTGCTTGAACAGGTGTTGGAGACAACGATGGTCGGTATAGACCTTACAATGAATGCCGTACAGATAGTGCCTCAAAATCTTCAGCACGTGAACAATGGCTGCTAACTCTAAATCATGAACATGGTAATTCTTCTCATTCAAATACCCAGACGCATAAGCAATCACCCTACCATCCTGCATTAATATCGTGCCAAGCCCAATACACGATGCATCACAATACACGGTGTAGGATCCCAAACCTGAAGGCAATACCAACATTGGAGCTATAGTCAATACAGTCTAGGGCTTCTGAAAGCTCTGCTTACACTCGTTGGACCATCTGAAAAGAGTACCCTTCTAATTTAAGTTGGTCAATGGGGCTAAGATAGATGAAAACCCCTCCACGAACCAACTATAATAACCCACCAAACCCAAGAAGCTCCGAATATCTATAGCTGATGTAGGTCTAGGCCAGTTCTAAGCTGCCTCAATCTTCTTAGGATCTACTTTAATTCCCTCGGAAGATACAACGTGGCCCAAAAAGGCAACCAAATCCAACCAGAACTCACACTTTAAAATTTTGGCATATTATTGACGATCCCTCAGAGTTTGAAGCACAATCTAATGATGTTGCTCATACTCCTCTTGACTGCGAGAGTAAACCAAAATATCATCAATAAAAATGATCACAAAAGAATCCAAATAGGGCTTGAACACCTGGTTCATCAAATCCATAAATGTTGCTCGGTCATTAGTCAAGCTAAATGACATCATACGAACTCATAATGACCATACCGAGTCCGAAAAGCTGTCTTAGAGACATCTGATTCCCTAATCATCAACTGATGGTAGTCAGATCTTAAATCAATCTTGGAAAACACCTTGGCATCTTAAAGCTGATCAAATAAGTCATCAATCATTGGGAAAGGATATTTGTTCTTGATAGTGACCTTGTTCAACTACCGATAATCTATACACATCCTTATTTTCCATTTTTCGTCTTCACGAACAACACCGGTGCACCCCCAAGGAGAGATACTCGATCTAATGAATCCCTTTTCAAGCAAATCCTGCAACTGCTCCTTCAATTCCTTCAACTCAACTAGGACCATACAAAATAGTGCAGTAGAAATGGGTTGAGTACCCGAAACTAGATCAATGTAGAAGTTTATAACTATCGGGTAGCATCTCCAGCAAATCTGTAGAAACACCTCTGGGAACTCGAGCACAACTGGTACTGAATCCATAGAAAGAACCTCTGCACTAGGATCGCGGATATAGCCCAAATATTCTAGACATCCCTTCTCGACCATAGTTGAGCCTTCACATAAGAAATGACCCTACTAGTAAAATGGCCAGGATTCCCTATCCAGTCTAATTGAGGCAACCCCGGCATGGTTAAAGACATAGTTTGGCGTGACAGTCCAAAATAGTGTGATAAAGTGACAGCCAATCCATGCCCAAGATAACATCACAGTTCACCATATCAAGAAGTAGAAGGTCTATCCTGGTCTCATAGCTCTCGATAGAAACCACACACGAGAGATAAACACGAGCAAGAGCACTCAAAGAATCATGAGGCATAACGAGATATGAAGCAAAATAGGATGACACGTATGAATAAGTAGAGCGTAGATCATAATAAAAATTAGGCATCGCTATGGCAAACCGGAACAATACCTATTATGACGACATCAGATGACTCTGCTTCAGGTCTAGCGAGGAATGCATAAAAATGGGGCCGAACCCCACCACTCTGACCGCTGCCTCTCGGACGACCCCAAACTGGCTGATCTCCACCTCTAACGGCCTGACCACTACCTCTAGAAGCCTGACCCCTGCCTCTAGATAGTTGTGCAGGCAGTGGAGTAACCGGTACTGAAATCATGACACGAGTATCCTGTTGTGGTTTGTTGCTCATCAACCTAGGACAGTACGTCCTGATGTGACTTGCATCATCACACTCAAAGCAACCATGTGGTTGACCTAACTACTAAGTCTGAAATGATCCCTGATGATTCGAATGACCATTATATTAACTTTGTAGCGGTGGTGCACTAATAGGATCTAAAGGCATACTGAATGTTAGGTGCTCAGGACGAGACCCATAAGAACCATCACTGTCTGAAGCACCATGTTCTACCTGAAGTGCTGACTGAATCGACCTGTGAGGATGGCCTCTACCAAATGAACCTCTGCCTCCAGATGAGGCATCACTAATACCACCAACATGAATCATCTCAATCCGTCTAGCAATATCTACCGCCCGCTGGAAAGAAATATCACCCCCCGTCTTCTTGGCCATCTATAGCCTGATACCAAAAGTAAGACCATCAATGAATCTCCTCCCCCTCTCTTTGTCAGTAGGAATCAAGATAACTGCATGGCAAAATAGGTCCACAAATCTCGTTCGTACTGGGTAACAGTCATGCTACCCTACTATAGACGCTCGAACTGCCTGTGGTACTCCTCTATTAGAGTAAAAGGAATGAACTTCTCCAAAAATAGCTATTAAAACTGATCCCAAGTGAGTGAAGGTGATCTTGTTGGTCTGCCACGCTCAAAATCCTGCAACCACCTCTTGTTAGAATCGGTCATCTAAAATAATGCAAAGTCGACTTCATTGGACTCCATAATACCCATATTGCACAATACCTCGTGGAAACAGTCCAAATAATCTTGTGGGTCCTCAGAAGTTGTACCGCCAAAATGAATAGGAAAGAGCTTGATAAACTTATCCAATCTCATCAAGCCCTTAGAAGACATCATGGGCCTCTTCTTGGACTGTTTAGCAATAACAGGTTGAACTACTCCAACTGTTGGAACCGCTGGAGTCTGATACAGGGGAGCCATCTACTCCAGAGTGTGGGTGGCAGGAGTCTGGGCTCTAATAAATGTAGATTTTAACCACTTATTAGTACCTTCTTGCTTTAGTTTTTGTCCGAAAGTAATGATTTTTGTTTCCAAATCTAATAAAATTGTGTGAATTGCAGGCATGTTGGAGGATTGGAGCTCAATGAAGAAATCTAAATCAAAAAAGAGTATTCCAACTCAACAAGGCAAAAAGGAGAAATGCAAAGCAGAAGTGCAGTACGCAGAATTTAATCTGCGGCCGAAGATATGTGGTTGACAGAAATGGAAGTGCAGTCACAAATAAACCCTTGAAGCCTCAAAAGAGTTTAGTAGAAGCATGGTCCGCACACCAAATTGTGTGGCCGCAAAAGCTGGTCGCACTGACAAAGCCTGATAAGTTCAAAGAAGGTGTAGAAGACCAAGTGTGAGGCCTCTTGAGAATGCGGTCCACAACCAAATTGTGCGGCCTCAGAAGCTGAAGTGCAGCTGCAGAGATAGTTTTGCAGTCGAAGATTTCCTCCTATTGCAAGAGTAGAAGAAACATACGGCTCGTACATGAAATTGTGCGCCCGCAAAACCTCCTAAAGGGTATTTTTCAGCAAAATTCTGGACTCTATAAAAAGACGGAAAACACTCTTTAGGGCAACTTTTGTATTCCTAATAGCTGTAGTGGTTATATTTTGCCTTTTTGGGAAAGTTGTGATCAGAATTAGAGACGACCCACTATTTTTATCTTTTAATTGTAGTTTATGTCTTTAATTACTTCTTTTATTTTGTTTTCTATGTCTTCAAGCATGAGTAGCTAGATTTTATCTAGGTTTGTGACTCAACCCTAGTGTGTAAAAATTATGGGTTGATAATATTAATGCTTGTTTATGATTGCGTGTTTGTTATTTAGCCTTTTATGTTTTATATCTAGAATTAATGGTTACAAACATTGATTCATGTCTATTTGACTTAGTTCTTACATGAGAAAGAGGAGCATAGTCTAGGAAAGCTTGGCTAACAAGAAATTGAGCTAGTTAAGGTTTTCACTAGTTTGATTAAAGGATTTGAACTAGAGGTAGGGAAAATCTGACTTGGCGATTGCTTAGATTGATACTCACTTGGACTTGAGAAAGCCTATTTGGGCATAAACACTTTATGACCGAGAGGTATTTAGTGGATACTTGAGAATTCAGAGTCATAATACACCCTGATCCACCCGGCAAACATTAACTTAGTATACCCATTAGGTTTACACCTAGGTGAAGATTATATCCCTAGGCTTTCCCTTAATTTATTTAAAATACCAAAAATATTTCATTCTCTAGTTGTTATTACTTAGTCTAATTTCTTAGTTGTTAACTTAGATAACAATCATCCACATTGTTTGAAATTATAATTAAGCTATTTCACGTTCTCTACTTGAGTATTTACCTTAATATCGATCTTAAACTCTCTATGGAATTCAACCCCGACTCAAGTTGGGTAATATAATTGCAATGACCGTTTCCTACTTAATATTGAGTGTGGATTAGATGTGATCAATTTTTGGTATTGTTGCTGGGGAGCTTTTATGGTGTTAGCTAGATACTTGAGTTTGTTTCTTGAATATCTTCGTTTACTTTCGTGATTCTAATTTGTTGAAGTCATCGTAGGTACCAAATGGTGAACAACGAATATTGAAACTTGCCATTGGAAGAGGTGGATGGAGAAGAGGAACAACTTGATGAAAGCCTCAAGCTTCACAACAAAATTGCTGAGGTCGTGTTCAACAAGACAATGTTCTTTCACCTCCCCTACCTCCACCACCACCACAACCACAAGCGGCGTAACATCGGATTTTGCCCAATGAAAGTTATGCAAGTGCCATAGTCCCCCCTCGCATTAGGGCGGGAAACTTTTAAATTACCAATGTGATGCATAGTTTACTCGAACAACGAGATTATTTCACTAGGGCGCCTAGTCAAACTGCTTATAAGCATTTGAAGGGTTTTGTGGATACATGTTGGGGAGCAAACAAACAAATGTTTTGGAAGATGCTTTGAGTCTAAGGCTTTTTCCCTTCTCACTAAGGGTAAGGCATTGGATTGGTTGGAACGCTTGCCTAATTATCTATCCATACTTGGGATGATTTGGCGGCGAAGTTTATTTTGAAGTTTTTCTCTCCCCGGGCACATGGCTACTCTTTCGGATGGAATATTAGCTTTCAAGCAACATCCCAATGAACCTTTGCATGAAATTTGGGAGAGGTGTCCTAAAATGGTGAAGGAGTGCCCAAATAATGATATGACCAACAACATGATCCAACAAACTTTCTACTGTGGTACTAATGTTATGAACCAATGTGTGGTCAATCAGTTGGCCGAAAAAAACTTTGTGACAACACATTATGCAGAGGCATGTGAGATTCTCGATGAGATGGCGAAAACTTCTTCGGCTTAGCAATCCCGCTAATGTTTCCCAATATGACCCAACAATGATCCATCTTCATAAAGTATTGCAAGACCATGTGCAAGCTATTGTCTAATTGACAACAACCATGACTCAACTTGATAAGGCCCAACTTCATCAAGTACAAGCTCCTAAGAAATTTCATGTTATGGAGCATAAATGTTTTGGCCAACAAGAAGAGGACCAAGGGTCCACAATTTCAATCCCGAGTGGAGAATTATGCACAAATGATGGTAGATTTGATCAAGATGATTTCTCTCAAGAACAAGAAAATGAGGTACAATTTGTGAACAATTACCAAGGACAAAGGAGAAATTTCCAAGGCTTCAATCAAAATCAATGGCGTTCTCAAAATAACCAAGAAAATTGGGGAGGAAATAATCAAGGGAATTGGGGAAACAATAACAATCATGGAAATCAAGGATCGGGTTTTCAAATGCCCCCAATGTACCAACAATCTAGCAACCCACATCCTTATCCTTCCCATGGTTCGAGTTCTTCAAACAATGAAATAGGCCGTATTGAGAACATGTTCAAGCAAATGATGCAAGAGACGGGAGTGCATCCACCTCAAACGAAAGACAACTTATGGATGATGAGCAAGTGATCCAAGAGGAGGAAATCTCAAGCAATGATGTTCAAGTACAAGATGAAATTCGAATTGATATTGATGATAGTGTGGAGAAGACCTAAGAAGAGGTGAACTCGTCTAAGGAACACATTATTGACATACCGGAATCAGTAGTGCAAAAGGTTAAGGCACCCTTGCCAAATCCACCCACTCCTTACCCTCAAAGGCTTGCTAAGCAAAATGGTGCAAATAAATTCAAGAAGTTTATTCATATGATGAAAGGTCTCTCTCTTTTAATGCGACATTGGTAGAAGTTTTTGAACAAATGCCCGATTATGCCAAGTTTATGAAAGATCTTATGACCAATAAGATGTCGATGAATTTTAAAATTATCAAGGTTACTCGTCAAGTGAGTGCGTTTGTTCATTCTATGGATCCTAAGTTAGAGGATCCCGGTGCTTTCACGATTCCTTTACTATTGGGAGTGCCGATTTTTCTAAAAATATTTGTGATCACGCGGCGAATATAAATTTGATGCCCTACTCAGTATTTTAAACTTTGGGAATTAGGAAACCAAGACCCACGTCTATGAGGTTTCAAATGGTCGATCGTACCATGAAGAGGCCATTGGGAGTGATTAAGGATGTGTTGGTCCGGGTTGATAAGTTTATTCTTCCGGAGGACTTTGTTATTCTAGATTGTGAGGTTGATTATGAAGTTCTTATTATTCTTGGGAGGCCTTTCCTTGCTACGGATAAGGCCCTTTGTGATGTGGAAGCCGGAGAACTCACTTTCCGGGTTGGTGATGAACAAGTGGTATTCCATGTGTGCAAGTCTATGAGGCAACCAAATAGCAATGAAATGTGTTCTTTTGTGGACTTGGTGACCGACGTTATGATTGATGACACAAGTGCTACAATCGATGTTGGTGATATGTTAGAAGTCGAGAAGCTCCACTTGGATTATGATGAGATGGATGGTTTGATGGAATGTGTGAATTCTTTGCAAGGAACGGGGTCTTGTGATTATGCACCTCGGAAGCTATCTTTGGATCTTGAGAATAGGAAAACTCCTCCTACAAAACCTTCTATAGAATAGCCACTTACTTCGGAGTTGAAACCGTTGTCACCACACCTTCAGTATGAATTTCTTAGCCCTTGTTCTAATTTATCGGTTATTCTTTCCTCTTGTTTGACTAACGTGCAGGTTGATACCACATTGGCGGTATTGCAAAAGAGGAAGAAGGCTTTTAGGTGGACTTTGGCGGACATTCGGAGTATAAGCCCCACATTTTGCATGCATAAGATCAAGTTGGAGGATGGTGCTAAACCGTCCGTTGAAGATCAAAGAAGACTCAATGAAGCTATGTAAGAAGTGGTCAAAAAGGAGATTATCAAGTGGTTGGATGTCGGGGGTTTTCTACCACATTTCTGATAGTTCATGGACCTGTCCTAAAGAAGGGGGCATGAAGGTTGTTACCAATGAGAAAAATGAGTTGATTTCTACAAGAACGGTCACCGGTTGGACAGTTTGTATGGATTATCATAACCTCAACAAAGTCATAAGGAGGGATCACTTTCCTCTTCCTTTCATAGATCAAATGCTCGATAGATTGGCTGGTCGTGCTTTCTATTATTTTCTTGATGGGTACTCGGACTATATCCAAATTCTTATTGCTCTGAAAGATCAAGAGAAAATCACCTTTACATGTTCTTATGATACCTTTGCTTTCAAACAGATGCCTTTTGGTTTGTGCAATGCATTGGGGACTTTTCAATGGTGTATGATGGCTATTTTCACGGACATGGTAGAAGACTGCCTTGAGGTCTTCATGGATGACTTTTAGGTGGTTGGAGATTCTTTTGATGAGTGTCTTGCATATTTGGGCAAAATGTTGGCTAGATGTGTGGAAACTAATTTGGTGCTCAATTTGGAGAAATGTCATTTCATGGTTGAGGAAGGCATAAGATCTGAAAGAATGGTATTGAAGTTGAAAAGGCAAATATTAAGGTTATTTCTAAGATTCCACCCCCTCTTCGGTGAAGGGTGTGCGAAATTTCTTGGGCCATATGGTTTTTACCGGCGTTTTATCAAAGATATTTCTAAAGTGGTGAACCCATTGTGAAAGCTCCTTGAGAAGGATGCTACGTTTCATTTCAATGATGATTGTATGAGAGCTTTTGAGCAATTGAAACTCAAAGTTGACAACTAATCCTATCATTACCTCCCCAAATTGGAGTTTGTCGTTCGATCTCATGTGTGATGCGAGTGATGTAGCGGTTGGGGTTGTTTTGGGGCAACGTGTCAACAAAGTCTTTCATCTGATATACTATGCTAGTAAGACCATGAATAGTGTCTAAGTGAATTATACCGTTATGGAGAAAGAGCTCCTTGCGATTATGTTTGTTATTGAGAAGTTTCGCCCATACATGATGGGTGCCAAAGTTATTGTCCACACGGATCATGCGGCACTCGCTATCTTATGAGCAAAAAGGAATCTAAAGCTCAATTGATGTGATTGGTACTTCTGTTGCAAGAATTTGATGTTGACATCCAAGACAAAAGGGGTAGTGAAAATCAAGTGGCAAACCACTTGTCTCGTTTGGCAGAGTAGGGGTGGCCTTGAAATCAATGACTCTTTCCCTTATGAGCAACTTTTGGCACTTTAAATGAAAGAGGTATTGTGGTTCGCGATTTGGTAAATTTTTTTGTGAGTGGTATCATTCCGGATGAGTTCTCTTCAAATCAAAGAAAGAAGCTCAAAAGGGATTGTAAAGACTACTATTAGGAAGAGTCATACCTTTTCCGGATTTGCACATATAGGGTGATTAAGAGGTGTGTGCCAGAAGAAGAGAAATGTGATATTCTTGGGGCTTGTCATTCTTCGTCATATGGTGGTTATCATGGTAGATCAAGATCGGCAGCTAAAGTCTTAAGTTGTGGTTTTTATTGTCCTACTCTCTACAAAGATGCAAATGACTTGGTGAAAATATGTGATGAATGTCAACGGGCCGATAAAATTTCAAAGAAACACGAGATGCCTCTTACAACCATCTTGGGAATTGATATTTTTGATGTTTGGGGCATTGATTTTATGGGCCCTTTTGTGAGCTCTTGTGGAAACACCTACATTTTGGTCACGGTAGATTATATATCTAAATGGGTTTGGGCCGTTGTCTTACCCAATAATGAGGCTAGAAGTGTAGTGGATTTCTTGAAGAAGAATATTTTTACAAGATTTGGTACTCCATGTGCAATCAAAAGCAATGGGGATTCACATTTTTGCAACAAGGCTTTTGAAACTTTACTCAGCAAGTATAGTGTTACTCACAAAGTGACAACTCCCTATCACCCACAAGCTAGTGGTCAAGTGGAAGTCTCCAATTAGGAGATAGAGAGTATTTTGTCCAATACGGTGAATGCAAATCGGACGGATTGGTCCAATAAGCTTGATGATGCATTATGGGCATATCGAACGGCTTACAAAATACCTACTGGAATGTCCCCATACCGGTTAGGGTTCATGAAAGTTTTTCATCTTTCGGTAGAATTAGAGCACAAGGCAATGTAGGACTTAAAGAAATTGAATCTTGATTGGGATGTAGCCGCTAACTTGCTGGTTACACACTTTAATAAATTGGATGAGTTCTGGTACCATGCTTATGAGAGTTCATCCTTATACAAAGAAAACATGAATACCTTCATGACAAGTATATTTAGAACAAGGAGTTCAAGGTCGGTGATCTAGTGTTGTTATTAACTCAAGGTTGAAGATGTTTCCCGGAAATCTTAAGTCAAAGTGGAGTGGTCCGTTTGAAATATTTGGTGTGACGCCTTTCGATGCATTGGATTTGAAGAACAAGAACAATGAAATATTTTGAGTCAATGGCCACCGGGTGAAGCGCTACTTGGGAAAATTTGGAGAGAGCCACGTGGTAGTGGTTATTTACTTCACTTGAGGATGCTATGACATTGCGTCATGCCACGACATTAAATAATGCGCTTCTTGGGAGGAAACCCAAGTTCTTTTCCTTTTTCCCTTTTTAGTTAGATGTTATTGATGTTTCTAATTTAATTTAAAGTGTGCTGCAAGGATGAGTGTTTGATTAGAAATGGGAGACAAGGTTGTGTCGTCAAAGCCAGAAATTATGGACCACACTTTTTCCTTGTGTGACTGCAGAAACTCTTGTGCGGATGCAGATTTCATCTGCGAACCGCACTTGCAAGAGAAATCTTAGATGTCAAATGAAAGGTTCTATGAACTTTTCACCTGTTAGTGCAGAGCAAAAATGCGTAGGTTTGTGAATTTTGCAGTCAAACTTGATATTGTACGGACCTCACAATTGGGTGGACCATTGAAGGCCAAGTAATAGAGTGTGACCCGCACTTGAAATTATGCGGTCACGCTCGACTCTCTAACCCACATTAATCTATGAGTATAAATAGAACATGAGCCTTCTTTTTAAACTTTTCACACTTTTGAAATTTACTGTTACTCTGAGAGATTACCTGAGGACTTTGCACTTTCAATCATATACCACCATTTGTACTCACCTGGATCTAGCACATTTACACTATCTAGTATGCTTCATTTCATGTTAATTTTAGTTCCTTTTTATTTTTGAATTTATTTTTCTTTTTTAACTTCTTTTTAGGCCATTTGTTACTGTATTCCTTCAATGTATCCATGTGGTGTAGTTTTGTACTGGTAATTGATAAAGCATGCTAGATTAGGTTGGGTTAATTCAGTTTCATGTCCATATCATGTTGCTAAGTAGAATTGAACAAAAAATTTGCATGACCTAGGTGAAATAGACATGTCTCGCTTGTCTTCTTGAATGTGCGGACCGCACTTGGAATCGTGCGGTCTTCAATCTGCTAATTAGGCAACTGGGTAGATGTTATTTTTACAATCGCACTTTAATTGTGCAAACCCCAGAATTTCTTGGGAGTCCGCAAAATTTGTACGTATTACTAATCAGAGGCATACCCATGAACATCTCAAGAATGGACCGCACTTATAATTATACGGGCTGCAGATGAATTTTGATGCCACATAACTGCCTTCGCACTGTCAATCAGATAGGGATCACCTAAGCCCCTAGCACATCTCTGCTGAAGTGCGGCCACACTTGGAATTGTGCGGTCAGCATTTCTTTTTTGCGGATCGCGCTTTAAATTATGGGGACCGCACTTCCCCAATTTCTACTGCATGCTTAACCAACTAAATCCTTACTGCTTTAATGTTGCCCTCACATACTTATATGAGTCTTAAATGATTTATTATGAATTTCAACTAACAATTCTCTATGCATATACAGACAATTGTATGATTATGAGGTCGAGGTGAATCTACCAAAGGGATAGGAGAATCTTCAAGGGGTAGAGGCAGAGGAGACTTGCCCCCAAGTGTGCAGAAAGTAATTTCAAAGGAAACAACAGTATGCCGAGGAAGGGGTAGAGATCTCTCAGAGTCTAGCTCATATGCCCCGTATAGGGAAGCCTACGAGGGGAATTCTGTATTATTATCGGAGGAGCATACTAAATAACAATCTAGCCCACATAGGCAGTCTGAGCCTCTAGATGTGCCTTCTACATCCCACATCACATCCCAGGGTTCGGCGAGTGATAGTCATGAGTCCTATGTAACCGCCCAAGGTACTGATTCCGATGATGTCCCGGATGACGGGAGAGAGGGAGAAGGTGCGCAGGCAGGCTTGGCAAGATTAAAGAAGAAGATTATCTGGGAAGATAGATTTCTGAGTCGGCGAGCATTTTCTGATTTTCGAATGTGGTGGACGGAGAGGTTCTTAACTCATGAGCGGAAGTTCCTCCTCAAAGATCTTGACAAATACAACCCTGCAATTCAAGAGCAGTTTACCAAAATAAAGGGGTGGATGTTGTTTACTGAGAAACGGGTGGATGTAAATGAGCATATTTTCCGGAAATTCAATGCCACACAGTGCATATTCTCAAAGGGACAAAGAATACCAAAGTGCACAACTTGAAAGTGAAGTTTGATAAGCATACTCTGAATGCATACTTCGGGTTTGATGATGTAGAGCCGAAAAAGTATTTAGAGAAGTTGGCTCTCAAAGAAGAGGCTAGGCCGTGACTTGCAGAGATTCTAGCGCCGGGACCTACTCCTCCTTGGATTTCTACTGGGGTACCGATCCTCTGGAACACTCAGAGTTCCGAGGCCATGGGGTGGCAAACCTTTGTATGTAGCAGGTTGAACCCATGCCTGAATGAGAACAACCTGCCCATTCCCCATGCTATATTAGTGGTTTTTATTATGGTCGGGTACCCGGTCAATGTGGGTGCCCTGATGTCAACAAATATCTCCCTCGTGGCACAGCAGGGTAACACCTCTTACCCCTGTCCCAGCAATATTAATGAGTATCTCACAGATTCCAAGGTGGAGTCCAGGCCATTTGACATCAAGGTCAAGCCGACAGGGCCATTTGAGTGGTACAAACTATAGCATCCAAGGAACCCGAAGAAGAGTGCTCAGCCTTCTACTAGTGTTGGCCCGTATGTTGAGCCCGTAGTTGTAGCTTCTGATCCGTCTGATATTCCATCTACTTCGGCTAAGCCTCCTACTAGTGCAACAGCTACTATGGCCGAGCCATCACACCCAGCTCCTACAACAGTGCCTACCCCAGTTCTGAGGCCGGTGCCCATGCCTACAGGCCCATTATCTACTTTGCGAGTCCCCCATACACTAGCAAGTCTCAACAACTGTATGCAGGCAGCTACTTCAAACTGTCTGATATATACAGTAAAGTTGCAGTGCAGTCATCTACACAGGCACCCCTAGATTCTTCTGAGATAGATAAGAAGCTTAGCAAAGTCCTGGACAACCAAAATGTCATCATGGATACATTGGTATAGCACAGTGTTGTGATTGAGCGGTTCACCAAGCAAATGAGGAAAATGAGGAAGTCCCAAGCCAGCAAGAAGTCAGTTGATGAGCTTTGAGCTGAGGTGACCCGGATATCTAAGGCCGGAGACTTCCCCTTTGACATGCTATTAGACCCCGCCCAGCCTCACCCAACTCCTTCTTCCCATAATATTCTCACTGCTCAGACTGAGGAGTCGTGCCTTGCCTCTGACACTGCTGAGGCGGTGCGTACTATGTTCACTTCTCAGGCCGCTTCCACACTTGATGATGATATTCAGTTAACTGACCCAGCTGCGACTGATGTTGCGGGTGGCATAGTGATGACGGAGGACACTTAGGGAGTTTCTTCTCCCTCTCCACTTTTTACTCTTATTTTGTTAAACATTGGGGACAATGCTTATTTTTATTCGGGGGTGGAGCATATTTGATGATTTGATACATTTGACTACTTTGAATATAATAATTGGATGGTTCTACTTTTTATTTATCTTTAGTAGTTGTTACTTTCATTAGCTTCTTTAGTTGTTTATCTTTAATTGCATTTGTTTTAGTAGCTTTTGTGTTTTTCTTAGTAGGGCTACTAATAAGCCTTTGATTTTCTTAATGCCACGGTTCTTTTCAAAGGTGGTATTTTGTGTGAACTGGGTGACTCTTCCCGAGGATGGATAGTGTGACAACTTTCTTAAGGGAATACGTCTGCTTCATGTTTAGGTAATAGTAGTAGTAAGTAGTAATGAATAAAAGCCCTAAGTCATTCTCTAAAAAGAGCAATTCATGCTTCATTTGGTACCAACACACTTAACTGCATGCTTATGGTTTAAAATAAGGTTTTGGAAGAAAATAGCTCTAGTTTAGTGACTTTGAGGTTCTTGAGTTGACTTTAATAATCATTAGGTGGTTGAATGGACCATAGTGATCTTTAACTTGACTGTAAATGTTGTGGGCTTTAGACTCTATCCCCTTTTACGGTCTAGTTGCATGAGAGGTGAGGTGACTTTTTATTGCTAGTCGAAGTACTTGAGTGGATAATCTAGAACTTGCCCCTAATGTGTTTCAAGGAGAAATTATAGGTTTGCTTGGTTTGAAAAATGATTGTAGTCTTTTCTTGGACCGTTTTAGCTTTCGATTGCCACCTTATGATTGTTATCCCTCGTCAACCCCTTTGATACTTTTAGCCTTTCTCTGTTGGTAACCATGCTATAAACCTTTACCCGTTTTGATCATAATCCTTTCTTGGCATCTAAACCCTACTTAACACTCATATGTAATAAGTGTCTCAAAGCCTAAGTTTAGGGGGAAATTTGAGTAATCTAAAAGAGGCATCAAGGCACTAAAAAGAGAAAAAGAAATTATCTCCATGAAAAGAGAAATCAAGAAAATAAAGAACCAAAAAAGAGAATAAAATGGAGATTGATCAAATTGAGGAAGATGCAATTGTATGAGCATCAAGGGAGAAAAGAATGAAATGAACAATAAAGAGTTATGGCAAGTCTCTCTAACCCCCAAGAAAAAGAAAAGCCTCTAAGGGTTTAGCAAATGTGAGTCAAGAAATGAAAAAAATGGAGTGCTTAAGGAACGATCTAACCATTTATCCCATATATTATGTCGCACCCCTTTTTCTCGCGAAATCAGGTTTCGACGTATAACAACTCTTTTAAATGGGTATTAAAAGAGAAGAGTCTCCACCTAACAATTTTAAGGTGCATTAGGGCACCTATCATGCAAATAACTCTATTTGACTAGTCAACGTCACCAAATATCGGGTAAGAGCTCAAATTACCTCGGAGAGAATGTGTTAGGCACTCTTCGAGGTCCACAACTGTGGGTCTCGGTCGAACTTAAAGCTATGTGGATTAGACTAGGTAATCAGATAAACAAAGAAATATAAAAGTCGAAGAGGTTCATTATAACACAAATGAGAATTGGTACAAATCTTTAAGGACTACAATGATACAACTACAATGTTCTATGTTAAACGACTAAGTGTGACTAGCAAGTATATAAAGGAGTGGGGGTCCTAAGTTTATTAGCCTAAAGGATCACCCCATGCAACATAAATAATACTTCGCAACTCCTTTTAGATAAGAGTTGCTCGTATTATTCAGCGAGCATGTGTACGGTCAAAACCGATTAAGTCAGTCGTGCGGACTGGTCGAGGTGATAATACTTCGATCAAAGGGTATCCGCATGACGACGGGCGAGGTCCGAAGCAAGAGCGTTGAGCTTCGAGCTCTAAGACCGATCAACGACAAGCTCGGTATCATTATCGAGCTCATATCCAAATCGAACTACGAGGCAAAGCGGAGATTATCGAAGATGCATAGACCGACCAACTCTCACCCCGAATATTGAGACTCCAAGTCAGAGTCGCGCTCGAACCAAGGCCGAGGGCTTGATCCAATATCGAGATCGAGCTGGTATCGAGCTCACAGATAAGAGCCGTTGCAACCGCACTAGTGGAGAGAATCTTGGCAGGAATCGAGGAAAAGACAATTCATCATGGGTTCTCCACTATATATTTTTTATAGATAAAGTAGGATCCCTCTACTATAAATGGGGGAATCCTTGTAAGCATAAGGCATAGATTACAAAAAAGACAACTTCAGAGAGATTAACACTTTTGGGCTCATTTACTTTGCCTTGTTCATCAATATTTCCTTTTTCTCTGCCTTATATTTTATTCCATCTGTCAAAGAATATATATATTTCTATTTCACTCTACAATTCGTACCAAGTTATATCACGTATCCTTAGAACCATATACAAATTTAACTCTATCTATTTTTTTGGGTAAACAGTTTGGCGTCCACCGTGGGGCTAAGGATAACAGTGGTTATTTGATACGAATCTGCAAAAACACACTGTTGTGTTTTGTGCTTGTTTCCGAAAATATCTTGGATTTCGGATTAGCAATGACTAACTACCAGTCAAATGGCCACACCGATCGACAACAAAGTCGGTCTTCAAGATAAGAACAATAACTTGACACCCAGTACCGAAAGACCACTTGTCAACATCGTTGGAGGCCGAATCGGAGCACCGATAGATATCAATTCGTATGTGGCCATTGAGGTGAACCTACATTCTAAACCCGAAAATAACATTCATGGAGGCACTCGATCTGCAGCTCGAGATACCCATAACGTCGAGGAAAACGGCATCAGCTTGCATATGATTTTCGAAATGTTGCAAGCTCAACAAGCAGCAATAACTCAGTTGCAGAGCCAACCCAGCTACAAAGTAGGCCGGAGCCCAATCCATCTCGAGAAATCTCCCACAGAACAGAGCCAACCATAGTGAAGTCAAATGAGCAAGAATCAGGGACTGCTCCCGAAATTGCTAAATTGCTCGAAGAACTCACAAAGCGAGTCGAAGCCAACGATAAAAAAGTATAAACATATAACTCCAGGGTCGATAAGATCCCGGGACCTCAACCAATGATAAAAGGGTTGGATTCAAAAAAATCTGTGTAAAAGCCTTTCCCCCCAAGCGCGGCTCCTAAACCGATCCCAAAGAAGTTTCGCATGCCCGATATTCCTAAATATAATGGAACGACCGATCCCAACGAACATGTCACCTCTTACACATGTGCCATCAAAGGTAACGATCTAGAGAACGATGAGATCGAATCTGTATTATTGAAAAAATTCGGTGAAACCCTGACAAAGGGAGAAATGATATAGCATCATAATTTACCATCTAACTCTATCGATTCTTTTGCTTTACTTGCAGATACTTTTGTAAAAGCACATGCTTGGGCCATAAAGGTCGAGACCAAGAAGTCAGACCTATTCAAGGTAAGACAAAAAGATAACGAGACGCTAAGAGAATTCGTATCTCGTTTCCAAATGGAACGAATGGATCTACCTCCAGTCACAGACGATTGGGATGTTCAAGCTTTCACTCAAGGACTAAACGAATGAAGCTCGACGGCTTCACGGCGGCTGAAGCATAACCTGATCGAGTACCCAGCTATTACTTGGGCCGATACGCATAATCAGTATCAATCCAAAATAAGAATCGAAGACGATCAGTTGGGTTCTGGGTCTGTTATTAAAAGGGTTGCTAACCGAGAACAGAGATCGATCAAAATCAATACCGGCCCTATAATGGAATTCCTACGAGCTCGGTGTGATAAACGGCTAAAATGATACTACTACTAAGGTACGACCCCCCCCCCCATTCAATTATATTTCAAAACTAACTAATGCAGGTGTTCGACCAAAGACGAGGATTAATGAACTCGATCAGGAACAAAGATGGATTATTCAACACGAAGCCTTAGGTCTGAAAGCACGCGTTGCACTCTTTTTTCCCTTAGACCGGTTTTGTCCCAAATAAGTTTTTCGGCAAGGTTTTTTTAATGAGGCAACCATTGATTGTGCTAACTCGGAACAATTCAACAGTATTTGAGGCCTCCTTACAATCAACCTCGAATACTGGGGGGGCATACCATCGTCATCAAACATATCAACGAAAATTATCAAGTACGATGCAAAGGAAGTTACTTCGTTATTTCATGACAAACAGTGTCTCGGCAGGAAATATTGTAAGAGCCAAATGGTCAAAACGAACCATGCTCATGTAATTGGCCCAAGCCCTGACGCAAAACATGAACACATGTATAATGATTTGCAAAGAAAGCTCTCTTCTTTACCGATATCTTATATCTAAGATTTATTATGCAAACAGGATCGAGTTTTGCATCGAGTTTGAGCAAGCACTCACTCGACAATTCTGTGTACAGGCTACATTACTTCGAGTTTGAATCATTCACTCGACTACTAAGCCTATGAGCTACTTTTATTTCAAGTTCGAGCAAGCACTCACTCGACCATTACGCCTACGAGCTACATTACTTCGAGTTCGGATCATTCACTCGACTTCTAAGCTTGCGGGCTACTTTTATTTCGAGTTCGAGCAAGCACTCACTCGACCATTACACCTACGGGCTACATTACTTCGAGTTCGAATCATTCACTCGACTACTAAGCCTACGGGCTACTTTTATTTTGAGTTCGAGCAAGCACTCACTCGACCATTATGCCTACGGGCTACATTACTTCGAGTTCGAATCATTCACTCGACTACTAAGCCTACGGGCTACTTTTATTTCGAGTTCGAGCAAGCACTCACTCGACCATTATGGCTACATGCTACATTACTTCGAGTTCGAATCATTCACTCGACTACTAAGCCTACGGGCTACGTTTATTTCGAGTTCGAGCAAGCACTCACTCGACCATTACACTCACGGGCTACATTACTTCGAGTTCGAATCATTCACTCGACTACTAAGCCTACGAGCTACTTTTATTTCGAGTTCGAGCAAGCACTCACTCGACCATTATGCCTACGGGCTACACTACTTCGAGTTCTAATCATTCACTCGACTACTAAGCCTACATGCTACTTTTATTTCGAGTTCGAGCAAGCACTCACTTGACCATTACGCCTACGGGCTACATTACTTCGAGTTTGAATCATTCACTTGACTACTAAGCCTACGAGCTATTTTTATTTCGAGCTCGAGCAAGCACTCACTCGACCATTATTCCTACGGGCTATATTACTTCAAGTTCGAACCATTCACTTTACTACTAAGCCTATGGGCTACTTTTATTTCGAGTTCGAGCAAGCACTCACTCGACCATTACGCCTACGGGCTACATTACTTAGAGTAACATTACTCATTACTTCGAGTTCAAATGAACACTTGACTATTTAAAGGCTGAAGGCTGTTCGAGCCCGATAAAGCAAAAGGGACTGCCCACAAGGCCCGAAGGCAATAGAGATTAAAATTCAAACTATCTATTTAGCTTAAAAGGCTATTTTTCTTCAAAATGAAGAAAGCTTTGTATTTACAAATTTTTGTACAAAGGCGGCAACTCAGCCAAAAGGAAGTTCTTAATACAAAAACTGAAAGCGGTATCAAAAGAATGCAGCAAACAACCTAAGGCCCTAAATGATTCAATCCTCATCAGAGGTCGTGTTCTCGGTATCTTCCTCATCTTTAGACTCCCCCGAGTCATCGGAGTCCTCCTCAGGAAAGGCCAACCTTCGAGCTTTGTTCTCCTCCGCCCTGGCGACTTCAATCTCGACCCCAATATCGAAGCTCTGAGTTCTGACCTCCTCGAGAGCTTCTCTCTGAGCTTTCCATTTTGCATGTTCGACCATTCTCTTAGCTTTGGCTTGGTTAACCTCAACATCGAACCTGAAATGAGCCACTTTTGCATCGGCTCTTTTATTGGCCCCGATTACCTCAGATCTGGACACTTCAAGTTCTTTAGCCAAATCTGCTTTATCTGAAGTGGCCAAATCCAACCAATGCTGAAGCTCTTTCATCTTTTCGATCAGCCCCGAAGCATTTTCTTTCGCAGATCAAAGTTGGGCATCAGACATCTCCAACTGAGCTTGAACGACTTCCTTTTTCGAGATAAGGATATCCATATACTTTTTAAATTCTTCTGCCTCGGCCAGTAGCGCATCTACCTATGAGTTAAGTCGTCCAATCTGCTCGATCCTCTGTCGAACCTGCAGAATCGGATCATTAGTGGTTAACTCTTTTTCATCTTCACTATCATGGAACATTTGGAATGCTTGCTCAGCCATCTCTTCATGCTCCTCCCGAGCCGCTGTCAAATCTGCTCGAAGTTTTTCACTAAGGAACTTGTACGAGTAACTCTTCTCAGTGAGGCTCCGAACCTCGGCATCATGCTCCTCCCGGATTCGAAGAAAGGCCTCGTGATGCAACACCGAATCCTATAAACAGAAGGAGAAACATTAAAATTACCTACAATTCTAAGTATAAAAGAAGTGGCAAAAACGCCATCAGAGTTACCCGATTCAAATAATGTTGGGCTTAATTGAAGAGACATGCGGGCCCCACCGCATTCATCACTAATTGATCTTCTTCAGTCACCAAGGACCGAAGGTAACTAGCAATCCCCATAGGGGGAGAAACAATTCGGGTATCCTCATGTACGGAGAGCACTATCTTCCGCCTTCGGTCGAGATCGATACTCGGGGATGGGAATCGATCCACCAGTTTGTGAATCGATGAAGGCTCGGTAGAACCCGACCACGATGCTTTTTTGGGTACCGCCATTCCACCAAAACCGCTAACCTCCTCCGAGGCACCTGACTCAAGCCCCTCCAGAAAACCGTGGATATCGGCCGACTCCTGAATACCCTCTTAGGACCGATCCTCCAATATATTGGCTTCTCGAATCATGGCATCTGAAATCTGAGGGGATCCGCTAATGTCAACTATCTCGAACTCATCCCTTGAAATATCTTCTACTACCCGAGAAGACCCACCCTCGGTATCCCTTTCAATCATCTTAGCTCGAGAAGGGATAATCTCGGCTTCTTCTTGTTCTAGGATTATGGCCAGGGTTCCCTGATTTTCTTCCACCAAATTGGAAGACTGTTGAATCACGACATTAGCCCGTGCGCATGCTAAATTCTCCTCTCCTTCTTCGGGCTCGTCCCTTAAATGGCGGGCTACTTCCGATGACATAACACCAGAGCCCCCATTCGGCTTTCGAGATCTCTTAGCTAGTTTCTTCTTTTCCGAGCTCGGGGAGCCCGATACATCTTTTCTCTTCCTTTCTTTTACATGCTTCAGGGCAGGAACTTCTTCACCACCAGATGGAGGCCTCATGACTACATCTTTCCTGATTCCTACAAAGGGGGAAAAGGGAGATTTACCATACAAACTAATAAAGAGACAAATCGATAAAAATATTTACCATGACTGTAGGCCTCCCATCGACCCTTTGATAAATCGACCCAAGCATGCTCAGAGTATGGTTTCTACAACACCAGACTTTTGACGCATTGTTTAAGATCCGGGATCGGTTCCAGCATCCGAGCTACGGCTGTGATAAGAAAAGAAAAATGGATCAACAAAATGAAAGGCAATCACAAAATCAAAATGGTAAAAAATAAACGTTTACTCACGGCTCATATTCCATTTCTCGGGAAATGGTAAGTCATCGGCAGGGATCAGGTCCGAGGTTTTAATTCGAACAAAACGGCCCATCCAACCCCGATATCGAGTCTCGTTTATGATCGAGAATGGCGCTTTGGTTGCTCGGCGAGCAAGCTTGATCAACCCTCCTCGATAAAGTCGGGGACTGTAGAGGCGCATAAGATGATCAAGGGTGGAGATATGCCTCTCGACTTTGCTTGAGACAAATCGAAGAAGAATCACTATCCTCCAAAAGAAAGGGTGGATCTGGCCGAGGGTCACATCGTACCTCTTAAAGAAGGCAATGATGACATGGTCTAGAGGGCCCAGCGTGAAAGGTTAAGTGTAAACACTTAAGAACCCTTCGACATGGGTAGTAATTGATTCATCATGCGATGGGATTACTACGAGTTTTTTATCCCAGTTGCATTCTCGTTTGACTTTATCGGGAACTTTCTCGGTAATTGAACATTGGTACCTCGACATCGGCTCACACCGATCCGGTATCGAAGAAGGCTTTTTAATTTTAAAATCACATACAGTCGAGCACCTTAGCGGAACGAATTCCTCAGGGCGGGGCTCTTCTACATCCTCGCCACCAACATGTCGAGATGAATAAACGGTCTCTTTTTGCGAAACAGTTTTAGACGATTTTGCCATTTAAAATTTCGTGAACAAAGAACGGGAGTTTTTGGTGTTTTAAGAAAGAATTTGTAGTAAAACTCACAGATTTGTAGACAGAAAACTCAGAAAAGACGAAAAGGAACTTAGAAAATTTGGAAGATTTAAGACACAAAAATGATGAATGGTGGAAGGAAGGGTTATTTATAGATTTAAGCAATGACGATTCAATATCAGCAGTGGCCGACCACCGTCTGACACACATTAAATGCCTTGGTAAAACTTAACCGATGGGACATCTATCACGTACGTCATGGTCGGGATCGATGCAGAAGTCAGCAAATATCTGATCGAGCTATTGGGAATCATATCATTTCTCGCCACATCCGTTTTCGAGAAACGGGGGGACTATCTGTGTACGGTTAAAATCGATTAAGTCAAACGTACAGATTGGTCGAGGTGATAATACTTCGATCAAAGGGTATCCGTGTGACGATGGGTCGAGGACCGAAGTAAGGGCATCGAGCTTCAAGCTCTAAGACCGATCAACGACAAGCTCGGTATCATTATCGAGCTCATATCCAAATCGAACTACGAGGAAAAGTGGAGATTATCGAAGTTACATAAACCGACCAACACTCACCCCGAATATCGAGACTCTAAGTCAGAGTCGAGCTCGAACCAAGGTCGAGGGCTCGATCCAATACCGAGCTCGAGCCGGTATCGAGCTCACAGACAAGAGCTGTTGCAACCGCACTAGGGGAGAGAATCTTGGCAGGAATCGAGAAAAAGACAATTCATCATGGGTTCTCCACTATATATTTTTTATAGATAAAATAGGATCTCTATACTATAAAGGGAGGAATCCTTGTAAGCATAAGGCATAGATTACGAAAAAGACAACTTCAGAGAGATTAGCACTTTTAGGCTCATTTACTTTGCCTTGTTCATCAATATTTCCTTTTTCTCTGTCCTATGTTTCATTCCATCTGTCAAAGAATATATATATTTTTATTTCACTCTGTAATTCGTACCAAGTTATATCACGTATCCTTAGAACCATATATAAATTTAGCTTTATCTAATTTTTCGGGTAAACAGAGCACATACTATCATCACCTGCTACCCGATTACTATGTTGAAGTTGTTTACCTAAAGCGTTCTAATTTAATTCTAAGTCGTATCTTATGCGTGCACTACATGTCCCATGCTTATGGTCCAGGAGGCTTTGGACCTGATAAAAACTGATAAAAGCTAAATAAGAGTGCATACAAAACAAATAAGACTGCACATAATAGCAAAAAGTGGCTCATATTAGCCTCTGCACATAGACAAAGAAGAACGCACACTGATTTTCAGATTTAGGCAGTGGCACATTTCAAACTTAAGACTTAGAGTCCTTTGGTCCTATAGGCATAATCTCTATGTGATTTCAGTATAAAACATGTAATGCTGCATCTTTTAGGCTAATGTACGGAAAGATTAAATCATTATAAATCCTATAGGCATGGTTTCTAGGTGATTCTAATTTTTGGCAATGCATAGGCAACGGATTTGCAGATTACAAACCTATAGGCATGATTTCTAGATTGTTTGCACAAAAGGCAGTGAAACCACCCAAGAATCATGAATTACCTATGCTAATTATATAGACGAGTTTCTTAGGTCGGTGACATCGTCCTAGAAGCATGATATCTAATAATTAGCAATTGATTTTATAGTTTTATCCCTATAGGCATGCTATCTAAGTGAAGCAGTACAAAGGCAGTTGATTGATTATTAGACCTATAGGCATGGTATCTAGATGAGCAGTACACCAAAATAATTGAAGTAATTGATATACAGATTATTTGAAGTCCTATAGGCATGGTATCTAGGTAAGTGAAAAAATATTGTATTGTTGCGCCCTATAGACATGTTTTCGAAAAATGTTGAATAGCAGACATGGAACAGGTGTAGCAGATATCGGAACTAACATATTTGACAAAGTGAAGTGTATGCATGACTCCTATAGGCATGATGTCTATCAGTGTACAGAAATAAAACATGCTAAACAACAAGTAGAGCACATAGACCCTATAGACATATTTTCTACCCTTTCATACAAGTATTAGAATACCCCCACTCTCTTTTTACTAATTTCCCCATCATTCAAATTTACAAGCTATTACATATCACTATTAAACAATTACATACCCAAATACAATAGAGGATAACCCAACAGTACATCCGGGTCTTCGAATAGGCTCAAGACTTCATGGATAGCATGCCCAAACTCCAAGCGCAACCAGTATACTTCGAAAAACCTCAAGAACAAAAGGCAGTCCCAAAATACCAAGCCCAAACGATGCTAATGATTAAGCTAAGGGATGCTAAGTTCGGACACACAAATAACAGAATTAGTCTCAAACTGCAATTGGCAAACTATTCTAAGCAATGTCGTGCTCAAATTGGGGAAACATATCAGACACATATGAGGCAAGTTCATGTTTATCACACCAGAAGTAGAGTTTAAGAGCAATAGGATTATTTCAAACTAAGTTTCAGAAATCAGCCTGGTCCAGAACTATCCTAAGGAGCTTTAAACAGGGGTTCAAGCATGGGAATCTAACAGTGTCATGGGAAAGACTATATAGACTTAATATAAGAGCCTAATGAGGACAACTAATTTTCAAGGCTTAACATGTGAACTGTTAAGGTAAATACCAACCATCACACAAGGTTTTACATTCAACATATGAGCATTCCTAAGGCAAGCAGGCATCACACGAAGAGTGATGGAATAGACTAGGCATATGTCAAATTTCACCATAGGAGTGTCGAAATGATCAGTGAGCACACGAAAGCAAAGCAACAAGTTCGCCTAGGAATTGTAACGGTATTGGCATATAGAATTCATATAATCACAGGCAGTTTAGAGAAGTGGCAATTTGTACATGAAAGTCTTAGCAAAGACACAGTCCAATGGGTTCTAGGCATGCATTGGTTCTCTAAGAGGATCTAAGTCATGACAAACAACAAACCAAATTACACTTAAACATGGAGGTGAGCAATTAATCAAGCTGGACACTTATAACGGGCATGCACTAAGGCTGACATATTAAGGTAAGTACTTATACATCATTGTCGCAAAACATGCTGAGAAATAGCAAATTACACATAGGAGGATTCAACATGAAGAGAGTAATTTGAGCAAGAACATAGTCTCAAAAGGGTTTTGGCAAAGCAACGCAATCATCATGAATCAACTTAGCTATCCTCATGTGAGTTAACATCAAACTTGCACAGGATTGAAGCTAATGAAACTACATAATGGTGCTAAACAAGCAGAATTGTAT
Organism: Nicotiana tomentosiformis; assembly: GCF_000390325.3. NCBI lineage: Eukaryota > Viridiplantae > Streptophyta > Magnoliopsida > Solanales > Solanaceae > Nicotiana > Nicotiana tomentosiformis. Next base: position 115,707,753 of record NC_090819.1, read on the forward strand.
ACACAGTAGCATAATATCATAATTAACTCAGAGAAATTCAAACAACACTAGTGTGCATAACACAAAGAAAAAGAGTAAAGATACTAGAGGACATGGCACTAACCAGTTGCAAACAAACGAATAAAGAAAATCTCAGAGACAACAACAATTGCAGGTGAGTGACGAATGACCCCAAACCCCCAGTGCTTCAGAGTTCACAAGGGCCTCAAAATAGACCCCGAGCAGTGCTTGCACTGGAGAAGGCCGACAGAATATGGTGGCCTTGGCTTCCAGCCGGCCGAGAGCTCAATTTCAGAATAGTATCGAATAAATGAGAGTGAGGGGGTAGTTCTTAAGGTGATTCCAGAAAATATTCAAGTGTCTCAGAAGAAGTGAACGAGTGAGATAAGAGTATAGTGAGAGTAGTAGCAGTCAAAATTAGGTCTGTTAAAGGGGATTAGGGAAGGGGTTTATATAGTGATAAAATAGGATGAACAAACAAGAAAAATAATCAATTAAACTTAACTCAGGAAAGAAAATATTGCATGCAATCTGTAATAGGACTAGTAAAAGAAAAATCGGAATCCAAACCCTAATTTGAGTCGAACATAGGGCAAATTAGTCACAATCCCCAATCGTAGGGGAATCAACAGGGATATACCATATACATGAGAGATTTTCTCTTCTCCAGTGCATAGAGCCACAGTAGCATCTAGAATCATAGAATCAAACCGTGATCTAGCTTGCCATAAGTGAAATGGTAATGAAAGTTACCATAAAACGAGTAATAGTAACAGAAAAAGGTAAGTAAACCCGCGTATGGACGCGTATAAGGAAAGGATAAGTAGAGATCTCCATGGTCGGGTGGGGTTTAACGTGAGAGTGAAGATGAGAGAGTGCAGGGGTGGCTGGGTGAGGGAAATGAGATTAGGGTTAGAGGGGAGGGATATATAGAAAGGGGTTAGTTTATTAGGGGTCGTTGATCATTTGAGATCAACGGCCAAGATAGGAAGGGGAGCGGGGCGGGTCGTTCAAATGGGTACCGACCGGGTTAAATTAGAGGGTTGTTTGGCTTGGGCTCTTGGTGTTGGGCTAATGATTTGGGCCAGATTTGGTCGGAGATTAGCCCTATGTTAGGGGCTATAAATTAAATATGCAAAAATTATTTAAAATAATTTATAAAAAGTAATTTATATGTAATAAAAATATTACTTGTACAGTAAAATGATTGAAGATAATAGCTTATCATTTAAAAAATATAAAAATGCTACTTTGGCACAAATAATGTAATAAAATATAATTATGCACAACATATAGTCTATTATTGCAAAACTATGTAAATAGCTTAAAAATACAAATATACTTATATGAAAATGGGGTAAAATATTATGAAACATATATGTGGATGCAAATAATAAATTTAGATGACTAAGTCATCACAAAATAATTTGAAAGGGTAATTAATTAATATTTGAACAATTTAAATGCAGAAAAAATCAATCTTAAAGCTTTAAATATTATAAAAAATTATAAAAAATACTTGCATAAATCTTGTAAATTAAGTAATGATGCAAAATAATATTTTGAAAGTATATATACTATTTGAAAAAGAATAAGGGCAAAATTGGGTATCAATAGTTGTCCATCTTTACCCGGGAATGATGAAAGAGTTGTCGGGTAAAGAAAATGATGGCTAATTTTGTCCGAATTGAGTGAGGAATGATATGATTTGAAAACGGGGGCCGAACCCTTGTTCTTGAGTTGCCTGCATATCCCTGGTGTTATGTGAATCAAGTCATGTGAAGTTCTTGATCCAACTGCGAACGAAACCGACAGAGTTATTACAAGAAGGTAGTGTTGCAGGTAACGGGTAATTTTAGGTGGAGTCGTGAATACGAATTTTGGACATTACGGGTGTATGCGGCAGATTTTCGAACGGTCATAGAAAAGGTAATAAATTATTGATCGTTAGGTCTTATAGGCATGATCTCTATGTGATTCTAGTATCAAACAGGTAATGCTGCATCTTTTAGGCTAATGTACGGACAGATTAAATCGTTATAAATCCTATAGGCATGGTTTATAGGTGATTCCGATTTTGGGCAATGCATAGGCAGCGGATTTGCAGATTACAAACCTATAGGCATGATTTCTAGATTGTTTGCACAAAAGGCTGTGAAACCACCCTAGAATCATGAATTACCTACGTTGATTTTATAGACGAGTTTCTTAGGCCGGTGACAGCGTCCTAGAAGCATGATATCTAATAATTAGCAATTGATTTTATAGTTTTATCCCTATAGGCATGCTATCTGAGTGAAGCAGTACAAAGGCAGTTGATTGATTATTAGACCTATAGCCATGGTATCTAGATGAGCAGTACACCAAAATAATTGAAGTAATTGATATACAAATTATTTGAAGTCCTATAGGCATGGTATCTAAGTAAGTGAAAAAATATTGCATTGTTGCGCCCTATAGACATGTTTTCGAAGAATTTTGAATAGCAGACATGGAACAGGTGTAGCAGATATCGGAACTAACATGTTTGACAAAGTGAAGTGTGTGCATGACTCCTATAGGCATGATGTCTATCAGTGTACAGAAATAAAACATGTTAAACAACAAGTAGAGCACATAGACCCTATAGACATATTTTCTACCCTTTCATATAAGTATTAGAATACCCCAGCTCTCTTTTTACTAATTTCCCCATCATTCAAATTTACAAGCTATTACATATCACTATTAAACAATTACATACCCAAATACAATAGAGGATAACCCAACAGTACATCTGGGTCTTCGAATAGGCTCAAGACTTCATGCAGATAGCAGGCCCAAACTCCAAGCGCAACTAGTATACTTCGAAAAACCTCAAGAACAAAAGGCAGGCCCAAAATACCAAGCCCAAACGATGCTAATGATTAAGCTAATGGATGCTAAGTTCGGACACACAAATAACAGAATTAGTCTCAAACTGCAATTGGCAAACTATTCTAAGCAATGTCGTGCTCAAATTGGGGAAACATATCAAACACATATGAGGCAAGTTCATGTTTATCACACCAAAAGTAGAGTTTAAGAGCAATAGGATTATTTCAAACTAAGTTTCAGAAATTAGCCTGGTCCAGAACTATCCTAAGGAGCTTTAAACAGGGGTTCAAGCATGGGAATCTAACAGTGTCATGGGAAAGACTATATAGACTTAATATAAGAGCCTATTGAGGACAACTAATTTTCAAGGCTTAACATGTGAACTGTTAAGGTAAATACCAACCATCACACAAGGTTTTACATTCAACATATGAGCATTCCTAAGGCAAGCAGGCATCACACGAAGAAGGATGGAATAGACTAGGCATATGTCAAATTTCACCCTAGGAGTGTCGAAATGATCAGTGAGCACACGAAAGCAAAGCAACAAGTTCGCCTAGGAATTGTAATGGTATTGGCATATAGAATTCATATAATCACAGACAGTTTAGAGAAGTGGCAGTTTGTACATGAAAGTCTTAGCAAAGACACAGTCCAATGGGTTCTAGGCATGCATTGGTTCTCTAAAATGATCTAAGTCATGACAAACAACAAACCAAATTACACTTAAACATGGAGGTGAGCAATTAATCAAGCTGGAAACTTATAGCGGGCATGCACTAAGGCTGACATATTAAGGTAAGTACTTATACATCATTGTCGCAAAACTTGCTGAGAAATAGCAAATTACACATAGGAGGATTCAGCATGAAGAGAGTAATTTTAGCAAGAACATAGTCTCAAAAGGGTTTTGGCAAAGCAACGCAATCATCATGAATCAACTTAGCTATCCTCATGTGAGTTGACATCAAACTTGCACAGGATTGAAGCTAATGAAACTACATAATGGTGCTAAACAAGCAGAATTGTATACACAGTAGCATAATATCATAATTAACTCAGAGAAATTCAAACAACACTAGTGTGCATAACACAAAGAAAAAGAGTAAAGTTACTAGAGGACATGGCACTAACCAGTTGCAAACAAACAAATAAAGAAAATCTCAGAAATAACAACAATTGCAGGTGAGTGACGATAGACCCCAAACCCCCAGTGCTTCAGAGTTTACAAGGGCCTCAAAATGGACCCCGAGCAGTGCTTGCACTGGAGAAGGCCGACAGAATATGGTGGCCTTGGCTTCCAGCCGGCCAAGAGCTCAATTTCAGGATAGTATCGAATAAAGAAGAGTGAGGGGGTAGTTTTTAAGGTGATTCCAGAAAATATTCAAGTGTCTCAGAAGAAGTGAACGAGTGAGATAAAAGTATAGTAAGAGTAATAGCAGTCAAAATTAGGTCTGTTAAAGGGGATTAGGGAAGGGGTTTATATAGTGATAAAATAGGATGAACAAACAAAAAAAAATAATCAATTAAATTTAAATCAGGAAAGAAAATATTGCATGCAATCTATAATAGGACTATTAAAAGAAAAATCGGAATCCAAACCCTAGTTTGAGTCGAACTTAGGGCAAATTAGTCACAAGCCCCAATCGTAGGGGAATCAACAGGGCTATACCATATACATGAGAGATTTTCTCTTCTCCAGTGCATAGAGCCACAATAGCATCTAGAATCATAGAATCAAAGCGTGATCTAGCTTGTCATAAGTGAAATGGTAACGAAAGTTACCATAAAACGAGTAATAGTAACAGGAAAAGGTAAGTAAACCCGCGTATGGACGCGTATAAGGAAAAGATAAGCAGAGATCTCCATGGTCGGGTGGGGTTTAACGTGAGAGTGAAGATGAGAGAGTGCAGGGGTGGCTGAGTGAGGGAAATGAGATTAGGGTTAGAGGGGAGGGATATATAGAAAAGGGTTAGTTTATTAGGGGTCGTTGATCATTTGAGATCAACGGCCAAGATAGGAAGGGGAGCGGGTCGGGTCGTTCAAATGGGTACCGACCGGGTCAAATTAGAGGGTTGTTTGGCTTGGGCTCTTGGTGTTGGGCTAATGATTTGGGCCAGATTTGGTCCGAGATTAGCCCTATGTTAGGGGCTATATTGTACCTTCTTCTTTTAAACCCCCGGAAGAAGACGTAACTGAAAACGTCGCAACTTCCCTTCCAACTACTGGTAACGACAAAGGGAAAGTTACGGGAGTAGATTTCTCCCATACAGTCCCAAAAGTTTATTACCAAAGTCATCCCGCTAGTCCAACCCCTAGCGATATGTATCCTCCTCATACCAAGTGAGACGGAACGAAGTGCAGTATAAAATTACTTGAAAATAGTATAAGAAAAGCCCTTTAAAACTTACAAGAGTTTTATTGATTGAACATTAAAAACATTGCAGCGGAATTAAAGAGAATACAGAGGGGAGAGAGGTCTTGAAAATTGGAGAATTTTCTGATGCCTCTTACAATGGGGAATGGGAGTCTTAAATAGACTAAGAGAAAGATGCCTTTGATCTTAGGCGTACAATTGTGCGGTCTGATTTGATCGACAATCTGAAGTGGTCGACAAACAGAAATGGGTGGTCCAATCTCTTTTTAAAAGCAAACAGTAAAAGTTGTCTTCTTTTTAAAAGGTGAACAGTAAAAGGATAAGATTCCTTTGCTGATGGAGACTCTGTCGGTCCTTGCTGATAGAGACTCTATCTGTGCAGACTTCACTAGACGTCGTTTGGGTCCATGTATGCCAAAGCAATTCCTTTTGGGTCACACATGTCACCATTACTGCTTTCTCCTGTAGAAGCAGCGTCTTCAATCAATTGCATGATTTGGTTTTCTTCATAGTCTTCTATGTTTTGTACAGCTTGTTTCAGCTTTTCTTTGAGAGCTGTCTTGGAAGGTGAAGCTTTCTGGAAGCCTTGTTGAACATTCTTCGGGACCTTAGGGATTTGTTGCTTAGGAGTCCATCCCTTGATCTTGACTTCTTTAGATAGATATTTGATTCTATCAAATTCTGCCTTGGTGAAGTTCCAACTAATAATGAAGGATATACGTTTTTGGGTAAAATATTTGCACATTTTAATGTGCTCTGGTAGAGTAGAAATGGCCTCTTTGGTCTGAAAATCATCAAACCTGTTGAGGAATTGTTGAGGGAGGATTTCTCTGTTTTCTCCGAATAAGTTCCACCATTCGTAGAACCATCTGGGAATTACATCTTTAGTAATATCTAAGCTATATTTGACAAACCAAGTATGTCCTGGCCTAAGATACATAAAATTAAACCATGCTGCTTTGTAATCGTGCCAGCAATAAGTCTGGGGACGATGCGTCATGGTAAGTGCAACTGGTGTGTGCAAATGATCTACAAACCACTCAAAAGGTGATAAAATTTTCTTAATTGTAAACCTAGAATAATTAATAAATCCTGGTCTATTTTGACATAAAGTATGTTCTACTTCAATTGAGTCAGTATCAATGAGGATGGCTTCTTAAAATCTCCTCGTCTTGTATGGAGTTTCAGTATCCACATAATTGAAATCCGTATAACATAGTTTGATTAAGTCTTCTAGTCTGAGACCTTCATACTCTTTATCTAGAGCTAATATGGGTAATACCTGGAGGGTAATGTACTCAAACTTTTCTTCTTTGTGAAGATCTTCTTGTGGTGTCTTCTTAACTGAAGGGTTGACTGCTTCTGCAAAAGTCTCCGGGACTTTCATGGCATAGCTCTCTTTTGTCTGAACTGTAGAGCTAGATGCTGATCCTTTTTCTAAAGGCTTAGGATGGGGGTTGGTATGTTTCTCTGAGGGAACTGGAATTGGTGCTGGTAATTTTGGGTATTCAGCTAGAGCTGTATACCGGTTTTGGAAAGAAAGTTGTGGCCTTTGAGGGGCTGATGTCTTTGTGGGAGTAATGGTAAGAGGAACAAATGGTCTAGCCATTTGAGGTTTAATGATCTCTTTTCCTCTGGAAGGAGCGTTAGGTCTGAAGGGCCTCATTTTTTCCCTGTAAAAATTCTCTTGTTAGAAAATCAGGTAAAGAGTTTTCTTCTCCTTTGATAAATTCGATTTTAAAATCAAAGTTAGACAGTAGAGCTTGCCATCTAGCAAATATCTGTTTTGAAACGAGATTTTTAACATCTTTTTGAAGAATTTCTTTAGCAGATTTACAATCTACTCTGACCAAAAATTTTTTGTTAATAAGATCATCTTGGAATTTAGTGATACATAGCACTATAGACAAGACTTCTTTCTTAACAGTAGAATAATTTTTCTGAGCGGAATTCCAGATTCCTGAGGTAAAACGAACCAATTGTTCATAAGACTCAATGAAAATCTTTTGTTTAAGGATACCTCTGTAACCTATGTCTGAAGCATCTGTTTCAACTATCATAGAAGCTTCTGGGTTAGGGATTCCTAAGCAAGGAAGGTTTTGCACAAGTTTTTTGACTTGGATGACAGACTGTGCTTGTTCTTGACTCCACGGGATAGGATTCTTCCTAAGTCGTTTGTAAAGAGGCTCACAAACCTGTCTAATGTTGGGGATAAAATCATCAACGTAATTGAGGCTTCCTAAGAATCTCTGTAGTTGAGTTTTATCAGTAATTTCATTAGGGAACTTAGATGAGAATTCTATGGCTCTGCAGATAGGTTTGTAATACCCCTGGTAAAGGTCGTGTCCTAAGAACCTAATAGCGGTTTGGAAGAGCTTAATCTTCTGGACGCTAACTACTAAACCATTTCTCTTAATAACTTTCAGGAAGGTATTGAGATGCTTTAAGTGAGAATCTATGTTATCAGAAAATATAAGAACATTATCTATATAAACAATAGACATATAACTGTAATCATTAAAGATGGAGTTCATGATATTCTGAAACTCAGATGGGGCATTCTTGAGCCCAAATGGCATTCCATTCCATTCTTACTGACCGAAAAGAACATTAAAAGCCGTTTTGTATCTGTCTTTCTCAGCTACTTGAATTTGCCAGAAATCAGATTTCATATCGAACTTACTGTAAATATTGGCTTTGTAAGTTCTTTTCAAGAGATCCCTTTTGTTGGGGATGGGATATCTAATCCATTTAAGGACAGCATTCAAAGGTTTATAGTTTATAACTAATCGTGGGGCACCTCTTTCTTTCTCTGCACTCTTGTTAACATAAAATGCAGAGCAACTCCAAGGGCATCTAGAGGGACGAATAATATTATTTTTGGGAAGATTTGAAATCTCATTTTTGCAAATTTCCATCATTTCATGATTCATCTGAATAGGTCTTGCCTTGGTAGAGATAACCTGTTCATTGAATCCTTCTATGTAAGGAAGTTCGACTAAATGCTTTTTTCTTTCCCAAAAGACGTTAGGAAAATCAGAGCATATTTCTTTTTCAAAATTGTTTTGAAGATTAGCTATTTTAGTAACTATCTCCGGGGGTTTTAAAATCTGCTCGATTTTCTTAACTTTTATTTCATCTTTTAAAAAGGTGACATGCTGAGATAATTTGTTAATACGAAAAATGGTATTTTTCCTAATAAAATCACTCTCATCTTGTGAAAGGGTTTTAACAAAAGGAAAATATAATTCTTTTCCTAGTATTTGAGTAGAAATACCGTCTAAGCCAGTAATGAAAGGTTTTATCTGGGTGATAAAAGGAATTCCTAGAATGATATCTTCATTAATATCTTCAGTAATAATAAAATCATTTGTCAAGCAAATACCATTATTACAAATATGAGCTTTAGAAAGCTTATAATTAATACGGAGTTGTTCTCCTGTAGCGGAGTATAATTTGGAAGTACTTTTTTCTAAGTACTGGGTTGGAACAATACCTTTCATGATGCAGTTACGATCTTCACCACTATCAAGCAAAGCGATTTTGTTAATAGCGAAGTGTTTGCTAATAACAATCTTGATAGGAATATGGCAACTCTGGGGTTTGACACTGGTGATTACCGTAAGGCCGGGAGCCTGAGATGATGAAGTCTTATCCTTGGTAAGACGAAGGTTGATAGAGTCTTCGTTTTCAGAATGATACTCGCTTTGATGAAGACTAGGTTCTCCTTCATTTTCTGACTTATATTCATAAGTCTTAGCTTGTTTGAGAACCTGTTCTGTTAGAACATCAAGTTCGACCTTTCCAAGTCTGCCTTTGATATTCTTGATTTCTTCCTTAAGTTCTGAGACTTCATGTCTTAGATCGAAAATCGAAGGTTCAGCTGGTTTGTCGAAGCGAGCCATAACTTGCTTCATGCTAAATGGTTCAATAACTGACCTAGTCTTAGGTCTGTCATTTTGATGAGTGAGAATAAGATTCTTGAGTTCAATCAAGTATTTCTTCCTAGACTCATCAGGAATTCCTAGAATGATATCTTCATTAATATCTTCAGTAATAATAAAATTATTTGTCAAGCAAATACCATTATTACAAATATGAGCTTTAGAAGGCTTATAATTAATACAGAGGAGATTGCAAAGGTTCCTCATAAAATAAATAGAAAAGAGTTAAGGAAGAATTAGTTACCATTTTCAAAATTCGGCGTATAATATGGCTTGGTCTTCTTCCTTCTTTATTCCTTTATTTTGATGAAGCCACTCTTTAGCTTCGTTGTGTCCATAATATGACTTCCCAAGCATCTTAGATCATTTCTTTTCTGTCTTATTAATAAGTCAAATTCTTTATGCCAAACATAGTTTTGCTAAGTAACTAGCATTATGAAAGTGCTGTGATTACATCCAAAAAAAAAATAACAACAAAAAACTCATGGGATCCCACAAGTGGGATCTGGGGAGGGTAGTGTGTATGCTGACCTTACCCCTACCCTGGGAAGGTAGAGAAGTTTACGATAGACCCTCGGTTCAGGAAAGATGAAATAAAACAGTAGCAACAAGCAATAACAATAGCAAGATACTGAGAAAACCGAAGCGAGCGACAGTGAGAGAACAACAAATAGCTAGAAAATAGATGGAAAGAAGCAGTAGCAATAAGCAATAACAACAACGAATACCAAGAAATCAAAGCGAAAGATAGTAAGAAAGCAGTAGGTAATAAAAGCAATCTAAAAACAAGGAAACTAAAAAACTAACATTAATACCACCGGCACGGAAACGAAACCGCTCTACTACCTACTAGCCTTCTACCTTAATTCTAGACCTCCATACCCTCATATCAAGGGACATGTCCTCGGTAAGCTGCAGTAGTGCCATGTCCTGCCTCATCACCTCTCCCCAATACTTTCTTTGGCCTCCCTCTACCTCTTCTCATACCCATCAAGACCAACTGCTCACACCTCGTTACTGGGGCATCTATGCTTCTTCTTTTCACATGCTCGAACCATCTTAACCTTGCTCCTCGCATCTTATCTTCCACGGGGGCCAATCCCACCTTCACCCGAATATCATCATTTCTAATATTATGCAACCTGTTATGCCTGCACATCCATCTCAACATACTCATCTCAGTTACTCCCATCTTCTGGATATGAGAGTTTTTGATTGGCCAACACTCTGCCCCATATAACATAGTCGGTCTAATTGCCACTCTGTAGAACTTACCTTTAAGTTTCGGAGGCACATTCTTATCACACAAGAAGCCGGATGCTAGCCTCTATTTCATCCACTCTGTCCGAGATGATGTGTGACATCCTCGTTAATCTTCCCATTTCCTTGGATAAATGACCCAAGGTACTTGAAACATCCTCTCTTAGGGATGACTTGTGAATCAAGCCTCACGTCCATGTCCGCATCCTTGGTCTCGTCGCTGAACTTGCACTCCAAGTATTCTGTCTTAGTCCAACTCAACTTAAAACCTTTAGACTCTAGAGTCTGTCTCCAAACTTCCAGCCTCTCGTTGACACCGCCTCGCGTCTCGTCAATCAGTACAAACTGCAATGTCATCCGCCGTGAATAACATACACCATGGCACCTCCGCTTGAATATGGCGCGTGAATGCGTCCATCACTAAGGCAAATAAGAACGGGCTAAGAGCTGAGCTCTGGTGCAACCTCATCACAACAGGAAAATATTTCGAGTCTCCTACCACAGTCCTCACCCGAGTTTTAGCTCCATCATACATGTCCTTAATCACCCTAATGTACGCTTCAAGAACACCTTTAGTCTCCAAACATCTCCATAGAACCTCCCTAGGGACTTTGTCGTATGCTTTCTCTAGGTCAATGAATACCATGTGCAAATCCTTCTTCCTCTCCCTATATTGTTCCACCAATCTCCTTACAAGATGAATGGCTTTCTATAGTCGAACGATCCTGCATGACTCCGAACTGGTTTTAAAAAATAGACACCGTCCTCCTAACTCTCACTTCAATCACTCTCTCCCAAACCTTCATAGTATGGCTAAGTAATTTGATAGAAACCCCCAAAAGAACTAAACTATACAAAAGATTTTATGAACTGCAATAGGTGTTAGACATCATCTATCCACTCCACTTTACACCAAAAAGAAATCAAAAGTATACATTCAGATTTGATCTTCAGTATAGAGCTGTTGTTTCCTTTGAAACATCTTTTATTCCATTCCTTCCAAATGCCCACCAAATGCATGCAAGTATGGAGTTCCAAGCCTTTTTCAGTTTCTTAGATGAGCCCTTTCTGTTCCAGCATAGTACCAGATCAGCAGGTGAACTGGGCATGGCCCATTTCAGGTTTAAAACATTGAAGAACATTTGCCAAATCTGAGAAGTGAATGGACAATGCAAAAAAAGGTATTTGTTTGATTTAGATTCTCCTCCACATAGAAACATTTGCTGGCTAGTTGTATTCCCCTCTTTTGTAAGTTGTCTTGAGTTAGACAATAACTACCCATGTAAAGCACTTCACTTTCACGAGTGCCTTTGAGTTCAAAACTTCACTGAATAGGAACCATCTCTCTGCCCCTTTCAAATTAAACTGTCTTCGCTGTTGTTTAAATTTGGAACTGTGGAAAGAAGACCGAAAAATCAGTAATTCTACCCATTTCCTAGTCTCTTTACCTGCACAAGGTAGGGGTAAGATTTGCGTACACTCTACCCTCCCTAGACCCCACTTGTGGGAATATACTGGATATGCTGTTGTTGTTTGTTTGTTCTGCCCATTCCCCAGTCGTTTAGTTTTCTCCTGAAAATAATGTTCCAATAGCTGACTTTTGTACTTTGTGCTACACTGAGATTGCTGTCCACTGCTAGGGTAAAAAGGGTTGGGAACTAATCTTTTAGAGGGGAATGCCCAATCGTTATGTCTTTCCAGAAAATGGCCTTCCTTCCATTGCCAATTTGAGTTAATGCCTTTCTTTTATCTTTTGAGGTGGAATCAACATATAGCATATCGACCACGCCTTTCAACATGAATTCATCATTCTCATAAACCAGAATGTGATAAAACAAAGGAGAAGCACTCATGAAATACCCCAAAAACTTGAGAAATCTTAAGTATAACATCATACTGGTATTTATTAACTCATCCAAACAAAGAGGAAGAGATTGTCATCCACCTAATCTCAAGATATTGGTAAATGGAGGAAAGTGTCAAAATTGAAGATTTTAATAGGTGATCTATTATAGCACACACAGTGGTACAATTGGAAGAAGCAATACTTGTCTTTTGGTGGCAGATTAACATTGGTTAACAGTGTTTTCTATGGCATTCCAACATATTTAATTTCCCTTATTCCCATAACAGCAATTGTTGAAAAGAAAATCAATAGTTGAGGAATGACCTCTTATGGGAGGGCAACTCTGAAAGGAGAAGGTTTCACTTAGTTAAAGGCAAGATGTGAGAATGTCTAAAAAGGGAGGAGAAATTGGAATCAAGAACCTCACGTAGCATAATAAAAGAATGTTATACAAATGGCCCTGGAGATATAATATAACTAGTTTTGGTTGATGCGCTTTGCGCATGTACCTATATCGATAAGTATACAAATTTAAAAGATCACATAAACTATTATTAAACAATGTGCTTCAGTTATAAAGTAGAAATTAAACAAAAAGTGTAAATTCCTAAATTATTGATCTCATTTAGCTAGCTCAATAAAGTAGAAGTCCTTGCTCTCAGAAGTTATTAGATGCCTTATTGTGATAAATGAGGATTTCTGTCATCAAGTAAAGAGTTGGAGGAAATCAAGGCGCATCCACTTCGTCATCTCAGTCTCTTGTTGTGCATTCCACACATAAATGGATAACTCAAACCCTTACCTTGACTACTTTGTCGTGGAAAACGTCAATGACATAATCGTTGTAATATCTTATGAAAATTATTGTTATTTTCGTGTACTAATATTGAAAACAAACAAGTAACACAAAAATACATCATGATTCTTCAAAGATTTTGTAAAATAACAAAAATTGAAAGCCGAATCTTTTGGTCCTTTAGAGATTTGGGAATGATTAGTCCTATAGTTCCTTAAAAAAATTGTAAGTGACAATGGAAAGTCTTAAAATGACAAATGTTAAGTTAATATTTGACAGTAACTTAATATATAAAAGAAATGATAGTGAGAATGTAAACTCTTATTGCTTCAAGTAGTATCTTTATAAATTTGACTCTTAATACTATACTATAATCATTTTATGTTGTATTTTCTAATTTCTTTCATTACCAATATTTATCTTATAAAAACAAATTTATGTACCCTAAGAGTTTTGCAACTTAAAAAATAATTTACTTATATGATAAATTTGAAAAAGAATTGAATTTGATTATTAGCTAATTAGTTATTAGATGCCTTATTGTGATAAATGAGGATTTCATCATCTCAGTCTCTTGTTGTGCGTTCCACACATAAATGGATAACTCAAACCCTTACCTTGACCACTTTGTCGTGAAAAACGTCAATGACATAATCGTTGTAATATCTTATGAAAATTATTGTTATTTTCGTGTGCTAATATTGAAAATAAACAAGTAACACAAAAATACATCATGATTCTTCAAAGATTTTGTAAAATAACAAAAATTGAAAGCCGAATCTTTTGGTCATTTAGAGAGTTGGGAATGATTAGTCCTATTGTTCCTTAAAAAAATTGTAAATGACAATGCAAAGTCTTAAAATGACAAATGTTAAGTTAATATTTGACAATAACTTAATATATAAAAGAATTGATAGTGAGAATGTAAACTCTTATTGCTTCAAGTAGTATCTTTATAAATTTGACTCTTAATACTTATAATCATTTTATGTTGTATTTTCTAATTTCTTTCATTACCAATATTTATCTTATAGAAACAAATTTATGTACCTTAAGAGTTTTGTCAACTTAAAAAATAATTTACTTATATGATAAATGTGAAAAAGAGTTGAATTTGATTCTTAGCTAATTAGTTAATTCAATGACCTAATTATTTTTTCTTAATATTAAAAGAAATAATTTATTCTTATTGATCCAAATTCTTAATATTAACTCATCTCAAGGTTTAAATATTTAATTGTAATTTTTAACTTTATCTAAAAGAATTCTATTTTCAAATGGTAAAACAACTTAATGTAGTATTTCGCTTTTGGATCTTTATGTTGCAGAATCATTTTTGTGAACCACTTATTGCTCTCTATCTCTAATATTCTTAAAACATTTTCTTAGTCATTTTTTATAATTATTGAGTTTAGTTTTCAAATATTAATTATACAAAACATCGATGAATAAAAAAATATTTTTGGGTAGAAAATTATTTCAGTTATAGTATGTTGATATATTTTAGTTCATATATAGTACAAAGATAACAGAAAATTTACAGTTTGTTATACTGTTCGAATAAGATAATTAAAATCTTAATTAATTTTAAAGTTTTAAATATTAGGACTTTCTATATAGTTCAAATAAGGGATAATTTTAAAAATAAAATTTTGTTGATTTCAAAGTTCAAAATATTAAAACAAATTAAATACAAATTTTTAATAACTTCATTACTTCGTAAAATAAAAAACAAGAAGCCCAGTTAAATCCCACAAGTGGGGTCTGGGAGGGTAATGCGTACGCAATCCTCACCCCTACCTTGAGAAAGTAGAGAGGCTGTTTCCTGTAGACCCTCGTCTCCGAAAAGATACAAAAGTAAAACGGATAAAAGGCTCAGGAAAGGTAAAAACAGGAAATAACAATAAGCAACAATGCCAACAAGGCAATTAGAAAATCAAAGTGCAAGAATCAACAGGTAATAACACTCCACGACAAACCTCTCGCACCTCCTTATTGGGGCATCGACGCCTCTCCTCTTTACATGTCCGAACCATCTAAGTCTCGCTTTCCGCATCTTGTCCTCCACCGGAGCCACTCTTACCTTGTCCCGAATAACTTCTTTCCTAATCTTATTTGGCCTGGTGTGCTCGCACATCCATCTCAACATCCTCATTTATGCCACTTTCATCGTTTGGACATGGGAGTTGTGGACTGGCCAGCACTCAGCCCCATACAACATAGTCGGTCGGACTACCTCTCTGTAGAACTTACCTTTAAGTTTTGATGGCACATTCTTATCACACAAGACACCGGAAGCGAGCCTCCATTTCATCCACCCAGCCCCGATACGATATGTGACATCCTCATCAATCTCACCATTCCCCTGAATAATTGACCCTAGGTACTTGAAACTATCTCTCCTAGGAATGACTTACGAATCCAACCTCGCATCCCCGTCCACTTCCTGAACCGCACCACTGAACTTACACTCCAAATATTCTCTTGGTCCTGCTCAATTTGAAACCTTTAGACTTTAGAGTCTGCCTCCAAACCTCTAGCCTTGCGTTAACACCGTCTCGCGTCTCATCAATCAGAACAAATATCGTAAAAGAAAGAAGAACAAGAAAAATATTCTAAGAAACAAACTGATTTCTTTAAGAGTATATCCGATTTTCTTTCCTCTGTTTTCTTTTTATTGAAAGATGTGTGCGGGTATTCTGGAATTTTATGTGAAAGTCATCATCGTATAGTTCGTGAAAGATTAGAATTCTTTGGCAGGTAGGTTAATGTTTCGTCTCTGTGAAGATTCTTTTGTTCCCTCCTTGGTATAAAATAAATATGGCAGATAAAAAAGTGTTTGAGCTGATGCATTCAACCTCTCTTATTCTTTTTCCCCCTTTTTTAACGTCTTAATTCGGAATTTTATGAATGATGTGATGTTAAGCAGTGGAAAGATTTATGTAAGGTAACATTTTAATCGATTTTAAAGTTTCTGCATAGTTTAAATAGGGAAAGCTTTAATAGCCAAAATCTTAGTTTATTTTGAAGTCCTACATATAGGAAAATAATTAAATGTGTTCCTAAATATTAGAGAAATAACTAAATGATTATTCCTTAATAGTAGAAATTAATTAAGTAATTATTTCTGAATATTAGGAAAATAATCAAATGACTATTTTATCCCGTATAAATTGTATTTTAAAGGGATAAAAAGATGAACGACATTTCGGTAAGGGCCTTCGTTTAATATAATATAGATGAGGATAGAATTGAGTTGTGGAAAGAGGTCGTTAACATAAAGTATGGCAAGGAGGACTGCTGGAACCCAAATCGACTGTGCTGGTTAGAAATACATAGAAGGTGTTTTCATGGAGAGAAGAAACAGATAGTTGTTAAATAATAAATATAAATCTCTAGAGAGTTTAATTTACTGGTGCAAGGAGATGACATTAGATGAGTTATTAGATGTTTTAGAATTCTTAAACTCATTAAGATGACTGTATGTAATGATTCTTGGAGTCCTTTGTAATTCTGTTATTTTTTGGTAGTGTAACTCCTTCGTACTTGCTTCAATAAAATTGCTTTATAAAAAATAAAAAAAATAATCACCAAAAATCAAGATAGTCTTAAAAAGCTGAAAACTCTTAAAAGTTAAGAGTCTTGTACAATTGTTTGATTATGGAAGATATGCAAGACCATTTGTTTAATTGAAAAAGCCTTTTATTTACATAAATTAGAGAAAGGCTAGGATTGAGAAAATTTACAATATAAGAATTGAACTTTAAAGATACAATTTTTTTAAAGAAATTAGAAGTGATGAAACACCTAATGTAAAAGTGGGATTTTTTTTTTTGGGGGGGGGGGGGGGGGGTTCACTTGGTAAGTACATTCACCTTCTTTTTTGGATAATAAGGTAAAAAACATATTAAGGAATGGCAGAGATTGCAGTATTTTGGTCATACTAGTTATGGAAGCTTTGAGCAGAATGATGATGGATAGAGTTGTGACAGGAGGGTTTTTGAGGGGGTTTTCTGCAGCAATCGGTGGACAATGTTTTGTGAGGGTGTCTCATCTTTTGTTTGCAGTACATTCACCTTCTTTTTTGGATAATAAGGTAAAAAACATATTAAGGAATGGAAGAGATTGCAGTATTTTGGTCATACTAGTTATGGAAGCTTTGAGCAGAATGATGATGGATAGAATTGTGACAGGAGGTTTTTTGAGGGGGTTTTCTGCAGCAATCGGTGGACAATGTTTTGTGAGGGTGTCTCATCTTTTGTTCGCAGATGACACATTGTATTTTGTGATACCGATAGAGCTCAGTGGGCTTACTTGAGACAAGTGTTGATAGGGTTCCGTGATGCAGCCATCTGTTGTGATCACAGGTTCTTGGTTTTGATCGCAGGCTGTGCAATCCAATCGCGGATGTCCAGTTTTGCCAGTTTCAGCAACTCCAAATTGCTCTTCTTGTGCCATTTGTCCCTTGATTCATGGTCCCTTCTTGAACTCAACTTACGGTATATTGTAAACTCCCATGGATGTCTTTAAAGATCCTTCTATTGCATCCATCTTCATGAATAGCCCATGCAACTCCTTGAGTTATTTAGCTTGGCTCCTAAGAGTCTTGATGCCCCTTGATTCACATCAGCAATGTTAATTGGCGTGGCTAATCGGAAATCCAGGTTTTAGAGAGGCTAGAGGATGCAAGCTAGGGTCCGGGAATTAGGGTCTCTTAATTTTATCGCTAAATCAAGACAGAAAAGAAGAGAGTCCAAGCAGAAGAGGTCATTGTCTGTTGACTGTTGGTAAAGTTAAGTTAGGAGAGATGAAGTATGTGAGTGTGTTGGGTTGTCAGTTGGGTCTTTTGGGATAAATCTAAAAGAGCCTGAGAACATATTCCGAAAGGAGAAAAGAGGGAAATTTTACCTTATCAGTAGTATATGGTTTAGATAATAGTGGAGGAAAGAGACATTCTAGTGCATTCCCACCATGATTAATGGTACTCCAATTGGTTTCTTTGGTTATGTTTAAGTGTCGAAAAATGGATCTTGGTTCTAATATCCAAAACTATCAATAAGATTACAGTCTATGCACTTAACCAACATGAGAATTTGATGTGAAAGAATCAGGACAGCATATTCTGCCCCTCCTTATATGAGATAAACAGGATATTTAGTTAGAGCACTAGTGGGGTGAGATAATATCTTGTACTCAATGGTGGCAAATGGTGGGCTTGAGTTCGATTTTCGCGGGCTGAAAACTGGTTGGATGCAAAACAGTTCATCCACCAACGGCCCGTGTTCTATACAAGTCAGAAGCTGGTTGGGTAATTAATGGTTCGGGAAATTTCTTTAAACCCATTTTATATAGGTGTTTTCAAACTTTGATATAGCTGGAGAAGATCTTTTATTCTTTTTTTGGTGGGAGAATGTATCACCGAAACGGGACATGTAATGTACTTTATGTGTAACAGCACATTTGAATCAATAAAAATCCAACCAGAAAAGATACATTTGAATAAACTATGTATAAAATCTGTGAAGAAATAACCTATTAACAGTGTAATAACATAAAAAAAATATCGTGCTTCTGTAGCTTAAGGTTTCTTTCATAACGGTAAATATTGAAAAGCTCATTGTGGAGTTAATACAACAACAACAACAACAACAACCCAGTAGAATCCCACTAGTGGGGTCTGAGGAGGGTAGAGTGTACGCAGACCTTACCCCTAACCCGAAGGGGTAGCCATTGCGGGTTAATAGTATTAGGTAAATCATCGTTTTTTTTTAGATGTTGAGATAGCTGAACCCTATGTTCTATTTGGAGAATATCTCCATGATTTTCAAGAGCTACTGCTGGAGTTGATTGTGACTTATGTTAATGAAATTAGGTAAAACATCATCTGAGCTAATATAGTTGTACAAATTCCATTTGGGTTTGCAAAACAATTGAAATAACAAAGACATCTACTGAGATGCAAAGGTAAACATACACATTTTATCCTCTTCGTGCATGAGAAAATATTGAAGTTATGTCTTCTGGTCTAATGTCATCTGTTCTATTAGGTTTTTCTTCATAGTAACATGAGTTCGATGTGAACTTAATTATTGTTAGCCCTTGTATCCGTTTTGATGAGTTTGGAATGTTACAATTTGGGCCTTGGTATTAACATGTATTAATTTGATGTACTTGCTTGGTTCAACCTGACTACAACTGACTTATGATTTTATCTTTAACAGGAGCCAGATTTTAAAATGTTCAGCATTGTGGGACGATTGATTCCATTACAATGTTGTACTTCTGTACGACTCATAGATCTCAAATTCCGAACGAAATATTGCTTGTTCTTACCCATGCAAGAGATTTTGAATATTTTCTTCAACTACTATAAGAAAGAGGTACTTAAACAAATAAAAAAACATTCATTTAAAAATGTCAAACCAACTTGTTTGGGACTGAGGCGTTGTTGTTGATTAGCTATGGTCTGAAACTTCTTTTATCTTTTTTCTATAAAGACGTTGGTCTTCCGCAGAAGTAAACCCATTCAGGATTGTAGTGAGAAGATTCTTGATATTACTGGTATGTCCAGAATTTAATTGATATTGAATAATGATTCTTTAGAAATATTTTCATAAAAGTTGACTCCTGTAGGTGAGTGGTTCATCAATCTAGATAAGTCAAAAGACGGTCAGGTAATTTATCTATTTTGGTAATTTGTCTATTTGTTTTTTAGACATTTATAATTTTAATCCGTATGTTTTAGTAACTTTTTGTTATTTGGTTTTAGCACCATCATTATGTGGTGTCACAAGCAGACTCTTGTTATTGGTCTTTACTGCTCAGAAAAGCTAAAGGGCCCAATGATTGTCGAGTAAGTTGGCAATCTAAGTAAATTTCTTGACATTTAGTGTTATGTGACGCTCTTTGTTCATGAACGTTGATATTGTACAGATTATCCTGTGCACCCTGGATGTGGAGGTTTCGCAGATGAAAAATGCTAATGATAAGGTGACCGTGGATGTACTAAGTGACACAGAAAAAATTGATCTGAGCAACATTGATGTCAATAATTGTGATAAACTGGGGGTTATACTCCATGTTGAAAATCGGGTTAGTACTTTGTTAATAGTATAAAAAATTTGCATTTTCTTTGGACATATATATTGAACTTTTTAAAAGTTAAAAGCAACAAATAGAGGTGTTCAAGAAAAACCTAAAATCAAACAACCTAACAAAACCAATGTAAAAAACCGACGTACTCTTTGGCTTGGTTTGGTTCTGCTTTCAATTTAAAAAGAACGACAA
Source organism: Nicotiana tomentosiformis (assembly GCF_000390325.3). Taxonomy (NCBI): domain Eukaryota; kingdom Viridiplantae; phylum Streptophyta; class Magnoliopsida; order Solanales; family Solanaceae; genus Nicotiana; species Nicotiana tomentosiformis. The sequence goes on from NC_090819.1 coordinate 115,728,119, forward strand.
TATATATATGTTTATTTTCTTATGACCATAAATATTTTGGTTTATCGAGATACTTTATATGTATCTTTAGCCATAAAAAAGTTGTATAGACATATTTGTGGTTCTTGCTTGAGTTTTCTGTTCTTCTTTGTTCAAGTTATTTATGAGTGATTTGCTTATTGTTTTAATATTAAAGTTAAGTTTGAAAACATATATGGATGTAAGGTTATTTGATTTATGGAAGTGAATAATTGCCATGTCTCATAATGAAGTTTATTACTGATAGTCAATAGATAATAGGTTAATCAATTTATTCGATTCTTGTTAAACATATACCGTCACATGAGAAATTCTGTCTTTAGCTCCAATATATTGAATGAAATGGATTTGTGTTTCACGTGAAAAGAAAAATAAAAAAAATTGAAACAGACAATGGTAGTGCATACGGAAGAGGGCAGAAAGAGCAAGTGGTACCGTAGGGGAGAAAGAGAAATGGAACGGGAAGAGGTGGTAGGGAGAAGAGGGTTTGGGTAAGTGGAGAAACTCAAAAGTCGGAAGTAGGGAGATTCTGGGGGAAACAGGCTACTATAATTAGTAGCCATCGGTAGTTTCCGGGGCACGTAAATGTTCGATTAAGATGTAATTAGTATTCAGGTAGTATTGTTTCTCATAGGATAAATGTAACTACTTACATTGTAAAATCAAAAATGTGCCTATAAAAGGATCAAAAGACATTTCTCTGCAGAAATCACTTAATCTTCTTGTTTCTCTTTTTTTTTTCTTTCTTCTTTTTAATAATTAGTAATGAATATTAGACCTTTTTACGAGAACTGAAATATAGACTACCTGAACATAGTATTCAGATTTTGTTATTAAAATTCTAAAATATGGAAAAGAACATCAATTATTTTCAAATGCAAATATTTTTAGTTTGGATAACCAAGACACCTAGAAACATGTTTCTTTGCTTGGTTTGCAACAAGGGGAGCGATATTGACAACTAAGAACTTGAGAAAAGGAAAGATTGCATATGTTAATGCTATATGTGTAGATGCTCGGGCGAGAATGTGGATCGCCTCTTGATCGTATTGTCATGTGGCAACACGATTGTAGGGGTGGTATTGAACTGGTAAGAATGTAATGCATCTTTGAAAAAGAAAAAAATGTACCGCATATCAGGGTCTTTAGATGAATGAAGAGAAGATGCAGCACATGGCATGCCGCCCCTTAGTCCTTATGTGCCGTGCCTTCAATTGAAGGAGAGAAATAAGAGAGTTTTTGAGGGGTTAGAGAATGACTTTGTACATTTGAGGAATATTCTGTTTTTAGTTAACTTTTGGTGCACCAATAGGTCCATGTTTGAATAGGTGTCCTTAGTAGAGAACCATATTTCTAAGTATGTTCTTTTGATTTTGGTGTGTGTATATGAGAATTTTCCCACATCAATAAAATGATATACCTTGTAAGAAAAGCTTTGTTATTACCACGTCAAGTTAGGGCATACTGTTTTGAAGGTTCTCAATTTTTATAACTTGTTGAGGCATTGCTAAATGCTATTGACATTTAATTATATGCGAGTTTGCATCATGATAAAGTCAAAAAGACAACATAAATATGGGGGATCTCTCCAGATACACTACAATTATACTGTTGTCTTATTTATACCTGTATCTGATATCGTGTATTCAATAATGTAGGAAAATAAAATTTTACCATATTACAGTGATGATTATTTTGGCAAATACTTTTTCTCATACCCCTTCTCCGACTTAAATTTACAACCATCCCTTTTCCTCTTGCTGTCAACAAGTCAGAACAACCTTAACTCACAACTGTTGCAAATGAAAATTATTGAACGTTATTTATGGATACTGTTGATTTTGTTTGATTATAAAAGTTTAAGCTGTTAGAGAGAAAACTTTGTTTTATTTTATTATATCTCAAAAACGCCCTTTCACTTGCTTGCTGTCCTGATTATTTTTCATGCCAAGTGTACGAAAATTCCTTTTGATATTGGATTGCGGTGAAACTCAACCGAGGACTTCAACCTACTATAATGCCATGTTGCAGAAATAGAACACACTTTTATTTATTTAATTAATCTTCAACAAATAGACTCAACATGTTCCTCCTCCGTGCTTATGATAGTCGTTGCGCGAAGCGTATATTTGTTAATGAATTAACTTATAAGATTTGCCTTTTTACAGGTCCGAATGCATTTGGTCTATCCTATTGTATATCACAAGGTAAGGTACCATCTTTATGTTTTTTGACTGGAACTTTATGCAAATGTGAAACTATTGTGATGCTGCTGCTTTGATTTTTTATGCGTTCTCCTGTACAATTGGCATGTTAAATATAATGTCATATTTTATAATTAGTTGCTTCATTTCTCCTGTCCCTGTAACTATCTTGTATGTTCTCCTGATTGTGTAATTAGGCGTAAGTTACTTTCTCTTCCGTTTTTGTATTACTTGTAAACACTATTTAAATCCTGACATACTTGAAGGAATAATCAAGCAAACATTCCCAAAAATCTTTTCCTTCTAAACAACTATCAAATTTCATTTTTCTTGTGGCTTATGTGTCCCAACATTAAATAAAGTAAATACCAGATGAGCTACTAATAGTAACAAACTGGAAAATACGATTCACGGAGCGAACGAAACAATAAGCAAATACCAGAGATCAAAGAATACGAAAAAGAAAAAAAAAACAGGAGAGCTACTAATACTACTAAAATAGAACGGGGAACTCCCGACTACTTACTAGCCTACTACCCTAATCCTCGACCTCCACACTCTTCTATCTTGGGTCATGTCCTCAGTGAGGTGAAGTAGCGCCATGTCCTGTCTAATCACCTCTCCCCAATACTTCTTCGGCCTACCTCTATCCCTTCTTAACCCCGCCACGGCCAACCTCTCACTCATCTTAACAGGAGCATCCGTACTCCTCCTCTGCACGTGCCCGAACAATCTCAGCCTCAACTCCCGTATCTTGTCCTCCACGGGGGCCACTCCCGCTTTGTCCCGAATAACATCGTTCCTAATATCTCCCCTGGTATGCCCACACATCCATCTCAACATTCTCATTTCCGCTACTTTCATCCTCTGAACATGGAGTTCTTGACTGACCAACACTCAGCCCCATACAACATAGTAGGTCTAACCAGTACTCTGTAAAACTTACCCTTAACTCTTGGTGGCACCTTCTTATCACACAAAACACCGGATGCGAGCCTCCATTTCATCCACTCCGCACCGATACAGTGGGAGACCTCATCATCAATCTTCCTGTTACCTTGGATTATAGACCCGAGATACTTGAAACTACCCCTCCTCGGCATGACTTGAGTATCAACCTTCACATCTACGTCCGCTTCATGAGTCTCGTCACTGAACTTGCACTCTAAGTATTCCGTTTTGGTCCTGCTCAACTTGATTCCTTTAGACACTAGGGTCGGTCTCCAGACCCCCAGCCTCGCGTTAACCCCGCTTCTCGTCTCATCAATCAGCACTATGTCATCGACAAATAACATGCACCATGTCACCTCCCCTTGAATGTGCCGCATCAGCACATCCATCGCCAGATCAAATAAGAACGGGCTAATAGCTGATTCTTGGTACAACCCCATCACTACTGGGAAGTGATCCGAGTCACCTCCCATTATCCTCACCCGAGTCTTAGCACCATCATACATGTCCTTGATTACCCTAGTGTATGCTACCGGAACGCTTCTAACCTTCAAACATCTCCACATAACCTCCATCGCGACTTTATCGTACGCTGATGTTTTATACTTCAATACCACACAAGAAGAGTTCCTAAGTCAATTAATGTGATTTGTTTGAAAGCTATATAACATTAACCATGAATAATTAATTATATTTCAAGTATTTCGATAACTCAATATTAATTGGTAGTCCTAATCAAATATAATATAAGAATATTCTTCTTTGTCATTTTTTAAAATTATTTTAGCTCATTCTCAAATCATGTAATTTATAATTAGTCTTAAAATATGTGTCACAGCATAGCATATAGTGGAGAACTAAAGGGTCAATTCTATTATGTACAATTTATAAATTTTCATGATCTTCGCGAGAACGTAATTTGTCAAAAAATTTACATGCTAGTAATTAATTTAGAAATTATCCCCCGTTTCTTTGAGAAAGAAAATATTTATAAATAGTATAATTAGGTACATTAATAAAATTTGTTTATTTAGAGCATATACTTATTTAATATATATGATGTTTACTCAAATAAAAATGTGTCTTTAAAGCATATACAATTATATTTAGTTTACAATTAAATAATTATTTATTATTTTGATTAAAACTATAACTATTTTTGGTACAATTAAAACTGTAATTTTTATAAACAAAAAACTATTGAAAACATAGTATATGTAATGTCTATCTTGGCAGAATATTAGCAAACATATTAACTAATAAAGTAGTCAATTCCTAATTAGTCTAAAGTCTTCTTTTTCCTTATTCTTTGCATTCCAGTCTTCTTCTTTGTCTGGTCTAAGTCTTCTTCTTCCTTATTCTCTGCATCGTTGTCTTCTTCTTCTTCCCCAATAAAATGTTTTCCATGTCTCTGCTTTTTTCCAGTAGAACAAGACCCGAGCCCTTCCAAATAAGCCTCAGTCCAGTAGTCCACCACCCATCATCAACTTCTCTGCCCTAAAAAAACACTATAGCTCTTGATTTCAGAAACCTGCAGCATGAACAAGAAGATTGATCAAGACAGAAAGCTTCAAAAGGACTAGTATAAATTACTACATAGCAGTGTAATTGAAGGTATTTCGTTTCCCATCTCTTCAAATCTTTACTTAGGGAAATCAATTCTCAAATTTTCCCCCAAAATTTTAGTCAACACACCCGATTTCGTTTGACCGGATCCGACCCAGATCCCACACCCTTACCCGTGTCAGTGTCATGTCGACACGGGTATGGCACCCAAATTGCCGAGTCCGAGTAACTTAGGTTGCGACTGCTTCAAGTTAACTCTAACTTGAACAATACAACTAGAGTTTACAACCTCTTGCAAACCTAAGGATCAACTCTAGCCCTTATAGCAACACGCCACAGGCTGTTGCAACTACTTCAAGTTACCTCTCACTTGAAAGATACAACTCAGGTACCTAGTACAATTTGCTTCTTAGAAAGCTGAAAGGTACAACTCAAAACGCCTACTACACTTTGAACTAGAAATAAAAAAAGACACATAAAACTCTTTATGGAGTTGGTTCTTCAATCTGGTTTGTGTAGCTTTAGGATAGCACTCTTAAATCTCACAGGAATTGCTCACAAAATGTCTTGCTATTTTGCTCTCAATTCGTGCTTAACTTAAGTATGCGTGCATCGCCTGTAAAAGTGAACACAACTGATATATATATATATAGAGTTAGTAAATAAAGATTAACTAGAAGTCTAATGCTTTACTCTTCCTTGGTAGGAAGAGTTCTAGTTATCTTTAACTTCTAACTCTTTCCTTATCTTGGATAGAGTTCTTTTCAAGTAAGGAGTCCTGTTCCTTATCAAATATGCAACCTTTTCGTTCAGGGATTATCAGAAATAGCCACTTATACTTATCCCTTTCACGTGCATGCCTTTTGCTTGATTCTGCCCGTTACCTGTGTACACTGTCCATGGACCTGGTTCATGCATGTGTTCCTTTGTCAATCATTAAAATAAATTTACTCAGGCCAACAAATTCCCCTTTTTGATGAAGACAAACTCTATGCTTTTCATAAGCATGAAACCTGTTTCAACACAGCTCAACATCAACACACTATTAGAACATTTTCCATTTTAAAGACACAAATCATCAAGGGCCAGGTTCATTAGGTTATAAACATCACAGTCCAAAGCAAAAGCACACCTTATCTTCTCCATTTTGGCATCATTGAAAAGTTGCATAATTAAGTTAAGTAACCAGATTTTAGCAGATATCACTTATGGCCACTGAGGCTACTTCAAATGCAATCATGGATTCAATTTTCTCTTTATCAATCTAAGGATATTATCCATCTAAGAAATATCAACAAACAATTAGAGCAAAAGCAGTGAATTTCATTGATTGATAAGATCCTACCACAAAACATAAGTAGAAATAAAAACATAGAACTATGAACAAAAGACAGAGAAATCTCACTTGGGTCACTGGTTACAACTAGGCTTAGGAAGGGTTAAAAACTGGGAAGGACCAGGTTCTTGGTTCTTGGCTTGCAGCAGTTTCAACATATCTTGAAGAATACTATCATTATTCTCCTTTTACTTTGAAAGCTCACACTTGAGGGAGTCTCTCTCATCCTCTACTTCAGCCAATCCTTTCTTCAGCCGTTCAATCTCAACATCCTTAGCCATTTTCTTCCACTATTTGAGCCTCCTTGCTCCTTTTAGCAGACCTAGTTCTTTTAGACATAATTGAGCCCTCAGCCTCAACCTCACCCTCTGTTTCTCGAGAATTCTTTTGAGAAGTCTTTCTCTTTTTGGCCCTAGGTATGAGTACTTCCACATCCTCATATTCATCTTCAAGAACCAGGTTCATCTCCTAAATCTGGACTACTCCACTTGGCTTACCAGCCTTTTCTTCAAGCGACTTTCTTGGCATTCTCAGCTAAGGCCTTTTTTACATTTGCCTCACTCTGCTTCTTCTAGATCTTTGCAGTTCTTCCTCTTGTGGGAGGAGTTGCTACAGGGATAGAAGGAGCACTCTTACTCTTAGTACCACCCATGCCCTTTCTTGCAGTCTTTCCAACTTTGTTCTTCTTCTTTTGATTGTAACTATCTGACACCTTTTGCAGCAGATCAGGACTCTTGTCTATTTTAGCAAGAGAAGGAACTGGTTCATTAAACCGTTTCCTTAACCTAACCAGCCCATCTGCTGCACTTCTATCACCAGAACAATCACCTATCTCCTGTGATTCTATCCTCATCCTTTCATTCATAGTCTCCTCATTATCACTAATCTCTTCACTTAATACAATCATTGCTCCAGCTTCTTCAGTCAAACCAACAAGAGTTGGTGAAGGAGATCCAACCACTCTTTCTTCTCCCTTTCCCTTCACATCTACTTCAACACCCTCACTTTTTTTTTTTTTTTTTTTACCACCAATTTTTCCAGACCGATCAGTTTCTACACCAGCAATCGTACCAACCAATACAAACGTATTTTCAAGATTCTCATCAATTTTAGCAGCAACATCAGAAATTTTTAACCCAGAAGTTATCTGCTCAGTTTCAGATGAAACTGGTTCTTCCCCCTCAGTTGTAGACTTGAAGGACTCATCATATTTTTAGGGTTCTTCTGCTTGACTGGCTTGTAACATTTCACTCAATTTCTTAGCTTGTTCTCTACTGGCCACTGTGTTGCATGCAATCATTTTGATATGCTTTTTCTTGAGGGTTTGGGTGGTTGAAAGTGTGGGTAAAGGTTCTTTGGGTTGCGAGCAAGGGTTTTCAGAGTCTTTTGGGATTCTCATGGGTGTTTCCATTTGACCAGTTCAGAAACTTGAGATAAATGGAGAGTTTTGAGGTTTTGGAGATTTTGATCTTTAAAAAAAAATTTGAGATAAGAGTGTAAGGTCAGATCAATTTAAAGATGAAAAGGTTGGGTGTGTAATAACTTTTTGGAGGTTAGAAGTCTTTTCATCTTGGGAGTTTCAGTTTGAAGAGGCATCAGACTCTTCCCCAAAAATCTCGGCAATTATGGCATGTAAGGCTCTTGGTGAAACTGGTTCGTTTGTAACTGATTGGTTCAAAAGTAGTTTGGGATAAAGTGGGACTCTTTTCAGTTCATGATCCATATGCAGTTATTTCAAATTATGCTGAGCGTAGAATATATACCTTATAAGCTCGATGAACCAGGTTCTTCACTGAAAGTTCTCGTGTAAGATTGATTTCTTTTTTCCAAGAAAATAAGGATAATATCATTAAACATCAGTGAGACATTTTATCACATGGCACAAGAGTATACTAATAAAAGCATAAGACTGAGCAATATTTAATCTAATTATTCACAAAATTCACAATTTATCTAACCAATCATTGCGTTAGAATCAGTTTCTTTTAGGTAATCTTAATCATCACTAATTCTAACATGTTCCTTTCAAAGTTATCCCTACTCAAAGCTTTTGTGAAGATGTCAGAAATTTCTTTATTAGTAGCACAAAATTCCACAGTGATCAACACCTCTCAAAATTATCCCTTTGAAAACGATGCCCGACATCTATGTGCTTAGTTCTTTTGTGATGGACTTGATTCTGGTCATACTAATTTCACTGGTGTTATCACAAAAGATGGGGATACAACCTTTGAATACCATAAACAGAGGTCAGTGGTGCCTTTTAAGTATCTCAAGATCCTCTTAACAACAGTCAAGTGCGACTCCTTTGGATTTGCCTGAAATCTAGCACAAAGTCCTACACTGGAAACAATGTCAGGTCTGCTAGCAGTAAGATATAACAAGGAGCCAATCATTCCCCTATACAACTTCTAATCAACAGATGAACCAGGTTCATCCACATCCAATTTTGTGGATGTTGCTATAGGAGTGTCAAATTCTTTGGAATCTTCTATTTTAAACTTTTTAAAGCAACTCTTTCACATACTTCTGCTGATGGATCATAGTTACATTTGAGTTTTGTTTAATTTGTAAGCCTAAAAAGAAATTAAGCTCACCCATCATACTAATTTCAAATTCACTCCCCATTAGTTTAGCAAATTCCTTACTTAACTTATTAGTAGTTGCTCCAAAGATTATATCATCAACATATATCTGAACTACCAAGAGATCTTTACCTTTTTCTTTCATGAACAAAGTATTGTCAATTTTACCTCTCTTGTAGCCATGCTCAAGCAGAAATTTTGATAATCTTTCATACCATGCTCTTGGAGCCTGCTTGAGCCCATAAAGTGCTTTGTCAAGCCTGTACACATGATCAGGACTCTCCTTGCTTTCAAACCCCGGAGATTGCTTGACAAACACTTCTTCCTTTAGATAGCCATTGAGGAAGGCACTCTTGACATCCATCTGGTGAAGGGTGAATTCCATGTAAGCAGCAAAGGCTATGAGGAGCCTTATTGCTTCCAACCTTGCAACTGGAGCAAAGGTTTCATTATAGTCTATGCCCTCCTCTTGGCTATATCCTTGAACCACCAATCTTGCCTTGTTCCTTGTAACTGTTCCATCTTCATCAAGTTTGTTTCTGAAGACCCATTTTGTGCCAATTACTGATCTGTCATTGGGTCTTGGTACCAGATGCCAAACTTGACTCCTTTCAAATTGGTTGAGTTCACCTTGCATTGCATTTACCCAATCTGCATCCTGCAAAGCCTCATCAACATTTTTAGGTTCAATAAGAGATAAAAAAGCATCAAAAGCACAAAGATATTTTAATGAAGATATGGTTTTGATTCCAGAGGTTGGATCAGTGATTATGTTCTCAATGGGATGAGAACTTTGATACTTGTAAGATTTCACAACCAACTGGTTTCCCCTTGATGTTCCTTCAATGTTTTGTTGCTGTGGAACAGGTTCATGGACAAGTTCCTTTGAGGTTTGCGAATCATTTCCTCTTTGTTCTATTCCCCCTATCATGTTGTCCTGGGTGGAAGAACCTGTTCCATCACCTGTTCCTTCCTATAGTGCAGCTTCAGTTTGGGCTGTGGTTTCATTTGAGTTTCTTACCAGCCCAATTGCTTCATCATCATGTTCCTGCCTCTCAGAAAGAATGTTAGTTTCATCAAAAACCACATGAACACTTTCTTCTACACACATAGTTCTTTTGTTATAGACCTTATAAGCTTTGCTATGTGAAGAATATCCCAAGAATACTCCTTCATCACTTTTGGGATCAAACTTACCTAGGGAGTCTTTACCATTATTTTGCACAAAGCACTTGCATCTAAATGCCCTAAGATGGGATATGTTTGATTTTCTCCCTTTAAGTAACTCATAGGGAGTCTTCTCTACAAAGGGTCTAGCCATGCACCTATTTATGATATAGCATGCAGTGTTTACAGCTTCTGCCCAGAAGCTATGGGGCAGTTTACTAGGAAGAAGCATAGTCCTAGCCATATCTTCAAGTGTCCTATTCTTTCTTTCAACTACTCCATTTTGTTGTGGAGTCCTAGGAGCAGAGAAATTATGATCTATGCCATGCTCATCACAAAATTCAACAAAATTAGCATTCTCAAATTCAGTACCATGATCAGACCCTATTGATGCAAGCTGATTACCTAGTTATTTTTGAGTTTTTCTAACAAATGAAGTGCATTGGAGGACATGTTCCATTTACATGTTCTATCAAGCTCATGTTTAACCTTTGTTAAGTCTTTCAAAACTCTTTACATTTTCTTCCTTTTTGTATAGCTCATCTTTAACCTTTCTTAAGTCATCCTCTAGGTTGAGTTGTATATCACTTGCTATCTCTTTTCCTGTCCCTAACTTTAACTTTATATTTTCAGATCTAAGTTCTAATACAGTTGTATCAAGTGCATGAACCTGGTTCTTCAAAGCAGTATTTTTCTTTTCAGTTTTACAAACGTTTATTTCCAGGTTTTTGCATTCTGCTTTTAAAAAGTTACTCTTTTGACAACTGTTCTTTTTTAGAACTTATATTCTTAGATTCATCAATTAAAGTTAGCAACAATTCTGATAGTCTATCTTTAGAAAGGAGTTTAATTTTATCCTTAAGGTCCAGAAAACTTATCTCAGATTCTTCATCAGGTTCATCTTCAGATTCTCGAATTGCTAATGAGAGTTTGTGCAGCATTATCATCAGTGTCCTCATTTGAACTATCTTTCCAAGTAGCAACCATTGCTTTGGATGACCTTTTGTTATAGTTCTTCTTGTCATGAACATGTTCCTTCTTTTTGTTCCTTCTTTCAGATTTCTCCTTTTTCCACTCGACTTCCCACATAGGACAGTTCTTGATCATGTGGTTCTTTTTACCACATTTGAAGCACCCATCAGTCATATGAAAGTGATCTCTTCTCCTCTCCTTCCACAAAGAATAGCAGTGATCATTGAATAGTGGTGGCCTAGTGGTGGATTACTCTTTACAGTTTCCAGGTAGTGCACTCATCTTGATCTTTTCCTAAGGTGTTAGCCTCTTGTAGGATAACCTGCTCTGATACCAATTGATGTTTTATACTTCAATACCACACAAGAGGAGGGGGGGGGGGTGTTGGTTTGTGTGGTGCCTGATTTTCACGTGCACTGGATTATCGAAGGACCTGGTTCTTCTATGCGTTCCTTATACTACAGTTGCGGAATAAATAATGCAGAATGTAAAGAACACAAGGATTTTTATATGGAAAACACCCGGTTTAAAAGGTGAAAAAACCACGACCTACTACCCAGTAGGATTTTCTCCAAACACTTCACTACAACTCCGAGCCAACAACAAAGTTTACAACCTCTTGCAAACCTAAGGATTACCTCTAACCCTTGTAGCAACCAGCCACAGGCTGTTGCGACTGCTTCAAGTAAACTCTAACTTGAACAATACAACTAGAGTTTACAACCTCTTGCAAACCTAAGGATTAACTCTAACCCTTGTAGCAACACGCCACAGGCTGTTGCAACTACTTCAAGTTACCTCTAACTTGAAAGATACAACTCAGGTACCTAGTACAATTTGCTTCTTAGAAAGCTGAAAGGTACAACTCAAAACGCCTACTACATTTTGAACTAGAAATAAAGAAAGACACGTAAAACTCTTTATGGAGCTGGTTCTTCAATCGGATTCGTGTAGCTTCAGGATCGCACTCTTAAATCTCACAGAAATTGCTCACAAAATGCCTTGCTATTTTGCTCTCAATTCGTGCTTAACTTCAGTATGTGTGCATCGCCTGTAAAAGAGAACACAACTGATATATATAGAGTTAGTAAATAAAGATTAACTAGAAGTCTAATGCTTTACTCTTCCTTGGTGGAAGAGTTCTAGTTATCTTCAACTTCTAACTCTTTCCTTATCTTGGATAGAGTTCTCTTCAAGTAAGGAGTCCTGCTCCTTATCAAATATGCAACCTTTTCGTTCAGGGATTATCATAAATAACCACTTATACTTATCCCTTTCACGTGCATGCCTTTTGCTTGATTCTGCCCGTCACCTGTGTACACTGTCCATGGACCTGGTTCATGCATGTGTTCCTTTGTCAATCATCAAAACAAATTTACTCATGCCAACATACGCCTTTTCTAGGTCTATAAACACCATGTGTAGGTCCTTCTTTCTCTCCCTATACTGTTCTACCAATCTCCTCAGTAGATGAGTGGCTTCCATAGTCGATCGCCCCGGCATGAATCCAAACTGATTCTCGGAAAGTTCTGAAACTCGTATGAAATTATAAATTAACTAGAGTGGATTTCTAATTAAATTACCTTAACTTTTTGAGATGGGGTTTCTAATGATGTTTGTAATTGTTGAAGTTTCATTTCAATTTTGTTTTTTTTGGCATGAATTGGGAAAAAATATTTGGCGTTAATATCAGCTGGACACTTTTAATTTTAGACTTAACATGTTGAAATGTCACGTGAAATCAGTGTGTATGTTTTTCTTGTTTAACATCTAGACAGGTTGCTGTGATTCAAGTTAGTGTTTTCCTTTAAGCTTCATTATGTGTTTGTTTGCCATATGCTTAATTCATTTTTGTTAAATATTCGGCATTCACTTTCGTTTTTTTGTTCTTTTTGTTTTTAAGAAAAGGAAATTGACTTTCCATATGGCTGATATTTATCTACAGGGGTCTAACTGGGAACTTAAAGGTTGTAGATTGAGTCTTCCTGATAGAGAAAAAGGAGAGAATGAAGGGACTTCCAAAAGGACTCCGTGATAGAGAGAACGGAGAGGAGTTTAAGGAGTTTGAGGTAGTCTACAAATGACGCACACATGGGAAGTGTAAGAAGTTTAGGAAGTAGATGACTTTAGCATTTGTTAGTTATGTTTCATATAATTCCTGTAGCAGTTATTAGTAGTAGGCCACTTTCTCATTCCAATAGTTTTAGGAAGTTATTTCCTAGTTTTTAGGTGGGTGGTGAATTCACCGGTCTTTTTATTTAAAGTTATTTGAATTCTGTGAAAGGTATATAGAAAATTATTCCAGTCTTTGTGCAGGTTCTTTTTTTAACGAACCAGCACCATAGGTCGCAAAAAGAAGACTACTTCCCAGACTAACTCTGATTTTATCTTGTAACTAGATTTATAATAGGGGACCATAAAAACTTTCGAAAGGACGAAAAGGGGAGATTAGTTTTGTGCAATGCTCTTATTATGCGAGACTGTAATCTTCTAAGCTAGTGGTTACTTTGTACTCAAGTGACTGCAGGTTCTTATTGTCCTTATGTTTGAACCAAGTAATCGTCTCTCTTCTTACGAAGAGGTGTTCGAATAAGTTCGGAGACTCAGTCAACCTTATCTTTAGCGTGGATATCTATGTTACACCGAAACGGAAGCCACTATCGAGGATTCCTGACGAGCTTAAAACACAATTAAAGTGCAATAAGCGATTAAAACACGAGATTATAGCCTACCATCAATACCCCACACTTAAATCATTGCTCGTTCTCGAGCAATCAAATTACGACACGACCTTTTTAAACAAGTCTCCTAACTCATCATAGCAAGAATATTTAAAATAGATTAAGCACAATAGTGTAACATCTTCACCTCAAGATTTGACTCAAAAGCACCACGCGTTATTTATAATCCGCTCACTTACTCTAACATAGAGGTCAATGACATTACCTTTCCTTCATGAATTAAGTGCCCTCACACAACAATCGAGATTAGTTCCACACACAATAAAATTTTAGAATTAGGAATTCAAGACAGAAAGAATTTACTCACTCTCAGAAACAACATTCATATGCACCTTTCTCCTTATTTCATTAGTTCCACTCAAAAGCCAAACCAACCACCCCACACTTCAACTTTTACAAAGTTCATAGCCACTTCAAGTACTCATGGGAGGTACAAGGTTCAAATAGATTGTCAATTCAAATAAATGGGTAGGGCTTGTAATTAGGGGTGATCAAAACCGAACCGAAACCGAACCGCAAAAATGGCTTAATGGCTTATTGGTATCGGGTTAACGGTTTGACGGATGGGGAACCGATTGAATTTTTTTTATTAACGGCAAATCGGTTTGGGGACGGATTATTCAATTTTCTTTACGGATAATCCGTTAACCCGTTAAAAATATATATGTAATATGTATATTAAATAAGTAATAAAAATCCCTTTCTTATCGTGGGCCGTGGAATTATACAAGCAAAAGTGTTAAAACTTAAAAGTGTTTCTTTACAGTTGTCTACTTGTCCAGTACCCTTATTTACCAATACTCTATTAGGCATTCAGATTTGAGACATTAGAAAATAGAAACCCTAACGTCTAAAAGTGTTAATTTCAGTATTACACCCAGCAGCTAGAGCAGCAGATTCACTGTCTCCCTCTCGCTAACTCGCCTCTCTATCTCGCCTCTCCCTCTCGCCAACTCGTCGTCTCGCCTCTCCCTGTCGTCATAGCCAGAGCCCAGAGCAGCATATGGTAAGTTTCTTTTCTTGTTAAAATTCCAACTGTTGCCTTCTCTGCCTTGTGCTGTTTTGAGATCGATTTTGACAGTTTTTGTTTAAATATCTATTAAGGAAATTGTTATTTTCATTCCTTTTCTTTTCTTGTTGTAGTGACTCATAGCATGGCTGAAAATATACAAAGTGATAAGATGATGGGTGAAAGTGGGGCTTCTAATTCAAATGCAATAAGCCAATCTGAAACAACGGAGTCAAATATAACCAAAAAAAGAAAATAAAAGGTCTATTGTGTGGGATCATTTTACAGAAATTATTACTTCCGAAGGAAGTACAAAAGCAAAATGTGACTATTGCTTTATTGAGTATTGTTTTAAGACCAAAGACGGTACGTCGACACTTCTTTCTCATATGTTTAAATGTCCTAAACGCCCTGCTATTGTTGATAAAAAACAATCAAATTTAGGTTTTCAATCTGTTCCGGGGGTAGTCAGGGTGACGTAGCTGTTGTTACTTGGAAATTTGATCAAGAAGAGTGTAGGAAGGCGTTATGTCGTATGGTAATAGTTGATGAGCTTCCTTTCAGCTTTGTTGAGAAAGAAGGTTTTAGAGACTTTATGAAAGTGGCGCAACCTTATTTTCGGATCCCTTCCCGTAGTACTGTAACTAGGGATTGTTTTGATCTTTTTAATGACGAAAAGCAAAAGTTGAAGAGGTCTTTTATAGAAACGAAACAAAGAGTATGTATTACCACTGATACATGGACTTCTATACAAAGAATCAATTATATGTGTATCATTGCCCATTGGATTGATAGTGAATGGAATATGCATAAAAGAATAATTAATTTTTGTCCTATAGTTAGTCATAAAGGCGAAGATATGGCAAATGGTTATGGTAGGTGCTTATGTGAGTGGGGGATAAATAAGATCTTCACTGTCACAGTTGATAATGCAAGCTCCAATGATGTGACAGTAAAAGAATTGTCTAAGCAATTAACAAAAATGAGAACTAATTTGATGAACGGTAATCACCTTCACGTGAGATGTATGGCTCACATCATGAATCTTGTGGTCCAAGATGGTTTAAAAGAATCTTCAGTGTCTATTGAATGTGTTAGGCATGCAGTGAGATATGTTAGGCAGTCTCCTGCGAGGTTGAAGAAGTTTCAAGAATATTTTGATGATGAACAACTCAATTGTAAAAAAAATTTGTGCTTGGATGTTCCAACTAGGTGGAATTCCACCTACTTGATGTTGCATAGGGCTGTTGAATTTGAAAGTGCATTTTCACATTATGCATCTAGTGAAATTGACCTAAGATATTATCTTGAGCATTCTTATATTGAAGTTGGAATTCCTACAGGTGAACTTTTGAGTAGTGATTGGGAGAATGTAAAAAGAATTACAAAGTTTCTTGAAATCTTCTATCTTCTTACTTTGAAAATATCTGGATCACGTTATGTTACATCGAATATTCATTTTCTTGAAATTTATGCGGTTGCTGTTTATTTGAAGCAATTGATAGCAAATGAAGATACAGTCTTAAGTGAAATGGCAAAGAAGATGAAGGAAAAGTTTAATAAGTATTGTGGTGATCCAGGGAAAATGAACAAGATAATTTTCATCTCATGTATTTTGGATCCACATTACAAGCTCGAATCAATTGGTTATGCACTTGTAAAGATGTTTGGTGAAGATCCGGGGGCAACTATACAAGCAGAAGTGAAGAAGTACATGACTTCATTATTTTGTGAGTATGTAAAGTCCAGCTCAAAAGGTGTCGTGCTTGCTTCATCTTCATATTGTTCTTCATTGGACACTTCTACTTTCGGGCTTTCTGACAGTCAAGTAAGCACCCAAAATACAGGACTTTTGGAATCACTAATGCAAGATATAAAAAAATATAAAAGTGGGAGTGGAGGTGTGGATACTAAAACAGAGTTAGATAAATACTGAGTATGACACTAAAGAATTTGATGTTCTTCTCTGGTGGAAATTGAACTCAGCTGGCTCGTGATGTATTAGAGATTTCGGTTTCAAGCGTGGCATCCGAATGTGCGTTTAGTACGGGAGGACATCTTCTTGATTCATTTAGGAGTTTATTAACTCCTAAATTGGTGCAAGCTCTAGTGTGTCTTCAAGATTGACTTCAAAATGAAAAATTAAAACAACCTGTTAGTGTTGAGGAAGATATTGATCAAATCGAGCAGCTTGAACAAGGTAATAATATTGTTACTATATTTGTTGTATATAAGTGTTGTGGATATGCTTATATTTATCACACGACTTATTATTTTAATTTATTTTCTTCAGATTTAGCCAGCGATAAAAAAGACCCTTCCGTAATTGACGTGTAGTGTTAATATATCTGGTAAGAATTCGAATTGTAATACAATGTTAATTAATATGTTAATATAATAACAACAAACATGAATTTTTAGATCAACAGTTTATATAATTCTACTAATTAGCTCAAATTTTAAGGTGTATCTGCAAACTCATTGATCTCATTTTGTAAAGTCTTGTGCCCTCAAGCTGTCATATTTCAAGCCTGCTACCATCTGAGTTATATAGTGCTAGGTTGTTGGATGTTAGCAGTTTGTTATTTCTTGAATGCTATTAATAATGCAAATGGTTCTACCATTGCAGAGTGATTCCAAAGACTCTTAGGTTGTTGTTTGAACTTTGATGCTACAGAAATTGAAGCACTATAAGGCGTTAGTTGCAGCAGTTATATTTTGTGGATGTCTCCAATTGTTATAGATTTTATGTCTAAATTTTTATTTTATCTCTAGTTGTATTCTGGACTCATTTTGACAGGTGTAATTGGCTAATTGCCATGTTAGAAAGTGTTAAGTGTTAATAGAATCTTCATTCATCATTATTATAAAATAGTTAAGATTTCAAGTGGTTACTATATATGGATAGTAAATTAGTGATTAATAAGCATGTGTAAATATGTGTATAAAGTTTTGTACTCTTTGTTATTTCTGTGTATAGATTAATCACGTACTAGCAAATAGTGATTTAAGCATGTGTAAATTAAATATCTTTACAGCTTTGCCTTTAGATATTTTTTATCTAGATCTTTACATATTAAATTATTATTGATGTGATCTTTATGAAAATGGTATGTGCGTCATGTGCAATTGCATCCATTGCTCCAATATTTGTAGTGGACTGAAAGCAGCGTCAGTGGGCACTAGCAGATTTCTCTAGTGTTTAGAGGTGTCAATTTTGGTGTAACAACTAATAGGCTGTAACATGAAGGACCAAAATAGTCCTCTGTAATATAGATTGAACTAGGCCGATAAACCGCCCGATAGCCGCCCGATAATAGCTAAACCGATACCAATCTACCCGATATCTTATCGGGTGGCTAGCGGATTAATATATTTAAAAGGCGATAACCGATAAGCCAAACCGTTAAGAGTATATAACCGTCCAATCAGCCCGATAAGCAGCCCTACTTGTAATGTGGTTTCCAAAGAAACAAGATTACAGGCTCAAAGGGTTTAACTAAGATACATAATAATTAGGTGGGTGAAAGCATATAACTGGCTCAACAAAGAAATGCCTATACCACTTCCAAGACTGAATAAAACTACTATTTCGCTTTGCAAACACACGAGCATGTTCTAGACATTAAATACAATGCACAGAATGACACAAAACCTCACACACACATGGAACATAATTCACTTAGGATTTGACTCATCAAGACACTCTAGTCAAAGCAGTTAAGCAAAGTTAAGAACACAAAATTTAAGGTACTTATACAAGAGTCAAAAACTGAGCATAAGCGCCATAACTGAGATATGCTTCAATTCAAATCACCGCACAAGGTTTCATACTACTAACAAAAATAAAAACTACCTATACCCGGTTCAAACAAAATCCTAGGAAAAGAACCGCGACACAAAGATCGACCCATCGTCGGGAAAAATCGAAAAAATTTCAAATTTTTATGGTTTTTTTAAAAACAAAAATTCCTATCAAACTACTAAAACTAACAAACAAAAACTAAGACTAATATACATACAATATACAAATATATCCTCCACCCACACTTTAAGTTGTGGCATGTCCCTATGACACACAATTAAAAAGCATAAGGTAGAGAAAACTTCCCTCAATATCTAGTCGGGGTCTCAATCAAAGTCGGGCTCCATTCTTCTCGCCCGAACTAGTGCACACGTCCATGCAGACAGCTTTTTCTCAGCCTTCTTAGGGTATACCCCACACTTGTCTTTTTTCCATCATTGGAGCCTTCTCTCTTGAACTCTTCACCTTCCACTCAACACTTGCAGCTTGCTTCTCGTTTTTCACCCCCATCTCTACATTCATCTCAAAAGTCACAGTCTCCTCACCCACTCTAAGCATGAGTTTTCAATCATGTATATCCAATATTGCTCCACACGTTGCTAAGAATGGCCTTCCTAAGATCAGGAGAACCTCCTTGTTCTCCTCCATCTTCACCACTATAAAGTCTACAGGAAATAAGAACTTATCTACCCGAACTAAGACATCTTCCCATATCCCCTCGGGTATGATAGTTGTCTGGTCTGCCAGCTGCAAAGATATTGATGCAGACCTTATCTCTCCAATCTCATTTTCCAGTTTCCTGATAAATAGACAAAGGCATTAAATTAATTGACGCACCAGAATCATATAAAGACTTATCAAAATTAAGAGTGATTAACAAGCAATGTATAGTAAAACTCCCTAGATCTCCACACTTTTGTGGGAGTTTGTTTTGCAATATTGTACTGCAATGCTCTGCAAGCTTGACCCCCGAGGTCTCTTCTATCTTTCTCTTCTTTGTGAGGATCTCCTTCAAGAATTTGACATAATCTGGCATTTGGGAAAGCACTTCTCTGAATGGTAAATTTACATTGACCTGTTTCAGCACATCTAGAAATCTCTCAAACTACTTGTCTAGATTTTCTCTATATAGCTTTTGGGAAAAAGGTAGGGCAGGCATGTGCTTGCTCTCTTCATTAGATTCCTCCCTTCTTGAAGTTTCCTCCTTCTTCTTTTTCTCAACTCCCTTCTTGCCTTTCTTCTTCTTATCAACTTCATTTTTCAGCTGCTCCCCACTTTCTCTTTTTCAGGTACCTCTTCTTCTTGGATTGGAGTGGGATCCTTCAATACTTGCCCGCTTCTCAAGGTCACAATATTCACCGTTTCTTTAGGATTTCTCTCAGTATAGGCAGGGAGAGTTCCTAGAATTCTCTTAGATAATATAGTTGCAATTTGTCCCACTTACTTTTCTAGGTTTCGAATTGCTGACCCATGAGCATCTAGCCTCTCATCTGTCTGGACAATGAAGGCTTTCATCATATCTTATGGACCATATTGATTGGATTGTTGAGGCTGAAACTGCTGCCTCTACTGATTTTGGAAGCCTGGAGGTCCTTGTCCCTGAAATCTTGGGTTATTTTGTTGCCATGCATTTGCAGTACCCCCATGTGAACTCCATAAAAAAAATGGGGGTGCTTTTGACCCATTGAATTGAAATTATAATTCCCAATAGCATTAACTTCCTCAGTTGAGGCTTGACACTAATGAGTACGGTGTCCTCTTCCACAAATATCACATATTGTGTGGGGCTCACTATGTATCGAGGCTAAGGTCAGCTTCCTTATTTCCTTAGCCATAGCATCAAGTTGTACCTGCACAGATGTATTAGCATCAACCTGGTGAACACCAGTTGATCTTCTTCTTTCAGCAATCTCAGAGGGCTACTGATTTGCATCTTCAGATAACTCATCTAGAATTGTGAATATTTTCTCTGGAGTCTTCTTCATCAACGGGTCTCCCGTTACATTGCTCAATGTTCTGCGTGAAGTCGGTGTCAATCCATCCCAAAAGTCCTGGAGTTGCATCCAGAGTTCAATTCCCTATGTTGACACTTTCACACTATCTCTTTAAACCTCTCCCGCGCTTCAAACACAGTTTCAGTCTCGTTCTGGCAAAAGTTATGGATTTCTCTTCTAAACTTGCCCGTCTTAGATGATGAGAAATAGTGATCAAGAAATTTTATGGTCATCTCATCCCATGTTCTAATCGATCTATTAGGCAAGCTTGGAAGCCAATGCTTTGCATCATCTTTGAGTGTGAAGGGGAATGCCCTTAAGTAAACTACATCTTGTGACACACCATTGTATTGAAAGGTGTTCATAATCTCCTCGAAGTTCATCAGATGATTGTTTGGATCTTCGTTCATCTTTTCTCTAAAGACACAACTGTTTTGAAGAGTTTGGAGCAACCCTTGCTTCAGCTCAAAATTATTAGCTGCAACTGGAGGTGGTCTCATACTTGATAAGCCTTGGTTGTAGACCGGTCTAGCATAATCTCCAAGTGGTCTTCCAGCACCGAGAGGTATATTTCCGAACTGGTCTGCACCTACGGGTTGATTCTAAGCAATTCTCTGAGCCATCTCCTCTTCATACACAAGTTGTGCATTTCGAAGAGCTTCTTCCTCAGCATCTCGTGCAACTTTTTCTCGTTGTTGGGCTGCCTCTCTTGGAGCCAAATCCACATTATCATCATCTCCATCCATAATTTCTTTGGTTGAGGAAGTATTCTCGGAGAGATTTCTTTCCTTGCTCAACTGTCGTAGTTGTTTCTCGATTTTTGTTTCGTATGGTAGCACTTCCTTCCCAGAAGATCGAGTCAAGCACCAATCTAACCTGTAGCCTGCGCATAGTTAAAGAACACCAAACGTAAAAAGGGATAAATAAAATAAAATAAAACAAAGAAAAATTCCTGAATTAGTACTACAAACTATTTCCAACACTATTGATTGCCAATCCCCATCAACAACGCCAAAATTTGACGAGCGCAAAACACAATTAAAGTGCAGTAAATTAGAGTGCAATAAGAAACTAAAATACGAGATTATAGCCTACCATCAATTCCGATCCCCACTACCTAACCTACTGGCGTGGTGGCGTAAAACTCGAAAGGACAGTTCTCTTCTCATCGCTATAAAAGCTGCTCTTACGCTCATAAATAGGCATCACAGAAAAGACATAGAGAAACTTTCCCAGGAGCAAAAAATATAATCTTGTGCTAGCCCTTTTACTGATTAAGCTCTATAATTCAGCAATACTGTGAGCGGAGACCGTTCAGAACTGAAAATAAAGAAGAGTTCTATCTGGCGCATTATTCTTTTTAATCTATTTTGCTGTTTCTCGTTTATCTTTATTCATTATTTACGATTGTATCGAACCAAACAAATTTGTGGCCCAAAAGTATAAATTCAATTGTCTAATCTCAAAATTAGTTTTTGGGTCAAACAGTTTGGCGCCCACTATGAGGCACTGGCAATTAACAGTTTGAGTCACGATTACAGTCTCGTCTAACTTCAGTGTTTCTATGTTTTTTCTCAAGTAAAACAACATGGCAGGAACCGACAAGCAACTCAATGTCCATGTAATTGGATAGACAGTCGAACGATTTGAAGGAATCCGGACTTCGGATGATCAATCCACTAGATCCATGCCCCCTCATAGAAGAAATAAATCTCCCAACTAGATCCAATAAAGACTATCATGATATTCGAGGGCTGGAGAAGAAGGTGGAAAATTTCATATCGGAACAACAAAAGTTGAATGCTCAGATTGGGGAAACCTTAAAGGTATGGACGAATGGAGAAACGGTAATGAAACCAACACCACTTTCGAGGATAGGTGTTGCTGATGGGACCCCCAACTCCAAAATGGCTCATACTGCAACTTGAGAGCTTCCGGAAGAAACCAGAGTCGGATGCTCAAGTACGACTTTAAGTACTGAATGTCAAGATATTATTTTAACCATGCAGAGGAAACTCAAGGAACAAAACGGAAAAATTAAATAAATTTCGGGAGTGTTGCCGGTCGTCAAAGGAATCGACCTAAACAAGTCTTCACAGCAGATGTGGAAGCCCAATACGACACCCGTACCGATCCCCAAGGAAATCAAGATGTTTGATATTCCAAAGTATGACGGTACCTAGAACTCCTGTGATTACACCATGGCGTATAGAACCGAAATCAAAGGGAACGACCTCACGAAGGAAGAGATCGGATCGATGCTCATCAAAAATATCAGAGAGACACTTACAAAAGGAGCTCTAACCTGGTATTCTCATTAACCTGAGCATTCTATTAGTTCTTTTGCTAAACTTGCATATGCTTTCATCAAATCCCATTCGAGAGCACAGAAGGTGGAAAAGCAAGTGGAAGATATCTTTAAGGTCATACAGATGAGGACGGAGTCGCTCCGAGACTTCATTGACCGGTTCCAAAGGGAAAGGATGTTACTTCTAGAAATTGAGGACAATTGAGCGGCCATGGCATTCACCAAGAATTTGAACCCGAAAAGCTTAGAGGCCTCGCGAAGACTGAAAGAAAGCCTCCAATAATTCTTAGCAAAGACACCGATGTATACCATCAATACAGCACAAAACTCCAGATGGAGGAAGATATCTCGGTGCTTCCCGCATTTGAAATGATGGACACCTATGGGTATGACCGCCAACCGGAAGGAACCCGCAAATAAGATGAACTCGGGCGTCGGGATACCAGAACGCGACATGAACCATACCCCAGTCCCATACATCGTGAAATTGACCAACGACTAAGGCATATACATGGCGACATAAATCCCGGATAAAGAAGTGAACCGCCCATGTAACGGCCTGGAATAGAATTCGAGACACTCAAAATCAGCGGTCACCACCCTAAGCCAAAACTCACTGACTATGGCTTCGGTTGGAATGTGACAGAGTTAGTAGAAACGCTCAAAGGTGTGAGGGACAAATTATGATGGCCCAAAGAGATGAAATCTGACCCAAGCAAGCGAAGCTAGGAATTTTGGTGTGAATTTTATAATGATCACAGCTACAAGACTTCGGATTGCAGACTCCTCTAAGGTGATGTCGATCGCTTGCTCAAGGAGGGATGCTTAACAAAATTGTTCAGCGAAAGGGCGAAGCTAGCTGACATGAAAATTCGGAACAAGGAGGAGGCACCAAAAGTTCTAACTCCTAAGAGGATCGTCAACGTTATCTTTGGAGGGGAAGAAGTAAACAGAGTAACCTTAACAACTTCAAGGAAATACGCGAACTCTATCTCTCTCTCGCGCGCACTAGGTTTCTTCTAACGGCTCCCTGCCACCACCGATGACAAGCCAACCTCTGGCACCGATGACGACCACTACCACCAGGTAAGGTCTCATTATCTCTCCCCCTATTTCTCTCTCTCTCTCTCTCTCTCTCTCTCATCCCCATTCTCTCCTTTCTCTCCTTTCTCTACTTTATCCCTATTTTTTTCTCTTTCTCCCCTTTGTTTTCTACTTCGCCGGCGGCCTGCCCTGAGCTGACTACTGCCCTCGTTTTCTATCTTTTTTCCCTTCTCTTTACTCTAACCCCCTCTCTTCCTCTCTCTCTCTCTCTCTCTCTCTCTCTCTCTCTCTCTCTCTCTCTCTCTCTCTCTCTTTTCCCCTTTTTTTTATTTTCTTGTATATGTGCGCACAACGCCGGTAGATCTAGGGTTTCCAGTAGGGTCCAACCATGCGCCTATGAGCGTGTCATTGTACAGGCGGATTTTCGGCCAAAAGATCTCTTGGTGTCAGTTGTCTCTTCGAAATATCCCTGTCCCACAATGCTCCATCTGGTTCTGACGAGATACAGTTACTTCGGCCAACTTTTCGGTGCCCTTTTTCGGCGATTGTCATTCCAGAAGTGGCAGCAAAGGCTGCACCAAGTTGAATATCCACGTTCTATTCTCAGGAGTTGGTACCTCCTGCTTTCCTGTCTATCTTCTTTGTATTAGTTAAATTGTTGCCATTTTAGCTCGCATTAGTTTAATCATACTATCAGCGTGCCTGTAGTCACAAACTGTTTTCTTCTAGTTTGATATGTTGCCTATTTTGTGTTAGAAGTTTTCCTTAGTCTGTTGTAGGTATAGTGGTTGTGGTCTAGGATGGTAGAGTTGGTCATGTCCTCGGGTGGGGGGCAGGGCACAGGTGGTGGGATGGGAGGCAGGGGTAAGGGGAACAAATGAGCCTTTAAATTGAGAATTGGGTCATAGAACATAGGAACATTGATGGTTAAGTCTATAGAGTTAGGCGAAGATTCTCAGAAGAGGAAGGTATATAACTTGCGTCAAGGAGACTAGGCGGGTATGATCGAAGGCGAGGAATACAGACGGTTATAAGTTGTGGTACTCTGGAGTCATGAAGGGTAAGCATAGAGTGGGTATTTTGGTAGATAGGGAACTTAGAGAGTCTGTGGTATAGGTTAGGCGGGTGAATGATAGAATAATGATTATTAAGTTATGGTTGGAGAGTGCACTCTAAATGTCTTTAGCACTTACGCGCCATAGGCGTGCTTGGATGAGGAGGTTAAAAGGCGCTTCTGGGAAGGGTTGGATGAGATTGTGCGTAGTATTTTACCTGCTGAGAGGCTATTTATAGGAGGGGATTTCAATGGTCATATTGGGTCGACTGCTGGTAGTTATGGTTAGGTGCATGATGTCTTCGACTTTGGGGATAGGAACGGAGGAGGTACTTCACTATTGGATTTCGCTAAGGCATTTGAGTTGGTGATTGTGAACTCTAGTCTTCCAAAGAGGGAGGAGATTTGGTTACTTTCCAAAGTACGGTTGCGAAGACTCAAATTAGTTACCTCCTCCTCAAGAGGTGTGATAAAGGTATGTGTAAGGATTGCAAGGTTATCCCTATGGAGATCCTCATGACGTAGCATAGGCTCTTGGTGATGGACGTCGATATCATGATAAAGAAGAAGAAGAGGTCGGCACAAGGTCAACCGAGGATCAGTGGGGATCCTTGACTAAAGATAAAGCTCAGGAGTTGGAGGGGAGGTTATCGGCCATGGAAGCCTGGAGGAGTAGTGGGGAGGCGAGCGCTATGTGAACGACGACACTGAATTGTTTAAGAGAGGCAGTGAGAGAGGTGTTAGGAGTTTCGAAGGGTTACTTTGGAGGGCACAAAGGCGACTGGTGGTGGAATGAAGTGGTCCAAGTTAAAGTGGAAGCAAACAAGATGGCGTACCTGAAGTTAGTAGGGAATACAAGCGAGGAGTAGTGAAGAGCGAACAAAGAGAGGTATAAGGTAGCTAGGAAAGAGGAGAAGTTGGCGGTCACGGAGGCTAAGACTGTTGCGTTTGGTCGTCTCTACAAGGAACTAGGGGACAAAGGCAGGGAGAAGAAGTTATTCCGGTTTGCCAAGGCGAGAGAGGAAGGCTCGGGATCTGGACCAAGTGAGGTGCATCAGAGACGAGGATGGTAGAGTATTAATGGGAGAGGCACAAATTAAGCAGAGATGGAAGACTTACTTTAATAAACTCCTGAACGGACATGGGGACAAGGATATTGTGCTAGGTGAATTGGGGAATTCTGAGAGTTACTAAGACTTTAGGTATTGTAGACGCATTAGGGTTGAGGAGGTCGTGGGGGCTATGCGTAAGATGAGTAGAGGTAGAGCAATTGGGCCAGACAAAATTTTGGTAGAATTTTGTATGTGCGTGGGTAGAGCAGGCTTGGAGTGGCTGACTAGGATATTTAATGTTATTTTCAGGACGAAGATGATGTCGGATGAGTAGAGGTGGATTAGGGTGGTACCGCTATACAAGAACAAAGGCGATATCCAGAGTTGTAACACCTATAGGGGTATCAAGTTACTAAGTCATACCATGAAAGTTTGGGAGAGGGTGGCGGAAGTGAGGGTGAGGATGACAGTGTCTATATTCGACAACCAGTTTGGGTTTATGCCAGGTCGTTCAACTACGGGAGCTATCCACGTTATTAGGAGGTTAGTGGAATAGTAAATGGATAGGAAGAAGGATCTGCACATGGTGTTTATTGACCTGGAGAAAGCGTATGACAAGGTACCTAAGGAGTTTCTTGGGAGATGCCTGGAGGCAAAAGGTGTGACGGTCACTTACATTAGGGAGATTAAGGACATGTATGATGGAGCTAAGACTCGGCTTAGGACAGTGGGAGGAAACTCAGAGCATTTTCCGATTGTTATGGGGTTGCACCAAGGATCTGCGCTCAGATCATTTTATTTTCCCTGGTTATGGACACTCGAACACACCATATTCAAGTTGAGGTGCCAGGGTATATGTTATTTGCTGATGACATAGTTCTGATTGATGAGACGCGAGGCGACGTTAGCGAGAGGTTGGAGCTTTGGAGACATGCCCTTGAGTCTAAGGGTTTCATGTTAAGTAGGACTAAGACATAATACCTGGAGTGCAAGTTCAGCGCCGAGTCGAGGGAGGCGGGCATGGACGTGAGGCTTGAATCATAGGTCATCCCTAAGAGAGTCAGTTTCAAGTACCTTGGGTCAGTTATCCAGGGAGATGGGGAGATCGACGAGGATATCGCACACCGTATAGGGGTGGGTGGATGAAATGGAGCTTAGCATCTAGAGTCATGTGTGACAAGAAAGTGATACTACTGCTCAAAGGTAAGTTTTATGGAGTGGTGGTTAGACCAGTCATGTTGTATGCATAGAGTGTTGGCCGGTTAAGAACTCACATATCCAGAAGATAAAAGTAGCAGAAATGAGGATGTTGAGGTGGATGTACGGGCATACTAGGATGGATAAGATTAGGAATGAAGATATTTAGGAGAAGGTGGGTGTGGATCTGGATGGCAAGATGCGGGAAGAAAGGATCATATGGTTTGCGCATGTGCGGAGGAGAAGCCCGAATACCCTGGTACGGAGGCATGAGCGGTTGGGTTTAGCGGGTACAAGAAGAGGTAGAGGGCGGCCTAAGAAGATTGGAGATAGGTGATCAGGTAGGACATGACATGGATTTAGATTTCCGAGGACATGACCCTTGATATGAAGGTATGGAGGTCAAGCATTAAGGTTGTAGGCTAGGAGGTAGTTTAGCATTTTTCTACTTCGTACCGGGTGTGAGGCTAGTCTGATAGGGTTGTGTCTTAGAATGCTCGCGGTTAATATTGTGTTCACACTATTCTTCCGTTTTCCATAGTACCATGCCTTATTTAATTATTATTTTTATTGCTTTTCATCTATTTTATGGTCTTTATGTTGCTGTTATTAGTTATATGATTTCTGTTGATGGTACTGATATATTGTCTCTTTTCGTCTTCTTGAACGGGTTTAGAATCATACATGGAGCCTCAAATAGGTATGGATATTTGCTTTGCATCTCCCGCTCAATCTCCCAAGTAGCTTCTCCAATTGGCTGGCCTCTCAACTGCACTTTCACTAAAGTTATGTTCTTTGATCTCAACTTTTGAACCAGTCGCTCTAATATAGCCACCGGCTCTACATCATAAGTCAAATTACCATCCAACTGCACTGTGCTGAAATCCAAAACATGAGATGGATCTCCAATATACCTCCAGAGCATGGATATATGGAACACTGGGTGAACATCCGATAAACTAGGTGGCAAAGCAAGTTCATAAGCTAACTCTCCGATCCTTTTAAGTATTTCAAAATGTCCAATATATCTAGGACTCAACTTGCCCTTCTTCCCGAATTTCATAACACTCTTCATCGGCGAAACCTTCAACAGAACCTTCTCCCCAACCATGTAAGACACATCACGGACCTTCCTATCAGCATAACTCTTCTGTCTAGATTGCGTCGTGCGAAGCTGCTCTTGAATCAATTTAACCTTATTCAAAGCATCCTGAACCAAGTCAGTACCCAATAACCTAGCCTCACCCGGCTCAAACCAACCCACCGGAGACCGACACTGTCTCCTATATAAATCCTCATACGGATCCATATGAATACTCGATTGGCAGCTGTTATTATAAGCAAACTCCGCGAGTGGCAGAAAATGATCCCAAGAACCCCCAAAATTAATAACACAAGCATGTAGCATATCTTCCAATATCTGAATAGTGCGCTCGGACTGTCCATCCGTCTGAGGGTGAAATGTTGTACTCAGCTAAACCTGTGGGCCTAACTCCCGCTGCACTGCTCTCCAAAACTGTGATGTACATTGTGTGCCCCGATCTGAAATGATGGACACTGGCACACCATGAAGGCGGGCAATCTTGCGGATATAGATCTCCGCTAACCGCTCCAAAGAATAAGTAGTACCAAGTGGAATAAAATGCGCAGACTTGGTCAATCTATCCACAATCACCCAAATGACATCAAATTTCCTTGAAGTCAGTGGGAGCCCAACTACAAAGTCCATGGTGATACGCTCCCACTTCCACTCCGGAATTTCAAGTCTCTGAAGTAATACGACCGGTCTCTGGTGCTCGTACTTCACCTGTTGACAATTTAAACACCGAGCTACAAACCCAACTATATCTTTCTTCATCTTTCTCCACCAATAATGCTGCCTCAATTCCTAGTACATCTTTGCGGCACCCGGATGAATGGAATACCGCAAATTGTGGGCTTCTTCAAGAATCAATTCATGCAGCCCATCTACATTTGGCACACGAATCTGACCCTGCATCTTCAACACCCCATCATCTCTGATAGTGACATCTTTGGCATCACCGTGATGATCTGTGTCTTTCAGGACAAGTAAATGTGGATCATCATACTGGCGCTCCCTGATGCGGTCATATAAGGAAGACCGAGAAACCACACAAGCTAGAACCTGACTGGGCTCCAAAATATCTAATCTCAGGAAATGATTGGCCAAGGCCTGAACCTCCAATGCTAATGGCCTCTCTGCTACCGGTAGATATGCTAAACTGCCCAAACTCTCTGCTTTTCGACTCAATATATTGACCACCATATTGGCCTTCCCCGGATGATACAAGCTGGTGATATCATAATCTTTAAGTAACTCTAACTACCTCCGTTGTCGCAAATTGAGATCCTTCATTTTGAACATATGTTGTAGACTCTGATGGTCAGTATAAACTTCACAATGGACATCGTACAAATAATGCCGCCAAATCTTCAAGGCATGAACAATAGCTGCTAATTCGAGGTCATGAATAGGATAATTCTTCTCTTGTACCTTCAGTTGTCTAGACGCATAAGCAATCACCCTACTGTCTTGCATCAACACCGCGCTGAGACCAGTACACGACGCATCATAATACACAGTATAAGACCTCGTACCTATAGGAAACACTGATACTGGAGCTATAATCAAAGCTGTCTTAAGCTTTTGAAAGCTCTCCTCACACTCCTCGGACCATCTGAACGGAGCACCCTTATTGGTCAATCTGGTCATAAGTATAGCAATAGAAGAGAAACCCTCCACAAATCGGTGGTAATACCCTGCCAAACTGAGGAAACTCCGGATCTCAGTAGCTGAAGATGGCCTGGGCCAACTCTGAACTACCTCTATCTTCTTCGGATCCACCCTGATTCCTTCACTGGACACTATGTGTCCCAAGAATGCCACCGAACTAAGCCAGAACTCACACTTAGAGAATTTGGCATAAAGTTTCTTCTCTCTCAGCCTCTATAATACAATACCTAAGTGTTGTGCATGCTCCTCCTAGCTACGCGAGTACACCAGGATATCATCAATAAATACTACGACAAATGAATCAAGATACGGCTGGAACACGTTATTCATCAAGTGCATAAATGCTGCAGAGGTGTTAGTCATCCCAAAAGACATTACGAGAAATTCACAGTGACCATAACGGGTCCTGAATGACGTCTTTAGAATATCAGAATCCCGAATTTTTAACTAATGATAGCCAGACCGCAAACCAATTTTTGAAAATACCTTGGCACCCTATAGCTGATCAAATAGGTCATCAATATGATGCAATGGGTACCTAACCTTGTTCAGCTGTCGATAATCAATACACATGTGCATGGAGCCATCTTTCTTCTTTACAAACAAGACTAGAGCACCCCATGGTGATACACTGGGCCGAATAAAGCCCTTATCAAGCAGTTCTTGAAACTACTCTTTTAATTCTTTTAATTCTGCTAGGGCCATACAATATGGTGGAATAAAAATGGGCTGAGTGCCCGGTACCAAATCAATACCGAGATCAATATCTCTATCAGGTGGCATACCCGAAAAATCTATAGGAAACACATCCGGAAAGTCCCGCATTACCGGTACGGAATCAATAGCATGAGTGTCTGCATCAACATCTCTTATAAAAGTAAAATATGATAGACACCCTTTCCCAACCATTCGTTGGGCCTTTAAGTAAGAAATTACTCTGTTGGGAACATAATCTAGAGAACATTTCCACCCGACCTTTGGAAATCCCGGCATCACCAACGTCATGGTTTTTTTTTGTGTGTGACAGTCCAGAACAATATGACATGGAGACAACCAATCCATACCCAAGATCACATTGAAATCGACCATACTGAGTAATAGAAGATCAGCTCTAGTCTCTAGTTCTCCAATAGTTACCACACACGACCGATACACACGGTCCACAATAATAGTATCGTCCACCGGCATAGATACACAAACAGATGAAATTAAGGACTCACGGGGCATATACAGATAACGAGCAAAATATGAGGAAAACATACGAATACGTGAAACCATGGTCAAATAATATAGAAGCTTCCCTATGGCACACTGAGACAATACATGTAATAACTACATTTAAAGCAATGACATCTGGTCTGGAGGAAAGAGCATAGAATCGGGCATGGCCTCCACCTGTTCGGCTTCCCCCTCTAGGGCGACCCCTAGCTGACTGAGATTCACCCCGAGCTGGCTGGGCGGGTGGTGAAGTAACTGGTATTGAAGTCGAAGGCCGACTCCTCTGCTGAGCTGAACCTCCTGAGAGGCGAGGACAATGCCTCTTGATATGTCCCGAATCTCCACACTCAAATCAACATCACCCTGCGAATGGCGGTGGGGCTGAAGGGAGCCCCGAGCATCGGGATGACTGCTAGAAGGTCCCGACATTAAGGGTGGGCATAAAATCCAAAAAACCGAATTCCAAATCGAACTGAATTAATTCAGTATTTCGGTATAGGTATGTTCGGTATTTCAGTATCAATTTTTCGGTATTTTGGGTCGGTCCTCGATATTGAGGTTTTGATATTTTAGTATACCGAAATACCGTATTATTTAAGTAAACATTCCCTTACTGCCAAGCCCAAGTTATCAATTCCCAGCCCAAAATTTTAACTTTGTTATCTCTAGTTAGTAGCCTAACAAGACTAAGCCCAATGCCCCAACCCAGGTTTAAGTTAATGTTAAGTACGCTGGTTCACTTCCAATCTTTATCATGTAAAATTTGTGCCTTACTTTAGGTGACGTACTTCATGTTGTAAGAGCTAATTTCGCCACTGTTTGGGGCTTCACTTTGGATATTATTTGTGAATTCTTGTTCATCCCTAGTGTTGAACATGTTGATGGACGACTTGTGCTTCTTATTATTCCAGCTTTTTCTTCCATGTTACTATACATCACTTTCTTGGTTCCTTCTTGTTAATTTATTGGATTTCCTTTGAAGTTGAGAAAAAGAAAGAAAGAACAATGACGTGGTTGGTGAATTTGTTTGGAATTGGAGGAACTACTCAAAGGGTTTTTATATATGTATAGATAAGGGAGCAGAAGAGGTTTCTATTTTATTTTTTATTTTTTATTTTTTAAATCAAGGACTAGAGAGAAAATTTTAAAAGGAAATGAAGTTGTCCGGTGGAAGCAAAGATCGGATGAATCCTATTCTGACATATATTAAAGAGAGAGTCAATACAATACAGAATTGGTCCCCATCAATCCTACATTATATGAATATCAAAGAGAGATCCTTAGAGTTACAAAAATTCAGAGTCGAGGATTAGCAAAAACAAGGTAAAAAAATACAAAGATTTGGTATGATACCGAAACCGTACCGAACCAAACAAGAAAATACCGAACCATACCGAACTACATTGGTACGGTATTTGGTATCCATAATTGACATATCGAATACTGAAATATCAATCCAAACTCTATAAATATTGTACCGAAGTACCGAATGCCTACCCCTACCCGACATAGATGAACCCTGAGCTGGTAGTGCATGAGACGAACTCTGAGCTGGAAGGAAACTAGGAGATGAGTGACCCTGCTGAGAGCTGTGCGAACCATGGCTAGATGATGCACCACGATGAACCGGATGAGCCGTCTGAGCATGCATATAGGGACGACCCCTACCAAGGTAGAACTGACCTCCGGGAGGAACCCCATTAAAACCTCCTGATCCACGAGACCTCTTGGCCTCCCTCTCGACCCTCTCCTAGCTGCAGACCAACTCTATCTGTCAAGCAATGCCAACAACCTCATCAAAAGTAGAACCAGACACCCTCTCTCTAGTCATAAGCACCCGCAGCTAAAATGTGAGGCCGTCAATGAACCTTATGATCCTCTCCCTATCAGTGGGAACCAACCAAAATGCATGACGGGCCAACTCAGAAAATCTCATCTTATACTACGTCATAGTTATATCCTCCTGACGCAACTGCTCAAACTGTCTGCACAGCTTCTCTCTACGAGACTACGACACGAACTTCTCCAAGAAGAGAAATGTGAACTCCTTCCAATTAAGTGGTGCTGCACCAACCAACTTACGCCCCTCATAAGCCTCCCAACAACTGAAGGCAGCCCCAGAGAACTGAAAAGTAGTGAACGAGACCCCACTGGTCTCCAAAATACCTGTTGTACGGAGCATCCTCTAACACTTATCCAAGAAACTATGTGCATCCTCCACCTCTGTACCACTGAAGGATGGAGGCTGGAGTCTCCCAAACCTCTCCAATCTACGCTGCTCATCATCCGGCATAACAGGAACCACATAGTCCTGAGCAACTGCAATCGACTAGGCTGGTGGTGCCCCCGGTGTCTGGAGTCCCTACACTGCCTGCTCTGGAGTATGGGCAACATGGGTATGAGTACCACCCCCGGCCTGATAAATGGTAGGTGCATCCTAAGACGAAACCACTTGTGCAAGGCTAGTGCAGACTGTCAATATCTGGGCCAAAGTCTCCTGAAGGCCTGGAATCACAATAGGCACAGCTGGTGCCTGAGCTGGCCCTGACGGCTCAGCTATATCTGGAATCTGCTCCTGATCTAGAGCAACTGGTGGTGCTACAGGTGCTGCTCCAACTACTGTATGAGCTACACCTTGACCTCTACCTCGGCCCCGGCCTCTATCACGGCCCCGAGCGTTCGCGACCCCGACTGGTGGCACTGGTGGCTGGTCGTCCGATCCTAAAGTACATATCCTCACCATTTGTGAGAGAATAGAATAATAAAATTTTAGTTTCTGAAATCAATAAGTTCGCACGATAGAATACAAGAAAGTGAAATTTTCTTAAGGGTTCTACAGCCTCTCGAAGATAAGTACAGACGTCTCCGTACCGATTCGCAAGACTCTACTAAACCTGCTCATGACTCGTGAGACCTATGTAACCTAGGCTCTGATACCAACTTGTCATGACCCAAAATCTCACATGTCATGATGGCGCCTATCGTTGAACTAGGCAAGCCTCAACCCAGTAAAACTTCGAAAATAAAGACGGAAGCAAAGAATGATTAAGCCAAAAAAACTTTTTGAAAACAGAAATAATCCGAAATACGATACAATCTATCCCAAAATCAAGGTGTCACAGAGTACATGAGCGTCTATACTAGAATACAGTCTACTACAGTGTCTAGAAAATAAAAATTTAAATACAGATAGAGATAATGAAAGAGAGTCAAGTCTGTGAACGCCATACAGCTACCTCGATAGTCTCCTGGATCTGACTCCTCAATCAGCAGCCGTCGTGACCAGAAGCGCCTGGATCTGCACAAGAGGTGCAGGGAATAACGTGAGTACCAGTGTTTTAAAAGGCGTAGGCGTAAGGCGAGGCGTTTTACATATGCCTCAGCGGGGTGTAAGCCCCATAGGTATTTATTTTTTAATATTTTATAAAATAATATAATGACAGTAAATATTTATAAACAGGTAATTTATTATACTATATATATATGTGCTCCATCCCCACAAAAAATTAATCAAAACAATCTATTATACGTTACTTCCAAGCACAAGTAATTTGAGTCAAAGAATAAAGTTTTCTATATGGAGGAACAAAAAGGATGATTAACCTGCAATTTAAATTTTGAATTTGCTGCTATGAAGAAGAATGTAGTTCTCTTTGTATTTGTAAAAAAAATTAAATATTCGTTACTTTTGGGAGATATTAGCAGACTAGCGGACAAGATAAAATATTGGAAAAACTATGAATTAGGGCTTAAATTAATAAAAAAAGATCTTTACTTTTAAATTTAATACTTTTAAATTTCTTTTTAAACCTTTTGAGTAATTACCAAACTGACTTTTGAGAATTTGGGTATTATATGAAGGACTAATTCAATAAATTCTGTTTTAATTTGAAAAAGTCTCTGGGGCTTACTCCTTACTAAAAAATCGCGCCCCGAACGCCCGGGCGTACGCCCCAAACGCCCGGATGTACGCCCCGAACGCCCGGGCGTATGCCCCAAATTGCGGGGGTACGCCTCTTGAGACTTTCGCCCAACACCATCGCCCCGGAGCATTTTTGGTACGCCTCGCCCCGGGGCTCGCCCCAAAAATGCCTTTTAAAACAGAGACTCACAACCAACTCAGTAAGTAACAAGTCCAACCTTTGGACTGAAAGGTAGTGACGAACTCAACCAGCACAGTTCAAAATAGAAATAACAATGCAGAAACGTAGACATGCTTTCAAGTTAAATAGATAGCTCAAACGGTAAAATAGATCAGATCTGAACAGTGTGAAGAATATAACTCTTCTACTTCTGCATTCCAATGCACATGATGTATGTGATGCACCATGTTGATAACCGCATATGCTCACACTCTCAAATGCTCAACCACTCGGTATTGTATATGGCCCATACGGCCTAGGGAAGATCCATCCCGAAATATATACATCACTGACCATCAGTCACCCAGTACCGAGGAAGGACAATCCAGCCCTGTGGAAAAGATCCATCTCCAGGTATCAAATACTTCAGACAAGATCCATCGCTCAATAATATCAATCGCGCTCATTAGAGGTGTATACAGACTCCGGAGGGGCTCCTTCATCCCAAGCGCTATCAAAAATCAGTATAACCGATATGGCGTGCGGCTCGATCCCATAGTTGTCACTCATAATCAGGCTCTCAGCCTCACTCAGTCATCAATCTCTTCAGTCTCACTTATGGGCTCACAATGTCATGAAAACCAGCCCGAAACAATGATATGATGTATCAATAAATAGCAACTGAGACTGAGATATGATAGGAAATAAATGAATATGACTGAGTACAAAATATCAATGAAATCAGTAAAGTGACAGCAAGAAAATGACCACTATGGGTCCCAACAGTATCGACATAAAGCCTAAAGAAGATATCTAGCATGATTGACAGCTCAATTACTTTATCACATGATGAAAACACGGATATCGACAAGATATGATCACTATAAAGTGCCATGAAATCAACCAGGTCACAATTCTCAGGATGCACGCCTGCACGCCCGTCACTTGGCATGTACGTCACCTCAATACCAATCACATATCACATAATTCGGGGTCTCGAACCCTCAGAATCAAGTTTTAAAGTGTTACTTACCCCAATCCGAGCAAAACTCTACTCCAAAATGCCTTTGCCTCTCAAATCAGTCTCCAAACGCCTCGAATCTAGTCACAATAAATTCGATTCAGTCAATACAAATTATAAGAATTAATTCCATTTGAAATTCTACATTCTCCATAAAAAATCTGAAATTGCACTGAAAAGTCGCCCGTGGGGCCCATATCTCGGAACACGACAAAAGTCACATAATATGAACGTCCATCCAACCACGAGTCCAACCATATCAATTTTACCAAAATCTGACATCAACTCGGCCCTCAAATCTTCAAATTAAACCAAGAGGGTTTTCACAATTTTTCAACTAAAATCACAGATTAAATGTTAAAAACGAGCATGGATTCGGGTAATTTGACCAAAATTGAGTTAAGAACACTTACCACATTGTTTTCCTTGAAAATCTCCCAAATATCGCCTCTCCCCGAGCTCCAATCCGTCAAAAATAAAAAATGGGACGAAGTCCCATTTTCAGAACTTAAACTTTCTGTCCAAACATTTCTTATATGCGATCACGGACAAAGTCCCGCGATCGCGAAGCACAAATGCATGCTGCCCAGAATTCACCTTATGCGATCACGGATGATTCCACGCGATCCCGAAGAACAAACCAAGCTTGTCCCAAAATACCCTACGCGATCGCGGGTTCCCTCACGTGATCGCGAAGCACAGCACTCTCAGGCCTACGCGATCGCGGACATGCCCACACGATCGCGAAGCATTAAGCACGAGGCCCTCGCTGCCTTCTTTCCTCTATGCAAACGCGGCCTTAGCCATGCGTTCGTGAAGCACCGTCCGTCCAACCCTATGCGATCGCGGTTTCCTTCATGCGATCGCATATAGCAATCTCACCTCTGCCCAAAAAAGCCTATGCGATCGCGGACCTTCTCACGCGATCGCATAGAAGGAAACCAGTAACACCAGATTCCAGCAACTCCAAGTCCAAAATTGATCTGTTAATCATCTGAAACTCGCCTGAAGACCCCGAGACCTCAACCAAATATACTAACAAGTCCTAAAACATGATACGAACTTAGTCAAAACCTCAAATCATATCAAACAATGCTAAAACCACGAATTGCACCCCACTTCAAGCTTAATGAAACTAAGAACTTCCAACTTCTATATTTGATGCTGAAATCTATCAAATCAAGTTTTATTTGCCTCAAAGTTTGCACACAATTCATAAATGACATAACGAAGCTATGAAAAATTTTTAGAACTGGATTCTGACCCCGATATCAAAAAGTTAACTCCCCGGTCAAACTTCCAACTTAAATTACTTATTTTTGCCATTTCAAGCCTAATTTAGATACGAACCTCGAAATAAATATCAGGACACACTCCTAAGTCCAAAATCACCATACGGAGCTATTGGAATCATCAAAAATCTATTCCGGGGTCGTTTACACATATTTCACCATTCGATCAATTAATTCAACTTAAGTTTTCCTCTTGGAGACTAAGTATCTCAATTCATTTCAAAACCTCACCGGGCCCAAATCAATTACCCCGGCAAGTCACATAACAACTGTAAAGCATAAATTTAGCAGTAAATAGGGAAACATGATTGTACTATTCAAAACGACTGATCGGGTCGTTACAGCATGGAACTCAAAGTGAGAATGGCATTGAAGGTGAAGATGGAGGCAATAGCCAAGCACAGGAACATGATCGAACCATGCAGAAACTTACAAAGGAACAGTATAACCAATTGCTCAGTATCCTAAAGAATTTTCATGCTGGAAATGGAGGAAATGATCTGAAAGCAGAGGTTGTGAACTTTGCAGGTATCTCATCTTGCTCAACTTCTTTTAATTATGGTTCAAATCCATATGAGTGTTTTAGATCAAATGTTAATTCTTGGATACTTGATTCTATGACATCAAATCATATGACCTATAACAAATCCATGTTGAATCATGTGAAAACTCTAGTATATCCTTTCTTAGTTACATTGCCTAATGGCTATAAGGTGAAGGTGACATTGATAGGAGATGTGGTCATGAATCCTAGGTTTACCCTGAAAAGAGTCCTTTTTGTTCCTAGTTTCAAGTTCAACCTAATTTATGTACATTGTTTAAAAGTTCAACTTGATTGTTTGGTCATCTTTACCAAATTTTCTTGTATCTTTCTGCATGCCCCTTCACAGAAGAGGACTCTGGCAATTGGTAAAAGAAAAGATGGTTTGTACCTTTACTCCTCAGATTCCTGCAAGTCTAATTCCTTGATTCATGCTACTTCATCTAGTTCATCTAATAAGAGTGATACAATCACTCACTCTTTTTCACATGTTCCACCTAGCCCACCTAGTAAGAATAATGTTGTCTCACACTCTGTTTCACATGTTGTATCTAGTTCACACACTATGTAATAAGGTTGTCACAAATTCTCAAGTGCAATGTAAATGAAATGCTAATTCTACATGTAATGCATTTATGTCTGATAAATATATGATTGATCTCTTGTGGTATAATAGATTGGGGCATGCATCCTTTATCAAAATGAGGGGAATTAAGTCAATACCTATTCATTTTTCACCCAAACAATCTTTCATTTGTCCTATATGTCCAATGGCTAGACAAAATAGATTGCCCTTTCCAGAAAGAACTACAGTCACAACCAAAATATTTGAAATCATACATGTTGATCTATGGAGCCCCTATCATGTCACAACACATGATAGGTATAAGTACTTCATCACCTTAGTAGATGATTACAGTAGGTGTACTTGGACACACCTGCTTAGCTGCAAAAGCAATGCTCTACAGGTAGTCAAACCCTTCACTTCCATGGTAAAGAATCAATTCATTTGCTCCATTAAAACCATTAGAACTGATAATGAACTTGAGTTCATAAACTCTTAGACTACTTCTTTCTTGTAATTTGAAGGCATTATACACCAGAAAACATGTCCCTACACTCCCCAACAGAATGTCATAGTAGAGAGGAAACACAAGTACCTTTTAGAAACATCCAGGGCACTGTTGTATCAATCTAAGCTGCCCATGCAATAGTGGGGAGAATGCATTCTGACCTCAACCTATCTGATTAACAGACTTCCTTCTACTACCCTTAAAAATAAATACCCATTGGAGTTACTTTACAAAAAGAAACCCAACTATTCCCATCTTAAAAGCTTTGGATGCCTTTGTTTTCCTACAACCCTCAAAACTCACAAAGATAAGTTTGAAACAAGGTCCTTGCCTCATATTTTTGTGGGATTCCCCTTTGGGACAAAGGGTTACAAGGTACTCAATCTAGTCACAAAGAGAATTCATGTTTCAAGAGATGTTGTATTCCATGAAAATGTATTTCCTTTTGCTTTGTCTTCTAATTCTAATAGAGTTTTTCCCTCATTTTCACAAGTAAATTCATATTTGGCACAAGATTTGTTCCCTTCTCATGAGTCAGTCTCTCTTTCTAGTTCACCTGATCCACATCTTACAACTATGTCACCTGACTCTTTATCACCAGGGCTAAGTGAACCCAATTCTAATACAATTCCAACTTTTGAAGAATATCCGTCCTTGTCTGACAGCAATCTGAGTGAAACATCTACAAACAATACTCCTAATTTAATGATGCAACAACCTAATGAAACATCAGGGAGACCCTCCAGAATACTCAAAGTTCCTACCTATTTGAAATATTATAACTACTCACCACCTAAGCTATAGACAAACCACCTTAATTCCCTTTCCAGCAATAACCAAAGCACCATGTCACTTTCCTTTAATGCATCCATACCCAATGCCCAATATGTTTCACTCAATGCATTGAGTTTTGACGATCAGCAATTGGTCAAAAATATTTCGCATGAGTCTGAGCCCAGTTCATATGAAGAAGCAGCTGATGATCCTGCATGGCAGACATCTATGAATCAGGAATTTGAAGCACTCTATGCCAACCATACTTAGAGCTTAGTGCCACTTCCAATTGGGAAAAGAACAATAGGATATAAATGGGTATATAAGATGAAGTACAAGGCAGATGGGAGCATAAAAAGATTTAAAGCAAGACTAGTGGTAAAGGGATACACTCAACAGGCAGGGGTAGACTATACAGAAACCTTTTCACCAGTTGTGAAGATGACAACTGTTAGAGCTCTAATTGGTACAGCAGTGAAGAAAGGATGGAAAATCTTTCAATCAGATGTCAACAATGCATTCCTCCATGGGGACCTCCATAAGGAAGTGTATATGGAAGTACCTACGGGTCTTGTTGTGGAAAGATCAGACTTGGTATGTAAATTGAATAAGTCCTTATATGGACTGAAACAAGCAAGCAGGCAATGGTATGAGAAGTTGACTGCAACACTTTGTTCTAGAGGATACACACACTCCCTGCTTGACTATTCACTGTTCTACGAGAAGGATGGAGCTTCAGTGGTATTTGTGGTTGTTTATGTAGATGATGTCCTAATAACATGCATTGATTTAGAAGAAATGGAAGCACTGAAGGCTTTCTTACATGAGACCTTCAAAATAAAGGACCTGGGAAGGATGCATTATTTTTCGGGGTTAGAAATTTTGTACAAGGATGATGGGTTACTGATATCCCAAAGGAAATTCACAATGGATCTATTGACAGAGTTTGATTGCACCAACTATTCTTCTTTAGCCTCTCCATTTGACCCCACTATTAAGCTAATTGCAGATGAGGGACTCCTACTGCCAGATCCTTCTCACTATAGAAGACTAGTAGGAAAGCTAAATTTCCTAACCAACACAAGGCTTGACATATCTTATAGTGTGCAATATTTGAGTCAATACATGCAAAGTCCAAGGGAGCCACACCTGAAAGCTGCCTACCATGTACTAAGGTACCTTAAAGTTGATCGAAGTTTAGGAATTTTCCTATCCAGTAGCAAGGACTATGGGGTTAGAGCTTTTTGTGACTCATATTGGGCAGCCTGCCCTGAGTCAAGGAAATCAATTAGTGGTTATGTTGTGTTACTGGGTGACAACCCTATCAGCTGGAAATCTAAGAAGCAACACACTATTTCACTATCCTCAGCAGAAGCATAATACATATCAGCCAGACAAGTTGTGGGTGAATTAGTGTGGTTAGTTAAATTGCTTGAAGAATTGGCAGTCCCCTTAACCTTGCCCGTCCCAGTATTTTGTTATAGCCAAGCAGCTCTCCATATAGCTAAAAATCATGTGTTTCATGAACGTACAAAACACATAGAGGTAGACTGCCATGTTGTGAGGAATCAACTACACGAAGGCCTCATCTCATTATATCATGTTTCTACACATGAGCAGCTGGCAGATATATTCACCAAGCCACTTACCGGGATCAAACATTGCAATTTACTTAACAAGTTGGTTGTGAGTCCCTCCCTTCCAACTTGAGGGGGGTGTTGAGAATATATACACGTGTATTTATTTTTGTACAAGTAGTTGTAGTGTAGTTGGTACAGCTATACACAACTGTACACATGTATAAATAGGCGTAGATATTTTGTGTACAAAGTGAACTTCCTTTTTGTATCTTTACCGAAGCTCAGTTCATTTCTAATGGATGAGGAAGGTTCCAGAAGTCTCTCTACTTAGGGCTCATTCATTCGCCATTAGAGTTGGTCCAAGGTCAGCACTTCTTCTTCATTTCTGCTGCTATTTTGACATTATTCCCCAGTTTAGACTACTAAACACATTTAACATTATTTTCTGAATCTCTCAGCTCAAGTAATCTGAGCTCCAATTTCTTTATTCCTTATTGAAGCACACAGACCCCAAGCATTGCACACATATACTTTATGTATTTTATACTTTGCTGATTTTAAGGAATGTGTAACTTACCAAGGTATGAGTAAATTGACCTGAACAACATTGTCATAGAAAAAATATAGTACACAGTTTATTTTTTAACTTAAGCTAACGAGAGTAAATTGGCGGCATCTGTCGGTAAAAGAAATTCGTTACAATTATTTAACAATATAAGTCAATGCATCTACTTAAACTATTTATTACCCGCTATTTTATTAAAAAAGAAGAATGAATAATATAATTTAACTTTAAATTTTTTATTTTATTTATAATAATATGTTTTATAGCCATGTCATGTCAATTTAAGAATATAAGTTTTCCAAAGTTTGACTTAAAATAAGGTGGTAACTGAAAATAAAAAACTCTCCTTTTCTCTCTTTCACACATAATTAGATCATCTTCTTTGTTTATTTCGTATCATTTTCATCATCTTCTCTTTTCTTTACAAATGGGAGCAGTAATTTTGTTATAAACCATTCTACTTCTCTTTCTCCACTCATCAATGGCAGTTCTTCCCACCAAAAAAGCCTACATTGTACATATGAAACATCACCTCAAACCTCCTCCTTTTTCTACTCACCATCAATGGTACAAATCCTATCTCCAGTCTCTCACTTCTTCAAATAAAATTCTCTTCTCTACATTTACAACATTGCCTCTTTCTGTTTTGCTGCAAATATTTATCCCCATGAAGTTGATTTACTCCGCC
This sequence comes from Nicotiana tomentosiformis, assembly GCF_000390325.3. NCBI lineage: Eukaryota > Viridiplantae > Streptophyta > Magnoliopsida > Solanales > Solanaceae > Nicotiana > Nicotiana tomentosiformis. The sequence continues at coordinate 115,770,711 of NC_090819.1, forward strand.
AATCTGATTCTGTCGTTAATGTCTATGAAGACACTTTTTACACCCTTCAAACAACCCGTACCCCTGAATTTCTTGGCCTCGATAATCTCAATTCATGGGCTGGACGTACTTTACCAGAATTGAACAATGCTGCTCAAGACGTTATTGTTGGAGTTCTTGATAGTGGAATTTGGCCCGAGTCTAAAAGTTTTAGTGATGTGGGCATGTCAAATGTGCCGTCCAGATGGCGGGGGGAATGCCAATCGGCACCTGATTTCGACCCGAATGTGCATTGCAATAGGAAACTTATTGGTGCTCAGTATTTTGTTAAAGGCTGTAAGGTTTCTAGCAGCTGCTCTAAGGAGATTGAATCGCCCCGGGACCATAACGGTCATGGTACGCATACTGCAAGCACAGCTGCAGGTAGTGGCGAATTCAAGATTTAAACTTGATGTGTTTAATAAATTAAGTGTTATTTATCGAAAATTTAGTAATTATTTACCTATATATATCTACATTTCGTGTCAAAAGGCTGGATTCAGTTGGACTCATATTGCATGCAGGATCCATTGTGGCAAATGCTAGTCTCTTTGGCTATGCTAAAGGGACTGCACGAGGGATGGCGCCACAAGCCCGTATAGAAAGCTACAAAGTGTGCTGGAATGAAACTTGTGCAGGGTCAGATATTCTTGCTGCCTTTGACCTTGCTATTATGGATGGTGTTTCGTGTTGATGTATTGTCCGTGTCATTGTCTAATAATGCAACAACATATTACAACGATGTCATTGCTCTAGGTGCTTTCGCTGCTATTGAGAAAGGAATTATTGTGTCGCGTTCACCCGGGAATGATGGTCCTAGGATATCAACAGTTGTAAGCTCCATGGATCATTACTGTCGGTGCTGCAACTCTTGACCGAGACTTTCTGCTTTTATTACTCTGGGAAATGGCCAAAAACTTCAAGCTGTATCGTTGTATAGTGGAAAAGAAATGGAAAGTAAATCACTGAGCTTAATTTACCCAAAAGGAAACAACTCGTCTAGCAATCTGTGCTTGCGTGGTTCGCTTGATCCAAAGTGGTTCGCGGAAGAGTAGTGTTATGTGACAGGGAAGCTAATGATAGAGTTGAGAAGGGACTAGTAGTGAAGGAAGCCAATGGAATAGGTATGATATTAGCCAATTCACCCGAGACAGGGGAGGAGTTACTCGCGGATAGCCAATTATTGCCTGCAGTGGCTGTTGGGAGGAAGGTGGGGGATGTAATAAGAGAATATGTGAAAACAGAAAGCAATCCAACAGTTGATTTTACTTTTGTTGGGACAGTGGTGAAAGTTAAACCATCCCCTGTTGTCGCTAGATTTAGCTCAAGAGGGCCAAATGCAATTGCTCCTCAGATATTAAAGCCTAATGTCATTGGTCCTGGAGTGAATATCTTGGCAGCTTGGCCTGAAAATGTAGGGCCAACTTCACTTGATGTTGATACACGAAAGACTTCATTCAATATCATTTCTGGCACTTCTATGTCTTGTCCTCATATTACAGGAGTTGCTGCATTGATAAAAGCTGTACATCCAGAATGGAGTCCAAGCGCGATAAAATCAGCAATCATGACAACCGCGTACAATCACGATAACACCAACTCCTCGTTTCGTGATTCTGCAGAGGACGGTATATTTTCCAATCCATTGGCTCATTGATCAGCCCATGTAAATCCCCAGAAAGCACTCTCCCCGGGACTCATATATGATATCAATATTTAGGATCATATCAAGTTCTTGTGCTCCTTAGACTACCCTATGGATCAAATACAAGCTATTGTCAAAAGAGTTAACTTCACTTGTGCAAACAAGTTTGCAGATGCTGGGCAGATCAATTACCCTTCGTTTTCTGTCTTGTTTGGAGTTAATTCAACGGGAGTTGTTCGTTACACTCGGGAAGTGACCAATGTTGGAGCTGCAGGGTCAGTGTATGAAGTAGCCATTGATGCTCCTTCATCTGTTACGGTGACAAGCCACCAAAACTTGTATTCAAGAAAGTAGGAGAAAAACTCCATTACAGTCACCTTTGTGTCCAAGAAAGGTGTTAAAACAGGAAATGCATTTGGTTGGATTTCATGGAAAAATGCTGAAAATCAAGTGAGGAGTCCAGTTGCATATTCCTGGATGACACACCTCAATTAGATTGGAAACGTACCTTTTTCCCAGTGCAACATTTGCTTGTATGGTGCTAATTAATGCTTTTTTAACTTATGTGGTACTCTTACTAGCATATTGTACAACTACTACAAAGGGATGTATGATAAATAATTGCATCTCTGTTTAGTGGAAATGAAATAGCTAACTCTCTGAAATCCAATACGATTTTATTGGTCCCTCATCATTTTTTTCTCTCATTAATTTCTTATCTTTCACATCAATTTATTCCTGTCATGATTTTTCTTTAAAAAATTTCAATTCATGTAAATTAAGATTCCTTTTCCTAATATTTTGAAAGTTTATATTAATTATTTTTGTATTAGAATTTATATTTATTATTTTAAGTAAAGATACATTATTGGCATTCAGTTGAGAAAATAAATACACTAGTTTTTTTGTTTTTTTTTATCGTCTTCTTTTAATATCTGGAGTGGAACTTTAGAGACAACTTATTAATAATCAGATATGTATTTTAATTTAACATCTTGAAAAAAAATAAAGAGAAGATCTGATCCTTTAACTATTTTAACTGCATGTTTTCAATCTTCATGGATTTTCCTCTCCTCTTAGATAATAAGAGCTTAATCGAAAACTAGTAAAATCAGTAGGTCAGATTAACATCGAACCAAAGAAAACAAATTGAGAATTACTTTTCTTTTATAACCGTGGTGTCCGTAGTAGCTTGCGTCCACCTAGACTAATTCCACATGTATCTCCCATCACCATAGGTACGGAATAACCATGTTCACCAAGACTTGGACAAATGGGAGAAAACCACTGTGATGACCCAAAATGTCATCTTTAAATTAATAATTAATTATGTGTTCTAAGACCTTAAAAAGTACTATTTATTATTCCTCGACTTGCATGCGCAATCCGTAAAATTTCATGGAAAGTCATTATGTGAAAAAATGAATTTAAAATGTGGATTAGAGCTTTAAAACTCAATTGAGTTGACTTTGGTCAACATTTTGAGCAGACGGACTCGAATCAGTATTTTGACAGTTCCGGTATATACGTATCGTGATTTGGGACTTGGGCGTATGCCCGAAATCAAATTCCGAGGTCCCTAGCCCGAGATATGGAATTTTGAAGAAAAATTAAAATGTTTAAGTTCGAATAGTGACCGGATGTCTAATTATCTGAAAACGACCCCGGAATAGAATTTTGATTATTTCAACAGCTCCGTATGGTGATTTTGGATTTAGGAGCGTATTCGGAATTTTATTTGGAAGTCCGTAGTTAAATTAGGCATGAAATCGCTAAAAACAAGAATTTAAGTTTGGAAGTTTGACCGATGAGTTGACTTTTTGATATCGGGGTCGGAATCCACTTCTGAAAATTTTTACAGCTCTGTTATGTCATTTATGACTTGGATACAAAATTTGAGGTCAATCAGACTTGATTTGATAGGTTTCGACATCGAATGTAGAAGTTGGAAATTCTAAGTTTCATTAAGCTTGAATTGGAGCATAATTTGTGATTTTATCATTGTTTGATGTGATTTGAGGTTTCAAATAAGTTTATATGATGTTTTAGGACTTGTTGGTATTTTGGGTTGAGGTCCCGAGAGTTTCGGATGGTTAACGGATCAAAAGTGGGACTTAGCTGCTGCAAAAGCTGCTGCAATTTTTCTGCTGGAAATGCTGTCAAAATCGGGCTGCCAGTTAAAATCGAGCTCCCTGACAAAATCAAGCTCCCTGTCAAAATCGAGTTCCCTAACAAAATCGAGCTCCCTGACAAATCGAGCTCCCTGACAAAATTGAGGTCCCTTATAAAATTGAGGTCCTTGACAAATCGAGGTCCCTTACAAATCGAGGTCCCTGACAAAATCGAGGTCCCTGACAAATCGAGCTCCCAAGATCGAACTGGACAGATCTGTAAGTTATAAAAACAGTGACATTCAACATTTGCCAATTTTGACAAACTTCAGCTTGAACAGAGGCGACTTTTGACAGACTTTCAAGGAAAGACATTTGGGGTAAGTGATTCCAACTCGGATTTGATCTATATATACAAGTATATCATTGTTTTCACCATAAATTAGTGTTTTGAGATTTAAATTTGGGAAATTTTTAGAAATCTCATAGAAACGAATTTTTGAGATTTCGGTATCGATTCGGAGTCGGATTTGAGTGAAACTGGTATCGTTGGACTCGTAATTGAATGGGTTGTCGGATTTCATAACTTTTGCCAGATTCCGAGTATGGGTAGTTTAGGACTCAAAGCATGCCTTACTTGTGTAAATTGAATTCTTTGATTAATAAATATTAATTGATATATATCAATATATTGTGAATTGTTAGATAAAGATATTAAAGGATGGAAATCTCATATGCTTAATTTTTGTTTAAATCAATTAATTATTAAAAGAAATTATTCTCCTCCCAAATTTATCTTATAATAAACATACTCTCCTTCCGGAGGCATATAAGAAAATGTCCTCCTTTCTTGTGGAGCGGGCCGAACGCCTCGGCAGGATAGATGCATCTATGGATCGCGCCGTATGTCCCTCAGCAGTGTACACGACACTCTGGATTGGGCCGTACGTCCTCGGCAGAAATCGTGCTTAATAATAATAATTACACGATACTTTAATAATTTATTTCAGCTTATGAAGCTAGTTAATAAATTGAAGAATCTTTGGAATTTAATGAATTATTATTCTGCATGTTAAGGAATTAATTGTTACTCCCGTGAATGAGGTTTACTTGATAAATTGGAAATTATTTGAATTGAGGGAATTTAATTAATATATTGAGAATTGTTACATTTGAAGGAAATTTGATTATTTCTGCTGATTAAATAGATTATTATAAATTCTGTAAATCATGCTGATTTAAATATCCTAGTTTTATTTCAGTTATTATTATTGACCCTTGGTAAGTGTCAAAGTCGGCCATCTCGTCTCTACCACTTCGAGATTAGGCTTGATACTTACTGGGTACACGTTGTTTACGTACTCATACTACACTTGCTGCACTTTTTTGTGCAGGACCTGAGACAGGTACTAGTGGAGGACCTATCATCACATACCCACGTCATTCCGAGGCATAGTGGTGAGCTGCCTTTCTGAGCCATTCTGCAGCTACCAGTGTCTCTTCTTATATTTACATTCTGTCTATTTCATTTCAGACAGTATTTGGAGTTTTGTATAATCTACTAGATGCTCATTCACTTGTGACACCAGGTCTTGGCACACACATTGGTAGAGTTTGTGTTTATATTTTTTTGGTTTTAAATTTTATCAATGTATGTTTAATTTATTAGTTGTCTTGCCTAGCTATAGTGTTGGGCGCCATCATGACCTACAAGTGAAATTGGGTCGTGACAACATGGTATCAGAGCACTAGGTTCACGTAGGTCTCACAAGTTATGAGCAGACCTAATAGAGTTTTGCGGATCGGTACGGAGACGTCTGTACTTATCTTCGAGAGGCTATATGGTGTTAGGAAACTACCTTTCTTCATATTCCATCGTGCAATTGATGTAGTACTAAATATCCCTCTCTTATTCTCTCACAGATGGTGAGAATACGCTCTAATGAGATTTCAGACCAGGGAAGAGCTACTCCCCCAGTTGCTAGAGGCCGAGGGAGGGCTCCTGCCCATGGTAGAGGGCGAGGACGTCCTAGGACTATTCCGGTTATGTCGCCAGTGGATCCAGCAGAGAATCCCATTATTGAGAAGCAGGGTGAGGTTCCTGTGGCAGAGCCAGCTCCGGTGGACTTCACATCTGCACCGGGATTTCAGGATATCATGGGTCATATGCTGCGATTCATGGACAATATGACTCAGGCCGGTTTATTTCCGGCAGACCCAGCCACATCTCAGGCGGGCGGGGGAGCACAGACCCCTATCGCGCAGGCTCATGGACAGGCAGCTTCTGTATATCAGACCCAGGGTGCACTACCCGTGGGTGGAGTCCAGCTAGTGGCAGCAGCTACACTTGAGCCCAGGCCAGCTGTAGTCGTCGATCCTCAGAAACTATTGGACAGATGGACTAGACTATATCCTCCTGTCTTCGGGGGTGAGCGACATGAGGATCCACAGGATTTCTTTGATCTTTGCAAGGATAGAATGTACAACAAGAGGATATTGGAATCCCATGGGGTTGATTTCGCTACTTTTCAGGTAGAGGTAGAGCCCGTAGATGGTGGCAGTCTTATGCTCTTGGCAGACCAGCAGATTCTCCTCCCATGACTTGGGACAGGTTCACTCGTATCTTCTTGGACAGGTATATTCCACCCTCCCAGAGGGAAGAGTTGCGGTTTCAGTTTGAGCAGCTCCAGCAGGGTCAGATGTCAGTGACTAATTATGAGGCGAGGTTTTCTGAATTATCTCGCCATGCACTAACGATTCTCCCTACTGAGGCGAAGAGAGTGCGAAGGTTTGTAGCTGGTTTACATACTGGTATTCAGGCCGCTATGGCTCGAGAGGTTGAGATGGGTACTTCTTATGAGCGAGTTGTGGAGATAGCTCGGAGGATTGAGGGTGTACGTCAGCGGAGCCGAGAGCAGATTATGAGAGATAAACAGTTCAGGTACTCTGGAGAGTTCAGAGGTGCTCCGTCCGGGGGCAGAGGTCAGTTCGTGAGGGGACACTCCAGTAGACCCCCATATCCAGCACCACCACCTCCTCGAAGTGCTCCAGTAAGACCTTATCTCAGTGCTATCCCAGAGAGTTCTTATCGCCCACCAGCTATTCAGGGTTCTTTCCGTGGGTATTCCGGTCCCCAGGGCCAGACACTTAGTCAACAGCCCATCGCACCGAAGAATTGTTACGAGTGCGGGGATCCCAGTCACATGCGGAGGTTTTGCCCCAGGCTTCGAGGTAGACCAGTACAGCAGGGTCAGCAGCCTATGCTTACCGGACCAGTTTCTCCACCAGTAGTCTGAACACCGAGAGGCGGAGGATAGGTGGGTAGGGGTCGTCCTAGAGGTGGAGGTCAGCCAGGCGGAGGCTAGACAGTTGGCGCTCCAGCTCGGTTCTATGCTTTTACGGCTAGACCAGATGCAGAGGCCTCAGATGCCGTGATTACAGGTATTATTTCTGTTTGTGGCAAAGATGCCTCAGTATTATTTGATCCAGGATCTATGTATTCATATGTGTCATCTCTATTTGCTCCATTCTTGGGCGTTTCTCGTGAGTCCTTGAGTACTCCTGTTTATGTGTCCACTCCTGTAGGCGATTCTGTTATTGTGAACCGGATCTACCGGTCCTGTATTATTACATTCTGTGGTTATGAAACTAGAGCAGATCTCCTATTGCTTGAGATGACCGATTTTGAAATTATTCTGGGCATGGACTGGTTATCTCCATATCATGCTATTCTTGAATGTCATGCCAAGACTGTTACCTTGGCTATTCCAGCATTGCCTAAGTTGGAGTGGAAGGGTTCACATGTTAGTTCATTTAATCGAGTTATTTCTTTTATAAAGGCTCAACACATGGTTGAGAAGGGTTGTTTAGCTTATCTAGCCTAGGTTCAGGATACTACTGTAGAGACTCCTGTTATTGATTCAGTGCATGTAGTTCGGGAGTTCCCCGATGTATTCCCGTCAGATCTTCCAGGTATGCCACCTGATCGTGATATTGATTTCTGTATTGACTTGGCTTCAGATACCCAGCCTATATCTATCCCACCGTATTGCATGGCTCCGAAAGAATTGAAAGAATAGCTTGAAGAGTTACTAGCCAAAGGGTTTGTAAGACCGAGTGTATCGCCTTGGGGTGCACCAGTATTATTTGTGAAAAAGAAGGATGGAACAATGCGGATGTGTATTGATTATCGCCAATTGAACAAAGTCATTATTAAGAACAAGTACTCCTTGCCGCGTATTGATGATCTATTTGACCAGTTTCAGGGTGCTAGGGTATTGTCTAAGATCGACTTGAGGTCGGGGTACCATCAGTTGAAGATTCGGGATTCGGATGTTCCGAAGACTGCTTTCCGTACAAGATATGGTCATTATGAGTTTCTGGTGATGTCCTTCGGTTTAACTAATGCCCCGGCAGCGTTTATGGATCTGATGAACAGAGTATTCATGCCATATATTGATTCGTTTGTCATTGTCTTCATTGATGACATCTTGATCTACTCACGTAGTAAGGAGGAGCATGAGCAGCATATGAGAGTAGTGCTTCAGACATTGCGGGAACAAAAGCTATATGCTAATTTCTCTAAATGTGAGTTTTGGCTAGAGTCTGTAGCATTTTTGGGACATATCGTATCGGGCGAAGGTATTAAAGTTGATCCCAAAAAGATTGAGGCAGTTCAGAATTGGCATCGTCCCACTCCGGCGACGGAGATTAGGAGTTTTCTGGGTTTGGCAGGTTATTATCGTCGGTTCGTGGAAGGTTTTTCATCTATTGCAGCACCTTTGACCAAATTAACCCAGAAGGGTGCTCCATTCCGATGGTCCGATGATTGTGAGGTGAGCTTTCAGAAGCTCAAGACATCATTGACTACAGCACCAGTGTTAGTGTTGCCTTCCGGTTCGGGGATGTATACAGTGTATTGCGACGCTTCGCGCGTTGGCTTGGGTTGTGTATTGATGCAGGAAGGGCAAGTTATTGCATATGCTTCACGTCAGTTGAAGCCCCACGAAAAGAATTATCCGGTACATGATTTGGAGTTAGCTACGATTGTTCACGCTCTTAAGATTTGGAGGCATTATCTTTATGGGGTGTCTTGTGAAGTTTACACTGATCATCGCAGTTTGCAGCATTTGTTCAAGCAGAGGGACCTAAATTTCACACAACATAGATGGCTGGAGTTACTAAAAGATTATGATATTACTATCCTGTATCATCCGGGCAAAGCAAATGTGGTTGCAGATGCCTTGAGCAGAAAGGCGGAGAGTATGGGTAGTTTGGCTTTCATTTCAGTAGAGGAAAGGCCATTAGCCTCAGATATTCAATCCTTGGCTAACAGATTTGTGAGGCTGGATATTTCAGAGCCCAGCCGAGTTCTTGCGCCCAATCTTCACTATTTAAGCAGATCAAGGCTCTCCAGTATGATGACCCACACTTGATGGTTCTTCGTGAAACGGTACTACGAGGTGGTGCCAAGGAAGTCACTATTGGTGCAGATGGTGTTCTGCGACTCCAGGATCGTCTGTGTGTTCCTAATGTGGATGAAGTGAGGAAAAAGATCTTGGAAGAGGCACACAGTTCTAGATATTCTATTCATCCAGGTGCTACGAAGATGTATCATGACTTGAGGCAGCATTATTGGTGGCGACGAATGAAAAAGGACATAGTTGATTATGTAGTTCGGTGTCTAAATTGCCAGCAAGTTAAATATGAGCACTAGAGGCCAGATGGCCTACTTCAGCAGATGACCATACCAAAGTGGAAATGGGAACGAATTACTATGGATTTTGTAGTTGGGTTGCCGCGGACCTTGAGGAAGTTTGATGCAGTTTGGGTGATTATTGACAGGTTGACTAAGTCGGCACATTTTATTCCTGTTGTGACTACGTATACTTCAGAGAGGTTGGCCCAGATTTATATTCAGGAGATAGTTCGGTTGCACGGTGTACCAATTTCCATCATATCATATAGAGGCCCTCAGTTTACTTCATATTTCTGGAGAGCAGTACAGAGTGAGTTGGGGACCCGTGTAGAGCTCAGCACAACCTTTCATCTGCAGACCGATGGACAGTCAGAGAGGACAATTCAGATTTTGGAAGATATGCTCAGGGCATGTGTGATTGACTTTGGAGGTCAGTGGGATCGTTTCCTGCCTTTGGCCGAGTTTGCTTATAATAACAGTTACCAATCCAGCATCGAGATGGCTCCATTTGAGGCTTTATATGGTCGGCGATGTCGTTCCCCTATCGGATGGTTTGAGCCAGGTGAGGCTAAGTTATATGGTACTGATTTGGTAAGGGATGCCTTGAAAAAGGTAAAGTTGATTCAGGAGCGACTTCGTACAACACAGTCCAGGTAGAAGAGTTACGCAGATCAGAAAGCGCGTGATTTATCATTTTTGGTAGGCGAGAGAGTTCTCTTGAAGGTTTCGCCGATGAAGGGAATTATGAGATTCGGGAAGAAGGGCAAGTTGAGCCCAAGGTTTATAGGCCCATTTGAGGTGTTGAAACGAGTTAGGGAGGTTGCTTATGAGCTTGCATTGCCTCCCACCCTATCGAGAGTTCATCCGGTCTTTCACGTATCTATGCTCCGAAAGTATTATGCCGACCTATCACATGTGTTAGACTTCAGCACAGTTCAGCTAGATAATAGATTGGGTTATAAAGAGGAGCCAATTGCCATTGTTGATAAATAGGTTCGCCAGTTGAGGTCCAAGAGGGTTTCTGCAGTAAAAGTCCATTAGAGGGGCCAACCAGTCGAGGAAGCGACTTGGGAGGCCGAGGAAAATATACATAGCAGATATCCAGATATATTCAGCACTTCAGGTATAATTCTAAACCCGTTCGAGGACTAACGTTTGTTTAAGAGGTGGAGAATGTGATGACCCAAAATGTCATCTTTAAATTTAATAATTAATTATATTTTCTAAGACCTCAAAAAGTACTATTTATCATTCCTCGACCTGCGTGCACAATCCGTAAAATTTCATGGAAAGTCTTTATGTGAAAAAATGGATTTAAAATGTGGATTAGAGCTTTAAAACTCAATTGAGTTGACTTTGGTCAACATTTTGAGCAGACGAACTCGGATTAGTGTTTTGACAGTTCCGGTAGGTCCGTATCGTGATTTGGGACTTGGACGTATGCTCGGAATCAAATTCCGAGGTCCCTAGCCCGAGATATGGAATTTTGAAAAAAAATTAAAATGTTTAAGTTCGAATAGTGACCGGATGTCTAATTATCTGAAAACGACTCCGGAATAGAATTTTGATGATTTCAACAGCTCCGTATGGTAATTTTGGACTTAGGAGCGTGTTCGGAATTTTATTTGGAAGTCCGTAGTTAAATTAGGCATGAAATGGCTAAATACAAGAGTTTAAGTTTGAAAGTTTGACTGATGAGTTGACTTTTTGATATCAGGGTCGGAATCAAGTTCTAAAAATTTTTACAGCTCCGTTATGTCATTTATGACTTGGGTGCAAAATTTGAGGTCAATCGGACTTGATTTGATAGGTTTCGACATCGAATGTAGAAGTTGGAAATTCTAAGTTTCATTAAGCTTGAATTGGAGCATAATTCGTGATTTTAGCGTTGTTTGATGTGATTTGAGGTTTCAAATAAGTTTGTATGATATTTTAGGACTTGTTGGTGTTTTGGGTTGAGGTCCCGAGGGCCTCGGGTGATTTTCGGATGGTTAACGGATCAAAAGTGGGACTTAGTTGCTGCAAAAGCTGCTGTAATTTTTCTGCTGGAAATGCTGTCAAAATCGGGCTCCCTGTCAAAATTGAGCTCCCTGTCAAAATCGAGCTCCGTGACAAAATCGAGCTCCCTGACAAATCGAGCTCCCTGATAAAATCGAGGTCCTTGACAAAATCGAGGTCCCTGACAAATCGAGGTCCCTGACAAAATCGAGGTCCGTGACAAATCGAGCTCCCAAGATCGAACTGGACAGATCGAGCTCCCAAGATCGAACTGGACAGATCTGTAAGTTATAAAAATAGTGGCAATCAACATTTGCCATTTTTGACAAACTTGAGCTTGAACAAAGGCGACTTTTGACAGATTTTCAAGGAAAGACATTTGGGGTTAGTGATTTTAACTCGAATTTGGTCTATATATACAAGTATATTATTGTTTTCACCATAAATTAGCGTTTTGAGATTTAAATTTGAAAAATTTTTAGAAATCTCATAGAAATGAATTTTTGAGATTTCGGTATCGATTCGGAGTCCGATTTGAGTGAAACTGGTATCGTTGGACTCGTAATTGAATGGGTTGTCGGATTTCATATCTTTCGCCGGATTCCAAGATGTGAGCCTCGCGAGCGAAGTTTTAATTAATTTCGGGATCTTTTCTTTAAAATATAGTATTTTTTTTTAGAATTGATTCCTATAATATTTAGTGATTGTATCGAATTATTTTGGCTAGATTCGAGCCAGACGGAGTTGGATAATCGTGAAAAAGGCCTTATAGTAGATTAAATAGGAGCAAGACGAGGTAAGTCTCTTGTCTAATCTTGTGAGGGGGAAATTACTTCATATGTGATTAAGATTAAACAATTGTTGCTAAATTATGGGGGCTACGTACGCACGAGGTGACGAGAGTCCGTGCGTAGCTACTATTAATACTAAAGTCCGGATAGTTTAGGACTCAAAGCATGCCTTACTTGTGTAAATTGTATTCTTTGATTAATTAATATTAATTAATATATATGAATATATTGTGAATTGTTAGATAAAGATATTAAAGGATGGAAATCTCATATGCTTAATTTTTGTTTAAATCAATTAATTATTAAAATAAATTATTCTCCTCCCAAATTTATTTTATAATAAACATACTCTCCTTCCGGAGGCACATAAGAAAATGTCCTCCTTTCTTGTGGAGCGGGCCGAACACCTCGGCAAGATAGATGCATCTATGGATCGCGCCGCACGTCCCTCGGCAGTATACACGACACTCTGGATCGGGTCGTACGTCCTCGGCAGAAATCGTACTTAATAATAATAATTACACGATACTTTAATAATTTATTATAGCTTATGAAGCTAGTTAATAAATTGAAGAATCTTTGGAATTTAATGAATTATTATTCTTGCTTGTTAAGGAATTAATTGTTACTCCTGTGAATGAGGTTTACTTGATAAATTAGAAATTATTTGAATTGAGGGAATTTAATTAATATATTGAGAATTGTTACATTTGAAGGAAATTTGATTATTTCTGCTGATTAAATAGATTATTGTAAATTCTGTAAATCATGCTGATTTAAATATTCTAGTTTTATTTCAGTTATTATTATTGACCCTTAGTGAGTGTCAAAGTCGGTCATCTCGTCTCTACCACTTCGAGATTAGGCTTGATACTTACTGGGTACACGTTGTTTACGTGCTCATACTACACTTGCTGCACTTTTTTTGTGCAGGACCTGAGACAGGTACTAGTGGAGGACCTATCATCACATACCCACGTCATTCCGAGGCATAGTCGTGAGCTGCCTTTCTGAGCCGTTCTGCAGCTACCAGTGTCTCTTCTTATATTTACATTCTGTCTATTTCATTTCAGATAGTATTTGGAGTTTTATATAATCTACTAGATGCTCATTCACTTGTGACACCAGGTCTTGGCACACACATTGGTAGAGTTTGTGGTTATATTTTCTTGGTTTTAAATTTTATCAATGTATGTTTAATTTATTAGTTGGCTTGCCTAGCTGTAGTGATGGGCACCATCATGACCTACAAGTGAAATTGGGTCATGACAACTACCTAGTATTTTCTCCCCCACTAGTATTGAAGTTGAGACCTCAACATCAACGAGATTATGAAATGAAAAAGGATGAATTTACCGTATTAACTTGCGACCTACCAAGACAATGACTCAAGAACTCATTATTTATTTTTTCATCAAATGTAAAATGTTCGATTGTTTAAGAGAAACATTAAACATATTGATACCGTAAAATGTACTGAATCAACAATTGTCAAAACACAGTAGGAACCAGGGGCAAAGCCAAGAAATTCAATAAGAATGATCAAATTTTTAACACCTTTTGCCAATGGGCTATGCAAGGGTGTTCAAAGTCTATTTTTTGATAAAAAATAAGTAATAGTTTACCTTATACATAGTATAATTTTCGGTGAAGGATGTTCAGAAGACCAGCCTTCGTCGTACATAGCTTCCCCCTAGTAAGAACAACTAGCAATTACACCATAAAAATATTAAGAAGTCCAAACATAGTGCTAATGGAAAATGAAGCCCTAAGGTGGGTTGATATACCTAAGGGTAGAATTATAATTTTAATAAAGTTTATTGAACCGTTAATAAAATTCGGCAAACCGAAACTCAAACTGATTATCCAAATGTCAAATAACACAAAATTGTTACCTAACCATTTTAATTAACCCAATAGTAATAATCCAATAAGTTTTTTTCGATTTCGGTCCATCGATTTTACTTGATATATGCCCCGCCTTAAAACAGAGGTCCCGATGGAAACATCCAAAAAGAATAACACACTTATAAATTTAGAAACAATTAACTTTATATTTCCTGTCTCTCTTAACTTTATAACCACATGTTTAGGGCCACGAGTCTCAAATTTTAAATCACAAGTTTCAATAATTTTCGTGTTTTTCTTTAAGAAGATTTTACATAGAATACAACATAATTAAGACTTATTTAAATAACTTGCAACTACTTCTCAAAAATTATATATAATACAATTTATTTTAAAATTTCACCTTTTTAATTAAATTATACATAACTTTTCATCCCTAATATCTCTCTTATAACTCATTATTGAACCTAAAAAATAGGGATTATACCAATTAAAGCATGTCACTGCATTAAATTTAAAATTATCATATTTTCTCTCTCATCAAATAATATCTCACCAGCAGTCACTCTCATATCAAATTCTCAAACTACTTTCTTATATAGAAAAGGCAAAGATGGTCAACCAAGGGCAGACTTGTCATTATACCTGCCACCATCTTTGCCTTTTTAGTAGAAAAGACACAATGGTCGACCAAGAGTACCTTTGTCATTTGTTTCTGTCATAAAATCTATTAAGACACCTGTTCTCACTCCATGGTCATTTTTATTTTTTTCATAAATCTAGAAGTATCAGTTTTTTCATCCAAGCAATAGATACAGCATGAATTCAAGAAACATTGATTCTTTCATCGGTTTTCTTCTGGCTTTCAAGTACAGCTCTTTGAGCTCTTTTCATCTTCTCAGCAGTTGAGTGTTGCAATTTCAGGTTATTTCTCTCTCAATTTTTCTCTTATTTTTTCCCGGTTCTCTTCTAATTTTTTAACTTCATGTTTGTTGTTGGTTATTATTCTTCTTTTTTCATCCTTAATCTACTTTCATTCTGTCTTTCCAATTTCCATATATAGTCTTCGCTCGACATTTTCTATCTATAGATGGAAGGAAAGATTGGAACTTAGAGGAGAAGGATTTGTTATGGGTAAAATGTAGGAGTGTCTTTGGAAGTAGACAATGATTAAAAAAAATATATTATGGTAGTAATTTTATTTGCATTAAGACATTTTTCTGAATTTCGAAAATATCCCTTCAAATTAAAGGAATAGACTAATGATATTCGTTTCTAGATAGAATAGCTGTATTTTTTTCAATTTGATTTGACTCTTTGGACCAGAAATTGGAACTCTTGAACAGTAAAAATGGTGGTCTTTTTTGCTATGGGTTTGAAAGATGATTTTTCGGATTCCCAGGTGTTGGAAATTAGAAATATAAATTGATATAAACAATAAAGATGCTAAGATCACCTTAGGCTTTTTTTCCTTTTATATTTTCATTAAATTTTGTTTCTTAGTAATAAACTTATCATATTTTCCAACAGATACTTATGGTTTTCTTTTTTGAGCGTTTATCGCTTTTGAAACACCATAGACTTCTCAGACTTTTCAATAAAACAATAATAGTTGTATCTAATTTTTTCTTTTTCTTTACACTGCTTCAAGTACCGTGTTGCTTCATCTATCTTCGGCAACTCTTACAGCGTGACCAAAGTGGTATCTACGTTATCAGGTACTTTTCTGTCAGTTGGCATACTTTTTTTAAACAATTTTCATATTGATTTTTATTCAATTATTTGTACTTTCATTTCCTTCTTTTTTGAATTTGTAAATGAAAAGGATTAAATATTAATGCCTTTGGAATATGATATAGGAGTTCACTGACTTTTCAATTCTTGCACAAGTAAAATGGGATTAAATACCTATGGTAATTGTTGAGTAGAGATTAAAGATGATACCGAAGTAGAGACGTACTAGAGTGCTTGTGCGTCTGTTTAAATATTGTAGTCACCATATTCTATGAGGTAAAAAGTAACATATCATATTAGATGGAGATAGCCATTGTGTATTTCCCTACGTCACTCTTTCTGGACTAAATTCTGAATGATAAAGTTTAATTGTGATTGTACAATTAACTGGTTTGATGTTATTGCTGCAACTCTGACTTCCTGACAGTATATTTATGTTGTATGATAGAAATTGAGATGTCACAACTTATATTTCTACTATTGCCTTCTTAATACTAATCTGTCAATTGATTCATTCAGCTATTAAGGTCATTCAATACTTTCTTTACGTACTCAGCACAAAGTTGCATTATACTCCGAAAGCTCGAGTTGCAATGACATGCTCGACTTTCTCTAGGAAAGCTAGAGTTGCAAATGCCAAATGACATTTACATATTTTAATAACAACTACAATGCAGTTAAAAGCGTTGCATCTTGCGTTGTACGCTCTTTGACAATTATCAGTTTTCTTCATGGATTACATAGTAACCTAAAGAAGCTTCTAGCATTGATAAACAATTGTTAATTTCTCTTTCCTATGTTATTTCTGAACTAACAATATGCAATATGCTATGTGGAATATCAGTACCATATAACAATCTACCTTGTTATATTACCGGTAAATCTATTCTCCTTCAATTCAATGGAACTTGTTAACTCGAATAAACATGTTTACGCCAAATAGAAATAACACTATGTTCTGTATTTCATCACTTTCTCAACAAAAAAAAAAAAAAACAAGACCCATGTTTTGTATTTGATAATATTTTTAGGAAGCTCTTCTACCCGATCCAGAGCAAGATTATACTTAACCTCCACTTATGATATTTACGAAGATTAGAATGTACTCTTAGTTGTAAAATACCATAATGTCAATTGATTGCTCTTTCAAATTAAAGCTGGTTAGATTCGGCAATTTTAGTAGTAATATTTTTCATTTGCTGATGCCAAGTGTGCGGAAGAGTTCCCTCCAAAGTTGTTGTTTCTTTATGGTGATATTTTCTTGGTAAATGATTTTATATTTCCAAAGTATATCAAATTTTTAGTCAAGGGTTTATCTCATTCATCTTCTCCAAATGTAAGATGTATTGTTGTTTGGATCCACCGCCCTATTTAAGAAGTTTCAAATGCAACATCTTCTTATGACATATTCTCTCTTTAGGTAAGGAGTCTCTCATTATGGTTTACAAGAGTTAATAACTCCAAAATCTCATCAAGTAAGAGTTAATAAGTCTAGAGCCTCATTAAGAAAATATTTCTCAAGATACAGTTCTTTGACATGATGATTCTTTTTCCATATATGCAAGAATTACCTTAAGAATTCCTATACAAATTCGTCGCCCTTTATGATTCAGGTTTAATATCTTTTGTCCCATTTTTACACTCTTATATGCAAAAGTTACCAAGAAGTTTAAACCAGCAAGTTGTCATAAACAAATTTGCACTTGAATTCTAGGGTAGTGTTCCCGTGTACTCTTTTTTAAATAATGCGATGAGAAAAAAAGTACCATTGTTAAGCATAAAAGACATAGTCAGTTAATTTATCTGATTTGTTTCACTTGATTTCATGAACCATTTTTACCACTTTGTTGGTCTACATTTTAGGCCTTAAGGAGAACGCACAGAGGTAAAGAAAGGTAATATAAAACAGTATAGAAGATAAAGTGGAGAAGCACTTAGCTTTTTAATGTTATTCTCGGTATTATGTTTCAGTACTCTGATTGCTCTATCGAGTATTTTCTTTAGCTTCATTAGAAGGTGAAATAATAACACGCTTATGTATTATTCCCAATTTTTTTGTGAGACTGAAGTAGGAGTTGTAATGTGATAATCTAGAAAGAATCGAAACCACTTAGATATCTATGTGTCTGTTTTGTGAGAGGGTAGACACTTGACAAAATACATTCAGGCCCCAGGGAGGATTGTGGCACTTCATTTTTCAGAAGAGTGTCACAGAGGTTTTGGAGACGTCAAGCATGTAGTCGAAAAGAATGCGCCTACTTTTCAACTTTTTTTGTTGTAAGACTCAGAAGAAGTTTAAAAAGTACACATGCAAAATGTAATATTTGAAGGGAAGAACATTAATTAGCATTTTGAATCATTTCAGATAGTGAAGTTCCGAAGAGTTTTATTTTTATTTAAATTGAATTACTGCCTGAGCGTGGGAATCACTATGAAACTCAAATAGGGAATACATGCATTACAAATAGTCAAATATAATTACTCTTTCGCCTATCTCTAAGCGTTTTCTTAAACAACAGTCATGAGAGTCAAAATCAGGTTTCGTAAAGGTAGAATCACCCAGCTCTGTATCACTAAAATCAAAGTTCTACTTTCGAGCCCCGAAGTCGTTTCTTAACAAGGATCACAGAAATTTTATTTTGTCCAAGTGAAATGTTCCTTATGCACTTTTACGCAATTCTTTTTGTTTTAAATGGATGGCATATTCATGTTCCATGCTTTCTCTTTCTTTTAGAATTCTAGGACTATTCATTAGTGTTACTTTCAATTTTTTTTCCTGGAAGCATCTTCTAAGAGAGGCTTTACTGCCATTAGGCAAATTAGTTTGGAAAACTAGTGCTCAATTATCTTCACAAAATACCTGCAGATTTGATCCAAATCGCTAATATAATTCATCAATTTATCTATAGCATGCTCAAACTACTACTCCGAATTTATCTGCTTGAATTTCTTTGCTATGAAGCTAACATGTCAAAAAATATATTGAATCAAATATTAAGCCCGTGCTCAGCACGGGCATCCCATATCTAGTCTCTTTAGAAACGGTGATGAAATTGAAATTGGAACCATTCTTATCACCCAACTTGTCTTCTCCCCACAATATTATATATTATATCTCGAATATTGTGTAATACTTATTTATGTATATACACTTTACTATAAATTAAAGGTAGACTATATTAAAATTGTTCTATGCATTTTTGCAAAGTGTTAATTAATATTTATATATTGTATAGTTATATATAATATACTATATATATATATATATATATATATATAAATAAATTTTTATATATTGTATAATAACATATATATTTGTATTATTAATACTATATAGATGATGAAAGGATGAAAGAATAGAGAAATTTTCATCCGAAATTATGCAACGTGAGTCCCTATTTTTATGGAGGATGTAGCGTGGGTATGAGATAGTGTTATAATGGTATCCTAATGTATTTATAGTGATAATTAATGATTAATAAATAAAAAAAATTAGGAGCTAATTATGGGATACGTTGCAAATTAGAATTCCCCTTTATTAGGAAATCTACCTTTTTTAGTGTATATATTTTAACATTTGTTGTAGAATATGTTATTCTATTACTAGTTGTAGATTATGAAATATTTTTAGAATCTATAAGTAATTATGAAAATCTCCCTTTTCTTAAACTTCATTCCGATTCAAACCGTCACATAAATTAAAACAGATTGAATAGTAGATTAACTAATCAAAACAACACAGGACAAGCATGAGTTGGTGCATGTGGCACCGTAGAACGTGTTGCGGGAGGATCTACCAAAACGGGCTCACAGTACAGAAGATTAAGGAAAACTAAGAAACTAAATCAATACAAAGAGAAGGCACAAAAAGGACCCCAATAAAACTAAGGCTGGAATAAGAAAGGCATTATGGAACAAGAAAGGTGTTATAAAATATAACTCAAAGTAACAATATGAAACAAGAAAAAACAAGCTAAGAGATATATGAAGAAAGAGAGAAAAGATTCTTATTTCTTCTTCAATTGTGTGTATTTTCCTATCTATTACAAGGCCTTTATATAGGCATAAAAAGTGAAGAAAATGTGTCATTGAATATGTCATTAAACATAGAAAATATGTCATTGAATATGTCATTAAGCATTTGAGATGAAGATCATGGAGGAAGAGTAGACATCTACCATAATTTGATATTTCTTATAGCACTCCCCATTGGATGTCCATAGATAATGTGCCTCGTTAAAACCTTATTAGAAAACAAATCCTAGTGAAAGAAAAAGAATACACATATTTAGTAATATGCTTTTTGGTTGCCTCATTAAAAACCTTGCAAGAAAAATCCAGTGGGACAAAACCTTGTAAGGTAAAAAATAGTACAACGTATATTAACTCCCCTTGATGAGAGCATCAGTTCACATACTTGAGCCTTTGCATCCCAATTTTGTACACTAGTTTCTTGAAGGTTGACGTCGGTAGAGATTTGGAGAATAAATTAGATATATTATCACTTGAACGAATCTGTTGCACATTGATATCACCATTCTTTTGAAGATCATGTGTAAAAAATAACTTTGGTGAAATGTGCTTTGTCATATTTCCTTTTATGAATCCTCCCTTCAATTGGGCTATGCATGATGCATTATCTTCATACAAAATTGTGGGTAGTTTGTCACACTTAAAACCACATTTGTCTCGAATAAGATGTATTATAGATCTCAACCAAACACATTCTCGACTTGTTTCATGAATAGCAATTATCTCAGCATGATTAGAAGAAGTAGCCACGATTGATTGCTTAGTCGATCGCCAAGATATGGGCAGTGCCTCCACATGTAAACACATATCCTGTTTAAGATCGAGTCTTGTGTGGGTCAGATAAATACCCAGCATCGTCATAACCAACAAGATCGGGATTACAATCATTGCCAAAAAATAAGCCCATATCGATAGTCCATTTTAGATACCACAATATGTGTTTGATTCCATCCCAATGTCTCTTTGTAGGAGTAAAGCTATATCTTGCTAAGACATTAACTAAAAAAGTTATGTTAGGCCTTATAGTGTTAGCAAGATACATTAGTGCACCAATTGCACTAAGATATGGTACTTCAAGACCAAGAAGCTCTTCATTCTTTTCTTGAGGTCGGAATGGGTCCTTATTCACATCAAGTGATCGAACAACCATCGGAGTACATAATGGATGTGCTCCATCCATGTAAAATAGTTTCAATACCTTTTTTATGTAGGCAGATTGATGAACAAAAATCCCGTTTGCCAAATGTTCAATTTGCAAACCGATACATAATTTTGTCTTTTCGAGATCTTTCATCTCGAATTCTTTCTTTAAATAATCGATTTCCTTTTGGAGATCTCTAGGAGTTCCAATAAGGCTTATGTCATCAACATATACGACAAGTACAACAAACTCCGATGTTATTTTATTTATAAAAACACATGGACAAATGGAATCATTTATATAACATTCATTTAATAAATATTCACTAAGGCGGTTATAGCATATTCTTCATAATTTCTTTAGACCATACAAAGATATTTGTAATTTGATTGAAAATATTTCCCTGGACGTTGAATTATGTGCGTCGAGCATTTTAAATCCTTCAAAAAGTTTTATGTATATCTCATTATCAAGTGAGCAGTAAAGGTAGGCTGTAATCACATCCATTAAATGCATGTCAAGATTTTCATGGATAGCAAGACTAATGAGATAACGGAACGTTATAGCATCCATAACATGAGAATACGTCTCTTCATAATCGACACCAGGCCTTTGTGAAAATCCTTGTGCAACAAGGCATGCCTTATATATTTGTACCTCATTTTTCTCATTCTTTTTATGTACAAAAATCCATTTATAGCCAACAGGTTTAACACCATTAGGTGTTTGGACTACAAACCCAAAAACTTCACGTTTCGCAAGTGAATCCAACTCAGATTGGATTGCTTCTTGCCATTTTGGTCAATCACGTATTTGTCGATATTCTCCAACGGATTGAGGTTCAAGATCCTCATTATCTTGCATAATCCTAGATGCAACATTATATGCAAAGACATAATCCACAATTTTATTTAATCGATTCAAATATGTCTCAATATCGATTGGGTTTATTGATAGTTCCTTATTTTCTTGAGTCTCAGGATCATTAATTTCTTCATGAATTTCAGGATTGGTTAAATCATGGGTTTCTTTATGAGACTCATTCGTAGTGTGATCTTCATCATTTATTTTCTTTTTTTCTAGGATTTCGATCCTTAGAACCCAACGGTCTGCCACGCTTTAGGCATGCTTTTGACTCATTAGCTATGACACTAGAAGATTGTCCAACAGAGACATCAATACGGATTGGAACATTCTCTGCAGTGATATGTGATTTCGTTATCCTTTTCAGAACCGTAAATGCATCTGGCATTTGATTTATTATTTTCTACAAATGGATAATCTTTTGCACCTCTTTTTCACAAATAGAGGCACGTGGATTAAGATGAGACAATGATGTATTTTTTCACAAAATTTCACGTTTGGTTTCACCAATTTCTCCCCCTAATTTTGGGAAAAATACCTTATCGAATCGACAATCTGCAAATCGAGCAGTGAACAAATCTCCCGTTAATATTTCAAGGTAGCGAATAATGGAGGGCAATTCAAACCCAACATATATTCCTAACCTTCTTTGGGGACTCATCTTTGTGCGATATGGCAGTGCTACAGGCATATATACGACGCATCCAAAAATTCTTAGATGGGATATATTAGGTTCATGACCCAAAACTAATTACAACGGAAAATATTTATGATACTTTGTCGGTCTGAGAGGAATTAGCATTGTTTCATGCAAAATGGCATGACCCCAAACAAATGTGGGTAATTTTATTTTCATGAGTAACGGTCTTGCTATCAATTGCAGATATTTAATCAAAGACTCTGCAAGGCCATTTTGAGTGTGAACATGAGCTACATGATATTCCACTTTTAGCCCAATTCATAAGCAATAATCATTAAATGCTTGGAAAGAAAACTCAGCAGCATTATCAAATCGAATAGACTTAATTAGATTATCGAGAAACTGTGCCCGAAATCGAATTATTTGTGCCATTAATTTTGCAAACGCCAGGTTGCGAGACGACAATAGGCACACATGAGACCATCTAGAAGATTCGTCTATTAAGACTATAAAATACCTAAACAACCCACTAGGTGGGTGAATACGTCCACAAATATCCCCTTGTATACGTTCCAAAAACGAAGGGAACTCAATCCCAACCTTTGTTGGTGATGATCCACTAATAAACTTTCCTTGATAACAAGAAGTGCAAAAAAATTTATTATTTAAAAGAATCATTAAATTCTTTAATGGATTCCTATTTGAGTTCTCTATAATTCGTTTAATCATAATTGATTCGGGATGTCCCAATCGATCATGCCAAAGTACAAAAGTATTGGAATTAGTAACCTTTTGGTTTACGATAGAATGTGCCTCAATTGCACTAATTCTTGTCCTATACAGGCCACAAGATAAAGATGGGAACTTCTCAATAACCCTTTTCTGGCCAAAGATATTCTTGGTAACGATGAGATATTAGATATTATTCTCATTTATTGTCTCAATATGAAATCCATTTCGGCGAATATCTTTAAAACTCAACAAGCTCCTCTTGGACTTGGAGGAGAACATTACATTCTCTATAATAAGTATTGTTCCCTTAGGCAGAGTTATAGTAGCTCTTCCAGAACCTTCAATTAATTTTGTACTACCATATATTCATCAACATCTATATGGTGAATATCTCTTTTAAAGAGAAAGTTATACCATTATGGTCATGGTCAAAATTAGATGCAAGATCTGTTTCTTGCATTATTGTTGTCCTTTAATAATCACATTACCAAAATATTTTAGCGTACAATAGGTATGTGACCAATGACCATTCATGCCATAATAATGACATTATTTTCTTATTTCATCTCAAACCCCCTTCTCGAGGTGAGTGTGGTATATTTACTACCAGTGGCACGTTCATATTCTTGCAAGAATGAATATGTATTCATAATGATTATCACATTATTTTCACATTCACTTCAGGAACGAAGCATAATAATTCATGCGTGCTTTATAAAATCTCATGTCGTATCAATGACAAACATCACTTTCACAAAGTGAAGGATTATTTTGAGAGCCATTATTATTCTCATTACCATAATGATGACGATTATAATTTCATCCATTACCACGTCCACATCCATTCATACCTCCACAGTATCATCATGTATTATTTTAGACTTATGGGACGGGTTTCCACTATTGATGGCTGTTGAATTTAATTTGCATATGCGAACTTTCATTAATTGAACTCAATCAAATAAAAAGTATCAAGCAAATATAGAGAAACACATGATCAATTAAAATCTACATGTCCTTTGTGATAATTATCTCACTTTAAGATGGAAGAGATATGTGATAAAATAGAAAGAAAAAATATGTGCTCTCTCAAAAGTCTTCACTTTGTGTTTCTTAATATTAACAAATAGGAACATAATACTTGTTACAGAAAAAATATTTATCGTTCTTTATACCAAAAATTCTTACATGGTTTGATAAACTTTCAAGAAAAACTTTTTCGTAAAGCAAGTTTGTTTATGTATGGAAACATAAATAGCAAAGTGTAAAGAAACTTGAAAACTAATTAGAAAAGGATAATCATGATGACCGAATATATGATGGCGTTATACACCTTATACCGTCATCGTTCTTATCGTATTATTAATATTAAATGACGCTACCGGCACTGGCCGCATCTTAACAACTCAGTTAGCTAGAATTTCGTGCTAATAACGTGTTATAAAATATAACTCAAAGTAACAATATGGAACAAGGAAAAACAAGCTAAGAGATATATGGAGAAAGTGAAGAGATTCTTATTTCTTTTTCAATTGCGTGTATTTTTCTATCTATTACAAGGCCTTTATATAAGCATGAAAAATAAAAAAAATATGTCATTGAATATGTGATTAAACATAGAAAATATGTCATTAAATATGTCATTAAGCATTTGAGATGAAGATCATAGATGAAGAATAGACATCCACCATAATTTGATATTTTTTATAACAAAAGACATTAAATACGAATAAATTTACTTTTTCGCCCATTTAAGCCAAAGTGCACACATGAATAGTTACAAAACAAAACCTTAGAGCGCAAAACAAATAATTTAAGATTCCAATGAGACCCTTGCAGCTGATAAGTATGTTCACGATGAGGTTTCGTAGACAGGCCAGTATTTACACAATATGTCATCAGCCTCGAGTCCCATGGTGTAACGACCCGGCCGGTCGTTTTGAGTATTACAATCCCGTTTTCCCATTTACTTCTCAAATTGGGCTTTACAGTTGTTGTGTGACTTGTCGGGGTAATTGGTTCGGGTCCAGTGAGATTTTGGAATGAATTGGAACATCTAGTTCCAAGATGTAAAGCTTAAGTTAAAATAGTGACCGAATATCGATTGTTCGAGAATATGTGGTATCACATTAAGCACATGAGCTCCAAATTTAGTTTTTATTAAAATATTAGATCCGTATTGAAATTACGGAGCCATAGCAAAAAGAATCATTGAATTCGGACATCGTATGAGAGAGTTATGCCTATTTCCGTGTCGGGAATAATTTTCCATCGCCGCGAGCGCCCAGGGTAGCGTGGGGCGCTAGCCCTGGCGCTGGAAATTTTGGGATGCTGGAAACTGCGCCACAGACAGTGCCCCACACTACCTGTGACGCCCGAAATAGCTGAGGGTCTATAAATAGGGGTTCTTGCCATTTTTACTCATTTTTGAGTTTATGGAGCTCGGTTTAGGCGATGTTTGGGCGATTTTTATGGGAAAATATTGGGGTAAGTGTTCCTTATCCTATATTGATTTTGTATCGTAACGGGTGTTCAGATTTTGTAACTTTTATCGGGTTCCAAGACGTGGGCCCCACGGGTAATTTTTGAACTAAATTTCGGATTTTTATGAAAAATTAGCATTTTCATATGGAATTGATTCCTATACCTCGTGTTGATTATATCAAATTATTTTGACTATGATTCGAGGCATTCGGAGGCCGAATCAAGAGGAAAAGGTTTATTGGAATAAAGAATTTGCTTGGATTGAGGTAAGTAACTCTTCTAATCTTGGAGTTGAGGGCATGAACCCTGAATATATATGTATTTTGTGAATTGTTGGGAGGTGACGCACATGCTATGTGACGGGCGTGTGGGCGTGCACTATAGAAATTGTGACATAATTGTTTATGTGGAATTTTATAGTTAAATAACCTTGGTATTTTTCATGCGATTTTATGTGTTAAAGAAATTGAGCTGAAAAGCATATTACAAATCATGTTGAGGCTATGTGCCAGTATTATTGGGACCCACAGAGGTCATATTACTGTGAATTATTGTGTTAAATTGAAAAGTCACACTCAGTCATATTCATTTTATTGCATATCATAACTCAGTTTTATGACTCTATTTTGATGCATAAAAATATTTTGGGCCGAATGCCCTGTTTTACTAAGATGCCCGAGTGGCTTGAGAGGTTTATGACTGAGTGAGGCCGAGGGCCTGATTTATATTTCATATTCATGGGATCGGGATGCATGTTGCATATTTATGGGATCGGGCTGCACGCCGCAGCATGTTGCATATTTATGGGATCGGACTGCACGCCGCAGCATGTTGCATATTTATGGGATCGGGTTGCACGCCGCAGCATGTTTGATATCGGCCGAAGGCCTGATTGTGAGGATATTAATACCATAGCACGTGAGTTATCCGCGTAGCATGTGAGTTGACCGTGCGGGTCCAGGTATTTATACCATAGCGCGTGAGTTGTCCGCGTAGCACGTGAGTTGACTGTGCGGATCCAGGTATTGATATGATGGCACGTAAGTTGTCCGTGCAGATTATAGCGCTTGGGATGAAGGATCCCCTCCGGAGTCTGTACACACCCCTAGTGAGCGCAGGTACCTACTGAGTGCGAATGCTGAGTGCCGAGTGATGAGTGACTGGGAGGCATGAGTGATTGTGAGGTATGCCCGAGTGGCAAGAGTGATTGTGAGGTATGCCCGAGTGGCACGAGTGATTGTGAGGTCTGTCCGAGGGGCTGTATATGAGTGATGTTCTGTCCGAGGGGCTGTTTATGATTTTATCATTGAGTTGCATCGCATTGGCATGCACACATGACATACATGCATAGAGATGTATTTTTTCTCATGCTGTACAATATCACATCATTCATGATTTCTCACACATTTTTGACAGATGGGCATAGTGATGCATTTGTTTTACACGGGTTATCCGGAAGGAAAATAAAACATCTTATTTATTATTGACAAGATTTTGGGAGAAATTTATTGTTTTCAAACTATTTATATTATTGAAAACTTAGGCAAACGATTTGGGTTTTCACTGAGATATTTGAAAGGAAGAACATAATTTTTGAAATCATTATTTGGTTGAGTATTTTATCCCTGGGTTATTTCTGGTATTATTTGCTTTATGTTGTTATGGATTATTGTGTACTATTGGTTTTGGACCCAACCTTGGTAGAAGCTCGTCACTACTTTCAACCTACGACTAGGTTTGTTATTTACTCAGTACATGTGGTCGGTTGTACTGATACTACACTTCTGCACATTGCGTGCAGATGTTGCCTGTTGTTGTTGATGTGCTCGATGGTTGCGGGATTTGAAGATGTACCTGCGTTCCTGTTGTAGCTGCCTCTTGTTCAGGGTAGCCTTAGATTTATAAAAGCTCTGTTTATGTATTATTCAAACAGACTATATATTTATTTCATTTCCGCTTTGTATACTCTATTCTTAGAAGCTCATGATTTGTACTACCAGTTCTTGGGGAGATGTATCGGTTTTAGATATTCTCTTTAATTAATTTCATATAAATTAAATAGTTGAAAATTGACTTACCTAACGGGTTGGGTTAGATGCCATCACGACTAGTGAGTTTTTGGGTCGTGACACATGGTCACAGAAAAATACATGCCCTTAAGATTTTTCAATCCCCCAGCCTCTTCGATCCGCTTAGCATAAATATTAGTGCAGTCAGGTCCCTTGTGCTTTTCCCCATACTCCAATATGTTTTCTACTCCTTTTAGACTGATGGTGCAAATTATTTTATTACCAAAAACGTCAAGATAATGACACAGAGGACCTATGCAGCAATCCACCAATTCACTAAAGCCAAAAGCACGAAAAAAAACATCAGAGTTGGTAAAAATATCAGTATACCAGAGAGATGAACCGAGAAAAAGAGGTTACATACTTGATGTACGACTCATCACTGATACCGATAATAGAATTTGAAATTGTAGTAGCAGCAACATCCATTTTTTTAGTTTCAGCCAGATGGCGTAGACGGTCTATTAATACAGTAGCATCAAATACAGCCTACTCAAAAATTACAGACAACTATTTAGATAAATGGCTACGCAGAAAAGGTTTTGTTAAGATCGGATTACCGGGTAGTGCGGAATTTAGCCAAACAACGTTATAATGACAATAACAAAGACAATGCAAGTTGATAATAACGGCAATTAAAGAAGATAAAGAAGACACAAATTTAACGTGGTTCGATCAAGGTGACCTACGTCCATAAGCGGAGAGGAGCAATTTTACTATACCAACAAGAGTACAAAAGAGAGTACAAAATTAGAGTAAATACTCTAATTAATCCCAAATACCCCAAGAGAATAACCTCACAAGATCACTCCAAAGAAAGGGTTCACACAAGTGTTTCCCAACACTCACTCTCTTACAAAATACTCTATAATGAAATAAAGGAGGAGAAAGAAAGACAAGAGTGAAAAGCTCTTGAATTGGTGTGTTTGCAAATGAGGAGAAGCTACTCTATTTATAGCAAGAAATCTTTGGCCTAATAGTAGATATTATGTCATGGCAAATGCCATGATCCACAAATTTTGTTATAATGGATATTTGTCATGAAAAATGTCATGAAAATTTGGCCATATTACAAATCTCCACCTTGGCCTAATTTCGGCTTATATATAGTAAATTTGCTCCACCTTTTCTGTAAAAATTCCAATGGGCAAAATCATTCTTCATAAATGTCAATCAAGTTCAGGCAAAGCTTGAACTTGGACACTTGAAGATGTTTTGTGAACATGTCAGCAGAATTGTCTCTAGTGTTGATCTTCTGAACAGAGACTTTTCCTTCAGCAATGGTTTCTCGGATGAAATGATACTTTATATCAATGTGCTTCGTCCTTCCATGATACATTTGATCTTTAGTCAAGTGAATGACACTTTGACTATCACAGAAAATGGTAATACCACCTTGGTGTAAACTGAGTTCCGCAAATAGACCCTTAAACCATAAAACTTCTTTGATAGCCTCGGTCACTGTCATATATTCTGCTTCGGTAGTAGATAAAGCTACTACATGTTGTAATGTAGCTTTCCAACTAATAGCGCAACCACCGATGCAAAATACATAGCTTGTCAGTGATCTTCTTTTGTCAAGATCACCTGCATAATCTGAGTCTACAAAACCAACCAAAGTGTTAGTATTTCTCCCAAACTCCAAACATGTGTTTGAAGTACCTCGCAAGTATCTGAGAATCTATTTCACAGCATGCCAATGTGCTTTACTAGGGCAAGCTATATACCGGCTTACCACGCTCACTGCTTGTAAAATGTCTGAACGTGTACAAACCATTGCATACATAATACTGCCGACTGTACTGGAATAAGGAACCTGTGCCATGTACCTCTCTTCTTCCTCTGACTGCGGGGAGTGAGCAGCTGATAACTTAAAATGAACAGCAAGAGGGGTACTAATTGGTTTAGCATCTTTCATGCCAAACCTCTCCAAGACTTTCTCCAAGTACTTCTTCTGGGTCAGAAATAGCCTGTTGGCTTTTTGATCTCTTTTGATCTCCATGCCAAGGATTTTCTTAGCTACTCCCAAATATTTCATCTCAAATTCACTTTTCAGCTGACTTTTCAAATTGTGAATTTCTGTTAAATCCTTAGCAGCAATGAGCATGTCATCAACATATAATAATAATAGGTACACAAATGAACCATCATTTTTAACTTCCGGAAGTAAACACAACTATCATACATGCTCCTCGAATAACCATGACCCAACATAAAGGAATCAAACCTTTTATACCATTGTCTTGGAGACTGCTTTAATCCGTACAAGGATTTCTTCAACAAGCAAACATGATCTTCTTTTCCTTCAATTTCAAATCCTTCGGGTTGATGCATGTATATTTGTTTCTCAAGTTCGCCATGTAAGAAAGTTGTCTTAACATCAAATTGTTCTAATTCCAAATCATACATGAAAACGAAGGCTAGCAAGACACGAATAGAGCTATATTTAACAACACGTGAGAAAATATCATTAAAATCAACTCTTTGTACCTGACTATAGCCCTTTGCAACTAATCATGCCTTATACCTTGCATCTTCAACCCCTAGAATGCCATCTTTTTTCTTGAAGACCCATTTGTAACCAACAATTCTTTTTTCTGATGGCGGCTTCACAAGAGACTAAGTATCATTCTTGTGGAGAGACTCAATTTCTTCATTCATTGCAATCAGCCACTTGACTGAGTCAGCACCACAAACTGCTTCTGAATATTTTGATGGTTCTCCATTTTCTTCAGTTTCCTGTGCAACTAAAAAAGCAAATGCAATATAATCTCCAAACTTAATGGTTGTTTATCTTCTCTTCTTGGTCTATGTTTGGCTATAGAATACTCATCTTCTTCTGGTTCAACTTCAGGAGTCTCAACTTCAAGAATTTCAGCTTCTGTCTCAACTTCAGGAGTTTTAACTGTATTTTGCTCCAAAGTTGATGAGCTTGGCTCAGAAGGAATGCCAATCTCAATCTCCACCTAGTTATGTGTACTCTTTCCTTTATTTGTATTACAAGAACTAGAAGACTTTTTCTAGAATGTAACATAGAGGATTCATCAAAGGTTACATCTCTACTAATTATAAATTTAGGTGTCGTGGGATCAGGATATCATAGTCGGTATCATTTCACCCCAGATGCATACCTAAGGAAAATGCACTTTTTAGCCCTTGGCTCTAATTTTCCATCATTTACATGCATGTATGCAGGGCAACCAAATATCTTTAAATCAAAATAATTAGCAGGAGTACCTGACCACATTTCCTCTGGAGTCTTAAAATTCAAAGGTACAGAGGAGTTGGTTGACAATATAACAAGTTGTAGAGATAGCTTCTACCCAAAAGGTGTTTGTCAACCCAGCATTTGAAATCATGCAACGAGCCCTTTCCAAAAGAGTTATATTCATCCTTTCTGTCACGCCATTTTGCTGAGGTGTCATTCTCACAGTACGATGTCGAGCAATTCCTTCATTCTTGCAAAATTCGTTGAATTCATCATTACAAAATTCCAATCCATTATCTGTTCTAAGCCGCTTAACCTGTTTTCCTGTTTGCTTCTCAATCAAAACTTTCCATTGTTTGAAATTTAAGAAAACATCACTTTTATTTTTCAGGAAATAAACCCAAACTTTCCTTAAATAATCATCAATGAAAGTTAACATATACCTGGTACCACCTTTTGATGGGGTACGTGAAGGACCCCAAAGATCTGAATGAATGTAATTCAAAGTACCTTTTGTTCTATGAATCATTGGAGATTTGAATCTGACTCTTTTTTACTTCCTGAACACACAATGTTCATAGAACACCATATTTTCGGTACTTTGGCCACATAAGAGACCTCTTTTGCTGAGGATGGAAAGATTATTTTCACTTGTATGCCCCAATCGCATATGCCACAATTTGGTGATGTCAGAATTTGATTTATCTGATATTGAAACTGCAGCAGCACCTGTAACAATAGATCTCAAAAGAGTATACAACGTACCAAATCTGTGTGCTTTCATGATCACAAGAGCACCATGAGAAATTTTCAGAACTTTACCTTCACTTATGTACTTGCACCCAAGAGATTCTAGAGTGCCCAAAGAGATGAGATTTTTCTTCAAGTCAGGAACATGTCTAACATCGGTGAGAGTTCTCACCACACCATCGTGCATTTTAATTCAGACTGTACCTTTTCCAATAACTTTGCAGGCAGCATTGTTGCCCATCAAGACAACTCCACCTCCAATAGATTCATATGTGGTAAATAAATTCCGACTGGTACACATATGATAAGAACAACCCGAATCTAAAATCCACTCATTGTTAGATTTAAAACTATTATTAGTTGCTAAAATAATAGTTCCCGCAGTCTCATCAGCAGCTACACTTGCTTCGGCAGTGTTAGTATTTTTGTGCTCATTTTTCTTTTCTGTATGCTTTTCTTTGTTTTTCAATTTAAAGAATTTAGAAATAATGTGACCTTTCTTATGACAATATTTGCACATGACATTTCTGTATCTGGATTTTGACCTTGATTTAGGTTTCTCACTACTTGAATCTTTCTTATTGGATCTACCTCTTATGAATAAGCGTTCCCCTTGGTTCCCATTAGTTTTTCCAGTAATATCTCTATCTATTTGTTCTTTTGATTTCAAAATAGATTTGATATCTTTATAAGAGATATTATCCTTTTCATAAAGCATAGTATCTCTTATATATTTAAACGATTGGGGTAAGGAAACAAGCAATAACACAGCTTGATCCTCATCTTTGATTTCAGCATCTATGTTACTTAAATCCATAAGAAGAGAATCAAAAGTATCAAGATGTGTAAGTATAGAGGTACCTTCAGCCATACGAAAAGTGTAGAGTTTTTGCTTTAGTTAAAGCCTGTTTTCTGCTGTTCTTTCCCTATATAGGGTTTTAAGCTTTTCCCATATGCCTTTGGTTGAGCTTTCTACTGCAACTTCACGCAAAACCCCGTTTGAAAGATTTAAAACAATACCTATTTTTGCCTTTTTGTATATGACGACAAACTCCTCGTCCGTCATTTTATCTGGCATCTTCTCATTTCCTTGCAGTGCAAAATCTAAGCCATCCTGAATAAGGATAGCTTCCATCTTTAATTGCCACATTTTAAAGTTTGCACTTCGGTCAAATTTCTCAACATAAGACTTTGTGAAAGTCATTTTGGATATTTAAACTAACCCGATTAGATCTGGCTCTGATACCAATTTGTTAGGATCGGGTTACCGGGTAGTGCAGAATTTATCCAAACAATGTTATAATGACAATAACAAAGACAATGCAAGTTGATAATAACGGCAATTAAAGAAGATAAAGAAGACACAAATTTAACGTGGTTCGATCAAGGTGACCTACGTCCATAAGCGGAGAGGAGCAATTTTACTATACCAATAAGAGTACAAAAGAGAGTACAAAATTAGAGTAAATACTCTAATTAATCCCAAATACCCCAAGAGAATAACCTCACAAGATCACTCCAAAGAAAGGGTTCACACAAGTGTTTCCCAACACTCACTCTCTTACAAAATACTCTATAATGAAATAAAGGAGGAGAAAGAAAGACAAGAGTGAAAAGCTCTTGAATTGGTGTGTTTGCAAATGAGGAGAAACTCCTCTATTTATAGCAAGAAATCCTTGGCCTAATAGTGGATATTATGTCATGGCAAATGTCATGATCCACAAATTTTGTTATAATGGATATTATGTCATGGCAAATGTCATAAAAATTTGGCCATATTACAGGTTTCATCAACTGAAAAGTCGATCATTAAAAGAAAAAAAGAAAAACAAAATTGTGGGTGGAGTGGGGGTGGGGGTAGGGGTGATGGCTATGACAAAACATCTCCACGACTCAGAAATCCAATTTCTATTTCCAACTATTTCATTCTCATATACAGCTACTTGAGTGTTCTTTGTATTTTGCATCCCTAGTGTATGCACTATTATTTATTCACATCCTTATCCTTTTACTTTTTACGATTCACCCCCTAATCTTTTCATTTCTTTTCAGGGAAATAACAGCTTTTGTCCCTGTGTTATTGCCTAATTCCAGTTGTGGTCCATGTGTTATTTGGTTAGCACATTTAACCTCTAAGTAAACAAAATGACCGCTTATATTTGTTTTACTAATGGAGACTAACAGTCCAAACAAAATGTCTAATACTGGGAAGGGCAGTTTGGGTATTACAGCAAGAACATTTTTAAAAAGACCCAATTATACGAAAGTAGAAACAATTAGAACTATTTCCATGATTATCTTCCCTCACATTCATACACCAGCCCTCTTGTCTTCTTCCATTTGGATGTGAGTTAATTCTGATCCATTGATGATTGTTTCTTAACGCCATGCTTAATTCTACTAGTTATTTCTTCTAGCTAAGCAGCATTCACAGTATCAGGAAGACCTAGAACAATCAAGTCCTTGGTATATTATTTAACAAACAATGTAATAATGATATTTGTTTTTGTTATTGTTTTGCAAGAATACTTAAGGAATCTTTTGTTTTCTGTCACTCATTTAATGAGTTTTTAGCAACTAAACTCCAAGACTTGATCATAGTTGCAAAGGTAATATTTGAGGGAATCGTACCTTTTCACCACTTGCTAGTGAATGGTGTACGTGGTCAGAGTGTAGAATTAGTAAATTCTAAAACCATCTTAAATTTAGTACATAAGGAGTGTGAGGAGAATCAGTGGAACCTCTACATGGTCTACCACATCCCTATATATTCTAAAGGTCCCGGATAAAGTAAAATTTCTAAAGAAAAAAACAATTCTTATCAATAATTATAACTTCAGAATAATCTTTCTAACGTAAGTGAGAGGTACCTTTGTAAATTTTACCTTTTTTATAAAATAAAAGTTTTCACTCATATACAATAACAACAACAACAACAACCCAGCAAAATCCCACTAATGAGGTCTGGGGAGGGTAGTGTACCTTACTCCTACCCCGAAGGAATAAAGAGGTTGTTTCTGAAAGACCCTCGTCTCAAGAAAACAAAAAGACAAAAGGATAAAAGGAGACAATATTAGTATCACCACAGCAATCATAGGAAAAATAAGAACACCATGAAATCTAGAAGAAAGATGCAAAGCAAGTGATAGCTAGTAAATAGGTCCTGCACTGAAAAGCGAAATAGTAAGACACAACATTATCACTAGTTATCTTAGACAAAAACCCTGCATGGCTAGTCCCACAATGGTACGAAGTATGGTAAGACTCAACTACTTCCTAACCTACAACCCTAATACTCGACCTCCATATCTTCCTATCAAGTGTCATGTCCTCGGAAATCTGGAGCCTCGCCATATCCTGCCTGATCACCTCTCACCAATATTTCTTAGGCCGCCCTTTACCTCTTCTCGTTCCCTCCACAACCAGCTGCTCACACCTCCGTACCGGAGCATCTAGGCTTCTCCTCTGAACATGTACGAACCATCTAAGCCTCCGTATCATCAATGGGAGCCACGTGCATCTTCTCCCGAATATCATCATTCCTAATCTTATCTATCCTAGTGTGCCCACACATCCACCTCAATATCCTCATTTCTGCTACTTTCATCTTCTAGATATGTGAGTTCTTAACGGGCCAACACTCAGCCCCATACATCATGGTCGGTCTAACCACTGCTTTATAGAACTTACCTTTGAGTATCGGTGGCACTCTCTTGTCACACAGGACTCCAGATGCTAACCTTCACTTCATCCATCCTACCCCAATACGGTGTGTGACATCCTCGTCGATCTCCCATCCCCCCTGGATAACTAAACCAAGGTACTTGAAGCTGCCTCTACTCGGGATGACCTGTGATTCAAGTCTCACATCCACGCCCACTTCCACCAACTCAACCCTGAACTTACACTCTATGTATTCCGTCTTCGTCCTGCTCAGCTTGAAACTCTTAGACTCAAGAGCATGTCACCAAACCTCCAGCCTCTCGTTAACACCGGCTCACGACTCATCAATCAGAACTATGTCATCGGCGAATATCATGCACCATGGCATCTCCCCTTGAATATGGTGTGTCAACGCGTCCATCACTAGGGCGAATAAGAACGGACTGAGCGTAGAACCTTGGTGTAACCCCATTATAACCGGATTTGCTCAGAGTCGCCTCCTACTATTCTAACTCGAGTCTTAGCCCCATCATACATATCCTTAATTGCCATAATATAGGGAACCGACACACATTTTGCCTCCAGGCATCTCCATAGAACTTTTCTAGGTACCTTGTCATACGCTTTCTCTAGGTCAATAAACACCATGTGCAAATCCTTCTTCTCTCTGTACAGTTCCACCAACCACCTAACAAGGTATATAGCTTCTGTAGTCGAACGACCCAGCATGAACCCGAACTGGTTGTCGGATACAGACACTGTCATCCTCGCTTCAACCACCTGCTCCCACACTTTCATGGTATGACTCAGTAATTTGATACCCCTATAATTGTTACAACTATGGATATCACCTTTGTTCTTATACAATGGAACCACCGTACTCCACCTTCACTCATCTGGCATCCTTTTGGCCTTAAAAATAACATTAAACAACCTAGTCAACTAGTCCAAACCTGCTCTCCCCACACACTTCCAAAATTTCACTGGAATCTCGTATGGCCCGGTCGCTCTATCCCTGCTCATCTTACGCATAACTCGCACTACCTCCTCGACCTCGATACTTCTGCAGTACCGAAAGTCACGGTGACTCTCGGAATGCTCCAATTCGCCTAGCACAATATCTCGATCCCCTTCTTCATTCAGAAGGTTATGAAAGTAAGTCTGCCATCTCCTCTTAATCCGGGCATCTTCCATCAATACTCTACCATCTTCGTCCTTGATGCATCTCACTTGGTCCAAATCCCGAGCCTTTCTCTCTCTCAACTTGGCCAGCCGGAATAACTTCTTCTCCCCACCTTTTCCCCCAGTTCCTCGTACATACGACCATAAGCCGCAGTCTTAGCCTCTGTGACCGCCAGCTTAGCCTCCTTCCTAGCTACCTTATACCTCTCCATGCACGCTCGCCTATCATCCTCTCCATGCATGCTCGCCTATCATCCTCTCCTATGCTCACCACTAACTTCAGGTACGCTGTCTTCTTCGCTTTCACTTTACCTTGGACCACTTCATTCCACCACCAGTCTCCTTTGTGCCCACTAGAGACGCACGTCGAGACCCTTAACATCTCTCTCGCAGCCTCCATAATATAGTTTGTTGTCGCTGACCACATAGTGCTCGCGTCACCACTACTCTTCCACGCTCCCATAGCCGACAACCGCCTCTCCAACTCTTGGGCTTTATCCTTAGTTAAGGATCCCCATCTGCTTCTCGGTCTTCCTCGCGCATACCTTTTCCTCATCTTTAACATAATACCAACGTCCATCACCAAGAGCATATGTTGCGTCGTGAGTATCTCACCCGGAATCACCTTGCAATCCTTGAACAACTCTCTGTCACACCTCCTGAGGAGAAGATAGTCAATCTGAGTCTTCGCCGTCACATTTTGAAAAGTAACCAAATGCCCCTCCCTCTTTGGAAAGTTAGAGTTCGCAATCACCAACCCAAAAGATTTAGCGAAGTCCAACAACGATGTACCTCCTCCGTTCCTCTCCCCAAAACCGAAGCCTCCATGCACCTCGCCATAACCACCTACGGTCAACCCAATATGCCCATTGAAATCCCCTCTTATGAATAGCTTCTCAGCAGGCGGAACCTGGCGCACAATCTCATTTAACCCCTCCCAGAAGCGCCGTTTAACCTCCTCATCTAGGCCCACATGCGGCGCATAGGCGCTAACGACGTTTAGGTGCACTCTTCAACCACCAACTTAATAATCATCAATCTATCATTCATTTGTCTAACCCCAACCACAGACTCTCTAAGTTCCCTATCCACCAAGATGCCCACTCCATTCTTACCTTTCTGGACTCCTAAGTACCAAAGTTTATACCCGTCTGCGTCCTTCGCCCTCGACCCTATCCACCTTGTCTCTTGGACACACGCTATATTGACTCTGCTCTTCCGGAGGATCTTCGCCAACTCTATAAACTTACCCATCAAAGTACCTACGTTCCATGAGCCAATTCTCAACCTACAGACACCTTTGTTCCCTTTACCTCCCTTGCATCCCTCCCCACACCCTAACCCATGCCCTACCTCCCGCCCCACCTCCCGCCCCACCTCCCGCCTCACTCATATATAAGTGGTATATAAAATGTAGCGAACCTAGTCAAAATTTTTAGTTTAGCAGTTAAGATTATACATGAAAAGACACAAATGACCATTGATTTAGTGAGTTTTTAAGGGCTTATAGCTTCTAAAGACAAAGAAAAGTTAACAGTTTGTTCGTTCAGTTTTCTCATTCAAGGGACGCAAATGATGTTTAGTAAAGATGGTCTAAGGCTAATATAGGTGCAAATTACCACTTATTCACTCTTGCTTTAGTCATGTACTCGTTCTAACGTCTAGCTTCATTGTATTACCGGCTAAACCGTTAATAAAATTGGGCAAACCAAAATCCGAACTGATAATCCAATTGTCAAATAACACAAAATTGTTATTTAACCATTACCCAATAACCCGATATTAATAATCCAATAAGCTTTTATTGATTTCGGGCTATCGATTTTACCCGATATATGCTCAGCCTTAGAGCAGAGGTCCCGAGAAACATCCAAAAAGAATAACACAGTTCTACATTTAGAAACAACTTAGCATTTCCTAGAAAGCTATGATAACCACATGTTTACGGCCACAAGTCTCAAATTTTAAATCAATGGTTTCAATAGTTTCATGATTTTCTTAAACTCCATTTTGATTTAAACCGTCACTTAAATTAAAACTGGGTAGTAGATTAACAAATCAAAACAGCACAAGACAAGCATGAGTTGGTACCTGTGGCATTGTAGTACGTGTTGCGGGAGGATTTATCAAAACGGGTTCACAGTATAGTGAATTAAGGAAAACTAAGAAACTAAAGCAATACAAAGATAAGGCACAAAAACGGACCCCAATAAAACTAAGGCTGGAACAAGAAAGGCATTAAATGCGAATAAATTCACTTTTTCGTCCATTCAAGCCAAAATGCACACATGATGACATGAATAGTCACAAAACGAACCCTTAGAGCGCAAAACAAACAATTTAAGATTCCAATGGGACCCTTGCAGCTGGTAAGCATGTTCACCATGAGGTGACTGGTTCTCATTTATAAGATGGTAGAAGTAGAAATGTATAAATATAATAATGGAGAAATTTGTCAAAAAGTTATTCCTTTCGATTTTACTCCATCACTGTCATGTCAAGACCAGGTAATCCCTCCCCCCTTTTACGCCATCTCTGTCATATGAAGATGGAAATTATGTCAAGAACAGGTTATTAAGTCATATGAAGGAAAGTATGTTGTTAGATGCTGAAAATTTATGACAGAAATTAAGGTAAGGAAATTACTATTGGCAATAGATTGTGCAAGAATATTAAACACAACTTACAACCAACAAATCTGTCCGTATGGAGCGGACAAAACTCCCAGATACTAATATTGACAAACATTCACAATGCCCTTAAAACTAATCCTGACTAGATATTTATAGAATACATATTGTTTAAAATAACAAGAAAAATGTAAAGCCTAATCAGATAGTAGGTTGGAATATTTGGTAACTGCTGGAGAGAATTAATGAGGCAGTTTCTTCATGCTGGAGGGAAGTTGGACTTGGTCAAAGCTGCACAAATCTTACTTCCTCTTTCACGTCTTCTTCTAAAATAAGTCTTCAAAGGTGGGATTGTATCATATGTCAAGACACATTTGCATGAGGTTGCGTTGGCAGGCCAGTATTTACTCAATATTTCATAAGCCTGGAGTCCCATGGTCAAAGAACAACACATGCCGTTAAGATTTTTCAATCCCCCAGCCTCTTCGATCCGCTTAGCATAAATATTAGTGCAGTCAGGTCCCTTGTGCTTTTCCCCATACATGTTTTCTACTCCTTTTAGACTGATGGTGCAAATTATTTTATTACCAAAAACGTTAAGATAATGACACAGAGGACCTATGCAGCAATCCACCAATTCACTAAAGCCAAAAGCACGAAAAAAACATCAGAGTTGGTAAAAATATCAGTATACCAGAGAGATGAACCGAGAAAAAGAGGTCTCAGACTTGATGTATGACTCATCACTGATACTGATAATAGCATTTGAAATTGCAGCAGCAGCAACGTCCATTTGTCTAGCCTTAGCCAGTTGGCGTAGACGGTCTATTAATCCAGCAGCATCAACTACAGCCTGCTCAAAAATTACCGACAACTATTTAGATAAATGGCTACGTAGAGAAGGTTTCATCAACTGAAAAGTCGATCATTAAAAGAAAAAAAATTGTGGGTG
Source organism: Nicotiana tomentosiformis (assembly GCF_000390325.3). NCBI lineage: Eukaryota > Viridiplantae > Streptophyta > Magnoliopsida > Solanales > Solanaceae > Nicotiana > Nicotiana tomentosiformis. The sequence goes on from NC_090819.1 coordinate 115,810,901, forward strand.
GGGGTGGGGGTGAGGGCTATGACAAAACATATCCACAACTCAAAAATCCAATTTCTATTTCCAACTACACCAACTATTTCACTCTCATATCCAGCTACTTGAGAGTTCTTTCTATTTTGCATCCCTAATGTATGCACTATTTTTTATTCACACCCTTATCCTTTTATTTTTTATGATTTACCCCCTAACCTTTTCATTTCTTTTAAGGGAAATAGCAGCTTTTGTCCCTGTGTTATTGCCTAATTCCAGTTGTTGTCCCTGTGTTATTTGGTTAGCACATTTAACCTTTAAGTAAACAAAATGACCGCTTATATTTGGTTTACTAACGGAGACTAACAGTTCAAACAAAATGTCTACTACTGGTAACGGCAGTTTGGGTATTACCGCTAGAACATTTTTAAAAAGACCCAATTATACGAAGAAGAAACAATTAGAACTCTTTCCATGGTTATCTTCCCTCACAACCATATACCAGCCCTCCTGTCTTCTTCCATTTGGATGCGAGTTAATTCTGATCCATTGATTCTTAACGCGATGCTTAATTCTACTAGTCTTTCTTCTAGCTAAGCAGCATTCACAGTATCAGCTCAATGACATCCACTTAGCAGTTAAAAATGGAAAGATTTTATGGTTAATAAGAGTTTCACTAGACAATGCCTTGACACATCTAAACTAGAGCAGAAAAAGAAAGAGTTCTAATAAAACACAAATCTTTCAGCATAGAAAGAATCAATCTTTATAACCAAAAAAATAGCAAACTCCGAAAATGGGCACTTTAAAAATGAAAACTTGTAGAACACCAACACAAACAGGCAATGGATTTCAGCCAGTGTTATCAAAGGCGAAAAGCGCAAAAAAGCTTTACGGTCCTTTTGGGGCTTTAAGCGCAACTAAAGCGTGAGCTTTAACGAAAAAGGCGCAACTGAAGAAAAAGTAAAAATATGTATATGTAGTCCAAGACTAATAATTATAAGCATGAATAACAAATATATGGACAAAGAAATTAAAAAAAAATTACGATAAAGCGAAATATCAATTCAGCCAACATACCTTTGCCCGTTGACTCCTCCCAAGAGTAATATATGCTATACACAGGCATACCAACCTTTCCTCTTTTCGTCTATCTAACAAGTCCGACAGGCAATGAAGGACGTCACGGCCATAAATGCTACGGGCTTTCATCAGTTCCTTACAAAATTCAGATCTTCACTTGGTTAGTAGGGAAAAAGGCATGTTTTACAGTCTAATTTGCAAGGAAGAAGAATGCCCATTGACAGCAAATGCTCTCTATGTGAAGAGCAACCCAAGGACACAAACAACCTATTTCTACATTGCAAAATCACTGCTCAATTGTGGGATATGTTTTTCATCATTTTGGGCTTAAACTGGACAATGCCTAGAGATATTTAGTTCGGAAGTTTACAAACACATCTTTGAGTGCTGAAGATGCTTTTCAACCTAAATCCAGACGACTCCAAGTTTTTCTTTCTTTTTTTTTTCTTTTAATCAAGGACATGTTTCTTATTACCAACTTACATGCATAGATATTTTGTCCCAAGATCAAATCAAGATCTAAAAAGGCTAAGTTAGTGAATACCAATTAGAAAAAAAATAAAACATAATGTAGCCAAAAAATGCAGCCTAGATGGCCAGTGCTGGAAGGTGGACTTGCCCATGACTTGAAGATGGCAAAGAACCTATTTTCACATCAAATGGTGGGCAGCTTTACCAAATGGGTGGGTTCTTCGGAGGCTATTAGAAATTAAGCAGTAAACACATCAAATTTGACATTGAATCAGGAACATGCTGAATTATAATCTCACTACATATTGTTTAAGATGTTTCTACCTTTCAATCATTTTATCTTATCTTAATTTGTTCCTTTTTTCATTGATTAGTTCATCAAAGTGTTTGGGTTCAACCACAAAAGCTCCTAAAGACCCGCATACCTCTTTCTGGCTGTCATCTCCTCGGCAAATACTTGAAAGGATATGGATGGCAGGGGCGATTACAGAAGGAGAAAGATCGAATGGCGTATATATCAGATACAATCGTAGTAAGCTAGCTATGAAAAAGTAGGTTAAATGAGGAAAATAAAAACACTCCACTCACTCTAAGAGCTTAAGCAGCACCGGAAAAAAATACGCCTCAAAGACGTCCCTAATAATATCACTCTGGCTCACAACAGAATGACTGATGCTACTTTTGCTATTGCAATATGCCCTTAAGTTCACATCAATACCACCAGAGAGGTAATAAAGTGCCCAGCATGCGTTTCTCAGCACCTCTCGATCATCATTTGAAGCAACAAGGAAACAAAGAGATTGGATTGCTGGTTTCACCTGACAATTGAATTGTAATCAGTATTGTTTTGCACCAAATAATTGCAGACGCAGAAAAATTTCAACAGTAATTAACAGACCTTCACAAAAGGCACTTTTGGTGTGCCTCTAGAAAGCACTGATATAGTCTGCGTGGCTTTTCTCAGCAATAAAATGTTGCAACAGGTTAAAATATGCAGTAAATTATCCAAAGCCATGCACATAAGAACATAACCACGACCTACAGGGGAGAGAGCAACAATTCCCAGTTTCTCCATCGCCTATAGTTGGAAGGAAAAAACAATCAGTCTGCTAATAAGCATATCTTCAGTCTATACAAAAGAGGGGTATGCCAATTTAAAACATACCTGCTCACAAACATTTTCAGCTGGAAAACGCAGAAGATTTAAAAGAATTACCACCAAGTTTCTATCAATCACCAAATCAATTACCTCCCTCATATCAGGAATACTGTCCATGACAGCGTTAGCAGCTTCAAGCTATGACCCAGAAACCATAAGAATAAAGCAGGTGTGAAGCTACAACCAGAAGACACTTTAAGGTGATCAACACATAACTCTCTACCTTGAGCACAAATGAATCCTCTCCCCGTAGAATTTCGTCAAGTAGAGGAACAACTATACCAGACTCTAGAGCATGTACTAGAAAAGTGACATCTGTTAATAAAAATTTGAAAGTGATATGCGAGTTTAATAAAATCAGCAAAAGCGAAGCTGGAGCAGTCTTAGCCATACCGTCATTGAACAATATTCGGAGTTTTTGGATTGCCCACATCTTCTTCTCCTCCTCCTGAGACTCAAGACCTTCAACTATTGATGAAAGTTTTTGCTGGAAACCAACAAAGTTGACAGGAAGACCCTCCTCGGCACCACTTGTTAGCATAGACATCTTGGTAAAATTCCTTTAAAAAGTGAAAACTGCAAGAAAGATAATAGGTAGTATTACGGAAAGAGTACCCTTGAAGGGAAGGGAAGTGAGGAAGATAATTGAATGGATATAACTAACGGAAAACAAGAAGAAGCAAAGAGTTAACAGTACTACCGGAAAACACCTAAACGGAGCAAACAGCTACAAACACAACACTAAAACGAATGCAGGGATGGGCTGATTAAAATGTCAAAAACAACAACTAAGAACCCCTAAGAACACTGACACCCAAAAGGACTTGCAACGATGAATTATACTATTAAAATTCTTAGGTCAAATCGACGTTTGACGAAACTCAGGACACTGTTAAGGCATGGGTCCTTCGACTCAACCCTAAGAACCCCTTGGACTGAAGACTTCAGCGATGGATTTAATGGGTTTTGGTCGAAATAGGTTGATAGCGAAATTAGGACAAATTAGCAGAGAAAGAAGAAGAAGAAGAAAAATAGCGCAGTAACAGAAGAAAAATAGTGCAGTAACAGAAGAAAAAAGATGGCTATCCAGAGCAGAGAAGAAGAACATCATACCTGGAACTTAGCCTCAAGAAAAAAGAAGAGCTTCTTCAAAACCAGGGTGTTTAAAGGTCGGGTTGGTAGGCGGTGGACCAAAAAAAATCTGCGTTAGCGGGTTGTTAGCGGGCCGTATTATTTTGGATTTTTTTTGTCCGTCCGGATTCGGACTTAGAGGGTTATTAGCGGACTGTTAGCGGGTTGTTAGAGGGCTGTTAGCAGGTTGTTAGCGGGCCATGAATTTTTTTTTTAAGTAAATTTTATTTTTCTTATTCAATGTTATTGATACTTAACTACTTAAGTGTTTGTAAACTTTTAAGACTTAGAATTAAACTTTGAAGTTTAAAATTTGAAATTTAAAATTTGAATTTTATAATGTTAAAATTAAAATTTGAAAGTAAGTGGCTACAAAAAATTATTTAATAAGACCTATATGTAAGGATCAAGCTCCGAAGACTTTCATTTGATATTTTTATTGAATAATATATAATATTTCAAATTAAGTTGCAAGTTCTTTTTTGATTTTGTTATTTTTGAACTTGCAAATTAAAATTTTACAACAATTATAAAAAAATAAATAGTACATCACATGCTTTGCATCATTTTTGTAAGTTCATCCATGTCAACATGAGGTTTTTGGTTTTCGGTATTGGTTGAATCGGAACCATAAACCATTATATCTCCAATTTCTTGGTCCTCCGCTTCATCTACCTCGTCACGCCCTTGATTTCGTCGTTCTGATCTTATCCAATCTCTGAAGCACACTAGAATTTCCAAAGCGTTGTTACCCAATGAATAACGGGTATCTCCTAGTTGCTGCCTTGCTTGGCTAAATGCGCTCTCTAATGCGACTGTTGAAATCGTCACATTTAGCACGTCTCGAGCCATGGCCGAAAGAACAGAAAATTGATTTGAGTTGCTCCTCCACCAACCCAATGGTAGAAATTCCTTTGTGCGGGGCTCTGCTGACTTTTGCAAGTAGAATTGAAGTTCATTGTTATTCCTGCTACTGGTTTGTTGATTGCTTGATGCTCCCCTATTGTAGACCAAATCAAATAATCTTCAACACCATCATTATCATCCAAAGCACTGGTCCCAGATATTGAAACTGAACTTGAAGGAATATTTGCATCTACAGCAGAAGAAGCATCAACAATGTTAGCATAATAATTATATAATGTTTCTAAATGTTTGTGTAGATAAGAAATACAAGTGTCAATATGAGGAGTTTAAGTTGGTCCATAAAAAAAATAAAAAAAAGTTAATAAACGGGCTGAACCGGGCTGTAGCTCGTTAACGGATTAACCAGCTGAACCGGATTGTAGCCCGTTAATAACCCGTTAATGGGCTTAGCGGATTCCGGTGCACCGCTATCAAAAAATTATTCGTTTGAAACCTGCTCCCTACCCAACCCGTCCCAGCCCGCCCCCAAGTTATAGTACCGGGCTGAATCGGGCTGGACCAAACTGAACCGGGCTGTAAACGGGTTAGCCCGGCCCGATTAACAGGTATATTCAAAACCCTAGGTCAAGTCGGGGACAGCCAGGGACTTTTGTAGTCCAAGAGTTTCCAATAAAATATTAAACTTTTCAAATAATTACTTCAGGTCCTCACCTTATATTTTAAAGACAATTTTACTTTTTGTTCTAATGGTCTTTAAAAGCTGTTAGAACCTCCTACCCTAACTTTCCACTTTGAGGAATTGGGAAGCGGAAAGTTAGGTAAGGGATTCTAGAGAGAGACAGGGGCAGCAACTTCTCTCTAACTTTATCTTTTTTTTTCGATATTCCCAATTTGCATTCTAAAAGCAACAAACGGTCACTTAGGGTAAATGCCCCCAATTCCACCTCCGAGAAAGGTCTCGGACCCCACCGGCACCGCCGGAACCCACCGGCACCGCCGGAACCCTCCAACAGGCAATATGTTATTTTTCCCCCACTGATTCACCCTAATGCCCCTACTCCACAAATGTTCCGCCACCAAATCGGAGGCCCCATGATTACTGAAAACAATCATCTTGGTGATAATCCACTAAAGTATGCATCTGCTATTGGAGGTGCCGTTAGTATTTCAAAGAAGAATGTCTATTTCAAGCACATGCCATATGAGATTTTATCAGGAAAGGCAGTAGTCAGTTTCACAAAAGAAGAACATGAGATTTTGGCAGAGACTTGTCGTCTAACTATTGTGGGAAATTCTCTAGAACCAGACCAATCATCGAAATAATTCGTTCTGAGTTTATTAGAACGATTCCGCTCAAAGGTGCTGTCAAAATCGGTGTGTATAATTTGAAGAATATTTTCATCAATTTAGAAGAAAGTAGTGGAATTAACAAGGAGCAAGATACCTCAACTATGGAGGTGGAGATTAGAGATGAAGAAGGATGGACCACTGTAGGCAAAAATAATGGGAGGAAGATGTGCAGAAATAACAACAAAAATCTTCTTCTTTCAAGGGAGCTAGCAGAAATTCAAAATCTTCCAAAAAAAAAAATACATAAAGGGTCATATGAAAATAATGCTACTAATCCAGAATCACAAGGGAAAGAACAAATTTTGACTACTGATATAATCAAGCAACCCCCGGTACTTACGGAAGAAGTAAGGAGCCCGAATGATCAAATGAAAGGCACTTCTACTAGGAAGGTCAGAAGGCATAGGAAGTCCTCCTTTTGAGAAAGTGGTTCCTCCTTATGAGAAAAAGAAGAAGCAATCTGGAAGTGAAAAGTGCAAGAGTATAAGACTATAATCAATCCCAACAATGGAATGTTGAAACATACGACCTTGTCAAGACAAGAGTGAATGGTTAAAAAAACTTGTCTATACAAGCTTCCTCCATGATTGTGAGGCCTCCAGAAGATCCGGATGGGAACCAAGGTTTAGCTAATAACACGAAAGTTTACAATTCGATTGTTCTCACTGGTGATTCCTCTAGAATTAGAGTTGAGGAGCATTATAAGTTTAATGATGTAAATATGGAGAATGCCCGTATTAAGTCTGGTTCACGGCTTGATGACAATGAAGTGGATAAATACTCCCACTTTGAATCTGAATCATAAGAAGAGGTAGAAGAGACTCAGTTCCAAAAGGTGCAAGCCTCCTTATCTGAAAATGAAGTTGATGTCATAGTCAAAAATTGCATGGAAGTAGATCCTGGAGCTGACTTGAATTTAACTCAAGAGCATAACAAGATTGCTGAGGTCAACAATCTATCTCCCAGGGGTCTAGAAAGAGGGAAGACTAGTTGGTCCAACTCTCAAAAGACTATCTCTATCAAAACTCAAAACATAGTTCCCTGCATAAATCTTTCAAATGATTGACACTCTTTCGTGGAATATAAGGAGTATTAGAACTCAAAATGCCTTTGATTGACTCAAAACTCTCAAAGACCAATATAAAATCTCCCTCATTTGCCTGCAAAAACCTAAAGTGAGAGTGGGTTATATGAACTGTTACATGAGACAACTCAATATGAATGGATGCTACTCAAATGTTAACAATAAAATTTGGTCTTCTGGTCCAGTGATTTTGTTGTTGATATTGTCAAAGACACTGATTAACTAGTAGCTTGCAAAATATCTCATATTTGTACAAATACTCAATTCCACTGTTCATTTGTTTATGCTAAATATAGGACAATTTTGAGGAAGGATCTTTGGACTGACCTGCTCAATCTATCCAACACTCTTACAGGTTATTGGGCTATGATGGGTGATTTTAATGTTATCACAGCTCCAGAGGAAAAAAGAGGAGGCAATTTCTATAGAATCAACAAGAGTTTTGACTTTCTAGAATGCCTAAGGGAATGTGGTATGCAAGGTATCTTGGCAATGTGATTACATGGTGTAATAACATGGGAGCTCCCAATACTATATGGAAGAGACTTGATATGATGGTTTATAACTCACAATGGTATGAATTGTATGGTAGGACTACTGTTACCCACCCTGCTAATACATATTCTGATCATGTGCCACTTCTTATCCAATTCAGCTTTATTAAAAAGGTTAATGTAAGGTACTTTAATTTTCTCAATTTCTGGCCGGATCATGAGGATTTCTCTAATGTCGTCAAAAGTATATGGGAAGAGGATATCCAAGGTAATCCTCTTTGGTCCTTATACCAGAAGCTTAAAAGGACTGCCTCCAAACTCAGTTCCTGGTCAAGAGAAGCTTATGGAGACATTCATGAAGAACCTAGAAGACTCGAGCGAGAAATTTCTAACCTTGAAATGATTCTGATGAATGATAACAGCGGGGGCAATAGAACCAAGTTGTACAAATCAAAGGCTGAATATATTAGATATCTCAAAATTCAGGATTTTATATTGAGACAGAAAGCTAGAGTTAAATGGCTCTCTGAAGGTGATTCTAATACTTCTTACTTTCATAATGTGATCAAGGATAAAAGAAGGAAATTGGGCATCAACAAGATTCAGAATGAATATTTACAATGGGTGGAAGGAACTAAAGAAGTCTCTGAAGTTGCATCGAGATATTTCCAGGGAATTTTTAGTCAGAAACCTGAGTATAATGACTACTCTAAATTGAATATTATTGACCCAGTTGTTTCAGAGGATATTAATAAAAATTGATTGCTTTTCCCACAGAGGAAGAGTTGAAAACATGAGTTTTCTCTATAGGCTCAAATAGTTCTCCTGGCCCTGATGGATTCACTGCTAAATTCTTCCAATCTTGTTGGTCTATTGTTTCCCCTGATATTATCCGCTCTTTCAAATCTATTTTTTGTGGTGCTAACATTTCTAAGTGGTTTACTCATACTTGTATAATTATGCTTCCTAAAGTCCCTTTTCCCCAATATTTTAATGATATTAGACCTATTAGTCTTTGCAATATGATAAGTAAGATTTTTGCTAAACTCCTTAACTCTAGACTAAGTTTTATTTTACATGACTTGATCAGTTGTAATCAGAATGGTTTTGTAAAGGGCAGATCTATCAGTGAAAATATCTTACTCACCCAAGAAATCATTCAAGATATAGGGAACCCAAATGAGGAAGGAAATGTTGCTTTAAAATTAGATATGGTCAAGGCATATGATAGGGTGTCATGGCCATATATTTGTATCCTTATGAGAAAACTTGGATTATGTGAAATTTGGATTGACATAATCTTTAGACACATTTTCAATAATTGGTATTCCCTTATTGTCAATGGTACTAGACAAGCCTTCTTCAAGTCTGAAAGAGGGTTAAGACAAGGAGACCCTATCTCCCCTTCTCTTTTTGTTATTTGTGCTGAATTTCTCTTTAAAAAAATTAAAGTATATAACTACTCTTGAGGAGTTCAAAAGCTTTCACATGAATAGAAATGGTCCTTTAATAAATCATCTTGCCTTTGCTGATGATGTCATTCTTTTTTCTAGTGGTTGCAGGAACTCTCTACTGATGTTGATATACGCATTATCAGTGTATCAAAAGGTCTCAGGAGAACTAATCAACAAGTCAAAGTCTTGCTTTATTCTAGCCCCTAATGCACAGGTGGAGGAAATTTCAAGGGTGAAAAATATTACTGAGATAGAACACAAAAGTCTTCCTATCAAATACCTGGGTTGCCCGTTGTATGTTGGAAGGAAGAAGATTTCTATTTTCTCTGAGATTATCACTAGGATCCTGAATAAGATCTCATGGTGGCATTCTAAGTTTCTATCCTCTGGGGGTAGAGCGGAGTTAATTAGACATGTCTTATTAGCATTGTCTACACATCTACTAGCTGATATTCATCCTTCAAAGGGTATTCTCAACCAAATATAGAGGATGCTTACCAGGTTTTTTTGGGGAGGGTCGACTGAGAAGAAAAGATATCACTGGGCTTCCTGGGATAACCTGTGTTTTCCATATGAGGAAGGGGTGCCAAATTCAGGAAACTTAATGACATCTGCAATGCATTCACTGCAAAATAGTGGTGGAACTTTAGAACTGGTCAATCATTATGAAAGAGGTTCCTAATGGCCAAATATTGTGAGAGAGTTCATCCACTTATAAAACAGTGGTACTCCGAGCAGTCCCAGTCATGGAATGCAATGTGTAAAATTAAAAAGCTTGTGGATAAGAAAATTCTTTGGAAAATTGGTTTTGGAAATGTTGCTTTCTGGTTTGACAATTGGTCCGAGTTAGTTCCATTATACAACTTTCTTCCGGAAGGTTACAAACCTAAGAATATTACTCTCTCTAGTATATTGCTTAACAATCACATAAACTGGAGAGGATTAGATCTTTTTCTTCCGCAACATGTGGTGGATAAAGTGATATTTTCCCGATAGCACTAAGATCCACAATTTCTGATAGTCTAGTTTGGACAACGGATAATAGTGGTTCTTTTTCAATTGCTTCAACTTGGCAATTATTTAGAAAGAAAAGGCATAAGTCATGGATTAATACTATGAATTGGCAGAAATGTGACCCATTCAAGATGAATTTTATTGTATGGAGATCTCTGAGAGATAAGATTCCCACAAATGCTAAAGTAGCTAAGATGGGCATCCCTACTTCCTCCAACTGTTGTTATTGTAGATTTTCAAGTTTAGAAACTATTGACCATCTTTTCTGCAGTGGCCTCTTTGCGCGGGAGCTATGGAGAATCTTGTGTGGTCCATTGGGCATTGCATATTCAAACATCTCTTTCCGGCAACTCATCATCAACTAGTGGAGATGTGTAAAGTCACAATTCATGTCTATGCATTCATTGTTAAATGCCTTCCTATTATCACATCTTGGGAGATTTGGAGAGTTAGATGTAGCGCCAAGTATGACTCTACCACGACTAGTATGAGAATAATAATTTCTCTGATTGCTTTTTCAATGTCCCAACTTGTCAATCTTCAATTCCAGCAAATTCAGTTGGTTCCCAACTGGAAGAAGATTAGTCAGCTTTTGAGAAGTACTATCCATTTTGAGAAATCCATTATTGTTAAATGGATTAAACCGAAGTCATCATATGTTAAATTAAATTCTAATGGTAGTTGCAAAGAAGGAAAGTCTGGAGCTGGGGGTGTGATAAGGGATAAAGAGGGTTGCTTTATCTTTGCCTACTCTTTAGTACTTGGTTCAGGAACTAGCAACTGGAAAGAAGCAGTTGCTCTTCACTACGACATCAAATGGTGTCTATTTAATGGTTATCATCTTATTAGTGCTGAAAGCAACTCTAAATTATTAGTGGATTATGTTAATGGCCGTAATACAATTCCCTGGAATATTGAAAAGGAGGTAGAAGAACTTAAAAAGTTCATGGATCAGTTGAGATTCTCTCTTAATCACTGTTATAGAGAGGGAAATCAAGTTGCAGACAAACTTACATTCATTAGTCACTCTATCCCTCATTCCTAACTGTTTTGAGTGTTTTCTGACCTTCCTCCTCAAATCAAGGGCCTCATGAATATGGATAGATGGGAATTGCCGGTATTTCGAAGGACTAGACTAAACAGAACATGCATTACCTTTGATCCTCCTTGACAATGCAGCCTTTAACAGTAGGGATAGACTTCATGGTAGTACTTTGTTTGAATAGGTTGGATCTACTTCTTCCAGGCACATAACTTGTGTAATGTTTCTCATATGTAGTTACATCTCATTTGTAAAAGTTGGCATCTACTGGCATACAAGGGTGATCTAGGGAGTTAGCTAGTTTATATATATATATATATATATATATATATATATATATATATATATATATATATATTCCCTCTGCTCAATGTATCTTTGTTGGAGATGAATAAAATGCGCAGTTTATTAAAAAAAAAAACTCTGACCTTATTTATTTATTTTATCCACATTTGAGCCCAATTAATCCGGATTCACGTCACGTAAAAAGCATTCTCTATGAAGGATTTTTTTATTCCCACACTCGAACCCGAAAATCCTGGATAAGAAAGAAGCAGTCTCATCCGCTGTACTTTATTTTACCCGTTACTTTCTTCTATTATTCTTATCTATTAACCTAAAAAAATAGTCATTTTTCCGCTAGATTCTTTTTTCTTGTTGCTCTCTCATTCTCCTTTTTCATTTGTTGCTTATTATAGTTTTGTATTATTTTATATTTGTATTATAAAATTTGAGAATTTCTGAAAATTCTTTTACTTATATGTAGGCATTTCTTTTACATTATATTTAAACTTTAATGAGCTCATACGTGTTTAAAAAGTCGGTGTTATCAGTCATGATCGGGTTATCTTTAAATCTCTCATTTGATACGTGGCATGCGGTCAGGGCTAGGATGACTCTCTTCCTGAGGTATATGGTGAGGCACCACTCCTTTTCGTGATAATTATCATGTTATTTTCTTAATTTATACTAGTCGGGTATTAGCCCAAGTGCTTAATTCTATTATTTGGTACAGAGGCTTCATAGATAGTTGTAAAAAGTTGTAGTAATGAGGTTGTACACGACATACATGAAAATATATTTATTTTACTTAGTCTCATTATTATTACATGAAATGCGTCATGTGTGATCTTGAATTGGAAAATATTTTATCATTTTAACTTGAAAATGTAAATGATTTTTGAGAAGCTTCTGCATAAAAAGAAATTAGTTTTTATGCATATGATTTGAGCACATCACATGGTTTGGTTCGCTCGGATCGGGTAGTGTGTCGGGTACCGGTCACGTAATTTTGGATCGTGACACACTTGGTATCAGAGCATTAGGTTCTAAGTCAAGTTGTCACTACCCAAAATCTAACTAGTCGTGATGGCACCTAACCCAACTTGCTAGGTAAGCCAATTATCAACTATCCAATTCCAATGATATTTAATAAGGCAATTAATTAAAAAAATATATGAAACTAATACATTTTCCCAAGAACTAGTACAAATCATGAGTTTCTAAGAATAGAGTTTACAAAACTGGTACGAAATAAATATATCATTTGTTTGAAAAGTACATAAACAGAGTTTTATGAATCTAAGGCTATCATAAACAAGAGGCAGCTACAACCGGGATGCAGGTACATCTTCAATTCTGGCTACCGTCGATCACAACAACGTCATCAGTCAATATCTGCACGCAAGGTGCAAAAGTGTAGTATGAGTACAACCGACCATATCTACTCAATAAGTAACAAACCTAACCTTAGGTTGAAAGTAGTGACCAGCTAACACAAAGGTCAGGTCCAACACCAATATTTCACAACAGTTCATAACAACATAGTACAAGTGACAAAAGAGGTATCTCAGAAATAAAATGCCTAGTTCGTTCATAGTTCCAGAAAAATAGGCATTACTTTTCAAGTATCTCAGTAAAAATCCAAATCTTTTACCGAAAAGCCAAAATACGAGTAAGTTTGAAAACTGTGATTTTTCTCAAAAATCCTTTAATAATAAATAAAATATTTCATTTCCTTTCCCGATAACCAGTGAAAAATGCATCACTATGCCCATATGCCAATATGTGTGAGAAGTCATGAATGACGTGATACCGTACATTATGAGAAAAATACATCTCTATGTATGTATGTCATGTGTGCATGTCAATGCAATGTATCTTACTGATAAAACCATATGCATACTCTCAGAGTATCAATTCACCTAGTTCTCCCCATCACTCAGTCCTCCCCATCACTCAATCCTCCAAATCGCTCGACACTCGGCACTTGGCACTCGCACTCAGTAGGTACCTGCGCTCACTGGGGGTGTGTATAGACTCCGGAGGGGCTCCTTCAGCCCAAGCGCTATAAGACGCACGGACAACTCACGTGTTGCACGGACAACTCATGTGTTATAGTATAAATATCTGGATCTGCACGGACAACTCATGTGCTGCACGGATAACTCACATGTTATATAAAGTCTATAAGGCCTGATGCAGGCGGGCAGCCCCGATCCACATAATAATAATAATAATAATAATAATAATAATAATAATAATAATAATAATAATAATAATAATAATAGTAATAATAATAATAATAATAATAATAATAATAATAATAATAATAATAATAATAATAATAATAATATATAAAGCCAACATGACCTGTTGCGGCGTGCAGCCCGATCCCAAAAATATCCTCACAGTCAGGCCCTCGGCCTCCCTCAGTCATCAATCTCTCCAGTCTCTCTCTCATGGGCTCACAATGTCATGAAAATAGCCCAAAAATAATGATATGATGTACCAAAAACATAACAAGAGAGACTGAGATATGATATGTAATGAAATGGATATGACTGAGTATGAATTTTTAATTTAAAACAAATAATTCACAGCAATATAACCTATGTGGGTCCCAATAATACTAGCACATAGCCTCAACATGATTTTTAATATGATTCTCAGCTCAATTTCTTTAACACATAAAACTGCATAGAAAATGCCAAGATTATTTGACTACAAAATTCCACGGAAACAATTATGTCACAATTTCTATGGTGCACGCCCGTCACCTAGCATGTGCGTCACCTCCCAACAATTCACATAATACATATATTCAGGGTTCATACCCTCAGCTCCAAGATTAGAAGAGTTACTTACCTCGAACAAGACAAATCCAATTCCGAGCAAGATAAAAATGCTCCAGAAATTCCATTATGCGAGTAATAACTCCAAAACGGCTCGAATCTAGCCACAATAAATTTGATTCAGTCCGCACAATTTATAGAAATTAATTCCATATCAAAATACTAATATTTTCCTACAAAATCTGAAATTACACTCCAAAAATTGTCCATGGGGCCCACGTTCTGGAACCCGGTAAAATTTATAAAATATGAACGTCTATTCAACCACGAGTCCAACCATAAGAGGGGTTTCAAAATTTTTCAACTTAATTCACCAATTAAATGTTAAAAATAACCATGGATTTGGGTAATTTGACCAATATTTAGTTAAGAACACTTACCCCGTTGTTTTCCTTGAAAATCTCCCAAAAATTGCCTCTTCCCGACATCCAAATCGGAAAAAATGAAAAATGGGATGAAGTCCCATTTTCAGAACTTAAACTCTCTGCCTAGTCATTTCTTCTATGTGATCGTGGACCAAGTCCCGCGATCGCAAAGTACACATTTCCACTTCCAAAAATTGACCCTATGCGATCGCGAATTAGTTCATGCGATCGCGAAGCATAAAAGAAACTATCCCCAAATTTGGCCTTCGCGAACGCGGTTGAATCCACTCGAACGCGAATCACTAATGCACAAACCTACGCGATCGCGGACTGATCCACGCGATTGCGAAGACCGACTTTTCGTGACCCCCTGGTGCCTTACTTCCTCTTCACGAACACGGCTTTGCCCACGTGTTCGTGATGCGTTCTCTCTTCCCAGCTACGCGATGAAGATTCTCCCCATGCGATCGCATAGAACAAAAACTCAGCATCCCCAATTAACCCTACGCGATTGCAGACCTTCTCACGCGATCGCGTAGAAGGAAACCAGATACAGATATCAGAAAATTTTCAGCAACACTCCAAATCTAAAAATTGATATGTTTATCATCCGAAACTCATCCGAGGCCCCCGGTACCTCAACCAAATACACCAACAAGTACCAAAATATCATAAAAACTTAGTTGAAGTCTCAATTCACATCAAACAACGCTAAAAACACGAAATCACACTTAGATTCAAGCCTAATGAACAATGAAATTTCAAATTTTAACAAACGACGCCAGAACCTATCAAATCAAGTCCGATTGACCTCAAATTTTGTACACAAGTCATAAATAACATATTGGACCTATTAAATTTGCAGAATCGAATTCTGACCCCGATATCAAAATTCAATCCCCCGGTCAAACTTTTCAAAAATTCAACTTTTGCCATTTCAAGCCTAATTCTACTACGGACCTCCAAATAATTTTTCGGACACGTTCCTAAGTTTAAAATTACCATACGGAGCTACTGAAATCATCAGAATTCGAATCCGAGGTCGTTTACACATAGATCAATATCTGATCAACTTTTCCAACTTAAGCTTTCCATTTAAGAGACTAAGTGTCTCATTTCACTCTGAATTCTCTTCGGATCCGAACTAACTAACCCGATAAGTCATACAACAGCTATAAAGCACAAACAATGCAGTAAATGGGGAACGAGGTTGTAATGTTCAAAATGATCGGCCAGGTCGTTACATTCTTTCCCACTTAAACATACGTTCGTCCTCGAACGTGCCAAGAGTTGTTTCCAAGCCATCAAATCACTATTCCATATTACCATGCATGTACCCGAGGGTGATCCCACGTCACCCTATTCCACATAGGCCTGACAACACAATACAACTGATAATCCTTAATTTAACCTTAGCCCAAAAACCTTGGAATTCAATTCCCAACCTTACAGAATTTCTTTTCAAGACACGAATCTTACATTTACACACTGTATGAGTATGAACAAGCTGCATCGAGCTATAATTATAATCACGAATATAATCACCCATCATATTACATAACTCTCCCACTCGTAGAACCATTCTTGATCACAGTAACTACTCCAAACCAACCAAGTAGTAGTATTAAATCCCATATCGAACAAAACCCCATCCTAACACCTTCGTACACTATTGATAATAAAAGAAACACGCAGAATCTCGTAACCCCTTATCAGATCAACAAGTCATGGAGCTCTCTCGCCCCAACCAGAACCATAATCCCCTTTTTAGCCGACTTTCAATGTCATCTTCGCAAATATACCGTAATCGAACTTGACAGTACCCATTATGGGTTATATTACCTTATATTATTAAACACAACTATCCCAAAGACATGCCACACCAATATAACTCAGAGCCTCAAACCGTGCCATCCGTGCACCAATATGCAAAAAATCAAATGTACTCAGTCATGGAAAATGACTCAAATGAGAGAACTTCCCAGCAAGATTAACAAGTACCGCCACAAAGAAATGCTGAAAATCCATCACACACCGTAGAACCATCATACGATTCTAACACAAGGTTCATACCTTAATATAACTCCGCTGCAATGCGTGACCCCATCCAAACGCTGGTCTATATTATCTACCTCGAGCCACCCTGCTCAAAAATCAATAACGACGGAGAGACAAATGACAAAATGCTACACGAAACCTGAAAGAACATAACCATTACGCAATCGATCATGCAATACCCAAATACTCATCTTGCTCGAATTCCGCCATGATCCCCCCTCCCTCCAATAGAACCGCACCATGTGTGCATATAACCAATGAATCATAACTCCTCGTAGCATAGAAGAGTAACTCACAGATTATTTCAGAACAAGAATAAGCTCAACATCAACCGAATGGCACATCCCTCAACAATAGCAGTATGGAGCCAACCAATCCGACCCGGTGTAGAATACACATCCTAATTGGGCCTACTAAAGGACCCCCAAATCAACTCTAGTCACCCACAAATAGACAAATAACCCTCTAAAAATCCACAACGACTGAGTCATAATACATACTATTATCTGGCTAGCTTCGGCTACGGCTTCACAGTCCGCAACCATGAAATAATCTGCTCTTGACAACTCCCAGTCTCCCAAACCCTAGAACACACGAATCACCATTTATGATCCAATCTTTACCGTCCGAATGACTATCACATCCTCCATGCATGATCATCCCACTCGAAATATTTCCATAATTCTTCTGTATCACATAGCAATAATTTGAATATCAGCAATCTAACAACCAGGACAGTGTTGCAATACCTATGAAATGTCCATGATTCAAAACATAGTGCGCCTTTTGAAATGTACACTCTATTCACGAAATACCAATTATTTATAGCATTCATCTAAACATCGAAAATCGTTCATGACCTCTAAGAATTTATGACCTCCCTTTCGAAACTAAATTGTGACCTTGCACACGCCAACCTTAATCTCACATAACACACTGCATCTATCATGCCATCATATAAAAAATACGAGAACCTCATAATCATTATGAGTCACAAGTAGAATACATATCCGATCAGCTAGAAGCCTTCCATTTGATCCCATCCGGTAGAAAATTACAATACTCAACATGCTCCTCAGGTCGGTAGGAAATACCCATCTCAAACTGTGGTAGAAATCCTCAAGAATGACTTGGAATCCATTTACACATAATCAAACCATAAGATTTAAATCTCTCTAACTCAACCAAGCCATGCAGGTCGCCAAACCCAAGAGTATTGCCACAAAGCACCTATAGAAACCCCCCACATCATAAGCACCCAAAGAACCGATCATATCCAATATCATACTGATCCAACCTACTACCAAGCTGTCTTATTTCTCTGAGTCCCTTCCGAATTTGTCTTCTGATTGATATTTTTCCTTGCTAAAATGCTATGATCATTAGCCATAACTCACCCCACAAATCTTAGCATAGAACCATAACGCCCTACGACCTATAAGCAAATGTATTCTTCTTAAGCACCTCCATTGCCACAATTATAACTCTCTCTCTGAAAATACCTTATGTGAATTTGAAATTGTTCTTCTTACCTTCCTTATACTAAAATATAGAATCCATAGTCATACAGAATTTCCGCAAGTCCAGCCACCATCAAATGCAATTCTCAGATTTTATCCATACACAAGTCCGGAGAAATTCTCAATTGCTATATATAAACCTCGAACCTATTGGAACTTTCTCGAGAGTCTCCCCCTTTGTTCAATTCCAAATTACACCGCCCAAATGGGCTGAAAAACACATGCCCCATTAGCACAATATCACTCAAAGAGGTAATCATGCCTTAAGACCACCGATCAAATTCATACTCCGTGCGCACTACATCATTCACAAATAACTACTCACTAATCCCATGATTTTCATATACTCATAAAGCGCAATATAACTCGTAACTCACAATTTCCATACTCTATTACTGTCATAATACCGTAGTTAGTACAATAAAAATTCTTCTCAAGATCATACAACGCCAACCTGAAAAATACCTCAATCGTCCGCTAGACTCGAAATCATTCTCTTGTCTCTCAAGTTAACTTTCTCAACCAGATTCAAATTCAAATCCCAACACATATGCCCCATCGGCAGAAAAGAAACTCTCTACTCACATCATAAGGAACACACCTACGTAGATTACTCCGCAGGGAATAACCCACATGCTTAACCTTAAATCGGCATCTTGTTATACCCTTTTGCAGTTACAATTACTATAAAATCACATAATCTTTCTGAGTCCAAACTCATTAACCATACACGAGAATTTAATTTGTCCCAAAATTCAACAACGTGAAAGATCCTTCAAAACATTAATACTCGAGACTTTACGTCGCATCAAAACGACAATCAAGAACCCAATGTCCTTTCCTTTACATTTCAAAGAAATACTTCTCGACACATTCAAACAATCTGAACACATCTCGCGGTCACATCATACTCACCACATAGTCATTTCACCGCTCATCGAGCCACAAATTCTAATCGTAAAGACATTATCAGACATATGAGTCCAATTATACAAGTTACAACTGAAGCTACCGAGCTTAAGCTGCGGTTTAACCATGGCCTCAAGTTCTACATACTGTCCCATCACCAAAATACAAAATATACATCTCGAACCTCGTTCAGAGAATCACAAGTCGGCGATGCACATCTGATGCCAAGCTCTCATGTGCCTATACGAATGCGTGGAAGGAATTCAAAGAGTTATATTTCAAGATGAATCAATTCTGCACGATAAAGAAAGAAATATGGAAAATTACCCGAAATGCCATGTAGCCTCTCGAAGATAAGTATGGACGTCATCGTACTGATCCGCAAAACTCTACTAAACACTTGCTCATGACTTGTAGAACCTATGAACCTAGAGCTCTAATACCACCTCCAAAATCCAACTAGTCATGATGGCACCTAACCCAACTTGCTAGGTAAGCCAATTTTCAACTATCTAATTCCAATGAAATTTAATAAGGCAATTAATTAAAAGAAAATATATGAAACTAATACATTTCCCTAAGAACTTGTAGTACAAATCATGAGCTTCTAAGAATAGAGTTTACAAAACTTGTACGAAATAAATACATCATATGTTTTAAAAGTACATAAACATAGTTTAATGAATCTAAGGCTACCATGAACAAAAGGCAGCTACAACCGAGACGCAGGTACATCTTCAATTCTGTCTCCCGTCGATCACAGCAACGTCAATATCTACACGCAAGGTGCAAAAGTGTAGTATGAGTACAACTGACCACATGTACTCAATAAGTAACAAACCTAACCTTAGGTTGAAAGTAGTGACGAGTTAACACAAAGGTCAGGTCCAACACCAATATTCCACAACAGTTTATAACAACATAGTTATAAGGACCCGGTCGATCATTTTGAGAATTTAAGTCCCGTTCGGCGGTATAAGGCCCCGAGCAGCTTCGTATTATGTGAATTAACTTGAATGCGTGGTTGAATTCAGTTACCGGATGATTCGGAGTGATTTGGGACACTTAGTCCCTAAACTGGAAGCCTAAGTCTTAGGATTTTGACCGTAGTCGGAGCTGTGAAGACGACTCCAAAATGGAGTTCTATCGGTTCCATTAGCTCTGTTGGGTGATTTTGGACTTAGGAGAGTGTTCGGACGATGAATTTGAGGTCTGTAGCTAATTTAGGCTTGAAATGGCGAAATTCAAATTTTCAGAGATTTTGACCAAAAGTGGACCTTTTAATATCGGGGTCGGATTCCGATTTCGAAAGTTGGAGTAGGCCCTTAAGATTGAATATAACTTGTGTGCAAAATTTAGGGTCAATCAGATGTGGTTTGATAGGTTTTGACATTAGTTGTAGAAATTAGAAGTTTCAAGTTCATAAAGTTTGAACCGGAGGGTGAATTGTGTTTTTAGCATTGTTTGGTGTGATTCGAGGGCTCGACTAAGTTCTCATGGTATTTTAGGACTGGTTGGTATATTTTGTCGAGGTCTCGGGGGGCTCGGGTGTATTTCGGGTGGGCTACAGGTCATTTCCTCCTATTTTGAACTGTTGTTTTCTGTCATCTGATGTTCTTCTTCGCGACCGCGAAGTGCCTTTTGCGTTCGCATAGTGTTCTGCTAACCCGCCTAATATTCCATCTTCATATTCGTTTTCAAGCTCTCGTGTTCGCATCGTTACTTCCGCGTTCGCGTAGTAGAAACTAGGCTCTGAGTACTGGTGATCATTTACTCTACGCGTTCGCGTAGGTTCCTGTCCCTTGTGCTTCACGTTCGCATCCCATTGCTCGCATTCGCAGAGGGTCTTCTGGCAGCCTTCATTTTTCTTCTTCGCGAATGTGATCACCCCTTTCGCGTTCACGATGCTTTAAGACTTGGGCAGAATAAATAGTACTCTATTCCGAGGGTTTGCCATTTTCACCATTTTTGGAGTTTGGAGCTCGGTTTTGAGCGATTCTTTGTGGGGTTTTCAAGCAAATCGATTGGGTAAGTGTTATTCACCTAGAATTTAATATATTCCATGATTTTATCTTTATTTTTATTATTTAATTTGTGTTTTGAGTTGAGGAAAATGGTGGTTTTTGAAGAAAAATTTTAAAATGAAAAATCATGATTTGAGGGATGAAATGGTATCGGAATTTGATGATTTTAGTATGGTTGAACTCGTATCGGAATGGGTGTTCGGGTTTTGTGAAATTTGTCGGGTTCCGAGGTACGAGCCCGGGGGTCGACTTTTGGGTCGATTTTTAGATTTTGATAAAGATTGAGGCTTTATGATCCGGGATGATTTTTTATGAGTTTTATTTGTGCTTTGAAATTATTTTGGTTATATTTTCCGGAGGTCATTTCACCCGAGAAGTTTATTTTTGAATATCGGTCTGTCTTCTTTGAGGTAATTATCTTGCCTAACTTTATTTTGGGGAACTACCTATTAGGATTTGAGTCTTCTATGCAAATTGTAGTCTGTATACGGGAGGTGACGAGTACGTGTCCAGACTTATTTGTGAAAAATTGGCCTTTTAGGGATTCTTAGGTCCTTGAATTCACTGAATATGTAGTTGTTCTCGTTATGATTACGTTTCTAAATTTCTAATTTCACTTCCACTTGTTTTAATTGGAATTAATTGCTTCATGATCCACTCTTGTTGTTCATTTGAATCATATGTGCCTTAATTGAAATTGTTATCTCTTCTATTGCAATGTTGTCTTTTCCCTAACTGCTTATCTTTATTTGAAGTTATAATTATATCTTCAGAAATTATTAATCCTTCATTGAGGCTATAATTATCTTTCGGTTGCTTATCCCTTATTGAATTTGTTGTATCTCTTTCTTAATTGCCCAACCTTAAAAGAAGTTAGATATCTTATATTTTAGTGACTTGTCCTTATTTGGAATTATTCGCCTTGTGTTAGCTCCCTTGTTGTCGAACTGTACATTATGGTCCGTTGTTACATAATATTTCCTTTCTTGTTGAGTTGTTCTTATTATGACTAGCATTCTCTATTGTGGCTACTCCTTGTGAATTAGTTCCTCCGTTTCTCTGAGTTCTGAAATTTCTGAGTTGACTTATTTGTCGTACCCTTGTATTATTGTTATTGTTGCTATTGTATTTATTATGGTGATGCACGAGGTTTCTGCCGTGCGATAGTTGTTATGGGGTTGCACGAGTTTTCTGTCATGCTATTGTTACTATTGATATTTGTACATGCGGCGTGACTAGGCGGGATATATATATATGGGTTTATGCGGCAAGACAAGGTGGGAACATTATTATGAACGTGTGGTGAGACAAGGCGGGCATTTACTTTATTGCTGCACATGTGGCGAGACAACGTGGGATGTGTCAGAGATTGATTTGTGATGACTTGTGATGGCATGGGGACATTCTTGTTGTTGATATTTGTGTAGTGGTATACTTACCTGTGTGAGCTTTATCTTGTGGAAAGTTGTGTGAAAACATTGTACGTGTTGTCCATTTCTTTACCTGTACTTACTAGCTGGCATGAACTATGTTAGGACACTTGCACAAGCATACATGTAGTTGAGCACTCTTATCGGTTCAAAGTTTTCCAACTTAATTCACCAATTAAATGTTAAAAACAACCATGGATTTAGGTAATTTGACCAATATTTAGTTAAGAACACTTACCCCATTGTTTTCCTTGAAAATCTCCCAAAAATTGCCTTTTCTCGAGCTCCAAATTGGTAAAAATGAAAAATGGTCAGAACTTAAACTCTCTGCCCAGTCATTTCTTCTATACGATCGCGGACCAAGTCCCACGATCGCGAAGCACACATTTCCACTTCCAAAAATTGACCCTATGTGATCCCGGATTAGTTCACGCGATCGCGAAGCACAAAAAAACTGCCCCCAAATTTGGCATTCGCGAACCCGGTTGAATCCACGCGAACGCGAATCGCTGATGCACAAACCTACGCGATCGCGGACTGATCCACGTGATCGTGAAGACCAACTTTTCGTGCCCCCCTGGTGCCTCGCTTCCTCTTCGCAAGCGCGACTTTGCCCACGCGTTCGCGATGCATTCTCTCTTCCCAGCTATGCAATCACGATTCTCTCCATGGGATCGCATAGAACAAAAACTCAGCAGCCCCAATTAACCCTACGAGATCGCAGACCTTCTCACGCGATCGTGTAGAAGGAAACCAGATACATATCTCAGAAAATTTCCAGCAACACTCCAAGTCTAAAAATTGATTCGTTAATCATCCGAAACTCACCCCAGGCCCCCGGGACCTCAACCAAATACACCAACAAGTCCCAAAATATCATATGAACTTAGTTGAAGTCCCAATTCATATCAAACTATGCTAAAAATACGAATCACACATAGATTCAAGCCTAATGAACGCTGAAATTTTAAATTTCAACAAATGACGTCGGAACCTATCAAATCAAGTCTGATTGACCTCAAATTTTGCACACAAGTCATAAATGACATAACGAACCTATTAAACTTTTCAGAATCGAATTCTGACCCCGATATCAAAAAGTTAACCCCCGTCAAACTTTTCAAAAATTCAACTTTCGCCATTTCAAGCCTAATTCCACTACAGACCTCTAAATAATTTTTCGGACACGCTCGTAAGTCTAAAATCACCATACAGGTTACTGAAACCATCAAAAGTCGAATCCGAGGTCGTTTACACATAGATCAACATTCGATCGACTTTTCCAACTTAAGCTTTCCATTTAAGAGACTAAGCTAGCGTTTGTCCATAGATTCCCAAATTTATTTTGAAAAATCTGTTTTGGGTGAAGTTTGGCTTGAAGATGAAAATGTGTTTGGACATACGTTTTCAAAACATATTTTCCAAATTTATTTTGAAAAAACATGTGTATTATTAGGGATTTGGCTCAAAACCAGCTCTTGGGATTTGGGATTTGGCCAAAATATAGGTAAAATATATGGCCAAATATGTGTTTGCCAAATAAAACCCAAGTTTATTTTAGCAAAATCTATGGCCAAACGGGTCCTAAGTGTCTCATTTTCATTCTGAATTCTCTCCGGACCCGAACTAACTAATCCAATAAGTTATACAATAACTATAAAGCACAAACGGAGTAGTAAATAGGGGAACGAGTCTATAATGCTCAAAACGACCGGCCGTGTCGTTACACGAGTCCTAGGAGGTGAATGGAGATTGGCGTCGATAAGCATTTGGACATGTTGCAGTGATATATTGGTAAGGTAAGGTTAGGTACAATTCAAATCGGATAAAGGGACCCTACTTAGCATGAACATGGATAAAACAAGCTGCTTAAGAGACATTGAGGAAACAAAAGTTTCTATGTTTTTTTTAAAATGGAAACAAGTTTTATAAATGACTGTAATATTTACAAGAGATTGTGTGAAGCGGAATCAAAACCCAAAAGAACTGATCTCCCTAATCTATTATGTTCGATTACATTTCTTCTAGCATATCTAGTAATGAATTGACATCCTCCCTCTATCTTTCTTTGCACCAAAATAAAATAACAAAAGATAATTAAGCTTAACGCACACAAATTTCCATGATAACTTCCATTTGATATTGTTTTTTATGCATATGCACAATCAATTCTAGAGGTAGACAATAGAAAGGGTAGAAAGTTCTAGGCTTTGTTCTCCAATGTCCAGGCACTACAAATAATTCACATGGAAATAAAATGGCATGGATACATTCTTGGACTTCATTGAATCCCTGTGTTAATTAAAGAAGTGGGTCCCTTTTTACGCCTTTGGCTCCTTAGTCCTATACAACGGCTACCTCTTTTATCAATCAAACAAAGGACAAAGCTGTGACATATATATGTACTGAGATCAAGGTATTTTTATAATAGTGATATGGTATTATGCATGATCCTGCAACCTCTTACAAGGGGTCCACAAATAAAAAATAATCCACCAATTTACACAAAATATGTTAGTGTGGTTCTTAGTAAAGTTTATTATCACATATCCACTTATTGTCAAATCTTAGAGATGGTATGCCTTTTTTGCTTCCTTTATCATTTTGTTATCCTTTTGGGGATAAATGTCAGAAATGGATATAATATTTTACCACGTAAGGATGTCCGTATCGATCCCACGCAAATTAAAATGACTTACTACCCACATCTAATAATATTAGGTTCCACCTTTCCTAAAAGACGTAACACTTCCTGTTTCCTCCAACAAAACAATAACCTGATGGAAAACCTACTAGAATGTTCTAACTTGTGCATCTTTTTGAGCGATTTTTTGGTCCTTGGGATACTTTTAGAAATCTCACGAGAATTCATTCACAAATCCATCCATCTCTATTCGCCTTTTATTTCATTAAGAGCATGCAATCACACCTCAACTTGATCCTAAAAGGATTAGTGATATCTATCACCCGCTGTTAATTTGCGCCTTCATATGCTACCATCTTAATTATCTTTACACATTCTCAGTAGGAATCTCCCTTTCTTGCAATGTCCATTCCATCCTTGCCAAAATTTGAATAATAGCTAGTATGAATAAATACACAATCCTTTTGGTTACTATTTATTCATCACTTTGTTACTCATATTATCAATAAATCTGTAAGCCCTTTCCTCATTCCTCAATATCTCAGGAATTTCCCTTTGCCTCTTCGGTTAATCAAATGTTCCACTAAAGTTAAAGAGTAACAAAGACTTCAATTTTCATCACATTTGAGAAGACCTAGAACAATCAAGTCCTTGGTAGATTATTTAACAAACAATGTAATAATGATATTTGTTTTTGTTATTGTTTTGCAAGAATACTTTAGGAATCTTTTGTTTTCTGTCACTCATTTAATGAGTTTTTAGCAACTAAACTCCAATACTTGATCCGTCACAACCCAAACTTTCCTTCCGTATGACGTCGTGACGGCACCTAGTCTCTGTGACTAGGCAAGCTTAACATTTGCGGAATTATGAAATAAAAACATAAATTTAACAATTAACTGTTCAAAAATACACAACAATCCCAAAATCCGGAATATCGTGAATCACAAACTACAGAAGGAAAACCTAGTGTCTCTATCCATTAGAGTCTAACAAAAGAAAATACAAAAGATAATGGACATGGGGCAGAGTAGAAGGGACTCTGAGGTATGTGGACGCGGCAAATATACCTTGAAGTCTCCAAAGTTGTCCCAGCTCACTGATAGTACAGCTGATAAGGAGTACCTGGATCTGCACACAAAACATATATGCAGAAGAGTAGCATGAGTACACCACAATCGGTACCTAGTAAGTGCCAAGCCTGACCTCGGTCGAGCAGTGACGAGGTCAAGTCAAGGCCCTACTGATGTATATATATATATATATATATATAATAAAATAAGATAGAGTACAATAACGCCGTAAAATAAAGACTGAAATTTAACAAGAATGAAATCATAGAAGGTAACAACTTAGTACACAAACACAACAGAGGATCTCCCGAAATAACGTTCCGTAGTCCCAAAGTAAATATGCAGTACAAGGGGATCTCCCGGAATACAGTTCCGTAGTCCCAAAATAAATATGCAGTACAGGGAGATCTCCCGGAATACCATTCCGTAGTTTCAAAGTAAATATGCAGCTAAAAAATAAAATTCAATAGTTACGACACGAAATTCTACAGTTCAACCTAAGTACCGGTTAAGGAAAGACAGGTAATTTCACTAAACATGCTGCACGTAGTTCAAGTAAATCGTTAGGGCAAGTAGGCATGCTATTCTAATCTAGCAAGATACTACACATGCTGATAAAACTCAAATAAGAAAGAAATCAGATTATTACTTAGTAGAAAAATTGGGTTTTTACACAATTAGCCTGTATACGTACTCGTCACCTCACGTACATGGTGCTCATATATCAAAATAGTTCCAAATCCTAAAGAAATTTCCCCCACACAAAGTTAGGCAAGCCACTTACCTTGAACCAAGCTCAATCAATCGGTAGTAATGCCTTTTCTACGAATATCCGACTCTGAATGACCCAAATCTAGCCAAAAATAATTACATATCATAAATACAACTATAATAAACTAATCTAATTAATGAAATCAAAATTTTAATAAAAATTTTAAATTCCGTCCTAAAAAGTCGACCCGGGCCCACGTCTCGGAATCGAGTACACAAAATATGAATACCCATTCACTTACGACTCTAACAATATCAAATTTACTAAAATTCGACACCAAATGGTCCTTCAAATCTATAAATCAAACTTTCCAAATCTCTAGTCTCAAACTCTCAAATTCCACCATAAATACACACTAACTAGGTGGAAAAATAAATGGAAAAATAAGATTATTGATCAAAAATAAAGCATAAGGGACTTAGCTCAAGAAATCCCTCGAAAATGCTCTCAAAAATCATCCTAAACCAAGTTTGCAAAGTCTAAAATGACAAAAATCACGAAGCCCTTCGGTTTTAAACACTGCCCAGGCATTTTCGCACCTGCGGAGCCTGGGCTCGCACCTGTGCATGCGCTTTTGCGAAAAATGAGCGCTTCTGTGCAAATCACTTGCCCCTCTACCTCCGTACTTGATATGAAAGGGCCGTACCTGTGCGTGCGCGCCTGCGGAAATCCCGTCCGCTTCTGCGGTCTAACTTCGCACCTACAGACAACTTTGTGCATTTGCGGGCATCACAAATGCGGCCTTTTCCACGCACCTACGACCTCTGACCAATCCACCAAACTCCGCTTCTGCGCCAATTTGCTCATACCTGCGGGTAGCCTTGCGCGTGTGCGAATATAGCAGAATCAGCCCAACACCAAAAAATCTTCCAAGTCCAAAACTGATCCGATAACCATCCGAAAGTCACCCGAGGCCCCCGGGACCTCGACCAAACATACTAACCAATTCTAAAACACCATACGAACTTAGTCGAGACCTCAAACCACATCAAACAACCCTAAAATCACGAATCACCCTCCAATTCAAACTTAATAAACTTGAAACTTCAAATTTCCACAACCAATGTCGAAACCTATCAAACCACATCTGATTGACCCCAAATTTTGCACACAAGTCATATTCAACATTTCAGACCTACTCCAACTTCTGGAATCAGATTCCGACCCCGATATAAAAAATTCCACTACCGGTCCAAAACTCTAAAAATTCAACTATCGCCAATTCAAGCCTAAATAAGCTACGGACCTCTAAAACACAAATTGGACATGCTTCTAAGTCCAAAACCACCTAACGGAGCTAACAGAATCGAGGAAACTCCATTCCTGAGTCGTGTTCATACAGTTCAGACTACGGTCAAAATCCTAAGACTTAAGCTCCCGTTTTAGATACTAAGTGTCCCAAAACACTTTGAAACCAAAAATAAAACCTCCTAGCAAGTCACATAAGCAGAAAAAGGTACGTGAGAAATAATAAATAGGGATAAGGGCTATTACTCTCAAAATGACTGGCCGGGTCATTACATCCCCCCTCTTAAAATAATCGATCATCCTCGAACGAGTATATAGACATACCTGAAGTGGTGAAAAGATGAGGATAACGGCTACGCATATCCTGCTCGGTCTCCCAAGTTGTCTCCTCGACTGGCTCTCCCCTCCACTGAACCTTCGCGGAAGCAATATTCTTTGACCTCAGCTTTCTGACCTGATTGTCTAAAATAGCCATTGGCTCCTCAACATAAAATAGATCCTTATCCAATTGGACTGAGCTGAAATCCAATACATGAGACGGATCGCCATGATACATCCGGAGCATCGAAACATGAAATACCTGATGAACTCCTGCTAGACTGGGAGGTAAGACAAGCTCATAAGCAACTTCCCCAACTCGCCGCAACACCTCAAAGGGACCAATAAATCTTGGGCTCAACTTGCCCTTCTTCCCGAACCTCATAACGCCCTTCATAGGCGAAACCCGGAGCAAGACCTTCTCTCAAAAAATAAATGCAACATCGTGTACCTTTCGGTCCGTGTAACTCTTCTGTCTAGACTGGGTTGTGCGAAGTCTATCCTGAATCACCTTAACCTTCTCCATGACATCCTGAACCAAGTCTGTACCCAATAATCTAGCCTCGCATGGCTCGAAATAACCTACTGGAGACCGATACCACCTACCATACAGAGCCTCACACGGTGCCATCTGAATGCTCGACTGATAACTATAGTTGTAGGCAAACTCCGCAAATGGCAAGAACTGATCCCAAGTACCCAGAACCCCCAAAATCTATCACACAAGCATAGAGCATATCCTCTAGTATCTAAATAGTGCGCTAGGACTGTCCGTCCGTCTCAGGGTGAAATACTGTGCTCAACTCAACTCTAGTACCCAACTCTTGTTGTACGGCTCTCCAGAACCGTGATGTAAACTGTGTACCCCAGTCAGAGATGATAGATACCGGTACGCCACGAAGCCTACTATCTCACGGATGTAAATTTGAGCCAGCTGCTCGAAAGAATAAGTAGTCATCACAGGAATGAAATGAGTTGACTTGGTCAACCTATCCACAATCACCCAAACTGCATCAAACCTCCGCTGAGTCCGTGGGAGTCTAACAACGAAATCCATAGTAATCCGCTCCCATTTCCACTACGGAATCTCTAACTTCTGAAGCAACCCACCCGACTGTTGATGCTCATACCTCACATGCTGGCAATTTAAGCACTGAGCCACATACTCCACTATGTCCTTCTTCATCCTCCTCCACTAGTAATGTTGCCTCAAGTCCTGATACTTCTTCGCGGTGCCCAGATGAATAGAGTACCGCGATCTATGAGCCTCCTGAAGAATCAACTCACGCAAACCATCTATATTAGGCACACATAGCCTGTCCTGCATCCTCAATATGCCATCATCCCCAATAATGACCTCATTAGCATTACCGTGCTGAACCATGTCCTTAAGGACAAACAGATGAGGGTCATCATACTAACGCTCCCTGATACGATCATAAAGATAAGATCGAGAGACCACACAAGCCAATACTCGACTCGGCTTAGAAATATCCAATCTCACAAACTGGCTGGCTAACGCCTGAACATCCAACGCCAATGGTCTCTCTGCTACTAATAGATATGCTAAACTCCCCAAACTCTCTACCCGATGACTCAAAGCATCGGCCACCATATTGGCCTTCCCTAGATGGTACAAAATAGTGATATCATAGTCCTTAAGTAGCTCCAACCACCTCCGTTGATGCAAGTTAAGATCCTTCTGCTTGAACAGATGCTGTAAACTCCGGTGGTCTGTGTAAATCTCACAAGGAACACCGTACAAATAATGCCACCAAATATTCAAGGCATGAACAATAGCTGCTAACTCAAGGTCGTGGACATGATAGTTCTTTTCATGCACCTTCAGCTATCTGGGAGCGTAGGCAATCACCCTACCATCCTGCATGAACACCGCGCCGAGACCAATCCGCGATGCATCACAATATACAGTACAAAAACCCGAACATATAGGCAATACCAATATTGGGACTGTAGTCAAAGTTGTCTTGCCTCACATTCCTCTGTCCACCTGAACGGAGCACCCTTTTGGGCCAGCCTGGTCATAGGTGCTGCAATAGATGAGAATCCCTCTACAAATCGACAGTAATACCCTGCCAACCCAAGAAAACTACGGATCTCTGTAGCTGAGGACGGTCTGGGCCAACTCTGCACTGCTTCAATCTTCTTCGGATCCACCTGGATCTCATCACTCGATACTATATGACCCAAGAATGCCACTGAGTCCAGCTAAAACTCACACTTTGAATATTTTGCATATAATTTCTTTTCTCTCAAAGTCTGGAGCACAGTCCTCGGGTGTTGCTGATAATCTTCCCGAGTCCGGGAGTACACCAGAATGTCGTCAATAAACACAATGGTGAAAAAGTCAAGATAATACCGGAACACACTGTGAATCAAGTGCATAAAAGCTGGTAGGGCATTGGTTAGCCCAAAATACAAACAAGAAACTCATAGTGACCATATCTGGTCTTGAAAGTAGTCTTTGGGATATCTAGCTCCTGAATCTTCAACTGATGATAACCTGAACACAAGTCAATCTTGGTAAACACTCTGGCACCCTGTAATTGATCAAATAAGTCATCAATACGAGGCAATGGATACATGTTCTTCACCGTGACTTTGTTCAACTGGCGGTAACCAATACACATCCGCATAGAACCATCCTTTTTCTTCACAAATAAGACAGGAGCACCCCAAGGTGACACACTATGATGAATGAATCCCTTATCAAGCAATTCATGTAACTGTTCCTTTAACTCCTTTAACTCAGGAGGAGCCATACGATATGGAGGAATAGAGATGGGTTGAGTTCTCAGCAGCAAATCAATGCCAAAATCAATATCTCTATTGGGCGGCATGCCCGGAAGATCAGCTGGAAACACATCTGGAAAGTCCCTCACTACTGGAACTGACTCAACTGTAGGAGTGTCAATACTGACATCTCTCACATAAGCTAGATACACGTCACACCCCTTCTCAACCATTTGTTGAGCTTTAAGAAATGAAATAACTCTGCTGGGAGTATACTCCAAGGTACCTCTCCACTCTAATTGCGGTAAACTTGGCATAGCCAGTATCACGGTTTTAGCGTGACAATCAAGAATAGCATAATGGGATGACAACCATTCATGCCTAGAGTAACATCAAAGTCCACCATACTGAGCAATAATAAATTGGCTCTGGTCTCAAAACCACTAAGAGCAATCAAACACGACCGATACATGTGGTTCACAATAAGAGAATCTCCCACATGAGTAGACACATAAACATGGGAACTCAAAGAATCCCGAGATACGCACAAATACGGGGCAAAATAAGAGGACACGTAGGAATATGTAGAGCCTGGGTCAAATAAAAGCGACGCATCTTTATGATAGACCGGGACAATACCTGTAATGACAGAATCAGAAGCGACTGCCTCTGTATGAGCAGGAAGGGCATAATATCTAGCATAGCCTCCCCATCTAGGGCAACCTCTACCTCCTCGACCCCTCCTAAATATGGGGCAATCCCTCACCATATGGCGAGTGCCGCCACACTCAAAATAAGCTATGGGAGGGCGTGGCTGTTCTTTCTGGCTCGGGCCAGGTCTGCTGGACTGGCCACTAGGAACACCCCGTGCAGGAGGCACACTAGATACTGGCGGTGCATAGTAAGGCTCCTAGGGCCTAGAAGGAGCTGGAACACCACTAGCGGCTGGAAGAGCTGAATGAACGGGGCGACTAACATAACCCCTACCATGGCGAGTTGTTGGGACACGAGCTCCAGAATAATAACCAGTCTCTTGAGACCTTTTGTCCTTCATCTCCTCTCTATCCTGGGCAAGCATGCCCTCCAATATCCTGGCAATACTTACAATCTGCTGATAAGAAATATCCATCTCCAACTCCCTGGCCATACTAATCTGGATGTTGGGGTGGAGTCCCTCAATAAACCGTCGAACCCTCTCTCGAATTGTGGCAACCAAGGCTGGTGCATGTCGGGCCAAATCACTAAAGCAGATTGCATACTCTGACACAGTTATAGATCCATGTCGCAACTGCTCAAACTCCATGCGCCATGAGTCCCTGAGGCTGAGGGACATACTCTCTCAAAAACATGTCCGAGAACTGAGTCCATGTAAGTGAAGCTGCCTCATCCGGACTACTCAGCTCATAAGCACGCCACTATTGATAGGTTGTTCCTCTAAGCTGGAATGTAGTAAAAGAAACCCCATGTGTCTCCGCTATGCCTATAGTACGGAGAATACGATGACACTTCTCTATAAAACCCTGAGCATCATCTGTAGCCAATCCGCTGAAGGTAGGTGGGTGGTATTTCTTGTACCTCTCAGGTCTGAGTTGCTCTACCTCAAAAGCTGATGCCCTAACTTTGGGCTAGGCTGGAGCTACCGGCTGCATTGGTACAATCTCTGGAACCTGGTTGAAACAATCTCGGTACCCTCGTTTTAAACACTGCTCATGCATTTCCGCACCTGCGATGCCTGGGCTCGCACCTGTGCATCCGCATTTGGGGAACAAATTGCGCGCCTACGGAGAATGCCAACCTTTTAAAACCTCGCATCTGCGGCGCCCTTCTCGCATCTGCAGGTTCGCAGATGCGCAAACCCTTCGCACCTGCGTTCGCTCCAGGTTAGCCCCAGTCCGTATCTGCGCCAATACCTTCGCACCTGCGGCCTCGCAGATGCAGCAAATTCCTCGCACCTGCGAGCACTTCCCAGTCCCACTCTTGGCCGCTTCTACGGCTTATTTCACGCACATGCGGCTTCGCACATGCGATCAAAATCTTCGCAGGTGCGATCACACCAATAGGCAGCAGTTCCAGCATTTCCTTAAGTCCAAAAAGCAATTCGTTAACCATCTGAAACTCACAGGAGGCCCCTGGGACATCAACCAACTATATCAACAAGTCCCATAACATAACATGGACCTACTCGAGGCCTCAAATCATACCTAACAACCTCAAAAATACGAACTACACATGGATTCAAGCCTAATAAATTTCCAAATTCTACAAACGACACCGAAACCTATCAAATCACGTGCGATTGACCTCAAATTTTGCACACAAGTCACATTTCACATTACGGACCTATTCAAATTTCCAGAATCAGATTTCGACCTCGATATCAAAAGTCAACCCCCCGATCAAACTTCCCAAAAATTCATCTTTCAGCTTTTCAAGCCTAATTCCACTACGGACCTCTAAATAATTTTTCTGGACACACTCCTAAGTCTAAAATTACCATACAGCGCTATTGGATCATCAGAATTAAATTCCGAGATCGTTTACACATAAGTCAACATCCGGTCACTATTTTAACTTAAGGTTTAAACCTTGGAACTAAGTGTTCCAATTCATTCCAAAATCTCACCGGACCCGAACCAATTGCCCCGACAATTCACACAACTGTAAAGTATAATTTGAGCTGTAAATGGGAGAACGGGCTTGTAATACTCAAAATGACCGACCGAGTCATTACATTCTCCCCCAGTTAAATATACGTTCGTCCTCGAACGTTCCAAGAGTTGTTTCCAAGCCATCAAATCACTGTTCCATCTTACCACACTCGTACCCAAGGGTGAACCCACATCACCCTATTCCATATATGCTTGACTACACAATACAATTGAAAATCATTAATTTAACCTTAGCCCATAAACCTTGGAGTTTAATTTCCAACCTTTAGAATTTCTTTTAAGATACAAATCTTACATTTGCACACTGTATAAGTCCGAACAAGTTGTATCGACCTATAAATATAACCACGGATATAATCAACCAACATATTACATAACTCGCATGCTCGTAACACCATTCCTAATCGCAGTGACTACTCCAAAGTCAACCGCATACTAGTATTAAACCCATATCGAACCAAACCTCATCCCAAAACCTTCGTGCACTGTTAATAATAAAAGAAACATGCGAAATTTGATGACCACCTACCAGATCAACAAGTCACGGAGATCTCTCACCCAAACCGGAACCATAATCACTTTCTGAGCCGACTTTCAATATTATACTCCCGAATATACCGAAATTAAACCTGATAGTACCCATTCTAGATCCAATGACCTTATATTACTAAACATAATTGTTCCACAAACATACCGCACCAATATAACTCGGAGGCACAACCCATGCCATCCATGCACCAATACGCAACAATTCAAATGTACCCAATCATGGAAAAATGACTCAAATAAGAGAACTGCCCCACCAGATTAACAAGTACCGCCACAACGAAATGCTGAAAATTCATCATACACCATAGAACTATCACCCGATTCTAACACGAGGTTCATATTATATACTCCGAGCGACCCTGCTCCAAATTAATAACGACGGAGAGGCAAATGACAAAAATACCACACAAAACCTGAAAGGACATAACCATTACACTATCGATCATGCAATACCCAAGTACTCATCACACTCAAATTCCGCTATAAAGCTCAAATAGAACCGCACCATCTGTGCACATTACCAATGAATCACAACTCGTCGTAGCATAAAGGAGTAACTCACAGATCATTTGAGAACACAAATAAGTTCAACATCAACCGGATGACACATCCCTCAATAATAGCAGTATGGAGCCAACCATTCCGGCTCAGTATAGAATACACATCTTAATTGGGCCTACCTATGGACCCCCAAATCAACTCGGGTTACCCACAAATAGATAAAAATTCCCTCCAAAAATCCATAATGACTAAATCATAATACATACTATCATCTGGCTAGCTTCGGCCACGACCTCACAGTCCACCGCCATGAAACAGTCTGCTCCTGACAACTCTTAGTCTCCAAATTCATAGAACACACGCACCACCATTTCTGGTCCCATCTCTACCACTCGAATGTCTAACATACCTCTCATACACGATTATCCCATGAGGAATATTTCTAAAATTCTTCTGTGCCACAAGGCAAAAATTTGGACATCAGCAGTCGATCAACCAGGAAAATGTCGCAATACCTATGAAATATCCATAATTCAAGACATAGTGCGCCTTCTGAAATGTACACTCTACTCACGCAATACCAAATAGTTATAGCATTCATCTAAACATCGAAAACCGTTCATGCCCTCTCAGAATTTATGACCTCCCCTTCAAAGCCAAACCATGACCTTGCACACGCCAACCTTAATCCCACACAACACACCGCATCTATCATGCCATCATTTGAAAAATACGAGAACTGCATAATCATTCTAAGTCACAAGTAAAATACATACCTGGTTAGTTAGAAACCTTCCCATTGCTTCCTTCCAGGAGGAAATCACAATACACAATATGTTTCCCACACCAGTAGATAATATATGGTTCAATCCATGGTAGAAACCATCAAGAACACTTTGAAATCTATTTTCACGAACTAAATTCTTCTAACTCGACCAAACCACGTAGGTCACCAAACCCAAGAATATTGCCACCAAAACATCTATAGAGTATCACCACATCATAATTACCTCTATAAATACCACAACCGAAACACCCACTCTGAAAATACCTTATTTGCGTCTAAGGCCGTTTCATTCACTTTCCTGATACCGAATATAAAATCCATAATGATATACAAAAATGCCACAAGTCTCGACACCATCCAACTTAAATCTTAGATTTTAGCCATAAATAAATCCGTCAAAAATTCTCAATTGTTACATATTAATCTCGAATCCATTAGAACTTTCTCGAGAGTTACCCATTTTGTTTAAATCTACATTACACCGCCCAAATGAATCAAAAGACACGTGCCCCATTAGCACAACAACACTCAAAGAAGTAACTCCACTTTAATACCACCTATCAAATTCATACTCCATGCGCACTATATCATTCACAAATAACGACTCACTCATCCCACGATTTTCATATACCCATAAGTGCAATATAACCCGTATCCAGGAATTTCCTTATTCGAGTCATCCTTGATCTTAACTTCTGCAAGTAATAACTAACCCACCAGTAAGCTTTAGCCCAAAACTAAACCATTACATATAACCATGAAATTGAATTATCAATATCAGGCTCCCCCACTTGGCTCAAAGCCATAG
The DNA here is from genome assembly GCF_000390325.3 of Nicotiana tomentosiformis. Classification (NCBI taxonomy): domain Eukaryota; kingdom Viridiplantae; phylum Streptophyta; class Magnoliopsida; order Solanales; family Solanaceae; genus Nicotiana; species Nicotiana tomentosiformis. The sequence goes on from NC_090819.1 coordinate 115,847,583, forward strand.
ATTAAAACATTTCATAACTCACAATACCAATACTTTATTACTGTCATAATACCACAGTCAGTTCAACAAAATTTCTTCTCAAACTCATGCAATGCCAAACATAAAAATACCCCAAATAATCTGCTAAGCTCACAATTATTTTCTTGACACTCAAGTCAACTTTCTCAGCCAGATTCAAATTCAAATCTCCACACATACGCCCCGTCGGCAGAAAAGAAACTCTCTACTCATATCATAAGGAATACACCTACGTAGATTACTCCGTAGGGGATAATCCACCTGCTTAGTCTCAAATTGGTATCTTGTTATACCCTTTCGCAGTCACAATTACTATGCAATCACTTAGTCTATCTGAGTCCAAACTCATTTACCAGACATGATCGTTTAATTTACCCCAATATTTAACAATGTGAAAAATCCTTCAAAACATTCATACTCGAGACTGTAAGTCACATCAAATCAAAAATCAAGCACCCAATGGCCTTCCCTTTTACATTTTAAGGAAACACTTATCGTTATGTTCAAATCGTCTTAACACATCCTGCGATCACATCATACCCATCATACCGCTATTCCACCCCTCATCGAGCCACAAATTCTACTGTAGGGTCATCACCGAACATATGAGTCCAATTGTACAAGTTACAACTGAAGCTACCGAGCTTAAGCTGCGGTCTAAACCTGGCCTCAAGTCCTCCAGACTGGTCCATCACCAAAATACATAGTACACATCTCGAACCTCGTTCATAGAATTACAAGCCGGCGATGCACAACTGATACTGAGCGCTCATGTGTGCATACAAATACGTGGAAGGGATTCAAAGAGTTATGTCTCAAGCTAAATCAATTCCGTATGATAAAGAAAGAAAGATGGGAAGTATATATCCTAAATGCCCTGTAGCCTCTCGAAGATAAGTATGGACATCATCATACCGATCCGCAAGACTCTACTAGACACTTGCTCATGACTTGTAGAACCTATGAACCTAGAGCTCTGATACCACCTTGTCACGACCCAAAATCCAACTAGGTAAGCCAACTTTCAATTATCCAATTACAATAACAATTATTTAAAAGAGCATATCTAAAACCAATACATTTCCCTAAGAACTGGTAGTACAAATCATGAGCTTCTAAGAATAGAGTATACAAAGCGAAAATGAAATAAATACATAGTCTATTTAAATAGTACATAAACAGAGCTTTTATAAATCTAAGGCTACCATGAACAAGAGGCAGCTACAACAGGAACGCATGTACATCTTCAAATCCCGCAACCATCGAGCACATCATCAACAACAACCAACATCTGCATGCAATATGCAGAAGTATAATATCAGTACAACTGACCCCATGTACTGAGCAAGTAACAAACCTAGCCGTAGGTTGAAAGTAGTGACGAGCTTCTACCAAGGTCGGAGTCTAACTTCCATAACCAATAATAGTTCATAACAATATTAAACAAGTAATACCATAAGTAACTCAAATAATAATGCTCAGCTAAATCATGATTTCTAAAAATAGTTCTGCCTTTCAAGTACATCAATGAAAACCCAAATCGTTTACCGAAGTTACCAAAAATAGGAATAAGTTTGAAAACAATAATTTTTCCAAAATACTTTCAATAATAAATAAAATATCTCATTTCCTTCCCAGATAACCAGTGTAAAACAAATGCATCGCTATGCCCATCTATCAACATGTGTGAGAAATCATGAATAATGTGATACCGTACAGCATGAGGAAAACATATCTCTATGCATATATGTCATGTGTGCATGTCAATGCAATGTATCTCAAAGATTGCACTCATGTACTCACACTCTCTCAGAGTACTCAATCTCATTGTCTCGTATTATCTCTCACTGTGCTCAGCACACTCAATCACTCAGCGCTATACAATACCTGTTGCGGCGTGCAGCCCGATCTCTGTTTATAGTCGACTGTGCTCACTGGGGGTGTGTACAGACTCAGGAGGGGCTCCTACAGCCCAAGCGCTATAAGCAGGAACAACTCACGTGTTGCACGGACAACTCACGTGCCATAATATAAATATCTGGATCCGCACGGCCAACTCACATGCTGCACGGACAATTCATGTGCCATAATATAAATATCTGGATCCGCACAGCTAACTCGCGTGCTGCACGGCCAACTCACGTGCAATATTAATATAAGGATACGCACGGCCAACTCACGTGCAATAATAAGCCAATAAGGCCTGCTGCAGGCGGCAGCCCCGATCCATATAATAGTAATAATATATATAAAGCCAATATGGCCTGCTGCGGCGTGCAGCCCGATCACAAAAATATCCTCACAATCAGGCCCTCGGCCTCCCTCAGTCATCAATCTCTCCAGTCTCTCTCTCATGGGCTCACAATGTCATGAGAATAGCCCAAAAATGCTGATATGATGTATCAATAAATAACAACGCAAACTGAGATATGATATGCAATGAAATGAATATGACTAAGTATACATTTTTAACATAACCAATAATTCACAGCAATATGACCTCTGTGGGTCCCAATAATATTGGCACATAGCCTCAACATGATTTTTAATATGCTTTTGAGCTCAATTTCTTTAACTCATAAAACCGCATGGAAAATGCCAAGATTATTTAACTACAAAATTCCACAGAAACAATTATGTCACAATTTATAGTGCACGCCCACATGCCTGTCACCTAGCATCTGCGTCACCTCCCAACAATTCACGAAATACATATATTCAGGGTTCATACCCTCAACTCAGAGATTAGAAGCGTTACTTACCTCGAACAAGCCAAATCTAATGTCGAGCAAGCTAAGCAATGCTCCAGAAATTCCATTCTACGCGTATCAACTTCCAAACAGCTTGAATCTAGTCACAATTAATTTGATTCAGTCTACACAATTTATAGGAATTAATTCCATATCAAAATGCTAATATTTTCCATAAAATCCGAAATTACGCCCCAAAATTCACCCGTGGGCCCCACATCTCTAAATCTGACGAAACTCACAAAATACGACAACCCATCCAATTACAAGGTCAACCATACTAATTTCACTCAAATCCGACTCCAAATCGGTATTCAAACTTGAAAAATTCATTTTGTGACATTATAGAAATTTCCTTCTATTTCTCTTGAAGATTCAATAATCTTATACAAAAAATAAAGATTAATTCATGGAATATAATCACAAGGGAGTTAAGAACACTTACCCCAATTTGTGTGAAACATTTCCTCTCCAAAATCGCCCAAGCCGAGCTCCAAAATGTCCAAAATGAGAAAAAAATGTGTGAACCCTCGTTTTAAACACTGCCCAGGCATTTCCGCACCTGCGGTGCCTGGGCTCGCACTTGCGCATCCGCATTTATGGAACAAATTGTGCGCCTGCGGACAATGCCAACCTTTCAAAACCTCGCATCTGCGGCGCCCTTCTCGTATCTGCGGGCTCGCAGATGCGCAAACCCTTCGTACCTGCGTTCTCCCCAGGCCAACCCCAGTCCGCATCTGCGCCAATACCTTCGCACCTGCGGCCTCGCAGATACGGAAAATTTCTCGCACTTGTGAACACTGCCGAGTCCCACTCTTTGCCACTTCTGCGGCTTATTTTACGCACATGCGGCTTCGCACCTGCGATCAAAATCTTCGCAGTGCGATCACACCAATAGGCAGTAGTTCCAGCATTTTCTTTAGTCCAAAAATCAATCTGTTAACCATCCGAAACTCACCCGAGGCCCCCGGGACCTCAACCAATTATATCAACAAGTCCAATAATATAACACGGACCTACTCGAGGCCTCAAAGCATACCTAACAACCTCAAAAATACGAACTACACACGGATTCAAGCCTAATAAATTTTCAAATTCTACAAACGACGCCGAAACCTATCAAATCACGTGCGATTGACCTCAAATTTTGCACACAAGTCACATTTCATATTATGGACATATTCAAATTTCCAGAATCAGATTTCGACCTTGATATCAAAAGTCAACCCCCCGGTCAAACTTCCTAAAAATTTATCTTTCGGTATTTCAAGCCTAATTCCACTGCGGACCTTCAAATAATTTTCCGGACACGCTCTTAAGTCCAAAATCACCATACGAAGCTATTGGAATCATCAGAATTAAATTCTGAGGTTGTTTACACATAAGTCAATATCCGATCACTATTTTAACTTAAGCTTTAAACCTTGGAACTAAGTGTTCCAATTCATTCCAAAACCTCAGCGCACCCGAACCAATTTCCCCGGTAATTCACACAACAATTGTAAAGTATAAGTTGAGCAGTAAATGGAAAAACAGGGTTGTAATACTCAAAACGATCGGCCGGGTCGTTACAGTCTCCTGGAGGGCTGGTGTAGAAACAGGTACATCGGGTATCTGACCTCCAACCGGAGCTACTGGGGCTCCTCTGTAGCAGCTCGTGCGGGTGTTCTGGCTTCACCACATGTCCTCGGCCTCTACCCCGGGCCAGACCTCTCGCGGATCTAGTAGGGGGCACGAGTGCATGGTCATCAGATCCGCTTGTACGTGTCCTCACCATCTGTGAGAGAATAAAATACATAACTTTAGAATTTTTGAAGTCAACAATTTTCGCACGACAAGGAATCAAAGTAGTGAAAATTTTCTAATAGTTCCATAGACGCCCGAAGATAAGTATAAACGTCTCTGTACCGATCCGCGAGACTCTAATAAACCGGTTTATGACTCACGACACCTACGAACCTAGAGCTCTGATACCAACTTGTCACGACCCAAATTTCCCCTCCGTATGACGTCGCGACGACACCTAATCTCTATGACTAGGTAAGCCTAACATTTGCGGAATAATAAAATAAAAACATAAATTTAACAACTAACTATTCAAAAATACACAACAATCCCAAAATCCGAAACATTGTAAATCACAATCTACAGAAGAAAAACCTAGTGTCTCTATATATTAGAGTCTAACAAAAGAAAATACAGAAGATAATGGACATGTGGCATAGTAGAAGGGGACTTCGAGGTATGTGGACGCGACATATATACCTTGAAGTCTCCAAAGCTGTTCCGGCTCACTGATAGTGCGGCTGATAAGGAGTACATGGATCTGCACACGAAAAACATGTGCAGAAGAGTAGCATCAATACACCACAATCGGTACCTAGTAAGTACCAAGCCTAACCTCGGTCGAGTAGTGACGAGGTTAGGTCAGGGCTCTACTGGTGTGTGTGTGTGTATATATATATATATATATATATATATATATAATAAAACAAGATAGAGTGTAATGCCGCCGTAAAATAAAGACTAAAATTTAACAAGAATGAAATCATAGAAGGTAACAACTTAGTACACAGAAACACAACAGAGGATCTCCCGGAATACCGTTCCGTAGTCCCAAAGTAAATATGCAGTACAAGAGGATCTCACGGAATACCATTCTATAGTCCCAAAGTAAATATGCAGTATAAGGGGATCTCCAGCAATACCGTTCCGTAGTCCCAAAGTAAATATGCAGTACAAGGGGATCTCCCAGAATACCGTTCCGTAGTCCCAAAGTAAATATGCAGTATATGGGGATCTCCCGGAATACCGTTCCGTATATGCAACTAAACAATAGAATTCAACAGTTACGGCACGAAATTCTACAGTTCAACCTAAGTACCAGTTAAGGAAAGACAGGTAAATTCACTAAACATACTGCATGTAGTTCAAGTAAACCGTTATGGCAAGTAGGCATGCTATTCTAATCTAGCAGGATACTACACACGCTAATGAAACTCAAATAAGAAAGAAATCAGGTCATTACTTAGTAGAAAAATTGGGTTTTTACACAATTAGCCCGTGTACGTACTCGTCACCTCAAGTACACGGCGCTCATATATCAAAATAGTTCCAAATTCTAAGAGGATTTTTCCCACACAAAGTTAGGCAACCCACTTACCTCGAACCAAGCTCAATCAATCGGTAATAATGCCTTTTCCACGAATATCCGACTCCGAATGGCCCAAATCTAGCCCAAAATAATTACATATCATAAATACAACTATAATAAAATAATCTAATTAATGAAATTAAAATTTTAATAAAAAATCCGAAATCCGTCCTAAAAAGTCGACCTGGGCCTACGTTTTGGAATCAGGTAAAAGTCATAAAATATGAACACTCATTCACTCACGAGTCTAACCATATCAAATTTACTAAAATCTGACACCAAATGGTCCTTCAAATCCATAAATCAAACTTTCCAAATCCCTAGTCTCAAATTCCCAAATTTTACCTTAAATACACACTAACTAGCTGAAAAAATAAATGGGGAAACAATATTATTGATCAAAAATAAGTACAAGGGACTTACCTCAAGAAATATCTCGAAAATGCTCTCAAAAATCGCTCTAAACCGAGTTTGCAAAGTCGAAAATGACAAAACTCACTTGCCCCCCTGCCTCCGCACCTGCAATGAAAGGACCGCACCTGCGGAAATCCCGTCTGCTTTTGCGGTCTAACTTCACACCTGCGGACAGCCCTGCGCATTTGCGGGCATCGCAGATGCGGCCTTTTCCACGCACCTGCGACCCTTGACCAATCCACCAAACTACGTTTCTGCGCCAATTTGCTCGCACTTGCGGGCAGCCTTGCGCATGTGCAATTATAGCAGAACCAGCCCAGTACCAGAAAATATTTCAAGTCCAAAAATGTTGTGATAACCATCTGAAACTCACCCGAGGCCCCCCAGGACCTCGACCAAACATACCAACCAATCCTAAAACACCATACGAACTTAGTCGAGCTCTCAAACCGCATCAAACAATGCTAAAATCACGAATTACACTTTAATTCAAACTTAATGAACTTGAAACTTTAAATTTCCACAACCGATGCCGAAACCTATCAAATCACGTCCGACTGACCCCAAATTTTGCACAAAAGTTATATTCAACATTTCAAACCTACTCCAACTTTCAGAATCAGATTCCGACCCCGATATAAAAAATTCCACTACCGGTCCAAAACTCTAAAAATTCGACTTTCGCCAATTCAAGCCTAAATAAGCTACGAACTTCCAAAACACAATCCGGATACGTTCCTAAGTCCAAAATCACTTAACGGAGCTAACACAACCAACGTAACTCCATTCCAGAGTCGTCTTCACACAGTTCTGACTACGGTCAAAATCCTAAGACTTATGCTCCCGCTTTAGAGATTAAGTGTCACAAAATACTCTGAAACCCAAAACAAAACCTCCCGGCAAGTCACATAAGCAGAAAAAGGTATGGGGGAAACGAAAAATAGGGAATCGGGGCTATTACTCTCAAAATCACCGATCGGGTCGTTACTTGATCATAGTTGGAAAGGTAAGATTGGAGGGAATCGTACCTTGTCACCACTTGCTAGTGATGGTGTACGTGGTCAGAGTGTAGAATTAGTAAATTCTAAAACCACCTTAAATTTAGTACATAAGGAGTGTGAGGAGAATCAGTGGAACCTCTACATGGTCTACCACATCCCTATATGTTCTAAGAGTCCCAGAAAAAGTAAACATTCTAAAGAAAAAACAATTCTTATCAATAATTATAACTGCAGAATAATCTTTCTAACGCAAGTGAGAGGTACCTTTGTAAATTTTACCTTTTTTATAAAATAAAAATTCACTCATATATAAGTAGTATATAAAATGTAGCGAACCTAGTAATTTTTTTTAGTTTAGTAGTTAAGATTATGCATGCAAAGACACAAATGACCATTGATTTAGTGAGTTTTTAAGGGCTTATAGCTTCTAAAGACAAAGAAAAGTTAACAGTTTCTTCGTCCAGTTTTCTCATTCAAGGGACGCAACTGATGTTTAGTAAAGCTGGTCTAAGGTTAATATAGGTGCAAATTACCACTTATTCACTCTTGCAACCCTAAGTCATGTATTCATTCTAACGTCTTGCAAGTTGCAACCCTAAATTTGAAACACTTCCTAGTGTCGAAAGTGTTATGAACTTCTCAAACAACACAATTACAAATAGGAATTATGAATTGATCTTTCATTAATGGACATAGAATTAGAGAATCAAAAGATAGACATTAACATAATAAGGATAGAAGTTTGTTGTAGAGGTTTGTTATATGCTGTATATATTTATGGCATTACTCATGTATGAGCAAAGAATATTTGATTCTTCAAGATCCCCAAATGCATTTTGGACCTGTGAGAGTAATTTCAATACTCAGACGCATTGAAACAAAACGTACAATATATGAATTTAATCATAAGATGTGGAACATACAAATCAACTGCAAAGCCTAGCTAGTTGCAAATTTATTTTATGGAATGCCAAAACGACATTGATAAAAGAAAGACTAACTACAACTTGCTCTAGTGTAAAAGAATGTGAAAACTTAAAAAGGTACAAAAACAACAAACTTAAGTAAGGAGCTTAAGCAGTTTGGGCGTAGTTAAACTTAGATTTGTCACAGTAATCATATTGTCCGAAAGAAGGAAAGGATGTGGAGTACTTCAATTCCAGATCACGTGAGCCGTATCCATCCAATATATCTAACTTCCTCCTCCTATATAGACTTTCACGAATAAACCCAAACCAACTGCGTCTTAAGCCAAAAAGTGCTGGAAATGTTATGCTGTTGGGATTTTAAGCTTGTGTAGCTTAAAGAGGGTGAATGAGAAATGAAGGAAAAATAAAATATTTGAGTTTTTCTCCTTGGTAAAGGGACATTGTCCCATATTGGAGGAAGAAAAGGCTTTTGATGGGTATATATATTATTGCTCTTCTTCTAGCTCTTAAAGAGTTAAGAAGAAGGCAAGCCTTGCGCCGTCGTCGTCGTCGCTCGTTCAGTTTCGGTCAAAGATTGATTGATTAATCTTTTTGGACAAAATTTCTTTCAATTATTTAATTAATTAATTAAATAATTAACGAAAAATTCAACCGAAATATTCCATGACCCGCGACCCGGTCCGATCAGGCCCGTTTTCTTTTCCGGATTTGCAAACCTTTTCAGATACAATGTCAGCCACTCCATAAATAGAGTTTGAATCCCAGAATCTTTCCTTACGAAATTTTCTGAGCTTCTTCTTCTTCTTCTTCTTCTGCACAAAAATTCCAGTGTGTTTTATAGCCCTCGAGTGGCTCGCTGTTCATCGGCGTTTTTTGGTACCAACACTCCGGTGAGTTAAATCGTTCTATCCTGGGAGGATATATTCCAGCACCTCGGATACTTGAGGGGAATAATTTCCTTAAGGACACACTGTGTATTCAGTGGGCTCGATTTATTCCTATACTGTTTTTTCCAGAATTTATTTTGTTAAACAAGTATTACTAACTTTCTGTTTTGTTTATATATTTCAGGAAGTTTAATGATTTAATTGTTTATTACAACAATACAGATTTATAACAACTCAACCAAACATGGGTGAAAAGTATACATAGAGAGTTTTTCACCGGGGATACGTTTTCATTATAAAGGCCTTCCAAATGCTATTTTTTAGAAAATTCGAAGTAATTACATAATAGTGAGCTCAATAAAACCCCTTCCCAATAAAACATTACGTAACAGTAACCTCAATAAAGTAAAACCCCTTCCCAGCAAAACAATTATTTAGTAGCAATAAGCTATTGCCACTAATTTATTCGCTAAGCAGAAACATTATCGGCAAACATATATACTTTGGCCAGGAAAGGTTCATTTTTGTCGGCACAATTAATGGACATGGTAAGTGAATGAGCCAATTTTCATTTTTAACTTCCCTCCAAAAGTTAACCCTATATGTTCTCATTCCCCTCACTCATTTTTAGCTAATCTTGCCCTATAGTTTTCGTAATATGGTCGAAACTAATTTCGGCATTCGCACGATTGATCGAGATGGGAACATAATGGACCAGAGAAAGTCTTCGTAATATCGAAATGGGATCCGAAGAAGGCACAAACGAGCTTCAAATTTCGAGGACAAGTCAAATACCGAGCTCGAATACAGGTCATTATCAAGCTCGGGTTCAAACCAAATGATGATGAGATGGAATTGAGCTTAAGGGCTAGAGGCCAACCGATACCGAGCCCTAGTCATTACAGGACCCCGACTAGGCATCGGCCTCAAACCAGCATCGAGCTCCAAAACTTAAAACCAACTGATACCGACCAATACCGAGTCCGATCAAGATCAAGCTCACAGACAAGAGTCGTTGCAGCCGCACTAAGGGAAAGAATCTCGACGGGAATTAGGAAAAAACTGATTTATCATGGGTTCCCCACTATGTATTTTTTATTATATCTAAAGTAGGATCCCCTACTATAAAAAGGATGGCTATATTCCTGTAAGAAGCAAGTTTCGCACATTGTAACTAAGATATCATTCATTCCTATATCGAAGAGTTATCTCTTTTTAGCTTCATATATTGATCCATCTCGCTTATTCCATAAATCATCTTCTTTCCGACTTGGCTTATTTTTCATTCTCTACAGTCAACACTCGATATTTCTATTTATTCTTATGATTTGTGTCAAGTTATACCATATTCCCTTAGAAATACGTACAAATTCAACTATATCCATTTTTTGGATAAACAGTTTAGCGCCCACCGCGGGGCTAAGGATAATAGTGATTATTTGATACGAATCTTCAAAAATACACCATTTTACATTTATTTTTAGAAGTGCCTTTGATTTCGGATTAGCAATGACGAACTCTCAAATTAAATGGCATTACCTATCGACAACAAAGCTGGCCTTTAAGGTGAGAACAATAACTTAATGCCCAGGGTCGGAATGCCGCTTGTCGACGCCGTTGGAGCTCGAGTTGAAGTGCCATTAGACGTTAATTCGCATGTGGCCATTGAGACAAACCTACATTCTGAACCTGAAAACAACATTCATGGTGGCACTCGATCTGCAGCTCGAGATACCCATAACATCGAGGAAAACGGCGTCAACTTGCGTATGATTTTCGAAATGGTGCAAGCTCAGCTGGCAGCAATAGCTCAGTTGCAGAGTCAAACCCAGATACCGAGCAGGCCGGAACCCAGTCTATCCCGAGAAATCACCCACATAATAGAACCAGCTATAGTAAGGTCAAATGAGCAGGAGTCGGGGACTAATCCCGAAATTGCTAAGATGTTCGAAGAACTGACCAAACGAATAGAATCAGAAAAAAGGAGGATCGAAGCAAACCACAAAAAGATGGAAACATATAACTCCAGGGTTGATCAGATCCCGGGGGAACTACCGATATTGAAGGGCTTAGATTCCAAAGAATTCATACAAAAGCCTTTTCCCCCAAGCGCGGCTCCTAAACCGATCCCAAAGAAATTCCGTATGCCTGAGATTCCTAAATATAACAGAACTACCGACCCCAACGAACATGTCATCTCTTACACATGTTCCATTAAAGGGAACGACCTAGAAGACGATTAAATCGAATCCGTATTACTGAAGAAATTCAGTGAAACCCTGTCAAAGGGAGCAATGATATGGTATCATAACTTACCATCTAATTCTATCGATTCTTTTGCTATGCTCGCAGATTCCTTCGTAAAAGCGAACGTTGGGGCCATAAAGGTCGAGACCAGAAAGTCGGACCTGTTCAAGGTAAGACAAAAGGATAACGAGATGCTAAGGGAGTTCGTATTTCGTTTTCAAATGGAACGAATGGATCTGCCACCAGTCACAGACGATTGGACTGTTTAGGATTTCACTCAAGATTTGAACGAACGAAGTTCGATGGCTTCACAACGATTGAAGCATAACCTGATCGAGTATCCAGCTATTACTTTGGCCGACATACATAATCAGTACCAGTCAAAAATTAGAGTCGAAGACGATCAGTTGGGTTCTGAACCCGCTGCTAGAAGGGACATCAATTGAGAAAAAGGTCTGAAGGGACCGATACCGACCATATAGTGGAAACCACATGATCAATGAATCAAGACGTAACCCCGGACAAGGCAATAAAAGGAGTGATCGAGGTCAAGGGTCTCGGGGGATGATGAGCACAAATGGGTTCGATAGGTCTACCGCACCTAAGGAAGCACTACTGTTATCAGAGTATAACATCAGCATCGATGCATCCGCCATCGTATCGGCTATGGGAAACATCAAAGACACTAAATGGCTTCGACCCATGCAGAACAATCATGGCACCCATGACCACAGAATGGGCGATTGCAGGCAACTAAGAGAGGAGGTAGCCCGATTATTCAACAAAGGGCACCTTCGAGAATTTTTAAGCGACATGGCCAAAAACCATTTCAAAAATAGGGATTTCGGTAAACAAAACGAACAGGAAGAACCGCAGCACATCATCCACATGATCATCGGTGGCGTCGATACCCCTCAATGGCCGGTGCTTAAACTCACTAAGACATCGGTTATACGAGAAAAGCGACCTCGAACTCAGGACTACGCACCTATAAGAACCTTGTCCTTTTATAATGAAGATGCAGAAGGAATTATGCAACCTCACAACGATGCACTAGTAATATCCGTACTTATGAATAACACTAAAGTTAAGTGTGTATTAATTTATCCAGGTAGCTCGGCCAACATTATTATATTGAAGGTTGTAGAACAACTCGGTCTACAGGACCAGTTCATACCCGCAACCATGGTTCTAAACGGATTCAACATGGCATGTGAAACCACCAAAGACGAGATAATTTTGCCGATAAACGTGGCCGGGACCATCCAAGAAACGAAGTTCTACGTAATCGAAGGGGACATGAGGTACAACACCCTTTTTGGAAGGCCATGGAACCACAATATGAGAGCTGTACCTTTGACCCTCCACCAGGTTCTTAAATTACCAACATCGGAGGGAGTCAAAACTGTGTATGGAGAGCAACCGACTGCAAGAGATATGTTTACCGTCGAAGAAGCAATCCCGATATCCTCACCTTCGTCAACAAAGGTAACAAACTCAAAAGGGGAACGAGATGCCAACTAGAAATCACAGACGTCAGCTTTAACCCAACTAGAAAATCAGAAGATTGATGAAGATGATGATCAAATGATCCCTCGATCCTTCGTGGTCCTCGATGATTCCGACGCTACCCAATCAACGATTGAAGAACTGGAGCAAGTCATACTAATCGAGCATTTGCCCGAACGAAAGGTATACCTAGGAACGGGATTAACCCCCGAACTTAGGAAAAGGCTTATTCAATTTCTTATCGATAATATAGATTGTTTTGCTTGGTCCTATTTAGATATAACATGGATCCCACAGGATATAACGATACATCGGCTAAGCCTGGACCCTAGGTTCAAATCGGTGAAGCAAAAGAAAAGACCCCAGTCCGAGGTAAAACACGCATTCATAAAGGATGAGGTAACTAAACTTCTCAAAATAGGGTCCATTCGGGAGGTAAAATACCTCGAATGGTTAGCCAATGTAGTTGTTGTCCCTAAAAAAGGGAACAAACTTAGAATGTGTGTAGATTATAAGGATTTAAACAAGGCGTGCCCCAAATATTCTTTTTCGCTCCCCAACATCGATCGCATGATCGATGACACGGCCGTCCATGAGATCCTTACTTTTCTCGATGCCTATTCCGGGTATAATCAAATCCAAATGAATCCGGAAGACCAGGAAAAAACTTCATTTATCACAAAATATGGAACATATTGTTATAATGTGATGCCCTTCGGGCTAAAAAATACAGGAGCTACTTACCAAAGCCTAGTAAATAAAATGTTCGAAGAACAAATAGGTAAATCAATGAAAGTTTATATTGATGACATGCTAGTTAAGTCCCTGCGCGCAGAGGACTATTTGGCTCATTTGCAGGAAATATTCGATATTTTAAGAAAATACAACATGAAGCTCAACCTCGAGAAATGTGCTTTCGGGGTCGGTTCGGGCAGGTTCCTTGGCTTCATGGTATCGAATCGGGGGATCGAGATCAACCCCGATAAAATCAAGGCTGTCGAAGACATCGCCGTTGTGGACAGTGTAAAAGCCGTGCAAAGGCTAACAAGATGAATTGCTACCTTAGGCTGATTCATTTCAAGGTCATCAGATCGAAGTTACATATTTTTCTCTCTACTAAAAAAAAGAACGATTTCGCCTGGACCCCGAAATGACAACATATATTAGAGGAATTGAAGTAATACCTATCGAGCCCACCGCTGCTTCACACTCCGAAGGCAGATGAGAAACTTTACTTGTACTTGGCGGTATCGAAAATAGCGGTAAGTGGTGTTCTAGTTCGAGAAAAGCAAGGTACGCAATTTCCCGTTTATTATGTAAGTCGAACCTTAGGGGAAGCAGAAACTAAATATACACACTTAGAGAAATTGGCACTAGCACAGATAAGCGCCTCTAGAAAGTTAAGACCATACTTTCAATGTCACCCTATATGCGTATTAACCACTTGCCCACTTCGTAATATTTTGCACAAGCCCGAACTATCAGGCCGATTAGCCAAATGGTCCGTCGAACTCAGTGGGTACGATATCGAATATCAACTCCGGACGGCCATCATGTCTCAAATTTTAGCGGACTTCGTGGCCGATTGCACGCCAACTCTCGTACCCGAAGTCGAAAAAGAACTCTTGTTGAAATCGGGTACATCATCGGGGGGTATGGACCCTTTTCACAGACGGGGCTTCGAACGTAAAGGGATCCGGGCTAGACATCGTTTTAAAGCCGCCTATGGGTAGCACTATTAGGCAATCTATCAAAAATACTAGGTTGATTAACAACGAGGCCGAGTGTGAGGCCATGATTGCAGGTCTCGAGCTAGCTAAAAGCTTGGGAGCAGAAGTCATTGTAACTAAGATATCATTCATTCCTATATTGAAGAGTTATCCCTTTTTAGCTTCATATATTGATTCATCTCGCTTATTCCATAAATCATCTTCTTTCCGACTTGGCTTATTTTTTATTCTCTACAGTCAACACTCGATATTTCTATTTATTCTTACGATTTGTGTCAAGTTATACCACATTCCCTTAGAACTACGTACAAATTCAACTCTATCCGTTTTTTTTTTGGTAAATACAGCGAATGAGCCAATTTTCATTTTTAACTTCCCTCCAAAAGTTAACCCTATATGTTTTCATTCCCCTCACTCTTTTTTAGCTAATCTTGCCCTATAGTTTTTTTTTAATTTTCTATTCATCTTTCTTTTGTTTTCTAATCACCCTATCAAACTTCCATGATTAAGAAGATTAAGGTACCTGCAGAAATTGCAGTAAAGGTAATGGTAGACTGGCCATCAATTTACGGTAAATGTTCGCGTACATATTTTAAATTTTTCTTATGGGTGAATAGGTTTCTGATTTCGTCATGCTTTTTCTTGTCGATGGTTGCTTCGACCTGCATCCATCTCTATGTCAATCGTCACATTGGAGTAAGTAGGCTCTCTATTTTCTTTCTTTTTCAATTTTACGATAATATATGTTAGTAGTTTAGTTTTTTTTAGGTTGGCACTTCTTTGTACTCATTTTGTAATCATAGGAGACCAAGATAATTCATTTATTTTCTCTATATTACTTATGATTTGATCTAGTTCTAATTCATCTGTTAATATTGTATTAGTACTTGAAGTATTTTGTTCTAGAGGACAAAGCCATGTAGAATTTCTTTCAACGCTCCCTGCTCCTTCAGGAACATCTCCACATGAAATTTTGGCCCTTGACTGCGAGATGGTAACTTAACAGCAATTTAACTTTATCTGTTCATCATAATCTTATGGTTTAGTATTTCGAACTTACTTATATTGCATAAGGATGCTGTCTGCTTCTCTTCATTTCCTTACTCGATGAAGATAAATATTTGAGAAGATGGTAGGGATTTTAATTATGACTAGTAGTCATGTTTTTGGATGAGATATGATTTACAGTAGCAGCTTAACTATTACTGCATCTAGATATCTTTGACAAGTTTGGTGATGGGAGGAGACTTCGATTTATCAGTTTATGTGATTCAAAAGTGATGTATATAATATAAAACATCAGTTCTGAGGTGATGGTGATAAAAGTTGTGTTCAGATTAGTTGGACCTAATAGTTCTGAAGATGGTACAAGAAGTATAACCTACTTTCCTATCAGTGTATTCCGCTGCAAATAGCCTTTGCTTTGAACCTCATATGTAGTTTGTCTCATCAACGTTATTCAATGATAGAAAGGCTCTTCCACTGCTTGCGACCGCATATACATTTTATCAAGAAGCTTCTTTGTGTTGCACGTGAAGCTAAAACAATAACTTTTGATGTATCTTCTGTAGGCAGACTGACAGATATGTTATGCTTGCTGTTCTTAATTTTTTCTTTTCTTAACTAGTTACCTTTTTGGGCTGGAGCAGGGGAAATGCTTGTTTATCATTGATTCATTGTTCTTTAAATTGGATGCCTTCCAAACAAAGCTCATTTCGTTTTACTAAGAATATATGTCTTTGTAGTGTATTGCAAGGGAAAGCTTTGAGCTTACCAGAGTGACACTAGTGTATGTTAAAGGACAGGTACTTCATCTTATTTCTTTTCTTGCTCAACTTTTCGTCCCTCGCTTGCATGACAATTAGGTGATCTATTTATTACTTTAATCGTTCCATTCTATTTAAAGTTGTTTCCTCATCATGTAGTTTGGTCCATAATGAGTTGTTTTCTATGTAGAAATGCCATTTATCCTGATCTTTTGACGTTTTATTGGTCTTTTTGCCTGTCTGAGAGGTGGTCCGTAATTAGTTTATGTGAACCAGCGTTGTCAGGAAGCTTTTATTTTAATATGTACCAGATGACATATATGTCCGGATTATTTATTTTTGTAGTTGACCACTGTCGTGATCCAGGCACCTTTTTTCATTAAAAATATAACAACTCAGCAGGTATATATTTCCCCTTATCAATCAATCAACAATCAACTACACCCAAAAAAAAATATGAATAGTCTAGTTGGGATCACCTATATGAATCGTCTATATCCTTTCAGCACTATTTGGGCCTTTCTACATTACTTTAATATGAATCAGACTCGGGGCGGATTTAGAGCATTGGCTACGTATTTTCGGGAATCTAGTAATTTTTATGTAGACCCTGTATTTATATTAAGAAATTCGTTAAATATTTATAAATATCTAATTGTAAACCCAAATATTATTATATATTAATTTGAAATTACGGTAGGAACTCATAAGTTTCAAATCCTTGATCCGCCCCTGATTCAGACTGCATATATGTTGGGATTGTTGATTTGTATAACTGAAACCTGTAGAGTGTAGTGATCCAGGCTTCTTTTTGAACGGATGTAACAAGTTAACACATTTATATTGCCCAATGGTCCATGCATCATGTGTTAATGGATATTATTCCGTTGGATGTGTTTTACGCGAATTGGATGTCTAAGAATGTACGAAAAAAAAATCGGTTTATTAACAATGATACAATGGGCCCTATATACATTACATATTCTACTCTTACTATATATGGGACCAGTGTTGCGAAGAGCGTGAAACGAAGAAAAGCGACAAGCCCCTTTTCGCTTAAGGCGAGAAGCGAGAAGCGAAACACTCGTTTTTTTGAAGTGAAGCGGAATTTAAAAAATAAAAATAAAATAAATACTGCATAGACAACACATGTAACTGTAACCAAATGTTCAATATTTCAATGTAAAAACTAAAGAGTAGCATCAATTAAAACACAAAGTGATCATCCTATTCTTCTACAATATTAAATGAAATGAAAAAAATGGCAGTAAGTATACGAAAAAAATGGCAGTAACTGAAACGAAAAAAATTGGGCAGCATTTTGCTGCAATTTATCACTGAAACGGTGAAAAAAAAAAAGAGAATGAGAAAAAGAACTGAAGGAAAAAAAAAATTGCCAGCATTTCGCTACTATTTTGGGACTGAAACAGTGAAAGAAAAAGAAGAAGAAGAAGGAGGAGGAAGAAATCACATACTTAGGCTTGAACTTGATAAACTTTTTAAATTTTTAACATTGGCAGCCCTTATATGTAGAAGCGCTCACTTCTGTCGCTTTTACGCTTCTCGCTTTTTTTTTTTGCAGAAGCGCGCAGAAGCGCTCGCTTTATTCAACATGCTACGCTTCACATCACAGAAGTGCCCGAGGTCTCGCTTCGCACTTTAAGCGCTGAAGCGAGCACTTTGCACAACACCGTATGAGACTAGGATATATTCTACTCCTACTACATATGAGACTAGGAGTATTTACACATAACTATCTAACACTCCCCTCAAACTGGTGCATACAAATCATATGTATCGAGCTTGTTACATATGTAACTAATACGAGGATAGGTGAGGGACTTGGTGAAAATATCTGCAAGTTGATCGTTCGACATATAAAGCCACTAGACTCCCCCTGAGCAACAAAACCAGGTGCTGATAAATAGAAGTTGGCCTAAAGGTCGTCGAAAAAATTTAAAAAAGTGAGACTAAGTCGAATTCTACACGACAAAATAGGTTTTAAAACACCAGCAGAAAACATAAACTTTTCTGAAAATTACTGTTCACGCCGGAAAAAATAAAAGTTGTCAGAATTTGATGTAATTTATATGGGTAAGATCGGAATCACTGGACAAGTAAGTTGTCTTGAAGAAGTTTTGTGAAAAAGTGGCCAGAATGGCTTACACGCGCCAGAAAAGTTGTTGTAGAGTTCCGACGGTGTGTGGAGGTGTGTGAGGGACTTTCTTCTGGAGCGATTGACTGGGATATTATCGTCTGACTTTTTCGAACAAAATAGTAGTGTTAGTTTTCGCACAACACTTACCAATGCGGAGATAACACAAATCAATCTTGAGTTGTCAACCGAAAAGACGCATGGTGACTAGTTTTTTTGTTCCGATGGGACTGAAATTTCTGGGGTTTAGTCGCACAAAAGTTTCGAATCTAATGTTGGTACTGGTATATGCACAATACCACTGTAGTAGTAATAAACCATGGGAACAAGACGAAATTGCCGGAAAATTATACGGCGATGAGATCTTTCTTCCCAGATGTCGCTGGAATAACGCACAACGATAATTTTCTCACTAAAGATCTGATACCATGTGAGAATGCACTGAAGAAAAATCTATTTATTAACAATGATACAATGAGCCCTACATATAATATATATTCTACTCTTACTACATATGGGACTAGGACTATTTACACATTACTATGTAACACGATAGTCTGCCAAGTTCTTTTTGCATATTTTATCCTCCTGTATGGTCATCAAAAGTCTCAACTTGATGTCAAGTATACCTCCCTGGCCTGTTTCGAGAGATTTTGATCTGTGATTGTCTGATGGTCTTTCAGATGATATCAATAGGACTACTGCTTTTTCTGTTGCTAATATCATTAACCATTTGCAGGTTCTGCTGGGTAAATTGGTCAAACCATCAAATGACATTGTTGACTACAATACTAGGTGCTTATGTCTGCTAACTTCTAAATTTTCAGTTGATCACACATACTATAATATATACTTAGTAGATTCGAGAATTAGCCACCATATTATTGTTGAAGTCTGTGTTTTGTATCAACTTCCAAATGATTTTTATTGTGTTTCTTTTCTTTTTTTTTTTATGGAATTTTCTTTTCAGTGGTATTCAAATTATACTTGTTAATCGGGCCGGGCTGACCCGCTTACAGCCCGCTTCAGCCCGGTACTGTAGCGTGGGGGGCGGGCTGGGACGGGTTGAACGGGGAGCGGGTTTCAAATGAACAGTTTTTTGTTAACGGGCTACAACCCGGTTCAGTCCGATTTTTAATGTTTTTTTTTTAAATTTTTTTTTTTAATGGACCAACTGAAACTCCTGATATTGACACTTGTATTTATGATCTACACAAACATTTAGAAACATTATATAATTATTATGCTAATATTGTTGATGCTTCTTCTGCTGTAGATGCAAATATTCATTCAAATTCAATTTCTACATCTGGGACCAGTGCTTTGGGCGATAATGATGGTGTTGAAGATTATTTGATTTGGTCTACACTAGGTGAGCATCAACAAACCAGTAGCAGGAATATTGATGAACTTCAATTCTACTTGCAAAAGTCAGCAGAGCCCCGCACAAAGGAATTTCTACCACTGGGTTGGTGGAGGAGCAACTCAAATAAATTTTCTGTTCTTTCGTCCATGGCTCGAGACGTGCTAAATGTGCCGATTTCAACAGTCACATCAGAGAGCGCATTTAGCCAAGCAAGGCAGCAACTAGGAGATATTCGTTATTCATTGGGTAGCAACGCTTTGGAAATTCTAGTGTGCTTCAGAGATTGGATAAGATCATAACGACGAAATCAAGGGCGTGACGAGGTAGATGAAGCGGAGGACCAAGAAATTGGAGATATAATGGTTTATGGTGCTGATTCAACCAATGCCGGAAACCAAGAACCTCATGTTGATATGGATGAACTTACAAAAATGATGCAAAGCATCTGATGTACTATTTGTTTTTTATTTTTTTTATAATTGTTGTAAACTTTTAATTTGCAAGTTCAAAAATAACAAAATCAAAAAAGAACTTGCAACTTAATTTGAAGTATTATACATTATTCAATAAAAATATCAAATGAAAGTCTTCGGAGCTTGATCCTTACATATTGCCTATTGGCCTTATTAAATAATTTTTTGTAGCCACTTACTTTCAAATTTTAATTTTAAAATTATAAAATTCAAATTTAAAACTTTAAACTTCAAAGTTTAATTCTAAGCCTTAAAAGTTTTCAAACACTTAAGTATCAATAACATTGAATAAGAAAAATAAAATTTACTTTTAAAAAAAATAAAATTCCACGGCCCACTAACAGCCCGCTAAGCCCGAACCCGGACGGACAAAAAAAAACCCGAAAAAATACAGCCCGCTAACAGCCCGCAACGTTAAACGGACTGACTGTTTTTTTTTGTGTCCAGCCAGCCCATTAAACACCCATAATTCAAATGGTATATCCATGTTAATAGGCCTCCATTAGGGCTGCTTATCGGGCAGATTAGACGGTTATTTACTCTTAGTGGTTTGGCTTATCGGTTATCGGCTTTTAAATATATTAATCCGCTAGCCACCCGATAAGATATCGGGCGGATTGGTATCGGTTTAGCTCTTATCGGGCGGTTATCGGGCGGTTTATCGGATTGTTTGCTGACCGCTGTGACTCAAAAATAAAATTCCTATGCTCAGCAAACTACATTCCAGTCTATAGAATATGGAACCTAAGAAAAGAGCTAAATAGAAGAAATATAGAGGTACATTCCAGCGTATTTCCCAGTAGAATCATCTCTGGGGATGAGCCTATTAACAACTTATAACTATCAGAAGAAATAGAAGAAAATACTGGGTATAACACATAACATCAAAATTATCTAATAGTAACTAACTGGAATAGTAAATTATAACTAAATGTCTAATAGTAAATTAGTAATAGATAGAGTACTGGAAGTGGAAGAAGGGTTTTTGATTATCTAATATATATATGGATAAAAATAAATTTTATACACACACACACACACACACACACACACACACATATATATATATATATATATATATATATATATATATATATATATATATATATATATACACACTTAACGGGTTAACGGATTATCCGTTAAGAAAATTGAATAATCCGCCCCCAAACCGACAAGCCGTTAATAAAAAAAATTCAATCCGTTCCTCGTCCGTTAAACCGTTAAACCGATTCCAATAAGTTATTAAGCTTCGGTTTCCATTCGATTTTCGGTTTCGGTTCGGTTTTGAACACCCCTAGCCTCCATGTATTACTGTCGGAGCTTGATTTTGTTTTTCTTTGACTTTTTTTTTTTTAATCTTAATCAATCAAAAGATTGTCTCACATGTCAAAGTTTTCATGCCTGGTTTAGTAAGAGTTGACTACTGTTACCATTTTGATCTTTGGGCTGCCTTGATTAAATCGATGAACTTATTGTGTATTTAGTATTTTTTTGAGCGCAAAAATTTGGAGTTTCGGGTAATAATAAAAACTACCTAGTATAGTTCATGGAAAAGAGGACTGGGACGTTATATCTTTTTTATTCTAAAGGAACCAAGCCAAGATAAATCTGAGAATAAATTAATGTTTTGCTTCTTTCTCTCTTTTTAAAATTATTACGATGATGTCCGGCCAATTTGTGTTCACCTCGACTATTCCACCGAGTAACTGTTACATCCCACTAGTACATGTGTCGATAGCTCTGCTTATCAAGATTTATGCATATGGAAAAGATTACCAAGTGTCAGTTGTCTCCGTCGGAATTTGTACCCTGTCTACGATTTGCACCCATTTTAATGATCACTGCACCATGCCCTTGTCTCTTATTTCTCTGTCTATTATCTTTTAAGTCTTCCTCATTTTCCAGTCTCTCATTGCCATAAGTAAAAGAAAAGTGCTCTCTAAGACGAAAGGAAACTTGGAGGGGGAAAAGACACAGAAGGAAAAAGAATAAGAAAATGGAACCAAGAAAAAGTTATTACTGAAGGCTCGAGCTTCACAGCCAGGACCTAATCTCCCTCCGCAGCTTCCCCTTTTCAGTTTCGTTTGTTCTTTTAATCTTAAGGATAAAACCTTTTCCTGTTAACCATAAACAAAAAGTTTCTTAGTATTTCCTATAAAATCATTCTATTTCTCTCTCTCTTTCTCTTTCTATTGTCTCTCACCTTTTTATCTTAATATTTCCACCAACCTTATCTCCTATGGTAAATATTCTCGAAATTCTAGACCTCCATTAAAACCAACTCATCCCGCCTCAAACCACACTTTCCCATCAAGGCATCGCAAAAATGGCAGAAGGGCTATGTGGGTGGTAATTCAGGGTGCATTTTTTTTTTGGTTTTTTTAGAAGGTAACAAAATTGGTGTGAAGTTTGTAGGGCTATAATTTATTTATTATGTTTTTTTAGAAAACTATTCTCTGTAGCCTCTCAAAATTTTAATAGCCCATGTTTTTTTTTACTTACACGAAATGGCCCATCGGTCCAAACATATTACATCTAATAGCCCGAAATATCTATTTTATATATTTTTTTGTATAGTGACAGTCTATTTTGTATATTTTTTGTATAGTGACAGTCTATTTTGTATATTTTTTGTATAGTGACAGTCTATTTTGTATATATGTTGTATATTAAAGTCTATTTAGTATATATTTTGTATAGTGATAGTCTATTTTGTATTTTTTTGTACAGTGACAGTCTATTATATATAAATTGTACAGTGACAGTCTATTTTATATATTTTTTGTATAGTGACAGTTTATTTTGTATATATGTTGTATAGTGACAGTCTATTTATTATATTTTTTGTATAGTAAGAGTCTATTTTCCATACTTCTATGCTAAGTATTGACTTTAAACACTGTTCAAACTTAAACGTGTCTCTTTCTTTTTTTACTCTTCAAAAATCTAACTCAATCACAGAAATACCCAAATAATCTCCATAACAGTGGACCTTCAAGAACCGATCAACAACCAAACATGCGTATTCTTAAACGCAAAACACAAGAAGCCACAAGAAGTCACAATCAAACTCAACGCAAAACACAAGAGGCCACATCGTCTATTCCACTATGCACTATAAATCCTCTTTTTTCTTTTGGGTAAAGTGAGATTGGAGAATGCTCTTCGACTAATAATGAAGAATCACAGTACACCTCCGGCAAAATTCCAATGTTAACTAAAGGGAACAACAACATGGTCTTTTCCCTTTGTTGATCCAGTAGTGTTGGGTCTAATTGCAGCGGGATCAAATGGTCTGACCCGTGACCAGTTGCTCGTTTTCCTCAAATCCAAATCTACCGATGAACTCAACTCTCTTTCTTCTCAGCTTGTTGATGTTGTGGCTAGCCACTATAATTACTTTTGGGGTATAAAATGTATATTGTAATTTTGGGCTACTGGGCGATATATGTTTGGGCCGATGGGCTATAAATAAATTTTGCTCTAATTTTTATCCTTCTTTTTTTGGTTCTCTGGGTTTTTCCATTTTATATTGTTATGGGGTAGAGCGAGTGTATGATAAATTAATATACTTTTGTGTTGAGCTATACTAGCCCAAAGACAATCTTAACATGGTGTGATATTGTTCGCTTTGGCTAAGCCTGCACGATGTTCCCTAAAAGACCTCACACAATTAAGAGATCCATACACCTTTAAATGCCAATCATTAGGAAATCATACGATGTTAAACTTGGAATGGTTCAAGGCCTCGTAGTATGCTTGATTTCATTTGCATAGAAGAACGAAGTTGTACATAAGTGCGTCAGGAATGACGAGATTAATAAAAGCTTGTGATTATAGTGGTCCGAGATTCTATAGTCCATTTTACAAGCGCAACTAATACAACTGCTCTGAAGCATTAAGACTTTCATCTAATTAATTACTGGTGCTTTCTCACCATGATATTCTTGTTTATAATTACTTAGTCGATCACCTATAGATCAACATCTCAATATTTCAAAGCCACAATTATATCAAATACTATTATGTTTCGACTCACTCCAACCAGGATTACGTAGGAGTTAGGACTAACGTGAGAATAATAGTCTCCCACAATCAAAGTCAGCAACTCTTGGGATTACATATGAATCTGGTTGTTGTAAGTGCACATATAGCAATTGAATTTTTTTATGATACAGCTAATTTTATAGTTCAACAAACAACTTTTTTTGCTGATAATTTCCTAGAAACCTGGCATGACTCTAAGGTGGCCTTCTCGCGGGTTCACCGCTCATGTTGACTGGCTCAAATGCAATATAGATGCTGCATTGTTTCAAGAGGAAGAGCTGACGATGTTTTCTGCAATTTTGAGGGATGATCGAGGTCGAGGCTGCTTTATTAAAGGTCTTTCAGGTCATCTTTCTTGTTGTTTGGATGCCTATAATACTGAAGCTTTCTCTCTTCCTGAAGCACTTTCATGGCTTAAAGGCTTAAGTATTTGATAAGGTGATGATTGAATTCCATTGTCAAGAGGTGCTTACTGCTCTTGATTCAATGACGCCTAATAGGGGATTTTGTTTGTTTTTGAAAAATCAATTCCATGAATTATCCTTCTATTAGACTAGGCAGGATGCTAATAAACCGGCTCACTCTCTTGCTCGGGTAGCACTATTCATCATGTTTAGCTTCTGTTCTTTATTCTGATGCTTCTCATTTGATGTAACTCTGATTTGGCTTTAAAACTAAATTTAGGAAAGAAGCGTTTGCTTTTCTCGCCTACCTTTTTTGCCCAGCCCTCCCCCGTCTAAATATCCTCTGACACACACAAAACGATTTGGATTTTGGATTTTGGACTTTGTGATTGTCTCTGCCTTGACTGCGGTCAAGTTTCAACATTGTTTGGATTTGATCAACATTGTTGAACACTAAAGATTGAAGATGAAGACACAACCAAAATTTGTTATTGAGAGAAAATTGAAGATGTGGAATTTTGCCAAGGTGGAGATTTGTTGAAATTGGCAAAAGTACCACATCGGTGGATGACAATTTTGAATGAGAATTTCACCCTATAAAAGGAGGCCTAATGTTTAGGATTTAAATACACCTCTCATTTGCCTTTTATCTTCTTAAGGCATTTGTATCTTCTCTCTTTAGTATTATTTCACTTGTAATTTTGGAGTGGAATAAAATATTGATTGTGTCCGAGGAAGTAGGCAAAATTGGCCGAACCTCGTAAATTCTGGTGTTCTTTTATTGTTGTCTTATTGTCTTGTTTATTATTTAGTGGTTGTCATAATTTTTGGTATAGTAGTTGTGACTCATTCACACTATATACATTTGGCTTCCGCAACAATTGGTATCAGAGCCAAGGTACTGTCTAAGTATGCTCTGTGGTTGCAGCATAGTCTGATCTTCCACATCAGAAAAGATCTATCTTGGTAACTGAGTCAAGGTTCTGTCTGAGTATGCTCTGTGGTTGCAGCTTAGTCTGATCTTCCACACCAGAAAGGAAATAATCTTGATTTGTGTCGTCAGCTACTAAATAATATTTGTGTCAAAATGGGAGACAGTAAACAAGAAGAATCTACATCAAGTGTCAATAATACGTCATCGTTGGCATCTTCGCTTATGACAAGAATTGTGTCAAATGCGAAATTTGCGGTAGAAATTTTTGACGGGTCAGGACATTTTGGGATGTGGCAAGGCGAGGTTCTAGATGTTCTTTTTCAACAAGGGCTAGATCTTGCCATTGAAGAAAAGAAGCCAGATGTTATTGGAGAAGAAGATTGGAAAATTATCAATCGTGTTGCTTGCGGTACCATTCGATCCTACCTTGCTAGAGAGCAGAAATATCCATACACAAAGGAAACTTCTGCAAGTAAATTATGGAAAGCACTGGAGGATAAATTTTTGAAGAAAAACAGTCAAAATAAATTGTACATGAAGAAGAGACTGTTTCGCTTCACCTATGTTCCTGGTACCACAATGAATGAACATATCACCAGTTTCAATAAGTTGGTCACAAATTTATAAAATATGGATGCAACTTTTGATGATGGTGACTTGGCCTTGATGTTGTTGGGGTCACTTCCTGATGAGTACGAGCACCTTGAAACTACTCTACTCCATGGAAATGATGAAATTTCTCTTAGAGAAGTTTGTTCGGCTTTGTACAGCTATGAACAAAGAAAAGGAGAAAAACAGAAGGTCGGAGAAGGAGAAGCACTAATTGTGAGGGGTCGTCCTCAAAATCAAACGAGGACTAAGAAGGGAAGATCCAAGTCGAGATCTAGACCCAGTTGGGCAAAATCATTCTCTGACCGAGAGACACTAAGTGGGTAACGTAGAGTTGAGCTATAACACACCGCAATCAACAAAATAAGCATTAACGTCTTTATCCCATTAGGCAAACACCTAGATTATTGTCACAGCCCTAGGACTTTTACCCATTTGGAAAATCCTTAAAAATATTTATCTCTAGTCTATTTTCATTATCTTGCAATCATTAGATTAACAATAGAAATAGAAAACCAAAACCTTGTTGTAGAAGTGCAATCTAGATAATGTAATTGCTCATTTTAAATATATACCCCTAACTCCCATCCTAACTCCTAGTGGATTCGACCCCGACTCCTAGTTGGGTATTTATTATTGCATACGACCGTTTCATATCTCTATTGAGGTATGTTGTGGACGTGATCACATAACAAAATATGACGGGACTTCGGATCCGCTGGAGCACATAACAACCTACACCACGGTTGGTAAAGGCAACGATTTGTCTTAACATAAGATCGAATCGGTTTTACCGAAGAAAGTTTGGTGAAACCCTCACAAAGGGGGCCTTGACATGGTATTCACTCTTACCCGAGCATTCAGATGACTCTTTTGAGATGTCATTCATTAAGGCCCATGCCGGGGCAAGGAAGTTCTAAGCCAGGAAGGCGAACATATTAAGGATTACACAAGGCGAGTCCAAATTGCTGCGAGAATTTGTGACCCGGTTCCAGAAAGAGGATATGCTGCTACCGGCTGTACCAATTGAGTGTGCAGTGGAGGCGTTCATAAAGGGTTTGAATATACGGAGCTCTAGCGCCTCCCGAAAGTTGAAGGAAAGATTGCTCGAATTCCAAGAAACTTCATGGGCGAAACTATCTGCTGCTATTGATGGCAAGACACCATTTGAAAAATGGTATGGAAAATCTGCTGTAGATTATGACTCTTTGCACGTGTTTGGCTCAATTGCATACTATCATGTGAAAGAGTCAAAATTGGATCCGAGAGCAAAGAAGGCTATATTTATGGGGATTACTTCTGGAGTCAAAGGATACCGCTTATGGTTTCTAGAGACAAGGAATATTATATTCAGCAGAGATGTTACCTTTGATGAATCTACCATAACAGATAATGTGACAGTTGAAGATGTTAAACAAACTGGTGGTGCATCAAAGCAGGTGGAGTTTGAGGGAAAATTTATTTTTCCTACATAAGAAGCAGAGGAGGAAACTCATGAAGATTACCCTCTGGAAGAAGAGCCAGTAGAGAGGGAGATTCCAACTCAGGAACCTCGACAACAACTTGAATCAATAGCAATCAGCAGGCCAAAAAGGACAATAACGAAACCTGTTCGTCTCATAGAGACGGTTGCTTGTGCAACCTCAATTGTAGCTGATGGTGTTCCTACCACTTATAAAGACGCAATCCAAAGTTCAGAAGAAGATAAGTGGAGGATTGCCATGAATGAAGAAATGCAGTCCCTTCATCAGAATCATACATGGAAATTGGCCAATCTCCCGAAGGGAAAGAAAGCAATTGGGTGCAAATGGGTATTTGCAAAGAAAGAAGGATTTCCTAACCAAGAAGATGTTCGCTACAAAGCAAGATTGGTGGCCAAAGGATATGCTCAAAAGGAGGGAATTGATTACAATGAAGTATTTTCTCCAGTTGTAAAACATTCCTCCATTAGAATTATGTTGGCTTTGGTAGCACAGTTGGATTTGGAACTAGTTCAGATGGATGTAAAAATTGCGTTTTTACATGGAAACTTGGAGGAGGAAATCTACATGACTCAGCCAGAAGGATTCAAAGTTGCTGGAAAATAAAATATGGTATGCAAACTTGAAAAATCATTGTACGGATTGAAACAATCTTCTAGACAATGGTACAAGCGATTTGACAAGTTTATATTACGGCAAGGGTACAAGAGAAGCAAATACGATCATTGTGTGTATTTGCGCAAACTTAATGATGGTTCCTTTGTATATTTTCTCCTATATGTTGATGATATGTTGATAACTTCCAAGAATTCGGAAGAAATTGATAAGTTGAAGATTCAACTGAAGGAGGAGTTCGAGATGAAGGATCTGGGTGAGGCAAAGAAAATTCTTGGCATGGAGATAATAAGAGATAGACGTTCAAAGAAACTCTGTTTATCTCAGAAAGAATATTTGAAGAGAGTACTACAGCGTTTTGGCATAGATAAGAAGACTAAGCCAATTAGTACGCCACTTGCTCCCCATTTTAAGCTAAGTACTACTATGTCGCCAAAGGATGAAACTGAACAGGAGTATATGTCAAGGGTACCATACGCAAATGCTGTTGGTAGCTTGATGTATGCAATGGTTTGTACGAGACCTGACATTTCACAAGCCGTTGGAGTTATTAGCAGATATATGCATAATCCAGGAAAGGAGCATTGGCAAGCTGTGAAATGGATTCTACGGTATATTCACAAAACTGTAGATGTTGGGTTAGTTTTTGAGCAGGAAGGCAATCGGTTTGTAGTTGGATATTGTGACTCAGATTTTGCAGGTGATCTGGACAAACAAAGGTCAACTACTGGTTATGTGTTTACTTTTGCAAAGGCACAAGTTAGTTGGAAGTCTACTTTGTAGTCAACAGTTGCTTTGTCTACAACAGAGGCAGAGTACATGGCTATTACAGAGGCTGTGAATGAGGCAATTTGGCTTCAGGGGTTGCTAAAGGAGCTTGGTATTGAACAAAAAAATGTTATAATTTTTTGTGATAGTCAAAGTGCTATTCAATTAGCGAAGAACCAAGTTTATCATGCAAGGACGAAGCACATTGATGTTCGGTATCATTTCGTACGAGAAATCATAGAAGAAGGTAGAGTCACGGTGAAGAAAATTCATACTACGGAGAACCCTGCTGATATACTGACAAAAGTGGTGACTGCGGTCAAGTTTCAACATTGTTTGGATTTGATCAACATTGTTGAACACTAAAGATTGAAGATGAAGACACAACCAAAATTTGTTATTGAGAGAAAATTGAAGATGTTGAATTTTGCCAAGGTGGAGATTTGTTGAAATTGTCAAAAGTCCCACATCGGTAGATGACAATTTTGAATGAGAATTTCACCCTATAAAAGGAGGCCTAATGTTTAGGATTGAAATACACCTCTTATTTGCCTTTTTTTTTTTAATATCTTTTTAAGGCATTTGTATCTTCTCTCTTTAGTATTATTTCACTTGTAATTTTGGAGTGGAATAAAATATTGATTGTGTCCGAGGAAGTAGGCATAATTGGCCGAACCTCGTAAATTCTGGTGTTCTTTTATTGTTGTCTTATTGTCTTATTTATTATTTAGTGGTTGTTATAATTTTTGGTATAGTAGTTGTGACTGATTCACACTATATACATTTGGCTTCCGCAACAGAAACAGCCTCTCTACCCCAGGGTAGAGGTAAGGTCTGCATACACACTAACCTCCCCAGACCCCACTAGTGGAATTATACTGGGTTGTTGTTGTTGTTCTGCTTAAAGTATGTTTCTGGCTTCCCCGCTTGCCTTCTTCTGCTTTTTCTATACTTAAATATGTGTAATGTCGCTGAGTGAATTTTGATTGCGTCTTGCTGCGGATTTTGTTGATGTTTTGGTTTTTCAGTATTTTAATTGAATTTATGAGGTTAGAATTGCAAATTGGCTATTGAGACCATAGAGTTGAACGGGTGAAGCTTCAATTATGATTTCTTTGTGTGCTTTGACTTGAAATTAGGTCCGTGTTTGCAGTTCTGGCCAAAACCCTAACTTCAAGTCACAAATGTTTAAGCTTCTTATATATGCTTTTAGGATTTAAGAATTGTGGGGACCTTCTTTTATTTTAATAGATTTGAGACTGTGAGTCTTTCCAATTGGTAATATATATGTGGTTGAGTAGGAACGGTTAAATTGATAAAATGTCTAAGCACACCACTGCCTATGAACACAAGAACTCTAAAATTGTTTTTGCTTGATGAGAACTGTCTGCCCATATCGCCAATTGGCTGGAACGATGTTTAGGACAGAGATTGCCCATTGAGATAAGCAGTGGATTGAAAATTGGCTCCCCAGTTGTTAGACATTGTCATCCAGTTTGTTCTTGAGCCTTTGATTTCGACAGATCGAACAGATCCAGCCCCTCCTACATTGCTCTCAAAATAGTCCCTTCCATTGATTGTAAATCTGACTCCACCATGCTTCTTCGAAGGAACCCTGCTCCAAAAAAACTGTCTACTTCCTTAATCACTTTATATTAACTGCCAAGAATCTTTTCCATAGTCGACCTAATAAGTTACTTATTTATTAGGTCATTGAATGATACATAATTTAACTTGTATACGTAGAAAAAGAATTTTAATTGTAGCTGCCTGATTTTCTCAGTTACTATTCTACTTTTATGGATAGTTACATGAATCAGGGGTGGCTCAAACATACGTGTGACCTAATTTTTTTATAATCGGTTTCCTCTAATAATTTATTTTCAATTGATAATATAGCCAACAAATATAATCTATCTCGAGACATTGTTAATCTTAGGTAAGATTTTATCAACTATAATCTTGAAATTTTCTTTTCTTCGAGGCAACTGCTATAGAAAAACTTTATTTTTATACGAAAAGTGCTTAATATTTTTTTTTAAATACCTATAAATCTATTATTTTTAAAAAATGGAGCCCCCAAATTTTGGGAGCGCAAAAGCCTTACTTGGATGTACACATGAATATGTGATTTGATAGTGTAAAAATTCTTTTAGCTGTCCGTGTATAGATGTTAGACTCATTTTAGTACTGTTATTGTTCAAGCAAGAACCTTAAACCAAGCAAAACTATTCATTTAATGAAAACTTCACTCTACCTTTTGTAGATTACAGGAACAATGCCACCTCTGTAAATGGCAATCTTTTCCCAAGCAGGTTGAGCCATATCAAAATGTTGACGACCAGCCTCCATTGTTGCTAGGAAGGGCATAATTTGGTGGGCAAAAGTTTGTAGCAGTGATGGTAACAGATACTCCCTTCTTGCACCATCGCAATTCTGCGTAGAAATCACAGATGATCTTGTAGCATTGCCCACAAGATCTTCCACTGTTGAACAGTGCAGTGCTCAATGCTGCACTTCTAGTTCCATACCCTGTCGAATACAAGTCAAACTACATTCATATAGTCGACCTGAACTAGTTTGGTTCAATGCACGTAGTTGATATAACATGATAAAAGTTCAGTAGTTTGTTTGGAAAATATTGGTACTTACCCATTGTGCCAGAAGCATCAGCCCAACCATAAAAGGTGGCATGAGCTTTCATCCATCCAGAAGCCGTGAAAGCATTTGCATTGAAGAAGAGGCTAAAGAAGCCAATTATGAAATGCAGTGCAAGAATGCCACATTTGGCCATTTATTTTGTAGATGCAAAGTAGCAAAAGAAAACAAGATTGAGGAAATGGAATTGGGATGAGTTCTATTAATTTGATGGGTGAGATGCAATTACATCTATGCAATCACTGCACGTGGGGGTGAGATAGATTAGAGAAAAACAATTTGTTTTTTATATTGAAAATGAATTCTCTCTGCAGAATTAAATCAATTATTCCCATGTTCGTCACCATTCCCTCAAAGTCCACATTATGTACCCAACAGATAAGCCGTGAATGGTTCAATATGTCATCTCAATTCTATTATGAAACATAAGACTAACATCTCACTTGCCACATAAACTATACTTTTTCCCTTGTATTTGTAATTTTGTATGCAAATTCACATGCCTTTGCTTTGACCTTACATTCTTTAGTCCCACCATTCTTATATTAACGCACATGCATGTTGGTGAAGTCCTTTTTATTTGTCTTACAACTCTAATAATACTATGTGGCTATGTGCCCATTCTTTTCTCTATCAGATATGACTTATACTTTAGCAACGAACATTACCAAAGACGTGACTCGTTTTTTCAGAGTTTCCGGAGAAAGCTAAGTGTACGGTATTGATCTCACACGTTGTTACTATTCATGTGTGCACTTTGGCTTGAATGGGCGAAAAAGTAAATTTATTCGCATTTAATGCCTTTCTTGTTCCGGCCTTTGTTTTATTGGGGTCCGTTTTTGTGCCTTATCTTTGTATTGCTTTAGTTTCTTAGTTTTCCTTAATCCACTGTACTGTGAGCCCGTTTTGGTTAAATCCTCCCACAACACGTACTACAGTGCCACATGCACCGCCAACTCATGCTTGTCCTGTTTTGATTAGTTAATCTACTACCCACTCTGTTTTACTTTATGTGACGGTTTGAATTGGGATGGAGTTTAAGAAAAATATGAAATTATCGAAATCATAGATTTAAAATTTGAGATTTATGGCCCTAAACATGTGATTATTATAGCTTTTCATTAAGAGAGACAAGAAATGCTAAGTTACTTGTTTCTAAATGTAGAACTGTGTTATTCTTTTTGAATATTTCCATCGGGATCTCTGCTCTAAGGCTGGACATATATCGGATAAAATCGATAGTCCGAAATTGATAAAAGTTTATTGGATTATTAATATCGGGTTATTGAGCTAATGATTAGGTAACAATTTTGTGTTATTTGACAATTAGATTATCAGTTCGGGTCTCGGTTTGCCTAATTTTATTAACGATTTAGCCGATAATTTAATAACTTTATCAAAATTATAATTGTACCCTTAGGTATATCAATCCACCTTAGGGCTTCATTTTCCATTAGTACTATGTTTGGACTTCTTAATATTTTTATGGTGTAATTGCTAGTTGTTCCAACTGTGTTTTGACAATTGTTGATTTAGTGCATTTTACGGTATCAATATGTTTAATGTTTCTTTTAAACAATTGAACATTGTTAGATTTGATGAAAAAACAAATAATGAGTTCTTGAGTCATTGTCTTGGTAGGATACAAATAAATACGGGAAAGTCATCATTTTTCATTTCATAATCTCATTGATGTTGAGGACTCAAGTTCAATGTTAGTGGAGGCAAAAATACTAGATAATTTCCTCACATTTGTCCGAGCTTTGGTGGAGAATTACTCTGTACTTGTGCTAAAAAAAAGTTTTTAGTGGCAATACATTTCCTCTTTAGCGGCACTAAATATTGCCGCTAAAACCTTTACCGACAATTGTTAATTTGCCGTTGAGTGCAGGATCGCTAAAGGCTTTAGCAGCAATTCTACAGAGTGCTGGTAAAGATATCAATTATGGCCGCTAAAAGTCCTTACCTTTTTAGTGGCAATTAAAATGGCCATTAAAACTCCGTAAGAAACGTGCTACCTTGTACATTCAACAGCCTTTATTATTGTCAGTAAAGACCAATTATATGCTGGTAAATGGGACTTGTTTTAGCGGCAAATGTAATGGCTAATAAAACCACTCTTATATTAGCCTTTATTTATGTCTTCTCTGGCTTTTGTTATAGCCGAAAAATTTAATAAATATACAATAAATTGTAATAAAACATGCTAGTATTCTTCCTTAAAATCATAATGTACTTCATTAAATCCACAATAAACATATACAAATTCTAATCCATCGTTACAAAGTGTCAACAACCTAAGAAGAAATTAAACCATTTGAATCAAATGTCATTTCAAGTCTAACAAAAATCTCTCTTCAAACTCTTATATCATATAGAATTCTTCCACATGAAATTTCAGTTTTATGATTCAATTGCGCGCCAAAAAGATAGTCTAAGTTGCACCAAATCAAGTTGCATTCAAGAACTCATCCAACTTACAGCTCAAATCTTCATTGATATATTGTAGCTTTCAACTAATCTTTGAAGTGTCTCACGAGACTATAATTATACTTCAGAAGCAGTCAAAAAGAGCTTCAGATAATGAACACAGCCACTCTCAGCGTAAATTACCAGTTATTCGCATTGGACAACCATGTTTGAAGCTAAAATAATCCAGAAGCAGCCATAGCCCAAAAGAAAGCAACGTCCATGATTCTTGTTAAAGGAATAGATGCACCGGATTCTTCTATAGAAACGAAGGTAGGCATATATGCATCTTGTATAGTTTAAGTATTTCCTTCACATAATGAAAAATAAACTTCTCTAAGTAACTCAAATAACATTAAACAAGCAGAGTTATAGAACACGACAATGACTGGCTACTATACATATGTAAAGTACATTCGAAGAAACTTTTTATAATGACGAAAAGCCAAGAGATAGTCTTGGTGTTTTTGTGTGACTTAATATATACTTGAAAACTAGCACAGCGAGGAAGAAATAGTAACCATAATGTTTGTGTACAAACTTAGAGAAATCGAAATAAACTATCAGATCAAGTCATTTAGTTAATGTAGCATGTTGAGCCTATGGTGATCAAGCTGACCTTTAGTGCTATTACATAGCCAAATTCTGTATGATAGATATCATGATTTGCACTTAAAAAATTAATTTGAAGGATGTATATAATAGATATTGTAGTAGAATGTAAGAATTACTTGACTCTATTCAGCATCTGCACGTTTCAAATCCAGTTTAATTTTTTATCCAAAAGCCGCATTCAACACTGTGAGAAGGCACGGGAGAAAATATGTTATTGATATTGGATGATAAATACAATACAAGAGGTCCCTATTTATAGCTGTACACTGCAAGGAGATATTACTCATCTTCCAATGTGGGACAAGACTACACTATACATATCTGTAAACTAGCACTCCCCCTCAAGCCGGTGCATACACATCATATGTACCGAACTTGTTACACATGTAACTAATACGAGAACCAATAAGAGACTTAGTGAAAATATCTGCTAGTTGATCATTCGACTTTACAAACTTTGTAACAATATCTCCTGAAAGTACTTTTTCTCTGACAAAGTGACAGTCGATCTCAATGTGTTTAGTCCTCTCATGGAACACCGGATTTGTCGCAATATGAAGAGCAACTTAGTTATCACACACTAGTTCCATCTTGCTGATTTCTCCGAACTTTAACTCCTTGAGCAACTGCTTGACCCAAACTAACTCACACGTCACCATAGCCATAGCCCGATATTCGGCTTCGGCGCTAGATCGAGCAACTACATTCTGTTTCTTGCTCTTCCACGAGACCAAGTTACCTCCTACTAGAACACAATATCCAGACGTAGAACGTCTATCAAAAGGTGATCCTGCCCAATCAGCATCTGTGTACCCCAACAATCTGCTCGTTGCCTCGATTCTCGAATAGTAATCCTTTGCCTGGAGCTGACTTTATATACCGAAGAATGCGAACAATTTCATCCCAGTGATTATCATAGGGAGAATCCATAAACTGACTTACAACACTCACCGGAAAAGAAATGTCAGGTCTAGTCACTGTGAGGTAATTCAATTTGCCAACCAACCTCCTATATCTCGTAGGGTCTCTAAGAGGATCCCCCTGTCCAGGTAGAAGCTTAGCATTCGGATCCATAGGAGAGTCAATAGGTCTGCAACCCATCATTCCAGTCTCCTCAAGAATGTCTAAGGCATACTTTCGCTGTGAAATAACAATACCCGAACTAGACTGAGCGACCTCAATACCTAAAAAATACTTCAATCTGCCCAGATCCTTAGTCTGGAAGTGCAGAAAGATATGTTGCTTCAGATTAGTAATACCATCCTGATCATTACCAGTAGTAATAATAATATCATCAACATAAACCACTAGATAAATACACAGATTAGGAGCAGAATGCCGATAAAACACAGAGTGATCAGCCTCACTACGTGTCATGCCGAACTCCTGAATAATTGTGCTGAACTTACCAAACCAAGCTCGAGGGGACTGTTTCAAACCATATAGTGACCTGCGCAATCTGCAGACACAACCATTAAACTTCCCCTGAGCAACAAAACCAGGTGGTTGCTCCATATAAACTTCTTCCTCAAGATCACCGTGGAGAAAAGCATTCTTAATGTCTAACTGATAAAGAGGCCAATGACGTACAACAACCATGGACAAAAGAGACGAATAGATGCTACTTTAGCCACGGGAGAGAAAGTATCACTATAATCAAGCCCAAAAATCTGAGTATATCCTTTTGCAATAAGACGAGCCTTAAGCCGATCAATCTGGCCATCCGGGCCGACTTTGACTGCATAAACCCAACGACAACCAACAGTAGACTTACCAGCAGGAAGAGGAACAAGCTCCCAAGTGCCACTCGCATGTAAAGCAGACATCTCATCAATCATAGCATGTCGCCATCCTGGATGAGATAGTGCCTCACCTGTAGACTTAGGGATATAAACAGTGGACAAAGAAGATATAAAAGCATAATGAGGTGACGACAGACGATGATAACTTAAACCGACATAGTGGGGATTAGGATTAAGTGAGAATCATACACCTTTGTGGAGTGCAATTGGTTGACTAAGAGGAGACAAGTCCGCAGTAGGTGCAGAATCTGATGCAGGGCGTGAATCACCTGGGCCTGATGCTGAATGTGGATGACGGTGATAAGTCAAGAGTGGTGGAGCTGCAGAAGGTTGAACTGGATTATATGGAGGAACTGGAGCTATAGGTGGTGGAGCTACAACCGGAGCTGTAGGTGGTGGAGCTACAACCGGAGCTGTAGGTGGTGGAACTACAACTGGAGTTGTAGGTGGTGGAGTTGGAGTGACTGAATCTCCAAAAAATAAAATTGGTAGTACCTCAGAAATATCTAAGTTATGACCTGAACCTGTGAAGTATGATTGGGTTTCAAAGAAGGTAACATCAGCGGACATAAGGTACCGCTGGAGGTCAGGAGAGTAGCATCGATACCCCTTTTGTGTTCTCGAAAAACCCAGAAATACGCACTTAAGAGCACGAGGAGCTAACTTATCTGTTCCTGGAGTAAGGTTATGGACAATACAAGCGCTTCCAAAGATACGGGGTGGAAGAGAGAACAAAGGTAAGTGGGAAAACATGAGAGAGAATGGAACTAGGTTCTGGATAGCTGAAGATGGCATACGATTAATAAGATAACAAGATGTAATAACTGCATCCCCCCAAAAACGCAACGGAGCATGAGATTGTATGAGTATGGTACGAGCAATTTCAATAAGATGTCTATTCTTTCTTTCAGCTACCCTATTTTGTTGAGATGTGTACGGACAAGATGTTTGATGAATAATCCCATGAGATTTCATAAACTACTGAAATGGGGAAGACAAATACTCTCGGGCATTATCACTACGAAATGTGCAAATAGAAACCCCAAATTGATTTTGAATTTCAGCGTGGAAGGTCTGGAAAATAGAAAACAACTTAGATCGATTTTTTATCAAAAATATCCAAGTACACCTGGAATAATCATCAATGAAACTGACAAAGTAGCGGAATCCCAAGATGGAACTGACCCGACTAGGACCCCAAACATCTGAATGGACTAAAGTAAAATGTGACTCTGCTCGATTATCAAGACGCCGAGGAAAATGGGAGTGGGTATGCTTACCGAGCTGACATGACTCACACTCTAGAGCTGACAAGTGAGATAAACCAGATACCATTTTCTAAAGTTTTGACAAACTGGGATGTCCCAACCGTTTATGTAATAAATCTGGTAAATCAGTAACAAGACAAGTTGTAGAAGGAAGACAAGATGTGAGTCCATGTGATTTAGCAAGGATAAGGTAATAAAGTCCGTTTGATTCACGCCCAGTACCAATGATCCACCCCGTACTGCGTTCCTGTATAAAAAAATGGTCATCAAGAAATAAAACAACGCATTTAAGTAATTTGGCTAAGAGACTAACAGCTATGAGATTAAAAGGACTATTGGGAACATAAAGGACTGAATCTAAAGGTAAGGAAGGAAGTGGGGATGCTTGACCTATTGCAGTTGCCATAGTTTGAGACCCATTGGCCATTGTGACTTTTGGAAGAGATTGAGAATACGAAATAGTAGTAAAAAGAGATTTGTTACCAGAAATATGATCTGATACACCTGAATCAATGACCCAAGACTCAAAGGATGAAGATTGGGAGAAACAAGTCACGCTATTACCTGTTTGAACAACAGAAGCTATCTCAGAAGATGTTTGTTTACATGCTTTATACTGAACGACCTCAATATACTCTGCTAAAGAAACCATCCAACTATTCAAAGCATTGATTCCCATGTCGCTACAATTTGTAGTAGTAGGGTTAACTTGAAATAGTGGAAATAAGTAACTCCTGTGAGAAAACTGGAGAAATAACTTGAAAAACACTGTTTACAGCAGGAAAACAGAACACTGTTCTATGCCGGAAACACTGTTCACTGATAATAGGCTATAATTACATATTTTAGTCGCTTATTACACTCCAATTTACTGTACTTTAATTGAGTTTGATCTTTAATCGCTAGTGTTTTGTACTAATTGTGTGTTTTATGCCTTGTAGGAGTGATTCCGAGCTATGTAGATGTTATGGAATGAATTCAAGTGATTTGGAGCTTTGAAATTTGAGTAAAAGCCCAAGAAATTAAGTCGGGATCGTGTTCGGGGATCAACGGATGACAGTTAAGAACGAACGAAGAATCGAGTAGGCATATTGCGCACTATCTAGTAACATGCTCATAACTTTTCGCTAAGAACTCTATTTGAGCTCCACAATATATGGTTGGAAAGCTAATTCAAAGGGCTACAACTTTCATGTAAATTCCAAACAGAACAGGGTGAAAGATGTACGACAAGTGCGCGACCGCGGATGTGAGGCAGAAACTAGCCAAAATCCGCGGTTGAATCCGCGGCCGCGAATGTCCTGACCTGGAAGGAGAGGGTATAATTGTTTGGGCCTGACCCTACTTAGCATATATACATGGAAAAATGGTATTTTGAGGACTTTTGACATATTTTTGACACAATTTAGACCCAAGGAGGCTAAGGAGACTGGGAATTCGACCTAAGGAGGCAAGAACACACTAGGAGCAAGGCGGAGAGTTCTTCTACGAGTTTCTCACTTCCTTCTTCCTATTTCTATTATTGGTTATGAATTCTAATATTGTAGTTATGCATACTACTATGAATAGCTAATTTGTTATCTAGGGTTTTAATGGAACCTTTTGTAGGATAAATTCTTGTTATGTTTTAATATAATTTAGCCTTTGAATTTATCTATTTGTTCAACTACGTGTTTATTTCAGTTGATTGAATGACCATCGATTGACTGTGCCTATTTATTATGTGTTGCTTGAGAAAGGATACATATTTAGGTGGTTGTTGAACAACGTCACTCCTAACGTATGTGAGAAATCAATACAGTGGGTTTAAAGGTAGGTTTAGAAATAACAAAGCCTTGACATGGTCATAGTGAGCGGTTCGATGAAGCCAACTAGCGTAGTTCGAGAGAATATGCCTAGTAAATTATTGTAATTGCTCGAGAGAGAATTACGACACCTAAAGTGCTCATGATCGGTAGAGAATACATAGGCGAAATTGCAGGGAACATAGAGGGAAGGATTCCGACAATTGGGAAAATCATAACTCTAGACCTCCTTAATTTAGTCTCCAACCCTTTGTCTCGTTAGTTGATAATTTTACCACTTTCTAGTATTTTCTTGTTAATTAGTTAGAAATATAAATCTCAATCTTTATAATTTAGAAAATTGTTCAAACTTGTCTTCTTAGTGATATTAAACAGCTATAGCTAAGCCTTAGTTCTCTGTAGGATTCGACTCCGGACTTTTAGACTGGATTATATTTGCAGCGACAACTGATCCTTTTTAGGACTAGAGTTGGGCGTGATCAAATTTTGGCACCATTGACGGGGAACTAACTGTGTAGCTGTAGGTGTACATATCTCTAGGTTGCAAGTTTGAACTTTTATTTTTGTTTTCTTGTATTTGATTATCTTATTTTTTTAATTTTTTGTTTTTGACTTGAGAGACATGGTATATTGGAATTATGAGAGTTTTGATGTTGGTAATTCTACTTTTGATCCTCCTTATGCATATTGTAGAGGAAACCGCCCATTGCAAAATTATCAAAATATTTTCGAGAGTGAGTTATGTGTACCAACTCAATCTTATGTGTGGAATGTGTGTGATATGTGTGGTGGTCAAGATGGTCACTTTTATGGTTGTGCTTATTCTTCTTATCTTCGCCCAACCCCTTACTATGATGGTTCTTCTTTTTCTTGTGAAGTTAATAGGAACAAAGAACCCAGTGATGATGACCTGAAAGAGATCAAGGATATGCTAAAGTGCTTTGTGGAACAAAATAATGAGAAACAACTTCACATACAAAGGCAAGATGCTGCTATTCGCAACCTGGAGGCACAAGTGCGTCAATTAGTTGAAGCATTTAATGCTCAACCAGCTGATATTGTGGATAGTAGCCAAAATGAGCTTGTATTAGATGCAAAAATTGAGGTGCTAAGGGAGGAGGATAGAGTAGAACACCAACAATCAATTGAACTAGATTTTGAGGATGTCGATGTTGTAGAAGAGATACTAGAGTCATCCAAGGAAGTTGAGGATATAAATTTAGTTGACTCAAGCGTGATTGGTATTGAGGATGTCGAAAATCTTGAAGTACATGTATTTGAGCGTGTTGGACCTCATTCCAAACACTTCTCTACATTATGTTCAGACGGTGAAATGGTAATGGATTTTTACGAGCATAAAAAGTAGTCCAGGGAAGAGGTAGATGAGCCTTATATTTTAAAATTTTCAAGGCCGTCTAGGCAAGGTGAGACTCCTCGGTGGAGAGCCAAAAAGTGGATGAGAATTCATTTAATTTTTGGCTTGCAACAATTTGTATCGCCTCAAGAGCATGATCATAGAGCAGAATCAAAACTTGGAGTCCAATTCATAAGTTCAAGGTGGAGACAAAAAGTAGTTTTCATCGTGCCGTGACGTTAAATCAAGCGCTTGTTGGGAGGAAACCCAGCTTTATTTTTTAAATTTTTTTTTTATTTTTTTATTATTATAGTATTATTTTTGTAGTGTCGATTTTTGATTTTTTAAGAGCATGGAACGCAAAGCCATTGAAAGAATGCAACAGCAAACCAGATAATTGGAACTAAGTGTGAGGTACCCGCACAAAGGACTATGCCTGGGAGAAGTCTGAGTACCCCATGAGATGCTAGTGCGTTGGCCTTCCAGGGAGTTTCTTTTACCTTCTTGTATGTATGGGTGTGCATTGGGGACAATGCACAATTTTAAGTGTGGGGTGAGGAGATTGTTTGGGTGACTTTCCATGCTATTTTAGTTGTGTTAGTTTAATTGAATAATTTTTTTTATTTTTACAAAAATAGAAAAGATTGGGCTTTTTCCGACGATGGATCTATTAGATATTTTTCTTGAGGGATTTAAGTCGAAAGGAAAAAGATAAAAAGATTTTTTTTGTAGGTAGTGTAGTAATTTCCCCTTGGTTTTTCTTTGTGCCGCGGTTCTTTTCTAAGGGTTTTGTTTGAACCGGATGTAGCTAGTTTTATTTTTTTAGAAATATGAGCTATTGTGTTGTGTTTTGAATTGAAGCAATATCTCTTGACTTTATTATGCCTTGATAATAGTGAGTACTTTGGTTGTGACACTTAGGCTCAGTTGTTTACTTTTGTATAATTACCTTAAATTGTATGATTTTAAATTTGCTTAACTGCTTTGACTAGAGTGTCTTGATGAATCCAAGCCTGAGTGAGTTATGTGCCATGTGTGTGAGGTTTGGGTGTTATTCTGTGCATTACATTTGATGCTTAGAACTTGTCCCGTATGTTTACAAAGCGAAATAGTGGTTTTGTTCAGTCTTGGAAGTGATATAGGCATTTCTTTGTAGCCATATATATATTTTACCCGCCTAATTGTTATGTATCATAGTTAACCCATTTGAGCCTGTAATCCTGTTTCTTTGGCAACAACATTACAAGCCTTACCCATTTGTTTGAATTAATCATCTATTTGAACCTTCTAACCTCTTATGAGCACTTGAATTATTATGAACTATGTAAAAGTTAAAGTGTGGTGCGGATAGTTTGGCTTTTGAATGAAACTAATGAAATAAGGAGAAAGGTGCACTGTTTTGAAAAAGTAAGAGCCACTTGAATTGAAAAAGAAAGAAAAGAAAAAAAAATAGTTGTATTGCTGTGGAAAAAAAAAATTCTTGATAAGTGGTAATTCTTGATGTAATTGTGCTTGAAGAAGTATGGGGTAATATACATTGATGTGAAGGTGGAGTTTGGTTTGACATAAGTATGGGGTTTGAATGTTAAAGTATATGTATTAGAGTGCTTAGGGAGGTGTAGTCACTCTCATATCTAAATATATCCTACCCGTCCCGCAGCCTACATTACAACCAAATAAAGTCCTACTTGATCCTAGACTGAATGAGTTCGATTAGTAGAGTAGTACACTACGGACAAGCCTATGGTGCATCTTTTGTGGCATATGAATGTTATTTCTGAGAGTGAGCGAATTCTTTCTATCTTGAGTTCCTAAGTGTTCTTAAATTTTATTGTGTGGAACTACTCTCTTTTGTTGTGTGAGGGCACTTGATTCATGAAGGAAAGGTAATGTCAATGACCTCTATGTTAGAGTAAGTGGGTGAGTTGTGAATAATGCGTGGTACTTGTAAGTCAAATCTTGAGGTGAAGATGTTACGCTTTTGTGCTTAGTCTATTTTAAGTATTCTTGGTGTGATGAGTTAGGAGAATTGTTTCAAAAGGTCGTGTCTATATAAAATATAGTTTGATTACTCGAAGACGAGCAATGGTTTAAGTGTGGGGTATTGATAATAGGCTATAATTACGTATTTTAGTCGCTTATTACACTCCAATTTACTGCACTTTAATTGAGTTTGAGCTTTAATCACTTGTGTTTTGCACTAATTGTGTATTTTATGCTTTGTAGGAGTGATTCCGAGCTATGTAGATGTTATGGAATGAATTCAAGTGATTTGGAGCTTTGAACTCTGAGTAAAAGCCCAAGGAATTAAGTCGGGATCGTGTTCAGGGATAAACGGATGACAGTTAAGAACGAACGAAGAATCGAGTAGGCATATTGCGCACTATCTAGTAACATGCACATAACTTTTCGCTCAGAACTCTATTTGAGCTCCACAATATATGGTTGGAAAGCTAATTCAAAGGGCTACAACTTTCATGTAAATTCCAAATAGAACAGGGTGAAAAATGCATGACAAGTGTGCGGCCGCGGATGTGAGGCAGAAACTGGCCAAAATCCGCGGCCAAATCCGCGGTTGAATCCGCGGCCGCGGACGTCCTGACCTGGAAAA
The DNA here is from genome assembly GCF_000390325.3 of Nicotiana tomentosiformis. Classification (NCBI taxonomy): domain Eukaryota; kingdom Viridiplantae; phylum Streptophyta; class Magnoliopsida; order Solanales; family Solanaceae; genus Nicotiana; species Nicotiana tomentosiformis. The sequence goes on from NC_090819.1 coordinate 115,891,425, forward strand.
GTGTCCTTTTTCGCGTAGGAGATGGTATAATTGTTTGGGCCCGACCCTACTTGGTATATATATATATATATATATATATATATATATATATATGGAAAAATAGTATTTTGAGGACGTTTGACATATTTTTGACACAATTTAGACCTAAGGAGGCTAAGGAGACTGGGATTCGACCTAAGGAGGCAAGAACACACTAGGAGCAAGGCGGAGAGTTCTTCTACGAGTTTCTCACTTCCTTCTTCCTATTTCTATTATTGGTTATGAATTCTAATATTGTAGTTATGCATACTACTATGAATAGCTAATTTGTTATCTAGGGTTTTGATGGAACCTTTTGTAGGATAAATTCTTGTTATGTTTTAATATAATTTAGCCTTTGAATTTATCTATTTGTTCAACTACGTATTTATTTCAGTTGACTGAATGGCCATCGATTGATTGTGCCTATTTATTATGTGTTGCTTGAGAAAGGATACATATTTAGGTGGTTGTTGAACAACGTCACTCCTAACGTATGTGAGAAATCAATACAGTGGGTTTAAAGGTAGGTTTAGTAATAACAAAGCCTTGACGTGGTCATAGTGAGCGGTTCGATGAAGCCAACTAGTGTAGTTCGAGAGAATATGCCTAGTAAATTGTTGTAGTTGCTCGAGAAAGAATTACGGCACCTAAAGTGCTCATAATCAATAGAGAATACATAGGCGAAGTTGCAGGGAACATAGCGAAAAAGATTCCGACAATTGGGGAAATCATAACTCTAGACCTCCTTAATTTAGTCTCCAACCCTTTGTCTCGTTAGTTGATAATTTTACCACTTTCTAATATTTTCTAGTTAATTAGTTAGAAATATAAATCTAAATCTTTATAATTTAGAAAATTGTTCAAACTTGTCTTCTTAGTGATATTAAACAGCTATAGCTAAGCCTTAGTTCTCTGTGGGATTCGACTCCGGACTTTTAGACCGAATTATATTTGCAGCGACCGCTTATCCTTTTTAGGACTAGAGTTAGGCGTGATCATTCACGCCGAAAATACTGTAGCTCGCTGGAAAATTCCAAAGTTATCGAAATTTGTTGTAACCAGGATGGATAGACTCGGAATTCCTTTGCGAGCAAGCTGTCCTGAAGAAATGTTTTCAAAAAAATGGCCGGGAAGGTCACTATTCACGTCAGAAAAATATAAAAGTGGTCAAAATTTGATTTGAATTAGATGGGTAGGCTCAGAATTTTGAGGAGAGCACAATGTCCTGAAGAAGTTTCGCGAAAAAATGGCCGAAAAGTGGACGGAACCCTCGCCGGAAAAGTTGTTGTTGCCGGCGCGTGGAGGAGCGTGGCGACTTTTCTGCAAGATAAAATTTCAGGGGTTGGTCGTCGGAGGGTGATCTACCTCGTGGTGGTATTGGTTATAGTACAACACCGACAGAAAGTGACTTTCACTTAGACAAGCCTTAGGTCACCGGAAAAATTGCACGATGACTAAGTTCTTTCTTCTCGGTTAACGCTAAAATGACGGACATCGATCTTTTCTTACTAATGCTATGATACCATGTGAGAAGGCACGAGAGAAAATATGTTATTGATATTAGATGATAAATACAATACAAGAGGTCCCTATTTATAGCTATACACTACAAGGAGATATTACTCCTCTTCCAATGTGAGACAAGACTACACTATTCATATCTATAAACTAACAAACACATAAGAACGTATAAGCTGCAAAACACCAACAAGAAGCAATTTTTTCACCACAAGAACATAACATAACCAAGTAATTGAAAACAACAAATCAGGTTCAACGTCAAGTAAAGAGTGCTTCTCATAAATGACTCAAAGAAAGAAACTTACTACAAGAGATTTGGAAGGCAACAACGGAGAGCAAGGCTTTGTTAGCTTTTCTTTCGAATAGAATTTGACTAAAGTGCTTAAATAATATGAAAGACTCAAGCACAATAATAAAATAAGAATAGAAGTAGAATGTATTGGTATAAATTAAAAGTCAGTATAAAACGAGAAGATGTAAACATCATTGGAATGTCATGTTACTAGCTGCTGAATTAGTAACATATAGTAGCTTATAGCACTTGTATGCAGCTAATTCTACCAATTAATGCACCAACAAGGAAATCAAATACACGGGTCAGAAATATTAGGTCGATAAAAGGAGAACGAGAAGGCACCGGGACAGAACTAAATCTTGATATGGCAAATGTCTTCCTTCAAACATCCATCGCAAATATCCCAATAGAAAATCTTGACCTCATAGATTCATGGCTAAGGAACAAAGAGATAACAGGTGCTGCAGGAACAAAAATAATCATTTACCATGTGAATGTAATCACTACAAATTATACGCATTCTTAGTGTTTGCATGAATACAAGGCATAATAGATAAAAATCTAAATAAAAGTATACTTTGAATTAGTCATCCCAGCCACACGATAATAGCACGGTACATCCCAGACATTGAGTTCTTTATTTAGGCAATAAAATCTTCATGTTTAATAGAGGTGAAAATAAAAAATAAAAGCTTATTAATTGTGAAAAAATATCTAGAACTGTAAGGTAGCACGAAACTTAATAGGAACAAACAGTTGTATGTCGATCTAACTTGACTCTAGTGATTCCAAAACTGTATCCACCTCACTCTAAAAGCTCTTAAGTTATCACCTTTGTCAAACACCTAAATACAAAAAAAGAAAAATCACAACAACATAGAAGTCAGAACCTAAGACAAGAAAATATAAGCAAAAGTACTATTTAATAAGCTAAAATATAAAGAAAATGTTTGTACCTTTATTGTACCAATTAATTTCCTATCTTTGTCTCATTTTCTCCAATTTTCACCTCTAAACGAAGAAGTTCATCCTATCTCCGCTTATGCTATAGACGTTACAGCTCCTTTGTCTCATTATACATATATTCTTAGAAACCGCATGATTTGCTGATATAATTTCTCATTACAGATTTCATTCGACCTTTATTTCTCTGTTTGGGATAATAGATTCATGTTCAAATGAAAATATTGATGAAGAATAACAACATAACTTAACAGCCTAATTAAACTCAGAGGTAATTCTATTGTTCTTCAAAATTTAACATGTAAAGCGAGTCTAACCTAACTCATAAACAAAGGAATTAAAACTAATACGAATGTGTCAAAATGATATCTCATCTTTTAAAGATTTAAAGACTACTTATAAATAATCACTACAAGAAAGTAATGATACGACGACATTTATTAGTGACATTTAAAATAAATGTCGGAAAAAATTGAAGTTCTTGACATTTACGACAAAATATCATAAAAATAACAACATTTTTGACAAAATGTAGTAAAAATAACGACATTTGAATCAAAGTGTTGTAAAAATAATGACATTTGATACAAAATATCGTAAAAACAATGACATTTTGTATCAAATGTCATAAAAACAATAACATTTGATACAAAATATAAAAAAGATTGTGACTTTTATTTTAAATGTCATATTATTAGTCGTTAATTGCCAACGTTTACATTAATGTTGGAAATTTCCCTATATTTTCTATTTGTAAATCATTCTTTGTCTAGAAGCAAAAAAATTATTATTTTTATTTAATACTATAATTTTTTAGTATTGTGATAAGTACACACAGAATAGATGAGTTCTCTTATTGTTAATCAATATTTTAAAAGGCTTTTCGGGACTCGCCGGCCTTTGGGTGTGGCACTTGTAAAATGGCATGAGGTTCATGTGTAGAATTTAGTTTTGTGAGGCTTACACTCCACGTGCCTAATTCAAATTGTGCCCTATTGTTCAATGCTTGGATGACCAAATAGTTCCTATGCAAATTATGCGTTAAATTTCGTAATTATTAGCATTATTGACCCTCAAGAATACTTTAACAAATGAATGATAAAGTTCTATTGATATTTTTTAACAAGATGAAGATTGGGATTAACTCAAATAACAAAGTCATGAGTATTCCATATTTTCTAAGTGGGAACATCATAGTGAATATTATTTGAACATTTCTTCTGAAAATATACATATATACAAAATATATATCTTCACTTACAATTGGTCTCTATTTCTTAGTTTTGTGTCTCTAAAAATATTAGAATTTTATTATTTTATAATTTGAAAGTAATTATGTATTTATTTATGAAGGAGTAAAATTTTAAATTACTATAATATAATTTATTGATTATTATTTACTTTTATAAAGGTAATTGTGTATAGTTGATAATATTCTTAAAAAAATTATTATTTATTTAAAAGTTAAGATATTATATTTGATTTGTATTTCACAATAATTTTAACACCATTGCATTATTTATACTTGCAAAAACATGTTAGATATTTTATTTTCTATGAGTTTTTTTTAATCTTTTTAAACTTTTAATGTACTTTCTATTGTTCTCATTATTATACTATTTTGTAAATTTAAAAAATTAAAATATTACATTTAGTCAATAATATTACTAGTACTTGTTAAAAGTTGAATTTAAAAATAAAGTAAATAAAATAAAAACAATCTATAAACGGAGACCAAAAGTCAGCGAATTGGTAAAGCCCCGCAAACGGCCAAAGACCTAAGATGTTGGGGATTCTTAAATTGGCTCAATATTTTAGCAAACCCATTCTAATTTTAGTCAAATTTGATTTCTATCTATTGGAAGAACATTGATATAGGGTTCAGACTCTTGGTGAGGCTTTTGCAGGTTCTTATCTATCTTCTGTTTAACTTAATACTATGTAAATCTAATTCTTTGTACTGTGTTAGTTAAAAGAAAGTATTTTTGTGTTTTGAAGTGCTTACTAGATTTTCTACTTTTCTAGTTATTTAGGCTCTTTTAAGTTTGTTTGCAGAGTATATTTGAACTTTCTGTAAAAACTCTTTACACTGTCGTAAATCTTATCTGAAGTTCTAAGTGTATCTATTGATGGTGTAAAACATATTCACACTAGATTAAGTTCAAGGAGAATTACTGAAGTTGATTCTTTGATGCTATATGTATAGGTTATATTCTTAATGGATAAGAGTTGGATAAACGTATTGAATAGGAACAATCCTTTTTATGAGATCGGAGCCAAAGAGTTTATTCATTTTGCGTCATTGGATAGGCCTAATGTATCTGAAATCTTGTGTCCATGTCGAAAGTGTCGTAATATGAAATTTGTGTCAAAAGATTTGATTGTCGAACACATAGGGGTTGATGGGTTTCTAATTAGTTACACTACTTGAATTTTTCATGGTGAGATGTCATATTCATCAATGTCTACTAATCAGTCAGATAAAGGTGATGAAATACAAGCCTTGGTACATGATGCTTTTGGAGTTCCTCCTACTAGTGACTTTGTTGATATGGACATTAGTGGTAATGGATTTGGTGGGTCAAATCAACATGGGAAGGGGTTTGATAAGAAGACTGAAACATTTTTTAACTTATTAAAAGAAGCTTGAGTGTGAATTATACCCTGGAAGCAAATATTCACTGCTTTCTTTTCTTGTTTGTTTATTGCATCTAAAGTTTCTCAATGGGTGGAGTAACAATTTATTTTCCATGTTGCTAGAGTTGCTAAAAGATGTGTTTCCTGACCCAAGTCCTTTAATGATGCCAAGAAAATTATTAAAGATTTAGGACTTGAATATAAAAAAATACATGCATGTCCAAATGGTCGTATGATCTACTGGAATGGGATAAAAGATAGAACGGATTGTAAGTTTTGCAAAACTCCAAGGTACAACCTCAAAAATTCCAGCAAAGGTGTTTAGATACTTTCCATTGATACCAAGGCTTCAAAGGTTATTCATGTCATCTAAAACATCTACTCAAATGAGATGGCACGTTGAAGGTCGCACTAGAGATGGGGTAATGCGACACCCTGCTGATAGTATTGCTTGGAAATTTTTTGATGAATTGCATCCAAGTTTTTCTCAAGATCCTAGGAATGCTAGACTTGGGCTGGCTTCAGATGGCTTTAATCCTTTCAAGTTTATGGCTATCTCACATAGCACATGGCCAGTTATCTTGGTTCCATATAACTTGCCACCATATTATAGCCATTATATATAATTTTCTCAAGTGATATTATCTCTATCGTGGCATTTTATCAAACACCAAATAGGGTAATGAAATACCATGGTAAACTGTCAATAATCTTAATGAAATAATTCAATAAATTTCAAGTTCTTGGAATGCACGTCACCTGGTTGGTCCTAACAGTATCCATTTTCTTCTAGTTCCTTATCTGTAAGTGTGTAATAATTGAAGGGAAATGGTATATCCTTTTTGAGGTCAACAAAAGATAGACGCTCTGTAGTGAGAGTCTCAGCACCTGCATGAATAAGGGGATGATTAAGGTGTGCTTGGATACTTGGGTATTATCAAAACACAACATAAGAGAGTAGAAGGGGGAAAAGAAGTTCCATTTTGATTTATGACTGCTCCTGCGTGCATATCATTTGTGGCAGTGCCACCACTCAACCTCCCCTTAAAACGATCCACTTTTCAAACAAAGACCTATTTTTGAAAATCTCCATGATTTATAATTCTAAATATCTGCAATAGAACTCAATGAAATATAATAGTTCTAAATGTTATCTTCTTGTTACTTGTCAGATCTTTGGAGATAGTCTATCTTCAGTATATAAAAACCAGGCACACCATTATTAAGTTCATATATTGCAAAAAGGGTTGCATTTTTTATTTTTCATGGAAGAGACAAGGATTCAACAACATTTTACTGATATTTACAACTGCTACTAAAGTAATTCTATCCTTCATGCTTTGACCTTTAAACATAGCTGAAGATGGGGAAAGGAAAAGTCATTATTTTCAACTCCTGCTCTTGAGTTTGCATATCTGGAAAAGGTTTGCTGCGGCTCCAAACAGGATGTTTGCTCAAATCAGTCACTATGAGCATTTTTTTCAATCACTAGACACTAGGGTTGCTAATAAGAATCAATGTGGTAACAAGTGAATGGTGTATTAGACAATATGCTTTACGACAAACCCACTATGTCACAAGAGACGAGAAACTATAGGCAAGTATCAGACAATAACCACTAACCAGAGCACAAAGAGCTCAATTGAGAACTGTTCAGAAGAATCTTTAACTGTTAAATTCAGCTTTTGGGTTTGTCAGCAGTGCTCGATGTCTGAATTAAAACAGGCGAAAGAGGCAGAGAGCAGTTAAGCAAATCCAAATAAAATAAAATCAAGCAACTTGTCTATTTCTGAAAAGTCTTGGTAGAATATTCACCCAGTTCTCTAATTTAACAGCCAGCAGAAAATCTAACCATTCTAGCAGGAACCATCCATGAAGCTTCTCTAAAACTTACAGGGGGCAAAAAGTGTTACATAAACAGATCCTAGAAAGGTGCAGACAAGGTTATAAATTACAACATAGAACAGAGCAGTCCCGTTGATATAAAGTTGGAAGAGACTGTGCCTGCTTTACCAGGCATGTCGTTTCTAGACCTCCTTCCCACAAGCAAATGAACCTCTACCATCTTAAAACTAACCAGAAGTATAACCACAATAGTGAAATGTGCTCAGCTTCTTTCCTTTTCCTCTTTGATTTGTACGTAAGGAGTGCATCTATTGTCTGATTTCCATCTGATACACAGCTACCATAACAACAGCCAATAATAATAAGAAAACCATAATTTCCATTGACAGAAGAGTAGCAAAAAGTTTAAAGACAAGTACACAATAGTTATAAGATATTGATTATTCGAACATTAATGTATAAGCAACCTGAGAGCTAAAACTGGCCTCGGAATACCACAGCATTTTTTGAAACCTTTGAGCATTTTAGACTGATAAACATAGAGCGGCATCAAGGCCAGGAACATACAGCATAACCGCTTTAGGGATCAAAGGCTTGTTCTGCATGCAAAAAGAAAGAGGGAAAGAATTATCTAAATATATAGTAGTATATTATTTATATAATTATTTCTTATTATTGATAAATTTATTTTTTTATTGTCATTTAATTTTTAATAACTCGATTTCTTCCTCTAATTAATATAACTAAAATAGTTTTCTCTCAATCTTATTTTACTTTATTACTTAATTATATTTCTCTATTCATTAGTTAGTCACGTAACTATATCTAATAATCTAACTTATTGTTTATTTTCCTTACATAAATTATACTCTCTCCGTCCCAATTTATATGAAAGTGTTTGACTGGACATGGAGTTTATGAAATAAAGGAAGACTTTTGAAACTTTTAATCTTAAATAAATCATAGAAAATTGTGGTCTAGAAATCATCTCATTAATGATAAAAAGAAAAATCTAAAGTTGAATTGTTACCAAATATATAAAGTGACTTACTTAAAAAAAAGAAGTCACTTAAGTTGGGACGGAGGAAGTATGTTTTCTGGGTTCTCCCATTTCAGTTGTGATGCAATCAACGTTAAATTCATTTAATTTTCTGTACTTTATAAAACTAAGTTCTCATTTTTTTTAATTCCACATCCTCACTTGTCTAATTTTTAAAAAAACATGTTCATTATATATATATATATATATATATTAAGGCGATGTTGGGCCGCCCCTGAATATAAGCCAAATGTATTCACATTCATAATATATGACAGTAGAACCTTTGTAATTATATACGCATATATATATATATATATATATATATATATATATATATATATATATATATATATATATATATATATATATATAACATGAAAAGTTCCAAACCTGAGGGCCGTAAACGTCAAAGAAGGGTTTGTGTTTAGGGTCTTTGCTGGTCTTGTGTTGTTCGTCGGGCGTTTCTTCTGTTTTACTGTTCTGGCAACTCATTCTTCACTTTCACTTGTCAAACATTTCTGCTTTGCTAGAGAGTAACCTGGAGAGATTTGATTGACTAGTTGGAGGAAATGACTCTTAGCTTTTAGAACACATACTGTTACTTGGAGAATATCAGGAAACTCGTGGGTGAAATAATACAATCCCGGATTAATTATCCGGGATTAGTACGATCGTGCAATAACTAATTATGAGATTAATTATAGTATAATTTTCTCCCAACAAAACGTAAAATAAAATCTTCTTAAATTTAATCACTAATTATTCCTTATCCCTAGTAATAAACAAGCCCCAAGTGAGGTGATAGTGTACTCGAAGCAGGGGTGAACTTCAACAAAAGGTCTCGAGTTGTTTTTAGAGATACTTGTACCGGAACCAAAATGTGTGAAAAAAAACTTGGTGACCATTTTATATATAACACCCTTTTAAAGGGTGCTATATCTTAACGATCGTTTGCCCAGTTAAGTATAGCGCCCTTTTAAAAGACGTTATATATATATATAAAGCCCTTCTTTACCGCGCTATACATATTATGTGAGCCCACCAATAATTCTTCCGGGCTTAACTGGCATAACAATAATTCAAATGGGTATAACGCTCTTATTTAAGGGTGCTATACCTCAAAAAATTCGACCCCCCGGATTGGTTTTTGCCTTATTTAAAGACGTTAAGGATTTTGTAAAAATCCATTCAGAAATATTCTCAAGTTTTGTAAAATATTTCTTCGTTAAGTTGTTTTGTATTTTGTCATAATGTCTGAAGAGCGAAGAATTAGGGCTTCATTATATTTTGGGGGGAGGGGGGGGGGGGGAGGTTGTGATGGCGAATAACTCAGTAAGCTATAGTCTATCTCCACAACGTCATGTTAAGTTGCCACTTAAAATGAAGTACGATACATTGATATCGTTGTTATGTAAAAAAATAAGTGTGAGCAAATGTTCGGTGAATATTAAAGTAACCGGAGGATATCCGTATTCTGTGACTCCGCAAGGGGTTGCTTGTTATGCTGAGTTTAACATCGAAGACGATGAAACTCTGAGAGATTTTTTGAGGACTCCGGATGAATACCGGGAATTTATTGTGATAAAATTGTTAGAAATGTACGTCAAGGTTGAAGACGTTCGCAATAATGAGGTTGCGCATTGTAGGGATATCCCTCAATTATCGGGTGGTTATTTTGGAGTAGTTTTAGCCGAACAGGTTCCAGCTGAAAGAGTTTGTCCTGATCTAAACTTATCTCCACGGGCGAATAAGGAGCGAGGAAATAATTTCTCCCCTAGTTTACATAATCCACAAGCCGAGTGGTAAACTTCAATTTTTCTTTGTGTTACGATGTATATTTTTATGTATTGAATTTGTATTAACACTCATATATTTCACAGGGGGTACCGACCAGATATAAATTTTACAAGTTATGAACCAACGACCAGCTGGAATATGCCTAGTTTTGGTGTGTTGGATCATGATGGTCCATCCGGGAGTCATCATCAACAGGATAATGTGCATCATGGGATATCAACACATTATGATTTGTAAGTGAAAAAAGTTATATGTAAAGTTTGGACCAATTTGAGTAACTCATTATTTTATTAGTTGTGCAGTGAAAACGAGCAACATGATGGTCCTGTCCTTACCCAATTGCCTGAAGACGATATATTTAATCGGGATATGGCAGATGCGCAGAGTCAGGAAGAGAATCGTGATTATGACAACAATGCTGATGAGTCTGAAGATGACACACCCTTCCATGACGAGTGTGATGATGAGGAGGAAGAGAATGCTGAACCTGATTTGACTAGGGAGCATGCTCTACCTCCAGTTAGACCAAGATTGTACGAGTCCCACGTGTCATTTCATTCAAGGGAGATTCCCTACCTTGATCATTTGCCAAGTATGCCGGATGCGGATGCCCTCACAAGGGATATTGACGAAATTCGGACAGCAATGTGGGATGAATCTAGAACAATGGTGCTGTCAAAGGGCATGCTTTTTCCTGATAAAATGCACCTAAGCAGGGCGGTGAAAATGTACAGTGTAAAAGAGTGTCGTGAGATGATGGTGTGGGAGTCATCTCCGGATACAAGGTTATTTTCCGTAGATGGTTTACGGGTTGTAATTGGATTCTACGTGCGAGGAAGAAGAAAACAAATATGTGGGTTGTGGGTAAATACATTGGCACCCACAATTGTGAAATGGACACATTCGGTGGGAATCACTTTAATTTGGATGTTGACTTGATTTTTCTTGTCTTGATTCCACACATTGAAGTGTCCATAAGGTACAAGATCAAAAAGTGTATTACATCTGTCCACCAGGAATATGGGTGTACCATTACCAAAAGAAGAAAATTTCTCGGGCGCAAACGTGCATTTGAAATTGTTTATGGTAACTGGGATAAGTCATTTGCATCTCTACCTAGGTACATGGCCGCATTGCAACACTTTAACCCCGGTACTGTTGTTGAATGAAAGCTTGAGAGGATTTCGGGAATACCAGAACATATATTCAGATATGTGTTCTGGGCATTTAAGCCAACAATTGATGGTTTTGTGCATTGCCGGCCGGTAATATCCATCTACGGCACTCATGTCTATGAAAAGTATGATATTAAGTTGTTGATCGCCGTTGTAGTAGATGATAATGGAAGTATATTTCCCCTAACTTTTGCTATTTGTGCAAAAATGAAAGCCAAGAGACGTGGATGCTATTTTTGAACCACTTGAAGGAGCACGTTGTCAGACAACGTTTAGGTATTTGTCTAATATCTGATCGGCATGGCGGTATTTTAAGTTATGTACAACATTTGTTTGCATGGCAGGAACCGTATGCATACCACCGTTTATGTGTGAGGCACCTGAAGGCCAATTTCCAGAAGGCATATCCCAACAAGGACTTTCATGATTTAATGTGGATGGCTGCAACAGATCAACAAGAGTGTAAATTCAGGAGGCGCATGGAATAGATTAGGCAAGAAAATGAAGGAGCCTATCGTTGGTTGATGCGACATGAGCTTGACAAGTTGACATTACATGCGGATGGAGGCAGACGGTGGGGAATTCTGACTACTAATGTGTCAGAGTCTTTCAACGGGTTATTGAAGTCTACATGTGGATTTCCTGTCACTGTCATGGTGCGGATGTCATTCAAGCAGATGGCGGAGAGGTTTGTTGAAAGGGCTAGAGGTGCATCGTCATTGATGGAGAGGGGTGTTGAATTTATGCCAATACCAATGAAAAGATTTGTGAAATACAGGAGGCGAGCACATTGGCATTCATATTTACAGTATTGTAACGAGCAAAATATTTTTGAAGTTCGCACCGCTATCCATCAAAACCGGGGGAATAATACACACACCGTAAATGAAGCCAGAAGGTTATGCTCTTATGGGAAATGGTCCATCTACCACATGCCGTGCTCACATGCCATGAAGTGCTTTCAATATATAGGTTTCGCGGCAACCAGCTATGTTGACAAGGAATATAATGTTGCTGCATACTTAAACACCTATAGTGGATAGTTGCAGCCAATGGATGCTGAGCATTATTGACCGCCAGAACTATTTAAAATGGTGTGTAACAAGGAGTATTTGTGTCAGCGACAAGTGCAAAAAAGAACGCGTATACGGAACTAAATGGATGTTGGTGATACTGTTTTTGCGCTAAATATGACATATGCTCGCAAACAGGACACGACTGTCGTAAATGTCCTTCAGCTGGATTGGATAGCGGTGGTAATTCAGCTCCCAGTGGAAGTTCATCCAATGTGCCCAATTATCAAGGATACCCGTAGTGTTTTTTCCCAGTAATTTGTTGTAATGAGTGTATGTACATGTTGATCTTGCAGAATGTATGAAATAAAATTATGTTTTCATTGGTGTTAAGTCTTATTGATATTTAGCATTAATACTTTAGTACTACAATTTAACATACACCCCAAATTCTTGTGTCATTGTTTGGAAGGCCGCAGACAGTGCTTGTGGCACAACAAGCCCATGCCAGCGACACAGTACTTCGTAATCACACCGTTTTGAGTAAAAGGGAACCCATTGTAGTTTTTCTCCCCAAATTCGCATACCTTCAGGCTTTGTAGAATGCGCTTCGCCCTCAATAATATGCCCTGCAACTTTGATATCTGTGTGTATATTGATAGGCTGATTTTCCAATGTACGCAGAACACTATACCACTTGTCATCACTCAAGTCAGTGTATCAACCTAGCATATTGTTTTCAAGGTAGGGATCTATAGTGTTAAAACGTGATCCATGGGGATCTGTTGAACTGCCTTCACCTTTTTGCCTCTTTTTGAACTACTTGTTAAATATTAGTGACATTTTTTTAATGGATGTTGTAATGTTTATTCAAAAAGTCTTTGAAATACATATGACTTGGTTCAGTTTAAGAAGATTTCTTATACCCGAAAGAATCATTATCACGCGAAGCATAGCGCAGTGAAATACCACGTTATGTGTATTGTCTTGTCGACCTGAAAAAGCTGTCGTTCTGGAAAAGCTGTATTGTACCCTAAATGATCATTGTCACGCGAAGCATAGCACGGTGAAATACCACGTTATGTGTTTTTTTTCTTGCCTATAAAAGCCTAGCGAATTTAGTTATTATTTGCATCAAGTAGAAAAAACTTTCCACTAATTTTGCATTTGTCTTGCATTAAGAAATGTCTGGACGCAATGACGTACTTATTTGTTATTGTGGCAGACTTGCGATTTTTAAGCCATGTTGGTCAAATGGTAATGTGGGGCGCAGACGCTGGATATGTCAACAACCTGTAAGTTATTGTTTTGCAAAACATATTTGTTAATATTTTTTATATAACATGTTAATTAATAATGTTGTGTTATAGTCCCTATTTGTAGGACGGAAATCAATGTAGGTTTGAAGAATGGTATAATGAACCCATTTATCAGGAATACTACAAACATTGTTTGCAATATGTTTGGAATATAACCGGTGAATACGAACTCCAGATCTTTAAGATGCAACGACAACTTGCGGTAGTGGAAGAGAAACTAAAAGAGGCGAAAGAGGAACAAAATAGGTTGGAAGAAAAATTTAAGTAGTTGAAGCAGAGAATAATGGGCGATAGTGACTAAACAAACACATGTATGTGTTGAGTGTAGTATTTTTTCTTTATGTTTTCCGTGTCATGTATTTTCATTAGTTGTACCGAATTTAAATTATGTTAAGTTGCTATATTTGTTTTTGTGTTGTAGTATTAAAATAACAAAGAGCCTGAGAAATAAAAACATAAAATGCATATAATGTAAACCATAAATAATGTTGCTATTATTTACCGAATGTCATATGTACATAAAATAAAATAAAAACAATGTGTCCCACAACCTTTATGCTTTAAAGCAGCTGCTGGCCTGAGGCACATCCCATCCCGCCCGGCTACACTATTAGGATCATCCTCATCACGCCGCCTCTTTATCGGAGGATACGCTGCAACATGATCGTCAGTAAGGCTGGCAGGCTCGGTAGAAGGGGCCGTCGGTCCAATAGTAACCTATAGAATAATAAGATATTTTAGTATATGAAATATATATTAGTAATGTACGTGTTAGCTAAAAAAAATTAAAATGTCTTACCATGGTCTCAGCGGGCTCCTAAATATAATCATCCGCCTTAGGCATGTCAGTGTCCCACAAAGTGGCCTCCGTGACGGGCGAGGATGATGACTTCAAAAAAAATAGGCTTTAGATATTTATGACTAATCAATGAGATAAACACAAATATAAATAATAGTAATACAAACTAACCAAATCCTGTGAAAGATCCTCAACATTCTTCGGTGATGAGCCATAACGCAGTCGGCACCCACTATCCACATCTCGTACCGGACGATCATCAACAACCATCGATGCCTCTGGAGGGTCAGGAAAATACTCATTCCAGTCATGTGAGGTAATGGCCATGCCCGCGATCAACAATGGAGCTGACGGGGTCACGTGCGAAGTCCCTGGAGTAAGCCCCAGGCTAAATGAGGGCATATCACTAGGACCATGGTCTGGCTCAGGGTGGTCACCCGACTGATCAACTTCAACATCCTCAACATGTGCCTCAACGCTCCCTTGATGGGGACCACCTCCTCGCCGACCCCCACGACCTCGTGGGACACCCCTACCTCTCTGGGAACGCCTGCCACGTCGACCATGTTCAGGCTGCACTGCTGGCCCACGATGGTACTGCTCTGGCGCCACATAATCAGCCTTGTATCCTAAGCGCTCATCATCTTGGGCTCGATGCAAAGTTCGTGCATCCAGATCTGTAACCTACCGGCCATACTCGTGCATAGCGGCCGCTCCCTCGCCGGTATGCTGTTGCGTCTGCAGTCCCAACTGGTAGAATAGATGTAGGCCAATAGCCTGCACAACATGTAAAATATTAATTACAGAACTCTAGGTTAACGTTATAACTAAATATACCAAATAACATACCGGCGCCTTATGCCTCCCGGCGTATGGAACAAACTGACCGCTAGCGTGATGAACAAGATTCCCAACAAAAAGTCGGGTAATGCTGCTGTACCAGCCCATATACTCATGCTTACCATCCATATGCTCGGGTGGGGGGGTGGCAGAATCAGGTCATGCCGCTGGTCCCAATTCTCGATCTGCAACTCTAGCCATGCCTCATATGTTTGGTCAACCCTCGACTTAGTGACACCCCGCTGGTAATGTGTCCTAATCTAAGCGGGCGGTAGTGGTACAAGCTGCGGTCGACCAAACTGGAGAAGGACTCGCTCGGTGGCATGATGCTCGACAATATCGAGACACATCAACGGGACGGAAGAGCTCTACATAAGTCGGTCGGTCGAGCAATAATCGAGAAAACCGGCTATTAGCTCATCGCTGTATGGCCTCCAAATGAACTATTACGTAAAAACAGGAACCGTGACTATATGCAACACATATAAATCCAGGCCAAGTAAACTTAAGTATACAATTACCTGTGTGGCCTCCAGCAAATCCAACAAATCCCTGAAATAGGGGAGATTATGTCAAGCCTCATACTCGCGTACGTATCCTCTCCTATGGACCCACCTCCTAGCTAAAGGGAGAAACGGTGGAGATGGTGCATCCTGAGCTATGGGTGGTAGAGGTGGATGCAACTGCATGAACCACTCCCAGGCCCAAACCTAATATACAATTTGGACGTAAAATTTAAGGTATATTTTTATGATGTATGCTATAATAAAGAGAATATTTGACTATGTTTTCACCTGCAGCAGCGGCAAAAATCCTGCAATGTGTCGCTGGGTGCCCATGCTCGCCCGACACATCTGCTTGTACAAGTAACCAAGAACAACAACACTCCAGCTGTAATAATGTAAATCATCTAGCCGCTCAAAATGATGAAGAAATCTCAAGCTGACTAGGTTTCCCGAAGCGTTCAGGAACAATACCCCTCCAAACATAAGCAACAATAGTAACCTCGTGTACCGGTTAATATGAGGATCTGGTGTATCATCCGTAATGTCAGCATGCATCTCCTCCAGATGCAGCCGGACGAGCCTCAACTGCAGACGACTAGCCCTAACCAATGCACCCTCATCCACTGGCTGGAAACCGGTGAGCTGCTATAATATCTCTAGGTACTGATCTCCCGTATACTCTCTCATGGCAGGCGGTAAAGAAATGGGATGTCCATCAACCGGCAGCCCATACAAAACCTCCATGTCCTGAAGAGTGATAGTGGCCTCACCAATGGGTAAATGGAATGTGTGCGTCTCGGCTTGCCACCGCTCTATCAAAGCCGTGATCAATGACCAATCCAGCTGCAGCCGACCAATCTCAATAATCCTATAGAAACCCGTATCCTGAAGCCATCTGACTATATGGGGATAGAGATAGCGGGCCTTAAGAAATTCCTACATATCGTCTACTCTTCTATCACAGAAAGTATGGGCCAATAACTTCCCCTCCCATATGTAGGAAGACCTATGCTCGGCCTATAGCAACAGTAGCTCTTGTGAGGCAGGTCCAGGATGCAAAGGCGGAACCTCCATGACGACTACTGTAAATTGAACAATATTAGTTAATGTATTTTTCTTTTTCATTGCTTAAATATATTGCAATACCTTTAATATTACATTTTATTCCATATTTTTACTATATTGTTAATTAGGTTGATATATTTTTAATATTATAATTTTATATTTTATATGTTACTTGTAACGACCTGGCCGGTCGTTTTGAGTGTATTAGCCCGATCCCTTATTTACTGTTTCCCCGTATCTGTTTATGCTTAAGTAACTTGTCAGGAGGTCTTGTTTTTAGTTTCGGAGTGTTGCGGGACACTGTCCCTAAAACAGAAGCTTAAGTCTCAGGATTTTGACCGTTGTCAAAATTGTGTGAAGACGACTCCAGAATGGAGTTCCGTCAGTTCCGTTAGCTCCGTTGGGTGATTTTGGACTTAGGAGCGTGTCCATACTGTGGATTTGAGGTTTGTAGCTAATTTAGGCTTGGAATAGCGAAAGTCGAACTTTTGGGAAGTTTGACCGGGGGGTTGACTTTTTGATATCGGGGTTGGATTCCGATTCGGGAAGTTGGAGTAGGTCCGTAATGTTGAATATGACTTGTGTGCAAAATTTGAGGTCAATCGGACGTGGTTTGGTAGGTTTCGGCATCGTTTGAGAAATTTGAAAGTTTAAAAGTTCTTTAGGCTTGAATCCGGGTGTAATTAGAGTTTTGATGTTGTTATGAGTGATTCGAAGGTTCGACTAAGTTAGCATGGGGTTATATGACTTGTTGGTATGTTTGGTTAAGGTCTTGGGGATCTTGGGTGAGTTTCGGGTGGTTAATGGATCATTTTTGTACTTTGGTTGATGGCCGATATCTGCTGGTGTATATTTTCTGGTTTCCCCTTATGCGTTCACGAGAGGAGCTTCGTGTTTGCGAAAGGTTAATGTGAGCTGGAAAATTTTTTGTTATTCGCGTTTCCGAAGAAGAGGACACGAATGTGAAGGTGTGGTTTGCATGTGCACAGCGAACGCGTGAGTGGTGTCGCGTTCGCGAAGAGAATTGAGGCAGCTAGGGACCCCCGGTCTTTGGTCTACGCGTTCACGAGGTATGGGCCGCTTTCGTGATGAGTTAAGCTAGTAAAGCTTCGAGTTCGTAGAGCGTTTATCATGTTCATGAAGAGTAAACTGGGAGGCAGTCTGGGTTGGCATACTCGAACATGAGAGGACGGTCGCATTCGCGAAGAAGGAAATCTAGGCAGACAATATTAATTTCAAAAACGAGTGTTTGAACCCATTTTTCATATTTTGAGCTAGAGAACACGGAATAAGGCGATTCTTGAAGGGAGTTTTGTTGAGTTGATTGGGGTAAGTGATTCCTACTTGGTTTTGGTTAAATCTCATGATTTCATCTTTAATTTTATCATCTAATTGTGATTTGGGGTGAGACATTGGGGAAAAAATAGGAAGAACTCTTGAGTTTGAATTTTGAGATTTTGTTATTTTGTGACTTTTGTCCGATTTCTTGTATGGTTGGACTCGTGAGTGGATGGGTGTTCATATTTTGTGACTTTTGTCCGATTTCAAAAGGTGGGCTCAGGGGCCGGTTTGAGCCTATTTCGGATTTTGGCTTATAATTTTGTGTTTTCATTGTGGGATTGATTCTTTTGGCTTATATTAATTATACCGTACTTTTTGTGGCTAGATTCGGAGCGTTTGGAGATTGATTCGAGGGGCAAAGGCATTGCGGAGTAGGATTTTACGCGTTTGAGGTAAGTAACAGTCTTAAATATGATTTGAGGGTATGAAACCCTGAGAATTGGTATGATGTGAGTGTTTGGAGGTGACGCACATGCTATGTGATGGGCGTGTGAGCGTGTACCGTGAAGGATTGTGACTTGGTCCATCCCGTGAGACTGTATAGTCGAATAGCCATTGTTATTACTTGTTCTTCCTTGTCTTTGAGCAATTGACTGCCTTTCATGTGAGAAACCATGCTTAGGCCATATGATATCACTGTTGGGACCCGCATCGGTCGTATACTTGTTGAAAATTAACTGCTAGTTCCTGTCTTGTACTAAGTCACAGTCTTACTTGTGTGTTATATCTCTATTCCCTCTCATTTCTGTTGATACTTGTTGTATTCTCTGTTTGGGCTGATTATTATTATATTCTGTGAGCCCGAGGGGCTGGAGAGGTTAGTGACTGAGATAGGGCCTGAGTGCCAAGCTGTGAGCTGTGAGGTATATGGATCGGGTTGCACGCCGCAACAAGGCTTTAGGCTCTATATATATATATATATATATATATATATATATATATATATATATATATATATATATATATATATATATATATATATATATATATATATATATATATATGGTTGCACGCCGCAACAATATTGGATCGGGTTGCACGCCGCAACAATATTGGACCGGCTGCACGCCGCAACAATATAGCGTTTGGGCTGAAGGAGCCCCTCCGGAGTCTGTACTCCCTCAGTGAGCGCATGTACCTATTGAGAGTGTGTATTGAGGGCTGAGAGCCGAGAGTATGAGCTGTTGAGATGAGTTGAGTGACTGCTGCCTTGAGAGGCTATACTTGCTGAAGGAGCCCCTCCGGAATATGTTTTACTTGAGCTCGAACTGATTTGACTTATACCATCGGATTTGAAAGTATGTTCACTCTTTACTGAAAACTTTTGAAATGATCTGTATTTTTGTAGCTCGTCACTTCTTCTCAGTTCCTTATTTAATTCTGTTACTTACTGATGTCACAACCCAAAATCCCACCACAGGCGTCGTGATGGCACCTAGTCTCTAAGACTAGGTAAGCCTATTTCAATTATATTTTTGAAGCCATTTTTTTAAATAAGTGATCAAAACTAACAACGGAACAAATAAACATATACAACCTCCCAAGACTGGTAGTACAGAGTTACAAACTCTAACTGAATATATAGAATGTTCTTGAGGACCGAATATACAATACTGTTTGATTACAAGTTAACAGTACAATGAAATGAAAAGACTCTAAGGGATTGCGACGACCAAGCAGCTCTACCTTGAATCCTTACGATCCTGCTTTAATTCTGCTCAAGTCCGTTATCTTCAATACATGGCTCTGCACAAAAATGTGCAGAAGTGTAGTATGAGTACACCACGGTCGGTACCCAGTAAACATCAAGACTAACCTCAATGGAGTAGAGACGAGGTACAGTCAAGACACTCACTAGTCTAATAACATGTGCAATATAATATACAATATAATAGGAAGTAAATAACAATAAGGGCAACATGAAACAACTAGTGATATGCACACCAGACAACAAGAATACCATTAATATCACTCAACAAATAATAAATATAATTACACCCAATTAAATCAAGTCCTTCAAATAAAGTCTTTCTGTCATATAATTCTTCCAAATAACTCTCTTTCAAATACAATTTTCTCAAATAATTATTTTTCAAATATAATTCTTTCAATAAATCTTTTTAAATATAATTCTTTCATATAATATTTTCTATGTAAAAATCCTTCCAAATAAATATTTTGAATATATAATATTTTCAATTAAGAAGTCACCATGTAACACCTAAGGTCATAATCTTAAAAATACGGGTCACAACCCATTTTCATATATTTCCATGGCACTTCGTACCCTTAATTAAATCATCATATTTCTCCGGCACCTCGTGCCCACTTTTCATATTACAGCTGCACGGACAATTCACGTGCCAATATTATTATCATAAATCACAGCACCTCGTGCCCATATTTCATATCACAACTGCACGTACAATTCACGTGCCAATATCTCCATTTCATATCACAATTCACGGCACCTCGTGCCAACATTTCATTTTATAAACCATCTGGCAATAACCACATGCTCTTAATTTCAATATAAATCAGATTGTTATGAATTTATCATAAACAAGACAAATTACACAAGGTATAAAACCAAACACAAGAAAATCACAACATCACATAAAAATCAGCAACACCACAACTCCACATCATCACATCTCATCCCTGACAATAGCCTCCCTTATCGCTCCTATTGCCGCCCTTATCACTCCTATAGCTGCCCTTATCACTCCGCCCAGACAATATCAATAGCCACCCTTATCGCTCCTATTTCCACCCTTATTGCTCCTATAGCCACCCTTATCGCTCCGCCCAGGCAATATTCCAACGAACACAACCACAGTGAAATGCCACCCTTATACTCATATAATATCAACGGTGAAATGCCGTCCTTATATCTTCAAAATAATAATTAACACAACACAACAATTTACACGGAAAATTATCACGGCAACATAACAAAATTAATTAATATCATAATTTGCCCAATGACTACAACCAAAATTCCAAAGACACAACCAAGTCAATTAAGTTTACAACAAATAGCCGAAGGCTCCACACAATGTGTACAATACCCAAAAATAATCAATAGAGATAGAAATTACTCAACATAAAGCAAAGTCTTCATTAAATCCAAATTTTCAATTATTATATAAAAACCTCTTCTTAAGGTTATTTAATTAATTATTTACAGAGGGAAAAATCCAAAATGAAATTAAATTCCAATAATTATCAAACCAGCAAATTCACGGAATTTCATAAAGAATCAAGTAACAATCACATCAAATTGTCATATAACAACTGATTCAACAACAAGGATTTAGGCACGACAAATAGATGATTAAATATATTCCAACAATTATCCAATTTACTACACAATATGCTCAAGATTTTAACTCAATAAAATTTGCACGTATAAGCCGAGTACGTACTCGTCACCTCGTGTACACGGCTTTTCACATTTCACAATTGGCACATAAGACTCGATGCCTAAGGGGTAATTCTCCCACTCGAGGTTAAGTAAGACACTTACCTTTTTGAAGTTACACCGATATTTCAAAATAGCCTCCTTGACAGCTCAACAAAAGTCAACATAGGGCCCGCCCCTCGGAACCCGATATAATTTTCATGAAATCAGATCACCCATTACGATACGAGTTCAACCATACCAATTTTATCGAATTCCAATTACAACTCGAGCTCCAAATCTAAAATTTCGTTTTTGGAAGATTTAGCAAAAACCTTGATTTTCTTCCATTCAAATCCGAATTAAACGATGAATATAATCATAGATTCATGAAATATAATCAATTTAGGATATAGAACACATACCCCAACCAATATTGTGAAAAATCTCTCCAGAATCGCCCAAATTCGAGCTCCAAAATTCCAAAAACGAAAATGGCAAAATGACCATTTTTGGTCCTTATGATTCTGCCCAGTTTCACACCTGCAGACTAATTTTCCGCATCAGCGGCCTCGCTTTTGCGAGCCAAGATGCGCATCTGCGATGATCACTGCCAACAAACACCTCGCACCTGCGGACTCTTTTCTGCTTCTGCACATGCGCAGGTGCGATGCAACATGTGTATCTGTGCAAACAGCCGCTTATGCGCCTTCCTTTCCCGCTTCTGCGGTTCCGCAGGTGCGGAACTTTCTTCGCACCTGCGACTACTGCCATGCCCTTCCTTCGTCGCTTCTGTGATGGCTCCATCGCTTCTGCATGGTCGCACATGCGCTCAAAATTCTGCAGGTGCGATGCCAACAGCTTCTGCCCAAAAATAGCAGAAAATCCCAGCATTTTCAACAAATCCAAATTTGATCCGAACCTCGTCCGAAACTCATCCGAGCTACCCGGGACTTCGTACGAATTTACCAATAAGTCTCATAACACATCCAAACCTACTCAGCATTTCAAATTATATCAAACAACACCGAAATTATGAATCGCGCACCGAATCGAATTATAAGTTTTCAAATCTTCCAACTTCTATATTTTGCGCCGAAACGTATCAAATCAATCTAGAATGACTTCAAATTTTGCATACAATTCATAATTGACGTAGTGGAGCTATTCCCATTTCCGGAATCGAAATACGACCTCGTTATCAAAAATTCACCCTTCAGTCGGATTTTTCCAAAATGTTCTATTTTTTAACTTTCGCCAAAATGTGTCAAATTGTCCTACAGACTTCCAAATCCAAATCCGAATATACGCCTAAGTCCGAAATCATCATACAATGCTATTGTCATCCTCGAAATTCTATTCCGGGGTCGTTTTCTCAAAAGTCAACTTTCCGGTCAACTCTTTCCATTTAAGCTTCTAAATAAGAATTGCTCTTATAATTTAATTCCGAATCTTTGGTAAATCAAACTCGACCACACCCGCGGGTCATAATACATATTGCAAAGCTGTTCGAGACCTTAAGCCACCGAACGGGGTGTTAGTTCTTAAAACGACAAGTCGGGTCGTTACATTCTCTACCTCTTAAACAAACGTTCGTCCCCGAACGTTCTAAGAATTATTCTGATTACCAAATTGATGATTTGTATTTTACACATATACTCACGGTTGATCCCACGTTACCGCATTTGAGATAAGCCCGACAACATCATCTCATTTGAGGTTATTTCTTTTATCCATATTTGTAAACTTTAAGATCAATTTTTTACACTCCAGACATTTTCAAAGGCCTGATTTTTACAACAACGCACGATATTAGTCTCAACTGGCTATAGCAACTCGTGCCTACTCACACATCAACTTTCTTGATAGTGTTGAAGTATTTCAAAAGTTTACTGGGGTATTTCATTTTTCCCCGCTTAGGATCATTCGCCCTCAAACACATAACATAATTTGTTTCTTCTTTTGCATGTCTCAATCCCCCAAATTTTTACTAACTCCCAAATTTTTCAGAATTTTCGGCAGAGTCTCTCCTGTAATTGGGCCTATCCACCTGCCAGAGTAACACCAAAACAACTTCTAACAATACATCCACAATCCAACAAGGCACCACAATGTATACATATCAATAACACTGATTTCAGCATTACAAGCATTTCATTATCATAATGATATCAGGACATGAAGCACATCATATGTATGCTCATCACCACATCTCTGGTCTTAAAACCTGTTCATAATTAATTCCAGCATCATCAATTAATCTCATATTAACCACCACCTCATTTCGAATTTTCACAACACTGGCAACAGAATGTGAGGCATGAAGATCTCATGATTACTTACTCGGATTAATAAGTCACATTCAACGCCACCTGTGCACTCACCTCATAGGCTAAAACTCAATGTTTACAGCACGAAAATAGCTGAATATGAACAGAAAATATACAAGAATTATCAAATAAGCCTAACAGGCATGACTCCCTATTAATACTATTGTACAAATTAAATTTCACAAAGGGAGAATTTAAACTCATAAATATTTTACCACCAGGACCTCGTCCTTATATAACTTCCACCGTGGCTTGTAGCCCGGTTTAAATATTTCACTTCATATATAAAATGCAAGGATTTCGTCCTCAACTTCGAATCACAAGTTTTTTGCACATTGTCCCAACTGAAATTTTCAATTTTCTTTCTTTCTTCTTTTCAATAAATTTCGTAAACATTTTTCATAACACATAACTAAGCCTTATACCGGTAGGGCATATAATTCATAAAAATTGGAATCAATTATTCCGAAACACATTAAACCCACTATAATGAATAATAAAAATTACTTTTGGACTTATAGCCCTCAATGGTATACAAAAATAAAATAACAGACACGGGCTCACATCTTTAAATCTCCCAACAGGGATAAACATATAAGTGGGTCACAATTTGCGAAGCTCACCCATAAGCGGAGCATAATAGGAGGACTCACCTCAATATTCAGATCCGAATCAAATTAAGGGAAAATATCCTTTTTATAACAAATCAGGATCATACCTGTAACGACACCATTTGGTATATCGGCCTCAGCCAAATCATAGTGATTATATTAACGGGCCGGGCCTGCACTTCTTAGGCGTCCTCTACCCGTCTGTCCTCCACCCCTAACTGGTTGTGTACTTGGATTAGTGACTACATTGAGGTCCATAGCCTGAGTGTTTTGATAAAATTCACCCCTCCCAAGTCTGGGACAATCTCTCATAATGTGCCTAGTGTCACTACACTCATAACAACCCCTCTGAGGTTGCGGTTGATCATACCGAGTCTGTACCGGATAACTGGAATAACCATTATAGGAATACCGTGCCGGTGGTGCATTGTAAGAACTTACTGGAGCACTCCGAGTAATCTGATGTGCGGACTGAGCTGACCGACTAGTCGAGCCTCCGCTATAATGGTTCCTTGCTGAAGAGTAAAATCCACTAAACCCTCCAAATCTTCGAGACCTTTTGGCCTCCTTAGACTCCCTTTCCTCGCCTAAAACACCCTCAATCTTCCTTCCAATCTCCATTACTTGTTGAAATGGAGTATCAGTTTGCAACTCCTGAGCCATGCATATTTTAATATCATAATCGATCCCCTCAATGAATCTGCGGACCCATTCTCTAATTGTAGGAACTAAGATAGGTGCATGACAGGCTAACTCACTTAACTTGATAGCATATTCTGACACTGTCATAGTGCCCTGACGCATCCGTTAAAACTTTGTGCGCCACGCATCTCGGAGAGTATGGGGAACAAATTCTTTCAAGAACATTTCTGAAAATTGAGCCCAAGTTGGTGGTGTTGCATCGGTTGGTCTACCCTCTTCATAGATTTGCCACTACTGATACGCTGCGCTTGACAGTTGAAATGTAGTAAAGGAAACTTTGCTCACCTCCACAATACCCATGGTGCGAAGAATACGGTGAAAATTTTCCAAAAATCCTTGGGCATCCTCTGTAGCTGTGCCACTGAAAGTAGGTGGATCATATTTCTTAAACCTTTCAAGTCTCTTTTGTTCCTCTTCTGAGTCCTCTAGCCTGACCTCAGGCCGAACCGGAATAACAGATTGTACCGGTGCTACACCCGCAACCTGACCAACATGAACCTACTGCTCTCGGGTTGTGGTAGGATTCGGAGCTACTCCCCCAATCTACAGAATATTTGGTGCAACAGAAATCAATACCGCCTGGGTTAATGTACCAAACATACTCAGGAACTGTGCCAAAGTCTCCTGAAGTTCGGGGGTAACAACAGGTGCTTCAGGTACCTATCCCCCAACTGGAGCTACTGGTGGCTCCTCAACTGTTGCTCTGACATGTGCTCCAGTCGCGGCACGTGCCCTTCTTCGACCTCTACCTTAGCCTCTACCTCGGCCCCGACCTCTTGCAGCCCTAGCAGTATGCGCGAATGCCTGCTCAGCTAACTCGGTAGCACGTCTCCTCACCATCTGTGAGAGAATAGAGATACAAAGGCTCAAATTCTACAATCAAAAAATCCGCACGATAGGAATGAAAGAAGTGAAAATTTCCTAACAGTTCTGTAGCCTCTCGAAGATAAGTACAGACGTCTCCGTACAGATCCGCAAGACTCTACTAGACTCGTTTAATGACTCGTAGAACCTATGAACCTAAAGCTCTGATACAAACTTGTCACGACCCAAAATCCCACCACAGGCGTCATGATGGCACCTAGTCTCTAAGACTAGGTGAGCCGATTTACATTACATTTTTGAAGCCGTTTTTTTTAATAAGTGATCAAAACTAACAACAGAACAAATAAAAATATACAACCTCCCAAGACTGGTAGTACTGAGTCACGAACTCTAACTGAATACTTAGAATGTTCACGAGGACCGAATATACAATACTGTTTGATTACAAGTTAATAGTACAATGAAATGAAAAGATTCTAAGGGACTGTGATGACCAAGCAGCTCTACCTGGAAGCCTTACGATCCCGCTTTAACTCTACTCAAGTCCGTTATCTTCAATACCTGGCTCTGCACAAAAATATGCAGAAGTGTAGTATGAGTACACCACGGTCGGTACCCAATAAGTATCAAGACTAACCTCAATAGAGTAGAGACGAGGTACAGTCAAGACACTCACTAGTCTAATAACCTGTGCAATATAATATGCAATATAATAGGAAGCAAATAACAATAAGGGCAACATGAAACAACCAGTGATATGCACACCAGACAACAAGAATACCATTAATATCACTCAACAAATAATAAATACAATTACACCCAATTAAATCAAGTCTTTCAAATAAAGTTTTTCTGTCATATAATTCTTCCAAATAACTCTCTTTCAAATATAATTTTCTCAAATAATTATTTTTCAAATATAATTCTTTCAATAAAACTTTTCATATATAATTCTTTCATATAATACTTTCTAAGTAAAAATCCTTCCAAATAAATATTTTGAATATATAATCTTTTCAATTAAGAAGTCACCATGTGACACCTCAGGTCATAATCTTAAAAATACGGGTCACAACCCATTTTTATATATTTCCATGGTACTTCGTGCCCTTAATTAAATTATCATATTTTTCCGGCACCTTGTGCCCACTTTTCATATCACAGCTGCACGGACAGTTCACGTGCCAATATTATTATCATTAATCACAGAACCTCGTGCCCATATTTCATATCACAACTGTACGAAAAATTCACGTGCCAATATCCCCATTTCATATCACAATTCACGGCACCTCGTGCCCACATTTCATTTTATAAACCACCTGGCAATAGCCACAAGCTCTCAATTTCAACATAAATAAGATTGTTATCAATTTACCATAAACAAGACAAATTACACAAGGTATAAAACTAAACACAAGAAAATCACAACATCACATAAAAATCAGCAACACCACAACTCCACATCATCACATCTCGTCCTTGACAATAGCCACCCTTATCGCTCCTATTGCCACCCTTATCACTCCTATAGCCACCCTTAAAACTCCACCCATACAATATCAATAGCCACCCTTATCGCTCCTAATGCCACCCTTATCGCTCCGAATAGACAATATTCCAACGAACATAACCACAGTGAAATGCCACCCTTATACTCACATAATATCAACGGTGAAATGCCACCCTTATATCTTCAAAATAATAATTAACACAACACAACAATTTACACGGGAAATTATCACGGCAACATAACAAAATTAATTCATATCACAATTTGCCCAATGGCTATAACCAAAATTCCAAAGATACAACCAAGTCAATTAATTTCACAACAAATAGCCGAAGGCTCCACACAATGTGTACAACACCCAAAAACAATCAATAGAGATAGAAATTACTCAACATTAAAAAAGTTTTCATTAAATCCAAATTTTCAATAATTATATAAACACCTCTTCTGAAGCTCATTTAATTAATTATTTACAGAGGAAAAAATCCAAAATGAAATTAAATTCCAATAATTATCAAACTAGAAAATTCACGGAATTTCATAAATAATCAAGTAACAATTACATCAAATTGTCATATAACAACAAATTCAACAACAAGGATTTAGGCACGACAAATAGATGATTAAATATATGCCAATAATTATCCAATTTACTAGACAATATGCTCAAGATTTTAACTCAATATAATTTGCACATATAAGTCGAGTACGTACTCGTCACCTCGCGTACACGACTTTTCACATTTCACAATTGGCACATAAGACTCGATGCCTAAGGGGTAATTCCCCCACTCGAGGTTAAGCAAGACACTTACCTTTTTGAAGTTGCGCCAATATTCCAAAATAGCCTCCTTTCTTGAATTGACCTCCGGACAGCTGAAATCTATCTAAATAATTGTATAACTTCATTAAAATTTATTGAAAACAATTTCGGATAATAATATGTCAACTTAAAAATTTATTCCAAAAAGTCAACGCGGGGCCCGTCCCTCGAAACCCGACATAATTTTTATGAAATCAGATCACCCATTCCGATACGAGTTCAACCATACCAATTTTATCGAATTCCAATAACAACTCGACCTCTAAATCCTAAATTTTCGTTTTTGGAAGATTTTGAAACAATCTTGATTTTCTTCCATTCAAATCCGAATTAAACGATGAATATAATCATAGATTCATGAAATATAAGGATATAGAACACTTACCCCAATCAAGGTTGGGAAAAATCTCTCCAGAATCGCCCAAATCCGAGCTCCAAAAGTCCAAAAACGAAAATGGCGAAATGACCATTTTTGGTCCTTATGATTCTACCCAGTTTCGCACCTGCGGACTAATTTTCTGCCTCTGCGGCCTCGCTTTTGCGAGCCAAGATGCGCATCTATGATGATCACTACCAACAAACACCTCGCACCTGCGGACTCTTTTCCGCTTCTGCGCATTCGCAGGTGCGATGCAACATGCACATCTGCGCAAACAATCGCTTATGCGCCTTCCTTTCCCGCTTCTATGGTTCCGCAGGTGCGGGACTTTCTTCGCACCTGCGACCACTGCCATGACCTTCCTTCTTCTCTTCTACGATGGCTCCCTCACTTCTGCGTGGTCGCACTTGCGCTCAAAATTCCGCAGGTGTGATGTCAACAGCTTCTGCCCAAAAAGAGCAGAAAATCCCAGCATTTTCAACAAGTCCAAATTCGATCCGAACCTCGTCCGAAACTCATCAGAGCTACCCGGGACCTTGTCCGAATTTACCGGAATCGAAATCCGACCTCGTTATCAAAAATTTACCCTTCGGTCGGATTTTTCTAAAATCTTATTTTTCAACTTTCGCCAAAATGTGTCAAATTATCCTACGGACTTCCAAATCCAAATCCGAACATATGCCTAATTCCGAAATCATCATACGAAGCTATTTCCATCCTCAAAATTCTATTCCGGGGTCGTTTGCTCAAAAGTCAACTCTCCGGTCAGCTCTTTCCATTTAAGCTTCTATATAATAATTGCTCTTATAATTTAATTCCGAATCTTCAGTAAATCAAACTCGACCACACCCGCGGGTCATAATACATATTGCGAAACTATTCGAGACCTTAAGCCTCCAAACGGGGCGTTAATTCTTAAAACAACAAGTCGGGTCATTACAACTGAGTTGGTTGTACTCATGCTACACCCTTCACTTCATGTGCGAATCCATGTGTGTATGGTTCTGCCAGTCGCTGAGTTCGTGCGCGAGCTGATTATCAGAGACTTATGAGGTAGCTATCGGCGTCTGCATTTCTTGTTTCTCCTTTCTTATTATCTTTCTCTCTTGTATTGGCATTTGGCATAGACTGTAGTAGACTCTGTTTCTAGATTGGTTGTTAGATGCTCATGACTTAGTGACACCCCGATGTCGGACTATCATTCCGCAGTTGTATTTTGGGTTTTTACTCCATTATTATGTAAACTGTCAGTTAATTTAATTGCTTTAGCTCCTTTCTGTCATATATTGAAAGTATATTGAGAATGTCGGCTTGCCTAGTTCCACGATAGGCTCCATCACGAAGGGTTAGGTATTTGGGTCGTGACATTACTTTAATATGTTAGTTTTATTATTTTATATGTTAGTTTTATTATTTTATATGTTTGTTTGTTGCTCACCTATTTTTGACTATAATTAAATTAAATAATTAATTTTCATAACTATCTAGGATTTAATTATTAAATATTCACATTTTGGTTCCGGACTTGATATTTGAGGCCAATAGCACCAATGTATCCTGAATTCTTGTGTTCATGATGAGAAAATTTCCCCGATTTATCACTCAACAGGTCTGTTATTTTATATGTTAGTTTATTATTGTATATGTTAGTTTATTATTTTATAAGTTAGTTTTAGTATTTTATATGTTTTATTATTTTATATGTTTGCTTGTTACTCACTTATTTTTTACTATAATAAAAGTAAACAGTTAATTTTTATAATTATACATGATTTAATTATTAAATATTCATATAACAATACTTAGTTTGACAAATATTGTTGTTTCCTCAATTTATTTTCTAACGTTTGTTGACTAGAATTGGAGATAGTTTGTGTTTGAACTATCAGCTTTTTGACGTATCTTTGGGTATAAGAGATACTTAAATGATTAATTTCTATAACTATAAGGATGCTACGCTAAAGGGCACTACATTTTACTATGCTAAAAGGGCACTACATTACAAATATGAGCACTACATTAGGCCACAAGATACCACTACAGGAAACTAAAGTAATAATTTATCTATTTTACTAGTCTTTTAGCAAATAAATAATCTAAACCGGATAAAAATAACAAATCAATTTAATCATAAAACAATTAAAAAAATACATATACCACAATAAAAAGTAACTAATTAACATTTTTAACAACTAATAATAATTTCTCTATTTTAGTATTTTTTTAGCACACTAATACTATAGTCCGGATAAAAAATAATAAATTAGTTAAATTGCAAAACAATCACAAAATAACATATAGCACATTAAAAACAACTAATATGCAATTTTTATACGAGTTTTAACAAATACTAATTCGGAATACCTCGATTTAAAGTTTTTTGAAAGTTGAAGATTTTGTGATTTGAGCCGAAACGAGCAACCCACTCCGAGATAACGCCTTAGCTAGGATGTGGGATCGAGAATCTATGTTTTTTGTGGGACCGGTGGGCTCCACTTGAGCTTTTTTCGTCAACAATTAGGGGGGGGGGGTGTTCTGTTCTGTGGGAAAATGGAAAGGGACGACTTTTTATATAAGTATAGCGCCCTTTATTAAGACGCTATACTATAGCGTCTTAATAAAGAGCGCTATACATTC
Source organism: Nicotiana tomentosiformis (assembly GCF_000390325.3). Classification (NCBI taxonomy): domain Eukaryota; kingdom Viridiplantae; phylum Streptophyta; class Magnoliopsida; order Solanales; family Solanaceae; genus Nicotiana; species Nicotiana tomentosiformis. The sequence goes on from NC_090819.1 coordinate 115,922,827, forward strand.
CCGTTCAAATATATGTTTACATATAGCGCCTTTTAAAAGGGCGTTATATATAAAATGGTCACCAAGTTCTTTTTCACGCATTTCGGTTCTTTGAGTCCAAAAGAACCACATTTTGGTTCCGGACTCATACTTGTACAATTAGTCCATCGGAATGCGTGCGTACTTAAAAGTCACACAATTATTTTTAAATAATATATTTGAGTTATTGAACAAAAAATTTAAAAATTGTACGCTTTTAAAAGTAATAAATATTGATCCAATTTACCTGGTTCACCAAGTAAAATCCGATAGAAATCCTTTATGTCTTATTGTGATTTATGAGAAATTTAAAAATATATTATGAATTTTTTTGTTACCCAATATTGAAAACAAGTATAACAAATTAGTTCTATAATATAACTAATTTTGCTTAGTTTTCTTATTTCTTTCACTGCTAGTCCTCTTCTTGTGAAGATAAATTTATGTAACTTAAGAGTTTTATCAACTTGAAAAATAATTTAACTTACATGAAGATTTTGAAAAAGAAATTAATTGTATTCTTTTGCTAATTAATTAACTCAAAGAGTTAATTATTTATTGTTAATATTAAAGATAATAATTTTTAAATTTGAGAGTTTTACTTTAATAATAATATAGAAAGTATATATAATTTTTGAACTCATTTCCTACTCGAATAATATTTTTCTTTTCATCAAATCTTTTATATAATATTTGAAAATTGTATTTAAAAAATAATAATTAAGTGTAAACCTCTCAATTTTAATAGTAACAATATATAGAAGTTTCCATAGAATTCTAGGTTACCTATATGAAAAATGAATGTTGTATTCCCTACGGAAATTGCCGCAAATAAATAGAAGGAAAATAAAATAAAATACTGTCAGATCTCTCTATAACAACATCCTTATATAACAATCATATTTATAGCAGAATGCTCTTGTTACATCTCGCACTTTTGTACGTTGGATTTATCGTAAGATAATTGACATAAGTTCAAGTACAAGATTATTTTTGAGGTTATAAGTATTGAGTAAGTGTCGTGAAGGTATCTGTCACGACCCAATTACACCTTTAAGCCGTGATGGCGCCCAACACTATTGCTAGGCAAGCCAACAAATAAATTAAACATATATTAATTATTTTTGAAATAATTTTCTAAGAAATTTTATTATTTTACTAGCAATATTAAAGAAATTTAGAAAAGATACCGATTAACTTAAATCCAAGAAAATAATACAATTCCAAATTCTACCAATGTGTGTGCCAATACCTGGTGTCACAAGTATATGAGCATCTAGTATATTAAACAAAACTCTAAATACTGTCTGAAATAAAATAGACAGAATGTAAATACAAGAAGAGACACTGGTAGCTGCAGAACGGCTCAGAAAGGCAGCTCACCACTACGCCTCTGGATAATGTGGGTGTAAGATGATAGGTCCTCCACTAGTACTTGACTCAGGTCCTGCACAAAAAGTGCAGCAAGTGTAACATGAGTACGTAAACAACGTGTACCCAGTAAGTATCAAGCCTAATCTCGAAGTGGTAGAGACGAGATGATCGACTTTGACACTCACTAAGGGTCAACAATAATAATTAGAATAAAAATAGAATATCTAAATCAACATGATTCACAGAGTTAACAATAATTTTATCGAATCAACAGAAATAATAAAAATCCTTCAATTTCAACAACTTCCAAACCATTAATTAAATTCACAACCTGCAAATTAAAAACATCGATGTATCGTGTATTTATTATTATTATTAGGCACGATTTCTTTTGAGGTCGTACGGCTCGATCCAGAGTGTCTTGTACACTACCGAGGGATGTGCTGTCACGATCCAAAATCCAAAAAGGCCGTGATGGCGCCGGACACCACTGTCAGGCAAGCCAACCATAATCAATTAACTTAATTACCCATTTTAGTATTTTTGAAATAAAAATTTCTTCAATAAAATTGTAAAGATAAAACTCATAGATTAAATGATAAATATTATTTTTTAGCAGCTAAATTTCTAAACAATTCACAACCATTCCCAAAACCCGATGTCACAAGTGCATGAGCATTTAATAGGGAATTAAAAATAAAATACATCATTTGTCCAGAATACAATTTAGATAGGAAAATATAATAACTCTGAAGGAGACTCTTTTAGCTGCGGATCATAATTTAGAATGCAGCTCACCTATGTCACCATAATTATTAACCACACCTCTGCGCCCACAAGGCCGCTATACATATATGTACCTGCACAATAAAATGTGCAGCAAGTGCAGTATGAGTATGAAAATAACGTGTACCCAGTAAGTATCAAGCCTAATCTCGAAGTGGTAGAGACGAGAAAGCCGACTTTGACACTCACTATGGGTCAATAATAATAATTGGAATAAATTATAACTATTCACATCAGCATGGTTCACAGAGTTAACAATAATTTTATTCAATTAGCAAAAATAATAAAAATCCTTCAAATGCAATAATTTTCCAATTTATTTATTTAAATCATGCAATTTCAATAAAACTTCCAATTAATCAAATAGCTTTACAAACTGCAATTCATTTTCAATAAATTTTTAATTTATCAATTAAATCTCATTTATAGGAATAACAATTAATTCCTTAACAAGCAAGAATAATAATTCATTAAATTCCAAGATTTTTTTAATTTATCAATTAGCTTCGCAAGCTGAAATAAATTATTAAAGTATCGTGTAATTATTATTATTAAGCACGATTTCTGCCGAGGACGTACAACCCGATCCAGAGTGTCGTGTACACTACCGAGGAACGTGCGGCGCGATCCATAGATGCATCTATCCTGCCGAGGCGTTCGGCCCGCTCCACAAGAAAGGAGGACATTTTCTTATGTACCTCTTGAAGGAGAGTATATTTATTATGAGATAAATTCGGGAGGAAGAATAATTTTTTTTAATAATTAATTAATTAAAATAGAAAATCAAGCATATGAGATTTCCATCCTTTAATATCTTTATCTAATAATTCACAATATATTCATATATATCAATTAATATTAATTAATCAAGAAATACAATTTACACAAGTAATTCATGCTTTGAGTCCTAAACTACCCGGACTTTAGCATTTATAGTAGCTACGCACGGACTCTCGTCATCTCGTGCGTATGTAGCCTCCGCAATTAGCAACAATTATTGAATTTAATCCCTGTGGGGTAATTTCCCCCTCACAAGATTAGATAAGAGACTTACCTCGTCTCCAAGTCCACTTTCCAATTACCACGTCGCGTTGAATTCTCGATTCGACGCCGAAAAACCCGAAACTATCCAAATATTATACAAAATAATTAATATATGCTAAATGATTCGAAATTTATCTATTAAATAAATTACCTTATCCAAAATGGTAAAATTCCTAAAATTCAACCCAGGCCCATATGCTCGGATTCTGGAAATTTTCGGATGAAAACGTTACCCATAATCTCAAGAACTAAAATATATAATTTCTACCCAATTCCATAACTATTTTCGTGGTTAAAATCTCATTTTTATACAAATCTAGGTTTTTCATCTAAATCTTTGATTTCTAAGATTTACTAGTTATAATCTACCTATAATCTATGTATTTAACTCAAGAGGTGTGGAATTAACTTACCTTTCAATTGCTAGTTGAAACCCCCTTCTTAAAAGCTCTGAAATTGCCCAACAATGGATGAAAAATAGAAAGAAATGGATTGAGTTTTCGCCCGTTTTAAGGTTCTGCCCAGACAGGTTTTCCGCACCTGCGGAAGGAGTACCGCACATGCGGCTTTCGCACCTGCGGAAATTCCTCGCAGGTGCGCATTTTCCCTTTTTTCCTAGTTCCGCGCCTGCGGAAGAAGAGCTCGCTTCTGCGCAAGGGCAGGTGCGCACATTCCTTCACACCTGCGCATCCCTCCGCTTCTACGCACAAGACCTTCGCACCTGCGCGTTCGCAGGTGCGCCAAATTACTCTGCATCTGCGATGGCTGGGTAGGCTCCTCTCTTTTGCACCTGCGATTGGTGGCTCGCACCTGCGGCTGTCCAAGCGCAGGTGCGATTATGACAGTAGCTGGGAGCTTTAGTCCTTGCTCAATTTCCCAAAATTGGTCCGTGCTTCGTCCGGTTAACACTCGGGACCCCTGGGGCCCCGCCTGAACATACCAACAAGTTTGAAATCATAAAACGGACTCGCTCGAACTCTCGAAACGCGTAAAACAATATCAAATCTAAGAATCATACCCTAAACCAAATTGATTCAAACTTAAGAATTTCAACTTCTTCAATTTACTTCCAATGCGCCAAAATATACTTAAACTACTCAGAATTACACGAAAATTTGCGTGCAAGTCTTAAATCACTATACAGAACTATTCCCAAACTCGAAATTCCAAACGGACTTCAATTACTCAAAATCCTACTCCAAACCAAATTTAAAGAATTTTAAACCTTCAAATAGTTGATTTTTACTATTAAGCGTCAAAACGCTCCCGGGTTATTTAAAACCCGATTCGGACATATGCCCAAGTCCAAAATTATCATACGAACCTATTGGAATCGTCAAATCCCGATTCCGGGTTCATTTTCTCAAAATGTTGACCGAAGTCAAACTTGTCCATTTAAAGCTAACTTAAGGAACCAAGTGTTCCGATTTCAACTCACACACTTCCAAATCCCGAACCAACCATCCCCGCAAGTCATAAATCATTAAAAACACATACGGGAAATTTTATTTAGGGGAACGGGGTTCTAATAGTCAAAACGACCGGTTGGGTCGTTACATTCTCTCCCACTTAAATACACGTTCATCCTCGAACGTGCTAAGGACTATTCCGGAGTTGTCCAAAATCATAGTTTAACACTTCGAGGACCTACCCATGCTACCACACCCATTTGAGCACATTAGCTTGAGCCAATCTGAAGATTCTCCCCTTTATTTAGGCGATTAAGCCTTAGAGCCTAATTCTAACATCTAGAATTCTCCACCACGCCTGTTTCCAACCTACGAACATTGTATCAATCACTACACGATGCACCAATACAGGGTTGCATACCTTGGTTGAATTTAGATCATACACCGCACCATTCACATGATCATAATATCATCCTTCGATAACAATAGCCGAAATTCCACGAATCTGACGTTCACAACACACCTCATGATACCTATAATTCCTGTTTCAACTCTTGAACTGCTTCCACGATGGAAAAAATGTGTAGAAATTCATAACCAACTGCTGAGTCAACAAATTATTGAGTTTCTCCTTCTAAGTAGAACTATTGCCTCATTATGGACCAAATAATGGTATTTGCTCTTTATTATACTTCATATAATCCGATCGTACTGATCCCGGATCCAATAACCTCGTCTCACTTAGTATAAGTTGCTCAGGCAATAAGCTACGGACTCGATTGCGATACATAAGGAAAACAGACTATGGAAAGGATTACTCAACCCACGTGACTAATTAAACAACCGAAAAGGTGTCATGAACCTTCCTCAGAAAATGGGACACAAAACACACAAAATAGAATATAGGGAACTGTACTCAACATCACACTGTTGCGGCATGCAACCCAATCTGCACAAAAAGAATCTATAAGAAAATACTTACCGAGCTAGAATGCTCATTACTTACAAAATATCCGAACACCGGACACAAGCACGCTAAGTGCATAATACCATCCTTGGAAGGACCGACAGCGCCATACGCTACAAAACTCAAGCAAAACTAAGGTGCGATATATGATCTGAATCTCGAGAGCCATCCTGCTCACATAGAACCATCGCTATGCGGGACCTCAATACATAAGAAAATTATCAAGTCGTTTCGCAACTCACACGGCACAATATAGTATTACATGAAATAACTGACAACAAAACGACATCCAACGTCCGAATACTCCTCCATAGGGAGCTTTTATGCTGAAATGAATGCATCCGGCCTGATATAGAGCCCGTATTCATATTTAAATCCATCCACAGACCTCAAGCCGATTCTGATCGCACCATACTAGGCTAATAACCTTTCAAGGATCCATAATAACCCTTTTTCCCATAACACACAAGAATAGCCATCATAATCGGAACAAATTTCCACAGTCCACAACCAAATGAACCGAGCGCCCTCCAGGCATAAATTTTTAAATCAACGATATTACCACAATCTTCGTACTTGGTTTCAATCTTCACTCAATCAAGTGACTACATGTCACTCTTACACAATCTTTCTGTGAGACACGCTCCCACGACCTTCTGCAACAGGTAACAAGTCTGCACATCCATGCTACTGGTTACACTAATATTGTAAAGCATATCAAGAATCCACAAATAAATACACAAGGTCTCTTACACCTGACATCGACCTTAGATGATGCCAAAAACAATACCATCTTAATTTAAACATCTAAATCCCTTTCCTGCTCATCCGAGCTCATGACATCCTTGTCAACACCGAACCGAAATCTTAAATCCTCAACTTTCGAATCCCATGCTACTTAGTGCACTTAACCATGCCAATGCCCAGGAGTACAAGAATTCCATCATAACTCCCGAACCACTAATAGGGTAAACACTTCATCATATAGAAACCTTCTTCTTAACTCATTTTAAGAGAACCATTGCAACACGTGACTGAATTCCCATATCCGTAGAAAATACCGCCCTCAAGTAGTGGTCTAAACCACCATAACTCTTCTAGGATCCCTCTACAAATAAAATGTCATAATACTTAAATTCCTCCAAATAAAATCAATTACGATGGCCGTCAAGCCTCGCACGTACCGCCACAAATCACATGCATAATTCAATGCGCTGAAGGAACTGATCATTGCCACCATCGTGCCGATTCAACCATTGTTAGCCGATGCGTCTTTTCTCAATTTACTCTCAACTTACCTTAGAAATAATAATAGCTCCATTCATTACATCACGAACTCAAATCCGCACTCATCCCAAGTGACCTTATTTCACGAGACCACGCTATTTCAAAACCCACAAATTATCTCATATCCCTCCTTGTGCGCACTTTCACATCTTCAATTGGTACACCCATTCTGATACTTCTTTTATGAATCTGAAGTTATTTCCTTCCGTTTCTCTAATGCTACACCACAACCTGAAGATAATGCAGAGTACTCCAAGCCCCGTTTCATAATCTGCTGCAAAAGCTCGATACTCAACCATACTATAGACTCGAGATCCTTAGATATCACACTTTAAATTGTTGAATCCACTAGGACCATTATTGAGAGTCACTTACTCTGACTTGTTCCCAAACATGATCAATTCCAAGGCCCTGCTAGCACATGGACACTTTATCAAGGAAACATCCGACTATTTCACTTTCCCGTGCATTACATCTACACGAAGCATAAACTCCGAGTCTTCCAAAAACCTGAATATAAATTAATAAGGCCAAATATGGCACACATTCCCCAAATACTTTGCTCAAATTACCACTGATGTTTTCTTTCCTTAGTTGCAATGACCCACCAATACGCCGATAACCAGAAACCGCACAAGTTGACACTACGCAATCCAATCATAGACGATGGGGCTGTCCCACTTAGCTTGAAGCTACAATTACAAAATTTTGGAATCCACCGAGATTCTTTATTCATTGTTGACATGATCCTGCACACGCAACTCGCCAAATTTTCTCGAAATCCTTCTATTAACCTTTAATAAATACTCCGAACCACTAGCCACATTTACATATTAAATTTCTTACCGGAAGCTTCGTCAATACCACGCAACCGCTAACCTGCTCACAGGAGATAATCCACCCGTGGAAATTACATGCCGACATATTCCAACGCCGCTGCACTGGGTGCAAATATTACGAAATTAGGAGATCATCTTGAGTCCAGGCTCATTCACCAGCTGCACTAGTCTGTTGACTCCTCATAGACGTCAACTAGAGGTGCGACAATACCTTCCAATCCAAAGTCATGTTGTACCCTTCTTCATATCAAGCAACTCCCTCCTTTTGTATCCAATCTTCCTCAATATAGCAGCTAATATTACAACTTAAGTCCATAGACCTAGTCATTGTCCATTCTACATCCCAAATCACTCCAAACGTTCCTCAAGACGTGTAATCATCCTACCACGTAACCCATGTGCTACCTTGGCACTCTCCCACTTTGGTCAACCATCTTCTTTAAGCAACTACTCTGCTTCTGTTTTCTTACACTTGGCCTTTTCGGAACTTAACCACCACAAGACACCTTCTACATGTCCTTTCTCATCCTTCGTTACCCAGTTGTTGCCTTACTAAAAATCCATCTTTGTAGCACTTGAACCAATAGCTCGTTACCAGCTTTAAACCTTTCTGACGATCATCCTTCTCGAGACATCAATACTAGGAATGCTGCTTCGATCCTGAATCATTGCACACCGCGATCTCTAACGACTGATTCCCCTATACCAATTCCTAATACCCCGTCGTGAAGGCGAGTTGAAGAAAACCATAACACCGGTGAACCTTAACGCATTTTACAAGGCGATGACACCACATCAAAATTGAAAATTCTACCATACTCAAAAATATCAAGCTTCGTTATTCCATCAACCCCAAACCTGAACATTCATAGTCCGATTGCCTTTTCTCCGCTGGAATTAAAACATGGAACCTCTAAATCATGTACTGAGAAAAAACTTCTATCAATTCATTTACTGCCCTGACACATCGACATGCATTCTACCATTACATAAACACTATGCGATAACAACGCATGAATCGTCATAACATTCAATGCCAAATCTCAAAACCTTAGGTAGTATTGATACTGAGCTGAAACGATAGAGCGGCCTTCGGCAAGGCGACGACAATAGCCTAATTAATTATAAAGGGAGAAGCATCTTGCACCACATCTGTAGTACCATTAAAAATTTTCTCGATCCCCAATTTATAACAAGCGCTTCACGTCGCATAAGATTGAATAGGAAGGAAATATAGGCATAAACCTAAAAGGAATCAAATCACACGATGAGGAATCAAGAAGGGAAGTATTCCTAACAGCCCTGTAGCCTCTCGAAGATAAGTACAGACGTCTCTGTACTGATCCGCAAGACTCTACTAGACTTGCTCATGACTCGTGAGACCTACGTGAACCTAGTGCTCTGATACCATGTTGTCACGACCCAAAATCCAAAAAGGCCGTGATGGCGCCGGACACCACTATCAGGTAAGCCAACCATAATCAATTAACTTAATTACCCATTTTAGTATTTTTGAAATAAAAATTTCTTCAATAAAATTATAAAGATAAAACTCATAGAGTAAATAATAAATATTTCTTTTTAGCAGCTAAATTTCTAAACAATTCACAACCATTCCCAAAACCCGATGTCACAAGTGCATGAGCATTTACTAGGGAATTAAAAATAAAATACAGCATCTGTCCAGAATATAATTTAGACCGGAAAATATAATAAATCTGAAGGAGACTCTATTAGCTGCAGATCGTAATATAGAATGCAGCTCACCTATGTTCCCACAATTATTAACCACACTTCTGTGCCCACAAGGCCGCTATACATATATGTACCTGCACAATAAAATGTGCAGCAAGTGCAGTATGAGTACGAAAACAACGTGTACCCAGTAAGTATCAAGCCTAATCTCGAAGTGGTAGAGACGAGATAGCCGACTTTGACACGCAGTATGGGTCAATAAAAATAATTAGAATAAATTGTAATTATTCACATCAACATGGTTCACAGAGTTAACAATAATTTTATTCAGTTCGCAGAAATAATAAAAATCCATCAAATGCAATAATTTTCCAATTTATTTATTTAAATCATGCAATTTCAATAAAACTTCCAATTTATCAAATAGCTTTACAAACTGCAATTCAATTTCAATAAATTTTTAATTTATCAATTAAATCTCATTTATAGGAATAGCAATTAATTCCTTAACAAGCAAGAATAATAATTCATTAAATTCCAAGAATTTTCCAATTTATCAATTAGCTTCGCAAGCTGAAATAAATTATTGAAGTATCGTGTAATTATTATTATTAAGCACGATTTCTGCCGAGGACGTACGGTCCGATCCAGAGTGTCGTGTACATTGCCGAGGGACGTGCGACGCGATCCATAGATGCATCTATCTTGCCGATGCGTTCGGCCCGCTCCACAAGAAATGAGGACATTTTCTTATGTACCTCCGGAAGGAGAGTATATTTATTATGAGATAAATTCGGGAGGAAGAATAATACCTTTTAACAATTAATTAATTTAAACAAAAAATCAAGCATATGAGATTTCCATCCTTTAATATCTTTATCTAACAATTCACAATATATTCATATATATCAATTAATATTAATTAATCAAGGAATATAATTTATATAAGTAGTTCATGCTTTGAGTCCTAAACTATCCGGACTTTAGCATTTATAGTAGCTACGCACGGACTCTTGTCACCTCGTGCGTACGTAGCCCCCACAATTAGCAACAATTATTGAATTTAATCCCTGTGGGGTAATTTCCTCCTCACAAGATTAGACAAGAGACTTACCTCATCTCAAAGTCCACTTTCCAATTACCACGTCACGTTGAATTCTCGATTCGACGCCGAAAAATCTGAAACTATCCAAATATTATACAAAATAATTAATATATGCTAAATAATTCGAAATTTATCTATTAAATAAATTACCTTATCCAAAATGGTAAAATTTCTAAAATTCACATCGGGCCCACGTGCTCGGATTCTGGAAATATTTGGATGAAAACATTAACCATAATCTCAAGAACTTAAATATATAATTTCTACCCAATTCCATAACTATTTTCGTGGTTAAAATCTCATTTTTATAAAAATCTAGGTTTTTTCATCTAAATCTTTGATTTCTAAGATTTACTAGTTATAATCTACCTATAATCTATGTATTTAAACCTTTCAATTGCTAGTTGAAACCCCATTCTCAAAAGCTCTGAAATTGCCCAACAATGGATGAAAAATAGAAAGAAATAGACTGAGTTTTCGTCCGTTTTAAGGTTCTGCCCAGACATGTTTTTCGCACCTGCGGAAGAAGTACCGCACATGCGGCTTTCGCACCTGCGAAAATTCCTCGCAGGTGCGCATTTTCCCTCTTTTCCTAGTTTCACACCTGGGGAAGAAGAGCTCGCTTCTGCGCAAGCGCAGGTGCGCCCATTCCTTCACACCTACACATCCCTCTACTTCTACGCACAAGACCTTCGCACCTACGCGTTCGCAGGTGCGCTAAATTACTCTGCATCTACAATGGCTGGGTAGGCTCCTCTCTTTCGCACCTGCGATTGGTGGCTCGCACCTGCGGCTGTCCAAGCGCAGGTGCGATTATGACAGTAGCTGGGAGCTTCAGTCCTTGCTCAATTTCCCAAAATTGGTCCGAGCCTCGTCCGGTTAACACTCGGGACCCCCGGGGTCCCGCCCGAACATACCAACAGGTTTGAAATCATAAAACGGACTCGCTCAAACTCTCGAAACGCATAAAACAACATCAAATCTAAGAATCATACCCTAAACCATATTGATTCAAACTTAAGAATTTCAAGTTCTTCAATTTACTTCCAATGCGCCGAAATATACTTAAACTACTCGGAATTAAACAAAAATTTGCGTGCAAGTCTTAAATCACTATACAGAACTATTCCCAAACTCGAAATTCCAAACGGACTTCAATTACTCAAAATCGTACTCCAAACCAAATTTAATGAATTTTAAACCTTCAAATAGTTGATTTTTACTATTAAGCGTCAAAACGCTCTCGGGTTATCCAAAACCCGATTCGGACATACGCCCAAGTCCAAAATCATCATACGAACCTATTGGAACCGTCAAATCCCAATTCCGGGGTCAAAATGTTGACCAAGGTCAAACTTGTCCATTTAAAGCTAACTTAAGGAACCAAGTGTTCCGATTTCAACTCACACACTTCCAAATCCCGAACCAACCATCCCCGCAAGTCATAAATCATTAAAAACACATACGGGAAATTGTATTTATGGGAACGGGGTTCTAATAGTCAAAACGACCTGTTGGGTCATTACACGTGCGACACGATCCATAGATGCATCTATCCTGCACAAGTAATTCATGCTTTGAGTCCTAAACTACCCAAACTTTAGCATTAATTGTAGCTACGCACGGACTCTCGTTAGCTCATGCATACGTAGCCCCCACAATTAGCAATAATTATTAATTTAATTACCTATGGGGTAATTTTCCCCTTACAAGATTAGACAAGAGACTTACCTTGTCTCAAAGTTCACTTTCCGATTACCACGTCGCGTTAATTTCTCAATTTGATGCCGAACAAATCCGAAGCTATCCAAATATTACACAAAATAATTAATACATGCTCAATAATTCGAATTTAGGCTATTAATTAAATTACCTTAACCAAAACAGTAAAATTCTTAAATTCAACCCGGGCCCACGTGCCCGGATTCCGGAAATTTTCGGATGAAAACGTTACCCATATTCTCAAGAACTTAAATATATATTTTCTATCCAATTCCATAACCATTTTCGTGGTTAAAATCTCATTTTTATAAGAATCTAGGGTTTTCATCTAAACCTTTGATTTCTAAGATTTACTAGTTATAATCTACCCATAATCTATGTATTTAACTCAAAGTGTGTAGAATTAACTTACCTTCAAATTGCTAGTTGAATCTCCTCTAAAAAAGCTCCAAAATCACCTAAGATTGGAAGAAAATGGGCTCAAAATGACTGATCCCCGATTCTTAACACATTTTGTCCAACAGTCATTTCCGTACCTGCGGAAGGTGTGCCGCACTTGCGGAAAAGCCTCGCAGGTGCGAGCTTAACTTGACTGCCCCATCTCCGCATCTGCACTCTTCTTCTTGCATCTGCAAGTGTCGCTCCTGCGAGTTTCTGCTGCACCTGGGAATGCCGCACCTGCGGCTGGCCAAGCGCAGGTGCGATTCTGACAGTAGTTGGGAGCTTCAATTTTGGCTCCCAACTTCCAACTTGGTCCGAGCCTCGTCCGATTGACGCTCGGGGCCCCCGGGACCCCGCCCGAATATACCAACAAGTTTGAAATCATAAAACGGACTCGCTCGAACTCACGGAATATGTAAAACAACATTAAATCTAAGAATCATACTCCAAACCAAATTGATTCAACTTAGAAATTTCAAATTCTTCAAACTTACTCCGAACACGCCGAAATATACTTATACTACTCGGAATGACACCAAATTTTGCCTGCAAGTCTTAAATCACTATATAGAGCTATTCCCAAACTCAAAACTCCAAACGGACCTCAATTACTCAAAAACCTACTCCAAACCAAATTTATAGAACTTTAAACCTTCAAATAGTTGATTTTCACTATTAAGCGCCAAAACGCTCCTAGGTTATCCAAAACCCGATTCGAACATATGCCCAAGTCCAAAACCATCATATGAACCTATTGGAACCGTCAAATCCCGATATCGGGATCGTTTTCTCAAAATGTTGACCGAAGTCAAACTTGGCCTTTTAAAGCCAAACTAAGGAATCAAGTGTTCCGATTTCAACCCGAACACTCCCAAATCCCGAACCAACCATCCCCGCAAGTCATAAATTATTAAAATCACATTTGGGAAGTTTTATTTAGGGGAACGAGGTTCAAAAAGTCAAAATGACCGGTTGGATCATTACATTCTCCACCTCTTAAACAAACGTTCGTCCTCGAACGGGTTTAGAATTGTACCTGGAGTGCTGAATAAGTGTGGATATATGCTCCGCATGTTTTCCTTGGCCTCCCAAGTCGCTTCCTCGACTGGTTGGCCCTTCCACTGGACTTTTACTGCAGAAATCCTCTTGGACCTCAACTAGCGAACCTGTTTATCAATAATGGCAACTGGTTCTTCTTCATAGCCCAAACTATTATCTAGTTGAACTGTGCCGAATTCTAACACATGTGATAGGTCGGCATGATACTTCCAGAGCATAGATACATGGAAAACCGGATGAAATCCTGATAGATTGGGAGGCAAGGCAAGCTCATAAGCAACCTCCCCAACTCATCTCAACACCTCAAATGGGCTTATAAACCTTGGGCTCAATTTCCCCTTTTCCCCAAATCTCATTATTCGCTTCATCGGCGAAACTTTCAAGATAACCTTTTCACCTACCATAAATGATAAATCACGCGCTTTCTGATCCGGTAACTCTTCTGTCTGGACTGTGCTGTACGGAGTCACTCTTGAATCAACTTTACCGTTTCCAAGGCATCCTTCACCAAATCAGTACCATATAATTTAGCCTCACCGGGATCAAACCATCCAATGGGCAAACGACATCGCCGATCATATAAAGCCTCAAATGGAGCCATCTCAATGCTGGATTGGTAACTGTTATTATAAGCAAACTCGGCCAAAAGCAAGAAATGATCCCACTGACCTCCAAAGTCAATCACACATGCCTTGATCATATCCTTCAAAATCTGAATTGTCCGCTCTGACTGCCCGTTGGTCTGCGGATGAAAGGCTGGGTTGAGCTCTACACGGGTCCCTAATTCACTCTGTACTTCTCTCCAGAAATGTGAAGTAAACTGAGGGACTCTATTTGATATGATAGAAATTGGCACACCATGCAACCGAACTATCTCCTAAATATATATGTGGGCCAACCTCTCTAAAGTATACATAGTCACAACAGGTATAAAGTGTGGCGACTTTGTCAACCTGTCGACAATGACCCAAACTGCATCAAACTTCTGCAAGTTCCGTGGCAACCCAACTACAAAGTCCATAGTGATGCATTTCCATTTCCACTCTGGTATAGTCATCTGCTGAAGTAGGTCACATGGCCTCTGGTGCTCATATTTAACTTGCTGGCAATTTAGACACCTAGCTACATACTCAACTATGTCCTTTTTCATTCGTCGCCATCAATAATGCTGCCTCAGGTCACGATACATCTTTGTAGCACCTAGATGAATAGAATACCGAGAATTGTGTGCCTACTCTAGGATCTTTTTCCTCAGTCCATCCACATTAGGAACACATAGACGATCCTGGAGCCGCAGAACACCATCCGCTCTAATAGTAACTTCCTTGGCACCACCTCATAGTACCGTTTCTCGAAGAACCATTAAGTGTGGATGATCATACTGGCGAGCCTTGATCTACTCAAATAGTGAAGACTGGGCTACATTACATGCAAGAATTCAGCTGGGCTCTGAAATATCCAGCCTCACAAGTCTGTTAGCCAAGGACTGAATATCCAAAGCTAATGGCCTCTCCTCTGCTGAAATGAAATCCAAACTACACATACTCTCCGCCTTTCTACTCAAGGCGTCTACAACCACATTTGCTTTGCCCTGATGATACAGGATAGTAATATCATAATCTTTTAGTAACTCAATCCATCTGTGATGTCTCAAATTTAGGTTCCTCTGCTTGAACAAATGCTGCAAACTACGATGATCAGTGTAAACTTCACAAGAAACCCCATAAACATAATATCTCCAAATATTAAGAGCGTGAACAATAGCAGCTAGCTCCAAATCATGCACTGGATAATTCTTCTCATGGGGCTTTAACTAATGTGAACCATATGCAATAACTCGTCCTTCCTGCATCAATACACAACCCAAACCAACGCGTGAAGCGTCGCAATACACTGTATACATCCCCGAACCGGAAGGCAACACTAACACCGGTGTTGTAGTCAATGCTTTCTTGAGCTTATGAAAGCTCACCTCACAATCATCGAACGGAGCACCTTTCTGGGTTAATTTGGTCAAAGTTGCTGCAATAGATGAAAAACCTTCCACGAACCAATGATAATAACCTGCTAAATCTAGAAAACTCCTAATCTCAGTCGCCACAGTGGGATGATGCCAATTCTGAACTGCCTCAATCTTTTTGGGATCAACCTTAACACCCTCACCCGATACGATATGCACAAAAAATGCTACAGACTCTAGCCAGAATTCACATTTGGCGAACTTAGCATTTAACTTTTGTTCCCGCAATGTCCGAAGCACCACTCTCATATGCTGCTCGTGCTCCTCTTTACTGCGTGAGTAGATCAAAATGTCATCAATGAAAATAATGACAAACAAATCAATATGTGGCCTGAGTACCCTGTTCATCAAATGCATAAACGCTACCGGGGCATTAGTGAAATCGAAAGACATCGCCAGAAACGCATAATGACCATATCTAGTCCGGATAGCAGTCTTTGGAACATCTGAATCCCGAATATTCAATTGATGGTACCCCGGCCTCAAGTCGATCTTAGAGGACACCCTAGCACCCTGCAACTGGTCAAATAGATCATCAATACGTGGCAATGGGTACTTGTTCTTAATAGTGACTTTGTTCAATTGACAATAATCAATACACATTCGCATTGTTCCATCCTTCTTCTTCACAAATAATACCGGTGCACCCCAAGAAAATACACTCGGTCTGACGAACGCTTTGGCTAATAACTCCTCAAGCTGTTCTTTCAATTCTTTCGGAGCCATGCGATACGGTGGGATAGATATATGCTGGGTATCTGGAGCCATGTCAATACATAAATCAATATCACGATCAGGTTGCATACTTGGAAGATCTGAAGGAAATACATCGGAGAACTCCCGAACTACAGGCACGAAATCAATAGCAGGAGTCTCTATAGTAGTATCCCGAACATAAGCTAGATAAGCTAAACAACCTTCTCAACCATGTGTTGAGCCTTTATAAAAGAAATAAATCGATTAAATGAACTAACAGACGAACCCTTCCACTTCAGCCTAGGCAACTCTGGAATAGACAAGGTAACAGTCTTGGCATGACAATCTAGAATAACATGATATGGAGATAACTAGTCCATGCCCAGAATAATTTCAAAATCGGTTATTTCAAGCAATAAGAGATCTTCTCTAGTTTCATAACCACAGAATGTAATAATACAGGACCGGTAGATCCGGTTCACAACAACAGAATTGCCCACAGGAGTGGACACATAAACAAGAGTACTCAAGGACTCACAAGAAACACCCAAGAATTGAGCAAATAGAGATGACACATATGAATATGTAGATCTTGGATCAAATAATACTGAGGCATCTTTGCCACAAACAGAAATAATACCTATAATCACGGCATCTGAGGCCTCTGCATCTGGTCTGGCCAAAAAAGCATAGGATCGAGTTGGAGCGCAACTACCCTTGGTGGTCAGACAACTGGTGGAGCAACTGGTCCGATAATCATAGGCTGCTGACCCTGTTGCACTAGTTTACCCCGAAGCCTGGGGAAGAATCTTCGTATATGACTGGGATCCCCGCACTCATAATAACTCTTCAGTGCGATGGGCTGCTGACTAAGAGTCTGGCCTTGGGGACCTGCAAACCCACTGAAAGAACCCTGAATAGCTGGTGGGCGATAAGAAATCTCTGGTATAACACTGAAATAAGGTCGCACTGGAGCACTCCGAGGAGGTAGTGGTGCTGGATATGGGGGCCTGCTGGACTGCCCTCTCACGGACTGACCTCTGCCCCCAGACGAAGCACCTCTGAACTCTCCAGAATACCTAAACTGCTTATTTCTCATAACCTGCCCTCGGCTACGCTGGCGCACACCCTCAATCCTCCAGGCTATATCCACTACTAGATCATAAGAAGTACCCATCTAAACCTGTCGAGCCATAGTGGCCTGAATGCCAGTATGTAAACCCGCAACAAACCTCCGCACTCTCTCCGCCTCAGTTGGGAGTATCATAAGTGCATGGCGAGATAACTCAGAGAACCTCGCCTCATAATCGGTCACTGACATCTGACCCTGCTGGAGCTTCTCAAATTGAAACCTCAACTCTTCCCTCTAGGAGGGTGGAATATACCTGTCCAGGAAAATACGGGTGAACTTGTCCCAAGTCATGGGAGGAGAATCTGCTGGTCTGCTAAGAACATAAGACTTCCACCATTTACAAGCTCTGCCATCTTGCTGAAAAGTAGCAAAGTCAACCCCATGAGACTCCAATATCCTCATGTTGTACAATATATCCATGCACCAATCAATGAAATCCTGGGGATCCTCATGTCGTTCATCCCTAAAGACAGGAGGATGTAGTCTAGTCTATCTGTCCAATAGTTTCTGTGGATCAGCGGCTGCAGCTGACCTGGGCTCAGGTGTAGTTGCTGCCACTGGCTGGGCTCCACCCACGAGTAGTGCACCCTGGGTCTAATATACAGCAGCTGCATGCCCATGAGCCTACGCGGTAGGGGTCTGTGCTCCCCCGCCTGCCTGAGATGTGGCTGGGTCTGCCAAAAATAAACTAGCCTGAGTCATAGTGTCCATGAACCGCAGCATACGACCCATGACATCCTGAAATCCCGGTGCATATGTGAAATCCACCGAAGCTGGATCTGCCACAAGCACCTCACCATGTTCCTCAACAATGGGATTCTCTGCTGGACTCACTGGTGGCATAACTGGAATAGTCCTGGGACGTCTTTGCCCCTACCAAGGGCTGGAGCCCTCCTTAGGCCTCTAGCAACTGGGGGAGTAGCTCTTCCCTGGTCTGGAACCTCATTAGAGCGCGTTCTCACCATATGTGAGAGAATAAGAGAAAGATATTTAGTACTACATCAATTGCACGATGGAATATGAAGAAAGGTAGTTTCCTAACACATTATAGCCTCTCCAAGATAAGTACAGACGTCTCCATACCGATCCGCAAGACTCTATTAGGCCTGCTCATAAATTGTGAGACCTATGCTCTGATACCATGTTGTCACGACCCTATTTCACCTTTAGGTCGTGATGGCGCCCAACACTATAGCTAGACAAGCCAACAAATAAATTAAACATATATCAATTATTTTCGGAATAATTTTCTAAGAAATTTTATTATTTTACTAGAAATATTAAAGATATTTAGAAAAGATACCGATTAACTTAAATCCAAGAAAATAATACAATTCCAAATTCTACCAATGTGTGTGCCAAGACCCGGTGTCACAAGTGTATGAGCATCTAGTAGATTATACAAAACTCCAAATACTGTCTGAAATAAAATAGACAGAATGTAAATACAAGACGAGACACTAGTAGCTGCAGAACGGCTCAGAAAGGTAGCTGTAAATCAACATGATTCATAGAGTTTACAATAATTTTATCGAATCAGCATAAATAATAAAAATTCTTCAATTTCAACAACTTCCAAACCATTAATTAAATTCACAAGCTGCAAATTAAAAACATCGAGGTATCGTGTATTTATTATTATTATTAGGCACGATTTCTGCCGAGGTTGTATGACCCTATTTAGAGTGTCGTGTATATTGCCGAGGAATGTGCTGCGCGATCCATAGATGCATCTATCCTGCCGAGGCGTTCGGCTCGCTCCACAAGAAAGGAGGATATTTTCTTATGTACCTCCGGAAGGAGAGTATATTTAGTATAGGATCAATTCGAGAGGAATGAATAATTTCTTTTAACAATTAATTAATTTAAACAGAAAATTAAGCATATGTGATTTTTATCTTTTAACATTTTTACCTAACAATATATATATATCAAATAATTTTTATTAAATAAAGAATATAACTTGCACAAGTAATTCATGCTTTGAGTCCTAAACTACCGGGATTTTAGCATTGATAGTAGCTACGCACAGACTCTCATCACCTCATGCGTACGTAGCCCACAATTAGCAACAATTATTAATTTAATTACCTATGGGGTAATTTCCCCCCTCACAAGATTAGACAAGAGACTTACCTTGTCTCAAAGTCGACTTTCCGATTACCACGTCGCGTTAATTTCTCAATTCGATGCAGAAAAAATCTGAAGCTATTCAAATATTATACAAAATAATTAATACATGTTCAATAATTCGAATTTAGGCTATTAATTAAATTACCCTAACCAAAACAGTAAAATTTCTAAAATCACTCCGGGCCCACGTGCCCGGATTCCGGAAATTTTTGGATGCAAACGTTACCCATAATCTCAAGAACTTAAATATATAATTTCTATCCAATTCCATAACCATTTTCGTGGTTAAAATCTAACTTTTATAAGAATCTAGGTTTTTCATCTAAACCTTTGATTTCTAAGATTTACTAGTTATAATCTACCCATAATCTATGTATTTAACTCAAAGTGTGTAGAATTAACTTACCTTCAAATTGCTAGTTGAAATCTCCACTCAAAAAGCTCCAAAATCGCCCAAGATTGTAAGAAAATGGGCACAAAATGACTGAGCCTCGATTTTTAACACATTCTGCCCAACAGTAATTTCCGCACCTGCAGAAAAGCCTCGTAGGTGCAAGCTTAATTTGACTACCCAGCTCCACATCTGTGCTCTTCTTTTGCATCTTCGAGTGTCGCTTCTGCGAGCTTCTGCCACACCTGCGAATGTCGCACCTGCGGCTGGCCAAGCGCATGTGTGATTCTGACAGTAGCTGGGAGCTTCAGTTTTGGCTCCCAACTTCCAACTTGGTCCGAGCCTCGTCCGATTGACACTCGGGGCCCCCGGGACCCCACCCGAACATACCAACAAGTTTGAAATCAGAAAATGGACTCGTTCGAACTCACGGAACATGTAAAACAACATTAAATCTAAGAATCATACTCCAAACAAAATTGATTCAACTTAGAAATTTCAAATCCTTCAAACTTACTCCGAACGTGCCGAAATATACTTATACTACTCGGAATGACACAAAATTTTGCGTGCAAGTCTTAAATCACTATACAGACCTATTCCCAAACTCAAAATTTCAAACGGACCTCAATTACTCAAAAACCTACTTCAAACCAAATTTAAAGAACTTTAAACCTTCAAATAGTAGATTTTCACTATTAAGCCCCAAAACGCTCCCGGGTTATCCAAAACCCAATTCGAATATACGCCCAAGTCCGAAACCATCATATGAACCTATTCGAACCGTCAAATCCCGATTCTGGGGTCGTTTTCTCAAAATGTTGACCGAAGTCAAACTTGGCCTTTTAAAGCCAAACTAAGAAACCAAGTGTTCTGATTTCAACCCGAACACTCCCAAATCCCGAACCAACCATCCCCGCAAGTCATAAATTATTAAAATCACATTCGAGAAGTTTTATTTAGGGAACGGTATCAACGAAAATGAGTTTCGTCGAATTTTGATATTTTGGGATAAAATACAGTCCAAGTTATAATACCTCGTATTTATGGAGTAGTGCTATACCACATGACCGTGATAGTAAGGTATATGAAGTATGTTAAAAATGACTAGTATTTAAGTGAAATGAGATTTATAAATTAATTATGTGTATAATTAATTAAGTGGGAAAGTGTAGCGGATGTACGTAAATTATTCCGATTTGTTGGATGACTATTATTCCACATGGACCATATATATGGATGAGCAGAAAGTGATACTTATATTCATAAGGTGTAAATTTTGGTGATGAGTCATTAGGTGTGCACCTAGAGGATTACACGTGTAGAATGAAAAGGGGGTCTCTAATACTAGTAGTGTAACATCCCATACATTAGTGTAAAGATTAGTCGTAGTAATCCATACAAGCTTGAAGGGATTAAGGTCATTCATATGGTTATAGAAGATTTGTGGCAATGTTATTGTAAGATCCCGTAAGTTTAACAACCTTCATACCGTTAGATACATTTTGATATGGTATGTCACGACCCAAAATCCCACCACAGGCGTCGTGATGGAACTTAGTCTCTAAGACTAAGTAAGCCGATTATAATTACAATTCAAGCCAAAATTATTTTCTTAATAGAAACCAACATCAGAAATAATTACAAACAACCTCTCAAGATTGGTAATACTGAGTCACGAACTCTAACTGAATACATGAAATTATCTCAAGGATCGAATACTCAATACTGTTTGAATAATGATTAACAGTACAATAAAATGGAAAGACTCCAAGGGACTGCGATGACCAAGCAACTCTACCTTGAGTCCTTGCGATCACGCTTTAACTCTGTCCGAGCACGATATCTCCAATACCCGGCTCTGCACAAAAATGTACAGAAGTGTAGTATGAGTACACCACAGTCGGTACCCAGTAAGTATCAAGACTAACCTCGGTGGAGTGGTGACGAGGTACAGTCAAGACACTCACTAGTCTAATAACTTGTGCAATATAGTATACAAAAATAATAGAAAAATAAATAGTAGTGACAGCAACAATAATCAACTAGTGATGTAACAACAAGGAAACAAGAACTCTATAAATATTGCTCAAACGGGTAATGAACACAAGTACAACCAATAATCAAGTCCTTCAAAATATACATCTTTCATCTATAAATTTTTTTCAATAGAAATCTCTAGAATATAATCCTTCCCAATAAATATATTTCGAACATACTTCTTTCAATTAAATATCTTTCGAATATAATTCTTTCAAATAATATCCTTCAAATATAATTCTTTCACATAAATGTCTTTCGAATATAATTATTTCAAATAATATTTTGAATATAATCCTTTCAAATAAAGTCACCTTGTGACACCTCATCTCATAATCATAAAAATACGGGTCTCAGCCCACTTTCATATTTCCGCGGCACCTCGTGCCAATATCTCTATCACAATTGTACGGACAACTCACGTGCCAATATCATCATCATATTTTTCCCGGCACCTCGTGCCTACATTTCATATCTGTTGTGGCGTACAACCCTATCCCATATAACATTAATCATACCTGTTGCGGCGTGCAACACGATCCCATATAACATAATTCGCCTGGAAATAGCCACAGGCTCCCAATTTCAACATAGATCAAGCTATTATCAGGTTTACCAAAACAACAAGACAAGTTGCACAATATATAAAAATAAACACAAGGAAAATCACAACATCACATAAAAATTACCAACGCAATAACCCCACAACATCACATAAAAATTACTAACACAATAACTCCACATCATCACATATCATCCCAGACAATAGCCACCTTTATCTCTCCTATAGCCACCCTTATCACTCATATCATAGCCTCCCTTATCCCCCCGCCCTGACAATATCAATAGCCACACTTATCGCTCATATAGCCACCCTTATTACTCCGCCCAGACAATATCCTAACACACATAATCACAGTGAAATGTTGCCCTTATACCCACATAATATCAATAGTGAAATGCCACCCGTATATCCTCATAATAATAACTCAAACCACACAACAATTTACACGGAATATTATCACGACAACACAACAAAATCAATTCCTATCACAATTTTCCCAACAACCACAACCAATTCCAATGATATAGTAAAATCAATAAATTTCTCAAAAATAGCCAAGGCTCCACACAATGTATATAAAACCTCAAAACAACAACAAGGAAGGAAAATTAACTCAACATGACACAACACCTTCTTTGTCCAAATTTTTGAAAAATATATTAGTACCTCAATTTAAACTTATTTAATAAATTATTTGCATACGGAAAAATTCATAATATAATTATTTCCAGAAAATATCAAATCAACAAACACACGAAATTCTCATAAAATTCCAAGTCGCAATCACACTAAATTATCATATAAATACAAACTCAACAAACAAAGAATGAGGTATGACAAATCAAGGATTTACTAAATTTCCACAATTTTCCAATTTAATACATAAGGGTGTCTACAAATTTTTATCCGATATAGTTTGCACATATAAACAAGTACACACTCGTCACCTCGCGTACATGGTTTTTCAATCACACAATTTCCACATAAGACTCAATGCCTAGGGAAAATTCCCCCACACAAGGTTAGGCAAGATACTTACCTTTTTGAAGCTAGGACGATATTCCAAAATTGCCTTCTTGCTTGAATTGATCTTCGGACAGCTCAAATCTATCCAAATTAATTCAATTAAGTCAATACTAATTATAGGAATTAATTCCATATAAAAATACTAATTTTCCAACAAAATTCAAAATTTAACTCAAAAATGGCCTGTGGGACCCACATCTCGGAATCCGATGAAACTCACAAAATCCGATAATCCATTCAATTACGAGTCCACCCATACCAATTATATCAAATTCCGATAACAACTCGACCTCAAAATCTAAAATATTTTGTTCTTGAAAAATTTGCAATTTTTTTGATTTATTCCATTTAAATCCGAAATAAATGATGAATATAACCATGGATTTATGAAATATAATCACTTTTGGATATAGGACACTTACCCAAGTCGAAGTCGTGAAAAAATCCTCAAAATTGCCCAAGAACGGTGCTCTAAAAATCCAAAAATGAAATGGAGGAAATGACCCTTTTTGGTCCTTAAGTTTCTGCCCATCCGTCAGTAAAAGTCCATTTTTCATCACTAAACGTCCACATCAGAACTTGCTTGTACCATCAGTTATTGTTTTCTACTAAAAAGGCTCTAACTCCATTATACAAACTCGGAATTCGACGATTCTTGTTCCTATGAATCACAAATAATAATACAAACCTAGTCGTTCAATCGAAACTCAATTCAGAGCTCATTTGCTCTATACAATACTAATGTTTCTCGTTAAATAATTAACTCATGCTTCGCGCTAAAAACCCAATCGTGACTTGATGAAATTAGACCAAACTTTCCAAATCACTCTTATAATTCATTATCAAAATCCTGAAAGTCTCGAAATCAAATTTCGATCTCTAGAACTAAAAATGGACCTTTGGATCATTACATGCTTATGTTGAAAACATCAAACTCTTCCAAAACTCTTCCCCAACAGCCTGTAGTTTATCAACCATAACTTCTTGTACTCAACCCCAACTACCAAACGGTTTATATTTATGTAAACTAGATACAAAGGGCTACGACTTTCATGTTTTTCTCATCGCCCAACTCCTTATAGACTGCGAGATATAAGCTCCCAAAGTTAGCCCTGTGCAGCAGAAATTTCTGGCGATGCACACTACTGTAGCCAAAATCTGCAGTACCAGCTTCAGTCAATCAATCATAACTTTTTGTACAAATGTCCGAATAATGAATGGTTTATCATTATGTAAATTAGAATCAAAGGCATAGAACTTTCATGTTTTGATAATTTCTAGCTTCCTTATAGATTTCGAGATATAAGCTTCCAAAGTCAGCTCTTCGCATCAGAAAATTCGCACATTGCTGTAAAACAAACCAACAGTTAAAAATGATTCGAAACCACTCTGAAACTCACCCGAGGCCCTCGGGACCTCGACCCAATACACCAACAAGTCCTAAAATATCATACGAGCTTAGTTGAAACCTCCAATCACATAAAACAACGCTAAAACCACGAATCATACCCCAATTCAAGCTTAAGGAACTTAAGAATTTCCAACTTCTACATTCGATGCCGAAACCTATCAAATCAATTCCGATTGACCTCAAATTTTGCACACAAGTCATAAATGATATAACAGATCTATGAAAATTTTCAGAACTGGATTCTGACTCCGATATCAAAAAGTCAACTCCCCAGTCAAACTTCCCCAAAATTCAATTTTTGCCATTTTAAGCAAAATTTCACTACGGACTTCCAAAATAATTTCCGGACACGCTCCTAAGTCCAAAATACCATACAGAGCTATTGAAATCATCAAAACTCCATTTCGGGGTCATTTACATATAATTCACTATCCAGTCAATTATTTCAACTTAAGCTTCCAAAACAAGAATTGTTCTTTCAATTAAATCTTGAATCATCCGAAAACCAAACTTGACCACCCTCGCAAGTCATAATACACATTTCAAAGTTGCTCGAGACCTTAAGCCACCAAACGGAACGTGAATTCTTAAAACGACAAGTCTGGTCGTTACGTGATATTTCTTTAGACTGGAACATTTTTGCAAAAGGTTTGAAAATTTTGATTTTATATAGTTATTAATATTACTACTTTCGGATATTCTTTAAATTATACACATAATATGAGAAAGTTTATAAATAGGAAAGAAGGTTATCTTTTTACCGTTTTGAGAATTAAGCATATGAAAATTTTGTACTCTATACATGAGATTAGAAAAATTAGAAGATAAAATATATGTATTTTTACATGGATATTTTAATGAAATATTAGTGTATGTATTAATTTTATATGGTATCATGATGTCACGACCCAAAAACCTAACCTGTCGTGATGGCGCCTATCGTGGTACTAGGCAAGACGACTCATTCCAAAACAAACTGGGAGTTCAAATCAAAACAAAAGTGCGGAAAAGAAAAGCCCGACATCAGGGTGTTACTAGTCATGAGCATCTACTACAATCTGTCTAACAATATCAAGGCTAACTCAGCTTGGAAAGTAGCTAGATACAACTAAAGGAAGATAAGAGGGAGAAGAGTAGGGGATGCGATCGCCAAGCAGCTACCTTGCTATCCCCGAGAAAATATGCAACCAGAATAATCAACAACCGCTACCGTGCCCAGCTACACCTGGATCTGCACACAAGGTGCAGGGAGTAACGTGAGTACGCCAACTCAGTAAGTAACAACAATAAATAAAGACTGAGCAGTAGTTACGAGCAATAAGCATATAACGTTCATTTCAAGAAATCTCAGTAAAATACCACATGCTTTTAAAATCAGGATTTGAATCAAAACATCTCGTTTAAACCCAGTTCCAGTAAAATCATTTAAAGATATATTTCAACAGTTTTCAAACAGAGGAGAAATGCAAAGGTGAGGAAAAATAATGAAATTATAAACAGCCCCTCGGGCAAAACTCACAGTCACTCATGCCAATCGGGCATACCTCACAATCACTCTTGCTACTCGGGCATACCTCACAATCACTCTTGCCACTCGGGCATACCTCACATTCACTCTTGCCACTCGGGCATACCTCACAGTCACTCATGCCTCCCAGTCACTCAGCACTCGCCACTCGGCACTCGCACTCAGTAGGTACCTACGCTCACTGGGGGTGTGTACAGACACCGGAGGGGCTCCTTCAGCACAAGCGCGATATCAAGCCAAATCATGGCATAAATCACTCAGGCCCTCGGACTATATCAAACATGCTACAATGTGCAGCCCAATCCTATAAATATCCTCACAATTCAGGCCCTCAGCCTCACTCAGTCATAAACCTCTCAAGCCACTCGGGCATTTAAGTAAAAACAGGGTGCTCAGCCCAAAACAACATTTATGTGCATCAAAATCGAGTAATAAAAAATGAGTTATGTAGTAAACAGGTATAACCATGACTGAGTATAGATTCTCAATCGAAAACAATGAGAGGATAGTAAGAAAAGTCCCCTAAGGGTCCAAACAGCACTGGCACAAGGCCCAAACATGGCATTCACCCCAATTTACAGAATCTCTTTCCTAAACACATAAGTATCATATAGTTTCAACCAAATATACAACTTTACAGTTGCTACGTGACTGACCAAGTCACAATCCCCAATAGTGCACGCCCACACGCCCGTTACCAAGCATGTGCGTCAGTTAAAAATAGTAGAATGATACAAAATCCGGGGTTTCATACCCTCAGGACTAGATTTACAATCGTTACTTACCTCAAACTAGTCAAATCTCTACCTCGCAATGCTCTTGCCTCTCGATGCTGCCTCCAAATGCTCCGAATCTATTCACAATCAGTACAATACCATCAATATACACTAATGGAATGAATTCCACAACAAAAACTATCAAATTAGCCCAAAACCCGAAATTGGCTCAAATCCGGCCCCCAGGCCCACGTCTCGAAATCCGACAAAATTTATAAAACTAGAAATCACATTTACTCACGAGTTCGTACATATGTAATTTATCCAAATCCCACATCATTTGGTCCCTTAAATACTTAAATTAAACTCTTAAAACCCCCAAGCCCTAACCCCCTACTTTCACTCCAAAATCCTACTAATTAATGATGAACAAGGCCATAGATTCACGAAATTTATACCATTATGGGTTAGAATCACTTACGCCAACGTTGCTCCTCAAAAACCTTCAAAATATCGCCTCCCTCTCGAGTTTCTCAAATCGAAAAATGGAAAAATGAAGGCAAAACACACGAGCTGGGGCTTTTCTGCCCAGCACAATCGTACCTGCGACCATATGTTCGCTCCTGCGGAACCGCACCTCCGGTCGAATCCTCGCATCTGCGAGAACCACTTAAGCCCTCAATTCCGCACCTACGACCCCAGGTTCCGCACCTGTGGGCGCGCACCTGCGTAACACTTCCGCTTCTACGGAACCGGCCCAACTTTTACTTTCCGCATCTGCGCTCAAGGCCTCGCACCCGCGGGATCGCAGATGCGGCCAATTCTCCGCACCTGCATTCCCAGCCTTGGCCTTCCATTTCTGCATCTGCGGCTTCCCCAAACGCACCAGCGACCTCGCACCTACGGCTCTTCCTTCTGCATGTGCGAAAATAGCAGAAGCAGCAGCTTCAGCTGCATTTTCCAACTTCGACAAATCCGCTAACCACCCGGAATCACCCCAAGGCCCTCGGGACCTCAACCAAAAATACCAACAAGTCATATATCAACATACAAACTTAATCGAACCTTCGAATCACTCAAAACATCATCGAAGCACCAAATTACTATCGGATTCAAGCTTAAGAACTTCTAAAACTTCCAAATTCGACAACCGATGCCAAAACCAACCAAACCACGTCCGAATGACCTCAAATTTTGCACATACGTCACAAATGACACTACAAACCTACTCCAACTTCCGGAATTCCATTCTGTCCCCGATATCAAAATTTTCCACTGCCGACCAAAAATCGCCAAATTTCCAATTTTGCTAATTCAAGCTTAATTTCACTCCGGGCCTCCAAATCACATTCCGGACGCGCTCCTAAGTCCAAAATCACCTAACGAAGCTAATGGAACCATCAGAATTCCTATCTGAGGTCAAATGCTAAAAGTCAAATTTGGTCAACTCTCCCAATTTAAAGCTTCAACAATGAAATTCTTTCTTCCAATTAGGTTCCGAAATACCTGCAAACCAAAACTGGCGACTCACACAAGTTAAAGTACATCATATAGAGCTACTCATGTCCTCAAACAACCGAGCGAAGTGCAAATGTTCAAAACGACCGGTCGGGTCGTTACATCCTCCCCCACTTAAACATACGTTCGTCCTCGAACATGCCTAGAGTTGTTCCAAAAGCCATCAAATCGCTATGTAACTTTCCCATGCACATACCCGGGGGTGATCCCACGTCACCCTATCCCATACAAGTCGGATAGCATAGTATAACTGAAATTTCTCAATTCAACCTAGCCCACAAGCCTTCGAATCAAATTTTCAACATCCGAAATTTCATATAAGATCAGAAGTTCGCATCTACATACCGTACAAGTCTGAACAAGCTGTACCAAAAGCCGTAACCATAACTTAAATACTCAAATTCAAATACCGCATAGCTCGAATGCTCGAAGCAATAGTTTTAATCATAGTATCGACCCAAATCAACCTAGTGCCGGTAATAAACCTCATATAAGACAAAACCTCATTCTAAAACCTTCGTACACTGCCGATGATAAAAGAAACATACCGAATTCATAACCATTTATTAGACCAACAGGTCATGGAGCTCCCGTTCCTTCTGCAAGAACTATAGCCAATTTCAAAGCCGACTTCCGATATTATCCTCCCAATTATACCACAATCAAATTCGATAGCATCCATTCTAGGCCCAATGACCTCATCTCATCCAACACGACCACTATAGTGACATGACACATCAATACAATCTAAAGCCACAACCCGTGTAATCCGTGCACCAGATAGCAACATTCCAAAAGTACCCAATCGTAACAATGACCCAAACTGGAGAACCGTTCCGCAAGCTTAACGGGTACCATCCTGACGCCATTCTAGGAACTCATCACACACCGCAGAACCATAACACACGAATCTTACACAAAGGATCGTAATTCCACATAAGTCTGTTGCAATACGCGACCCTATTCAAATACTGGTCCATATGAAACACCTCAAGCCACCCTGCTAAAATCAATAACCATGCACAATTCGATATCAAGTACCCAAAGTGCATTACCATAACCACAGAGAGGCAAACGACACCATGCCACACAAAACCCGAAAGAACATGACCAATACGCCATCAACCAAGCAATATCCAATACTATTCTCGCTCAAATTCCGCTATAAGGCCACAATAGAACCCCACCATATGTGCATATAACCAACGAATCACAACTCCTCGTAGCATAGAAGAGTAACTCACAGATCATTTCAGAACACGAATAAGCTTCACATCAACCGAATGGCACATCCTTCAACAATAGCAGTATGGAGCCAATAAATCTGGCTCGATGTAGAATACACATCCTAATTGGGCCTACCAATGGGCCCCAAATCAACTATGGTAAGCCACCAATAGATAAATAACCTCCGAAAGTCCACAATGACTGAATCATAACACATTCTATCACCTGGCTAACTCCGGCCACAACTTCACAGTCCACAACCATGAAACAATCTGCTCTTGAGAACTCCCAATCTCCAATTCCATAGAACACATGAATCGCCATATTTGATTCCACCTCCACCGCCCGAATGCCTAAAACCTCTCTCATATACAATCATCCCACGAGAAATACTTTAAAAATTCTTCCGTGCCACCTGGCAAAAATTTGAATATCAATAGCCGATCAACCAGGAGAGTGCCACAATACCAGCGAAGTACCCATAAATCAAAACACACAGCACGTTCCGTACAGCGGTAGCAATTATCCGGTTCAAACCATGGTAGAAACCATCATGAACACTTTGAAATCCATTTGCACATAACCAAGCTATCTGAACTAAATTCCTCTAACTCCACTAAGAAACACAGGTTGCTAAATCCGAGAATATTACCACGAAACACCTGTAGATACTAGCCACATCATAAGTACCCAAAGAACTGATCATACCCATTACTATGCTAACCCAACCTACTACCGAGCTGTCCTATTTCTCTAAGTCCTTTCCAAATTGCCTTCAAATTGCTACTTTTTCCTTGTTAGAACACTACTATCCTTAACTAAAACTTGCGCCACGAACTCTAGCATAGAATCACACCACCCTGAGGCTTATTAGCCGCTGAATTCCCTTTTTATGTATCCCATAGGTACCACAACCAAAAATGCTTACTCCGAAGAGTCTTTATGTGAACCTAAAATTGTTTCCTTCACCTTCTTGATACTGAAATGCATAATTCACAATGATATAAAATTCCACGAGTCTCGACACCGTTCAATGCAACTCCCAGTTTTCTAGCCATTTATATAAATCTTGAAAATTCTAAATCGCTGCATATAAATCTTGAATCCATTAGAACCATTCTAGCCATATATATAAATCTTGAAAATTCCAAATCGCTATATATAAATCTTCAATCCATTAGAACCATTCTTGAGAGTTATCCACTCTACTCAAATCTCGAATTAACCGACCAAACGGACAGAAACGACCTGTGCCCCATTAGCACACCAACACCCACAGAACATATAGAGTAACTCACACTCCTACGCATCCAAGCAAATTCCCGCTCCATGTACACTACATTCTTCGTGAATAACCACTTAATTATTTTATGGTCCTCCTATAACCATAGAGTGTAATACAACTTGTGTCCAGAAATTCCTTTACCCGAGTCATCCTCGATCTCGATCTCTGCAAGTCATAACTAATTCACCAGTATACCCCGAACCGAAACTAATACGACACATAACTGTGCAATTAACTCGTCGATAGCAGACTCCCCCACTTAGCCTCAAGCTACAATGATATAAAATTAGAACCCGAAAGGATTTCTCTTTCTCAATTGCCAAGATCTCGCACTGTTAACCCACTAGACTTCTCGAAGTCTTTTGTTAAGCTTATCATAAACATTCTAATTTGCCAGCCACAATCACACACGCCGAAATCCGTAAATTCTCCTGAGTTCATGCTCTCCCACCATTTGTATAAGTCTGCACTTTCCCTATTGACATTAGCTGTACGTTCAACAATACCTTCTGAACTCAAGTCATATTGTACCTGACATGATAATCAGATCTTCACGCCTCTCTTCATTTAAAACACACTCCTTTCTGCCCTATTCAATCTTCCTTTGTACAGTAACCATCACTCCAATTAGAGTCTACAGGCCAAATCACATACTAACACGATTCCAAACCATTCTACACTTTCTCAAGGCGCACGACTACCCTACCAGTGAATTCGTATGCTAATATGCCACTCTTACTTTGGTTAAATCATCTTCTTCAAGAAACTTCTCAACCTCTACTTCTCCTACTTGACCCGCTAGTACTTCAACCACCGTGAAATGATTCCCGTTATGTCTTCCCTCATTCCTTGCTGCCAAATTGCTGCATCAACTCGAAATGCATCTCTGTCGTACCAGAACCAATAGAATGCTACCGACTCTAGGTCCCTTCGAAGATTATCTTTCTCGAGCCATCAACATCAAAATACCCATTCGCAGCCACCATTACTACCCAACCACTTACTTTTCTTAAGTCCAACTCATTGACAGACATGAGAATTTAATTTGCCCCAAAATTTAACAATGTGAAAGATCCTTCAAAACATTCACATCATCTTAACACCTCCCAGAGTTACGTCATACTCACCACAAAGCCATTCCATAGCTCATCGAGCCACAAATTCCACTTGTAGAGACATTATCAGACATATGAGTCCAAATGTATTGATTACAACTAAAGCTACCGAGCCTAAGCTGCGGTCTAACCATGGCCTCAGGTCCTCCAGACCGGCCCACCACCACAAACACAGAATACACATATCAACCTTGTTTATATAATCACAAGACGTCGATGAACAACCGATACTGAGCGCTCATGTGCACATACAAATGCGTGGAAGGAATTCAAGGAGTTATGTTCCAAGCTGAATCAATTCCGCACGATAGAATACAAGAAAGTGAAATTTTTCCTAAGGGTTCTGCAGCCCATCAAAGATAAGTACAGACGTCTCTGTACCGAGCCGCAAGACTCTACTAAACCCGCTCATGACTCATGAGACCTATGTAACCTAGGCTCTGATACCAATCTGTCATGACCCAAAAACCTAACATGTCGTGATGGCGCCTATCGTGGTACTAGGCAAGCCGACTCATTCCAAAACAGACTGGGAGTTCAAATCAAAACAAAAGTGCGGAAAAGAAAAGCCCGACATCGGGGTGTCACTAGTCATGAGCATGTACTACAATATGTCTAACAATATCAAGGCTAACTCAGCCTGGAAAGTAGCTAAATATAACTAAAGGAAGATAAGAGGGAGAATAACAGGGGCTGCGATCGCCAAGCAGCTACCTTGCTATCCCCGAGAAAATCTACAACTAGAATAATCAACAACCACTACCGTGCCCAGCTACACCTGGATCTGTACACAAGGTGCAGGGAGTAATGTGAGTACGCCAACTTAGTAAGTAACAATAATAAATAAAGACTGAGCAGTAGTGACGAGCAATAAGCATATAACGTTCATATCAGGAAATCTCAGTAAAATACCACATGCTTTTAAAATCAGGATTTGAATCAAAACATCTCGTTTATACCCAGTTCCAGTAAATCATTTAAAGATATTTTTCAACAGTTTTCAAACAGAGGAAAAATGCAAAGGTGATAAAAACTGATGAAATCATAAACAACCCCTCGGGCAAACCTCACAGTCACTCATGCCACTCGGGCATACCTCACAATCACTCTTGCCACTCGGGCATACCTCATAATCACTCTTGCCACTCGGGCATACCTCACAATCACTCTTGCCACTCGGGCATACCTCACAATCACTCTTTCCACTCGGGCATACCTCACAATCACTCATGCCTCCCAGTCACTCAGCACTCGGCACTCACACTCGGTAGGTACCTGCGCTCACTGGGGGTGTGTACAGACTCCAGAGGGGCTCCTTCAGCCAAAGAGTTATATCAAGCCAAATCATGGCATAAATCACTCAAGCCCTTGGCTTATGTCAAACATGTTCCAGCGTGCAGCCCGATCCCATAAATATCCTCACAAATCAGGCCCTCAGCCTCACTCAGTCTTAAACCTCTCAAGCCACTCGGGCATTTAAGTAAAAACAGGGTGCTCAGCCCAAAACAACATTTTATGTGCATCAAAATCGAGTAATAAAAACTGAGTTAAGTAGTAAACAGGTATAACCATGACTGAGTATAGATTCTCAATCGAAAACAGTGAGAGGATAGTAAGAAAAGACCCATAAAGGTCCAAACAACACTGGCACAAGACCCAAATGTGACATTCAACCCAATTTACAGAATCTCTTTCTAAAACACATAAGTATCATATAGTTTCAACCAAATATACAACTTTACAGTTGCTACGGGACGGACCAAGTCATAATCCCCAACAATGCACGCCCACACTCCCACTACCAAGCATGTGTGTCACTTAAAAATAGTAGAACGATACAAAATCCGGGGTTTCATACCCTCAGGACTAGATTTACAATCGTTACTTACCTCAAACCTGTCAAATCTCTACCCTGCAATGCTCTTGCCTCTCGACACGGCCTCCAAATTCTCCGAATCTATTCACAATCAGTACAATACCATCAATATATGCTAATGGAATGAATTCCACAAGAAAACTATCAAATTAGCCCCAAACTAGAAATTGGCTCAAACCCGGCCCCCGGGCCCACGTCTCGAAACCCAAAAAAAATTACAAAACTAGAAAGCCCATTCACTCACGAGTCCGTGCATAGAAATTTATCCAAATCCGACATCATTTGTTCCCTCAAATCCTTAAATTAAACTCTTAAAAATCCCAAGCCCTAACCCCTTACTTTCACTCCAAAATCCTACTAATTAATGATGAACAAGGCCATAGATTCACAAAATGTATACCATTATGGGTTAGAATCACTTACCAAACGTTTCTCCTCGAAAACCTTCGAAAAATCACCTCCCTCCCGAGTTTCTAAAATCCAAAAATGGAAAAATGAAGGCAAAACAGACGAGTTGGGGCTTTTCTGCCCAGCATAATCGCACCTGTGGCCATATGTCCGCTCATGCAAAACCACACCTGCGATCAAATCCTCGCACCTGCGAGAACCACTTAAGCCCTCAATTCCACACGGGCGCGCACCTACGTAACACTTCCGCTTCTGCGGAACCGGCCCAACTCTTCCTTTCCGCATATACGCTCAAGGCCTCGCACCTGCGGGCTCGCAGATGCGGCCAATTCTCCGCACCTGAGTTCCCAGCCTTGGCCTTCAATTTCCGCATCTGCGAATTCTCCAAACGCACTAGTGACCTTGCACCTGCGGCTCTTCCTTCTGCAGGTGCGGAAATAGCAGAAGCAGCAGCTTCAACTGCATTTTCCAACTTCGACAAATACGCTAACCATCCGGAATCACCCCGAGGCGCTCGGGACCTCAACTAAAAATACCAACAAGTCATATATCAACATACAAACTTAGTCGAACCTTCGAATCACTCAAAACTACATCGAAACACCAAATTACCCTCGGATTCAAGCCTAAGAACTTCTAAAATATCCAAATTTGACAACCGATGCCGAAACCAACCAAACCACGTCCGAATGACCTCAAATTTTGTACACACATCACAAATGACACTACGAACCTACACCAACTTCCAAAATTCCATTCTGACCCCGATATCAAAATTTTCCACTACCGACCAAAAATCGCCAAATTTCTAATTTTTCCAATTAATTTCACTCCGGGCCTCCAAATAACATTCTGGACGCGTTCCTAAGTCCAAAATCACCTAACGAAGCTAGTGGAACCATCAGAATTCCTATCCGAGGTTAAATGCTATAAGTCAAATTTGGTCAACTCTCCCAATTGAAAGCTTCAACAATGAAATTC
This sequence comes from Nicotiana tomentosiformis, assembly GCF_000390325.3. NCBI lineage: Eukaryota > Viridiplantae > Streptophyta > Magnoliopsida > Solanales > Solanaceae > Nicotiana > Nicotiana tomentosiformis. The sequence goes on from NC_090819.1 coordinate 115,958,641, forward strand.
TTTCTTCCAATTCGGTTCTGAAGTACCTGCAAACCAAAACCGACGACTCACACAAGTCAAAGTACATCATACAGAGCTAATTATTCCCTCAAACAACCGAGCGAAGTGCAAATATTCAAAACGACCGGTCGGGTCGTTACACATGACTTATTAAAAGTTTTAATATTCTATTATTGCTAGTGATAAAGTCATGGTTTTAATTGTGTGGGTCCATGGCCATACATAGGTAAATTCTTCACTTAAACCCATATTTTTAATGGTATGAAATTGAATAAAATGGGGTTGAACTTTAACAAACAAAAATGAACATAGGGGTTAGTCACAACAAGTATACATTCATTTAGTTTTTTCAAACTCATGGTGCTATCGTTAAGCTGAAAGTAGTTCGAGATTGAGGCATAGAGGAGATTGTTCACAAATACAAGTAGGAAGTTGATATTAAAGGTATGTTAAGTCTAACCCTTTCTTCTTTTGGCATGATCCAAGTAATGAAACATAAACGTAATTGTGATGACCCGATAGGTCATTTAGGGTTTTAACCCTTAATTCTATGTTTTGAAGCCTCAAATAGTGCCTTTTAGCCTTCCTCAATTTGCGTACGTAGTTTGTACCTTTTTATAGAAAGCTTTTATGTGAAAAATTGATTAATGTGTGAATTCGTGCCTTAAAATTCATTTGAGTTGACTTCATTTAATGTTTGAGCAAACAGACCCGAATCCATGTTGTTATGATCCCACAGAGTATGTATCATGATTTGGGACTTAAGCTTATGCCCAAAATCGAATTCGGAGGTCCCCAGCTCGAATTATCGCAATTTATTGAAAATTTGAAGTCTAAAGGTTTGAAAAATTTATGAATTTGATCGATGCTTGACATTGTTGATACCGGGTCCGCATTTTGATTCCAGAATTTGATATAGGTTCATTACTATTATTATGACTTGCTTGCAAAATTTGATGCGAAATAGAGTTGAATTGACGTTATTCGGACATCCGATTGTTAAAATGAAAGTTCTTAAGTTTTGTTAAAAATTTCATTTGTTTTGGTATCTGATTCGTAGTTCTAGGTGTTAGTTTTGTGTTTAGATCATGCGAGCAAGTTTTTATAATATTTTTGGACTGGTGTGCATGTTTGATTTGGAGCCCCGAGGGCTCGGGTGAGTTTCGGATAGCCTACGGACCATTTGAACTTAGAAACAAATCTAGTTTTTTGACAATTGCTGGTGTCTGAGGTTTTGTACTTCGGGATTGCGAAGGTACTCTCACGAATGCGGAGGGGAGACTGGGATAGGGAAGGATGTTCTTCTACGCAAATGCACAGAACCGGTCGCGAACGCGAAGCAGTGGAGGGATTACCCTTCACGAACGCGATCGTTCACACGCGAACGTGATGGGTTACGGGAAATTCTGGTGGAGGAAGGGGTTTCCTTATGCGAACACGAGCCTAGGCACGCGAATGCCAAGGCCAGGAGGGTGATTCCATCACGAACGCGAAGGCCATTTAGGCCGTAAAGCTTCGCGATAACGTCAGGTGTCTCACGAACGCGATAAACACCCGACGCACAATCTTTTAAATACTCCAAAATCTGGATTTATCCAATTTTTCATAATCTTTCCATTAGAGCTCGGCCTAGAGGCAATTTAGAGGAGGAATTTCAACACCAATTCATAGGTTAGTGTACTTTAACTCATTTTAATCTATTTCTAACATCACCCATTAATTTGTAGACTTAATCTTTATTCTTCCATGGTAGAAAACTAGGGATTTAGGAAGAATTTAGGGGTTGCAAATTCGGGATTTAGACCTCAATTTGGGGTAGGATTTTGAAACTAATTACATAATCGGGCTCGGGGATGAATGGGTAAATGATTTTTGGTCCGAACCTCAGGTTTTGTCCACGTGAGCTCGGGGTTGACTTTTTGGGAAAATGTAGAAATCCTATCTTTATGTATTGGAATTGATTCCCTTAGCATTATTTAACGTTATCGAGTCGATTGTGGTTATATATGAGTGGTTTGGAGGCAGATTCTAGAGGAAAGGCCCCAGTAGAGCTTTGAGTTGACTGCGAAGTGAGTTAAGTATTGGGTTTAACCTTGATTTGAAGAAATTAAGAACCCTTGAATTATGTAACGACCCGATCGGTTGTTTTGATCTCTAGCGCATCGTTTAGCAGTTTGAGGCCATGAGCAACTTCACTTCAGGTATTATGACTTGTACGCGTGGTCGGAATTGAAATTTCGGAAGTTCATAGTTGATTTGAAAAGAAAATTCTCATTTCAGAAGCTTTAAGTTGAAAGAATTGACTCAGGTTGGATTTTTGAGTAAACGATCTCGAAATCAGGATTTAAAGGTTCCAACAGGTTTGTATGATGAATTCGGACTTGGACGTATGTCCGAATCGGGTTTTGGATGACCCGGGAGCGTTTCAGCGCCTATTGTGGAAGTTGACATTTTGGAAGAATTTCATAAATTTTGGTTGAAGTGCATTTCAATGTTATCAATGTCCGTTCGGGATTACGAGTCTGGGAATATCTCCGTATGATGATTATGGTATTGGGAGCACGTCCAGAAGCAGATTCGGAGGTCCGTAGGTCCTTTTGGAGTCATTTGGCTAAAGCTAGAAATTTGAAGGTTTTTCAGAAGCTTGACCGGAAGTGGACTTTTTGATATCGGGCTCGCAATCCGATTTCGGAAGTTGGAGTAGGTCCGCAATGTGAAATGTGACTTGTGTGCAAAATCTGAGGTCAATCGGATGTGAATTTATAGGTTTATTCTCCTCTTGAGGTGGTTATCTCACTTCGCTTTCATTCCAGCCATAATAAGGATATTCATCCCAACCAGAGTCAGTATTGTGCCCATATGAATCCTCATATCTGTACGAACTAGTAACAGAGTGAGATTGTTCAAAATACGAACCATAGTAAGAATGCATACCTGCTTGACAGTCAACCCATAGATGATTTCCACCGCATTTAAAACTTATAGCAGACAATTAAATCATGCAAAGATATCACAAGTTATGCCTCTCTCGATTAGATGAACAAGTGAATATAGATGCAACAATTAAATCATCCAAACATGCTTCAATACATAAAACTAGAGTTATAATCCACAAACAATCATCAATATAACAAATCTATCAAACCCTAAAAAGAACTAGTCCATAGATATGGAGGAATTCATCACAATTAAAGTTAAAGTATAGGAAAACATAAATTCAATCCAAACTCAGGTCTTGAGTGAGAAAAGAATGATGAAATCCTTGTGCTCATGTTCTTCCAACTCCTCCTTAGCCTCCTTAGGTCGAATATGTGTCAAAAGTCTAGAAAATAACATTTTTCTTCTATTTATACAAAGTAGGGTTGAGCCCAGACAAAATCACCTTCTCCTAGCCGAAATTGAATTTTCACTCTGTAAAAATTGCACAGGCGCGCCGCATGGGGCAAAATGCCATGTAGGACATTAGTGGGGAAATCGAGGGAGTTGGTTCTGACAGACAACAGGGAAATGCACAAGCGCGGCACCCCACGCGCCGCAGCAGTGAGGATTTCTCAAAGTACGAATCTTTCTTGCGTTTTGACGTCCAGACTCGGTCCTCAACCTCCGAACACGATCCCAGCTTAATCTCTTGGGCTTTTACTCAGACTTCAAAGCTCCAAATAGCTCTAATTCATTTCATAACATCTACATAGCTCAGAATCACTCCTACAATGCATAAAATACACAATAAGTGCAAAAGACTATCTATTAAAGCTCAAAAACAAGTAAAGTGCAGTAAATTAGAGTGCAATAAGCGACTAAAATACGCAATTATAGCATACCATCATAAATCCAAATCATAGTTATAACGACCCAACCGGTCATTTTGAGCTTTAGTGTTCCATTTGATGGCTTGAGACTTTGAATAACTTCATATTATGTATTATGACTTGAGTGTATGGTCGCTTTTGGTTTTCGAGTGGTTCAGGATTGATTTGGAAGAATGACTCTTGATTTGGAAGCTTTAAGTTGGAAAAATTGACCAAGGTTTGACTTTTGGGTAAACGGACTCGAAATTGGGTTTTTATGGTTTCGATAGGTTTGTATGATGATTTTGACTTGTACGTATTTTTGGATTTGGTTTTGGAGGTTCCTAGAAGAATTCGACACTATTTGTTGAAAATTGGCAATTTGAAGAACTTAAGAGTTCATAAGTTTGACCAATAGTTGACTTTGATGTTATTAGACTCCAATTGATGTTCCGAGACATTAGAGAGGTATATATAGTTGATTTGAACTTATGTGCAATGTTTGGAAGTAATCCGAAGTGTTTTGGTGTAATTCAGACACTCTTTTGAAAGAATGAAGTTTTAACACTTAAGAGAAATTCTATTCAATTTGTGCCGCGATTCTTTGTTGTGATGTTCCCGTGGGTGTTTTGTGCCTTCGGATAAGTTTGAAAAATGTATTTGTACTTGTTGGTATGATTGGATGGAGTCCCGAGAGGCTCATGTGTGTATTGTATCATTGGTTGAGTGACTTGTTAAGTTAAGGATTTAGAGTTTGACCATAGTCAATAATGGGTCAAGACGACCTCTTTTTGGTATTTTGAGTGTGCGAGCAGGTTCGTAACGTGTTTTATGATTGTAATGCATATATGGTTTGTGTCCGGGAGATTCCGAATGAGTTTTGGGTACCAAAACGAATATTTTGTGATTGTTGATTTTCTGTACAATAATTACAAAAATACCAGTTATGTCCTTGAAATTTTTAGACATCCTTTGAAACTTCAAAACATTATATCTCCCTCATTTTAAGGCCAAATTAGAAATTCAAAAGGGCTATCTTGGGTGTAATCTCGCAAGGATTATGTTGGTCTTATCAAATGTGAGTTTCGGGATCATCTCAAGTCAGATTCAAGCTAGGACAATTGTTATGTTTTGGATCTCGAGATGTTTGAGGGAGTTTTCATCTACTTCGGATGAAACTTGCATGGTTGGACTCCTGTCCATTTGTGGAATGAAGTAGATTCTTATGTATTGTTGATGAGTTTAGACTCGGGAAGATTGAGTGATTGGATAGTGGTTGTGACTATAATAGGGTCATAGAGAGATGTCAGTTTAAGGCAAAGAAGGTGGGTTATCTCTTGCGGGATGTTCTGAGGTTCTGTGATCCTTATCATGTTTATATGAAGAGTTTACTTTCTATCCAGTGCAATGGATGTGCTATATTGAGAGTTCGGATTGCTTGAGGAAGTTCGCACGACTATCACGAGGATGAATATGCGCTTGGCAGATGATTAGAGGTATTTTATGACTAGTGCTACATGATCTTATGAAGGATATAGCCGAATGACATTGCGAGTTCATGGCAGTTATGGAGTAAGGGTATTGTGGGTTATCGAATTTTATGTTTTGTGGCTTCGAGCCAAGTGGGGGAGTCTGTATCGACTATTAGATTGCATGATCATGTGCTATATTAGTTTTGGTCTGAGGCGTACTTGTGTATCAGTTATGACTTGAAGGGCCTAACCTCGAGGATGATGCGGGGAAGGAAATTGCTGATGCATGATGTACTACACTTTATGGATATATAGAAATCTTTGAATGATTCAGGTTTGTTATTCATGGGGGACATAGTGAGCAAGGAAAAGTAATCGCTTGGTTGCTTCTTCTTTTTGGGTATTCATGTGTTGGTGAAGCACAAGGTGTTCGACGCGTATTGACTGTGCATTGGGGATTAGAGCAGAGTGGATGACTCTCTAGAAGGTTCTAATGAGTTCAAGATTCATATGTGATATTTGAGGGTTCCTCAAATTTGCATATGGCTAATATCTTAGATTAGCATTGGGTGGGGATGAGACTTGCGATAATTCTATATCGTTATTGATTCCACATCAGTACTAGAAAGGTTAAAGTAATATCTTAACATTAACAGAAGGTCTCTTAAGAGTGGGCATCTCGGTTGTAGTACTATTGGGTGTTTAAGAGGGAATACAAGGGCTTATGGGCCTTAGAACGACGTGGTTTCATGCTAGGATATCTTAGGTGATTTTTGATTAAGGACTGTTGTGTACATGCAAGGAGAAGTGTTAATTTGAAGGCAGGTCAAGAGGAAATCAAAGAAATGGGTCAGCTTGGTAGTGGTTTGGACCAGTAAAGTAATAAAAATGATTGTTTCCTTGGTGTGGTGAAGTTTTACAGGTGTTTTGTGGCAATACCCTTGGATTTGGTAGACTGTATGACTTGGTCGGATTAGATGTTTAGTTTGATGGTTTGGTTATGTGAAAAATAGGTTCCGAAGAGTTCATAATAGATTGGACCATAGCTCAAGGCTGATGTCTGCTACAGGTGTGTAATGTTTGTTGCGTGTTGCAATGTTCTCTGGAATCAAGTAAAGTGGAGAGTTTCTAGATGATGGGGTGTCTATCCTACTTGTGACTTAGAGTTGATAATGGGATTCTCGTGTTTCATATGATGGCATGATAGATGTGGTGCGTCGTGTGGGATCGAGATTTGCAACAAGGTTTAAAATTTGAAGGGATGAGTTCTAGACATCATGGACGGTTTCAAATGTTTATAAGAATGATGGCACTATCTGGTATCACCTGAGAAGGGTGTGCATTTCCGAAGGCGCATTGTATTTTTACTTGCGGATGCTTGACTAGTATTACGGTAATAGTCTGATTGTTGACTGCTGATGTTTAAATTTTTCTACGTGGTGCGATAGATTCATGGGAGAGTTTCTCATGAGATGATTATGAATGAGGGATGTGTCAGTTATTTGAGTGGTGGAGTTAGGATCGGATATGGAGATTCCTATATTCTCGAGGTTTATGGACTAGACATTCTTAGAGGCATACTGATCTTGGTTGCGAACAATGAAGGTGTGCTAAGAGTTTGACGGTTGATTGTATATGTTATGGATATGTTACCATGGATTTTTCAAAGGTTATATACCCATTTCGAGAGGATTGGAATTGATTGAGGGTCCATTGGAAGGCCTAATGATAATGTGCATTCCACATCAAACCGGGTTTGTTTAATCCGCAAGGCTAGTGTTGAGGGGTGTGCCATCAGCTAGAGTTGATCTTATTCATGACCTGATATGTTCCATGTGTTACTCTCTTAAGCTACAATGGATTGTACGTTTGCTGACTATTTACACACATGATGTGGTTCTGCTTGGGCCTTGTGGAAATGATTGAGCGAGATGCCTCTTGGGATGTCGAGTTGCTTATTGCATTTGGTCATGTTTCTTCTGTTTGTGGTATATGGTGTTATTTGTATCCGCCATTGGTTATGGTCATGCACTTAGCATGCTTACTGTTGATACATGTGTTTGGCGAGTATGAGAATTTGGGCAACGGGTAACCTATATGGACTGGTATGTTTGGATCGGGTTACGCACCACAAAGGAGTTATGTTGGGATATGATCCTTTGTGCATATTTTGTGTGTTTTGTTTCTCCTATGTGAGATGGATTCATATCATTGCGCTTTGTGGTGGTATCTGTTGAGCTTGCGGGATGGTTATCTCATTTGGTTCTCCTTCCATCATTGGTTACATTAGAGTTATTGCTAGTTTGGTGCACATATTGCATCGTATGTAGCTCTAGGTGTCATTGGTATGGCTTGTCAGTCGAGTAGCTTGCACTGGGTAAAATGAGATTTTTGGACCTGGAATTTAAGCCATTAGATTGGTTAGGGTATGTTTGGAAGAGTAACATCACTAGTCAGCTTAGAATTTTGCTATGGTTCTTAGCGGGCGAGAGAGCTCCACGACTTGTTAATCTGATGAGTGACAATGAGTTTCTACATGTTTCTTTCAGCATTGGCAGTGTACGAAGGTTCAGAACAAGGTTTTATTTGATATGAGGTATGTTGACGGTACCGGGTTTGTTAATAAGCAGCTATTGTGGTCAGAAGTTATTGCTATAAGTATCCGAGTTATGTGGCATATCATATGATTATATCCTGGAATATGGTTACAGCTTGATGCCGCTTGTTTAAATTATACAGTGTATAGATGTGCAAATTTGGACTTAAAAGAAATTTCGGATGTTAGATATTGGGTTCTAAGGTTTATGGACTAAGATTGAAGAAAGAATCTTCAGTTAGGTTGTATTGATGGGCTTATATAGAATGTGGTGATGTGATATTGCCCGTGTATATGTGTATGGTGAGTTTATATAGTGATTTGATGGCTTTGGAACGACTCTTGGCACATTCAAGGACGAACGTATGTTTAAGTGAGGGAAAATGTAACGACATGACCGGTTGTTTTGAGATTTAGCATTCCATTTGGTGGTTTGAGACTTTGAGTAACTTCATATGATATATTATGACTTACGTGCATGATTTATTTGGGTTATCTAGTAGTTTGGGATTGATTTGGAAGAATGACTCTCGATTTGGAAGCTTTAAGTTGGAAGAATTGACCAATGTTTGACTTTTAGGTAAACGGACTCGGAATCGGGTTTTGATCGTCCCGACAAGTTTGTATGATTATTTTGGACTTGTACCTAAGTTAGGATTTGGTTTTGGAGGTTCCTAGAAGAATTCGACACTATTTGTCGAAAGTTGGTAATTTGAAAAACTTAAGAGTTCATAAGTTTAACTAAGAGTTGACTTTGATGTTATTGAATTTCAATTGGTGTTTTGAGACTTTGACTAGGTCTATATAGTTGATTTGAACTTGTGTGCAAAGTTTGGAAATAATTCAAAGAGTGTAAGTGTAATTCGGATACTCTTTAGAAAGAATGAAGATTTAACAACTTAAGAGAAATTACATTCGGTTGAGCCTCGATTCTTCATTGTGATGTTTCTGTGGGTGTTTTGAGCCTTTGGATAAGTTTGAAAAATGTATTTATACTTGTTTGTATGACTGAATAGGGGCCCGAGGGGCTCGAGTGTGTTTTTGGATCATTAATTAAGACACTAGTTAAGTTAAGGATTTGGAGTTTGACCACACCCATTATTTGATCAAAACTACCTCTTTTCGGTATTTTAAGTGCGCGAGCAGGTTTGTCACATGTTTTATGATTGAAATGCATATATGGTTTGTGTTCAGGAGATTCCGAATGAGTTTTGGGGCGCTAAAACAAAGATTTTGTGATTGCTGATTTTCTGGTGCAATAATTTTAAAAATACCAGTTATGTCCCTGAAATTTTTCACACTTCCTTTAAAACTTCAAAACATCATATCTCCCTCGTTTTAAGGCCAAATTGCGTGATTCAAAAGGCTATATTGGGTGTAATCTCATAATGATTATGTTAGTGTTATCAAATGTGACTTTCAGGATCATCTAAGATCTTATTCGAGATTGGACAACTACTACATGTGTTTACTTGTTTCGGAATTTAGTCACTTTTTTCACAATATTTTGGAGCTCGGGAAGAAGCAACTTTTGACGGAGTTTTCATCTATTTCATTGGGGTAAGTAAACCTAACCCGAATGTATAATTATGACATGAACCTATCATTGATTTTTGCCCTAAATCAAGGAATCTTAAATAAGAAAAGAGAGTTTTGGCTTGGAAGATAAGAAAGTGCATATTGGGGGGGTTTTGGCAAAACCTTTCTACAGTGAATAATTAAGGTTTGAACATCGATTCAGAGTTAAATTTGGATGAAACTTGTATGGTTGGACTCGTATTCGAATGAGTTGTCGGAATTTGTGAGTTTTGTCAGGTTCTCAGGTGTGGATATGAGTTGACTTTTTGGTTGACATTGAGTATTTGATTAAAGATTTGACCTTTATAGTTTGAATTTGATTCCTACGGCATTATTTGATGGCATTGAGTTATTTTTGGCTAGATTCGAGTCGTTCAAAGATCCATTCATGGGGGAAGGCATTTTTAGTGTATTTATTTGGCTTGTTTGAGGTAAGTATCTTATCCAAACTTGGTTGAGGCACTAGTTGCCTGAGTTATTAGTGATAGTTAGTTATTATGGGTGGCGCACATGTGTGGGGTTGAGCCCATGTGCACGACCAGGGTATATCCTTGCTCGGGGCAGTGCTTAAACTATGATATGCCTTGAATCTATTGCTAGGACTTATGCTTTTATGTTTCTTATATTTGTACCCCTTTGTGAGCTAATAGGATAGTGTTAGAGGGTACATATAGGTTAATCCCTTTGTTGAGAATGATAACTGCTATTTTATGATGAAATTGCCTAATTCGAGCTATGGTAGTACACTTCGCACATGCATACAGCTTAGTATATCACTTATACCAGTCCATGGGTATGTAATTTGATATTCATTATTCATGTACATGTATTAAAATATATATGCTTTTTGTGTGATATGGACTGAACTGATAGCACGTGAGTTGTCCGTGCGGTGGTTATTATTGGCACGCGAGTTGTCCGTGCGGTTGTTATTATTGGCACGTGAGTTATCCATGCAGTGATTATTATTGGAACGTGAAATGTCTGTGCGGCTGCCATTATAGGCACGTGAGTTGTTCGTGTTATGGTTATTATTGGCACGTGAGTTGTTCACGCAGTGATTATTATTGGCACTTGAGTTGTCTGTGTGACACATGAGTTGTCCGTGCGGTGGTTATTATTGGCACGTGAGTTGTTCGTGCGGTTGTTATTATTGGCACGTGAGTTGTTTGCAGAGCACGTGATTTATCCGTGCAGCGTATAAATAAGGATCTATCCCCCTAGGATCAACCTCTTATGTTTCTCTCTTGATGGTGTACATACAGGTTATGAGAAACCAGCGGGTTTCTGGTTGATGTAGATTTTGGTAAAGTTGATCATTGGTTGGACTTTGCATCTCTTCTCTATTTGCAAACTCCTTGGATATATACATAATTTTCCTCATATCTTCTCTATATCCACTTGTTGAAGGATTAATTGCTATTTCACACATATCTTCTATATATGAAACTGTGGAAGGATTATTTGATACTTTACACATATCTTCTCTATTTGCAAGTTTGATGATTTGATGATATTGGATGCATGTCTTCTCTATATTCTGGATTGTTAATTGATTTGGGACTTAACACATTATCTCTTTGTGCACCGATGTGGTTTTATTTATGTTATATAATTAGATGGCACCATTGTTGTGTAGTTGTAAAATTCAGGAATTGAACATGTTACTATCGAGTATCATTAATAATTCTTTTCACCATTAACTCGCCGAGTTTAGTTATGATACTTGTTGAGTACATGGGGTCGGTTGTATTCATACTATACTTCTGCACCTTGCATGCAGATCTTGGAGCTGAGCTGATGTGAATGACAAAATCTGACATTGAAGATATACCTACTTTTAGGATATAGCTACAACTTGTCCTTGGTATCTATGGATTCATACTCTGTTTACGTATATTACAAGATGTTGTATTTATTTTCATACTAACTTTGTAAATCTAAGACTTAGTGACTCATGACTTGTACTATCAATCCTTGGGATATTATATATAAATTCAGCCATTTCATTTATTGATTACTTATTATTTTCATTAGCATTGTGTAACTGTTATTGGCTTACCTAATGGGTTGGGTTAGGTGCCATCGCGACTAGATGAATTTTTGGGTCATGACAATAGTGGCTCGTGACTTATACTACTAGTCCTTAGGATAGATGTAATGAATTCTATTGCAGTTTTATTAATATATTGATGATTTTCTCATTGTAGTAGTGACTTATATAGTTTGTCTTGCCTAGCGGGTTGGATTAAATTCTATCATGATATTGGTGAGATTTTGGGTTGTGACACAGACAAACAAGCAGGAAAACATTGAAGCTATGTTGGTTAAGCTAGATTTGCTTGATGAGCACCAGGATTTAGCTTATGTGAGGATGAGGCAGAAGCAAAGAATGTAAAGGTATTATAATCGTAGAGCGAATCTCCATTATTTTAAAGTCAAAAACTTGGTTCTAGGGAAAGTGACACATAATACCCAGGAAGTCAACGCCGGAAAATTAGGACCAAATTGGGAAGGACCTTACTAGATTTTAGCTGTAACTGAAAAAGGCTCGTATTAACTAAAAAATCAAGATGGAGTTAAATTACCATGCAACTGAAATTTGAGTCATCTCAAAAGGCATTACTTTTGAAGATTAATAATTATACTTAATGTACAAGCTACACTCTTTTTTTTCTTTGATCAGTTTTTGTCCTAAATGGGTTTTTCTGGCAAGGTTTTTAATGAGGCAGCAACGTAAATCATACTATAAATGTGAATTGCTAATGGCAACCGGAAATTCAGTGTTCAAATCGTCATAATTTGCATTCGAACACTATGGGAGAAGAAGCTACTCCTACTGGTATTAGATCGTGATAAAAAATAGTAAAAGTGTCAATGCTAGCTTAAAAGTAAAAGCAAGTGCAATATCTGGTAATGTCGGGGACTGCTGAAATCAGAGAACATGTTTTGAACTTAGAAGTTCAGTTGTTATGGATCACCTCAAGTCCTAAATAAGAAGTACAAATTAGCCACATGTATTGGCAATTCATTTATTTGGCAAACGTAATTTTTTGCTTATCTAAATATGCTTTTAGAAATAGAAGAAATATACGGAAAGTCCTTTTGTTTTTATCTTTTATTTCTTGTCCAAAAGATGTGGTATTTCCTTTATTTGAATGTTGCTTAAACATCAAATGTAAGTAGGGATGGCAATGTGGCGGGACGGGTGCGGGGCGGAGCGGGTTTGAAGCTGATGTGGGGCGGGGGAGCTCTAATGCGTGGGGGGGGGGGGGGTTCAAAGATTGTAATCTTTTTTCGGTATTCAGGGAGCTCGCTGATTTTTCGTACCTAATGAAGCCAGCCATATATTATCTCCATTAAACTGATTTTATCTCTAGTTCCTTACATTTTGTATAATATAATATTGTCGCATAATCTCTTGATCATAATCACCCTTAATGAAATCGGTATTCCCAATCTACGCAGTGAATACGAGAGAAAATTGCTTTGGTTTATTAACTTTAAAGAATCAATCATGTACATGAGTGGAATCTGTTGTACTATTTTTCTATTAGTTTGTTTTCTTAGTTTTTAGTGTAACTGTTGGCATTTTCATTGGTTTTGATTGGTCATTTCAAATTATTATTTTCTCTGAAGAATGTAAAAATTATTATATTCATGTAAATTAAATATTATTGCGTACACACTACCCTCTCCAGATCTCACTATGTGGAATTATTTTGGGTATGTTGTTGTAAACTAAATATTACCTTGAATAATTTGCTTGAAACAGAAAAATTCAACCGAGATACTAAATTTGAAACATGTTAAATTTGCATGTTTTTGATAAATAACAAAGTGAAAAAAGAAAAACAAATATAAAAGAACAGAAAACTTATGCGGGGCGGGTTCAAAAAACTGAAAAATACTAGGCGAGGCGGGTCAAATATTTTGCAGGTTAAGCTCAACCCGTCCCGCACCCGCCCCGCCCCGCCCCATTGCCACTCCAAAATGTAAGTGCCGGAATGAACAAGAGACGTCCTCTTCAAGAGCACCGTAAACATAACAGCCCTCTTTTATGAAATTTATCTAGCTAAAAAGGATAAAAAATGTGATGACCCAAAATATCATTTTTAAATTTGATAATTAATTCTGTATTCTATGACCTCGAAAAATACTATTTATCACACCTCGACTTGCATGCACAGTCCGAAAAAATTTTCGAAAAGTTTTTATGTGTAAAATGGATTAAGATGTGAAATAGAGCCTTAAAACTCGACTGAGTTGACTTTGGTCAATATTTTGAGCAAACGGACTCGGATTAGTATTTTGACAGTTTCGGTAGGTCCGTATCGTGATTTGGGACTTGGGCGTATACCCAGAATCGAATTCTGAGGTCCCTAGCCCGAGATATGAAATTTTGATGAAAATATTAAAAGTTTGAAAGATTAATAATTTTTAAGAATCTACTGATGTTGGATTTATTGACAGCGGGTCCGTATTTTGGTTCCAGAACTCGTTGTAGGTCCACTATAATATTTATGACTTGTCTGCAAAATTTGATAAGAAACGGAGTTGATTTGACGTGATTCGGACGTCCGGTTGTGAAAATATAAGTTTTAAAGTTTTCTTAAAATTTTTTTTTGATTTGGTGCTCGATTCGTAGTTCTAGATGTTAGTTTGGCAATTTGATCGTACGAGCAAATTCGTATGATGTTTTAGGACTTTGGTGCATGTTTGGTTTGGAGCCCCAAGGGCTCGGAGTGATTTCGGGTGGTTAACGGATCATTTTTGGCCTTGGTGAGATTGTTGATATCTGCTGCTGCCTTCTTTTAGTTTCCTTATACGCGATCGCATAGGTCCATCCACGATCGCGTAAGCTTATTTGGGGAAGGGATATGTTGTTCTATGTGATCGCAGAGGAAGAGACGTGATCGCGTACGTGAATGAGGCTATGATTCGCGAACGCGTGACTGAGGTCACGTTCTCGTAGAAGGAATGAGGCAGAAGCTGAAGCACAAAATTTGTGCTATGCGATCACACAAGGTCGTCCGCGATCGCGGAAGGCTGAGAAGTTGTGCCTTGCTTTCGCATAAGCCCTTACGCGTTCGCGTAGAGCAAAAAGCTAGGCAGCCAAAACGAATTTCCGCGATCGCGAAGCCATTCCCGCAATCGCGAAGAGTAAAATGAACCTGAGCAAAAGTTGTTCTACGCTATCGCGAACGAATTTCCGCGATCGCGATGAGTAAAAATCTGAAAAACAAAACTTAAGTTCTGGAAATGGGATTTCGACCCATTTTCAACCATTTTTAATTTTTGAGCTCGGGTAAGGCGATTCTTGGGCGATTTTCACGCGAAAATATTGGGGTAAGTGTTCTTTATCATATATTGATTATATTTCATGATTCCATACTCATTTACATCATGAATCCGTGAATTTATGGAAGAAAAATCAGATTTTTATAAAATCTTCCAAAAATAAAAATTTAAGATTTGAAGGTCCATTTGACATCGGAATTGGAAAATTTTTGTATGGTTGGACTCGTCTCGGAATGGGTGTTCGAATTTCGCAAGTTTTTCTATGATTTGAGACATGGGTCCCACTGTCAAATATTTTAATGAATTTCAGATTTTTATCCGAAAAATTAGTACATTCATATGGAATTAATTCCTATGATTCATATTGAGTATATTGAATTGTTTATGAATAGATTTGAAGCTTTTTGAGACAAATTTAAAAAGAAAAGTTGTGGTCGAGCAATTGATTGGAATTGGCAAAGCGAGGTAAGTGCCGTGGTTAACCTTGACTTGAGGGAATAGAACCCTTAAACTATTTGCTATATGAAATGCATGTGAACGACGTATAGGCGAGGTGACGAGTGTCTATACGTCGTCAAATTAATTGTTTGCATTATAACTTGAAAAATCATAAATCATTTTAAATCATGAATTAATTATTATAATAATTATTTCTCTCATATTCTTTGTCAAATATTAATTCTTGAATTCCTGCAATAATTGTTACATGTTATTTGATTTATGTGTATTAATTGCTATTTGATATTTAGCATATTAAATATTAAACTGCCTATTTTCTCTCTGATTTCCTTAATAAATTGCTATTTATCATTGTTTGTTTCATAATTAAATCATAATTATTATATACTTATTGTCTTAAAATTTTGTATTAATTATTGCATTTATTGGGTCAATTTCTTCTATAAGAATTGGTAAATGGATATATTGGAGGAGCGGGTTGCACGCCACAATAGAATTGATTGAATTTTATATTCGGGGATCGGGTTGCATGCCGCAACGGAAATTAAAGTATATATATATATATATATATATATATATATATATATATATATATTGGGGGATCGAATTACACGCCGCAATAGACTTATTTAAAAGTCAATATTGGGGAATCGGATTGCATGCCGCAATAGACTTATTTAAAAATCAATATTGGAGGATCGGATTGCACGCCGCAATAGGCGGTCTGTACGCTGCAATGAGAATTGGTTGAAATAATAATGGGTTATGACTGCTGAGTTGGCTTCAATTATTATAAATGAGTTAACAGATTTATTTTTATTATTTGTTGTTGTTATTAATATTGCATACAGGTTAATGTAAGTGACCCGCCTTAGCCTCGTCACTACTTCGTCGAGGTTAGGCTCAACACTTACCGGTACATGGGGTCGGTTATACTGATACTACACTCTGCACTTTTTGTGCAGATTTCAAAGTTGGTCCCAGTGGCATACCATAGACTTGCTCGGATTTCGGCTACCCAGAGGAGACTTGAGGTATAATTGCACGACATCCGCAGTTCTAAAGTCCCCGTCTACTTTACTTTAGAAGTGTGTTTGTTTCCAGGCAGTTTTATTTTATTCAGACCTTTATTTGTATTATTCTAGAAGCTCGTGCTCTTATGACACAAATTCTGGGATTGTATCTAGACACCATTATTTGTATGGATTATTCACTACATTTCAGACTTTACTTCCGCATTTGTTTCTTTGTTATTAACAAATTTAAAAATTGTTTTTAAAATGGATAATATTATTCTAACGTTGGCTTGCCTAGCAAGTGAAATGTTAGGCTCCATCACGGACCGAAGGTGGGAATTTTGGATCGTGATAGTTGGTATCAGAGCACTAGGCTACATAGGTCTCACGAGTCACGAGCAAGCTTAGTAGGGTCTGAAGAATCGGTACGGAAACGTCTGTACTTATCTCTCAGAGGCTATGAAGTTTAGGAACAATATCACTTCTTTCTTATTCTGCCGTGCGAATTTATTCTACCATCGATGATTGAACCATTCTACTCTTATTTCTCTCGCAGATGGTGAGAACACGTAATACATCTACTGATGGACAGGGACCAGAGACCTCGGTGGCAACTATGGCCAGGGGTAGAGGTCGAGGCCGAGGTCGTGCTAGAGGTCGAGGTAGAGCTCAGTCCAGAGCTCGAGCAGCTGTACCTGTTGTAGAACCTCAGGTGGACCTTCAGGAGGAGGTTCCAGTTCAGAATGTACCAGTTAGACTAGTTCTGGTCCCGAAAGGATTCATAGCCACTCCAGTACTTTAGGACGCTTTAGTCCGTTTGGTAAGTCTTATGGAGGGCGTAGCCCAGAATGGTACATTTTCGGTGGCACCAGCCGTCTCACAGGCTAGGGGAGGAGCACAAACCCCCACTACTCCTTCTCCAGAGCAGATGGCTCCTCAGAATCAGGCTCCAGCAGCCCCGCCAGTTGGGGTAGTTCAGCCAGTTTTTGCGGTACAGACCGGTGATAGGCCCGCCATGTCTTTTCAGGATTTATTGAGACTTGATAAGTTTATTAAGATCTTTCCAGTTCACTTCAGTGGCACACCTTCTGAGGACCCACATGATTATCTTGAACGCTGCCATGAGGTGCTGCGGAACATGGGTATAGTTGAGACTAATGGGGTTGATTTTGCTGTGTTTCAGATGACGGGTTCCGCCAAGAGGTGTTGGAGAGATTATATATTGGCCAGACCAGTTGGATCGCTTGTACTTACCTGGGAGCAATTCTCTTGGCTATTTCTCGAGAATTTCCTTCCTATCACGCTGAGAGAGGATTTCCGCAAGCAATTTGAGCGTCTACACTAGGGCAGTATGACTGTTACTCAGTATGAGTCCCGTTTTGTGGATTTGGCCCATCATGCTCTTCCTTTGCTACCTACTGAGGGAGAGATAGTGAGGAGGTTTATTGAGGGACTCACTCACCCTATCAGGATTTAGATGGCCAAGGAGACCGGAAGTGAGAATTCTTTTCAGGCGGCTGCTAATGGCGCGAGGAGGATCGAGATGGTTCTTGCACATGAGAGAGGGCAGAGGTCTGATAAGAGGCCTCGTCAGTTCAGTGATTTCAGTGGTGCCTCATTTGGGGTCATCCTCCTATACCATTTTATTCATCACTCCGTGCATCTCACGATGCTTCAGGGAGTCACGGTCCTATTATGCCTTATTATGGGCAGCCAGCATTCAGTGCACATTCAGCTCCTATCAGGGCACCACCACTCCAGAGTTACTACAGCGGTTATCCTGCCCATTTAGCTCAGCTTCAGCTTTAGCAACCACGACATCAGGATGGGTGTTATGAGTGTGGGATCATTGGTCACATCAGTAGGTATTGCCATAGGTTGGCGAGTAACAAATCTCGGCAGGACTCTCGTGCCATCATACCGATGCCAGTTACTTCACCGCCTGCTCAGCCAGCTAGAGGTAGGGGTCAGGCAGCTAGAGGTAGAGGTCAGGTCATTATAGGTGGAGGTCAGGCCATTAGAGGTAGAGGCAAGACCGTTAGAGGTAGAGGTCAGCCAGTTAGAGGCCATCCCAGAGATGCAGTTCAGAGTGGTGGGGCTCAACCCCGATTTTATGCTTTTCCAGCTAGGTATGATGCCGAGTCATTTGATGCTGTGATCACAAGTATTATTCCAGTTTGCCATAGAGATGCTTTAGTTCTATTTGATCCAGGATCTACTTATTCCTATGTGTCCTCCTATTTTGCTTCATATTTGGTTGTGCCTTGTGATTCTCTAAGTGCTTCTATGTGTGTATCTACACCGGTGGGAGACTCTGTCATAGTAAATCATGTCTATCCTTTGTGTGTGGTTACTATTGGTAGCCTTGAGACTAGTGTGGATCTTCTACTTCTTGATATGGTAGATTTTGATGTCATCTTGGGTATGGATTGGATGTCACCTTATCATGCTATTTTGGATTGTCATGCCTAGAAAGTGACTTTATCCATGCTAGGGTTACCTCGGTTAGAGTGGAAGGAACTCATGGTCATTCTGCCAGCAGGGTTATTTCTTATATGAAAGTTCGGCATATGGTAGAGAAAGGGTGTCAAGCCTTTTTGGCTTATATTCACGATCCTAGTGCGGATGTTCCTTCTATGGACTCAGTACCAATTGTTCGTGAATTTCCAGAAGTATTTCCTGCAGATTTACCGGGGATGCCACCCGACAGAGAAATTGACTTCTACATTGATTTGGCTCCGGGCACTCAGTCCATTTCTATTCCACCATACCGTATGGCCCCGCCGGAGTTGAAAGAATTGAAGGAGCAGTTACAAGGCTTGCTTGATCAGGGATTCATTAGACCCAGTGTCTCGCCCTGGGGTGCACCAGTATTATTTATAAAGAAGAAAGATGGTTCTATGCAGATGTGTATAGATTATCGGTAGTTGAATAAGGCCACTATCAAAAACAAATATCCGCTGCCAAGAATTGATGACTTGTTTGATCAACTTCAGGATGCCAAGGTATTTTTGAAGATTGATTTGAGGTCTGGTTACCATCAGTTGAAGATTAGGCTATCTGATGTCCCTAAGACAACTTTTTGGACTCGTTATGGGCATTACGAATTCCTAGTAATGTCATTTGGGTTGACAAATGCTCCAGCAGCATTTATGGATTTAATGAATCAGGTGTTCAAGCCCTATTTGGATTCTTTTGTGGTTGTATTCATTGATGATATCTTGATTTACTCTAGCAGTCGAGAGGAGCATGAGCAGCATCTTCGGAGTGTGCTTCATACTTTGAGGAATAATCAGTTATATGCCAAATTTTCAAAATGTGAGTTTTGGTTGGACTCAGTTGCCTTTTTGGGGCATGTTGTATCGACAGAAGAAAGGTAGATCCTAAGAAGATAGAGGCTGTTCAAAATTGGCCTAGACCTACTTCAGTTACACAGATCCGGAGTTTCTTGGGTTTGGCAGGTTATTATCGTCGGTTCGTGGAAGGGTTTTCATATATAGCAAGCCCATTGACCATACTGACCCAGAAAGGTGTCCCGTTCAGATGGTCAGACGAGTGTGAGTTGAGCTTTCAGAAGCTCAAGACTTCTTTGACTACGGCTCCAGTTTTGGTATTACCCACTGGTTCAAGATCGTATACGGTATATTGTGACACATCTCACATTGGGCTTGGTGGAATATTAATGCAAGATGGCAAGGTAAATGCATATGCATCGCGGCAGTTGAAAGTTCACGAGAAGAATTATCATTTCATGACTTAGAATTGGCAGCCATTGTTCATGCGCTGAAGATTTGGAGGCATTACACCTACGGTGTCTCGTGTGAGGTATTTACTGATCATCGTAGCCTTTAGTATCTGTTCAAACAAAAGGATCTTAATTTGAGGCAGAGAAGATGGTTGGAGTTGTTGAAAGACTATAATATCACCATTTTGTATCACCCCGGAAAGGCCAATGTGGTGGCCGATGCTTTGAGTAGAAAGGCTGTGAGTATGGGTAGTTTTGCGTATAATCCGGGTGGTGAGAGGCCATTAGCTGCAGATGTTCAGACTTTGGCTAATCGGTTCATGAGGTTAGATGTTTCAGAACCCAGTCGGGTTCTGGCTTGCACAGTCGCTCGGTCTTCTTTATATGAGCGTATTAGAGAGAGGCAGTATGATGATCCTCATTTACTTGTCCTTAAAGACACGGTCCAGCACGCTGATGCCAAATAGGTTTTTATAGGGGAATATGGAGTTCTGCGAATGCAAGGTCATATTTATGTACCTAATGTGGATGGGCTTCACAAATTAATTCTGGAAGAGGCCCAAAGTTTCAGGTATTCTATTCATCCAGGTACCGCCAAAATATATCAAGATTTGCGGGAACATTATTGGTGGAGGAGAATGAAAAAGGATATAGTTGCATATATAGCTCGGTGTGTAAATTGTTAGCAAGTTAAGTACGAGCATCAGAGACCTGGTGGTTTGCTTCAGAAGTAAGAAATTCCTGAGTGGAAATGGGAGAGAATCACTATGGATTTTGTTGTTGGGCTCCCACGGACTCAGAGAAAATTTGATGCAGTTTGGGTCATTGTGGACAGGTTGACCAAGTCAGCAAATTTCATTCCAGTGGCAGTTACCTATTCTTCAGAGAGGTTAGCTGAAATTTATATTCGTGAGATTGTCCGCCTTCACGGTGTGCCTGTGTCTATTATTTCAGATCGAGGTACGCAGTTTACCTCACACTTCTGGAGGGCTTCACAGTGTGAGTTAGGCACGCGGGTTGAGTTGAGTACAACATTTCATCCATAGACAGACGGATAGTCAGAGCGCACCATTCAGATATTAGAAGATATGATTCGCGCTTGTGTTATAGACTTTGGAGGTTCTTGTGATCAATTCTTGCCACTTGCTGAGTTTGCTTATAATAATAGCTACCAGTCGAGCATTCAGATGGCTTCATATGAGGCATTATACGGAAGGCGATGTCGATTACCAGTTGGTTGGTTTGAACCGCGAGAGGCTCGGTTGTTGGGTACCGATTTGGTACAGGATGCCTTGGATAAGGTCAAGATTATTCAGGATCAACGCCGCACAGTTCAGTCTAGGCAAAAGGGTTATGCCGACCGTAAAGTTCTTGATATTGCATTCATGGTTGGAGAAAGAACATTGCTCCGGGTTTCACCTATGAAAGGTATAATGAGGTTCGGAAAGAAGGGCAAGTTGAGCCCAAGATATATTAGATTCTTTGAAATTCTTGAAAGGGTGGGTGAAGTAGCCTACAGGCTTGCATTACCACCTAGTTTATCAGTGGTTCATCCAGTGTTCCATGTGTCTATGCTCCGAAAATATCATGGTGATCCGTTCTATGTGTTAGATTTCAGCTCAGTCCAATTGGACAAAGATTTGACTTATGAGGAGGAGCCGATGGCTATTCTAGCCCGGCAGGTCCGAAAGTTGAGGTCTAAGAGTTATCCTTCAGTTCGAGTGCAATGGAGAGGTTAGCCGGTAGAGGCATCTACCTGAGAGTCCGATTCGGCGGAGTAAATATCCACACTTATTCACCAGCTTAGGTATTCTTTTCTAACTTCGATCGAGGACGAACGTTTGTTTTAGAGGTGGAGAATGTGATGACCCAAAATATCATATTTAAATTTGATAATTAATTATGTGTTCTATGACCTCGAAAAGCACTATTTATCACTCCTCGACTTGTGTGCGCAGTCCGAAAAATTATCCGAAAAGTTTTTATGTAAAAAATGGATTAAGATGTGAAATAGAGCCTTAAAACTCACTTGAGTTGACTTTGGTCAACATTTTGAGCAAACGGACTCAGATCAGTATTTTGACAGTTCCGGTAGGTCCGTATCGTGATTTGGGACTTGGGAATATGCCCGGAATCGATTTCCGAGGTCCCTAGCCCGAAATATGGAATTTTGTTGTAGAAGTTTGGAATTTCTAAGTTCATTAAGTTCGAATTGGAGGGTGATTCATGATTTCGATGTTGTTTGATGTGATTTGAGGCCTCGATCAGGTCCGTGTTATGTTATTGGACTGGTTGGTGTGATTGGATGGGGTCCTGGTGGCCTCGGGTGAGTTTCAGAGTGGCTTCAAAGTGTTTTGTTAAGAAGATGGATTGTTGGTTCTGGTGTGATCACATTTGCCATGAATGTGAACATCGCAATTGTGAGGAGGGGTTCGCATTTTCGAAGGGTGGGAATTTTCTGAGGGCTTCGCATTTGCGAACAATCTGTAGCTTTTGCGGACATGTCCTCTTTGCATTTGTGAAGATCTTGGTCGCAATTGCGACCTGGGCAGGGGCAGCTTGGCCTCGCATTTGCGATGCATTTGTCGCAAATGCGACCATCGCATTTGCGAGCCAGATGTCGCAAATGCGACTGGAGCCAAGGGCTTTTATTTCGAGACTTAGCCTATTTTCCTCATTTCCCACTTGGACTTAAGCGATTGTTTAGAGCAGTTTTGAGAGGGGGTTCCATCATCATCAAGAGGTAAGTGATTTCTTCTAGTTGTGAGTTAAATACAAGGTTTATATATGAATTTAGACATGAAAATTTGTAGAAATTTGAGATTTTGAAGAAAAACCTAGAAATTGGTATTCTTGGATTTTGATCACGAATTTGGGCATGAAATTGAGAATAAATTATATATTTGAGTTCATGAGGCTATGGGTAATGATTATCTTCGAAAAGTTTCGAAATCCGGGCATGTGGGTCCGAGGGTGATTTTATCAACTTTTCGAACGGAGTTGGAAATGGTTATAAAATAATTAATTATGAGTATTAGAGTATATTTGATTTGGTTGCGTCATATTTGACTAGTTTTGGAGCGACGAGAATCAGTTTGAATTGTCGGAGCGGCCTTGGAGCTGGTTATGGAATTTCGGAGCAAGTTAAGTATCCTTTCTAACCTTGTAAGAGGGAATTTACCCCATAGGTGAAATAAATCACTGTGTACTATTTATGGGGACTACGTACGCACGAGGTGACGAGAGTCCGTGCGTAACTACTATTATGCCTAAGTTCGGGTAGTCTAGGACCCTAAAGCATGCTTTACTTGTAATATTTGAAATCTGTTGTCAATTTAAAATGCTTAAATCATATCGAACTGTGTTAATAAATTTCTAAAAGGCTAGATATCGTTTTTTTGACTTTTAAAAGAGAAATTGCCTTTTCCTTGGATAATTTCCCCGTGATGAATTCTTGATTGATTATTTGAATGTGTTATCTTTTGTGGAACGTGCCGAACGCCTTAGTAGATTAAATATATGCATCTATGGTTCGCGCCATTCGACCCTCTGGCAGTGCACAATTTAAATATTATGTTGGATTGGGCCGTACGACCTCGGCATGATTTGTGCATGCTTGTATTGCTTGTCGTGAAATTTATGACAATTGATATGGCCTCACTGACCGGAGATGTAAATTGTTAAAAGATGAAAATAATTTTAAAAGCATTGCTTACTTACTTCAAAATAATGAGCTTACAGCCGTTCTACGTGATCCATGCTTAATCATATCATTGGTATAGTAATTATAGCCCATAGTAAGTGTCCAAGTCGACCCCTCGTCACTACTTCTTCGGGGTTAGGCGGGATACTTATTGAGTGCGCGTTGATTTACGTACTCATACTACACTTGCTGCACATTTTTGTGCAGGTACACATATGTTTAGCGGCCTTGTAAGCGTAGAGGCGCGATTATGGCGGGGACTTAGGTGAGATGCATTTTATACGACGCACCGTAGCCAGCAGAGTCTCCTTCAGAGTATTGTATTTTCTTTCCTGTCCAAATTGTATTCCGGACAGTTATTGTATTTTATTTTAAATTTCTAGAAAAGGCTCATGCACTTGTGACACCGGGTTCTGGGATGATTATGGGATGTTCAGTATTGAAATTGGAAAATGATTATTATTTATTTTGTAAATTTATCTTTTACTAGATAAATTGAAGTAAATTTACGATTTCAAAAATATTAAAATAAGAATTTAATTGACTATTTAGTGTTGGCTTGCCTGACAGTGGTGTCCGACACCATCACGAGCTTTAGCAGAATTGGGTCGTGACAACATGGTATCAGATCACTAGGTTCACTTAGGTCTCACGAGTCATGAGCAAGTCTAGTATAGTCTTGGGGATCGGTACGGAGACGTCTGTACTTATCTTCGAGAGACTATAGGGTTGTTAGGAGCACTTCCCTTCTTGATTCCTTATTGTACAATTTGATTCCTTTGAGGCTTATGCCTTAATTTCCTTCCCATCCAATCTTATGCGACGTAAAGTGCTTGCTATCGATCGAGAATTGAGGAATTGTAATGGTACTGCAGATGTGGTACAAGATGCTTCTCCCTGCGTAGTTGATTGGGCTATTGTCGTCACCTTGTGGAAAGATATTCTGTCATTTTAGCTCAGTAGTATAACTTCTAAGAGCTTTGAGGCTATGCACAGGTTGCTATGATGCTCATGAGTTGTTATCACACAGTATTGATATAATAGTAGGATGCTTGCCTATATCTCGAGGTAGTGAATGACTTGAAATGGGGTTTACTCCGTGCATTATTCAGAGATTCAGTATTTTATTTTCGACGGAGGAAAGGCAATCGAACCAAGAATGTCCAGATTTGGGTTGATGGAGTAATGAGTCTTGGTATTTTCGAGCTTAGTAGAGTTCTCAAACTGTGATGTGGTGTCATCATCCTTGTTGAACGCGTTAAGGTTCGCTGATGTTATGACCTTCTTCAAATTGCCTTTGGGGCAGGGTACTGTGAAATGGTGCTTGAGATGCGGTTGTCAAAGATAACGGAGTGTAGCAGTTTCAGAATCAGATTGGTACTTCTAGTATTGATGGCTCGAGAAAGAGGATCTTCTAAGAGGTTTAAAGTTAGTAGCGATATGTTGGTTCAAGTGCTACAGAGGTAGATTTTGATTTAAGACAACAGCTGGGCAGTAAAGAATGAGGAAGGGCATGTGGGAGGTGCCTTGCGGTGGATAAACTTATAGAAGGCCAAGCGTGAGAAACAAGAGTCAGATAGTTACTTAAATGAGTGAGTTTGACCAAAGTGGGAGAGTGGCAGAGTAGAATGTGGGTTCTGTGATAGGATAGATACACACCTTGAGGAAAGTTTAGAGTGATTTGGAAATTATGGTGGACAGTGATTGGGTCTACGGACTTATTTTGAAATATTGGCTATTATACAGCTGGAGATTGGATACAACAGAATGAAGTTGCTTGATATGAAGAAGGATACAACATGACTTTGGATTGGAATGTATTGTCGCACCTTTAGTTGATGTCCATGAGGAGTGAACGGACTGCCACAACTGGTGAATGAGCTCGGACTCGGGATGGTCTACTGATTTCGTAGTAATTATACCCAGTGCAGCGACATTGGAATATGTCGGCATGAAATTTCCACAGTTGGGTTATCTCCTGTGAGCAGGTTAGCGATCGTGTGGTGTTGACGAAGCTTCTACAAAGAATTCTACTGGTTATCCGGCAAGAGGTCGAATATGTGAATGTGGTTAGTGATTCAGAGTGTTCATAAAAGGTCAAATGGAAGGATTTCGAGGAATTTGGCGAGTTGGTTGTGCAAGATCAGTTCAACGATGAGGAAAGAATCTTGGCAGATTCTAAAGTTATGAAATGGTAGATTCAAGCTAAGTGGGAGAGTTCCACCGCCTATGGTTGGATTGCATGGTCGGCTAATTATGAAATTTCTAATTATCAGCATATTGATGGGTTATTACGACTAAGGAAAGAGAACATCAGTGGTAATTTGAGCAAGCGATTTGAGGAATGTGTGCTATAGTTGGCCTTATCGATTTATGCTTAGGCTTTGGGAAGATTCGGGATTTATGCTTCGCGTAGAGGCAAGTTACAAGGAAGATGATTTGGCCAGGTGCTTCCTTGAGAGGGTGCTTATGTGCTAGCAGAGCCTTAGAGTTGATTATATTCGGGACCAAGTCACAGTGGGTGACTCTCAATAACGGTCCTAGTGGATTCAAAAGTTAAGGCGTGGTGCCTAAGGATTTCGAGTCCATAGTATGGTTGAATATTAAGCTTCTGCAGGGGATTATGATAAAGGAGCTTGGAGTGTTTCGTGTTATATTTGGTCTACGGGGTATCATGAGAGGAAGGGGAGCATGTAACTTTGGATTTATAGAAGAATCATCAGAATGGGTGTATCAGTTGAAGATGCGATTATGCGCACAAGGAGGGTATGAAATGGTTCGTCGGTTTTGAGACAAGGTGGTCTTGTGAAATAGGATCACTCAGGATGAGTGCGGATTGAGTTCGTTATATTGATAAAGGAGTTGTTGTTATTTTTAAGGAAGATCCAGAGTAAATTAGGATAAGTCGGGTTTGGTTAGCAATGGTTGAATTGGCATAATGATGGCAATGATCAGCTCCTTCAGTGTGTTGGGTTATTCATGTGATTTGTGACGGTACGTGCGAGGTTTGACGGTCGCCGTAACAGATCTTATTTGGAGGCTTTCGAGTATTATGGCCTGTTATGTACAGATGGATCCCTGAGGGGTTATGGTGGTTTAGACCACTACTTGAGGTTGGTATTTTTGTGGATTTGAGGATTCAGTCGCGTGTTGCGATGATTCTCTTGGAATTAGTTAAGTAAAAGGTTTCTATGTGATGAAGTGTTTACCCTATTAATAGTTCAGAAGGTAAGATGAAATTCTTGCACTCTTGCACATTGGCATGATTAAGTGCAGTGATCGGCATGGGATTCGGAAGTTGAGGATCAAGGTTGTAGTTTGGTGTCGACAAGAATGTTAAGAGCTCGAATGAGCGGGAATGGATTCAGATGGTTAGAGTAAGCTGGTATTGTCTTTAGCGTCACCTGAGATCAGTGTCTTGTGTAAGAGGCTTTGAGTAGTGATTTCGGATTTTTGATTTGCTTTACAACAATTATGCGGCCGGTTTGTATGGATGTGCAAACTTGTTATCTGGTGCGGAAGGTCGTAGGAGCACGTTCCACGGGGAGATTGTATAAGTGTGACATGTAGTCACTTGATTGATTGAAGATTGGAATCAAGTATGGAGATTGCGGTACTATTGTTCATGTGAGAATTTATTCTTGGAGGGTGCTCGGTTCATTTTATTGTGGACTGTGGAGGTTTGTTCCGGATATGATGGTTGTTCTTGTGTGTTATGGGGAAAAAGGGCTATTTTGAGCCCTTGAAAGATTATTAGACTAGTACAGTGCGATCCAAATCGGCTTGAGGTCCGTGGATAGATCTAGATATAAATATGGGCTCTATATTGGGCTGGATGTGTTCATTTCAGCTTAGCGCTCCTTATGGAGGAGTATTCGGACGTTGGATGTTAATTTCGTTGCCAACTATTTCATGTATTATATTTATTGTGCCATGTGGACTGTGAGACGACTTGATTATTTGTACAATGTGTTGAGTTCCCGCACAACGGTGGTGTTATGTGAGCAGGATGACTCTCGAGATACAGATCATATATCGCACCGTAGGTGTGCTTGCGTTTTATAGCGTATGGTGCTATCTGTCTCCCCAGGGATGATATTATGCACTTAGCGTGCTTGTGGCCGATATTCGGGTATTTTTGTAATAATGAGCATTGTAGCTCGGTAAGTATTTCCTTATAGATTTGTTTTTGTTTTGTGCGGATCGGGTGGCACGCCGCCACGAGTATGTTGTTTGGATCGGGTTGTACGCCGCAACAGTGTGATATTGAGTACAGTCCCCTATATCTATTTTTATGTGTTTTGTTTTCCATTTTCTCAGCAAGGTTTGTAACACCTTTTCGGTTGTCTAATTAGTTACGCGGGTTGAGTAATCCTTTCCAGAGTTCATTTTCCTTAGGTATCACGTCGAGTTTGTAACTTATTGGCACATTGTGGCTTCACATGAGACTTTTGGCAGCGTCTGAGGTGGCTTATTGCCTGAACAACTTATACTAAGTGAGACAAAATTATTGGATCCGGGATCAGTGCGATCGGATTATATGAAGTATAGTAAAGAGAAAAATACCATCATTTGGTTATAACGGGGTGATGATTCTAGTAAGGAGGAGAGACTCAATGATTTGTTGATTCGACAGTTGGTTATGAATTTCTACATGTCTCTTCCGTCGCGGAGATATCGCAAGAGTTGGAACCAGACTTATATATGTCATGAGGTGCATGGTGAACATCTAATTCGGGGAATGTCGGCCATTACGATCAGAGAATGTTATTATGGTCATGCGAATATTGCAGTGCATGGTGTGAATTCAACAAAGGTATGCAGTCATGTTCTGGTACAACGCGTGGTGATTGACACGGTGTTTGTATGTTGGAAGCAGGCCTGACAGTGAAATTTCGGATGTTGGAACTTGGCTCTAAGGCTTATCTGCCTAAATAAAAGAGAGTATCTTCAGATTTGATCGAGCTAAAGTGCTCAACTGAGTTGTGGTAGCACGGGTAGGTGCACAAGGTGTTAAATTTCGGACAACTCCAGTGCAGTTCGGCAGTTTGAGGCCATGACCAACTTCACTTAAGGTAATATGACTTGTACGCATGGTCGGAATTGAAATTTCGGAAGTTCAGAGTTGATTTGAAAAAAACATTCTCATTTCGGAAGCATTAAGTTGAAAGAATTGACTAAGGTTAGATTTTTGAGTAAACGATCTCGGAATCGGGATTTGAAGGTTCCAACAGGTTCGTATGATGAATTCGGACTTGGGTGTATGTCCGGATCGGGTTTTGGATGATCCGGGAGCGTTTCGGCGCCTATTGTGGAAGTTGGCATTTTGGAAGAATTTTCTAAATTTGGGTTGAAGTGCATTTCAATTGTTACATCTTGCGTTTCTCGTATGTTAAAGTTTCGTCTACAGTTAATTGACATAGAATCGGGGATGAGATTATCTCTAGGTTAGCATATTTATGCTATTTATAACAAGCGATAAGTAAGTGCCATGAAGGATAAGGGGTACACGAATTAAAGAAAATGAGTTTCATTGAAGGTTGCCGATTTGGGATAATATACGGTCCGAGCTATAATACTCGATATTTATGGACTAGCACCATACAAGGTACCATATGACCATGATAGTATGCTGTATAAAGTGTATCAACAATAAGTAGAATTTTAAGTAATTTGAGATAATTCTTAATTATGCGGGTAATTGGTTAATTACCGGGTATCGGGACATTACCTAACTACCTAATAAGTGGATAAAGATTGAATTTACCACCCCCACCCCCACCCCCACGTGGCAGCAAGCCACCTCTTGGGGAAGTGACTTTAGTCAATTTTCATTAGGTGGCAACTAATGTGCTAGTTACACACTACTTCATTTCTAACAATTTCAATATTACAAACAGATGGGATCACTACTTCATTTCTAACATTTTCAATACTACAATCAGATGGGATCACTATTTCATTTCTAACATTTTCAACACTACAATCAGATGGGAGGTTTGGTACCTTAGCAATGAAGTTCTTACAAAATTCCTACAACCAGAACGTTAGAGATTTCCTACAAACGAAATTCTTGCGATCAAATCGATTCCAACAAGAATTATTAGAACCTTAGCAACGTAAAATTTTGCTGTTCTAAAGGAGTACGGTGCAACCTTTTCCAAGAATATTATACGGAGTTTTTCCCTACTCCAGGTATGTTAAGGCTCTTCTTTTATTTTGGCATGATCTCGTAATTAGACGATTTTGGTAACGAAGCATAAAGTAAAATCCATATCCCAAAATTTACGTATATTTTTCTAGTTTTGTAAGTTACAATATTCTCTTTATCGGGACCTCATATTCAATTGAGTATTTCCTTATTTTTCCAGTCATGATAGCAGAGAATCTATATATACAGTATTACAGTATTTTCATTACCATCGAGCTATAATCGATAGGCAGGCCCCTGTTGGGCAACCTCTGATCAGATGGTAAGTTATATACCGAGCCTACTATGGCCGAGCGCCTATGAGCGAGCCCAGTTGGCCGAGATACAGAGCCTAGTATGGCCGAGTGCCTATGAGCGAGCCTACTACAGTAGAGTAGTTATATATATATATATATATACCGAGCCTTATAAGGCCGGACAAATATTTACTTATTATAATGGAGTAAGTATCAGCAGGTGAGCATATCTTCAAATTATCTTTGACCCCCAGTTGCTTTCAGTTATTATATTATCAGTTCAGTTTCAGCTTTCAGTATATTGCCTTACATACTTGATACACTATTTCGTTCTGACGTCCCTTCCTGGGGGCGCTGCATTTCATGCATGCAGGTTCAGAAAGACAGACGGGTAGACCTCCTCAGTAGGTGTTTCCCGAGTTTATCTTTATCGGTAAGCTGCCTGTGCTTCGGAGTTGTTGGGTCTAGAAGTTTTGTGTACAACTTGTGTATGTATGTAGATAGGTTATGGGTAGGTCGAGGTCCTGTTCCGATCACGGTACATCCATCAGTAGAGGCTTGTAGACATATCCGGTCAGTTAGTGCAGTATGTTGGGCTTGTAGGCCCTGTACGTATATTTTGTTGGCTTGTCAGTTATAGTAGTTATGACGGCCTTGCCGGCCCAGCCGGCCCAGCTTTATGTTGACATTTAGTCAGCGATAGTCTCTATTCAGTTTTATATTTTTCTTCACAAATTGTCTGGCAATGTGACCCCTGGCCAAAGTATGACATTATATGTCCAGAATTCCTGAGTCGCAAATTGGTACGCAAGGATAGACGAGGCACTGGGTGCCGGTCTCGCCCCCAGGCTCGGGCCATGACAAAAGCGGTATCAGAGCAGTTTTGTCCTAGGGAGTCTACAAGCCGTGTCTAGTAGGGTCTTGTTTATAGATGTGTGGTGCACCACATTATATAAGCATGGGACTACAAGGCATTTAGTGTTACAACCCAAATTCGCATACCATAGATCACACCGTAAGTTAGTCGACGTAAATCCAAGAAGAGATTATCTTTGAGATGATAAGAAGTTAATCCTATTGGTCTTAAACGATACAAGGGTGTATAAGAGTGGTTAACAAATATTAGAAGTTAAACGAATCAAGGATGTTGTAACCCGTATTTTCGGGTAACACTAGAGGTGATTAACTGTCCCAAGAGGTCTTGTTTTAATGTATTTGAATCATATAATATCCGCATCATAAGTCTTGAAGTCAAGCGAGTTATGAAACAAAAGTCGATAAAAGTTGTCGCAACTTAGGTTTATAATTTTACTTAAACTTTAGGTCAAATGTTACTGCATTTTTCTCCCAATGTGCTTGGAATTATGGGGTGATCTACCTATCAAATTGAATATCTATGAGTCTAGTTTCCAACGCATTAAACCGTTCGTCGATACGATCTCGGAATAGAGAGATATTCGCGTTTTTGCGAGAGTGCGCCAAGCTGCTCTCTATGGGGCCCACAAAGGCGGTTTAAGACATATGGACATATATAAGATACCTCAACCCCGTTTTAAGTCATTATTTTTCAGTATATTCAGACCTTATAACCCTAAAATCAGTCTCTCAAGGTTCTCTCATGATCCAAGAACCAAACAAAGGGCAAACAACACAAATCAAATGTCAGGAATCCCGTGGCGCTAGTAAGTTTCTTGTTCTTCTTGTTGTTGCTGATTTTTGTGTTGTTCCAGCTCGTGTGGGAGGTTGTTTTAAGTGTTTTATGTCCTGTAAATACACCTTCAAGTTTTTAATATCAACCCTAGGTGATTTCAAGTCTTCTAAAGTAATTCTAGTGCCGAAAAACCCGAATTAATTGCTAGTTTTGCTTCCTTGTTCTTGTGGCAGAATTGAAGGGATATTTCGTGGAAAATTAAGGGCAAATTGGAGTTGTTATTTCTGTTTAAAGGTAAGGAACCTCTTACTCTATATATATTTAAGATTATCCAAGTTGCAGCTAAGTCGTTGAAGCTAGAACTTGTGAAATATATATCGAAAGGCTTGGTAGTAATGTTGTTGGTTGGTGGACTGTTTTGGAGGCTCAATATGATTATTAATGATGTTGTTTGGGCTGTTTGGTGATTGTATTGACTTGTGGGAAGTCATATAAATAGGGGAGGTGCTGTCCGTTTCATCGTAAAATAGGTTGTGGTCGATACATAATAGTTACGACGCTTAAACGATAATGATAGTGTCATTTGTCTTATTGTAGACTAAGGAGTCGTGACATTTGCATAGCTTGAGGTTGGGCAGTATATACAAGGTATGTGAGGCTATCCCCTTCATTCTTTTGCACGACTCCGATTGTACATAATGTAATGAACGAGCTCCCAAAGATACTCTACTCTTAGAAGCTAGCAGTACTTACATTGCTGCCCTTCTTATGAAACGATTGATATTGATGTTACTTCTCTTATTCTTATATTATCAATGTTGTTGGTAGTTCCTTATTCTTATAAGATTCTTGATGAAGAGTTAATCCTAATAACATGTACGAAGGATACCGACCTTACGTCACTCCGAAAGGTTCAAAATGTGATTCTAATGAGTCCAGCATGCATCATATATATGTATCTATTTTACTCTACCGAGCCGCGC
Organism: Nicotiana tomentosiformis; assembly: GCF_000390325.3. NCBI lineage: Eukaryota > Viridiplantae > Streptophyta > Magnoliopsida > Solanales > Solanaceae > Nicotiana > Nicotiana tomentosiformis. The sequence goes on from NC_090819.1 coordinate 115,991,380, forward strand.
TATAGTCGGCCGGGTACGGCACCTATTGTGAAACCACTGATCAGTTGGGTTTTACCGAGCTCCACGTGGCCGGGTACGATTCTACCGAGCCCTATGATGGCCGGGTACGTTTTACCGAGCCTATTACGGCCGGGTACGATATGATGATGGTGATGCCCACAAAGGCGTATGTTTTAAATGTTTATGTATATATATGTATGTATCATGTATTTCATGTCAGTAGCCCTCAGAGGTACCCAGATGTCACAGGTTGTATATTCTCTATCCCTGTTTACATTACTGTTCTCACTTATGCTTTCTTGCCTTACATACTCAGTACTTTATTCGTACTGACGTCCTTTTTATTTGTGGACACTGCGTGTCGTGCTGCAGGTCCTGATAGACGGGTAGACGCAGCTCCCCCATCACAGTAGGCTATCCGGTTCAGCAGTTATTGGCGAGATCCCTTCTCCGGACTTGCCGTGGTCTTGGTATGCATTTTTGTTATAGACATTATGGGTATGTCGGGGCCCTATTCCGGCAATGTTGTAGCATTTATGTTCTTTTAGAGGCTCATAGACAGGTGTCGACTTATGTATGGTTTAGAATGCCTTGTCGGCTGATTTTTGTTGTATAGTCTTTCATGGCATCATGGTAGCTCGTACCTTATATATAGTTTCTTGACAGTCTTGTCGTCCCATGTTATGTATGTTCATGACATTATCTTTCATTGTTGGATGTTCATGATCCATGTCTACTATTTATATTGATCTTGTTGGCCCTTAAAGATAATAAGGAAGGTTAGATAAAATGTACGTTGGTGCTCGGCAAGTATGGCCCGGGTGCTAGTCATGACCCTCCAGTTGGGTCGTGACAAACTTGGTATCAGAGCAAGTCTGTCCTAGGGGTTGTCTATGAGCCGTGTCTAGTAGAGTTTTGATTATGGATGTGTAGCGCGCCACATTTATAATCAGGAGGCTACGTGACATCTAGGGTTGTTACCTTCTTCCTGAATCTAGATCGTGCGTAGAGTTGAGTAGTAAGTGTTCATATCTAATATTCACCTTGTTTTCTTTCAGCGATGCCTTCGACTAGGAAGCAAGCGATTAGTAAACGGCTTGATACAGTTGTGGGAGAGGGTAACATTCAGGTGCCTCCAGCCAGAGCAGGCCAAAGTGAGGCTCAGAGTGAGATGCCGTCTCATACCTCTCTGTCTCCTCCCGAGGATATTAGGAGGCACCCAGTACATCCAGTTCCTCCGTCTGGCACTACAGACCATGATATGCGCAGTGCGGTGCAATTGTTGACTAGCTTGGTAGCTGCTCAGGCTCAGAGGCAGAATACCGGTGCTGCTGATAAACCGGTTAGTGCGAGAGTTCGTGATTTTATTAATCTAGACCCTCCAGTGTTTACCGGATCAGACCCCAAGGAGGACCCACAAATATTTATTGATCAGATTCATCGTACATTGCGGGTTATGCATGCTAGTGATACGGAGGCAGTAGAGTTGGCTTCTTATCGGTTACGGGATTTAGCGGTTTTCTGGTATGATAGTTGGGAGAGATCTAGGGGTCCGAACGCTCCTCCAGCCGTGTGGAAGGAATTTTCTGAGGCCTTTCTTCGTCACTACTTGCCAGTTGAGATACGACGAGCTAGAGCTGATAAGTTCTTGAACCTTCGACAGGGTAATATGAGTGTACGAGAGTATAGTATACAGTTTGATTCTTTAGCAAGGTATGCTCCCCATATGGTGTCAGAGATGAGTGATAGGGTGCATCTGTTCGTGAACGGGTTGGGACCACATCTGATAAATGAGTGCACAACAGCCTCCTTGGTAGAGGGCATGGATATTTCCCGTATTCAGGCTTATGCCCAGACCCTAGAGGATCGTAAGCACCAGCAAAGGGCAGATAGGGAGCAGGATAGGGGCCAGCATAAGAGGGCGAGATTTGCAGGGTATTCTGATGAGTTCAGAGGCAGTATCAGGCCCCAATCTTCGAGGAGTTCAGCGCCACCTGTAGCTAGTGCTCCTCCATAGTTTCAGAGGCCTCGGTATGATCGATTTACCTATTCTGGTTCAGGTCAGAGTTCGAGGGCATCAGGCTCACAATTTCATAGAGATACTAGTCAGACGAGACCCCCAACACCTCGTTGTGATCAGTGCGGCAAGGCCCACTTTGGACTGTGCCGTCGAGGTTCCGATGCGTGCTATTCTTGCGGACAGCGTGGCCATATGATGCGGGATTGTCCTAACAGAGGAGGTGGTGGTATGGCTCAACCGACTGGATCTGTGTCTGGTTCTTCCTCATCAGTTCGACCTCCAGCACAAGGTTTTCAACAGTCGACAGGTCGTGGTAGAGGTAGAGGTTCAGTGCCGAGTTCGAGTGGTGCTCAAAATCGAACCTATGCTCTAGTAGGTCGACAAGATCTCGAGTCATCTTCGGATGTTGTTACAGGTATATTGTCTGTGTTTTCTTATGATGTATATGCGCTAATTGATCCAGGATCTACCTTATCATATGTTACACCCTTTGTGGCTAATAAGTTTGGCATTGAACCTGAATTGATAAGTAAACCACTTGCGGTATCCACTCCGATAGGAGATTCTATGATTGCTAGAAGGGTTTATAAAGGTTGCACTGTGATGATTTGTAGTCATCAAACCTCAGCAAATTTATTTGAGTTAGAAATGGTTGATTTCGATGTGATAATAGGAATGGACTGGTTGGCCTCATGCTATGCAAATGTTGACTGTCGTACGAAGATGGTTAGGTTTCAGTTTCCAGGTGAACCGGCCATTGAATGGAAGGGGAACATTGCTTCGCCGAAAGGTAGGTTTATTTTCGATCTTAAGGCAAGGAAGATGATCTCAAAAGGTTACATTTATCATCTTGTTCGCGTTAGGGATGCGGAGGCGAAGCCGCCTACTCTACAATTAATCCCCGTGGTCAATGAATTTCTAGATGTTTTTCCAGATGAACTCCCAGGCCTTCCTCCTGAAAGGGAGATTGAGTTTAGCATTGATGCATTGCCTGACACTCAACCGATCTCTATCCCTCCATATAGGATGGTCCCGACAGAGTTGCGAGAGTTGAAAGCACAGTTGAAGGACTTGCTGGATAAGGGTTTCATTAGGCCTAGCACTTCACCTTGGGGTGCGCCAGTCTTGTTCGTGCGGAAGAAAGATGGGTCGTTAAGGATGTGTATCGATTATCGACAGTTGAATAAGTTTACAATAAAGAACAAGTATCCACTTCCAAGAATTGATGACCTATTTGACCAACTCCAGGGTGCCAAGTATTTCTCCAAGATTGACTTGCGTTCAGGGTATCATCAGGTGAGGGTTAAGGAGAAGGATATTCCAAAGACGGCCTTCCGGACAAGATATGGGCATTTTGAGTTCTTGGTGATGTCGTTCGGGCTAACAAATGCCCCAGCAACTTTTATGGATCTCATGAATAGTGTATTCAGGCCCTATCTTGATGTGTTCGTGATCGTATTCATTGATGACATTCTGGTGTATTCTCGTTCGGAGGCGGAACATGCGGGCCACTTGCGGATAGTATTACAGACCCTTCAGGATCATAAGTTATATGCTAAGCTCTCTAAATGTGAATTCTGGCTGAACTCAGTAGCATTCCTTGGCCATGTGATATCTGATGAGGGTATTAGTGTCGACACTCAGAAGATCGATGCAGTGAAGAATTGGCCGAGACTGACAACACCGTCAGAAGTCTGCAGCTTCCTGGGGCTAGCAGGATATTATAGGCGGTTTGTAGAAGGGTTTTCCTCTATATCAGCACCATTGACTAAGTTAACACAGAAAGCTACCAAGTTCCAGTGGTCTGATGCTTGTGAACATAGTTTTCAGGAGCTAAAGAATCGATTGACATCCGCGCCAGTGCTCACTCTCCCAGAAGGAACAGAAGGTTATGTGGTATATTGTGATGCCTCAGGTATAGGTTTGGGGTGCGTATTGATGCAACGTGGGAAGGTGATTGCTTATGCATCAAGACAATTGAAGAAGCATGAAAAGAATTACCCGACTCATGATTTGGAATTGGCTGCAGTAATATATGCTTTGAAGATATGGAGGCACTACTTATACGGCGTCCATGTTGACATCTACACAGATCACAAGAGTTTACAATACATCTTCAAGCAGAAGGAGTTGAATTTGAGGCAGCGTAGGTGGCTTGAATTACTGAAAGACTATGACGTCGAGATATTGTACCATCCCGGTAAAGCCAATGTTGTGGCAGACGCTCTCAGCCGTAAGTCAATGGGAAGCTTAATACATATTGAGGCAGGTAGACAAGGGTTGACCAAAGAGCTTCACCAGCTGGCCAATATGAGAATCAGATTGTTGGACTCTGATGACGGAGGTGTTACTGTACAGAATACAGCAGAATCATCTTTGGTAGCCGAGGTAAAAGCACGGCAATATGAAGATCCTACCTTAGTAAGATTGAGAGAGGGAATTCAGCAGTGTAAGATTACAGCTTTCAAGATCGGAGGAGATGGGACACTGAGATACCAGGGCCGATTATGTGTACCTAGTGTGGCAGGGTTGCGAGAGAAGATTATGATTGAGATTCACCAGTCCCGATATTCTATCCATCCTGGCTCGACAAAGATGTATCATGACGTTAAGGAGCAGTATTGGTGGGATAACATGAAGAAGTCTATTGCAGAATTTGTAGCCCAGTGTCCTAATTGTCAACAAGTAAAGATCGAGCATCAGAAACCTAGTGGATTGATTCAGAATATAGAGATTCTGACCTGGAAATGGGAGGTGATTAATATGGACTTCATTATTGGATTACCTCGCTCTTATCATAAGTTTGACTCCATCTGGGTGATAGTTGATCGACTTACAAAATCTGCCCATTTTCTACCAGTTAAGACAACTTACACGGCTGAAGATTATGTGAAGTTATATATCAAGGAGATTGTTAGGCTTCATGGTGTGCCGGTATCTATTATATCAGACCGAGGAGCTCAATTTACGGCTAACTTTTGGAGGTCTTTTCAGAAGGGTTTAGGTACACAAGTAAATCTCAGCACTGCATTCCATCCGCAGACTGACGGACAGGCTGAACGTACCATCCAGACGCTTGAAGATATGCTACGAGCATGTGTTCTAGATTTCAAGGGGAATTGGGATGACCATCTGGCACTTATAGAATTTGCCTACAATAATAGCTACCATTCCAGTATTAAAATGGCCCCGTATGAGGCACTGTACGGGAGGAGATGTAGATCACCAGTTGGATGGTTCGAAGTCGGTGAGACAGAATTATATGGGCCAGATTTGATTCACCAAGCCATTGAGAAGGTGAAAGTGATACAAGAGCGACTGAGGACGACACAAAGCAGGCAAAAGTCTTATTCCGATGTCCGGCGTCGTGATCTGGAATTTGAGGTTGGTGATTGGGTTTTCCTGAAGATCTCGCCGATGAAGGGTGTTATGCGTTTTAGGAAGAAGGGTAAGTTGAGTCCGCAGTATATTGGGCAGTACAAAATTCTTCGACGAATTGGACAGGTTGCTTACGAGTTAGAATTGCCATCTGAATTGGAATTTGTCCACCCGGTATTCCATGTATCTATGTTGAGAAAATGTATTGGAGACCCTTCTCGGGTCGTCCCTATCAAAGATGTACAAGTTACAAAGGATCTATCATATGATGAAGTGCAGTGGCTATATTAGATCGACAAGTCCGCAAGCTGAGAACAAAGGATGTAGCTTCCGTGAAAGTATTATGGAGGAACAAGAATATAGAAGAAATGACATGGGAAGCAGAAGAGGAGATGAAGTCTAAATACCCTTACCTATTCCAGAGTGAAGATAACGAGGATGCCGGGGGAAAGAAGGACGCATTATAAGGTGAAACGGCTCTATGAGGTAAGCAATAGCTTGTGAATACTCTTTTTTTAATACAAAATGGTGATATGCAGATAATGTACATATCCATAATGCTTTGTATAGTCTTGTAAGGCCATAGGTTGGGTTTAACTGCTTGCAAGTTTGGCTAGTGTCCATTTTATGGGGGAAACTCAGCCGGAAATCTCCGTCAGAATCCACGATGAGTTAGACACCCCATAAACCCTTACATTCGAGGACGAATATTCCTAAGGGGGAGAGGGTGTTACAACCCAAATTCGCATACCATAGATCACATCGTAAGTTAGTCGATGTAAATCCAAGAAGAGATTATCTTTGAGATGATAAGAAGTTAATCCTATTGGTCTTAAACGATACAAGGGTGTATAAGAGTGGTTAACAAATATTAGAAGTTAAACGAATCAAGGATGTTGTAACCCGTATTTTCGGGTAACACTAGAGGTGATTAACTGTCCCAAGAGGTCTTGTTTTAATGTATTTGAATCATATAATATCCGCATCATAAGTCTTGAAGTCAAGCGAGTTATGAAACAAAAGTCGATAAAAGTTGTCGCAACTTAGGTTTATAATTTTACTTAAACTTTAGGTCAAATGTTACTGAATTTTTCTCCCAATTTGCTTGGAATTATGGGGTGATCTACCTATCAAATTGAATATCTATGAGTCTAGTTTCCAACACATTAAACCGTTCGTCGATACGATCTCGGAATAGAGAGATATTCGCATTTTCGCGAGAGTGCGCCAAGCTGCTCTCTATGGGGCCCACAAAGGCGGTTTAAGACATATAGACATATATAAGATACCTCAACCCCGTTTTAAATCATTATTTTTCAGTATATTCAGACCTTATAACCCTAAAATTAGTCTCTCAAGGTTCTCTCATGATCCAAGAACCAAACAAAGGGCAAACAACACAAATCAAATGTCAGGAATCCCGTGGCGCTAGTAAGTTTCTTGTTCTTCTTGTTGTTGCTGATTTTTGTGTTGTTCCAGTTCGTGTGGGAGGTTGTTTTAAGTGTTTTATGTCCTGTAAATACACCTTCAAGTTTTTAATATCAACCCTAGGTGATTTCAAGTCTTCTAAGTAATTCTAGTGCCGAAAAACCCGAATTAATTGCTAGTTTTGCTTCCTTGTTCTTGTGGCAGAATTGAAGGGATATTTCGTGGAAAATTAAGGTCAAATTGGAGTTTTTATTTCTGTTTAAAGGTAAGGAACCTCTTACTCTATATATATTTAAGATTATCCAAGTTGCAGCTAAGTCGTTGAAGCTAGAACTTGTGAAATATATATCGAAAGGCTTGGTAGTAATGTTGTTGGTTGGTGGACTGTTTTGGAGGCTCAATATGATTATTAATGATGTTGTTTGGGCTTTTTGGTGATTGTATTGACTTGTGGGAAGTCATATAAATAGGGGAGGTGCTGTCCGTTTCATCGTAAAAAAGGTTGTGGTCGATACATAATAGTTACGACGCTTAAACGATAATGATAGTGTCATTTGTCTTATTGTAGACTAAGGAGTCGTGACATTTGCATAGCTTGAGGTTGGACAGTATATACAAGGTATGTGAGGCTATCCCCTTCATTCTTTTGCACGACTCCGATTGTACATAATGTAATGAACGAGCTCCCAAAGATACTCTACTCTTAGAAGCTAGCAGTACTTACATTGCTGCCCTTCTTATGAAACGATTGATATTGATGTTACTTCTCTTATTCTTATATTATCAATGTTGTTGGTAGTTCCTTATTCTTATAAGATTCTTGATGAAGAGTTAATCCTAATAACATGTACGAAGGATACCGACCTTTTGTCACTCCGAAAGGTTCAAAATGTGATTCCAATGAGTCCAGCATGCATCATATATATGTATCTATTTTACTCTACCGAGCCGCGCTATAGTCGGCCGGGTATGGCACCTATTGTGCAACCACTGATCAGTTGGGTTTTACCGAGCTCCACGTGGCCGGGTACGATTCTACCGAGCCCTATGATGGCCGGGTACGTTTTACCGAGCCTATTACGGCCGGGTACGATATGATGATGGTGATGCCCACAAAGGCGTATGTTTTAAAAGTTTATGTATATATATGTATGTATCATGTATTTCATGTCAGTAGCCCTCAGAGGTACCCAGATGTCACAGGTTGTATATTCTCTATCCCTATTTACATTACTGTTCTCACTTATGCTTTCCTGCCTTACATACTCAGTACTTTATTCGTACTGACGTCCTTTTTATTTGTGGACGCTGCATGTCATGCTGCAGGTCCTGATAGACGGGTAGACGCAGCTCCCCCATCACAGTAGGCTATCCGGTTCAGCGGTTATTGGCGAGATCCCTTCTCCGGACTTGCCGTGGTCTTGGTATGCATTTTTGTTATAGACATTATGGGTATGTCGGGGCCCTGTTCCGGCAATGTTGTAGCATTTATGTTCTTTTAGAGGCTCATAGACAGGTGTCGACTTATGTATGGTTTAGAATGCCTTGTCGGCTGATTTTTGTTGTATAGTCTTTCATGGCATCATGGTAGCTCGTACCTTATATATAGTTTCTTGACAGTCTTGTCGTCCCATGTTATGTATGTTCATGATATTATCTTTCATTGTTGGATGTTCATGATCCATGTCTACTATTTATATTGATCTTGTTGGCCCTTGAAGATAATAAGGAAGGTTAGATAAAATGTACGTTGGTGCTCGGCAAGTATGGCCCGGGTGCTAGTCATGACCCTCCAGTTGGGTCGTGACATTTAGGAGTTGGTTACCCTTCTTTCAAATCTAAATCCTGTTGTAGAACTGAGTTATGGGAAATTTGAGTTAAACTTACGTGTTGGCATTTTCATGCATGGATGACGGTAACTGGGAAGACTACGACTAGCCAGAGAAGAAAAACAACATTAGGTGAGAGGACTAGCAGGGTACCCCCAGTAGATGGGGCCCAATCGGAGGCCCAGGGAGAGACCCCTACCCAACCATTACCGGTTCCTCCGCCACCTGAGGAGATTCCTAGGGAGACCGCACATCCAGTTCCCCCTCCGCTTCCATCAGATCAGGACTTGAGGAGTGCGGTGCATTTGTTGGCACAATTGGTAGCTACCCAGCAGTAGGCTAAGGCATCCGGTAGTGCAGGACCTTCTGAGGGATCTGGGAGTTCAAGGGTCCGAGAGTTTATTACTTTGAGTCCCCCAGAGATCACGGGGACAAATTAGAGGGAGGACCCACAGGATTTTATAGATTAACTTCACAGGATCTTTCGGATTATGCATGCCACGGAGAAAGAGGCAGTTGATCTAGTAGCTTTTTGACTCTGAGATATAGCCATCCTTTGGTACGAGGATAGGAAAGGTCCAGGGGACGTGATGCACCTCTTGCTATTTGGGAAAATTTTTTAAATGCCTTCCTTGACCAGTACTTATCGCGAGAGATCCGACAGGCCCGAGTCGATCAGTTTCTAGCCCTCAAGAAGGGTAATATGAGTGTTTGAGAGTATAGTCTCCGGTTTGACTCATTGGCCAGATATACACCATCCACAGTTGCTACTATGCAGGACAAGATCCATAGGTTTATAGTAGGATTGGCCCTAGAGTTGACCGAGGCATGTGCCACTGCTGCATTACAAGATAGTATGGATATCTCCCGAATTCAGGCATTTGCCCAGAATATAGAAAAGGGTAGGCGTTGGTAGCAGGGTACGGAAAGGACTGACTCAGGGCAGCGTAAGAGGATGAGATTTGCCAGGAATTAGGAGCAGTCTCAAGGTAGTTACAGGCCCCAGTACTTCGAACGGCTGCCTAGACCTCCGTCGCCTCAGCTAAAGGGTTACAGGTATGACCTCTATACTCAGTCAGGACCAGGTGGAAGCTCCTAGGCGCCAGGTTTGCAGCGACATCAAGGTTCGGGGCAGACATGGTGATTTCCGCCGCGGTGTGCCATGTGCGGTAGAGGACACTTGGGTCAATGCCGAGTCGGTTCGATGCTTGTTATACATGTGGACGTCTAGGGTATATGATGCAAGATTTCCCAAATAGAGATTCTAGGGGTATGGCACAACCAGAGAATTCAGCAACAGGATCATCTATGTCCGTGCATCCTTCAGGGCGCGAGTCTCAGTCTTCGGCTGGTAGAGGTCGAAACAGAGGTAGAGATTTTAGTTCAGGTGGTAACCAGAATTGTAGCTATGCGTTAGCGGGTCGACAGGACCAGGAATCCTCACCAGATGCTGTGACAGGTATGTCGACCATTTGCTCTCACGATGCTTATGCCTTGATAGACCCAGGATCTACTTTATCATGTATTACCCCATTTGTCGCGGGAGAGTTTGGTATAGTGCCTGAAACACTAAGTGATCCTTTTGTGGTATCTACACCGGTTGGAGAATCGATTATCGCTAGACGGGTTTACCGAGGTTGTACGGTGTCAGTTTGTGGTCGTCAGACCTTAGCCGACCTAGTTGAGCTAGAGATGTTGGATTTTGATGCTATCATGGGCATGGACTGGTTGGCAGCTTGCTATACCAAAGTTGATTGTCGAGCAAAGATAGCTAGATTTCATTTTCCGGGTGAGCCCGTCCTTGAATGGGTAGGTAATACAACGACACCTAGAGGTAGGTTTATTTCCTATTTGAAGGCAAGGAAAATGATCGCAAAAAGGTGCATTTATCATATTATGCGAGTTAAAGATGCAGATTCTGAGATACCTACACTTCAGTCTATTCCAGTAGTCAAAGAGTACGCAGATGTATTTCCAGATGAACTTCCAGGAATTCCTTCAAAGCGAGAGATTGATTTTGGCATCGATTTTCTTCCGGGAATGCAACAAATATCCATCCCTCCATATAGAATGGCACCTGTAAAATTGAATGAGCAGTTAAAAGATTTACTGGAGAAAGGTTTCATCAGACCCAGTACCTCACCTTGGGGTGCACCGGTACTGTTTGTACGGACGAAAGACAGCTCGCTGAGGATGTGTATCGATTAAAGGCAACTGAACAAGGTAACTATTAAGAATAATTATCCACTTCCAAGGATAGACGACTTGTTTGATCAGTTACAGGGAGCTAGATGCTTTTCAAAGATAGATTTGAGGTTAGGGTACCACCAGGTCAGAGTTAGGGAGAAAAATATTCCCAAGACAGCTTTCAGGACCCGACATGGCCACTTCGAGTTCCTTGTCATGTCCTTTGGGTTGACGAATGCACCTGCCATATTTATGGACTTGATGAATAGCCTATTCTGGCCATATTTAGATCTGTTCATGATAGTCTTTATTGTTGATATTCTGGTTTATTCATGTTTAGAGGATGAGCATGTGGACCACCTGCGAGCGGTACTCCAAACCCTCTATGATAATAAATTGTATGCTAAGTTTTCAAAATGTGAGTTCTGGTTGAAGTTTGTAGCATTCTTGGGGAACATTGTATCTGATGGAGGTATAAAGGTAGATACTCAGAAGATTGAGGCTGTGAAATCCTGGCTTAGACCTACCACTCTGACAGAGATTCGTAGCTTTCTAGGCTTAGCAGGATACTACCGAAGGTTCGTAGATGGTTTTTCTTCTCTTTTAGCACCATTAATGAAGTTGACGCAGGAAGCAACTAGGTTTCAGTGGACGGAGGCCTGTGAGCAAAGTTTCCAGGAGCTTAAGAATAGGTTGACCTCAGCGCCAGTTCTAGCACTTCCAGAGGGTCCCGATGGTTATGCCATGTATTGTGATGCCTCAGGTGTCGGGTTAGGATGTATCCTGATGCAACATGGGAAAGTAATTGTGTATACTTCAAGGCAGTTAAGGAAACATGAGCGGAATTATGCGACCCACGACCTCGAATTAGCTGCGGTTGTCCATGCACTTAAGATATGGCGGCATTATTTATATGGTGTTCATGTTGATGTATTCACAAAATCATAAAAGCATGCAATATATATTCAAGCAAAAAGAGTTGAATTTGCGACAGAGGTGATGGCTTGAGTTATTGAAAGATTACGATGTTAACATTCTCTACCATCCAGTAAAAGCTAATGTTGTAGCAAATGCCTTAAGTGGTCGATCTATGGGTAGCTTAGCACATGTAGAGGCTGAAAAAGACAATTAACTAGAGAGATTTATCAATTGGCTTGTTTGGGGGTTCAGTTAGTAGACTCTGGAAATGGTAGAGTTGTACTCCAAAATACTGCAAAATCATCTCTCATAGTTGAAGTAAAGGAGAGGCAGTACGAGGACCTATAGTTGGTCGAGTTGAGAGAGCGAGTTCCGCAGCAGAAGAAGTCATTGTTAGAACTCAAGGGAGATAGGGTTCTCAGATACATGTGTCGTTTGTGTGTTCCAGATATAGCAGGGCTACGAGATAGGATTATGTCAGAGGCACATTATTCGTGGTACTCCATTCACTCTGGGTCGACGAAGATGTATCATGACATTAAGGTTGTGTATTGGTGGAACGATATGAAGAAGAACATTGCTGAGTATGTCGCTCAGTGTCCTAGTTACCAGCAGGTGAAGATAGAGCACCAGAAGCCCGGAGGGCTAATACAGACTATAGAGATCCCGACATGGAAATGGGAGGCGATAAACATGGACTTTATCACGGGTTTACCTCGTTCTCTTCATAAGTTCGATTCTATATGGGTGATAGTCGATAGGCTCACGAAATCAACTTATTTCCTACCGGTCTGATCTACATATACAACAGAAGATTATGCAAAGTTATATATTAAAGAGATAGTGCGACTACACGGAGTGCCAATATCTATTATATCTGACCGTGGGGCCCAGTTTATAGCACAGTTTTGGAGGTCATTTCAGTAAGGTCTAGGGACTCGGGTGAATCACAACACAACTTTTCATCCACAGACTGATGGACAAGCCAAGCGCACAATTCAGACGCTTGAGGATATGTTACGAGCATGTGTATTGGATTTTAAAAGAAGTTGGGATGAACATCTACCTCTTATCGAGTTTGCATATAATAACAATTACCACTCCAGTATCCAGATGGCTCTGTACAAGGCTTTGTATGGGCGTAAGTGCAGATATCCTATAGGGTGGTTTGATGTTGGAGAATCTGGATTACACGGGCAAGACCTGGTTCAACAGGCCATAGAAAAAGTAAAGCTCATCCTGGAGCGACTGTTGACAGCTCAGAGTTGTCAGAAGTCATATTCTGACGTGCGGTGCCGAGATTTAGAGTTTGGGGTTAATGACTGGGTATTCTTAAAGGTGTTACCTATGAAGGGTGTGATGAGGTTTGGCTAGAAAGGCAAACTTAGCCCACGGTATATTGGGCCATATAGGATCATTCGGAGGGTGGGCCAAGTAGCTTATGAGTTAGAATTACCCACAAAATTGGAATCTGTCCATCCGGGTTTTTCACGTATCCATGCTACAGAAGTGCATTAGCGATCCTACCCGAGTGGTGCCCACATATGATGTACAAATTACGGAGGACTTGTCATACGAGGAAATTCCGGTTGCCATCCTCGACCAACAAGTCCGCAAGCTTCAGAATAAGGAGGTAGCCTCCATGAAGGTTTTATGGAGAAGCAAGAATGTGGAAGAGATGACGTGGGAAGCGGAGGGATAAATGAAGTCTAAATACCCCCACCTATTTCAACTCGTGATATTACTCGAGATGGGATACCTCAACATCGCTTTATTCAGGCCAATAGGTCATCAAGTAAGCTCTTATTTTTGACTTTCCGAAATTATAATAGACAACTGTGTGAGGCCAAGTGTTGTATATATAGTCTGTTATCTGGCTGCGTGAAAGGGTGGTTTTAGTCTAGTATACAGAGGAGACTCTGGCAAAAGTTTTCCAAGGTATCTAAGAGTAAACATTCGAGGACGAATGTTTCTAAAGGGGGAATGATGTTACATCTCGCGTTTCTCGTACGTTAAAGTTTCGTCTTCAGTTAATTGACAGACTCGGGGATGAGATTATCTTGAGGTTAGCATATTTAAGCTATTTATAACAAGCGATAAGTGCCATGAAGGATAAGGGGTACAAGAATTAAAGAAAATGAGTTTCATTGAAGGTTGCCGATTCGGGATAATATACGGTCCAAGCTATAATACTCGATATTAGGGACTAGCACCATACAAGGTACCATATGACCATGATAGTATGATGTATAAAGTGTATCAACAATAAGTAGAATTTTAAGTAATTTGAGACAATTCTTAATTATGCGGGTAATTGGTTAATTACCGGGTATCGGGACATTACCTAACTACCTAATAAGTGGATAAAGATTAAATTTACCACCCCCACGTGGAAGCAAGCCACCTCTTGGAGAAGTGACTCTTAGTCAATTTTCATTAGGTGGCAACTAATGTGTTAGTTACACACTACTTCCTTTCTAACAATTTCAAAACTACAATCAGATGGGATCACTACTTCATTTCTAACATTTTCAATACTACAATCAGATGGGAGGTTTGGTACCTTAGCAACGAAAGTTCTTACAAAATTCCTACAAAGTTCCTACAACCAGAACATTAGAGATTTCCTATAAACAAAATTCTTGCGATCAAATCGATTCCAACAAGAATTATTAGAACCTTAGCAACGTAAAATTTTGCTGTTCTAAAGGAGTACGGTGCAACCTTTTCCAAGAATATCATACGGAGTTTTTCCCTACTCCAGGTATGTTAAGGCTAAGCCCTTCTTTCAGTTTGGCATGATCTCGTAATTACACGAGTTTGATAGCGAAGCATAAAGAAAAATCTATATCCCGGAATTTACGTATATTTTTCTAGTTTTGTAAGTTACAATATTCTCTTTATCGAGACTTCATATTCAATTGAGTATTTTCTTTTCTTTTTCCAGTCATGGGAGCAGAGAATCTATATATATAGTATTACAGTATTTTCATTACCATCGAGCTATAATCGATGGGCAGGCCCCTATTGGGCAACCTCTGATCAGATGATAAGTTATATACCGAGCCTACTGTGGCCAAGCGCCTATGAGCGAGCCCAGTTGTCCGAGATATAGAGCCTAGTATGGCCGAGCGCCTATGAGCGAGCCTACTATGGCAAAGCAGTTATATATATATATATATACCGAGCCTTATAAGGCTGGACAACTATTTTACTTATTATAATGGAGTCAGTATCAGCAGGTGAGCATATCTTCAGATTATCTTTGACCCCCAGTTGCTTTCAGTTATTATATTATCAGTTCAGTTTCAGCTTTCAGTATATTGCCTTACATACTCGGTACACTATTTCGTACTGACGTACCTACCTGGGGGCGCTGCATTTCATGCGTGCAGGTTCAAATAGACATACGGGTAGACCTCCTCAGTAGGTGTTTCCCGAGTTCATCTTTATCGGTAAGCTCCCCGTTCTTCAGAGTTGCCGGGTCTAGAAGTTTTGTGGACATCTTGTATATGTATGCAGATAGATTATGGGTAGGTCGGGGCCCTATTCCGATCACGGTACATCCATCAGTAGAGGCTTGTAGACATATCCGGTCAGTTAGTGCAGTATGTTGGGCTTGTAGGCCCTGTACGTATATTTTGTTGGCTTGTCAGTTATAGTAGTTATAACGGCCTTGTCGGCGCAGATTTATGTTGACATTTAGTCAGTGTTAGTCTCTATTCAGTTTTATATTTTGCTTCGCAAATTGTCTTGCAATGTGGCCGCTAGCCAAAGTATGACATTATATGTCCAGAATTCCTGAGTCGTAAATTGGTATGCAAGGATAGATGAGGCACCGGGTGCCGATCTCGCCCCCAGGCTCGGGCTGTAACATCAATGTTATCAATGTCCGTTTGTGATTCCGAGTCTGGGAATAGCTCCGTATGGTGATTATGGTAATAGGAGCGCGTCCGGAAGCAGATTTTGAGGTCCATAGGTCATTTTGGAATCGTTTGGCTAAAGCTAAAAATTTGAAGATTTTTGAGAAGTTTGACCGGAAATGGACTTTTTGCTTTCAGGGTCAGAATCTGATTGAAGTTGGAGTAGGTTCGTAATGTCAAATGTGACTTGTGTGCAAAATTTGAGGTCAATCGGACGTGATTTGATAGGTCTCAGAATCGATTGTTGAAGTTTGGAATTTCAAAGTTCATTAAGTTTGAATTGGAGGGTGATGCATGATTTCGATGTTGTTTGATATGATTTGAGGCCTCGACCAGGTCCGGGTTATGTTATTGGACTAGTTGGTGTGATTGGACGGGTCCGGGGGGCCTCAGGTGAGTTTCGGAGTAGCTTCAGAGTGTTTTGTTAAGAAGTTGGATTGTTGGTTCTGGTGTGATCGCATTTGCGATGTAATGGTCACAAATAAGAACATCGCAATTGCGAGGAGTTTTTCACATTTGCGAAGGGTGGGAAGTTTTTGATGGGTTCATATTTGCAAATAATTTGTTGCTTTTGCGGACCTGTCCCCTTTGCATTTGCGAAGATCTTGGTCGCAATTATGATGTGGCCATGGCAGCTTGGCTTCGCATTTGCGATGAATTTGTCACAAATGCGACCATCGCATTTGCAAGCCAGATGTCAAAAATGGGACTGGAGCCAAGGACTTTTATTCCGAGACTTAGCCCATTTCCCTCATTTCCCACTTGGACTTAGGCGATTTTTGAGAGCAGTTTTGAGAGGGGGTTTCATCATCATCAAGAGGTAAGTGATTTCTTCTAGCTGTGAGTTAAATACAAGGTTTATATATGGATTTAGACATGAAAATTTGTAGAAATTTGAGATTTTGAAGAAAACCCTAGAAATTGGTATTCTTGGATTTTGATCACGAATTTGGGCATGAAATGGAGAATAAATTATATATTTGAGTTTGTGAGGCTATGGGTAATGGTTATCTTCGAAAAGTTTCAGAATCCGGGCACGTGGGCTCGAGGGTGATTTTATCAACCTTTTGAACGGAGTTGGAAATGTTTACAAAATGATTAATTATGAGTATTAGAGTATATTTTGATTTGGTTGCGTCATATTTGACTAGTTTTGGAGCGACATGCATCTGTTTGAATTGTCGGAGTGGCCTTGGAGTCGGTTATGGAATTTCAGAGCAAGGTAAGTCTCCTTTCTAACCTTGTAAGAGGGAATTTACCCCATAGGTGAAATAAATCACTGTGTGCTCCTATTTGTGGGGGCTACGTACACACGAGGTGATGAGAGTCCGTGCGTAGCTACTATTATGCCTAAGTTTGGGTAGCCTAGGACCAAAAGAATGCTTTACTTGTAATATTTGAAATCTGTTGTCAATTTAAAATACTTAAATCATATTGAACTGTGTTAATAAATTTCTAAATGGCTAGATATCATTTTCTTGACTTTTAAAAGAGAAATTGCCTTTTCCTTGGATAATTTCCCCTTGATGGATTCTTGATTGATTATTTGAATGTGTTATCTTTTGCGGAATGGGCCGAATGCCTCGGTAGATTAAATAGATGCATCTATGATTTGCACCATTCGACCCTCTGGTAGTGCACATTTTAAATATAATGTTGGATCGGGCCGTACGACCTCGACATGATTTGCGCATGCTTGTATTGCTTGCCCTGAAATTTACGACAATTTATATGGCCTCACTGGCCGGAGATGTAAATTGTTAAAAGATGAAAATAAATTTCGAGATTCCTTAATTTTAAAAGAATTGCTTACTCAAATAATGAGCTTACATCCATTCTACGTGATCCATGCTTAATCATATCATTGGTATATTAATTATAGCCCATAGTAAGTGTCCGAGTCGACCCCTCGTCACTACCTCTTCGGGGTTAGGCGGGATACTTATTGGGTACGCGTTGATTTATGTACTCATACTACACTTGCTGCACATTTTTATGAAGGTACACATATGTTTAGCGGCCTTGTGGGCGCAGAGGCGCGATTATGGCGAGGACTTAGGTGAGCTACATTCTATACGACGCACCACAGCCAGCAGAGTCTCCTTCAGAGTATTGTATATTCTTTCCTATCCAAATTTTACTCTGGACAGTTCTTGTATTTTATTTTAAATTTCTAGAAAAGGCTCATGCACTTGTGACACCGGGTTCTGGGATGATTATAGGATGTACAGTATTGAAATTTGAAAAAGATTGTTATTTATTCTGTAAATGCATCTTTTACCAGATAAATTGAAGTAAATTTACGATTTCAAAAATATTAAAATGAGAATTTAATTGACTATTTAGTGTTGGCTTGCCTGACAGTGGTGTCCGGCGCCATCACGGCCTTTAGCGGATATTGGGTTCATGACAAATTATGTGCTATCTGAAATTCATGTGTGTGGTGTATATGCAAGGTGACAAGTGCTTATACGCCGCCGAAATACTTCTTTCCTTGATTTTTTGCATTTCATTAATTATGACCTTCCATGCCTTAACTATTACGTGCTTTAAATGCTTCCCATGCCTTTATTTGCTACTTGCAACTTATTATTCTCGTGTTAAAAATGTTAGATTTTCCACACTTTCATAACTTACTGCTATTGGCCTTAAATGAATTACTTGTACCCTTAGTTGTTATTTATTGAATTGTCTTGTTGTCTAGTATTCATTATAGTGGATTCTTAAGTTGAGACTAGATTTCCTTTCTGTTTCTGCTTCATTGTAACGACCCAACCTGTCGTTTTGCCTTCTTAAATCATGTTCCCCTAAATAAGACTCCCCATATGTGCTTTTACTGTTTTATGACTTGCGGGGATGGTTAGTTCAGGATTTGGAAGAGTTCAGGTTAAAATCAGAATACTTGGTTCCTTAGTTGGCTTTAAAAGGCTAAGTTTGACTTGGGTCAACGTTTTGAGTAAACGACCTCGGAATTGGGATTTGATGGTTCTAATAGATTCATACGACGATTTTGGACTTGGGCGTATGTTCGGATCAGGTGTTGGATCACCCGGGAGCGTTTCATCGTTTAATAGTGAAAATTGGCTCTTAGAAGGTTTTAAAGTTCATTAAATTTGGTTTGGAGTAGGTTTTGGAGTAATCGAGGTCCGTTTGGAATTACGAGCCTTTGAATTGTCCCGTATGGTGATTTAAGACTTGCACGCAATATTTGGTGTCATTTCGTGTAGTTTAAGTATGCTTCAGTGCGTTTGGAGTAAGTTTGAGGAATTTGAAATTTCTAAGTTGAATCAATTTGGTTTGAGGTTTGATTCTTATGTGATTTTGTTTTATGCATTCCGAGGGGTCGAGCGAGTCCGTTTTATGATTTTGAACTTGTTGGTATGTTCGGGCGGGGCCCCGGGGGCCTCAGACCAAGTTTGGACTTGGAAGCGACAACTGAAACTTCCAACTTCTGGTGCATTCACACCTGCGCTTGGACAACCGCATGTGCGAGCCACGACCCGCAGAAGCGAACCAAGGAGGGCAGCCTAGTGAGCGCAGGCGCTGAGGTTTGGACACACCTGTGAGTGCGCAGGTGTGGAGGCAGGGACCGTAGGCGAGATGAAGGTCACAGGTGCGGAGGTCTGGTCACTCCAGTGGATGTACAAAAGCGCACCACTAGTCTGCATGTGCGGAAATTGGGTCAGTTGGGGAGGACTGCACCTGCGAGGAATTTTCCGCAGAAGCGGAAGCGCAGGTGCGGCAGTGGCTTCGCAGGTGCGAAAAACCTATTGGGCAGAATGTTTAAAAGAACGTGGGCTCAACCATTTTAGCCCATTTTTCTTCATTCTTGGGCGATATTTGAGCTTTTTGAGGGGAGTATTCACCTAGCAACTTGGAGATAAGTTAATTCTACCTATTATGAGTTAAGTATATAGATTATGGGTAGATTATAACTTGTAAATTGTGGAAATCAAGGGTTTAGATGAAAAACCTAGGTTTTGATGAAAATGAGATTTTAACCACGAAAATTGTTATGGAATGGGATGAAAATTGTATATTTGAGTTCTTAAGGTTACGAGTGATGATTTCCTCCGAAGATTTCAGAATCCGGGCACGTGGGCCCGGGGGTAAATTTTAGGAATTCTTCAATTGGGGTTGGATCATCACTTTAATAATTAGGATATGAACTTTTGAGCATGTATTGACTATTTTATATAAAATTTGACTAGTTTCAAGTCGTTTGGCACCGAATTGAAGGTTTAAGCACAATCTTGAACCAGAAAGTAGGCTTTGAGACGAGGTAAGTCTCTTTTCTAACCTTAAAAGAGGGAATTAGCCCCGTAGGTGAATTTAGTTAATATGTGCTTCTATTTATGTGGGTTACGTGCGAACGAGGTGACGAGAGTCCATACGTAGCTACTAATTATGTTTATATCCGGGTACTTTTAGGTTTACACCATGCTTCGTTGACACTGTTATTTGTTTATGCTTACTAATTGCCTTGAATAGAGCTGAGATTGAGGATTTCAAGATTTTAAAAGTTTCTAGTTGAATTCCTTGTTTTTGAAAGAATTGAGGGATATTATGATAACTTGCGAAATCTATGTTCACCCCCGTAGCAGGTATATTTCCGTGAGCGGGGTAAATTTCCACTACTCTCATGGGAGCGGGCCGTTCGCCTCGGCATGTTAATAGATGCATATATGGTCCGTGTCGTTCGACCCTCAGTAGTGAACATGGTATATGTACATGTATTTTGGATCGGGTCGTACTTATTAGGTATAATTCGTGCGCAATAATACTGGGATCCCAATTTATTTGATATTGTTTCATTGGCTTGAGAGGTTAAATGGTTAAATGAGGGAATTGATTTGGTACTTACCATCGGTGACAGGATTGTTTATTTATTTCTTGCGTCTGAGTCCTATTGTCATTTATATATCCCATGTTTAATTAGAATTTTATATATTTTATTGTTGGCCCATAGTAAGTCTCGAAGTCGACACCTCGTCACTTCTTCTTCGAGGTTAGACTAGATACTTAATGGGTACATGCTGTTTATGTACTCACACTACACTTCTGCACTAAATGTGCAAGATCTGAGGCATGTACATCTGGATAACAGTCCGGCGCACATCCTTGACTATTACAACACTTTGTGGTGAGCTGCCTTCCGAGCCCGTTATGCTCAGCCGAAGTCTTTTTTTTGCTTTATTTTCTGTCTATTTCGTTTCGGACAATAGTGTAGTACTCTTTTGTATATTCTACTAGTAGCTCATAAACATCTGACACCAGGCCTTGGAGATTTATGCTAGTAGATACTTGATGGTTTTTGGGTTATTTTACTTATCTCACTTGCTTTCAAAATTTTGATTTCTCATTTTTATTAAATTCTTATTATTATTTATGCACGAACTAAAAATCAACTATTTCAAATCTATAAAAGAAATGGTCACATAGTTAGTTCACCGTTGGCTTGACTAGCGTAACGTTGGGCGCCATCACGGCCTATAGAAGAAATTGGGTCGTGACAACATGGTATCAGAGCACTAGGTTCATGTAGGTCTCATAAGTTTTGAGCATGCCTAATAAAGTCTTGCGGATCGATGCGGAGACGTATGTACTTATCTTCGAGAGGCTATAGGGTGTTAGGAATATACTCTTCCTTCATCCCCTATCGTGAAGTTGATGTTATACTCAGTGTCTTTTTCTTATTCTCTCACAGATGGTGAGAACATGTACGACAGATGTTATAGACCCAAGAGGAGGTTCCCCCACTGTTGCTAGAGGCCGAGGCAAGGGCTGGGGGAAGGCATCGACCCAAGGTAGGGGATGAGGACGTCCCATAGTGGCCCCGGATATACCACTAGCAGATCCAACAGAGGATCCTATTATTGAGGAGTAGGGCGAGTTGCCTACAGTAGAGCCAGCGCCGGTGGATTTCATGTCTGCACAGGGATTTCAGGAGGTCATGGGCTATATGATACAGTTCATGGACACTATGACCCATACTGGTTTATTTCCAGCAAAACCAACCACATCTCAGGCGGGAGGGGGAGCACAGACCCTTACTGCTTAGGCTCCTGGGCATGCAACTGCTATATATCAGACCCCGGGCACACTACCCGTGGGCGGAGCCCAACCAGTGCAGTACCTGAGCCCTGACCAGCTGCGGCCGGCGAGCCGCAGAAGCTATTGGATAGATGGACTAGGCTACACCCTCCTATCTTCGGGGGTGAGCGACATGAGGATCACCAGGACTTCATTGATCGGTGCAGGGACAGACTACACAACATGAGGATATTAGAGTCCCACAAGGTGGATTTCACTACTTTCTAGCTTGAGGGCAGGGCCCGTAGATGGTGACAGTCACATCTTTTCGGCAGACCAACAGGTTCTCCTCCAATGAATTGGGATCAGTTTACACGCCTTTTCTTGGATAGGTATATTCCACCATCCAAGAGGGAAGAGTTGCAATTTCAGTTTGAGCAGCTCCAACAGGAACAGATGTCCGTAACCGATTATGAGATGAGGTTCTCCAAATTGTATTCCCATGCACTTATGATACTTCCTATAGAGACATAGAGAGCACGGAGGTTCGTTGCAGGGTTGCACTTCGATATTCGGGCCACTATGGCCTGAGAGGTTGAGATGGGGACCTCTTACCAACTGGTTGTGGAGATAGCTCGGAGGACTGCGGGTTATCATCAGCGGGACAAAGAGTATATGCCATGGAACAAGCGGTTACGTCATTCGGGAGGATTCGGTGGTGCTCCATCTGGGGGCAGAGGTCAATTTGGGAGTGGTCAGTCAAGCAAGACTTCATATCCAGCACCGCTGCCTCCTCGGGGTGCTCTAGTTTGACCCTATTTTAGTGCCATTCTAGAGAGTTCCTACCTCCCACCAGCTATCCAAGGTTCTTCCAGTGGGTATTCAGGCCATCAGGGTTAGACCTCAGGGAAACAGTCCACCGCTCTGGGGGTTGTTATGAGTGCGGAGATCCTGGCCACATGAAAAGATTTTATCCTAGACTTCAGGGCAAGGCAGTGCAGCAAGGTCAGCAACCCATGATTACAACACCAGTAGCCACCCAGAGGCGGAGGGGCAGGTGGGTAGGGGCTGTCCTAGAGGTAGAGGCCAGGCAGGTGGCGCTCCAGCTAGATTCTATGATTTCCCGGCTAGACCAAATGTAGTGGCCTCAGATGCCGTGATCACTGGTATTATTTCTGTCTGTGGTAGGGATGCTTCGGTATTATTTGATCCAGGGTCCACCTATTGGTATGTGTCATCTCTATTTGCTCACTTCCTGGATGTTCCTCGTGAGTCCTTGAGCACTCCTGTTTATGTGTCCACTCCGGTGGGCGATTCTGTTTTTGTGGATCGGGTCTATCGGTCCTGCATTGTTACATTCTGTGGTTATAAGACTAGAGCACATCTTTTACTTCTCTATATGACAAACTTTGAGGTTATCCTAGGCATGGATTGGTTATCTCCATATCACACTATCCTTTATTACCATGCCAAGACCGTTACCTTGGCAATGCCAGAGTTGCCTAGATTGGAGTGGAAGGGCTCATCTGTCAGCACACTTAGTCGGATCATCTATTTTATAAAGGCTCGACACATGGTCGAGAAGGATTATTTGTCTTATCTAGCTTATGTTCGGGATACTACCGTGGATACCCCGATGATTGATTCAGTATCCATAGTTCTGGAGTTCTTCGATGTATTCCCTTCTGATCTTCCAAGCATACCACCAGACTGTGATATCGATTTCTGCATTGATTTGGCTCTAGGTACCCAGCCTATATCTATCCCACAATACCGTATGGCTCCGAAAGAGTTGAAGGAGTTGAAGGAACAACTTGAGGAGTTGATAGTAAAGGGGTTCGTCAGGGCGAGTGTATCACATTAGGGTGCACCAGTGTTATTTGTGAAGAAGAAAGATGGGACTGTGCGGATGTGAATTGATAACCACCAGTTGAACAAAGTTAAAATTAAGAAGAAGTACCCGTTGCCGCGGATTGATGATTTGTTTGACCGGTTGCAAGGTTCCAGGGTGTTCTCTAAGATCGACTTGAGATCGGGGTGTCGACAATTGGAGATTCAGGATTCAGATGTTCTGAAGACTGCTTTTCGGACTAGATATAGCCATTATTAGTTTCTAGTGATGTCCTTCGGTTTGACTAATGCCCCAATGACATTTATGGATTTGATGAATAGGGTGTTCAGGCCTTATATTGATTCGTTCGTGATTGTCTTCATTGATGACATTTTGATCTACTCGCGCAGCATGGAGGAGCAGGAGAAACACTTGAGAGTGGTGCTTCAGACCTTGCAGGGACAAAAGCTATATGCTAAGTTCTCCAAGTGTGAGTTTTGGCTTGATTCTATAGCATTATTGGGGCATGTTGTATCAGGCGAGGGTATTAAGATGGATCCCAAGAAGATTGAGGCAGTTTAGAGTTGGCCTCGTCCTACTACGGTGATTGAGATCAGGAGCTTCTTGGGGTTAGCATGTTATTATCGCCGGTTTGTGGAAGGCTTCTCATCTATTGCATCACGTTTGACTAGACTGACCCAGAAGGGTGCTCTGTTCTATTGGTTTGACGATTGTGAGGCTAGCTTCCAAAAGCTCAAGACAGCCCTGACTACAACATCAGTTCTAGTGTTGCCTTTCGGTTCAGGGATGTATACCGTATATTGCGATGCTTCACGCATTGGCTTGGGTTGTATATTGATGTAGGAGGGGCGAGTTATTGCATATGCTTTACGTTAGCTGAAGCCACATGAGAAGAATTATCTTATACATGATTTGGAGTTGACCACTGTTGTTCATGTTCTTACGATCTTGAGGCACTATCTTTATGGGGTGTCCTGTGAGGTTTACACTGATCATCATAGCTTGCAACATTTGTTCAAGCAAAGGGCCCTCAAGTTAAGGTAGCGCATGTAGCTTGAGTTACTAAAGTACCATGATATTACTATTCTTTATCATCCGGGCAAGGTGAATGTGGTTGCGGATGCCTTGACCAGAAAGGCGGAGAGTATGGGTAGCTTGGCATTCATTTCAGCAGAGGAGAGGCCACTGGCTTTAGACATTCAGTGCTTGGCTAACAAACTTGTGAAATTGGATATTTCAGAGCCCACTCAAGTTCTTGCATGCGACGTTGCCCAGTCTTCACTATTGGACTAGATCAAGGCTCGGCAATTCTATGATCCGCACTTATTTGTTCTCAGAGAGACGGTTCTACAGGGTGGTGCCAAGGAAGTTACTATCAGTGAGGATGGTGTTCTGCAACTCCAAGGTTGTCTATGTGTTCCTAATGTCGATGGCTTGAGGGAGAGGGTTCTAGAGGAGGCACATAGTTCACGGTATTCTATTCATCCAGGTGCTATGAAGATGTATCGCGACCTGAGGCAGCATTATTGGTGGAGACGAATGAAGAAGGACATAGTAGAGTATGTTTTGAGCTGTCTCAATTGCCAACATGTTAAGTATGAGCACCAGAGGCCAGGTGGCCTACTCCAGCAGATGACTATACCTGAGTGGAAATGGGAGCTCATTACTATGGACTTTATAGTTGGGTTGCCGCGGACCTTGTGGATGTTTGAAGCAGTTTAGGTCATTATCGACAGGTTGACCAAGTCGGCACACTTCATTCCTATGGTGACCACGTATACTTTAGAGCGGTTGGCCCAGATTTATATTCAGGAGATAGTTCGGTTGCACGGTGTGTGTCACGACCCAAAACCACTAGTCGTGATGGCACCTAACCCAACCCGCTAGGTAAGCGAACAAGAAATCATCCAATTCCAATGATATTAACAAGACAATTATACGAAAGTAATTTACTGAATCTTAAACATTTCCCAAAGACTGGTAGTACAAATCATGAGCTTCTAAGAATAGAGTTTACAAAGTTGAAATGAAATAAATACATAGTCTGTTTGAAAAGTACATAAACAGAGTTTTGAAAAGTACATAAACAAGGGGAAGCTTCAACCAGGACGCATGTACATCTTCAATCCAGCTCCTATCGAACACAGCAACATCAACAGCCAATATCTGCACGCAAGGTGCAGAAGTGTAGTATGAGTACAACCGACCCATGTACTCAGTAAGTAACAAACCTAACCTTAGGTTGAAAGTAGTGACGAGCTAACACAAGGTCGGGTCCAATACCAATATTCCACAACAGTTCATAACAACATAATACAAGTAATATAAGAGGTATCTCAGAAGTAAAATGCTCAGCTTGTTCACAGTTCCATAAAATAGGCACGCTTTTCATGTATCTTAGTGAAAAATCAAATCTTTTACCGATAATGCCAAAATATGAGTAAGTTTGAAAACTGTGATTTTTCCAAAAATCCTTTCAGCAATAAGTAAGATGTTTCATTTTCTTTCCAGATGACAAGTGAATAATACCTCTCTATGCCCACTTATCAATGTGTGTAAAAAGTCATGAACGACCTGATACTATATAGAATGAGGAAACATGCATCTCTATGCCTGTATGTCATGTGTGCATGCAAATGCCATGTATCTAAGAAATGAATCATGTACTCAAACTCTCAGAGTACTCAATCTCACTGTCTTGCATCCTCTCTCACTATGCTCAATGCTCAGCACACTCAAACACTCAGTGTTGTACAATACCTCCTACGGCGTGCAGCCCGATCCCCCCCACACACACACACACACACACACACACACACACATATATATATATATATATATATATATATATATATATATATATATATATATATATATATATATTCGACTGCACTTACTAGGGGTGTGCAGACTCCGCAGGGGCTCCTTCAGCCCAAGCGCTATATTGCTGCGACATGCAGCCCGATCCAATCTCGTTGCGTCATGCAACCTGATCCATAATATATATATAAGTATCCCTTAGGGTTGTTGCAGCGTGCAACCCGAACCATATACATAAATATATAGCCTAAGGCTTGTTGCGTCGTGCAACCCGATCCATATGCATAAATATAATCAATATATCACTGCGGCGTGCAGCCCGATCCCATAAAGTATAATAGATATAATATGATGTGGCGTGTATCCCGATCCCAAAATGCCACTCTCACTCAGGCCCTCGGCCTCACTCAGTCATCACTTTCTCCAGTCTCACTCACGGGCTCACAATGTCATGAAACTAGCCCGACAACAATGATATGATGTATCAATAACAACAAGTGAGACTGGGATATGATATGAATGCATGAATATGACTGAGTATGAAATATCAATGAAATCAGTGAGATGATAGCAAGAAACGACCACTATGGGTCCAAACAACATCAGCATGAAGCCTAAGCATTATATTTAGCATTACTGACAGCTCAATTTCTTTATCACATGGTGAAAACACAAATATCAAAAAAGTAGGGCCACTATACAGTGCCATGGAAATAACAGAGTCCCAATTCACATGGTGCACGCCCACACGCCCGTCACCTAGCATGTGCGTCACCTCAATATTAATCACATAACACGTATTGCGAGATTTCATACCCTCAGCACTAAGTTTAGAAGAGTTACTTACCTAGAACGAGCCAATACCAATGCCGAGCAAGCCAAGCGATGCTCCAAAGATGCCATCTCGTGCGTTCCGACCTCCGAACGGCTCGAACTAACCAACAACAATTCAAATACATCAAACAATGCTTAAGGAACCAATCCCGATCACAAAAGATCAAATCTTGAATCAAAGCCCGAAATCGGCCCAAAAGCCTAACTCGAGCCTGCACCTCGAAACTCGACAAAACTCACAAAATCCGATAACCCATTCAATAACAAGTCCAACCATATTAATTTCACTCAATTTCGACACCAAATTGATGTTCAAAACTCAAAAATTCATTTTATGAAACTTTAGTCCAACACCCCCAATTTCTCTTTAAAATTCATCAACAAATTGCCAAAATGAAGATAGATTCATTAACCAAAGCCGCGTAGAGAACACTTACCCCAATCATTGTGATGAAATTTGCTCCAAATATCGCTTCAGTCCGAGTCCCACATCTCAAAAGCTGAAGAAAAACCAAAACCCTAGATTTTTTATAGCTTCTGCCCAGCAGATTCCGCATTTGCGGACAAGAGGTCACATCTACCACCTTCGCTTTTGCGGGAGATGGCTCGCATTTGCGAGAAAGACCACTTCTGCAATGTCCATGGCCGCATCAGCAATTGTGCTTCTGCGACCATCGCACCTGCGCAAAACCAGCCACAGGTGCGATCACACCAGAACCAGCAGCCACCAGCCTTAGGCATAATTTCCAAAATGCTCTGAACCTCGCCCGAAACTCACCCGAGCCACTCGTGACCCCGTCTAAATATATCGACAAGTCCCATAACATAACACAGACCTACGTAAAGCCTCAAAACACACATAACAACATCAAAACGATGAATCGCACCTCAAATCAAATCTAATAAACTTTGAACTCTCAATTTCTAAAACTCGTGCAAAAACATATCAAATCATCCCGGAATGAAAGCAAATTTTTCAATCAAGACCCAAATGACATGACGAAGCTATTCCAATTCCCGGAACTACAATCCGAATCTGATATCCTCAAAGTCAACTTCCAGTCAAACTTATGAATTTTCCAAAACTTTAAGTTTCTAATTTTTGCCAACTTATGCCGAAGACTTTTAGAAACATCCAAATGCAAATTTGGGCATACGCCACCGTCCAAAATCACCATTCGGCCCTAACAGAACCATCAAAATTTCGTTCCGGGGTCAAATCCACAAAAAGTCAAAGTTAGTCAACTATTTCAACTTAAAGATTCAACAATGAAATTCATTCTTCCAAACCGATTCCGAATAACCTTAAAACCAAAACCGACGATTCAAATAAGTCATAACACATCATACGGAGCTACTCATACCCGCAAACTATCGAGAAAAGTGCAAATACTCAAAATGACTGGTCGAGTCGTTACAGTGTGCATGTTTACATCATATCAGATAGAGGACCTCAGTTTACTTCACATTTCTAGAGAGCAGTACAGAGTGACTTGGGGACCCGGGTAGATCTCAACACATCATTTCATCCACACACCGACGGGCAGTCAGAGCTGACAATTCAAACCTTGGAGGACATGCCTAAGGTTTGTGTGATTGTCTTTGGAGGGCAATGGGATCGATTCGTTCCTTTGGCTGAGTTTTCTTACAACAAAAGTTATCAGTCCAACATTGAGATGGATCCATTTAAGGCTTTATATGGTTGGCGATGTCGTTCTCCCATCGGATGGTTTGAGCCCGGCAAGGCTAAGTTATATGGTACAGATTTGGTGAAGGATACCTTGGAAAAGGTAAAGTTGATTTGGTAGCGACTTCACACAGAACAATCTAGATAGAAGAGTTACACGAATCAGAAGGTGCATGATTTATCATTCATGGTGGGCGACAAGGTTCTCTTGAAGGTCTCGCCGATGAAGGGGATCATGAGGCTCAGGAAGAAGGGCTAGCTGAGTCCAAGATTTATAGGTCCATTCGAGGTGTTGAGACGAGTTGGGGAGGTTGCTTATGAGCTTGCTTTGCCTCCCATCATATCAAGGGTTTATCTAGTTTTCCACGTGTCTATGATCTAGAGGTATCATGTCGACATATCACATGTGTTAGACTTCAGCACGATTCAATTAGACGAGAGCCTGAGATATGAGGAGGAGCTAGTTGCCATTATTGATAGGCAGGTTCACCAGTTGAGGTCCAAGAGGATTTCAGCAGTAAAGGTTCAGTGGAGTGGCCAACCAGTCGAGGAGGCGACTTGGGATTCCGAGGAGGACATGCAGAGCAGATATCCACACTTATTTAGTACTCCAGGTATGATTCTAAACCTGTTCATGGACGAATGTTTGTTTAAGAAGTGGAGAATGTAACGACCGAACCAGTCGTTTTGCCTTGTAAAACCCCCTTCCCCTAATTAAGACTCCCCATATGTGATTTTATTATTTTATGACTTGCGGAGATGGTTAGTTCAGGATTTGGAAGAGTTCGGGTTGTAATCGGAACACTTGGTTCCTTAGTTGGCTTTAAAAGGGCTAAGTTTGACTTTGGTCAATATTTTGAGTAAACGACCTTGGAATCGGGATTTGACAGTTCCAATAGGTTTGTACGATTATTTTAGACTTGGGCATATGTTCGGATCGGATTTTGGATGACCCAGGAGCGTTTCAGCGCCTAATATTGAAAGTTAGCTCTTTGAAGGCTTTAAAGTTCTTTAAATTTGGTTTGGAGTAAGGTTTGGATTAATCGAGGTCCGTTTAGAATTTCGAGCCTGGGAATAGTCCCGTATGGTAATTTAAGACTTGCACACAAAACTTGGTGTCATTCTGAGTAGGTTTGAAGAATTTGAAATTTCTAAGTTGAATCAATTTGGTTTGTGATATGATTCTTAGTTGTGATGTTGTTTTACCCATTCTGAGGGTTCGAGCAAGTTCGGTTTATGATTTTGAACTTGTGGGTATGTTCGGGCGGGGCCCCAGGGGCCTCGGGCGTTAATCGAAAAAGGCGCGGACCAAGTTTGGACTTGGAAGCAACAGGTGAAGCTTCCAGCTTCTGGTGCATTCGCACCTGCGCTTGGACAGCCGTAGGTGCGAGCTCGCAGGTGCGAGCCATGAGCTGTAGAAGCGAACCAAGGAGGGCAGTCCAGTGAGTGCAGGCGCGGAGATTTGGGCCCAACTGCGAGCGCGCAGGTGCGGAGGCAGGGACCGCAGGCGCGATGAAGGTCGCAGGTGTGGAGGTCTGTGTTGATACCCAATTTTGCCCTCATTTTTTCAAATAAGTATAAATACTTTTAAAACATCATTTTTGTATTATTAATTAATTTAAAAGATTTACACAAGCACTTCTTATAATTTTCCTTAATTTTAGAGCTTTTAAATTAATGTTTTCTCATTAATTTACATAAATAATTCAGTAATTACCCTTTTAAATTATTTGTGATGACTTAATCACTTCAAATTATTATTTTCATCCCTAATACATTTTGAAATATTTTCACTTCATTTTTATGTAATTACAAATGTGTGTTTAGGCTATTTGCATAAATTTGCAATAATAGCCTATATTTTGCATTCTTATTGCAATTGACATTTCATTTAGGGTAAAAATAATATGTTACATTTTTATAGTCTTATATTATTGTTTAAAGTATTAATTTGCATAAGTAGACTTTTTAAATATTTATTTAGTTGTTTTATTAAATTATTTCCCTTTTAATTTTATTTAAAAGAGCTAGCCCAATTTTAAACTAATTTTTGGACCAAAAGGCCCAATACCATAGCCCAATAAACCTCATCCCAAAGCCAACGACCCGGTTGCGACCCATTTACCTAACCCGACCCAACCCCTCTTTAAAAATCCTGGCTGTTGATCTTAGAGATCAACGGCCTACAAGCATCCCCCCTCCTTTTTAACTACCCAACCCCAAACCCTAATCCCATTCCCTCTAAACCCGCCGCCCTAAGACTTTCCCCCTCTCTGAAGAACCCTAATCGCCGCCTCTCTACACCCCTCTCCCAATCCCTCTTCTAATGGGATTCTCCTCTCATTTACTTGCCATATTTGTGTATTTCTTCTACTGGTTGGGTCTCCATGGTATCACCTAGTACTTACCTAAACATGGCAAGTACTACCTCTCCGATTCTGTCCGAATGAGTCCAATCTCTTGAATCCGGACCATATCCAGTCTACATGCGTTCGATTCTACACTGTGTGAGTCCGATTTTGTTTGGATTTTGCTGATTTGCACTTTCCCTAGAAAACTAGGGTTTACCAGATTTTCAATCTTAAATTGATTTCAAATTGATTTGCATGTTTCTTTTCCTTGTTTGGTGCTTAATATATTCTGTTTCCTTATATGTTTGCTCGATTTTTGACTACTATATAAACTCCCTCATTTTCCTTTTTGGGACAGACCGAATCGATACAATCTCACTAAAATTTGAAGCTTTGCTCTGTTAATTCCTTCATTATCTTTTTATGTGTTTGTGTTGGTCAGCTGAAAACCAAGGCCACTGAGAGTCTACTGTTCGAACTTTCTTGGTGCGAGCATTGCCCGGGGTTCTTCCGAAGCTCTTGTGAACTTTGACGCATCGAGGTGTCTAGGTTCTTGTGGATCTTTTGTTCTTTATTGTTGTGCGATTAACTGGTAAGCCACTTGACTTTTGCAATTTCATCCCTATGTGTCTTTGATTTACATGTGTTCTCACCTCTGAAATTCATGGCTTAATATGTTTTCTGGATTACTTTTGTGCACGATTATGTTAGTCTACTTTGCTCTAAGTCTCATTAGCATTTAACTTCCTCATAATGTTGCTAGTTCTGAGATTCCCTAAGTCTAACTTGGATAATCTCACCTCTTAAGTTAGTTTAGCCAGTGTATTGGTGCATGAATGTTCCCTAAAACGTGCTTATTTGCTTTGCCCTTAATCTCTATAATGAATGCTTCACATTCTTGTTAGAACTTCCTGTGTTAATTAGGACATGTTCCCCTGCCATTGTATCACTCAACATGATCCCCATACCCTAGTAGTGATGACTGAGATCTTAACAGTTACCTCAACTTGTTTTCCCTGCCCTGTTTGAACCATTTTATTTTATGGCATAACTTAGATCTTCTTTAGTTAATTAGTCTATTGTGTCAATCCCAGAATCCCTATATGTGATATTTGGTATGAACTTGCTATCTCACACTGCTCTGAATCTCTGCAATGTTTGTCTTGCATGAACAATGTGTTCCAATTTGTATTAAGACCATTCTCCATGATCTTGCTTCTGTGCTAATATGTTCCTAGCATGTCTATGGTTCATCTGATATCCTGTGATTATTTGGCTTGTCACAATGTGCATCCCCCATCATGTCTAAATACTAATTAGCATGACACTAGGATGTATGTTCAACATAATCTATTAGGTTTTAATTTGTTTGTATTGTGCATCTGTGACTGTAAACTTGTTTCTCCCTTGACCCTTCCCCATGTGGTTTTTGTCATAATGTGTGCTCCCATCATGTCTTAATGTAATCCTGTTTCCTGATGAGAGTTAATATATCTATCTTATGATATAGGATGCATACTTAGCTTAATTGGGACCTTTTTAGATCTAAACTGGTTTAGCATCATGTATATGTACATGATAATCTCTATATACCCGTGCAAACCTGTTTCTTCCCCAACTCTTTCAAGATGTGGCTGTCTATGTGATACTTTGCTATGTATGGAAATCCTGTCGAACCTACTGGCCTCCTTGATTAGTTTCTCTATATGCTCAATTTGGCTATGTCTACTTTAGGTTATAAGTGTACCCCCAGTTCTGTCCCTCAGCCATTGTCCATTCTCCTCACTTGCTACTTATGCTATTCTAAATTTGTTATTCTTAGCTGTCTGAAATCCAAGGCTACCTAGGCTCTATTGCTAACCTCTTAGTGTGAGCATTGCTCGGGGTCCTTTGAGGCCCTTGTGAACTCTGACACACTAGGATTTGGGTCCCTAATCATTTCTCCTAATACTGGAACCTTGAGTTATCCCAGTTCCTTCTTCTTATTGTCCCATGAACATTTAAGCTGGTTGGTTTAAGTAATTCAATGCTTGGCAATATGATTGTGTAATTTGGCTTCGATCTCCTCTATGGATTCTGGGTTGTGTTGATTAACATGGCTCTTTGTTGAAAGTCTGGGTATGTTGCTGAAGGTCCAGACAATGCTGGGTATTTTATTTGGGCCTGTTGTGGGCCTATTGTCATTATCTGTATAACATTTATATTTTACTCATTATTGAGCGTGTAATAACTTTGTATAAATGATTGGGGTGTTAGTAAAAATGGGGAAGGGGTAGATTCTTAATGTTTGTCTAAAAGAGGTAGGCAACATACCTATAGGACTCATTGATTCATTTGCTATATGTGCCGTTCAATCTATATGTGCACTGTAGAATCCATGTCATTAGGATAAACACACACACACACACACACACTGTCTGTTGGCAAACATTAATTCAAATGCTACAGTTATTCTTACTGCTACGTGTTACTAGAAAACCTGCCTATAGGAACAAATGTCAATGAACTTCATTTCAGTCCATTTCAGCATATTCACTAGAAATCATGCCTATAGGATTTTAATCATCTCATTCGTTACCGCATTGCACTGTCCACCTAGAAAATATGTCTATAGGGTCGAGTGTAATGATCAAAACAACTCCAAGTGCTAAACATTAGAAATCCTGTCTGTAGGACAACGCTGTTTCGTCTTAATAAGAGTCCATGCTGCACCTCTCGATATGGTTTATTATGCACTTTTGGGATCCTTCCAATGGCCTTTTCATTATTCCTTACTGCACGAGTCACCTAGACACAGCAGGCTTAATAACCGAAAATATATAATTTCATTAATCACCATGCAAATCATATAATCTTGTCTGTGAGTAACGCTTGGCCTCTGAAACTAATTGCAAGCGCTGATGCCTTGTCACATAGAAATCATGCCTATAGGTATTTAAGTTTCTTAATTCTAGATTGCTTAACAATGAAGTTTGTCTTGCGTGCATTTGTTGCTTAATTGTGGAGGCAAACTTTAGCCTTAACTACCTATATGTGAAGTCCAATGTGTTTTTGTATGTCACCTATTTTTGACATTTTTGAGCAGCCTAAGTAAAGTCTAGAACCATCCAAATAGTAGGTCCAAAGCCTCCCGGGCCATAGGTATGGACGGGTAGTGCACGCACAGGGTACAATTTAGAATTGAGTTAGAGCGCTTTTAAATAAACAACTTTAACATAGTAATCGGGTAGCAAGAGATGACAGTCCGTGCCCCCTGGATAATATGTGTAACACCCTATCTCAAGGGAGTTACGAAATATTATTTATGTTGTACAGGGTGATCCATAGGCTAAAAAACTTAGGACTCCCCCCCCCCCCCGCCCCTTTTTTTTTCTTTTTCTTTTTTATTAAAAATGAAAATAGTTGCACCTCCCTATGCAAGATCTCTTTGTAATACGATTCTGAGATTTTGTACTCTCTTTGTTTACTTGATCACATAGACTAATCCATATAATTTATGTTCGGCCAGGACCCACAGTTGTGGACCTCGAGGAGTTCCTAACACCTCCTCTTTGAGGTAACTTGAGCTGTTACCGATCTTTGGTGGCGTTGACTAGTCAAACAGAGTTTTTTACAAATAGGTGCCCTAACGCACCTTAAAAATCGTTAGGTGGCGACTCTTCTCTTTTAATCTCTTCCTTTAAAAGAGTTGTCAACCATCGAAGCCCGCTCTTCCCGAAGAAAATGGGGCGCGACAGCATGGCGACTCTGCTGGGAATTTACACTTGGGCTCTTACCATAATAAATTTGGCTTATATGGATTAGTCTTCTTTAATATAAACGTGCTTCCCTTTTCCGTTTTTATTTGCAACTACATGCACATCCCTCTCCCGTTTTCCTTTTATTTGTTTAAATTCGTTGTAATATGCACATCCCTTCCCTGCTCCACCTTCCTTTGCTTAAATTGGTTATAACATGCATATCCCTTTCCTATTCACCTTTATTTTCTCTAAACTCCTCTTCATTTGTTTTAGGATTGCTACATCATGTTTCTCCCTTCCCTACTCCCTTGTTTGCTTTATTACATTCTCGCATATATTCCACGGACTAACTTATTCCTTTGTCTTTCTTTTATGTTTTTCACATTTTACCTTAATATTGTATTTACCACTTTTTACATATTTATCATGCAAATACTTGGCAATGTGTTATTATCTCTGCATAAAGCATGTTCCACATCATACTCCACCCGTGCCAATTATCGACATAGCGGGGCTTGATGAGTGTCCACGCTCTTCCAAAATTACCCTTTTAAATCGGAAAGGCTTATTTGTGGTAGACTAGTTGATCAACGGTGCAGTCGACGGTCCCGTGCTTTTCCCTCTCAAGTTGTCCACTTGGGAGTACCAGTCTAGGAAATTCTAAAAACCTCACTCCAATATGGAATGTAAATGTATCATGTTAAACCTAGTACGGGTTAGAACGTTGCTAACGTGATAGCCCGCTAAGATAAGCCTTGTCCAAAGTCCGACGGGATTTCCACAATCCCAATGGACACCGCCATGTTATGTGCATTACTTGGAGAAAATAGGCCAATGTTGATCATTAATGTGTAAATAGTAAGATCCGGAGGGGGAAAGGGATAACTCTATTTGTTTACAGAAAATGAAGCACGAAGTCCCCAGCTTCGGCATGGTTCAAAACATCCCACCTTTGCTGCTTGATTGGTGGAAGAACCTCTCACCTAGTGACAAGAATCATGTGAAAAGGGTCCTTGGTAATTTACCTTCCTTATTAGACATTCGGCCAAATAGGGCATTGATTGAGGCCGCCACTATGTTTTCGGATGAGAAAATATTAGTCTTCCGCTTCGGTAAGACATATCGTGGGATAGTCCAGGGTTATTAGTACCAGAGAATCTCACCCCTCGCGGTTTTCTGAAAATGCTGGGTTTCAAGAAAAATGATGAGTTTCTTTGTTTGAAGAAGTCATACATCCCATTTGAATTCGTTTACGAACGTTATGGGGAGAGCAAGTCATATCGCCTTCATCATGATGAACTTGCCATCCCTTCCTTAGGTTGGACGCACCGTCGAGTTTTTGTGTTCATTGTCTGTTTTTTGGGATCGCTGATATTTCCGATGAAGGGGGGAAGGATACACACTCGCTTAGCCGTGGTCGCTAGGACTCTAATGGAATGAATCGAGGGACAAACTTACACTATCATCCCCATGATTTTGGCCGAAATATATTGCGCTTTAGATCGATGCAAGCAGGGGTATGGACATTTCGAGGGCTGTAATCTGTTGCTGTAGCTTTGGTTGTTAGAATATTTCTAGAGAGGTGAAAATCGCCAAGAGCTTCTGTGAAGACCATTGAATGACTACATAGCTTATCATCATCCAAAGAGAATGATATTTATCCCAGATAGGTTTGCTCAACCTGGAAGTGATGTGAGCTGGGTGTGTTTCTTAAGCAATCTGACCGACGAAAAGGTACATTGGATGTTTGAATGGTTCCCTAGCAGTGAGTTCATCACCAGATCAAGAGAAACTGCTCATCTAGTGTTGATTGGGTTAAGAGGGATCTATCTTTGTGCTCCTATAAGGGTAATGAGGCAAGCGGGGAGAAAACAAGTTATACCTCGGGTTCCAAACATGGTATAATACAAAGCAAATTTTAAAGGAAGCATCATTCTGTTCAAGTTCGAGGAGCAACACATGTGGAATCAAAAGGTCATTGTGAAAAAAGATACCATCGAGCCAGACAGGTATCATGCCGGCCATGTGTACTTCTACCCATCATGGTTGGTAGATGATATAGCGGGGGATGTCAAGCTAGGAATTAATCTGAAAAATAGGGTTATAGATGACGTTTATGAAGCACAAGTCAAATATAGGATGCTGCGCAAGAGGGTTTTTGAGTCTGAAGCTAAGCATTTGGAACAACACAAAGTGGATATGGAAGCAATCAATGAATGGAGGGAAACCGCCACTAAATCGACAGAAAGATTAGAATATTTGGAGCAAGGGTTGATGGATCTTGAGGGAAAGATGAGAAAGAGGCTTTCAGATTGTCAGAACACTTTCAGATTGTCAGAACACAGATGGCAATGGAGGGGGGCATCTAGCAAAGGCTTACCTGTTGTTGGATATGCGCGACCTGGGGAATCTGATTGATGGAGTCAAGAGATCCAAGCACGGGGAAGGTCCATCTGGGACCAAGTATATTAGGAAATGATGTTCTTTACTGCCTTTTAGCTTAGTCTTAGATTTCGAATGTAATAAGGAAAATGCCATTAGTAACTTTCTTATTATTGTCGTTTTAGTAAGGATTTGACTCATTTTTCGCATTAATGAAATGACGCAATTATTGGCATCAATTTTCTCCAAGTCTATGTGTCGCTTAGGCCTACCTCGGGCATAATGAGGTCCCCCAAATTAGGACGCGAATTATTGCCTGACTTTGAAAAACATATCTTAATATCGCAAACACTATTTTAATATTCCTTACTGACTTGGTTACCTTTTGTTTTTCTTTCTTTTGATTATTCCTATTCCCCAAGGTTGGTTCGTGCATACTGGCATCATCCGCATATCATACTAAATCCAAAGGTCCTCCACCTCCTCCTCCACCAAGTGATCCTAAAGGCAAAAACAAAGGAAAAGCGAAAATGTATGATATGAGTGGTATTAGAAAAGACAATGCTATCCACACATGGAACATTGAAACTTCAGACGGCCGGAGTATGCCAGAACCACAACCCTCCACCAGTACCTACCCCTCCATAACACCATCACCATCAGACTCAATATCCACAAACCACAACTTATCACACTCATCAGAATGCACTACAGCATATCCCTGATCCCCAAAACTCAACCAACGACCACCATTATGCCCAGATTCCCGGAGTCAATCAAAGCAATCCCATATATGTGGGAAATTTACCCCATACCCCACAAGTTACCATATATATACCCGAATCCACCGAGAAAGACCTACTCATCAAGAACATGGCTGAAGAACTCAAGAAGCTCACTAGCAGAGTTCAAAGTGTCAAAGGTGGCAAAAGGCATTGTGGGTTTGAATTATGAGAATTTGTGTATCAGCCAGATGTAGAACTCGGCAGTGCTTCCTAAGTTCTAAATGTTCGACGAAACT
This sequence comes from Nicotiana tomentosiformis, assembly GCF_000390325.3. NCBI lineage: Eukaryota > Viridiplantae > Streptophyta > Magnoliopsida > Solanales > Solanaceae > Nicotiana > Nicotiana tomentosiformis. The sequence goes on from NC_090819.1 coordinate 116,029,783, forward strand.
GGTGATCATCTAAGAACATATTGTGACAAGTGGGTAGGAGTTGGCAAAGATGAATGAATCCGTATGAAGTTGTTCATGAGGAGCCTCACTGGAGATGTTCTGTCTTGGTACATCATTCAGAACCCAAAAAAGTGGGTTAATTGGGTGAGCATGGCGTTAGATTTCATGGATCGATTCAGGTTTAACACAGAAAATGCACCAGACATTTTCTACATTCAAAATCTCAAGAAGAAACCAACAAAAACCTTCCGCGAGTATGCTACTCGGTGGAGGTCTGAAGTCGCAAAAGTAAGGCAGGCACTTGAAGAAGAACAAATGAATAAGTTTTTCGTCAGAGCTCAAGACCCGCAATACTATGAAAGGTTGATGGTTATTGAAAACCATAAATATTCTAACATCATCAAGTTTGGAGAAAGAATAGAAGAAGGGATCAAAAGCGGAATGGTGACAAACTTTGAAGCACTCAAAGACACAAATAAAGCTTTGCAGTCAGGAGGTATCTCCAAAAAGAAAAAAGTGGGTGCAATAATGGTAGCCCAAAGTCCAAAGTCTCCTCTCACATACCAAACACCTCCACCCACATATCGGCCTTCACCTCCTAGATTCCAACAACCTGCCGCAACTTACCATACCTATAACACCCAACCATCATACTACCACTCACCACCAGCCCGCCAAAATTACCAAAAACCAAGACCAAATTTTGATCGAAGACCGCCCAGACAATACACTCCAATTGCTGAATCCATATACCAACTATACGATAGGCTAAAGGCTACCGGTTATGTCAATCCCATTCCCGCTATTGCTGCACCCAATGTCCGTAACAATCCTCTCTCGGATCACAGGGGTGAAGGGGTAAACGTGATAGAATCCGATAAAGAATGGGACTCGGAAGGGTCAATTGGACTCATTCGAGAAGGGGATAATCCTAAAACACCTCTAGTCACTCTCACACCTAGCGTGGTACAAACTCAGGCACCAATTGAAGTTGTGGTAGCTGCACCAATTCCGTTTGATGTTGAAGTAACAACACCCCTCACCGTGATTGTAGCACCTACGCAGTCTTACAAGTCTAATGCTATACCATGGGATTATGTTGTGGAAGTGAAAAGGAAAAGAAAAACAAAATTGGAAGAAACAGGCGCAGTGCAAGGCATGACCAGAACCGGTAGGGTCTATACACCCGCGCATTTGGGAGGAACAAGCAAAGAAGCTGTATCTAAGTCGCCTGTCATTGAGACTGGCCCGGGTGACCTTTGGAGAAAGGTGCAAGAAAGAGAATATTCCGTGGTTGATCATATGAACAAAACCACTGCTCAAATATCCATTTTATCACTACTGCAAAACTCCGAGGCACATAGGAATGCCCTGATGAAGGTGTTGAATGAAGCCTATGTACCCAATAACATGACTAGTGGAGAAATGGCCAGCATGGTAGGGCAAGTGTTGGAAAGCCATAAGATCACTTTTCATGAAGACGAGCTGCCACCAGAAGGACTAAGTCACAATAGGGCATTGCATATCACAGTGCAGTTCGAGGATAAATTCATTGCCAGAGTCCTGATAGATGGAGGTTCGAGTCTCAACATATGTCAACTAACTACTCTGAAAAGATTAGGTAAAGGCCTGCACGAGATACGAGTAGGAAGTATGAATGTGAAAGCATTTGATAGGTCTCAAAGGGCCACAATTGGGGAGACCAACCTCAGCTGACAGATGAGGCCAACCTGGTTTGATGTTGAGTTTCAAGTGTTGGACATATCTGCTACCTACAACCTATTGTTGGGACGACCTTAGATACATACCGCTGGGGCCGTACCTTCTACTCTACACCAGACTGTGAAGTTTGAGTGGAACCATCAGGAGGTGATCATCCATGGAGACAGAAGTAATCCCATTTATACCAATCAGACTGTTCCGGTCGTCGAGAATAGAAGGAAGTTGGGTGGAGAAACATGCCATCGCATCGAGCGCGTCAACACAATTGAGAAAGAAAAATGGTGGAGAAGTAAGATAGAAAGCATACTGTCATGGACATGGTATGAACCCGACAAGGGTCTCGGCAAGAATCTCCAGGGGATCACCAAATCAGTACAACTAAAGCGCCATGGCACAATTTTTGGGATTGAGTATGAATACACCTGGAAAGAGTGTCAGAATTGGTCGCCACCATGGCGTGGTCCTTCATACCCTCTAGAACAACCAGTACCACATTTGCACCAGTCATTTCATATAGCTGACATGATATTGGGGTCCGAAGAAGATGAAGTTTTAGCGGGCATAAGTAATTTGTTTCTGGATGATGAAGACATGGATAGCAGTGCGATAGTTAAGGAGGAGGAGGAGGAGGAGGAAGGCCTTATTATTTAGACCGTGGAAAAGGGAGTTGTTCTCAAGAACTGGACTGCTGCACCATCAAGGGCCCATCGAGTTCCCGGGTAGCATGGCAATTAGCATCATTTATTTTTGAAAGCAATTTTTTGAGCATCCAAGACATTTTCAGTATTTTGTTTTAAGCATATTTCATTTTGAAATAATTGCTCGAGACATAGAGCCATACTTGTTTGACGTTTTCAATATTTATCTAATGCATTGTTATTTTTCGTATTTATTATTATTCTTTTCATTTTTTCTCTACAACATTATTATTACCTATCCCGATGAACCTGCGACTGTGACATGTAATGAGACAACGAATGTAAGGATAATGATTTAGATGATCTGGAAGAGGATGTAATACCTGAGGAAATTGTCAGAGAAGTGTAAAATTTTGAAAACAAGCTTAAGTCCAATTTAGATGAGACTGAAACATTTAATTTGGGAGTCTCCGAAACAATCAAGGAAACACGTGTGAGCATTCACCTATCACCGTCAGAGAAGGAAGAGTACATCTAGTTCCTAAAGGAGTATGAAGACATCTTTGCATAGTCTTACGATGATATAACTGGTCTGAGCACATCCATAGTGGCTCACAAGTTACCCACCGATCCCATGTGTCAACTAGTGAAACAAAAGCTCAGAAAGTTCAAGCGAGATATGAGTTTGAAAATAAAAGAGGAAGTCACAAAGCAAATCAAAGCCAAGGTTCTCAGAGTGGTTGAATATCCAACCTGGTTGGCTAACATTGTGCCGGTTCCAAAGAAAGATGGGAAGGTCAGAGTGTGTGTCGACTATCGGGATTTAAACAGAGCAAGTCCCAAAGATGATTTCCCTTTTCCTAATATACACATACCGATTGACAAGTGTGCCAAGCACGAACTTCAATCCTTTATGGATTGCTTCGCGGGCTATCATCAGATTTGGATGGACGAAGAGGATGCTTAAAAGACAGCGTTTATTACACCATGGGGAGTATATTGTTACAAAATGATGCCATTTGGCCTAAAACATGCTGGAGCCACTTATATGAGGGCCATGACAACCATCTTCCACGACATGATACACAAGGAGATAGAGGTGTACGTGGACGACGTCATCATCAAATCTAAAAATGGTGCAGATCACATAGTGGATCTGAGAAAATTCTTTAATCGGTTTTGAACGTACAATCTGAAACTGAATCTTGCAAAGTGTGCCTTCGGAGTCCCTGCCAGAAAATTGCTAGGATGCATCGTCAGCCGCCGAGGGATTGAATTGGACCCGTCAAAGGTCAAAGCTATCCAGGACTTGCCACATCCAAAGAACAAGAAAGATGTGATGAGTTTCTTAGGGCGTGTCAACTATATCAGACATTTCATAGCACAATCAATTGTGATATGTGAACCAATTTTCAAAATGTTAAAGAAAGATGCCACAACGAGTTGGACTGAAGAATGCCAGAAAGCCTTCCATAAAATCAAGGAGTATTTATCTAAACCACTTGTTCTGGTCCCACTCGAACCAGGGAGACCTTTGCTGCTTTATTTGTCTGCACTAGATGGGGCTTTCGGCTGTGTCGTGGGACAACACGATGAGACGGGAAGAAAGGAGCAAGCCATATACTATCTGAGTAAGAAGTTCAAACCCTACGAAGCACGGTACTCTTTGCCAGAGCACACCTGCTGCGCTTTGACATGGATAGCTCAAACGTTGAGGCACTACTTTTGTGCCTAAACCACATATCTCATATCAAGGATGGATCCGCTAAAATATATCTTCCAGAAACCCATGCCTACGGGAAAGTTAGCAAAATGGCAGATATTACTGAGTGAGTTCGACATCATCTATATAACTCAGAAGGCGGTCAAAGGGTAAGCATTGACGGATCATCTGGTAGAACATCCTGTAGACGAAGAGTACGAACCACTGAAAACGTATTTTCCCGATGAAAAGCTATCATTCGTAGGAGAAGATATCATCGAAGCCTATGGTGGTTGAGAATGTTCTTTGATGGGGCTGCGAATTTCAAATAAGTGGGTATTGGAGCGGTTTTAATTTTAGAAACGGGCCAACACTATCCGGTATCCGCAAAACTCAGGTTTTCATGTACCAACAACATGGCAGAATATGAGGCCTGCATCTTAGGACTCAGGTTAGCCATCGACATGAACGTTCACGAATTGCTGGTAATTGGAGATTCAGACCTTTTGGTACATCAGGTTCTAGGAGAATAGGCTACAAAAAATACCAAGATATTACCATATTTGTACTATGTACAAGAGTTGATGAAGAGATTCACAAAAATAGAGTTCAAACATGTTCCGAGAATCCAGAATAAATTCGCAGATGCATTTGCCACTTTATCTTCCATGATACAACACCCAAACAAGAATTTCATCGATCTTATCCCAGTAGGGATTAATAATCAGCCAGCTTATTGTGCTCATGTTGAAGAGGAAATCCATGGTTCCACAATATCAAAGAATATTTGGCAAAAGGAGAGTACCCGGAGCACGCAAATCATACTCAGAAACGTACACTCCGAAGGTTATCCAATCACTTCTTCCAAAGTGGAGGAATTCTATACATAAGGACTCCATATCTGGGATTATTACGGTATGTCGACGCCAATGAAGCATCCAAATTTCTCGAAGAGATAAATGACAGAACTTGCGGACCGCACATGAATGTCTTTGTCTTAGATAAGAAGATATTAAGAGCAGGATATTTTTTAATGACTATGGAAACAGACTACATAAGGTATGTCCAAAAATACATGCTGATATGATACGAGTGCCACCCAATGAACTCAATACAACAAGTGCACCTTGGCCTTTCTCCGCTTGCGGGATGGATGTCATCGGTCCAATCGAACCCGCCGCTTCAGATGGGCACAGGTTCATTCTAGTGGCCATAGACTATTTCACAAAATGGGTTGAAGCCACATCTTACAAGGCTATAACTAAGAGGGTCGTCGCAGATTTCGTTAGGGATCGTATTGTTTGTCGGTTCGGGGTGCCGGAATCAATCATCACCGACAATGCCGCCAACCTTAACAGTGATTTGATGAGATCCATGTGTGAAACCTTCAAGATCAAGCATAATAATTCCACAGCATACAGGTCACAAATGAATGGAGCTATAGAAGCCTCCAACAAAAACATCAAGAAGATATTAAGGAAGATGGTAGATAATCACAAACAATGGCACGAGAAGCTGCCGTTTGCTTTGCTCGGATATTGTACCATGGTTCGCATATAAACTGGGGCAACTCCTTATTTGTTGGTTTATGCTACTAATGTGGTTATCCCTGCCGAAGTAGAAATCCCTTCTCCGAGAATCATACAAGAAGCCGAGCTCAGCGACGCAGAATAGGTACAGAGCCGATATGAGCAACTGGCCCTCATTGATGGAAAATGAATGAGTGCATTATGTCACGGTCAACTCTACCAAAACAGAATGACCAGAGCTTTCAACAAAAGGGTCAGTCCTAGACAATTCATACCGGGGCAGTTGGTGCTAAAGCGGATCTTCCAGCATCAAGATGAAGCCAAAGGGAAATTTTCACCCAATTGGCTAGGGCCCTACATGGATCATCGAGTACAAACAAGAGGGGCACTTATACTTGCAGAAATGGACGGAGAAATTTGGCGAAAACCTATCAACTCAGATGCAGTCAAGCAATACTATGTTTAGGATTGTTTACACTTATTCATCTGGTGTAACTGAACTACGCTTGACCTGATTCCCGTTTAAGAGGGGATACGTAGGGAGCCCTGTAGGTTCGATCACATCTTAATAAAAATCTTCATTTTTCCATGATCAGAAAACTGGGGCAGAATTATGAGGAGGACCCTCAAAATTCTAAAGCAAGTTTAGCCGACATCGTCATACATGGAACAACCAAAGTATTGCATTTACACTGGGACACAAGGAGGTCGCAATGTTTTTAAAATATGTCACAGTCATCGGTTCATCTGAATTATTTGAAATCACATACTACTACATTTCAAATAGCTATATTTATCAAATGCATGCATATCTTTCAAAAACTTTATTTCTATGACAATCAGATGCTACCCAGGGTAACTCAAACAGGACCTCAAGACAGGAGCAAAGGCAAAACAAAAGACAAAAGTACAAACCAACCTTCCCCCACATAACTCATAGTTTTTCTTTGGATGCAGGCACAATAAGACAGTGATATCTGCAGACACAGCAAGTCACTACCTTCAAAACAACAAATTATCAAATGCAAACACTTCCAGCTAAGAAATACTTTACTTTCTCACTGCCACTTATCGATTTTCTTGCATAAGGCTAAACAATGCCTTTCCCTGCATAAGACTAAGCATTTCCTCCCTATTTGCATGAGGCTAAGCATTGACTCCCTATTTGGATGAGGCTAAGCATGGCCTCCCTAATTGCATAAGGCTAAGCATTGCCTTTTCCGCATAAGACTAAGCATTGTCTCCTCTTGGCATGAGGCTAAGTACTGCCTCCTTAATTTAATAAGGCTAAGCACTGCCTTTCCTGCATGAGAGTAAGCATTGCCTCCCTAATTTCATAAGGCTAGCATTGCCTTTTCCAACATGAGACTAAGCATTGTCTCCTCTTTGCATGAGGCTAAGCACTGCCTCCTTAATTGCATGAGGCTAAGAACTGCCTTTCCTGCATGAGACTAAGCATTGTCCCTTTCTTGCATGAGGCTAAGAATTGCCTCCCTATTTGCATGAGGCTAAGCATTGCCTCCATATTTGCATGAGGCTAAGCATTGCATCCCTAATTGCATAAGGCTAAGCACTGCCTTTCCTGCATAAGACTAAGAATTGTCTTCTCTTTGCATGAGGCTAAGCACTGCCTCCTTAACTGCATACGGCTAAGCACTGCCTTTCTTGCATGAAGCTAATCACCGCTTCCCTTACTTGCATGAGACTAAGCATTGCCTCCATAATTCCACAAGGCTAAGCACTGCCTTTTCCTCATGATTAAATGATATCTCCATTACGCCATCTAAGACCTAGCATTATCATCTACTCACCTAGGGCAAAGCATTGCCCTCATCTTACCCAGGACTAAGCCTCGTCTTGTCTCATCTTCGCATACGGCCAAACATCATATTTTGCATTTCATGGGCTGAAATATTGCCATTTTTGTCCAAAGGCGTCATGGTCTGAAGGCATCATCCTCATAGCCGGAAGACACCATTCTATGGCCCGAGGATCTCTTAAAAGTGCACATCATTATTCAAAGGTGTCATGGTTCGGAGGCACCATTCTCATGGCCCGAGGACATCATTTCATGGCCTACGAATCCCTTATCACATGATTCATGGCCCATAACTTCATGGTCTAAGGACACCATCCTCACCGTCTAAAGACAACCCTCATGGTCCGAAGGGAATCTGCATCATGTTTAAATTCTCGCAATAATACATATATACTTGCATGCATTGAGTTTTAAGTTTTGTAGGTAATCCAGGAAGTAATCGTTCCCTTAACAGGAGTAATCTTCGCTCCGGTCTCCGTTCAATGTTCACATCCTGCAATTATTTCAAACATAACCAACCACCATCAATTACCCGCCTTTTACTCTATGACCGTTCAGATATTTGCTCAGTGATACATCCATAGCATTTCAAATTTGCATTCATGACTTTGCATAAATTCATCCGATACTATCCTACCTAAAGGAACCCTTTCCGAAGTATACGACAATTCCTATAACAACTCAATCAGTTTCATTCACCGTTGGATCCAGAATTACTCACGGCCCGATTCCCGTAACACCAGGGATATGTAGGCAACTCAGGAACCAGGGTTCAGCCCCCATTTTTTCCAAATCATATCATCCTTCATTCAATTCGGCCAAAATTGGTCATCATTTTCTTTACCCAACAACTCTTTCATCATTCCACGGTAAAGATGGGTAGTTGTTGATACCCAATTTTGCCCTCATATTTTTCAAATAAGTATAAATAATTTTAAAACATCATTTTTGCACTATTATTTAATTTATAAGATTTACACAAGCACTTCTTATAATTTTAGAGCTTTTAATATAAATTTCTCGCATTAATTTACATAAATAATTCAGTAATTACCCTTTTAAATTATTTGTGATGACTTAATCACTTCATATTATTATTTGCATCCCTAATACATTTTGAAATATTTTCACTTCATTTTTATGTAATTACAAATGTGTTTTTAGGCTATTCGCATAAATTTGCAATAATAGCCTATATTTTGCATTCTTATTGCAATTGACATTTCATTTAGGGTAAAAATAATATGTTACATTTTTATAGTCTTCTATTATTGTTTAAAGTATTAATTTGCATAAGTAGCATTTTTATATATTTATATAGCTATTTTATTAAATTATTTTCCTTTTAATTTCTATTTAAAAGAGCTGGCCCAATTTTAAACTAATTTTCGGACCAAAAGGCCAAATACCTTAACCCAATAAACCCTATCCCAAATCCAGCGCCCCGGTCGTGACCCATTTACCTAACCCGACCCAACCCCTCTTTAAAAATCCTGACCGTTAATCTCTAAGATCAACGGCCTACAATCAACCCCCCCTTTTTTAACTACCCAACCCCAAACCCTTATCCTATTCCCCTTAAACCCGCCACCCTAAGACTTTCCCCCTCTCTTAAGAACCCTAATCGCCGTCTCTCTAAACCCCTCTCCCAATCCCTCTTCTAATGGGATTCTCCTCTCATTTACTTGCCATATTTGTATGTTTTCGCTACTGGTTGAGTCTCCATGGTATTACCTAGTACTTGCCTAAACATGGCAAGTACTACCTCTTCGATTCTGTCCGAAGGAGTCCAATCCCTTGAATCTGGACCATATCCCATCTACACGCGTTCAGTTCTACACTATATGAGTCCGATTTTGTTTGGATTTTGCTAATTTGCACTTTCCCTAAAAAACTAGGGTTTACCATATTTTCTCTCTTAAATTGATTTCAAATTGATTTGCATGTTTCTTTTCCTTGTTTGGTGCATAATTTATTGTGTTTCCTTATATATTTGCTAGATTTTTGACTACTATATAAACTCCCTCATTTTCCCTTTTGGGACAGACCGAATCGATACAATCTCACTAAAATTTGAAGCTTTGCTCTGTTAATTCCTTCATTATCTTGTTCCGTGTTTGTGTTGGTCAGCTGAAAGCCAAGGCCACTGGGAGTCTACTGTTCGAACTTTCTTGGTGCGAGCATTGCCCGGGTTCTTTTGAAGCTCTTGGGAACTTTGACGCATCGAGGTTTCTGGGTTCTTCTCGATCTTTTGTTCTTTATTGTTGTCCGTTTAACTGGTAAGACACTTGACCTTTGCAATTTGATCCCTATGTGTCTTTGATTTACATGTGTTCTCACCTCTGAAATTCATGGCTTAATATGTTTTCTGGATTACTTTTGTGCACAATTCTATTAAGTTTACTTTGTTCTAAGTCTCTTTAGCATTTAACTTCCTCCTAATGTTGCTAGTTCTGAGATTTCCTAAGTCCAACTTGAATAATCTGACCTCTTAAGTCCGTTTAGCCAGTGTATTGGTGCATGAATGTTCCCTAAAACGTGCTTATTTGTTTTTCCCTTAATCGCTATAATGAATGCTTCACATTCGTGTTAGAACTTCCTGTATTAATTAGGACATGTTCCCCTGCCATTGTATCACTCAGCATGATCCCCATACCTCAGTAGTGATTGACTGAGATCTTAACAGTTACCTCAACTTATTTTTCCTGCCCTGATTGAACCATTTTATTTTATGGCATAACTTAGATATTCTTTAGTTAATTAGTCTATTGTGTCAATCCTAGAATCCCTACATGTGCTATTTGGTATGAACTTGCTATCTCACACTACTCTGAATCTCTTCAATATTTGTCTTGTATGTACAATGTGTTTCAATTTGTATTATGACCATTCTCCATGATCTTGCTTCTGTGCTAATATGTTCCTAGCACAGCTATGGTTCATCTGATATCCTGTGATTATTTGTCTAGTTACAATGTGTATCCCCCATCATGTCTAAATACTAATTAGCATGACACTAGGATGTATGTTCAGCATAATCTCTTAGGTTTTAATTTGTTTGCATTGTGCATCTGTGACTGCAAACTTGTTTCTCCCTTGACCCTTCCCCATGTGTTTTTTGTCATAATGTGTGCTCCCATCATGTCTCAATGCAATCCTATTTCCTGATGAGAGTTAATATGTCTATCTTATGATACTAGGATGCATACTTAGCTTAATTTGTACCTTTTTAGATCTCAACTAGTTTAGCGTCATGCATCTGTACATGATAATCTTTTTATACCCACGCAAACCTGTTTCTTCCCCAACTCTTTCAAAATGTGGCTGTCTTTGTGATACTTTGCTATGTATGGAAATCCTTCCGAACCTACTGGCTTCCTTGATTAGTTGCTTTGTATGCTCACTTTGGCTATGTCTACTTTAGGTTATAAGTGTACCCCCAGTTCTGTCCCTCAACCATTGTCAGTTCTCCTCACTTGCTACTTATGCTATTCTGAACTTCTTATTCTTAGCCGGCTTAAAGCCAAGGCTACTTAGGCTCTACTGCTGACCTCCTAGTGTGAGCACTGCTTGGGTTCCTTTGAGGCCCTTGTGAACTCTGACACACTAGGATTTGGGTCCCTAATCATTTCTCCTAATAATGGAACCTCAATTATCCAAGTTCCTTCTTCTTATTGTCCCATGAACATTTAAGCTGGTTGGTTTAAGTGATTCAATGCTTGGCAATATGATTGTGTAATTTGGCTTCCAGCTCCTCTATGGATTCTGGGTTGTGTTGATGTACATAGCTCTTTGTTGAAAGTCTGGGTATGTTGCTGAAGGTCCAGACAATGCTGGGTATTTTATTTGGGCCTGCTGTGGGCCTATTGTCATTATCTGTATAACATTTATATTTTACTCATTATTGGGCCTGTAATAACTTTGTATAAAAGATTGGGGTGTTAGTAAAATTGGGGAAGGGGTATATTCTTAATATTTGTGTAAAAGGGGTAGACAACATGCCCATAGAACTCATTGATTCATTTGCTATATGTGCCATTCAATCTATATTTGCACTGTAGAATCCATGTCATTAGGATGAACACACACACACTGTCTATTGGCAAACATGAATTCAAATGCTGCGATTATTCTTACCGCTACGTGTTACTAGAAAACCTGCCTATAGGAACAAATGTCAATGAATTTCCTTTCAGCCCATTTCAACATATTCACTAGAAATCATGCCTATAGGATTTTAATCATCCCATTCGTTACCGCATCACACTGTTCACCTAGAAAATATGTCTATAGGGTTGAGTGTAATGATAAAAACAGCTCCAAGTGCTAAACATTAGAAATCATATCTGTACGACAACGCTGTTTCATTTTAATAATAGTCCATGCTGCACATCTCGATATGGTTTATTATGCACTTCTGGGATCCTCCCAATGGCCTTTTCATTATTCCTTACTGCACGAGTCACCTAGACACAACAGACTTAATAACCAAAAATCTGCAATTTCATTAATTAGCATGCAAATCGTATAATCTTGTCTGTGAGCAACGCTTGGCCTCTGCAACTGTTTGCAAGCCCTGATGCCTTGTCATGTAGAAATCATGCCAATAAGGATTTAAGTTTCTTAATTCTAGATTGCTTAACAATGAAGTTTGTCTTGCGTGCATTTGTTGCTTAAGTGTGGAGGCAAACTTGAGCTTTAACTGCCTATATGTGAAGTCCAATGTGTTTTTGTATGTCGCCTAGTTTTGACTTTTCTGAGCAGCCTAAGTAAATTCTAGAACCATCCAAATAGTAGGTCCAAAGCCTCATGGTCCATAGGCATTGGACGGGTAGTGCACGCGCAGGGTACGATTTAGAATTGAATTTGAGCGCTTTTAAATAAACAACTTTAACATAGTAATCGGGTAGCAGGAGATGATAGTCTGTGCCCGCTGGATAATATGAGTAACACCCTATCTCAAGGGAATTACGAAATATTATTTATGTTTCACGGGGTGATCCATTAGGCTAAAAAACATAGGACCCCTCTTTTTTTCTTTTTCTTTTCTATTAAAAATGAAAATAGCTGCACCTCCCTATGCAAGATCTTTTTGTAATAAGATTCTTAGATTTTGTACTCTCTTTGTTTACTTGATCACATAGACTAATCCATATAATTTAAGTCCGGTCGGGACCCACAGTTGTGGACCTCGAGGAGAGCCTAATACCTTCTCTTTGAGGTAACTTGAGCCGTTACCCGATCTTTTGTGGCGTTGACTAGTCAAACAAAGTTATTTGCAAATAGGTGCCCTAACGCACCTTAAAAACTGTTAGGTGGCGACTCTTCTCTTTTAATCTCTTCCTTTAAAAGAGTTGTCAAACGTCGAAGCCCTCTCTTCGCAAAGTTAGCGAGGCCCGGTAGTCTGGTCGCACCAGCGGATGCGCAAAAGCGCACAATTGGTCCGCAGGTGCGGAAATTGGGTCAGTTGGGGAGGACCGCACCTGCGAGGAATTTTCCGCAGAAGCGGAAGCGCATGTGCGGCAGTGGCTTCGCAGGTGCAAAAAACCTATTGGGTAGAATGTTTAAAAGAACGTGGGCTCAACCATTTTAGCCTATATTTCTTCATTCTTGGGCGATATTTGAGCTTCTTGAGAGGAGTATTCACGTAGAAACTTGAAGGTAAGTTAATTCTACCTAGTGTGAGTTAAGTATATAGATTATGGGTAGATTATAACCTGTAAATTATGGAAATCAAGGGTTTATATGAAAAAACCTAGGTTTTGATAAAAATGAGCTTTTAACCACGAAAATGGTTATGGAATGGGATGAAAATTGTATATTTGAGTTCTTAAGGTTATGGGTGATGATTTCCTCCGAAATTTTGGAATTCGGGCACGTGGGCTCGGGGGTGTATTTTAGGAATTCTTCAATTGGGGTTGGGTCATCACTTTAATAATTAGGATATAAACTTTTGAGCATGTATTGACTATTTTATATAACATTTGACTAGTTTCAAATCGTTTGGCATCTAATTGAGTGTTTAAGAAGAATCTTGGACCGGAAAGAAGGCTTTGAGACGAGGTAAGTCTCTTTTCTAAACTTGAAAGAGTGAATTAACCCTATAGGTGAATTTAATTAATATGTGCTTCTATTTGTGGGGGTTACGTACGCAGAGGTGATGAGAATCCGTATGTTGCTACTAATTATGCTTATATCCGGGTAGTTTTAGGTTTACACCATGCTTCGTTGACACCGTTATTTGTTTATGCTTACCAATTGCCTTGAATAGAGCTGAGATTGAGGATTTCAAGATTTTAAAAGTTTCTAGTTGAATTTCTTATTTTGGAAAGAATTGAGGGATATTATGATAAGTTAAGAAATCTATGTTCAACCACGTCGCAAGTATATTTCCGTGAGCGGGGTAAATTTCCACTACTCTTATGGGAGCGGGTCGTTTTCCTCGGCAGGTTAATAAATGCATCTATGGTTCGTGCCATTCGACCATTGGCAGTACACACGATATATGTACATGTTATTTGGATCGGGCCGTATGTCCTCGGCATAATTCGTGCGTAATAATACTGGGAGCCCAATTTTATTTGATATTGTTTCATTGGCTTGAAATGTTAAATGGTTAAATGAGGGAATTGATTTGGTACTTACCATTGGTGACATGATTGTTTATTTATTTCTTGCATCCGAATCCTATTGTTATTTATATATCCCAGGTTTAATTAGAATTTTATATATTTTATTGTTGGCCCAAAGTAAGTGTCGAAGTCGACCCCTCGTTACTACTTCTTCGAGGTTAGACTAGATATTTACTGGGTACATATTGTTTATGTACTCACGCTACACTTCTGCACTAAATATGTAGGATTTAAGGCAGGTACATCTGGATATCAGTCTGGCGTGCATCCTTGACTACTACAAGACTTTGCGGTGAGCCGCCTTCTGAGCCCGTTCTACAGCAGCCGATGTCTTTCGTTTGCTTTATTTTCTATCTATTTCGTTTCAAACAGTAGTGTAGTACTCATTTGTATGTTCTACTAGTAGCTCATACACTTGTGACACCATGTCTTGGAGATTTATGCTAGTAGACATTTGATTGTTTTGGGTTATTTTACTTATCTCACTTGCTTTCAACATTTTGATTTCTCGTTTTTATTAAATTCTTACTTCTTATTTATGCATAAACTAAAAATCAACTATTTCAAATCTTTAAAAGAAAGGATCACAGAGTTCTTTTTGACATTATTTTATACTGCATACAGGTTATTGTAAGTGACCGCCTTAGCCTTGTCACTAATTCGTCGAGGTTAGGCTCGACACTTACATAATACATGTAGCCGGTTGTACTCATACTATACTCTGTACTTCCTGTGCAGATTTTGGAGTCGGTCCCAAAGACGGTTCATAGATTACTCGGGTCGGCAATTGAGTAGAGACTTGGGGTACACCTGCTCGGCGTCCACAACCCCTAAATTCCCCTTCTGTTATTTTTAGTTGTGTACTTTCTTCTAGATAGCTTTATATTTTTATTCAGACCCTTACGTGTACTATTCTAGAAGCTCGTGCACTTGCGACACTAGGTCCAGGGTGTATTAGATGTTTTAGTTGTTAAGGTTTTCGCACTTTACCTTAGATTTATTGCAGTTATTTCAGCTTCTTTATTATCATTTAATTTGAACTATTAAAAATGAATAGATTATTAATGTTGGCTTGCCTAGCAAGTAAAATGTTAGGAGCCATCACAGTCATGAGGGTGAGATTTCCAGGTCGAGACTAATTGGTATCAGAGCATTACATTGCCTAGGTTTCACGAGTCACGAGCATGCTTAGTAGAGTCTGGAGGATCGGTATGGAGACGTATGTACTTATCTTCCAAAGGCTATGGAGTTTAGGAATAATTTCACTTCTATTCTTATCTGTCGTGCAATTTGATTCTATCAGTGATGATTGAACTCTTCTCTTCTTGTTCTCTCATAGATGGCGAGAACACGTATTGCATCTTTAGCTGGACAGCAGCCGAATCCCCCAGTGGAAGTTCCTACTTTGGGCAGAGGTCACGCCAGAGGCTGAGTCAGAGGCAAGGCTCAACCTGGAGCTCTAGCACCAGCACAAGCAGTGGAGCCTCAGGTAGATTTTGATGAGGAGGTTCTAGCTCAGACTGTACCTGTTGGACTAGCTCAAGTCCCGGAGAGGTTCATAGCCACCCTAGTGCTTCAGGCCGCTCTAGTCCGTTTGGTGGGCCTTATGGATAGTGTGGCCCAGACAGGTACCTTCCCGATGGCACCAGCCGTCTCTCGGACTGGGAGAGGAGAACAGACTCCCGCTACTCACACTTCGGAGCGGATGGCTCCCCAGTATCAAACTCCAGCATCCCCGCCAGTTGGGGTAGTTCAGCCGGTTATTGCGGCACAGGCTGGTGATAGGCCCTCCATGTCTTTTGAGGCTTTATTGAGAGTGGACAAGTTCACTTCATTGGTGCACCTTCTGAGGACCCACAGGATTATCTTGACCGCTGCCATGTAGTGCTGCGGAACATGGGTATAGTTGAGACTAATAGGGTCGATTTTGTTGTGTTTCAGATGATGGGTTCCGCCAAGAGGTGGTGGAGAGATTATATGTTGACCAGACCAGCTGGGTCACCTGCACTTACTCGGGATCAGTTCTCACAACTATTTATAAAGAAGTTCCTCCCTATCACGCTGAGAGAGGATTAACATAGGCAGTTTGAGTATCTCCAGTAGGGCAGTATAACTGTTACTCAGTATGAGATCTGTTTTGTGGATCTAGCTCGTCATGCCGTCATCTTTCTTCCTAGTGAGAGTGAGAGGGTGAGGAGGTTTATTGATGGACTCACATACACTATCAGGCTACATATGTCCAAGGATACTGGGGGAGATATTTCCTTTCAGACGGCTACAAATGTTGCTAGGCTGATCGAGATGGTTCTTGCTCAGGAGAGGGGGCAGGGGTCGGACAAGAGGCCTCGCCATACTGGTGGTTTTAGTGGTGCCTCATCTGGAGGCAGGGGTACTTTTGGTAGAGGCTTTCTTCCCAGGTCATTTCAGTCTACGCTCCAGGCATCTCACAGTACTTTAGGGAGTCGTGGTCCTTATGTTCCTTATTCCGGGCAGCCAACCTACAGTGCACCATCAGCTCATCAGCTCCTGTTAGTGTTCCTCTGATTCAAAGTTATTACCGTGGTTATCTGTCCCGTTCAAGTCAGCCTCAGTTTCAGTAGCCACAACAGCAGGATGGGTGTTTTGAGTGTGGTGGTATAGGACATATCAGAAGGTCCTGTCCGAGATTATTGGGCAGCATGACACAACAGAGTTATTGTGCCATGATTCCGGCACCGGTTGATCCACTGCCCGCAAAACCAGCTAGGGGCAAGGGTCAGGCTGATAGAGGTAGAGGTCAGGCCGTTAGAGGTGGAGGTCAGACCGCTAGAGGTGGAGGCCAGCCAGCTAGAGCGCGTCTTAGGGACGTAGTTCAGAGTGGTGGGGCCCAACCCCGATTTTATGTTTTCCCAGCTAGGCCTGAGGCTGAGTCATCTGATGCTGTTATCACAGGTATTATTCCAGTTTGCCATAGAGATGCTTCAGTTCTATTTGATCCGGACTCTACTTATTCCTACTTGTCATCCTATTTTGCTTCATATCTGGTTCTGCCTCATGATTCTTTGAGTGCTCCTGTGTATATGTCCACACCTGTAGGAGGTTCTATTATTGAAGATCGTGTCTATCATTCGTGTCTGGTTACTATTAGGAGTCTTGATAAGTATCAATTGTGTTTATATAATATTAAATAAATAAATATTTTATTTCTAAATATATTACCTTTTGTTCAATATTTGTGTAATATAATAAATACCGCAGGGAAAGAAAACAAACAGAAAGAAGAATAGAAATGCAAAGAAAGAGAGCCAAGGATGACATTTGTGGGAAGAAACAACTAGAGAAAATTGAGCAACTTAGACCAAGGATGACATCCCAGACCACATCCCAGGCCAAAGATGACATCCTTGAGAATTTTTGCTTGTGCTTGTCCGTATAAAAAAGGCATAAACTTCAATTGAAAAAAGAACCATTCTTGTGCAGAATATACCAACTTCAATTGGATTTATTTTAGTTTTAAAAGTTATTTCTTTTATTGTAGGAATAGTATTTTCCTTTTTTACCTTTCTCCATAATGGAGTGATTTTCTTTAGTTGGGATACTAGATGAAGCTATAAAAGTGTTATAATAATTATCTTAATTTTATTATCTTCTTATGTTGAGATTTTCTCTTTATCATCTTTATAGAACAACAACAACAATAACAACACAATAACAACGACCCAGTAAAATCCCATTAGATCATCTTTGTACACCAAGGTATTTGATATTGATTATATCTATATAATTATATTCACTTACCAAAATCTTTATCTTGTTATATTATTTCTTATTCGGGAGAAGAGAAAGATTAAAACAAGTTTATTGATTTAGCAAAGGCTAATCGAAAGAGGCTTTTTCTTACTTGGTGCACTCAACTAAGATAATTCTTGTTTGAAGCTATTACTTTAATTGGTTAACTACACTAATCAAAAGAGGTGTTATTAGTCAGTTATTGTTTCATGTCACTAACTGTCAAAACATTAATAACATTAAGCGCGAATGGTGCTATTTATATATTGTTGTTATGTAGAGTGATGTCTTAGAATTTAGTGGTCACTCTTTAAACAAGGTCTTTGTTTCATTGTTAATCGATTTACTACACTAATCGAAAGAGGTGTTATTAATTGGTTACTTTTATGTGATTTGGTTGAATTAGAAATAAGCAATCATTTCTTTAAATAGAGAAATAAGTAATAGAATTTAGATCTTATTATAATGGTTTTATCTTGCTGATTCAAAGTATTCCAACAACTATTTTTATTTTTTAAAAATAAAAAATATTTATTTCTTTTATTTTACATTTTTAAGAAAACTCCTTTCACCAATTAGATTCTCTCAAATAGTGACAAAGACAATACAAATCTGAAGCCTAGGTGGTTCCAATCTATGTAGGACGATATCTTAAACTTTACTATAATTTGACAAAGTATGAGCAGAAAAATCATTTACGCCTAGAGATCGTCAAATTTTTGGCGTCATTGCCGGGAATCGGTAAACATCTACTTCAGATTAATTGTCTTACAACTACTTCGAGATTTTTTCCTTTAGCTTCAAGTCTTTTGTTTTCTAGTGCCTGGTAAGTACTAGGGAGCAATACCAAAGAAAAAGTTTTTAAAAAAAGAACCTGAAGGTCAGCTCATTCCACGTACTTTCAAATGAACTTAGATCAACCAAGTAAACTACTTGTTGAGTTGGTAGAAGAATATTGTCAAAAGGCCATCGTATGTGACTATTGTGAAGGCAACCACCAAAGCTTTGAATGTCAAATAAGTAACACATTCTCTTACACAGATTCTAGGAGAATGAATGACCTTGAATAATGTAACAACCCAGCCGGTCATTTTGAGAATTTAAGTCCTACTCAATGGAATTTGATCTTGAGCAGCTTCGTATGGTGATTTTGGACTTAGGCGAGCGTCCAGATTTGAGTTTGGAGGTCCTTAGGGTTATTTTAAGCATTTCGGCAAAAGTTAAAGTATGGAAAGTGGAGAGATTTGACCAATAGTTGACTTTGGTGATATCGGGGTCGCCATGCAATTCCATGAGTGGGAACAACTCTGTTATGTCATTTGGGACTTGTCTGCAAATTTGATGTCATTCCGGGTTGGTTTGATGGGTTTTAGCACGAGTTTTAGAAGTTGGAAGATTGAGAAGTTCATAAGTCCGATTCATGGTGCGATTTGTAGTTTCGTCATTGTTTGATATGATTCAGTCCCCGAGCGAGTCTGTGTTAGGTTATAGAACTTGTTGGTATGTTTGGATAGGGTCCCGGGGGCCTCGGGCGTGTTCCAGTCGTGTATTGGATGTTTTTCATAGTTTTGAGCAGGTCTGTTTCTGGTGTTTTGCACCTGCGACACTTTAGAGCGCAAGTACGGCTCCGCTTCTGCGTGAGACTGGCTGCTTCTGTGGTCATGAAGGCCTGGTAGCTTGCTTGCTTCTACGGAGGCTGGCACGCAGGTTCGAAGGCCGCTTTTGCGGTACAGCAATCGCACCTGCGAAGAATCTCGCTTCTATTGCTTCCCCTTTCACTTTTGCGGTGCCGCTGGTGCAACTATAAATCCCCAGATGCGGTCCCCTGACTGGTTAGCTGAGTTCGCAGATGCGGTTGCTTGTCCGGAGATGCGGAAGTCTTGGCAGATATATTTAAGTTGAGGGTTTGGCCATTTTCTTCATATTTTGAGTTTTAGACTTCGGTTTTGGGAGCTTCATTTTGGGTTTTTCAGGTAAATCGATTGGGTAAGTGTTCTTCACCTAGAATTTAAATATATTCGATGATTTTATCCCCATTTTTATCATTTAATTGGTGTTTTGAGTTGAGGAAAATGTTGGTTTTGATGAAAGTTTTCAAAATGAAAAATTACGATTTGAGGGACGAAATGGTATCGGAATTTGATAATTTTAGTATGGTTGAACTCGTATCGGAATGGTGTTCGTGTTTTGTGAATTTGTTGGGTTCCGAGGTGCGGGCCCGGGGGTCAACTTTTGTGATCGATTTCTAGATTTTTATAAAGATTGAGACTTTATGATCCAGAATAGTTTCTTATAAGTTTTATTTGTGCTTTGAAGTTATTTTGGTTTGCTTTGAGCTATCCTATAACGACCCAACCGGTCTCTTTGCTTTCTAGAACCCCGTTTCCCTAAGTAAGACTTTCCGTACTTGCTTTTACTGATTTATGACTTGCGGGGATGGTTGGTTCGGGATTTGAAAGAGTCTGGGTTAGAATCGGAACCCTTGGTTCCTTAAGGTTGGCTTAAAAGGCCAAGTTCGACTTCGGTCAACATTTTGAGTAAACGACCCCGGAATCGGGATTTGATGGTTTCAATAGGTTCGTATGATGATTTCTAAGTTGGGTGCATGTTCGGATCGGGAATTGGATGACCCGAGAGCGTTTTTGCACCCAATAGTGGAAGTTGGTTCTTGACGAAATTTGAAGTTCTTTAAATATGGTTTGGAGAGGGTTTTTGTGTTATCGAGGTCCAAACGGAAATCCGAGACCGGGAATATTTTTGTAATGTTATTTAAGACTTGCACGCAAAGTTGGGTGTTATTCCGAGTAGTGTAAGCCCGTTTCGGCGCATTGGAAGTAAATTGAAGAACTTGAAGTTCTTAAGTTTGCTTCAATTAGTTTTAGGGTGTGATTCTTAGTTTTAATGTTGTTTCGGGTGTTCCGAGAGTTCGAGCAAGTTCATTTTCTGATTTCAAACTTATTGGTACGTTCGGACGGGGCCCCGAGTGTCAATCGGATGAGGCTCGGACCAAGTTGGAATTTTAAAGCCAAAGTTGAAGCTCCAGCTGCTGTCATAATCGCACCTGCGCTTGGTCAGCCGTAGGTGTGAGCTCGCAAGTGCGAGCCCCATGATCTTAGATGCGTCCCAGCATAGGCTGCCCAGCCATCGCAGAAGCGGAAGAAGGACCGCACCTCCGAAAGTGCAGGTGCGAAGGCAGGCATCGCAGGAGCGGGTGGTGTCGCAGATACGCGTCGTTTGTCATTGATGCGTGGCCGTAGGTGTGATCACCTGGGCGCAAAAGCGAGATGAGGCAGCCTGACTTTGGTCCGTACCTGCACGAGTTGTCCGCAGAAGCACAATCGCAGGTGCGCCAATTTAACCGCAGGTGCGGAAGTCATTGAATGGCAGTGAGGTTTTAAATCGGGGTTTGAGCACTTTTACTCACTTCTTACTCTTCTTGGGGCGATTTTGGAGCCGGTTGGAGAGGGGATTTCCATCAACTAGTTGAGGTAACTAATTCCTATCAAATGTGAGTTAAATACATGGTTTATTGGTAGGTTATAACATGTAAATTAGTGAAAATTACGGGTTTAGATGAAAACCTAGGTTCTTGATAAAAATGAGATTTAACCACGAAACGCGTTATGGAATTTAGTAAAAATCATATATTTATGTTCATAAGCTTATGTGTAACAACTTTCTTTAAAACATTTCCGAAATCCAAGTATGTGGGCCCGGGGGTGAATTTTAGGAATCTTGCAATCTAAGTTGGGTAATCACTTAAATGGTAGAATTATGAACCTTTGAGCATAGATTGATTAGTTTATGTAATGTTTGACTAGCTTCGTGTCATTTGGCATCAAATTTGGAGATTTAAGCGCGTTCTTGAATTGGGAAGTAGGCTTTGAGATGAGGTAAGTCTCCTTTCTAACCTTGTAAGAGCGAATTTACCCCATAGGTGAGTTAAATAAATGTTTGTACCTAATTGTGGGGGGCTACGTACGTACGAGATGACGAGAGTCCGTACATAGCTAATATTATGCTATTGTCCAGGTAGTTTAGGACCCGTATCATGATATACTTGGAATGTTTGTGCCCTTACTTGCTAATATAATCACTTATTCATGATAGAAATTGATAAAAGAATTGTATAAGGTTAAATTCACTTAGTTGAAGGTTTGTATGAGATACTTGATTGTAAATGAGAAACTTGTGCTTTCTTGAAAATAAATTGTTATTTGTGGATCGGGCCGAGCGCCTCGGTAGTAAATAGATGCATCTATGGTTCACGCCGTTTGACCCTCTGGCAGTGCACAATTTAAATATTTTGTTGGATCGGGCCGTACGACCTCGGCATAAGTGCGCATGCTAATTATTTGGAAATTCTCCATGATTTATTCTGCTTAAAGGCCTTGAAATGTAAGTTGCTAAAAGCTATTACTGAAATTTAAGTTATAATTATGAAAGAAGGACTTATCTCTTCTTCTTGTTGAACTGACAGTATCATTTATGATATCCATGATTAGTATAATACTTTAATTACATTATTATTGGCCTAGTAAGTGTCAAGTCGACCCCTCGTCACTACTTCTTCGAAGTTAGGCGGGATACTTACTGGGTACATATTGTTTATGTACTCAAACTACGCTTTTGTACTTAATTGTATAGGATCTGAGGCTGGTGCATCTAGTTACCTGCCCGACACACATACTTGATCTTGGACCGAGACTTCATGGTGAGCTACCTCTTCTGAGCCGTTCAGCAGCATGCCGGAGTTTCTCTTTTGTGTTTATTTGTCTATTATGTTTCATACAATAGGATAGTCATCTTTTGTATATTCTACTAGTTGCCCACACACTTGTGACACCAGATCTTGGCATGTATTAGTAGACTTTGATTTTCAGTTTGAGTCGTGACAACATGGTATCAGAGTACTAGGTTCACGTAGGTCTCACAAGTTATGGGCAGGCGTAGTTGAGTCTTGCGGATCGGTGCGGAGACGTCCGTCCTTATCTTCGAGAGGCTGTGGGGTGTTAGGAAACTACTCATTATTCATATCATGTCATGCAATTGATGTTATACTAAAATTTCCTTCTTCTATTCTCCCACAAATGGTGAGGACACACACGACGGGCATTCCAGACCAAGGAGGAACTGCTCCCCCCATTGCTAGAGGCCGAGGTAGAGGCCGGGGGAGGGCACTGGCCCGAGGTAGGAGACGAGGGCGAGCCAGAGCTCCCCAGTAGCACCACTAGTGGATCCGGTGGAGAATCCCATTATTAAAGAGCAGGGCAAGGTTCCTGCCACAGAGCCAGCCACGATAGATTTCATGACAGCACCGGGTTTCCGGGAGGTCATGAGTCGTATGATGCGGTTCATGGACACCATGACTCAGGCTGTTTTATTTCCAGCGGACCCATCCACATCTCAGGCAAGAGGGGGAGCACAGACCCCTACTGCTCAGGCTCCTGGGCACGCAGCTACGGTATATCAGACTCCGGGTGCACTACCCATGGGCGGAGCCCAGCCAGTTGCGGTAGCTGCACCTGAGCCTAGACTGACTGCAGACGGCGATCTGTAGGAGTTATTCGACAAATGGACTAGGTTACACCCTACTGTATTCAGGGGCGAGCGTCATGAGGATGCCCAGGATTTCATTGATAGGTGCAGAGACAGACTGCACAACATGAGGATACTGGAGTCTCATGGGGTTGACTTCACCACTTTCTAGCTGGAGGGTGGGGCCCATAGATGGTGGTAGTCTTATCTTCTTTGCAGACCAATAGGTTCTCCTCCCATGACTTGGAGCCAGTTCACACAACCTTTCCTGGATAGGTATATTCAACCCTCCGAGAGGGAATAGTTGCAGTATCAGTTTGAGCAGCTTGAGCAGGGTCAGATGTTAATGACCGACTATGAGGCGAGGTTTTCTGAGTTGTCTCGCCATGCACTTATGATACTTTCTACGGACGGAGAGAGAGTGCGGAGGTTTGTTGTGGGGCTGCACTCCGGTATTATGGACAATATGGCCCGATAGATTAAGATGGGGACTTCTTATCAGCTGGTAGTGGAGATTTCTCGGAGGATTGGGGGCTACCGTCAGAGGGGGAGATAGCAGATGCAGCAGGACAAGAGGGCCCGTTTCTCTGGATATATTAGAGGTGCCCCGTCTAGGGGCAGAGGTCAGTTTGGGAGGGGCCAGTCTAGCAGGCCCCCATATTCATCACCACCACCTCCTCGAGGTGTTCCAACTCCCCTTCATTTCAGCGCCATTCCAGAGAGTTCTCACCGCCCACCAGCCATCCAGGGTTCTTCCAGCTCCTATTTTAGTGCCATGCCGGTGAGTATATACCGCCCACCGGCTATTTAGGCTTCTTCCAGTGGGTCAGCAGGCCATCAGGGTCAGACATCAGGGCAGCAGATCGCCGCACCGAGGGGCTATTTTGAGTGCAGAGATCTCGGTCACATGAGGAGATTCTTCCCCAGGCTGCGGGGCAATGCAGTGCAGCAGCGCCAGCAGCCCGCGATTTCAGCACCGGTTGTCCGGCCGCCCAGATGCAGAGGGCAGGCTGGTAGGGGCCATCCTAGAGGTGGAGGCCAGGTAGGGGGAGGCCAGTCAGCTATTGTTCAGTCAGGCGGGGGCCAGCCCGCCGGCGCTCCAGCCAGATTCTACACTTTTTCGGCTTGACCAGATATATTGGCCTCAGATGCCGTGATCACATGTATTATTTTGGTATGTGGTAGGGATGCTTCAGTATTATTTGAGCTATGGTCTACCTATTCATATGTGTCATCTCTGTTTGCTCATTTTCTGGATATTCCTTGTGAGACCTTGGGTACTCCTGTTTATGTGTCCACTCCTGTGGGAGATTATGTGGTTGTGGATTGGATCTACCAGTCCTGTGTAGTCACATTCTATGGTTACAAGACTAGGGAGGACCTTTTTCTACTTGATATGATCGACTTTGAGGTCATCCTGGGCATGGATTGGTTATCCTCATACCGCGCCATCCTTGATTGTCATGCCAAGACTATTACCTTAGCGATGCTAGAATTACCGAGACTGGAGTGGAAGGGTTCCTTGGTTAGTACAGCTAGTCGGGTCATCTCTTTTTTGAAGGCTCGACATATGGTCGAGAAGGGTTGTCTGGTTTATCTAGCCTATGTTCGGGACACCACCGTAGAGTCTCCGACGATTGATTCAGTGCCAGTAGTCTGGGAGTTCGCCGATGTATTTCCTTCTGACTTTCCAAGCATGTCGCCAGATCGTGATATTGATTTCTGTATTGATTTGGCCTGAGGTACCCAACCTGTATCTATCCCACCATACCGTGTAGATCCGAAAGAATTGAAGGAGTTGAAGGAACAACTTGAGGAGTTGTTAGCAAAAGGGTTTATGAGACCAATTGTATGACCTTGGGGTGCAGCAGTGTTATTTGTGATGAAGAAAGATGGGACTATGTGGATGTGCATTGATTACTTCCAGTTGAACAAGGTTACCATCAACATCAAGTACCCGCTGCCGCGTATCGATGATTTGTTCGACCAGTTGCAGGGTGCTAGGGTTTTTTTCTAAAATCGACTTGAGATTAGGGTACCATCAGTTGAAGATTCGGGACTCAAATGTTCCGAAGACTGCCTTCCGTACTAGATATGGTCATTATGAGTTTCTAGTGATGTCCTTCGGCTTGACTAATGCCCCGGCGTCATTCATGGATTTGATGAACAGAGTGTTTAGGCCTTATATTGATTCCTTTGTTATTGTCTTCATTGATGACATCTTGATTTACTCACGTAGCCTGGGCGGAGCACGAGCAACATTTGAGAGTGGTACTATAGACATTGTGAGAGCAGGAGCTATATGCTAAGTTCTCCAAATGTGAGTTTTGGCTAGAGTCTGTGGCATTCTTAGGGCATGTTGTATTAGGAGAGGGTATTAAAGTGGATCCCAAGAAGATTAAGTTAGTTCAGAGTTGTCCTCGTCCCACTTCGGCTACTGAGATCAGGAGTTTCTTGGGGTTAGCAGGCTATTATCACCGATTTGTGGAGGGATTTTCATCCATTGTAGCACCTTTGACTAGACTGACCCAGA
Organism: Nicotiana tomentosiformis; assembly: GCF_000390325.3. NCBI lineage: Eukaryota > Viridiplantae > Streptophyta > Magnoliopsida > Solanales > Solanaceae > Nicotiana > Nicotiana tomentosiformis. The sequence goes on from NC_090819.1 coordinate 116,055,664, forward strand.
AGGGTGCTCCGTTCCATTGGTCCGATGATTATGAGGCGATCTTCCAGAAGCTCAAGACAGCTTTGACTACAACACCAGTTCTAGTGTTGCCTTCTGGCTCGGGGATGTATACGGTATATTGTGATGCTTCATGCGTTGGCTTGGGTTGTGTATTGATGCAGGAGGGGCGTGTTATTGCATATGCTTCGCGTTAGCTAAATATTCATGAGAAGAATTACCATGTGCACGATCTAGAGTTAGCCGCGATTGTTCAGGCTCTTAAGATATGGAGGAATTATCTGTATGGAGTGTCATGTAAGGTCTATACTAATCATCGCATCTTACAACATTTGTTTAAGAAAAGGGATCTCAATTTGAGGCAATGTAGATGACTCGAGTTACAGAAGGATTATGACATCACCATTATTTATCATCCGGGCAAGGAAAATGTGGTCGTGGATGCCTTAAGCAGGAAGGCAAAGAGTATCAGTAGCTTGGCATTTATTTCAGCGGAGGAGAGGCCACTAGCTCTGGACATTCAGTCCTTGGCTAACAGACTTGTGAGGTTGGATATTTCAGAGCCCAGCCGAGTTCTTGCATGTGTTGTTGCTCAGTCTTCTTTATTGGGGCAGATCAAGGCCCGACAATTTGATGATCCGCACTTGGCAGTTCTTAGAGAGATGGTACTTCAGGGTGGTGCTAAAGAAGTTTCTATTGGCAAGGATGGTGTTCTGCGACACCAGTGTTATCTATGTGTTCCTATTGTCGATGGATTAAGGGAGAGAATTCTAGAGGAGGCACACAGTTCTCGGTATTCTATTCATCCTGATGCTACGAAGATGTATCGTGACCTGAGACAACATTTTTCGTGGAGGCGGATGAAGAAAGACATAGTGGACTATGTAGCTAGGTGTCTAAATTGCCAGCAGGTCAAGTATGAGCACCAATGGCCAAGTGGCCCACTTCAGCAGATGACTATACCTGAATGGAAGTGGGAGCGCATCACTATGGATTTCGTAGTTGGATTGCCGCGGACCTTGCAGAAGTTTGATGCAGTTTCGGTCATTGTCGATATATTGACCAAGTCAGCACACTTCATTCCGGTTGTGACTACCTATACTTCAGATAAATTGGCCTAGATTTATATTAGGGAGATAGTTTAGTTGCACGGTGTGCCTGTTTCCATCATATCAGATAAAGGCTCTGAGCTCACTTCACATTTCTGGAGAGCCGTACAGAGTGAGTTGGGGACCCGTGTAGAGCTCAGCATAGGGTTTCATCCACAGACCAACGGGCAGTCAGAGCGGACAATTCAGATATTGGAGTACATGCTGAGAGCATGTGTGATTGACTCTGGGGGACAGTGGGATCAGTTCTTGCCATTGGACGAGTTTACTTATAAGAACAGTTATCAATCCAGCATCGAGATGGCCCTATTTGAGGCTTTATATGGTCGGCGATGTCGTTCTCCCATCGGGTGGTTTGAGCCCGACGAGGCTAGGTTATATGGTACTGATCTGGTGAAGGATGCCTTGGAAAAGGTAAAGTTGATTCAGGAGCGACGTCGCATAACACAGTCCGGACAGAAAAGTTACGCAGATCAGAAGACGCGTGATGTATTATTTATGGTAGGCGAGAAGGTTCTCTTGAAAGTTTCACCGATGAAGGATATTATGAGATTCGGAAAGAAGGGCAAGTTGATCCCAACGTTTATAGGCCCATTTGAGGTGTTGAGGCTAGTTGTGGATGTTGCTTATGAGCTTGCTTTACCTCCCAGCCTATCAGGGGTTCATCTAGTTTTTCACGTGTCTATGCTCAGGAGGTATCATGCCGACCTGTTACGTGTATTACACTTTAACACTATTCAGCTAGATGAGAGCTTGGGTTATGAGGAGGAGCCAGTTGCTATTGTTGCTAGGCAGGATCGCCAGTAGAGGTCCAAGAGGATTTCCGCTGTAAAGGTTCGGTAGAGGGGCAACCAGTAGAGGAGGCGACCTGGGATTCCGAGGAGGACGTGCGGAGAAGATATCCACACTTATCCGGCACATCAGGTATGAATCTAAACCCATTCGAGGACGAACGCTTGTTTAAGAGGTGGAGAATGTAATGACCCGACCGGTCGTTTTGCTTTCTAGAATCCCATTCCCCTAAATAAGACTTCCCGTACTTGCTTTTACTGATTTATGACTTGCGGGGATGGTTGGTTCGTGATTTGGAAGAGCCTGGGTTGGAATCGGAACCCTTGGTTCCTTAATGTTGGCTTAAAAGGCCAAGTTTCACTTCGGTCAATATTTTGAGTAAACGACCCCGGAATCGGGATTTGATGGTTCCAATAGGTTCGTATGATGATTTCGGACTTGGGCGTATGTTCGGATCGGGGTTTGGATGACCCGGGAGCGTTTTGGCACCCAATAGTGGAAGTTGGTTCTTGAGGAACTTTGAAGTTCTTTAAATATGGTTTGGAGTGGATTTTGGTATTATTTAGGTCCAAATGGAAATCCGAGACCGAGAATAGTGGGACCGTACATTGGGGGACTAATGTTACATATTATTTTCTTCCTTGTTGAGCTGTTCTTATCATGCCTAGTATTCCTTATTGTGGATATTCCTTGTGAACTAGTTTTACTTTTTCTTGTGATCAAAGGTTCTTGAGTTGATTTGTTTACCGTACTTTATATTATTGTCATTGTTGTTGTAGTTGTACTTGTTGTGGTGATGCACGAGGTTTCTGTCATGCGGTTGTGGTTATTGTGATACACGAGGTTTCTGTTGTGCGGTTGTTGATATGGGGATTGAAGGAGGTTTCTGCCGTGATGTGGTTACTATTGATATTGCACATGCGGTGTGACAAGGCGGGATATATATATATATATATATATATATATATATATATATATATATGGGGGGGGGGGTTGCGCATGTGGCGAGACAAGGTGGGAACATGATTATGCACGTGTGGCGAGACAAGACGGGCATTTACTTTACTATTGCACACATGGCAAGACAAGGTGGGTTGTGTCACAGATTGATTTGTGTTGGCCTGGGGGTATTCTTGTTGTTGATAGTGTGTAGTGGTACACTTACCTGTGTGAGCTTATTCTTGTGAAAGTGGTGAGAAAACATTCTACGTGATGTCCGTTCCTTTTCTTATGCTTACTAGCTGGTTGAACTATGTTAGGACACCTGCACAAGCATACACGCAGTTAAGCATTCTTATCGAATTTAGGGACTTCCTTGTTATTGTTGAGTATAGATACCCTTGTTGTACTTGCCTTCTATGTGAGAGTGGTTCTATTTGGCACGTGAGTCGTCTATGCGATTATGGGGTGAAATGAGGGCACAAGATTCCAAATGTTAGGGTTCAGATATTGGGACCCGTGAGTGTGAATAGTCTGAGGTTTGGTACCTCGTGGAGTTTTATTGACTAAAACCTAATGTGAAAACTGTCGTTGTTGTTGAGTTATTACTTGTCTTTCCTATATCTGTGATCTCGGAATTTGGATTTGTTTCCATTCATCCCCTTGTGTCAATATTTAAGTATTCCGCTGGTATTTATTGTCTTCCCTTCTTATTGCAATTACTGAATTGTTAGCCACATCGCGTAGTCTTTATGTAGATATCATACTCTGTTATTTCCATACTTATACTTGTTCAGGTTATATAGTCCAGTAGGTGTCTTGACTGTTCCTTGTCACTACCTCACTAAGGTTAGTCGATACTTGTTGGATACCGCTGTGGTATACTCATACTACACTTCTGTATATTCTTTTCCAGATCCAGGTATTTCGTAGCCGGTAGATTCAGTAGCTAACAACGCGGATTACTGTGTGGAGACTCAAGGTAAACCTGCTGCTGCATTCGCAGGCTTCAGAGTCATTGTCCTATTTTGTTCTTACACTATCTTCACTTATTTTTGTACAATTGTATTTAGAAGCTGTAGTAAACTCTGTAGAGCTTATGACTTGTACTACCGGTTTTGGGAAAATTGGAAACTGTACATAGAATTTCATTTCAGAAATTATTATATTATTGTTGTTATTCCGTAAATGTTAGACTTACCTAATCCTTAAGACTAGGAGCCATCACGATACCCAACAGAGGGAAAATTGGGTGGTGACAAACATTTAATTCATAAAGTCAGTCAAAGGTCCATTACTTGTGAATATTGTGGTAGAAGTCACCTTACTCATGAATTCCAACTCGGTAATTCCTATTCTTTTGGTTTATCGAATGAACAATCTAATGTTGTTTCTACTTCTTGCAGGCTTACTGATTCTAGTGAATATGACTGCAATTCGGAGTGCAATCAATATTTACAAAATAATCAAAATATTGAGAGTTAATCACCTCAAGAGGAGAACGTAAACTTGAAAAAAGCCATGCATAATTTCATAGAAAATATTGATGAAAAATTTGCACAGAATCATAAAGCCATTACGGATCTAACAATAAAAGTAAACCAATTATAAGTATGTCAATCTCCTTGAATTTTTGTGGCGAGATTTTAAATGAAACTGCATTTGGTGAGGATGGACCAATTGATCAAAAATTTGAGCTTTGTGAAAAAGAATCTACCTCTCATGGTAAATATCCCGATCCAATCGAGAAGGCTGACAATAAAGGTTTGGTTGAAAATAATTCAATAGGCAATGAGTGCTTACTCCAATTTTCTTATTCACATAAATTGATTAAGTTGGAAGAAATGAGAATGAAGAGGTCGTCATATGCACAAACCAAATTTTCAATGACCATCATTCTTAAATTTCTTTTGATCATTATGAATTTGTGGATTTTGTTATTGGAGACTTTCAGGAAAATACATGGAATGGTCCTCACGATAAATGCAAAATGGAGTTAAGGATCACCATGTACAGTTATTTGTCCGCTCGGGACAAGGCCAAGAAAGAGAGGAATGTGAGAAAAAAAGAATATATATTTTTTTATATTCTTGGCGAAGTGTGCTCTACGATGAACCCCAAGGAGCGAAAAAGAAAGAGGGATCCAGAATTGGGGTTGGAGTTCACAAGCTCCAGAAGACAAAAGAAAACATTCAGGAAAACTCCTTTACCTCGTCTTGCATATACATTATTTGTCACCGGGACATGACAATATTTAAGTGTGGGGAGAGAGGAATATATATTTGTGTATGTTTATATTTTTTAGTATAACTTCTTTTATACATCTCCATGGATTTCTTTGTTCAGTCCTTTTCTATTGTCAATATTTTGAACTGAACACTTTCTAGAATTTTTAGTACATGAGTCAGCTAATAACTTGTTTTTTCTGAGAATGACATTTTGAAAAATAGGATTAATTGAGTATCATCCATGTGTTATATGAATATTTTTACAATCTCATATTTATTTATTGGTGATTAAATTATAATGTTTGTTGATCCCAAGTGTATTGTGTTGTCAGGTTATATTGTCAAGTTCTCTAGCTTATTCGAAAATCTAGAACTTGTCTTAAATGTGGTTCGAGGCAAAGTTCTAGGTAGATTTTTTAGGTGAAAAATGAAAGCAGGTGTAACGACTCGGCCGGTCATTTCGAGAGTTATAACCCTGTTTTCCCCATTCCTACTTCTTTTTGTGTTATTCAGCTATATTATGTTATATCGGGTTAGTTGGTTCGTGTCCGGAAGGAACTCGGAGTGAAATGAGACACTTAGTCTCATAATTAAAAATTTTAAGTTAGAAAAGTGGACCGGATATGGACCTATATGTAAACGACCTCGGATTTAAATTTTGATGATTCCAATAGCTCTGTACGGTGATTTTGGGCTTAGGAGCGTGTCCGGAATATTATTTGGAAGTACGTAGGGGAATTAGCCTTGAAATGTCAAAAGTTTTATTTTTGAGAAGTTTGACCGGGGTTGACTTTTTGATATCGGGGTCGGAATCCAATTCTGAAAATTGGAATACCTCTGTTATGTCATTTAGGGCTTGTGTGCAAAATTTGAGGTCAATCAGACGTGATTTGGTAGGTTCCGGAGTTGTTTGTAAAAATTAGAAATTTCAACGTTCATTAGGCTTGAATTGGGGTGTAATTCATGGTTTTAGCGTTGTTTGCAATGATTTGAGGATTCGACTAAGTTCGTATGATGTTTTAGGACTTGTTGGTATATTTGGTTGAGGTACCGAGGGTCTCGGGTGAGTTTTGGATGGTTAACGGATCAAAAATTGAACTAGAATAGCTACTGCAATTTCCTTCTATTGGAAATTGCTTCTGCCCAGAAATCGAGCCCAAAATAACATTTGCTCGAGACATTTCTTATCATAATTGTTTCCCGTAATCAAAACCAGCACCAACAATTAGCCTCATATCCGTTAGAAACCTGTTGCAAACCTCTACAATGCTGGAAATGATGCAAGAAATACGAAGGCCTCATAACTATACACTTGGATCAACAAGTCACAACTAACACCACCGGGCACACCCCCCGCATGCTAAAACTAAGGAAGCACAGAACGAAAATGACTGAATATGCAAAGAGAAACACATAAGAGAAATATCAAACAATCCCGACAGGCACAACTCTCTATCAGTACCATACTACGAACCAATTTAAATAGGAAAATCAAAGTACATGAATAAATCATAAGGATCTCATCCTAGTATAACTCTCCACCGCGGCACGCATCCTAGCTCAAACATATCAAATCACATAAAATCACGAGGGTCTCACCCTCAACTATGAATCACAGGTCGAATATACATCATGCCAATTGAAATGTTCCACTGACTCAGTTCTTCCAATAAAATCACAACACTTAGTGAACTCATACCCCGGTAGAGTACCAATCACAATTCGTAACCAAATTACTCAGGAATCACATCAAACTTACCATAACGAACAACATGAATTCTTTCTAGTTTCGCAACCATCAATAATGAATAAAAACAAATGATATACACAGGCTACCGCTCATAAAATCTCTCATCAGGGCAAACACATAAATAGAGTGCCAATCATGAATCTCACCCATAAGTGAAGCAACAAATAAGGGAACTCGTCCCAATAAGCAGAACCGGAACAAAACACGAATGGTCTCCCTTTATAATAAATCAAAGCATACATGTATGACATCCTCTGGCGCAGCGGCCTCAAGATTGCTATAGAAAACACATCAACGGGTCGAGCCTCCCCCTCTTGGGCGCCCTCTACTCGCCTGAATACCCCCATGTGACACATCTTCCTGGAGTCTAGGACAATCTCTCACCGTGTGGTTGGTATCTCCACACTCAAACAAACCTCTCTGCTGATGTGGCTGTGGAAACTGTGCAGTACGAGTACTCCGAGACCCATGAGCAATTGAAACACTGTGCAAAGCTGGAAGTGCAAACTAAACTGGCTGACCCACAAAACCTATACCATGCCGTATCCTGCCCTCAAAATAAGGACCAGTAGATCTCTCTGGGCTACAAGGCCTCCTCGGCTCCCTGTCCTTTCTCTCCTGACCTCGCATGTACTCTCTCATGGCCCCGCATGTCCTCTCTCTCATGGCCCCGCCCGTCCTCTCTCTTCTTATCCCACATGCCCTTTACTCGGCGAGCGATTCCTACTACCTTCTGAAGCGAAACATCCAACTCTAACTCCCGAGCCATGCTAAACTGAATATCATTCCTGAGCCTCTCAATGAATCTACGGACACGCTCTCTAACTGTGGCAACCAAAGCAAGTGCATGCCTGGCCAAATCAATGAATCTCACGGCATACTCTGATACTGACATAGTGCCCTGGCACTGCTGCTCAAACTCTGTGTGCCATGCATCCCGAAGGGACAGAGGTACAAACTCTCTCAGGAACATCTCAGAAACCTGAACCCATGAAAGTGAAGTTGCCTCGAGCGGGCTACCCAACTCATATGCCCGCCACCACTGATAAGCCGCTCCCTTGAGCTAGAACGTAACAAAAGCAACCCCGCTTGTCTCCACAATACCCATAGTGCCAAGAACGCGGTTACACTCTCTCCTGGAAACCCTGGACATCATCTGTCGCCAATCCACCAAAGGTAGGAGGGTAGTACTTCTTGTACCTATCAAATCCAAGTTGTTCTTCCTCAGATGCTGCCGCCCTAACCACGGGCTGAAATGGAACTACAGGTTTTGTCGCCATGACACTTGGAACCTGACCAACATGAACTCGCTACTTTGGAGTGTGGCCGGTGGGAGTCTGAGCTCCTCGGTTTGTGAAGTAGCTAGTGCAACCGGAATCAACCCCGCTTAAGCCAATGTACCAAACATACTCAGGAACTGTGCTAAGGTCTCCTAAAGTCTGGGGGTAACAGCAGGCGCCTCCGGTACCTTCCTCCCAACTGGAACTACTGGCGGCTCCTCAATTGATGCTCTAATAAGCCCCCTAGCTACGATACATGCTCCTCGTCGGCCTCTGCCTCTTCCCATAGCGACATCTGCTCTGGGGGTAACATCATCAGGAACTGTAGCTCGTGTCCTCACTATCTGTGAGAGAATGGAACGATAAAAGTTCAAACTTTGAGATCAATGAACTCGCACGATACGAATGAAGGAAGTGAAATTGTCCTAATAGTTCTGTAGCCTCTCGAAGATAAGTATAGACGTCTCCGTACCGATCTGTAAGACTCTACTAAACTCGCTTATGACTCGTAGCACCTATGAACCTAGAGCTCTGATACCAACTTGTCACGACCCAATTTCCCCTCCGTTGGGTATCCTGATGGCATCTAGTCTTAGGGACTAGGTAAGCCTAACTTTTACTGAATAACAACAATGAAAAAAAACAATAATAACATCTAACAGTCTTTGAAATAGAAATCTCTACAAAATTTACAATTCCCAAAACCGGTAGTACAAGTCATAAGCTCTATAGAGTTTGCTACAACTTCTAAATACAATTGTTTGGAAATAAGTAAAAACAGTGTGAATACAAAATAGGAAGGTGACTCCAAAGCCTACGAATGCAGCAGCAGGTTTACCTTGAGTCTCCACAGCAACAATCCGCACTGCTAGCTAATGATCAACTGACTTCGCAATACCTGGCTCTGCACAAAAATGTACAAAATTGTAGTATGAGTATACCACAGTAGTACCCATCAAGTATCAAGACTAACCTCAGTAGAGTAGTGACGAGGGACAGTCAAGACACCTACTGGACTAAATAACCTGAACAAGTATAGGTATAGGAACAATAGAGTATGATATCTACATAAAGACTACGCGATATGTCTAACAATACAGTAATTGCAATAAGAAAGGGAAATAACAAGTATCAGCGGAATACCATAATAATGACACAAAAGAGTGAACGGAAACACAACCAAATTCCAAAATCAGAGATACAGCAAGGACAAGTAATAACTCAGCAACTACGACCGCCTTCACATCAGGATTTAGTCAACAAACTCCACGAGGTACCGAACCTCGGAAAAATCACAACTCATGGGTCTCAATACCTGAACCCTAATACTTGGCATCCTATGCCCTCATTACACCTCATAATGACATTGACGACTCACGTGCCAAATAGAGCCATTCTCACATAGAAGGCAAGTAAACAAGAGTGTGTATCTATACTCAAAAATATCAAGAAAACCTCTTATCCGATAAGAGTGCTTAACTACGTGTATGCGTGTGCAAGTGTCCTAACATAGTTCATACCAGCTAGTAAGCATAAGGAAAAGAACAGACAACACAGAGAATATTTTCTCACAACTTTCACAAGATAAAGCTCACACAGGTAAGTATACCACTACACAAATATCAATAACAAGAATTTCCCCAGACCATCACAAATCATCAAAAATCAATCCCTGACATAGCCCACCTTGTCTCACCACATGTACTATAGTAAAGTAAATGCCCGCCTTGTCTCGCCACACGTGCATACTAATGTTCCCACCTTGTCTCGCCACATGCGTAACCAACACCCACATACACACACACACACACACACACACATATATATATATATATATATATATATATATATATATATATATATATCCCGCCTTGTCACGCCGCATATGCAAATATCAATAGTAACAACAGCAATACAGAAACCTCGTGCAACCCCATAACAACAACCGCACGGCAGAAACCTCATGCATCACAATATCAACAACTGCACGGCAGAAACTTCGTGCATCACCACAACAAGTACAACAACAACAATGACAATAATACAAAGTACGATAAGTAAATCAAATCAAGAAACTTCAATCACAAGAAACTGTAGAACTAGTTCACAAAGAATAACCATAATATAGAATACTAGTTGTAATAAGAACAGCTCAACAGGGAAAGAAACAATATGCAACAACGGTCCCACAATGTATGGTTCAACAACAAGGAAACTAAAACGAGTCAAATAATTCCAAATAAGGGCAAGTCAACTAAGGCATAGGATATCTAAGCTTCTTTTAAGGTTGGGCAATTACGAAAGAGATACAACCAATTCAAATAAAGGTAGGCAGCAGGAGGATAACCATAACCTCAATTAAGGGTGAACATTTACAAAAGGGGTTACTACAACTTCAAATAAAGATAAGCAGTTTAGGGAAAAGATAACATGGCTATAAAAGAGATAACAGTTTCAATTAAGGCACATATGAATCAAGTAACAATAATAGTGGATCATGAAGCAATTGATTCTAATTAAGAAGATAGATGTGGAACTAGTAATTAAGGAATGTAATCATAACAAGAACAACTGCATATTCAACGAATAAAAAGACCTAGGAATCCTAAAAGGCCAATTTCCACAACTAAGTCCGAGCACGTACTCGTCACCTCGCGTACACGGACTGCAATCAACATAGAAGACTCAAATCCTAAGGGGTAGTCCCCCCCTTCCCCACAAGGTTGGGCAAGATACTTACCTCAAAAAAGACAAATCAATACTCTAAAATGAACTTCTCGGGTGAAATGACCTCCGGACGGCTCAAATCTAACAAAATAACTTCAAAGCAAAAGAAAACTCATGAGAAATTATTTCGGATCATAAAGTCTCAATCTTTATCAAATCTAAAAATCGACCAAAAACTCAACCCCCGGGCCTGCACCTCGGAACTCCCATTTCGATACGTGTTCAACCATACTAAAATTATCAAATTCCGATACCATTTCGTCCCTCAAATCATGATTTTTCATTTAAAAAACTTTCTTCGAAAACCACCATTTTCCTCAACTCAAAATATATATTAAATGATAAAAATAAAGATAAAATCATGGGATATATTACATTCTAGGCGAAGAACACTTACCCAGTCAATTTGCTTGAAAACCCCACAAAGAAGCTCCCAAAACCGATATATTACATTATATGATTCTGCCCAGGACTTCCGCATTTGCGGACAAGGAAGCGCACCTGCGCACACGCATTTGCGAGAAAGATTTCGCATTTGCGAACTTTGATAGCTAGGCCTAGATCCGCTTCTGCAGAATTACAGCCACACCAACGGCACCGCAGAAGTGTAAATGGGGGCGCAGAAGTGAGCTTCTTTGCATGTGCGATCACTGGACCGCAAAAACGGCCTTCGCACTTGCGTGCCGGCCTCCGCAGATGCGAGCGAGCCCCCAGGTCATCATGACTGAAAAGGCGACCAGGATCACACATAAGCAGAGCCGCACCTATGCTCCAAAGCGTCGCAGGTGCAAGACACCAGAACCAGACCTGTCCAAAACTATGAAAACCATTCGAAACTCGTTCGAAACACACCCGGGGCCCGCGGGACCCTGTCCAAGCATACCAACGAGTTCCATACCCTAACAAGGATCCTCTCAAGGTCTCAAAGCATATCAAACAATGTCGAAACTATGAATCACACCATGAATCGAACTTATGAACTTTCAAACCTTCCAACTTCTAAAACTCGCGCCGAGACCTATCAAATCAACCCAGAATGATGTCAAATTTTGCAGGCAAGTCCCAAATGACATAACGGAGTTGTTCAAACTCTCAGAATCACATTCCGACCCCGATATCACCAAAGTCCACTCTCTATCAAACCTTTCAACCTTCCAAACTTTAACTTTTCCAACTTTTGCCGAAATGCTTCAAATTACCCTACGTACCTCCAAATCCAAATCCAGACGCACGCCTAAGTCCAAAATCACCATACGAAGATGTTCAAGACCTTATGCCGCCGAACGGAGCTTAGATTCTCAAAATGACCGGCTGGGTCGTTACACTCCACACCCTTCTATCTAGGGTCATGTCCTCGGTTAGCTCAAGATGTGCCATATCCCGCCTGATCACCTCTCCCCAAGACTTCTTTGGCCTACCTCTACCTCTCCTCTCACCTTACAAGGCCAACCTCTAACAGTTCCTGACAGGGGCATCTGTGCTTCTCCTCTTAACATGACCAAACCATCTCAACCTTGCCTCACGCATCTTAACCTTGATATATTGTGATTTATAAGCATCTCTCTTCATTTGGTGAGACACACTTGGGATTAAAAAGTATTATAATTTCGGTTCTCAATAAGTGAACATGAGTATGATTAATGATTATTTGAACTCGTGGCTTGATCTTGGTTATATTCTTGTTTGCCGAAAGTTCTCATAATTTTACTTAAAAACTTTAGCCGTTATTTTATTTTGTGTACTTTGCTCGAGGACGAGCAAACGTTCAAGTATGGGGGTATTTGATTAATATAAATTGTGTATGTTATAAGTATATACAATATTAAATAAATAAATATTTTATTTCTAATTATATTACTTTTTGTTCAATATTTATGTAAATATAATAAATACTTCAGGCAAAGAAAATGAACAGAAAGAAGAATAAAAAAGCAAAGAAAGATTGCAAAGGATAACCGGAGAAACTTGAGCAACTCTGTAACGACCCGACCGGTCGTTTTGAGCCTAGTACTTTGATCGACAGTTTGAGGCATTGAGTAGCTTCACTTCAGGTATGACGACTTGTACGTGTGATCGGAATTGAATTTCAGGAAGTTCGGGATGGATTTGGAAAGAAAATTCTAATTTCGAAAGCTTAAAGTTGGAAGAATTGACTAAGGTGTGACTTTTGAGTAAACGAACTTGAAATAGGAATTTGAAGGTTCCAATAGGTTCATATGATGATTTTGAACTTGGGCGTATGTTCGGGTTGAGTAACGGACCACTCGGGAGAATTTTGGCGCTTATTACGGAAGGTTGGTATTTAAGTTTGGCTTGAAGAGGATTTTAATGTTATCGATGCCTATTTGGGATTCCGAGCCTTGGAATGGGTGTGGATTGTGACTTATGACTTGTGCGCAAAGTTTGGCACCATTCCGGATGTTTCTATAGGAATCGAATGCGTTCGTGAAAGTTTAAAGAAGGATTTCGATAGTCGATTCGTAGTTTCAATGTCCTTTGGCAAGATTTGAGGCCTCGACTAAGTCTGTGTCATATTTTGGGATGTGTTGGTATGTTTGGACAGGGTCCCGGGGGCCTCGGGTGCGAATCCGATTGAAAACGAATCGAGTTTGGACTTGGGAGGAAGTCTGAAGCAGCTGGCATCTGGTAAAATTGCACCAACAAGGTTTTGGCCGCATGTGCGGAGCCGTAGAAGCAAAACTATGGTCACAAAAGTGAATTTTGGACTAGGTTAGGATGCCCGCTGATGAGAGTGTATTTCTGCATCTATGAGCCAGCCGATGCGAAGGGTGCTTCGCAGAAGCGAAAAACGAGATGGGCTGCTGGGGTGGCAGAATCGGAAGCTCTCCGCATGTGTGGGACCGCAGTAGCATGTGGCGGCCCGCATATGGGCCTCGCAAGAGCAAAAAATGGTCTGGATAAGTGGATTTCACCTGGCATGGAGAGAACCGCACCTGCGATGAGTTTTCTGCAGGTGCGGAAGGTCGGCTAGGCAAATTGTTTTAAAATCGAAGTTTTGCTCATTTCGCTCATTTACTCAATTGGTTTGGGTGACTGTTGGGGAGCTTAAAGAAGAGATTTTCATCATCTATGTCAAGGTAGGTAATTCCCACACATTGTGAATTTAGGTCAAGGTAGAAATTGTGGGGTTTATGGTAGAAAACCTAGAATTTGGCGTTCTTGGATTTTGACCACGAAATTGGAGGTGGCATTGAGAGTAAATTATATATTTGAGTTCGTAAGATTATGAGTAAGGTTTATCTTCAAAAATATTTGGAATTCGGGCACGTGGCCCCGAGGGTTGATTTTTACGACTTTTCGAGCGAAGTTGAGAATTGTTTAAAATGATCAATTATGGGTATTAGAATATATTTTAATTGGTCTGCACATTTGTTTGAATAGTTTTGGTTTGAGGTGTTAGAGAGGCTTTGGAGCCGGTTATGGAACTTCGGAGCGAGGTATGTCTCATGTCTAACTCTGTGAAAGGGAAACTAGGTGATGTATTTATTATGTGCTACTTGTTGCGGGGGATATGTACACGCAAGGTGACGAGAGTCTGTACATATTTAGATTCATGTTATGTACAGGTAGACTTAGGTTCCCGCCATGCTATAATTATTTTTTGAGTTATCTCTTGCCTATTAAATTCCTTTATTTTACGTTGTGACTTGAGACTAGACTTGCGCAGAGTGATAGACTCGATATGGTACAGATTCAACGGGCTTCATGATTAGCCGCAAAATGATTGTACTCCTTTTACGAAATTCTTCCGCTTATTGTGTTTCATCAAAAGGTTTCCCATATATATATATATATATATATATATATATATATATATATATATATATACTAACACGTCTATTCGTGAGTGGGGTCAAGGACCCATCAAAGCTTCTTATTCTAATGGGATCGGGCCGTTCACCTCGTCAGGATAGATACATCTATGGTTTGTACAGTTTGACCCTCGGCAGTGCGCATACTAATGGGACCGGGCCGTACGCCTCGGCAGGATTATGTACCATATTCTCATGGAAGCGGGCCGTTCGCCTTGGCAATAAAATACATGTATCTATGGTTCAAAAATATTATGATTAATCGGGGCATATGCCTCGAAACTTCTATAAAATACTCTTATGAATTCATGCGTAATAATTGGCAAGGAGCCACCATATCTTTGACCTTTTACTGATTGAACTGTGACGACCTATCTAGTAAGGTCCATTGTATATATACTCCGATTGAGGAGGTAGATGTGGATTGTGCAACGTATTATACTCGTTATTTCGCTTATTTACTCTGACTCACACATGTTCACTTCTACTATATTTGTATTATTTGGACCATTAGTAAGTGTTGATGTCGACTCCTCGTTACTACTCCTCTAGGGTTACGTTAGATACTTACTGCATATGCGTTGATTTACGTACTCATGCTACATTTGCTGCATGTTTTGTGCAAGTACATATATGTCTGGTGATCTCTAGGGCGTAGAGGCGCGGCTATTGCGGCAACTTTACCGTGAGCTGCATTTTATGTTATGATCCGCATCCTATAGTGTCTCCATCTGAGTTATTTACATTCCCCTTGTAACGACCCGACTTGCCATTTTAAGAATTTACACCCCGTTCAGCGACTTAAGTCCCGAGCAACTTCGTAATATGTATTATTACTTGCGTGTATGGCCGAGTTTGGTTATCAGAAGATTCAGAATTTAATTGAAAGAACAACTCTCATTTTTGAAGCTTAAATGAAAAACGTTGACCGAAGTTTGACTTTTGAGCAAACGACTTTGGAATGGAATTTTGATAATTCCAATAGCTTCGTATGGTGATTTCGGACTTGGGCGTATGTCCGGATTTGAATTTGGAACTTCGTAGGACAATTCGGCGCATTTTGGCGAAAGTTAAAAAATAGAAGATTATTGAAAAGTTTGACCGGGAGTTGACTTTATTGTTATCGGGGTCGGAATTCGATTCTGAAAATTGGAAGAGCTTCATTAAGTCATTTATATCATTCCGGATTTATTTGATTCGTTGTTCGGTGTTGTTTAATGTTATTTTAGGCCTCAACTAAGTCCGTATTATGTTATGTGACTTGTTGATATATTTGAAAGGGGTTCCAAGTGGCTCGGGCGAGTTTCAGATCATTTCTAGGCCATGTTTAACTGCTGATTGTTTTTGCTACAACAGTGAAATTTCAGAATTCATAGCGCTTACTTTGGAAGCTTATATCTCGCAAAGGAATTGGGAGATGAGAAAAACATGAAACTTGTAGCTCTTGGTGTCTAGTTTCCATAAAGTTAAACCACTCATCATTTGAATATTTGTACAGAAAGTTATGATCGATTTACTGAAGGCTGGTAATAATGTTTTTCTGGCCTGAGGTAAATCGCAAATGTCAAATACGACTTGCCTGGATAGATTCTTAAAACGAGGGTTTCAGCAATTATGATTCCATGGTTATTTTCATCAATTATTAGTGAATCAAATGGAAATAATTGGAGAAATTCGTAAAACTTTTCAAAAATGAAACTTTACGATTTGGAGATCGATTTGTTATCAGAATTTGATAAAATTGGTATGGTTGAACTCGTATCGTAATGGGCATTCGGGTTTTATGCAAATTATGTCGGGTTCCGAGAGGCGGACCCCGCGTTGACTTTTGGTTGACTTTTTAATGTGAAATTTTGAATCGACATTTTATTATCCGGAATTGTTTTCGATAAATTTTAATGAAGTTATACAATTAATTTGGATAGATTTGAGTTTTCCGGAGGTCAATTCAAGCGAGAAGGCTATTTTGGAGTATCGGCCTAACTACGTAAAGGTAAGTATCTTGCCTAACCTTGAGTGGGGGAATTACACCTTAGGGATTGAGTGTTATGTTCCATTTGTGAAATGTGAAAAGCCGTGTATGCGAGGTGAAGAGCACGTACTCGGGATTATATGTGCAAAACTTATTGGTTTAAAGTCTTAAGCATTTTTACGTATTAAATTGAATAATTGTGGACATTTAATTAATCCTCTATTTGCCATGTCTCAAATCCTTATTTGTCGAATTTGTTTTTATATGATAAATTGGTGTGATTGCTACTTGAATTTGTTTTGAATTCTCTGTGTTTGTTGATTCGATATTCTCCAGAAATAATTATATTATGGATTTTACAATCTGCAAATAATTAAGTAAATTAGTTTAAAAAGAGGCATTATATATTTATCGGAAATTTGGATTTAAGAAGGCGTTGTCCTATGTTGAGTTACTTTTCCATCCTTGTGGTTGTTTTTGAGGTTTTATATACGTTGTGTGGATCCTTGGGCTAAATGCTATGGAATTAATTGATTTTGTCGTATCTTTTGAATTTGTTGTGGCCTATGAGCGCTTGATGTGCAATTTGTGACATGTTGTAATATCTGAGCACTTGATGTGCAATTTGTGATGTGTTGTGATATTTGAGCACTTGAGGTGCAAGTTGTATTATGCTGTGATATTTACTTTTGAGACTACGAGGCGGTACCTCGGGAGCTCCCCCTATCTTGCATATTTACTTTTGGGACTACGAGGCGGTACCTCGGGAGCTCTCTCTATATTGCATATTTACTTTTAGGACTACGAGACGGTACCTCGGGATCTTCCCCTGTCTTGCATGTTTACTTTTGGAACTACGAGGTGGTACCTCGGGAGCTTCCCCTGTCTTGCATATTTACTTTTGGGACTACTAGGCGGTACCTCGGGAGCTCCCCTGCCATGCATGTACTTTTGGGACTACGAGGCGGTACCTTGGGAGCGCCCCTATTGTCTACTTATGTTGTATTGTGTTGGCTTTTCGTACGACACTCTGAGGATTTGTATTTCTGGTTTTGTACTTATTTTTGATGAATGAGTTATTTTAAATAAAAGAAATTACTATTATGTTTTAATTTAATAAGTTTTACATCCAAATCACTAGCTTATCGGATGCTTTATTTTAATTGAAATGTCATTTTCTTCAGTCAAACTATTTCAAAAATAAATTCATTTCTTTATTGGTTTCTTACTTGATTTAAAAATTATAATCTTACTTTATTGAAAATAAATGGATCGTGCGGATTTTATATATTGATATTTTGGCACGTGAGTTGTCCTTGCAGTTATGATAGAAATATGAGCACGAGGTGCCGTGAAAATACGAAAGTGGGCTGAGACCCGTATTATTTATGATTATAAATTGAGGTAGCACAAGGTGACTTTTAGTTGAAAGAATTATATACAAAAATATTCATTTGAAAGAATTATATTTGAAATATATTTATTTTAAGGGAGTATATTCGAAATATGTATTAATTTTAAAGGATTACATTCTAAAGATGTATAATTGAAGTATTTACATTTGAAAGGCGTATATTGAGAGACTTGATTAATTGGTTGTATTTGTGTTCCTTATTCTTTTGATCAATATTGATGGTGTCCTTGTTGCCTTGTTGTTTATTGTAATGACCCGACTTGTCGTTTTAATAATTTATACCCCGTTAAGCGACTTGAGGTCCCGAGCAACTTCGCAATATGTATTATGACTTGCGTGTACGGTCGAGTTTGGTTTTCGGAAGATTCGAAATTTAATTGAAAGAACAACTCTCATTTTTGAAGCTTAAATGAAAAGAGTTGACCGGAGTTTGACTTTTGAGATAACGACTCCGGAATGAAATTTTGATGATTCCAATAGCTTCGTATGGTGATTTTGAACTTTGGCGTATGCTCGGATTTGGATTTGAAAGTCCGTAGGACAATTCGACGCATTTTGGCGAAAGTTGAAAAATAGAAGATTTTTGGAAAGTTTGACTGGGGAGTTGAGTTTTTGATATCGGGATCGAAATCCAATTGTTAAAATTTAAACACATTCTTTATGTCATTTATGACTTGTGTTCAAAATTTGAGGTCAATCAGAATTGATTTGATAGGTTTCGGCATCGAATGTAGAATTTGAAATTTGTTAGTTTTGAATAGGCTTGAATTGGGGTGCGATTCGTGTTTTAGTGTTGTTCAATGTAATTTGAGGCATCGACTAAGTTTGTGTCATATTATGGGACTTGTTGTTATACTTGGTTGGGGGACCATGGGGCTCGGATGAATTTTGGAAGAGTTTTTGGAAGAGTTTTTGGAAGAGTTTGGTGTTTTGAGCATAAGCATGTAATGTTCCAAAGGTCCATTTTTAGTTCTAGAGATCGAAATTCGATTTCGAGACTTCCGGGAGTTTGATAATGAATTATAGGAATGATCTGGAAAGTTTGGTCTGACTTCATCAAGTAGCGATTGGGTTTTAGAGCGAAACATGAGTTAATTGTTTAACAAGCAAAATTGGTATGGCATTGAGCAAATGAGCTCCCGAATTGAGTTTCGATTGAAGGACTAGGTTCATATTATTATTTGTGACTCATAGGAACAATAATTTTCGAATTTTGAGTTTGTATGATGGAGTTAGGGCCTTTTTAGTGAAAATAAATATTTGTCGGTTCAACAGGATCTGGTGTGCACCTTTACCGACCAGATTTGGCACTTGTAGCGACGTGAATTGACCTTTTAGCAACCAGAATCATGTTTATATTGGGCAACTTTGTCTTTTTTAGCTCATTTTAACATTTTTGGATGAAAGAACACGGCTTGGGGTGATTGTTGAGCGAGAAATTACGGGAAATCATGAGGTAAATCACTTGTGATAATTTCTACTCCATAATATTGAATTATCATTGAATTATCCGACTAGATTACATGTTTTTGAGGTGTAAATCGGGGATTTGGACCTAGGGATTTGAAAATTAGATTTGAGGATTTGGAGGCCGAGTTGTTATCGGAATTTAATAATTTTGGTATGGTTGGACTCGTGGTTGAATAAGCGTTCATATTTTGTAACTTTCGTCAGATTTCGAGACGAGGGCCCCATGCGCGAATTTTGAGTTAATTTCGGATTTTATTGGAAAATTTAGTATTTTCATATGGGATTGATTCCTATAATTTGTGTTGACTGCACTGAATTATTTTTGTCTAGATTTGAACCATTCAAAGTTGGATAATCGAGGAAAAGGTCTACTATTGGATTTAGATAGCGTGATTTGAGGTAACGAGTACGTACTTGGTTTATATGTGAATTATATCGGTTAAAATTCGTAGACACCCTTATGTATGAAATAGAAAATTGTTAGAACTTATTAAATCCCTTATTTGTCATGCCTCTTTCCTTGTTTGCCGAGGTTGTTTTTATATGATAATTTGGTGTGATTTCCACTTGACTTTTATGTGAATTCTGTGTCAGTTGAGTTTCCATTTCGTGGAAATAATTTCATTACGGATTTTTCATCTGCAAATAATTTATAAATAATTTTAGAAGGAGGCATTAATCTATTTGCCAAAAAGTTAGATTAAAGAAAGCGTTGTTCCTTAATGAATTACTTTTCAGTTCATGTTTTTGAAATTGGTATTGAGTTATAAAGGTCGTAAATCATATTGAGGTGAAGCGTTAAATTGTGAAATATTATTTTGTTTGCAAGTTGTAATATTTGAGCACCTGATGTGTAATTGGTGATATGTTGTAACATTTGAGCACTTGAGGTGCAATTTTTGAAATGATGTGATATTTGAACACTTGAGGTGCAATTTGTGATATGTTGTAATATTTGAGCACTTGATGTGCAATTTGTGATATGTTGTAATATTTGATCACTTGATGTGCAATTTGTGATATGTTCTAAGATTTGAGCACTTGATGTGCAATTTGTGATATATTGTAATATTTGAGCACTTGATGTGCAATTTATGATATGTTGTGATATGTGAGCACTAGAGGTGCAAGTTGTATTTGTAACGACCCGGCGGATCGTTTTGAGAGTTATAGCCCCGATCCCCTATTAATTGCTTCTCCCATATCTATTTCTGCTATTGTGACTTGCCGGGAGGTTTTCGTCTCGGATTTTGGAGTGTTTTGGGACACTTAGTCCCTAAATGAAGGTTTAAGCCTTAAGATTTGGACCGTAGTCGGAACTGTGTGAAGACGATTCCGAAATGGAGTTCTGTCGGTTCTGTTAGCTCTGTTAGGTAATTTTGGACTTAGGGGCGTGTCCGAAAAGTATTTTGGAGGTCCGTAGCTTATTTAGGCTTGAAATGGCGAAAGTCAATTTTTTGGAGATTTGGACCGGTAGTGGAAATTTTGATATCAGGGTCGGATTCCAATTTTGGAAGTTGGAATAGGTCTGTAATGTTAAATATGACTTGTATGCAAAATTTGGGGTCAATCGGATGTGGTTTGATAGGTTTCAGCATCGGTTGTCAAATTTGGAAAATTTTAAGTTCTTTAAGTTTGAATCGGAGGATGATTAGTAATTTTAGCATTGTTTAATGCGATCTAAGGGCTCGACTGAGTTTGTATGGTGTGTTTGGACTTGTTGGTGTATTGGGTTGAGGTCCTGGGGTCCTCGAGTGTGTTTCGAATGGTAATCGGATCATTTTTGGACTTGGAAGATATTTTCTGGTGTTGGGTTGGTTCTGGTGTAATCGCCCCTATGCAAGTCTGCTCGTAGGTGCGAGCAAAGTGGCGTAGAAGAGGAATGGGTGGATTGGTCAGGGATCGCAAGTGCGTGGGAGGAGCCGCATCTGCGATACCCGTAGATGTGCAAGGCTGACCGCAGGTGCGAAGTTAGACCGCAGAAGTGGACAGGATTTTCGCAGGTGCGCACGCACAGGTGCGGCCCTTTCATCACAGGTGCGGAGGTAAAGGGGCAAGTGATTTGCGCATAAGCGGTCATTTTTTCGCATAAGCACACCTGTAGGTGTGAGCCCAGGTTCCGTAGGTGTAGAAATGCCTGGGCAGTGCTTAAAACCGAAGGGCTTCACGATTTTTGTCATTTTGGACTTTGCAAACTCGGTTTAGGGCGATTGTTGAGAGCATTTTCGAGATATTTCTTGAAATAAGTCCCCTGTGCTTATTTTGATCAATAATCTTGCTTCCTCATTTATTTTTCCACCTAGTTAGTGTGTATTTAAGGTGGAATTTGGGAGTTTGAGACTAGGGATTTGGAAAGTTTGATTTGAGGATTTGAAGGACCCTTTGCTGTCGGATTTTAGTAAATTTGACATGGTTAGAATCGTGAGTGAATGGGCTTTCGGATTTTGTGATTTTTGCCCGATTCCGAGACGTGGGCCCGGGCGGACATTTTAGGGCGAATTTCGGAATTTTTGTTAAAGTATTGATTTAATTAATTAGATGAGTCTATTATGGTTGTATTTATGATATGTAATTGCTTTTGGCTAGATTTGGGCCATTCAGAGCCGGGTATTCATGGGAAAGGCATTTTTACCGATTGATCGAGCTTGGTTCGAAGTAACTGACTTGCCTAACCTTGTGTGGGGGAACTCCCCGTAGGATTTATACAGTTTTGATATGTGTGAGCCGTGTACGTAAGGTGACGAGTACGTACACAGGCTAATTGTTGTAAAAACCCCGATTTATTTTACGGAGTAGTAATCTGTTCTTCTTTTTAATTTAGTTATACCTTTTAAATGAGCATTAGCATGTCTTCATTCTTAATTGAGATATCCCAATATGTGTAGCTATTCTGTTTAGTCTAATATCGCATGTCTATGTGATTTAGCTGCTTAATTGAACTTTGTGAAGCATGCCTAGTTGACTTCCTATTTTTCCTTGACTTGTACTTGGTCTAAATTGTAGGATCTCATTTTGTAGCTGTTAATTCTATTGTGTGAGCCGCGTATTTACTTTTGGGACTACGTAATGATATTCCGGGAGATCCCTCTGCATATTTACTTTGGGACTATGGAGCGGTATTCCGGGAGATCCCCCTATCTTGCATATTTACTTTGGAACTACGGAACGCTATTCCGGGAGATCCCCCATGTTTTGCATATTTACTTTGGGACTACGGAACGGTATTCCGGGAGATCCCCTTGCACATTTACGTTTGAGACTATGAGACGGTATCTCGGGAGATCTTCTGTTGTATTTCTTTGTACCGAGCTGTTACATTCTATGAATTCTCCTTGTTAAATTTCAGTCCTTATTTTACTGTTTTATTTCATTCTTGTCTTGCTTTATTATTATTATATACTAGTAGGGCCCTGACTTGACCTCGTCACTACTCGACCGAGCTTAGGCTTGGCACTTACCGGGTATCGATTGTAGTGTACTCATGCTACTCCGTGCACATGTTTTTTTCATGTGCAGATCCAGGTGTTCTTATCACCCGCGCAATCAGTGAGCCGGGACAGCTTTGGTGACTTCAAGGTATGTCTGCCATGTCCGCAGACCTCGGAGTCCCCTTCTACTATTCCCCATGACCATTATCTTCTGTACTTTTCTTTTGATACACTCTGTTGTATAGAGATATTAGATTTTCCTTTTGTAGTTTGTGATTCACGATGTTTCGGGTTTTGGGATTGTTGTGTATTTTTGAATAGCTGGTTAAATTTATGTTTTCATTCATTATTCCGCAAATGTTAGGCTTACCAAGTTGTAGAGACTAGGTGTCGTCACAACGACACATGGGGGGAATTTGGGTCGTGACAAGTTGGTATCAGAGCTCTAGGTTCATAGGTATCATGAGTCACAAATCGGTTTATTAGAGTCTTGCGGATCGGTACGGAGACGTCTGTACTTATCTTTGGGAGGTTATGGAACTATTAGGAAAATTTCACTACTTTGATTCCTTGTCGTACGAAAATTGTTGACTTCAAAAATTCTAAACTTTTGTATTCTATACTCTCACAGATAGTGAGGACACGTACAAGCGGATCTGATGAACAGGCACCCGCGCCCCCTGTTAGAGCCGCGAGAGGCCGGGGCCGAGGTACAGGCCGAGGATGTCTGCGCGGTGTAGCCAGAGCACTCGCACGAGTTGCTACAGAGGAGCCCCCAGTAGCTTCAGCTGGAGGGTATACACCTGAGGTACCTGTTTCTGCACTAGCCCTCCAGGAGACTCTAGCCCAGTTTCTGAGCATGTTTAGCACCATAGCTCAGGCTGGATTGATTCCGCTAGATCCTGCCACATCTCAGGCCGGGGGAGGAGCACAGACTCCCGTTGCCGTTACTCCAGAGCAGCGGGTTCAGGTCGACCAAGTTCCAGAGATTGTACTAATGCAGCCGGTAGCTCCAGCTCAGCCCGAGGTTAGGGCAATGGCTTCTGAGGTGGATCAGCTCACACTTTAGAGGTACAAGAAGTACCACCCACCTACCTTCAGCCGATTGTCTACAAATAATGCTCAGGGTTTTCTAGAGGAGTGTCATTGTATTCTCTATACTATGGGCGTAGCAGAGTCGAGTAAGGTTTCTTTTACTACATTTCAGCTTAGAGGAGCAGTATATCAGTGGTGGCGTGCTTATGAGTTGAGTAGTCCGGCTGAGGCAGCTTCACTTACATGAACTCAGTTATCGGACATGTTTTTGAGAGAGTATGTCCCTCAGAGCCTCAGGAACTCATGGCGCGTGGAGTTTGAGTAGTTGCGCCAGAGTGTTATGACTGTATCAGAGTATGCAGTCTGTTTCAGTGATTTGGCCTGACATGCACCGGCCTTGGTTGCCACATTTCGAGAGAGGGTTCAACGGTTTATCGAGGGACTCCACCCCAGCATCCGGATTAGTATGGCCAGGGAGTTGGAGATGGATATTCCTTATCAGCAAGTTGTGAGTATTTCCAGGAGATTGGAGGGCATGCTTTCCCGGGATAGAGAGGAGATAGAGGAAAAGAGGTCTCAAGGGGCTGGTTATTATTCCGGAGCTCGTGCCCCAACAACTCGCCATGGTAGGGGTTATGTGAGTCACCCCGTTCATTCAGCTCTTCCAGCCGCCAGCGGTGTTCCAGCTCCTTCTAGACCCCAGGAGCCTTATTATGCATCGCTAGTATCTAGTGTGCCTCCTACTCGGGGTTCTTTTAGCGGCCAGTCCAGCAGACCTGGCCCGAGTCAGACACAGCATCCAGGCCCTCCGATGTATTGTTTTGAGTATGGCGACACCCACCATATGGTGAGGGATTTCCCCAAACTTAGGAGGGTTGCACCTCCACGGACTTCTCAGCCATCATGTGCTCCACCGGGTCCTCAGGCCATGATTCCAGCACCATATACCACCCCACCTTCTCAGCCAGCTCGAGGTGGAGGTAGGGGAGGTCGAGGTCGCCCTAGAGGGGGAGGCCAAGCCAGATATTAGGCCCTTCCTGCTCCTACAGATGCAGACGCTTCTGATTCTGTCATTACATGTATTGTTCCAGTATGTCATAAAGATGCGTCGGTATTATTTGACCCAGGCTCTACATATTCTTATGTGTCCTTTTATTTTGCCCCGTATTTGGGTGCATCTCGGGATTCTTTGAGTTCCCCTATTTATGTGTCTACTCCTGTGGGAGATTCTCTTATTGTGGACCGCGCATATCAGTCGTGTTTGATTACTCTTAGTGGTTTAGAGACCAGAGCTGATTTATTATTGCTCAGCATGGTGGACTTTGATATTATTTTGGGCATGGATTGGTTGTCGCCCCATTATGATATTCTTGATTGTCACGCTAAGACCGTGATGCTGGCTATGCCAGGTTTACTGCGATTAGAGTGGAGAGGTACCTTAGAGTATACTCCCAACAAAGTTATTTCAGTTCTAAAAGCTCAACGAATGGTTGAGAAGGGGTGTCACCCGTTTCTAGCTTATGTGAGAGATGTCGGTAATGATACCCATACAGTTGAGTTAGTTCCAGTAGTGAGGGACTTTCCAGATGATTTTCCGGGCATGCCGCCCAACAGAGATATTGATTTTGGCATTGATTTATTGTCGGGCACTCAGCCCATCTCTATTCCTCTATATCATATGGCTCCTCCTGAGTTAAAGGAGTTGAAGGAGCAGTTACAGGAATTGCTTGATAAGGGCTTCATTTAGCCCAGTGTGTCACCTTGGGGTGCTCCTGTCTTGTTTGTGAAGAAGAAGGATGGTTCAATGCAGATGTGTATTGATTACCGCCAATTGAACAAAGTCACAGTGAAAAATAGGTATCCATTGCCTCGTATAGTTACAAGGTGCCAGAGTGTTTTCCATGATTGACTTACGTTCAGGATATCATCAGTTGAAGATTCGGGAGTGAGATATCCCGAAGACTGCTCTTAGGACCAGATATGGTCACAATGAGTTTCTTGTTATGTCTTTTGGGCTGACCAATGCCCCAACAGCTTTTATGCACGTGATGCACAGTGTGTTCCAGCCTTATCTTGACTCATTCGTCATTGTGTTTATTGACAACATTCTAGTATACTCCCGGAGTCGGGAGGATCATGAGAAATACCTGAGGACTGCGCTTCAGACTTTGAGAGAAAAGAGATTATATGTGTTAATTTTGGCTAGACACACTAGCATTCTTGGGTCATATAGTATCGAGTGATGGGATCCAGGTGGACCCGAAAAAGATCGAGGCAGTGCAGAGTTGGCCCAGACCGTCCTCAGCTATAGAGATCTGGAGTTTTCTTCGTCTGGCGGGGTATTACCATCGCTTTGTAGAGGGATTCTCATCTATTGCAGCACATATGACCAGGCTGACCCAGAAAGGTGCTCCATTCAGGTGGATAGAGGAATGTGAGGAGAGCTTTCAGAAGGTCATGACAGCTTTGACTATAGCCCAAGTATTGGTATTGCCTACATGTTCGGGGTCTTATACTGTATATTGTGAAGCATTGCGGATTGGTCTCGGCGCGGTGTTGATGCAGGACAGTAGGGTGATTTCCTACGCGTCCAGACAGCGGAAGGTACATGAAAAGAACAATCCTGTCCACGACCTTGAGTTAGCAGCTATTGTTCATGCCTTGAAGATTTGGAGGCATTATTTGTACGGTGTTCCTTGGGAGATTTACACTGATCATTGGAGGTTGCAGCATCTGTTTAAGCAAAAAGATCTTAACTTGCGTCAGCGGAGGTGGCTGGATCTACTTAAGGATTATGATATCACCATTTTGTACCACCCTGGGAAGCCCAATGTGGTAGCCGATGCTTTGAGTCGTTGGGAAGAGAGTTTGGGGAGCTTAGCATATCTACCAGCAGTAGAGAGGCCCATGGCATTGGATGTTCAGGCCTTAGCCAGCCCGTTTGTGAGATTGGATATTTCTTACCCGAGTAGAGTGTTGGCTTGTGTGGTCTCTCGGTCTTCTCTTTATGATCGTATCAGGGAGCGTCAGTATGATGACCTCCATCTGCTTGTCCTTAGGGACACTATCCAGCACGGTGATGCTAAGGAGGTCACTATTGGAGATGATAGTGCATTGAGGATGCATGACAGGCTATGTGTGCCCAATGTAGATGGTTTGCATGAGTTGTTTCTCCAGGAGGATCACAGTTCGCAGTACTCTATTATCCGGGTGCCGCAAAGATGTATCAGGACTTGAGACAGCATTACTGGTGGAGGAGAATGAAGAAAGACATAGTAGAGTTATGTGGCTCGATGTTTGAATTGCCAGCAGGTAAAACATGACCACCAACGACTAGGTGGATTGCTTCAGAAGTTAGATATTCCAGAGTGGAAATGGGAGAAGATCATGATGGATTTTGTTGTTGGGCTTCCACGAACTCAACGGAAGTTTGATGTAGTTTGGGTGATTGTAGACAGGCTGACCAAGTCGGCTCATTTGATTCCTGTGATGACTACCTATTCTTCCGAGCAGTTGGCTCAAATTTATATCCGCGAGATCGTCATGCTTAATGGCGTACCAGTATCTATCATCTCTGACCGAGGTATGCAGTTTACATCACGGTTCTGGAGGGCTGTACAACATGAGTTGGGTACTCGAGTTTAGTTAAGCACAACATTGCACCCTCAGACGGACGGACTATTCAGATACTAGAGGATATGCTCCGTGCTTGTGTGATAGATTTTGGCGGTGCTTGGGACCAGTTTTTGCAACTTGCAGAGTTTGCTTACAACAATAGTTATCAGTCCGGCATTTAGATGGAACTGTATGAGGCTCTGTATGGTAGACAGTGTCGGTCTCCAATAGGTTGGTTCGAACCGAGCGAGGCCAGATTATTGGGTACGGACTTGATTCTGGATGCTTTGGAGAAAGTTAAGGTGATTTAGGATAGACTTCACATAGCCCAGTCTAGACAGAAGAGTTTCACGGACCGGAAGGTTTGCGATGTTGCATTCATGGGTGGAGAGAGGGTCTTGCTCCGGGTTTAGCCTATGAAGGGCGTTATGAGGTTCGAAAAGAGGGGCAAGCTGAGCCCAAGGTTTATTGGTCCCTTTGAGGTGTTGCGACGAGTTGGGGAAGTTGCTTATGAGCTTGCCCTACCTCCCAGACTAGCAGGAGTTCATCTTGTATTTCATGTTGCGATGCTCCGGAAGTATCACGATGATCCGTCCCAATTATTGGATTTCAGCTCAGTCTAGTTCGACAAGGACCTATCTTATGTTGAGGAGCCAGTGGCTATTTTAGAAAGACAGGTCAGAAAGCTAAGGTCAAAGAACATTGCTTCCATGAAGGTTCAGGGGAGGGGTTAGCCGGTCGAGGAGGCGACTTGGGAGACCGAGCATGATATCCACAGCCGTTACCCTCATCTTTTCACCACTTCAGGTATGTCTTTATCCTCGTTCGAGGACGAACGATTGTTTTTAGAGGGGAAGGATGTAACGACCCGGCCGGTCATTTTGAGAGTTATAGCCCCGATCCCTTTTTAACTGCTTCTCCCATATCTATTTCTACTATTGTGACTTGCCGGGAAGTTTCGTCTTGGTTTTTGTAGTATTTTGGGACACTTAGTCCCTAAATGGAGATTTAAGCCTTAAGATTTGAACTATAGTCGGAACTATGTGAAGACGACTCAAGAATGAAGTTATATCAGTTCTGTTATCTCCTTTAGGTGATTTTGGACTTAGGGGCGTGTCCGTAAAGTGTTTTGTAGGTTCGTAGCTTATTTAAGCTTGAAATGGCGAAAGTCAATTTTTTGAGATTTGGACCGGTAGTGGAAATTTTGATATCGAGGTCGGATTCTGATTCCGAAAGTTGGAATAGGTCCGTAATTTTGAATATGACTTATGTGCAAAATTTGGGGTCAATCGGACGTGGTTTGATAGGTTTCGGCATCGGTTGTCAAATTTGGAAAATTTTAAGTTTGAATCGGAGGATGATTCGTACTTTTAGCATTGTTTAATGTGATTTGAGGGATAGACTAAGTTTGTATGGTGTTTTAGGACTTGTTGGTGTATTGGGTTGAGGTCCTGGGGGCCTCGGGTGTGTTTTGAATGGTAATCGGATTATTTTTGGACTTGGAAGATTTTCCAGCGCTGGGCTGGTTCTGGTGTAATCGCACATGCGCAAGTCTGCCCGAAGGTGCGAGCAAAGTGGCGCAGAAGCGGAATGGGTGGATTGGTCAAGGGTCGCAAGTGCATGGGAGGAACCGCATCTGCGATGCACGCAGATGCACAAGGCTGACCGCAGGTGCAAAGTTAGACCGCAGAAGCGGACAGGATTTCCACAGGCACGCACGCGCAGGTGCGGCCCTTTCATCGCAGGTGCGGAGGTGGAGGGGCAAGTGATTTCCATAGAAGCGGTCATTTTTCGCACAAGCGCACCTGCAGGTGCGAGCCCAGGCTCCACAGGTGCGGAAATTCCTGGGCAGTGCTTAAAACCGAAGGGCTTCGCAATTTTTGTCATTTTGGACTTTGCAAACTCGGTTTAGGGCGATATTTTTGAGCATTTTCGAGAGATATCTTGAGGTAAGTCCCTTGTGCTTATCTTGATCAATAATCTTGCTTCCCTATTTATTTTTCCACCTAGTTAGTGTGTATTTAAGGTGGAATTTGGGAGTTTGAGACTAGGGATTTGGAAAGTTTGATTTGAGGATTTGAAGGACCGTTTGGTGTCGGATTTTAGTAAATTTTATATGGTTAGAATCGTGAGTGAATGGGCTTTAGGATTTTGTGATTTTTGCCCGATTCCGAGACGTGGGCCTGGGTTGACTTTTTAGGGCGAATTTCAGAAGTTTTGTTAAAGTATTGATTTAATTAATTAGATGAGTCTATTATGATTGTATTTATGATATGTAATTGCTTTTGGCTAGATTTGGGCCACTGATAGCTAGATATTCGTGGGAAAGGCATTCTTACCAATTGATTGAGCTTGGTTCTAGATAAGTGGCTAGCCTAACCTTATGTGAGGGAACTCCCCGTAGGATTTATAATGTTTTGATATGTGAGCGCCGTGTACGTGAGGTGACGAGTACGTACACAGGCTAATTGTTGTAAAAACCCCGATTTATTTTACGGAGTAGTAATCTGTTCTTCTTTTAAATTGAGTTATACCTTTTAAATGAGCATTAGCATGTCTTCATTCTTAATTGAGCTATCCCAATATGTGTAGCTATTCTGTTTTGTCTAATATCGCATGTCTATGTGATTTAGCTGCTTAATTGAACTTTGTGAAGTATGCCTAGTTGATTTTCTGTTTTTCCTTGACTTGTACTTAGTCTAAATTGTAGGATCTCGTTTTGTAGCTGTTAATTCTATTGTGTGAGCTGCGTATTTACTTTTGGGACTACGGAACGATATTCCGGGAGATCCCTCTGCATATTTACTTTGGGACTATGGAGCGGTATTCCGGGAGATCCCCCTATATTGCATATTTACTTTGGAACTACGGAACGCTATTCCGGTAGATTCCCCTTTTTTGCATATTTACTTTGGGACTACGGAACGGTATTCTGGGAGATCCCCTTGCACATTTACGTTTGAGACTACGAGACGGTATCTCGGGAGATCTTCTGTTGTATTTCTGTGTACTGAACTATTACATTCTATGAATTCTCCTTGTTAAATTTCAGTCCTTATTTTACTGTGATATTTCATTCTTGTCTTGCTTTATTATTATATATACCAGTAGGGCCCTGACCTGACCTCATCACTACTCGACCGAGGTTAGGCTTGGCACTTACTGGGTACCGATTGTGGTGTACTCATGCTACTCCTTGCACATGTTTTCTTTCATGTGCAGATCCAGGTGTTCCTTATCAGCCACACAATCAGTGAGCCGGGACAGCTTTGGTGACTTCAAGGTATGTCGGCCACGTCCGCAGACCTCGGAGTCCCCTTCTACTATTCCACATGTCCATTATCTTCTGTATTTTTCTTTTGATAGACTCTGTTGTATAGAGATATTAGATTTTCCTTTTGTAGCTTGTGATTCACGATGTTTCGGGTTTTAGGATTGTTGTGTATTTTTGAATAGCTGGTTAAATTTATGTTTTCATTCATTATTTCACAAATGGTAGGCTTACCTAGTTGTAGAGACTAGGTGCTGTCACGACGTCACACAGAGGGGAATTTGGGTCGTGACAGTATTATACTGTGATATTTGGGCACTTGAGGTGCGATTTGTGAAATATAGTGATATTGATACGTATGCGGTGATATAAGGTCAGGGTGTTGAGAGGTATGTGGTGAGATAAGAGTGGCTTAAAACGCGTGGCTAGTAGGGGAGCTACTAGAAGTTATGCGGTGTGATAAGGGTGGCTAAAACGCAGGATGCTATTTTCGGAAAAATTAATTCTTTAAAATTAAATATGAAGGCTCCCGTGGTGATATAAGAAAATGAAATATTGTGAATTTATTTATGATTTAGGACTACGAGGCGGAATGAGAGGAGTGCCCTGTTGATATTACTTTAATTATGTTCTTGTCTTTGATGATTTTGTTTCATTTAATATGTAAATTCTTGTCTTCTTCCGTGATGTACTAGTTGACTTTATTATTATGTGTTTTGTGCTCCTTGTTGTAGTGTGTTGGGTTTGGCTTTTTAGTCCGAGCCTCTAAGATTTATATTTTTGGTTTTTACTGATTTTCTATGATTGAGTTGTTTTAAATAAAAGAAATTACTATTATGTTTTAAATTAATAAGTTTTACATCCAAATCAGTAGTTTATCTGATGCTTTAATTTAAGTGTAATGTCATTTTCTTCACACAAACTATTTCTAAAATAAATTGATCGTGTAGATTTTTATATATTGATATTTTTGACACGTGAGTTGTCCGTGCAGTTGTTATAGAAATATGGGCACGAGGTGCCGTGCAAATATGAAAGTGGGTTGAGGCCCGTGTTACAAAAAATATAAAAGTGGGCTGAGACCCGTATCATATGATTATGAAATGAGGTGTCACGTGGTGACTTATTTGAAAGAATTATATTCAAAATATTATTTCAAAGAATTATATTCGAAAGATATTTATTTGAAAGAATTATATTTGAAAGATATTTATTTGAAGGAAGTATATTCAAAATATATTTATTGGAAATGATTATATTCAAAAGATTTTTATTTAAAAAAAGTTATAGGTGAAAGATTTATATTTGAAGGACTTGATTAATTGGTTGTACCTGCATTCATTATTTGTTGAGCAATATTTATGGTGTCCTTGTTGCCCTGCTATTTATATCATTGATTGATTCTTGTTGCCATCATTGCTGTTTGTTTCTATTATTATTATTATATACTGCTACACTGCACTGGTTAATTAATTAGTGAGTGTCTTGACGTACCTCGTCACTACTCCACCGAGGTAAGTCTTGATACTTACTGGGTACCGACTATGGTGTAATCATACTACACTTCTGCATATTTTTGTGCAGAGCCAGGTATTGGAGATATCGGACTCTGACAGAGTTAAAATGTGATTGCAAGGATTCAAGGTAGAGTTGCTTGGTCGTCGCAGTCCCTTGTAGTCTTTCCATTATATCGTAGTATCAATTATGATTCGAACAGTATTATATATTCGATTTCCTTGAGATCATTTCATGTATTTGGTTAGATTTCGTGACTCAGTATTATCAGTCTTGGGAGGTTGTATCATTATTTCCGTTGTTGGTTTCAATTATAAAAAAAATGGCTTGAAATGTTATTATGATCGGCTTACTTAGTCTTAGAGACTAAGTTCCATCACGATGCCTGTGGTAGGAATTTTGGATGTGACAAGTTGGTATCAAAGCACTAGGTTCATAGGTTCTACTAGTCACGAACCAGTTTAGTAGAGTCTTGCGGATCGGCACGAAGATGTCTGTACTTATCTTCGAGAGGCTACAGAGCTAGTATGAAAATTTCCACTTCTTTCATTCCTTATCGTGTGACATTTATTCATCTTGAAGCATATATCTTATGTTCTTTTGCATCCACTTGTGTATGAAATTGCACACTTGGTATCAACTATGCGCCAACGGTTCGTGATACTACAAAGGGGTTATAATAGAGCCAGGGTTGCTCAACCATTGTTACAACCTGTTGTCCAAATCAAGGATGCGAAAGTATTTAGAGATCATTCATTTGTGCACATGGGGGTGCAGCAGGTTCTGACATCTGGTTGATAAGTACAATCTTAAGAAGGTTTAATTAGCTGCCTAATCGTCACAATCGTGGAAAGGTCATGAGGTGGATGTAGATCTGAAGATAGTTGGTGGTATTAGAGACTATGTGGTTCGTATGAGATTTCTATTTAGTGAAGGGTACATACTAGCAGTCAAGGCACTTGAGGAAGCAATTTTGATTGTCACGAGGATGACATGCGCCTAATAATTGACTTGATGTGTCTTATGACTGGTGTCGTACAAGCGGTGAAGGTTAGCATTGTGGATCATCTGACTGTATCCTATGGCTTCGCACCAAGTGAGGGGAGTCCACTATCAACGATCAGATTGTGGGGTCATGTGTTATATTAGTTTTGGCCTGAGATGTATATATATATATATATGTGGTATTGAAAGGTTCTCCAAAACATATATATGATTAAGAGTTGAGATTTGTATGGGATGATGTTGGGACTTGCGATATTCCCGCGTCCTTAATAATTCTACATTTCAGTATCAGTGCGGTCATAGAAACAATTTTAGAATACTCGGAGTGCTCCAGTAAGTTCTTTTAATACACCACCGACATAGGGTTCCTATAATGGTTATTCCAGTTATCTGGCACATACTCAATGTGAGCAGCCGAACCTGCATAGGGGTTGTTATCAGTGTGGTGATACTCGGCATATCATGAGAGATTGTCCCAGACTTGGGAGAGGCGACTTTCATCAGAATACTCATGCTACAGGCTTTATTGCAGTTACTACCCCACATGCACAGTCATTTAGGAGTAGAGGACAGGCGGGTAAAGTGCCACCCTCGAGGGGGAGGTCCAACCCATTGATATAATTGATATGGTATGTCTTAGGCCGCTACACCAGATGGTGTCGTTACGGGTATGATTTAATTCATAATAGAGGAGCACTCTTCTTAGTTTGGTTCAATTCCAATTTTTAGGTGAGACCTCCTATCATGCTCCATGTATAATGAGTTAGTGATTTTGTACAACACTCACGTGTTTGTCCATGTTGGGAGATTTGATGGTGTTATCCCGTGTTTACTAGCATTTTGTTTTGTACACTATTGAGGGTTAAGAGTCCAAAAGTGACTTTCTGTTACTCACTACAGTAGGTTTTGATATAAATTCGGGATAGTTTGATTAACATTTATGAAATTTTTGCCCTACCGGTATGAGGGTTCATTATGTGATGTGAAAATTATTTATCGAAATTTATGAGAAGAAAGAAAAGAAATGAAAATTTTCAGTTGGCACAATGTGCAAAATACTTGTGATTCAGAGTTGAGGACGAGATTCTCACAATTTTTATATGATGTGAAATATTTAAACTAGGCTACAAACTGCATTGGAAGTTACATAAGGACGAGGTCCTTGTGGTGAAAATATATGTTTTTAAATTCTCCCTTTATGAAATTTAAATTTGTACTTTAGTATTAATAGGGAGTCATGCTTGGTAGGCTTATTTGATAATTCTTTTATGTGCTTTTGTGCATATTTAGCCATATTCGTGTTGTGAATATTGAGTTTTAGCCTACGTGGTGAGTGCTTAGGTGGCGTTAAATGTGACTCGTTAATTCGGGTAAATAATTATGATGTCTTCATGCCTCGTGTGTTCTGTCAATGTTGTGAAAATTTTGAAACAAGGTTTTCGTTAATATGAGATTAATTGAGGATGCTGGAATTAATTATGAACAATTATTATGACCAGAGATGTGGTTATTGGCATACGCATAATGTCTATGTAGGCACAAAATTGCTACAGCCGGTTGAGACTAACACAGTGTGTTAATATGAAAATCAGGCGTTTTTAAAATTTATTGGAGTGTAAGAAATTGACTTTATAGCTTATAAATGAGGTTAAAAGGAAAAATCTCAACTGAGATGGCGTTGTCGGATCCATGTTACATTTGCGGTGAAGTAGAATCACCCGCGGGCATGTGTGTAATCATACACTCGGTAATATAATGTCCTCAGAAAGTTTCTTGGCACATTCGAGGACGAACGTATGTTTTAAGAGAGGGAGAATGTAACGACATGACTTGTTGTTTTAAGAATATACACCCCGTTTAGAGACTTAAGGTCCAGAACAGCTTCGTAATATGTATTATGACTTGTGTGTACTGTCGAATTTGGTTTTCGAAAGATTCAGAATTTAATTGAAAGAACAACTCTCATTTTTGAAGCTTAAATGAAAAGAGTTGACCGAAGTTTGACTTTTGAGCAAACGACTCCGGAATGGAATTTTAATGATTCCAATAGCTTCGTATGGTGATTTTGGACTTAGGCGTATGCTCGGATTTGGATTTGGAAGTCCGTAGAACAATTCGACGCATTTTGGCAAAAGTTGAAAAACAAAAGATTTTTGGAAAGTTTGACCAGGGAGTTGAATTTTTGATATCGGGATCGAAATACTATTCTGCAAATTTAAACAGCTCTGTTATGTAATTTATGACTTGTGTGCAAAATTTGAGGTCAATCGGAATTGATTTGATAAATTTCGGCATCGAATGTAGAATTTGGAATTTGTTAGTTTTGAATAGGCTTGAATTGGGGTGCGATTCATGTTTTAGTGTTGTTTAATGTAATTTGAGGCATCGACTAAGTTCATGTCATATTATGGGACTTGTTAGTATACTTGGTTGGGGCCCCATGGGCTCGGATGAGTTTTGGAAGAGTTTTTGGAAGAGTTTGGTGTTTTGAACATAAGCATGTAATGATCCAAAGGTTCATTTTTAGTTCTAGAGATCGAAATTCGATTTCGAGACTTCCGGGAGTTTGATAATGAATTATAGGAATGATCTGAAAAGTTTGGTCTAACTTCATCAAGTCGCGATTGGGGTTTTAGTATGAAACATGAGTTAATTGTTTAACTAGCGAAATTGGTATCACATTGAGCAAATGAGCTCCGAATTGAGTTTCGATTGAAGGACTAGGTTTGTATTTTTATTTTTGACTCATAAGAACAAGAATCGTTGAATTCTGAGTTTGTATGATCGAGTTAGAACCTTAGAATGCTTCCTCAAAACTTTCACAAGAATAAGTTCACACAGGTAAGTGTACCACTACATAATATCAACAATAAAAATGCCCCTAGGCCAACACAAATCATCGCAAATCAATCCCTGACACAACCCACGTTGTCTCGCCACGTGTGCAATAGTAAAGTAAATGCCCCCTTGTGTCGCCACACATGCATAATAATGTTCCCACCTTGTCTCGCCATATGCGTAACCCCAATATATATAACCCGCCTTGTCACACCGCATGTGCAAATATCAATAGTAACCATAGAACGGAAGAAACCTGGTGCAACCCTATACCAACAACCGCACAACAGAAACCTCATGCATCACAATAACCACAACCGCACGATAGAAACCATGTGCATCACCACAATAAGTACAACAACAACAACAATGACAATAATACAAGGTACGGTGGATAAATCAACTCAAGAACCTTCGATCACAAGAAAAGGTAAAAGTAGTTCACAGGGAATAACCATAATAAGGAATACTAGACATAGTAAGAATAGCTCAACAAGAAAGAAAATACCATGTAGCAATAGTCCCACAATGTACACTTCAACAACAAGAAACCACTAAGAGTCCAATAATTCCAATTAAGGGCAAGTCCACTAAGGCATAGAATCTCTAAGTTTCTTTTAAGTTTGGACAATTTCGAGAGAGATACATCCAATTCAACTAAAGGTAGGCAGCAAGAAGATCACCATAACTTCAATTAAGGGAGAACATTTATAAAAAGGGATAACTAGGACTTCAAATAGATATAAGCAGTTAGGGGGAAGATAACATGGCAATGGAAGAGATAACAATCTCAATTAAGGCACATATGAATCAAATATCAATAAGAATGGATCATGAAGCAATTAATTCTAACCAAGCAGGTTAAGGTGAAACTAGTAATTAAGGAACGTAATCATACAAGTATAACTACATATTTAATGAATATAAGAACCTAGGAACCCTAAAAGGCCAATTTCAAAACATAAGTCCGAGCACGTACTCGTCACGTTACGTACACGGACTACAATCAACATAGAAGACTCAAAAATCCTAAGGGGTTGTTCCCCCACATAAGGATATGCAAGATACTTACGTCAAAGAAGACAAACTGGTACTCTAAAATGAACTTACCGGGGGTGAAAAGACCTCCGGACAGCTCAAATCTAACCAAAACAACTTGAAAGCACAAATAAAACTTATAAGAAACTACTCCGGATCATAAAGTCTCAATCTTTATAAAAATCTAGAATTCGATCCTAAAAGTCGACCCCCGGGCCCGCAACTCGGAACCTCACAAATTTCACAAAACCCGAACAACCATTCCGATACAAGTTCAACCATACTAAAATTATCAAATTCCGATACCATTTCATCCCTCAAATCATGATTTATTTCATTTTGAAAACTTTCTTCAAAAACCAAACATTTTCCTCAACTCAAAACACAAATTAAATGATAGAAATGAAGATAAAATCATGGAATATATTTAATACTAGGTGAAGAACACTTACCCAATCGATTTTCTTGAAAAACTCAAAAAGAAGCTCCCAAAACCGAAGGCCAAAACTCAAAATATGAATAAAATGACCAAACCCTCGATTTAAAGGATTCTG
This sequence comes from Nicotiana tomentosiformis, assembly GCF_000390325.3. Classification (NCBI taxonomy): domain Eukaryota; kingdom Viridiplantae; phylum Streptophyta; class Magnoliopsida; order Solanales; family Solanaceae; genus Nicotiana; species Nicotiana tomentosiformis. The sequence goes on from NC_090819.1 coordinate 116,093,474, forward strand.
CCAGGACTTCCGCATCTCCAGACAAAAAACCGTACCTGCGGAACCGCATTTGCCAGAAAGAGTTTGCATCTGCGAATTTATAGCCGCAGAAGCGGCACCGCAGAAGCGAGAGGGAAGCCGCAGAAGAGGAATTCATCACGGGTGCGATCGCCGGACCGCAAAAGCGGCCTTCGCACCTGCGCGCCGGCCTCCACAGAAGCGAGCAAGCTCCCAGGCCTTCTTGACCATAGAAGTGGCCAGGCTCACGAAGAAGCGGAGCCGCACCTGTGCTCCAAAGCGTCGCATGTGCGAAACACCAAAAACAGACCTACTCAAAACTATGAAACACATCCAAAACTCGATCGGAACACGCCCGGGGCCCCCGAGACACCGTCAAAGTGTACCAACATGTTCAATAACCTAACACAGACTCGCTCGGGCCCTTGAATTGCATAAAACAATGACGAAACTACGAATCGTACGATGAATCGAACTTATGAACTTCCAATTCTTCCAACCTCTAAAACTCGTTCCGAAACCTATCAAACCAACCCGGAATAATGCCACATTTTGCAGACAAGTCCCAAATTGCATAACGGAGTTGTTCCTACTCTCGGAATCGCATTGCAACCTCGATATCGCCGAAGTACTTCAAATCACTATACGGACCTCCTAAACCAAATCCGGACGCACTCATAAGTCCTAAATTACCATACGAAGCTACTCAAGATCAAATGCCGCCGAGCGAAACTTAACATATCAAAATGACCGGTCGGGTCATTACATTCTCCCCTTCATAAAATAAATGTTCATCCTCGAACGTGCCAAGAATTGCCTCGAAGTCATAAAATCACTAAATGCGCACCTCCAACATACACCTACAGGTGATCTCATGTCACCACAATCCACATAAGCCTAACGAAGCCATCCCAACTGTAATTTAGACTTTCTACCAACACCGATAAGCCTTAGAGTAAAAAATTCTCACCTAAACTTCTTTTCCAAAAGACCCGATTCTAAATCCATACCCGGTATCCATCTCCACCAGTTGCAACAACTCATGCTTACCCCCACAAGGTACAACCACACAACATAACACACCACAAATGGGACTATAATAACACTTCTGATCACAATAGATGCCCGTAAGCAAAACCAACACCGGGAATTAGCCTTATACCCAATAGGAACCCGTTTCAAATCTCCACAACCCTGATGATGATGCAAGAACCACGAAGACCCCATAACTATGCACCTGAATTAACAAGTCACAACCAACACCACCGGGCACACACCCTGCATGTCAAAACTCAAGAAGCATAGAACGAAAATGACTGAATGCGTAAAAAGAAACACATAAGAGAAATATCAAACAAGCCTGACAGACACTACTCTCTATCAGTACCATACTACGAATCAATTTAAATAGGAAAATCAAAGTACATGAAAAACAATAAGGATCTCATCCGGGTATAACTCTCCACCGCAACACACAGCCCGGCTCAACCATTACAATTCACATGAAATCGCGAGGGACTCACCCTCAACTCTAAATCACAGGTCGAATATACATCATACCAATTGAAATCTTCCACTAACTCAATTCTGCCAATATAATCACAATGCTTATTGAACTCTCACCCTGGTAGAGTATCAAATCACATACCATAACCGAGAATACTCAGGAATCACACCAAAACCTACCATAATGAATAATAGGGACTCACGTCTAATCTCATCACTCTCAATGATGAATAGAAACATCAAACGATAGAAATGGTCTACCACTCATAGAATCTCCCAATAGGTTAAACATATAAACAAAGTGCAAATCATGAAACTCACCCGTAAATGAAACAACAAATAAGGGAACTTGTCCCGATAAGCAGAACCGAAACGAAATACGGATGGTGCCCCTCTGTAATAAATCAAAAACATAATTGTATGACATCATCTGGCATAACGACCTCCAACCTACTATATGAAACACGTCAACGAGTTGGGCCTCCCCCTCTTAGGCTCCCCCTACTCGCCCGAATACCCTACTGCGACACATCTGCCTAGAGTCTGGGACAATCTCTCACCATGTGGCTGGTATCTCCACACTCAAAGCAACATCTCTACTGATGTGGCTGTGGAAACTGTGTAGTACGAGTACTCTAAGACCCATGAGCATCTGAATCACTATGCAAAGCTGAAAGTGCAAACTGAATTGGCAGACCCACAAAGCCTCTACCATGTCGTACCCTACATCCAAAATAAGGACCAGTAGATCTCTCCGGCCTATGAGACCTCCTCGCCTCCCTGTCCTCTCTCTCCTGGCCTTGCCTGTTCTCTCTCTCATATCTCCGCCTGTCATCTCTCTCCTGATCCCACATGCCCTCCACACGGCGAGCGATCCCTACCACTTGCTTAAATAAAACATCCAACTCTAACTCCCGAGCCATGCTGAACTGAATATCGTGCATGAGCCCCTCAATGAATCTACGGACAACTAACTGAATCTGACAGCATACTCTGATACTGACATAGTTCCCTAGCACAGCCGCTCAAACTCCGTGCGCCATGCATCTCGAAAGGACTGAGGTACAAACTCCCTCAGGAACATCTCTAAAAATTGAACAAATGTGAGAGAAACTGTCTCGGCCGGACTACCTAACTCGTATGCCCACCGCCACTGATAAGCCGCTCCACTGAGCTGAAATGTAGCAAAAGCAACCCCGCTCGTCTCCACAATACCCATAGTATGAAGAATGCGGTGAAACCCCTCTAGGAAACCCTGGGCATCATCTGTCGCCAATCCACTGAAGGTAGGAGGGTGGTACTTCTTGTACCTCTCAAGTCTAAGTTGTTCTTCCTCAGATGTTGCTGCCCTAACCACAAGCTGAGATGGGACCACAGGTTATGTCCCCATGACACCTGGAACCTGACCAACATGATCTCGCTGCTCTAGAGTGTGGGCGGTGGGAGTATGAGCCCCTGCCCCGGTCTGTGAAGTAGCTGGTGCAACCGGAATCAACCCCACCTGAGCCAATGTACCAAACATACTTCAGGAACTGTGCTAAGGTCTCCTCATGTCCGGGGGTAACAACAAGCGCCTCCAGTACCTGCCCCCTAACTGGAACTACTAGCAGCTCCTCAACTCCTACCCCGGTAGGTGCTCTAGCAGCGATACGTGCTCCTCGTCGGCCTCTACCTATGCCCCTAGCGACATCTGCTCTGGAGTAGCGTCATCAGGAACTGCAGCTCGTGTCCTCACCATCTGCGAGAGAATGGAATGATAAAACTTCAAACTTCCAGATCAATGAACTCGCACGATAGGAATGAAGGAAATAAAAACTATCCTAATAGCTCTGTAGCCTCTCAAAGATAAGTACAGACATCTTTGTACCGATCTGCAAGAATCTACCAAACTCGCTTATGACTCGTAGCACCTATGAACCTAGAGCTCTGATACCAACTTGTCACAACCTAATTCTCCCTCCGTTGGGTATCGGGATGGCACCTAGTCTTAAGGACTAGGTAAGCCTAACCTTTATGGAATAACAACAATAATAAATTAACATCAAATAATTTCTAAAATGAAACTCTCTATATAGTTTACAATTTCCCAAAAACCGGCATTACAAGTCATAAGCTTTACAGAGATTACTACAACTTCTAAATACAACTGTTCAGAAATAAGTAAAGACAGTGTATGAACAAAATAGGATGGTGACTCCAAAGCTAGTTAACATAGTTTAAACTAGCTAGTAAGCATAAGAAAAGGAACAGTCAACACGTAGAATGCTTCCTCACAACTTTCACAAGAATAAGCTCACATAGGTAAGTGTAACTATACACAATATCAACAACAAAAATGCCCCCAGGCCAGCACAAGTCATCGTAAATCAATCCCTGACACAGCCCACCTTGTCTCGCCACGTGTGCAAAATTAAAGTAAATGCCCGCCTTGTCTCGTGACACGTGCATAGTAACGTTCCCACCTTGTCTTGTGATATGCGCAACCCATATAAATATATCCCGCCTTGTCATGCCACATGTGGAAATATCAATAGTAACCACAGCACAGCAGAAACCTGGTGCAACCCTATATCAACAACCGCACGACAGAAACCTCGTGCATCACCACAACAAGCACAACAACAACAATGACAATAATACAATGTACGATAGATAAATCAAATCAAGAACCTTCAATCACAAGAAAAGGTAAAACTAGTTCACAAGGAATAACCACAATAAGGAATACTAGACATAATAAGAATAGCTCAACAAGAAAGAAAATAACATGTAGCAATAGTCCCACAATGTACACTTCAACAACAAGAAACTACTACGAGTCCAATAATTCCAATTAAGGGCAAGTCCACTAAGGCATAGAACCTCTAAGTTCCTTTTAAGTTTGGACAATTTCGAGAGAGATACAGCCAATTCAACTAAAGGTAGGCAGTAAGAATATCAGCATAACCTCAATTAAGGGAGAACATTTATAAAAAGGGATAACTACGACTTCAAATACAGATAAGCAGTTAGGGGGAGGGTAACATGGCAATGAAAGAGATAACAATCTCAATTAAGTCACATATGAATCAAATATCAATAAGAGTGGATCATGAAGCAATTAATTCTAATTAAGCAGGTAAAGGTGAAACTAGCAATTAAGGAATGTAATCATACAAGTACAACTACATATTTAATGAATACAAGAACCTAGGAACCCTAAAATGCCCATTTCCACAACATAAGTCCGAGCACATACTCTTCACCTCACATACACGGACTACAATCAACATAGAAGACTCAAAAATCCTAAGAGGTAGTTCCCCCACACAAGGATAGGCAAGATACTTACGTTAAAGAAGACAAACCGGTATTCTAAAATGAACTTCTCAGGGTGAAAAGACCTCCCGATGGCTCAAATCTAAGAAAAACAACTTCAAAGCACAAATAAAACTTATAAGATACTACTCTAGATCATAAAGTCTCGATCTTTATAAAAATCTAGAAATCGATCCCAAAAGTCGACCCCCGGGCCTGCACCTCAATACTCGACAAATTTCACAAAATCCAAACACCCATTCCGATACAAGTTCAACCATACCAAAATTATCAATTTCCGATACCATTTCGTCTCTCAAATCATGATGTTTTTCATTTTGAAAACTTTCTTCAAAAACCAACATTTTCCTCAACTCAAAACAAAAATTAAATGATAGAAATGAAGATAAAATCATGGAATATATTGAATACTAGGTGAAGAACACTTACCCAATCGATTTGCTTGAAAAACTCAAAAAGAAGCTCCCAAAACCGAAGTCCAAAACTCAAAATATGAATAAAATGGAAAAACGCTCGATTTAAAGGATTTTGCCGGGACTTCCGCATCTGCGGACAAGAAACCGCAACTGCAGAACCGCATTTGCGAGAAAGAGTTTGAGTATGCGAACTCAGCTAACTAGGTCAAGGACCACATTAGCGGATTTACAGCTGCACCAGCAGCACCGCAGAAGCGAGAGGGAAGCCACAGAAGCGGAATTCATCACAGGTGCGATCGCTGGACCGCAAAAGTGGCCTTCGCACCTGCGTGTCGGTCTCCGGACCTGCGTGTCGACCTCCGCAGAAGCGAGCAAGCTCCCAGGCCTTCTTGACCGCAGAAGTGGCCAGGCTCACGAAGAGGCAAAGCCGCACCTGCACTCCAAAGCGTCGCAGGTGCGAAACACCAAAAACAAACTTGCTCAATACTATGAAACACATCCAAAACTAGATAGGAACACGCTCAGGGCCCCCTGGGACCCCGTCCAAGCATACCAACATGTTCAATAACCTAACACGGACTCCCTCGGGGCCTCGAATCACATCAAACAATGACTAAACTACAAATCGCACCATGAATCAAACTTATGAACTTCTAATTCATCCAATTTCTAAAACCAGTGCCGAAACCTATCAAACCAACCCGGAATAACGTCAAATTTTGCAGACATGTCCCAAATAGAAAAACAGAGCTGTTGCAACTCTCGAAATTGCATTCTAACCCCGATATCACCAAAGTTAACTATTGGTCAACCACTCCATTTTCCAGACTTCAACATTCGTCGAAATGCTTCAAATAACTATACGGACCTCCAAAACCAAATTCGGGCACACTCCAAAGTCCAAAATCACCATACGAATCTTCTCAAGATCAAATGCCACCGAGCGGAACTTAAATTCTCAAAACGGCCGACCGGGTCATTACAGAGCACTTGATGTGCAATTTGTGATATGTTGAAAGATTTGAGCACTTGATGTGCAATTTGTGATATATTGTAATATTTGAGTACTTGATGTGCAATTTATGATATGTGCTGATATGTGAGCACTTGAGGAGCAAGTTGTATTATACTATGATATTTAGGTACTTTAGGTGCGATTTGTGAAATATAGTGATATTGATACTCATGTGGTGATATAAGGCCAGGGTGTTGAAACGCATGTGGTGAGATAAGAGTGGCTTGAAATGCGTATCTAGTAGGGGAACTACTAGAAGTCATGCGGTGTGATAAGGGTGGCTAAAACACGAGATGTTATTTCCAGAAAAATTATTTCTTTAAAATTAAATGTGAAGGCTCTCGCGGTGATATAAGGAAATGAGATATTGTGAATTTATTTATTATTTGGGACTACGAGGTGGTATGTCGGGATATTTCTTTAATTATGCTCTAGTCTTTGGTGATTTTATTTCATTTAATATGTAAATTCTTGTCTTCTTCCGTGATGTACTAGTTGACTTTATTATTATGTGTTTTGTGCTCCTTGTTGTAGTGTGTTGGCTTGGCTTTTTAGTCCGAGACCCTGAGATTTATATTTTTGGATTTTACTGATTTTTGATGATTGAGTTGTTTTAAATAAAAGAAATTACTATTATGTTTTAAATTAATAAGTTTTAAATTAGTAGTTTATCTGATGCTTTAACTTAAGTGTAATGTCATTTTCTACACACAAACTATTTCTAAAATAAATTGACCGTGCATATTTTTATATATTGATATTTTTGACACGTGTGTTGTCCACCGTGCAGTTGTGATAGAAATATGGGCACGAGGTGCCGTGGAAATATGAAAGTGGGTTGAGACTCGTGTTACAAAAAATATAAAAGTGGGCTGAGACCCGTATCGTATGATTATGTAATGAGGTGTCACGTGGTGACCTATTTGAAAGAATTATATTCAAAATATTATTTCAAAGAATTATATTCGAAAGATATTTATTTGAAAGAATTATTTTTGAAAGATATTTATTTGAAGGAAGTATATTCGAAATATATTTATTGGAAATGATTATATTCAAAAGATTTTTATTTATAAAAACTTATAGGTGAAAGATTTATATTTGAAGGACTTGATTAATTAGTTGTACCTGCATTCATTATTTGTTGAGCAATATTTATGGTGTCCTTGTTGTCCTGCTATTTATATCATTGATTGATTCTTGTTGCCATCATTGTTGTTTGTTTCTATTATTATTATATACTGCTACACTGCACTGGTTAACTAATTAGTGAGTGTCTTGACGTACCTCGTCACTACTCTACCGAGGTAAGTCTTGATACTTACTGGGTACCGACTGTGGTGTACTCATATTACACTTCTGCACATTTTTGTGCAGAGCCAGGTATTGGAGATATCAGACTCGGACAGAGTTAAAATGTGATCACAAGGATTCAAGGTAGAGCTGCTTGGTCATCGCAGTCCCTTGTAGTCTTTCCATTTTATCGTACTGTCAATTATTATTCGAACAGTTTTGTATATTCGATTTCTTTGACATCATTTCATGTATTTAGTTAGAGTTCGTGACTTTGTATTACCAATCTTGGGAGGTTGTATCCTTATTTCCATTGTCGGTTTTGATTATAAAATAAATGGCTTGAATTGTTATTATGATCGGCTTACTTAGTCTTAGAGACTAAGTTCCATCACGACGCCTATGGTAGGATTTTGGGTCGTGAAATTTATTTCATTAATTGATTCTTGTTTCCATTATTGCCAATTGTTTTCCATTTCATTATATATCGCAATATTGCACAGGTTTTGAGATTAGTGAGCATCTTGTCTGTACCTCGTCACTACTCCACAGAAGTTAGTCTAGATACTTACTGAGTACCGACCATGGTGTACTCATACTACTATTCTGCACATTTGTGTGCAGAGCTAGGTACTGGAGCTTTCAGACTCGGGCAAAGTTAGTGTATTGATCGCAAGGATTCAAGGTAGAGCCGCTTGGTCATCGCAGTCCCTTGAAGCCATTCCATTTTATGGTACTGTTAATTCTCATTCAAACAATGTTGTATATTCGTTCCTTGAGATCATTTCATGTATTCATTTAGAGTTCATAACTCAATATTACCAGTCTTGGGAGGTAGTCAAATATTTTCGCTATTGGTTTCGACACTTGTATTAGATTCTATTTGTTTTTTTTAAAATGGCTTGAATTGTTATTATAGTCGGCTTACTTAGTCTTTGAGACTAAGTGCCATTACGACTCATGTGGTGGGATTTCGGGTCGTGACAAGTTGGTATCAGAGCTCTAGGTTCATACGTTCTATGAGTCACGAACGAGTCTAGTAGAGTCTTATGGATTGGTACGGAGATGTCTGTACTTATCTTCGAGAGGCAACAGAACTAGTGGGAAAATTTTCACTTCTTTCGTTCCTTATCGTACAACATTTATTTAGCTTAAAACATATATCTTATGTTACTTTGCATCCACTCTTGTATGAAATTGCGCACTTGGTATCAATTATGCGCCAATGGTTCGTGATACGAAAGAGGTGATGCAAGGGTGCAGGGATGCTCAACCACGGTCTCAATGTGTCTTCCAGATCAAGGATGGGGAAATATTGAGAGATCATTCAGTTGTGCACATAGGGGTGCAGCAGGTTCTGACATCAGGTTGATAAGTACGAGCTTAAGAATATTTATTTGGTTACGTAATCATCGCAATTGTGGTAGGGTCAAGAGATGGATGTAGATTTGAAGATAGTTGGTGGTATTAGAAACTATGTGGTTCATATGGGATTTCCATTAAGTGAAGGGTACATACTAGCAGTCAAGGCACTGGAGGAAGCAATTTTCACTGTCACGAGGATGACATGCGCCTAATAAATATCTTGATCTATCTTATGACTGGTGTCATAAAAGTTAGTATTGTGGATCATCGGACTGTGTCCTATGGATTCATGTCAAGTGAGGGGGGTCCACTATCAATGATAAGATTGCGAGGTCATGTGTTATAACAGTTTTGGCCTGAGATGTATATATGTGGTATTGAAAGGTTCACAAAAACTTGTATATGATTAAGAGCTGATATTTGTATGGGATGATGCTTGGACTTGCGGTATTCTCGAGTCCTTAATAATTCTACATTTCAGTATCAAAGGGGTCATGGAAACAATTTATGAATACTCCGAGTGCTCCAGTAAGTTCTTTTAATGCAACACCGACACAGTGTTCCTATAATGGTTATTCCAGTTATCCGGTACAGACTTAGTATGAGTAACCGAACTTGCAAAGGGGTTGTTATTAGTGTGGTAATAATAGGCACATCATGAGAGATTGTCCTAGATTTGGGAGAGGAGGATTTCATCAGAATACTCAAGCTACAAGCTCTATTCCAGTTACTACCCCACATGTATAGTCAACTAAGGGTGGAGGATAGGCGGGTAAAGGGGCGCCCTAGAGGGTGAGGCCTGACCCGTTGATATAATTGATTTGGTATGGTTGAGGCAGCTACACCAGATGGTGTCGTTACAGGTATGATTTAATTCATAATAGAGGAGAATTATTCTTATTTTGATTCAATTCCAATTATCGAGGTGAGACCTCCTATCATGCTCCATGTATGGTGAGTTAGTAATTTTTTACGCCACTCACGTACTTATCCCTGTTGGGAGATTTGATGGTGTTAGCCTGTGTATAGTATTTTGTTTTGTACACTATTGAGGGCTAAGAGTCCAAATGTGACTTTCTGTTACTCACTATAGTGGGTTTTGATATAAATTCGGGATAGTTTGATTAAAATTTGTGAATTATATGCCCTACCGGTGTGGGGGTTTATTTTGTGTTGTGAAATTATTTCGCAAAATTTATTAAAAAGAAGAAATAAAGGCAATGGGAAATTTTAATTGGCACAATGTGCAAAATACTTGTGATGACAGAGTTGAAGACAAGATCCTCACAATTTTTATATGATGTGAAATATTTAAATCAGGCTACAAGCTGCGGTGGAAGTTATATAAGGACGAGGTCCTTGTGGTGAAACTTTATGTGTTTAAATTCTCCCTTTGTGAAATTTAAATTTGTACTATAGTATTAATAGGGAGTCATGCATGTTAGACTTATTTGATAATTCTTTTATGTGTTATTGTGCATATTTAGCCATATTCGTGCTGTGAATATTGAGTTTTAGCCTACGATATGAGTGCCCAGGTGGCATTAAATGTGACTCATTAATTTGGGTAAATAATTACGAGGTCTTCATGCGTCGCGTGTAGCTGTCAGTGTTGTGAAAATTTAAAACAAGATTTTGGTTAATATGAGACTAATTGAGGATGCTGGAATTAATTATGAACAACTATTATGATCAGAGATGTGTTTATGGGCATACGTATAATGTGTGTAGGAACAAAAATTGCTACAACCGGTTGAGACTAACACAATGTGTTAATATGAAAATCATGCATTTTTGAAATATATTGGAGTGGAAGAAATTGGCTTTAAAGTTTATAAATGAGGATAAAAGGAATAATATCAACTGAGATGGTGCCGTCGGACCCATGTTAAATTTACGATGACGTATAATCACCCTTGAGTATGTGTGAAATAATGCACTCAATAATTTAATATCCTCAAATTAATCTTGGCACGTTCGAGGACGAACATATGTTTTAGGATGGGGAGAAAGTAACGACCCGGCTAGTCGTTTTAAGAATTTATGCCCTGTTCAGTGACTTAAGGTCCCGAACAACTTCATAATATGTATTATGATTTACGTGTACGGTCGAGTTTGGTTTTCGGAAGATTCGGAATTTAATTGAAAGAACAACTCTCATTTTTTAAGCTTAAATGAAAAGAGTTGACCAAAATTTGACTTTCAAGCAAACGACTCCAGAATGAAATTTTGATGATTCCAATAGCTTCATATGGTGATTTCGGACTTGGGCATATGTCCGGATTTGAATTTGGAAGTCTGTAAGACAATTCGGCGCATTTTGGCGAATGTTGGAAAATAGAAGATTTTTGGAAAGTTTGACCGGGAGTGGACTTTATTGATATCGGGGTCGGAATTCGATTCTGAAAATTGAACCAAATCCATTAAGTCATTTATGACTTGCGTGCAAAATTTGAAGACATTCCGGATTTATTTGATACGTTTCGGCACAAGATATAGAATTTAAAAAATTTCATAAACTCATAAGTTCGATTCGAGGTGTGATTCATTGTTCGGTGTTGTTTGATGTGATTTCAGGCCTCGACTAAGTCCTTATTATGTTATGGGACTTGTTTGGTATATTCGAATGGGGTCCCGAGTGGCTCGAGCGAGTTTCGGACTGGTTTCAGACCATTTCTAGGCCATTTTTAACTGCTGGTTTTTTTTTGCTACAGTAGTGAAATTTTAGAATGCACATGGCTTAATTTGGGAGCTTATATCTCCCAACCTATAAGGAATTGGGAGATGAGCAAAACATGAAAGTTGTAGCCCTTGGTGTCTAATTTTCAGAAAGTTAAACCATTCATAAATTGGATATTTGTACAGAAAGTTATAATAGATTTACTAAAGGATAGTAATGTTGTTTTCCCGGGCTGAGGCAAATCGCAAATGTCAAATGCGACTTGCCTGGACAAATTCTTAAAACGAGTGTTTCAGTCATTTTAACATATCTGGAGCTATGGAGCTCGGACTGAAGCGATGTTTTAGGAGATTTTTACCATATGGATTGGGATAAGTGTTCTATATTTAAAAGCTATTATACTTCATGATTCCATGGTTATTTTCATCAATTATTAGTGAATCAAATGGAAGAAATTGAAGAAATTTGTAAAACTTTTCAAAAACAAAAATTTAAGATTTGGAGGTCGATTTGTTATCGGAATTTGATAAAATTGGTATGGTTGAACTTGTATAGGAATAGGCACTCGGATTTTGTGAAAATTATGTCGGGTTCCGAGAGGCGGGCCCTGCGTTAACTTTTGGTTGACTTTCTAATGTGAAATTTTAAGCTGACGTTTTATTATCTGGAATTGTTTCCAATGAATTTCAATGAAGTTATACAATTAATTTGGATAGATTTGAGCTGTCCGGAGGTCAATTCAAGCGAGAAGGCTATTTTGGAATATCGGCCTAACTCCGTAAAGGTAAGTATCTTGCCTAACCTTGAGTGGGGCAATTACCCCTTAGGTATAGAGTATTATGTGTCATTTGTGAAATGTGAAAAGCCATGTACACGAGATGACGAGCACGTACTCGGGCTTATATGTGCAAAAATTATTGGTTTAAAGTCTTAAGCATTTTTGCGTATTAAATTGAATAATTGTGGACATTTATTTAATCCTCTATTTGTCATGTCTCAAATCCTTATTTTTTCGAATTTGTTTTTATATGATAAATTGGTGTGATTGCTACTTGAATTTTTATGTGAATTCTCTGTGTTTGTTGATTCGATATTCCCTGGAAATAAATATATTATGGATTTTATTATCTGCAAATAATTAAGTAAATAAGTTTTAAAAGAGGCATTATATATTTATCGAAAATTTGGATTTAAAAAGGCATTTCCCTATGCTGAGTTACTTTTCCATCCTTGTGGTTGTTTTTGAGGTTTTATATACGTTGTATGGAACCTTGGGCTAATTGCTGTGGAATTAATTGATTTTGTCGTGCGCTTGATGTGTAATTTGTGACATGATGTAATATTTGAGTACTTGATGTGCAATTTGTGATGTGTTATGATATTTGAGCACTTGAGGTGCAAGTTGTATTATGATGTTATATTTAATTTTGAGAGTACGAGGCAGTACCTCGGGAGCTCCCCCTATCTTGCATATTTACTTTTTGGGACTATGAGGCAGTACCTTGGGAGCTCCCCCTGTCTTGCATATTTACTTTTGGGACTACGAGGCAGTACCTTGGGAGCTCCCTCTCTCTTTCATATTCACTTTTGGGACTGCGAGATGGTACCTCGGGAGCTTCCCCTGTCTTGTATATTTACTTTTGTGACTACGAGGCGGTACCTCGGGAACTCCCCTGTCGTGCATTTACTTTTGGAACTACGAGGCGGTACCTCGGGAGCGCCCCTGTTGTTTACTCATGTTGTATTGTGTTGGCTTTTCGTACGACACTCTGAGGATTTGTATTTCTGGTTTGTACTTGTTTTCAATGAATGGGTTGTTTTAAATAAAAGAAATTACTATTATATTTTAATTTAATAAATTTTACATCCAAATTAGTAGCATATGAGATGCTTTATTTTAATTGAAATGTCATTTTCTTCACTCAAACTATTTCAAAAATAAATTCATTTCTTTGTTGATTTCTTACTTGATTTAAATATTGTAACCTTACTTTATTGAAAATAAATTGATCGTGCGGATTTTATATATTGATATTTTTGGCACGTGAGTTATCCTTGCGCTTATGATAGAAATATTGACACGAGGTGTCGTGGAAATACGAAAGTGGGCTGAGACCCGTATTATTTATAATTATAACTTGAGGTGTCACAAGGTGACTTTTACTTGAAAGAATTATATACAAAAATATTTATTCGAAAGAATTATATTTGAAAGATATTTATTTGAAGGGAGTATATTCTAAATATATACTTATTTTAAAGGATTATATTCTAAAGATTTATACTTGAAGTATTTACATTTGAAATACGTATATTGAGAGACTTGATTAATTGGTTGTATGTGTGTTCTTTATTGTTTTGAGCAATATTTATGGTGTCTTTGTTGCCTTGTTGTTTATGTCATTAATTGATTCTTGTTTCCATTATTTCCAATTGTTTTCCATTATCATTATATATCGCTATACTGCACAGGTTATGTGATTAGTGAGTGTCTTGATTGTACCTCGTCACTACTCCACCGAGGTTAGTCTTGATACTTACTGAGTACCGACCGTGGTGTACTCGTACTACACTTCTGCACATTTTTGTGCAGAGCTAGGTACTGGAGTGTCACGACCCAAAACCTAACCCATCGTGATGGAGCCTATCGTAGTACTAGGAAGTCGACATTTTCAAAACACTTTTAACTGTCACGACCCATAATTACCACCGTCGGGACTGTGATGATGCCTAACATATTACTTGCTAGGCAAGCCAACGTTAGAGAATCAATAAGACAATTCCTTTACATTCTAGTAATTAACAACAAATAAGCTACAACGAGTTAAAAAGAGTGCGGAAATATATAACAGCCTCGATATATATACTACTACCCAGAATCTGGAGTCACAATTCACGAACTTCTAAGATTTTACTACAAGTAAATGTCTGAAAGAAGTACAACTATTTTTTGAAATGAAAGAAACAGTAGAGTATGATGTATAGAAGGGGACGCCAGGGTCTGCGGACGCTGGCAGATCAACCTTGGGTCTCCTATCAGATGAATCCTGCAGCCAACCTCACGATTAGATCGAACCGGCACCAAAATCTATACAGGAAGTAGAGAGTGCAATATCAATACAACCGACCCCATGTACTGGTAAATGCCGAGCCTAACCTCGATAAAGTAGTGACGAGGCTACGACGGGTCACTCACACAACAGCCTGTACACAGTATATATGATAAAAACATAAAAGGAAAACAGAATAGGATAAAGCAGTAATTTACAAGAAATAATTACAACACTTAGAAGCAAGTCAACAGTGTTCAAATATTACCAATCCTTAAGTGCAATGAAGAATACCGTAAAGCTAACACAGTTTAGGGAAAACATAAACACAAAGGTTGTTGCGGCGTGCAACCCGATCCCACCGTACATCTCATATTCCTCCCTTATTTTCTCATAATAGCATAAATAACAGAATATAAATAAAAGTGTTGCGGCATGCAATCTGATCCCACAATATCACAAATACACAATCATAGTTCACCCTTATTCTACCAAACACTCCACCCTTATTACACATGTTGCGGCGTGCAACCCGTTCCCACCGTACAGTATCAATTCACCCTTATTCCTCCTCAATATATCACCCTTGTTCCACCTATTGTAGCGTGCAACCCGATCCCACCATATAATATATTAATTACTCAGTATGTACAAAAATTTCACAATTCAAATCACAGAACCCTTCACAATACTTAAACTTCAAACCTAAATAAATAGGAAGCTTGTACACCATGATAGTTCACATAAGTAATACTACACAGTGAGACCAATTCAGAATATACCACAAAGAGATACCGATAAACCAGCGTAAGCAATTAATAGGAGAGAATAAAGTTATGGAATAACTAATAACATTAACAGATAGAAACGATGTCAAACAAGTAGCAATTAGGCATGGGAATACAAGTAGAGCATGTAACAGTTAGGACAGGGAAAGAGAAAATATGAGAAGAACGGGAAAGAAACAGGCAAAACAGATAAATTGGCGGCGCAAAAGTACTCGTCACCTCACATATACGCCGTTCACATGAATTTCATATAGAAAATAGTTCGAGGGTTCCTAATTCACGCAAATCAAGGTTAGATACAATACTTACCTTGTTCCAAAGATCACTCAGTGCTCAACCACAACCTTGCCTCTCAAAAATGCCTCCGGATCAATAGAATCTAGCAAATTACTTATCAAACGATTTGAATTAAGCCTTAGGAGCTACCCACGATTGCAAGAATTCAATTTAGGCCATTTTTTAAAAAGTCAACACCCGGGCCCACTTGGTCCAAACCCGAAATTCGAACCAAAAACCGAGCCAGTTATGTAATTTGTTTTGGAATCTGACCTCAATTTGAGGTCTAAATCCCCCATTTACCAAATCCCTAGTTTCTACCCAAACCCCCCAATTCCACCATGAAAAACCTTAGATTTTAGGTTGAAATCTTAGGAAAAGTAGGGAAAGATTGAAAGAAAATAGGTTAGTATCACTTACCAACGATTTGGAGAAGAAGAAGTCTTGGAAATATCGCCTCTAAGGTTTTAGGTTTTAAAAATTTGAGAAATGAACCAAAACTCCCATCCAAAGTCATTTTGATTAGTTGCAGGTGTCGTATTTGCGACCTGGGGTTCGCAAATGCGATCCCCGCAAATGCGAAGATCCTATTGTAAATGAGAAGAAAATCTCGCAAATGCGAGCTTGACCTTTTCCACAATAGCGACCATGTAATCGCAAATGTGATCACTGCCTTCCCCCGTCCCACTTTGCAAATGCGAAGGAATGTTCACAAATACGTAAACCATCAGGCCTAGCTATTCTTCGCAAATGCGAGAAATAGCTCGCAAAGGCGATACCTGATCTCGCATTTGCGAGATGAGAGGCATACACCGGCAATTGGAACACCATCAATGTTCTAAGTCCTATTTTCACTCTGTTGCCTATCAGAAACTCACCCGAGCCCTCGGGGATCCAAAAGAATTGAACCCCAAATCAAATGAAATTTTCAAGAAAACTTTGAATTTCCTATTTTCACAACTGGACGTCCGAATTACGTCAAACCAACTCCGTTTTCATCAAATATCACAGACAAGTCATAAATAAGGTATTGGACCTATACCGGGTTCCAGAACCAAAATACAGACCCGTTATAAAAAAAAGTCAAACTTTGGTCAAACATTTCAAATTCATTAAGCCTTTAACTTTCAAATTTTGACAAAGTCCGATATCTCGGGCTAAGGACTTCCGAATTCAATTCCGGACATACGCCTAAGTACCAAATTACGGTACGGACCCACCGGGACCGTCAAAACACAAATTCGAGTACTTTTACAAATAATGTTGACCAAAGTCAACTCAAATCATATTTTAGACAAAAATCCTTAATTTTCACTGCTTTTATCGTAAAAGCTTTCCGAAAAAATGCCCGGACTGCGCATGCAAGTTGAGGAAGGCTAAAACATGATTTTTAAGGCTTCGAATCACAGAATTAGGTTTCAAAACACGAGATGACATATCGGGTCATCACATTCTTCACCTCTAAAACAACTGTTCATTCTCAAACGGACATAGAAAAGTACCTGAACTGGTGAATAGGCGGGGATATCTACTCCGCATGTCCGACTCGGATTCCCAAGTAGCTGCCTCGATGGTCTGACCTCTCCACTGCACACGGACTGAAGGATAACTCTTCGACCTCAACTGACGAACCTTGCAGGTTAGAATAGCCATCGCTCCTCCTCGTAAGTCAAATCTTTGTCCAATTGGACAGAGCTAAAATCTAAAACATGGGACAGATCGCCGTGGTACTTCCAGAGCATGGACACATGGAACACCGAATGAACTACTGATAACCCCGATGGCAACGCAAGCCTATAAGCCACCTCTCCCACTCTCTCGAGAATCTCAAAAGGTCCGATATACCTAGGGCTCAGCTTGCCCTTCTTTATGAACCTCATGACACCCTTCATGGGTGATACCCATAGCAACACCCTCTCCCCGACCATGAATGCAATATCACGAACTCTACAGTTGGCATAACTCTTCTGCCTAGACTGAGTTGTGTGAAGTCGATCCTAAATAATCTTGACCTTATCCAAGGCATCCTGTACTAGATATGAACCCAACAACCGAGCCTCCCCCGACTCGAACCACCCAACTGGCGACCGACACCGCCAACCGTATAATTCCTTATAGGGAGCCATCTGAATGCTTGACTGGTAGGTGTTGTTGTAGGGAAACTATGCAAGGGTCAAGAACGGATCCCACGATCCTCCGAAGTCTATAACACATGCGCGAAGCATATCCTCCAAGATCTAAATAGTGCGCTCGGACTGTCCGTCTATCTAAAGATGAAATGTTGTGCTCAACTCAACCCACGTGCCTAACTCATGTTGTACTACCCTCTAGAAGTGCGAGGTGAACTGCGTACCTCGATCAAAAATGATAAACACAGGCACACTGTGAAGACGGACAATCTCGCGGATGTAAATCTCTGCCAACCGCTCCGAAGAATAGGTAACTGCCACAGGAATGAAATGTGCTGACTTAGCCTGCCTGACCACAATGACCCAAATGACATCGTACTTTCTCTACGTCTGTGAGAGTCCAACAACAAAATTCATAGTGATACACTCCCATTTCCACTCAGGAATCTCTATTTAATGAAACAAACCACCGGGTCTCTGATGCTCATACTTCACTTGCTGACAATTCAGGCACTGAGCTACATAAGCAATTATATCCTTCTTCATCCTCCTCCACCAATAGTGCTGCCGCAAGTCCTGGTACATCTTGGCGATGCCCGAATGGATAGAATACCGGGAACTGTGGGCCTGAATCAACTCACGAAGCCCATCCACATTAGGCACACAAACACGACCATGCATCCTCAAGACTCCGTCATCTCCAACAGTAACCTGCTTAGCACCAGCGTGCCGCACTGTGTCCCTAAGGACCAATAAATGAGGGTCATCATACTGCGGATCTCTAATACGCTCAAACAAAGAAGACTGAGCGACTGTACAAGCTAGAACACGACTGGACTCTGAAATATCCAACCTCACAAACTAGTTGGCCAATGTCTAAAAATCTGATGCAAGCGGCCTCTCGCCGACTGGAATGAACACAAAGCTGCCCATACTCGCTGTCTTTCTACTCAATGCGTCGGCCACCACATTGGCCTTTCCGGGGTAATACAAGATGGTGATGTCATAGTCTTTCAATAGCTCCAACTACCTCCCCTACCTCAAATTGAGATCCTTTTGCTTGAACAAATACTGAAGGCTCCGATGATCCGTGAAGACCTCACATGACATGCCGTAAAGATAGTGCCTCCAAATCTCCAATGCATGAACAATGGCTACCAACTCTAAGTCATGGACAGGGTAATTCTTCTCATGAACCTTCAACTACCACGATGCATATGCAATCACCCTGCCCTCCTGCATCATTACCGCACTGAGCCCAACATGGGACGCATCACAATATATCGTGTAAGATCCTGAACCTGTGGACAACACCAACACCGGCGATGTAGTTAAAGATGTCTTGATCTTCTGAAAGATCTCCTTACACTCGTCTGACCATCTGAAGTGGACACCCTTCTGGGTCAACGAGGCTGCTATACAGGAAAACCCCTCCATAAATCGACGGTAATAGCCAACCAAACACAAGAAACTTCTAATCTCCATGGCTGAAGTGGGTCTAGGCAAGTTCTGGACTACCTCAATCTTCTTAGGATCTACCTGAATTCCCTCTGCTGATACGATATGGCCCAAGAGAGCGACTGAATCCAACCAAAACTCGCACTTCAAAAATTTAGCATATAACTGGCTGTCTCTTAGAGCATGAAGCACAATCATAAGATGTTGCTCATGCTCCTCTTGACTGCAGGAGTAGATCAAGATATCATCAATAAACACAATCACAAAGGAGTCCAAATAAGGCTTGAGCACTTGGCTCAACAAATCTATGAATGCTGCTGGGGCATTTGTGTAACACCTCGTAAATTTGACTTAGGTATGAATATGTTAAATGAGTAGTAATGTTACATTTTGGACATGTGAAGTTCTATTGGTATGACTATGGGTGGAAATAGTTAGTTTAGAATCAAGAGGAAGAGGGAGGTGTATAAGATTCGATAAAATCTACTATGTTTACAAAAGGTCTATCTTGCAGTGGGATTTAGTGAAAATGTGTAAACCATTTGGGAAAACGCAAAACACGAAAAGTTGTAAGCCTTTGAAATATCTTTCCAACTATATATTATGGAGCCTGAACGGATCTCTGCAAAAAAAAACGTTATGTGCATTTTACAGAGCCATGCGTAATATGCGCGCCCAAACGTGCGTCCAGAGGGTCATGTGCGCGGCTGAGGCAGTGCTACTGCTATTTTACGTGGTCAGGTGTGTGGTCATGCCTTCAGGTGCAGGGGGGCACACCTGGGGGGTCATTTTAAGGCCCTACTTCGTCCCCTACATAGCTAATATGGAATCACTTTGACTTGTATTGCTATAGATTAAAGTTGAAAGGGTTGACAAATATTGTATTACGCTCGAGAGCAGGAAGTTAAGGTATGTGAGGCTAACTCTTTACGTTTGGGAATGTCTATGATTCTCCCTGTGTCTTTTTCATAATCACTATTACTAGTTTACTCAGAAAGTAATTATGCCTTAGTCGTAGAACTTCTATTCTTTAGATGGCATAATTTCATAATCATTTAATATTCAATGAGTTTCAGTTATAATAAGTCAACTTATTATGATTACACATCTCAGTCTAGACCTATTCAGTATTCCAATATCATGTAACCAAGTATGGTTTAGTATTTCAGTATCATGTATTACAGTATGATTTTCAGTTCCTAATTCTAAATTCCTGAATGTTGAACACTTGTATTTGAGCCTGAGGCCACAGTTTATGGTTTATGCATTTTTGGGTCTAAGACCGCAGTTATGTATACGTATACTTGGGCCCGAGGCTACAGTTTGTGCACATATATATATTGGGCCTGAGGTAGCAGTCTATTTATTCAGATATTAGTAGAAACTCATAATGCCCATACAGATTCTGAAAAGATGTCTTAGGGACATCAGATGCCCTAATCCTCAACTGATGGTAGCCAGATCTAAAATCAATCTTCGAAAACACCTTGGCATCCTGAAGCTGATCAAATAAATCATCAATCCTAAACAATGTGTACTTATTCTTGATGGTGACTTTGTTCAACTACCGATAATATATACACATCCTCATCGATCCATCTTTCTTTTTAAAAAACAACACTGGTGCACCCCAGGGCGAGACACTAGGTCTAGTGAAGCACTTATCAAGCAAATCCTCCAACTGTTCCTTCAATTCCTTCAACTCTAGCGGGCCCATATAGTATAGAGGAATGGAAATGGGCTGAGTGCCTAGAGCCAAATCAATACAGAAATCAATATCCCTGTCGGGTGGCATCCCCGATAGGTCTATGGGAAACGCCTCTAGAAACTCGCAGACAACTAGAATTGAATCCATGGAAGGAACCCCCGTGCTAGAATCGCGAACATATGCCAAATAAGCTTGACACCCCTTCTTGACCATACGTCGAGCCTTCATATAAAAGTTAACACTACTGGTAGAGTGGCCAGGAGTCCCCTTCCACTTTAATCGAGGAAACCCCGGCAAGTCTAAGGTCACCATCTTGGCGTGACAGTCCAATATAGCGTGATAAGGTGAAAGCCAATCCATACCCAAAATGACACCAAATTGACCATATCGAGAAGTAAAAGATCTACACGAGTCTCAAGAATCCCAATGGTAATCACACATAAATGATAAACACAATCTACAACAATAGTATCCCCCACAGGTGTGGACACATACACAGAAGCACTCAAAGTATCATGAGGCACAACCAAATATGAAGCAAAATAGGATGACACATAGGAGTAAGTAGATCCCGGATCAAATAGAACTGAAGCATCTCTACTGCAAATTGAAACAGTACCTGTAATAACAGAATCGGATGACTCAGCCTCAGGCCTGGCTTGAAAAGCATAGCATCGGGGCTGGGCCCCACCACTCTAAACCACATCCCTGGGACGACCTCTAGCTGGCTGGCCTCCACCTCTAACGGCCTGACTTTCACTTCTAACAATCTGGCCCCTGCCTCTGGTTGCCTGACCCCTGCCTCTGGTTGGCTGAGCATGAGAACCCTGATGTTGTGGCGGGGCACCCAATAATCTCGGACAAGTCCTCCTGATATGCCCATAACCACCACACTCGAAACATCCATCTTGGTACTATGGCTGTAGAAACTGAGACTGACCCCAATGAGTCGGATGACCACGATAAAAACTCTGAACATGAGGTGTACTGATAGGAGCTGGTGGTGCACTGTAGGCTGGTTGTCCAGAAGGAGGCACATAAGGACCACGACTCGCTGAAGCACTGTGGGATGCCTGAAGCGCTGAATAGAATGGCCTGGGAGGATGGCCTCTACCAAAAGTACCCCTGCGTCCAGATGAGGCACCGATGAACCCACTGGAATGACGAGGTCTCTTGTCATACCCCTGACCTCCCTGTGCAAGAACCATCTCGACTCGCCTAGCGATATTGGCGCCTAAAATGAAATTTCACTCCCAATCTCCTTGGCCATCTGCAATATGATAGGCTAAGAAAGGCCGTCAATAAACCTCCTCACCCTCTCTCTCTCAGTAGGAAGCAGAAGAAGAGCATGAAGGGAAAATCCACAAAACGGGTTTCATACTGAGTAATAGTGATACTGCGTTACTGAAGATGCTCGAACTGACGGCAATGCTCCTCTCTCAATGTAATAGCCACAAACATCTCTAGGATGAGCTGAGAGAACTTGTCCTAAGTAAGGTCAGGTGACCCAGCTGGTCTAGTGAACAAATAATCTCTCCACCATTTCATAGCACCTCATGACAGCTGTCAAGATACTCCTAGGGATCCTCTGAATTAGCACCACTGAAGTGAACTAGGAAGAGCTTGGTAAACCTGTCCAATCTCCACAAAGCCTCAGAAGACATAGATGTCCATCACCGCTCTGTGCCGCAATAACCGGTTGAACTACTCCGACTGGATGAGCTGTTGGAGTCTGATACTAGGGAGTAATCTACTCCGGAATGTGAGTAGTAGGAGTCTAGGCTCCTCCTACAGCCTGAGAGACGGCTAGTGCCATGGGAAATGCACCAGTCTAGGCCACACTCTCCATAAGGCCCACCAAACGGACCAAAGCATCCTGAAGCACTGGGGTGGCAATGAACCCCTCCGGAACCTGAGCTGGCCCAGCAGGAACAGTCTGGGCTGGAACCTCCTCGTCAAACTCTACCTGAGGCTCCACTGCTGGGGCTGCAGCTCGGGCTTTGGAGTGAGCCCTGCACCTACCTAGGCCTCTGGCACGGCCTCGACCTCTGCCCCTCGTAGGAGCTGCCACTGGAGTCTCTGGCTGCTGCTCAGCTGAAGATGCAGTACATGTTCACGCTCTCTTAGACGTCTCTATACCGATCCTCCAGACTCTACTAAGCTCGCTCATGAATAGTGAGACCTAGGCAATCTAGCGCTCTGATACCAACTTGTCATGATCCGGAATTCCCACCGTCCGGACCGTTATGGCTCCTAACATATCACTTGCTAGGAAAGCCAACGTTAGAGAATCATTAAGTCAATTCCTTTACATTCGAGTAATTAATAACAAATAAGCTACAACGAGTTAAAAAGAGTGCGGAAATATATAACATCATTGATATATATATTACTACCCAAAATCTGGAGTCCAATTCATGAACTTCTAAGATTTTACTACAAGTAAAGGTCTAAAAGAAGTACAATTGTATTCGAAATGAATGAAATGGTAAAATATGATGTATAGAAGGGGACGTCAGGGTCTGCAGACACCAGCAGATCTACTTGTGGTCTCCTATCAGATGAATCCTGCAGCCAACCTCATATTCAGCTCGAACCAGCACCAAAATCTGCACAGGAAGTGCAGAGTGCAGTATCAATACAACCGACCTATGTACTGGTAAGTTCCAAGCCTAACTTCGACGAAGTAGTGACGAGGCTACGGTGGGTCACTCACACAATAGCATGTACACAGTATATATGATAAAAACATAAAAGGAAAACCAAATAGGATAAAGTAGTAATTTACAAGAAATAACTACAACTCTCATAAGCAAGTCAATAGTGTTAAAATATTACCAATCCTTAAGTGCAATAAAGAATACCGTAAAGCTAACATGGTTCAGGGAAACATAAACACATAGGTTGTTGCGGAGTGCAACCCGATACCACCGTACATCTCATATTCCTCCCTTATTTTCTCATAATAGCATAAATAACAGAATATAAATAAAAGTGTTGCGGCATGCAATCTGATCCCACAATATCACAAATACACAATCATAGTTCACCCTTATTCTACCAAACACTCCACCCTTATTACACATGTTGCGGCGTGCAACCCGTTCCCACCGTACAGTATCAATTCACCCTTATTCCTCCTCAATATATCACCCTTGTTCCACCTATTGTAGCGTGCAACCCGATCCCACCATATCAATATTAATTACTCAGTATGTACAGAAATTTCACAATTCAAATCACAGAACCCTTCACAATACATAAACTTCAAACCGAAACAAATAGGAAGCTAGTACACCATGAAAGTTCACATAAGTAGTACTACACAGCAAGACCAATTCAGAATATACCACAAAGAGGTACCGATAAACTAGCATAAGCAATTAATAGGAGAAAATGAAGCTATGGAAGAACTAATACCATTAACAAAGAGAAACGATGTCAAATAAGTAGCAATTAGGCATAGGAATACAAGTAGAGCATGTAACAATTAGGACAGGGAAAGAGATAATATGAGAAGAACATGAAAAACATATAAATTGGCGACACATAAGTACTCGTCACCTCATATATATGCTGCTCACAAGAATTTCATATAGCAAATAGGTCGAGGGTTCCTAATTTCCTCAAATCAAGGTTAGACACAACACTTACCTCGCTCCAAAGATCACTCACTGCTCAACCACAGCCTTGCCTTTCAAACAAGCCTTCGGACCAATAGAATCTGGCAAATTACCAACCAAACAATTAGAATAAATTCTTAGGAACTACCCACGATTGCAAGAATTCAATTTAGGCCATTTTTGAAAAAGTCAACAAAAGTCAACACCAGAGCCCGCTTGGTCCAAACCCAAAATTTGACCCATTCACCCCTGAGCCCGGTTATGTAATTTGTTTTGGAATTCGACCTCAATTTGAGGTCTAAATCCCCAATTTACCAAATTCCTAGTTTCTACCCAAAACCCCCCAATTCCACCATGAAAAACCTTAGATTTTAGGTTGAAATCTTAG
The DNA here is from genome assembly GCF_000390325.3 of Nicotiana tomentosiformis. NCBI lineage: Eukaryota > Viridiplantae > Streptophyta > Magnoliopsida > Solanales > Solanaceae > Nicotiana > Nicotiana tomentosiformis. Next base: position 116,118,484 of record NC_090819.1, read on the forward strand.
GAAAAGTAGTAAAAGATTGAAAAAAGTAGGTTAGGATCCCTTACCAACAATTTGGGAAGAAGAGGTCTTGGAAAAATCGCCTATAAGATTTTAGGTTTTGAAAATTTGAGAAATGAACTAAAAATCCCGTCCAAAGTCATTTTGATCAGTTGCAGGTGTCGTATTTGCGATCTGGGATTCACATATGCGAGCACCACAAATGCGAAGATCCTATCGCAAATGCGAAGGTTTCCCATTCCTGCTATCATCGCAAATGCGAAGAAAATCTCACAAATGCGAGGCTGACCTTTTTCGCAACTGCGACCATGTGATCGCAAATGCAATTACTGCCTTCCCCTGTCCCACTTCACATATGCGAAGGAATGTTCGCAAATGCGAAAACCATGAGGCCCAACTATTATTCGCAAATGAGAGAAATAGCGCGCAAATGCGAAACCTCTAGAGGTCACAAATACGATACCTGATCTCGCATTTGCGAGATCAGTGGCCTACACCAACAATTGGAACACCAGCAATGTTCTAAGTCCTATTTTCACTCTGTTGCCTATCCGAAACTCACCCGAGCCCTCGGAGCTCCAAACCAAACATGAACACAAGTCTAAAAACATCATACGAACTTGCTCGCGTGATCAAATTGCCAAAATAACACCTAGAACTACAAATTGAACCCCAAATCAAATGAAATTTTCAAGAATACTTTGAAATTCTTATTTTCACAACCGGACGTCCGAATCACATCAAACCAACTCCGTTTTTTATCAAATTTCACAGACAAGTCATAAATATGGTATTGGACCTATACTAGTTTCCGAAACCAAAATACAAACCTGTTATCCAAAAAGTCAAACTTTGGTCAAACATTTCAAATTCATTAAGCCTTTAACTTTCAAATTTCGACAAAGTCCGATATCTCGGGCTAGGGACTTCCAAATTTGATTCTAGGCATACGCCCAAGCCCAAATCATGGTACAGACCCACCGAGACCGTCAAAACACGAATCCGGGTCCGTTTACAGAAACTGTTGAACGAAGTCAACTCAAATAAAGTTTTAGACAAAAATCCTTAATGTTCACTGTTTTTTTATCATAAAAGCTTTCCGGAAGGCTAAAACATTATTTTTAAAGCTTCGAATCACAGAATTAGGTTTCAAAATATGAGATGAACTATTGGGTTATCACATTAATATTTAACAGAAATAAATTAAGACATTTAAAATAACCGGAGTTTTTCATAAAACATGGTAAACCCAAAACATAAGTGTGGAAAACAGCCCGACATCGGGGTGTCACTAAGTCACGAGCATCTAAACAACCAGTCTAGAATCAGTGTCTACAACAGTCTTTGCCACATTGCCAATATAGGAAAGAAAAGATAACAAAGAAGGAGAGACAAACACTGCGAGTGCCGGAGCTACCTCGTGAATCTCCGATACTCAACCCCGCACGAGATCAATGTCCACCGTGTCCGGAAATACCTAGCTCTTTACACGAGGTGCAGGGAGTAATGTGAATATATCCAACTCAGTAAGTAACAATAATAAATAAGGAACTGAAGATAGTGACAAGCTACACATAATAGTTCATTTTCATTAATTTCAGTAAAGAATAGACATGCTTTCAAATCCGGCAGTTTTAGTCAAATCATTTTTATACAATTTTCCAGTTCAAGTAAACCGGATATAAAATATTCCAGAAATTTCACAACAATGATAGATAGCAACTAAGTGTAACAACAAATGAAAGCAAGTACAACCTCTCAGGGCAACCGTCACTCAACTCATCTCAACAGCTCAATCACTCAGCTCTCAGCCCTCAATGCTCACACTCAATAGGTACCTGCACTCACTGGGGGTGTATAGAATCCGGAGGGGCTCCTACAGCCCAAGCGCTATAATTCGCACAGACAACTAACGTGATGCATGGACAACTCACGTGATGCGCGAACAACTCACGTGCTATAATATCATATCAAAATCCGCACGGACAACTCACGTGCTACAGTATAAATATCTGGATCCGCAACTCACGTGTTATGGTATCCGTATCTCCCCATCGGGCCCTCAGCCTCTCGCAACCCTCAATATCCCTAGTCTATCGGGCTCTCAGAAATCATATAAATCATCCCAAACAGAGGTAAAACATGTATCAACAAGGGAGAAGAAGAGATGGAGGTATGATACGCAAATAAAGTCATGACTGAGTATAAGACATCTAATATTAGATAAATCAACAAGTGCATGACCTCTAGGGGTCCGAAAAGTCACATCATATAGCCTAAGAATGATTTCTAACATGGATTCCGGTCCAATTTCTATAACACTAAGAGAAGCATATAGCTAATAACAAGTTATTCCAATTTAAGGTTCCACGGGACGGACGAAGTCACAATTCCCATGGTGCACGCCCACACGCCCGTCACCTAGCATGTTCGTCACCTCTAAAATAATCACATATCATATCCGGGGTTTCATACCCTCAGAACCAGATTTAAAACTGTTACTTACCTCAATCCGAGCAAAACGCTACTCCAATATTTCTTTGCCTCTGTCACGACCCAAAAAAGACCATCGTGATGGCGCCTATCATAGAACTAGGCAAGCCTTAGTTCAACATTTTCCAATATAGTAAAACACTTTTAGAAGTAACAGTGGAACGATTTAACATTTAAAGAAAATCTTTCAAAACAGAATTATCCAAAACACGATACAAGCATCCCAAAATCGGGGCGTCACTGAGTACATGAGCGTTTAAAAACCAGAATACAGTCTACAACAGTATCTAGAGTATAAAACTGAAAGTACATATATAATAAGGACGGGAGATCAAGGCCCTCGAACACTATGCAGCTACCTCGATAGTCCCCAAACTCTGATGCCTAAATCAGCAGCCGCCGCCGTGACCAGAAACGCCTGGATCTGCACACATGGTGCGGGGAGTTATATGAGTACATCCAACTCAGTAAATAACAAGTCCAAACTTTAAAGTGAAGATAGTGACGAACTCAACCAGTACGGATAAGATGAAAATAACTGTGCAGAAATGTACGCACGCCCTTAAATCAATTAAGAAACTCAAACAGTAAAATAAAGCATATTCGTACATTATAATGTATATAACTCTGTTGTCAATACATGACAATGCACATATTGTAAGTGATGAACCATGTTGTCAGCCTCAAATGCTCACACTCTCGATATCTCAACCACTCGGCACTGTATATGGCCCATACGGCCCAGGGAAGATCCATCCCGGAACATATACAACGATGACCATAGGTCACCCAGTACCACAGAAAAGCCAATCCAGCCCTGTGGAGAAGATCCATCTCCAGGTAACAAGTACTTCGGACACGATCCATGTCCAGGAAATATCCATCCCTCAATAATATCAACCGCACTCACTAGAGGTGTGTTACAGACTCCGGAGGGGCGCCTACAGCCCAAACGCTATCATAACATCAATATATCTGATGCGGTGTGCAGCCCGATCCCATATTTGTCACTCACAATCAGCTCTCGGCCTCACTCAGTCATCAACCTCTCCAATCTCACTCATGGACCCAAAAATATCATGAAACTAGACCGAAATAGTAATATGATGATATAATAGATAGCAACTGAGACTGGTGTATGACATGGAATGCATGTATATAACTGAGTACGAAATATCAGTAAAAGCAGTAAAGTGACATCAAGAAACGACCACTTTGGGTCTCCACAATACCAGCAATAAGCCTAAACATGATCGACAGCTCAACTACATTATCACATAGTGAAACATGAACATCAACAAGATAGAGTCACTATACGGTGCCATGGAACCACCCAGGTCACAATTCTCACGGTGCACGCCCGCATGCCCGTCACTTGGCATGTGCGTCACCTCAATGCCAATCACATAACATGTAAATTTGGGGTTTCGAACCCTCAAGACCAAGTTTGAAAGCATTACTTACCTCAACTACGTAAATGTCCTACTCCGAAATGCCCTTGCCTCTCCAATCGGCCTCCAAATGCTCTGAATCTAGCCATAAGCAATACGAGGTGATCAATATAGGCTAAAGGAACAAATTCCACAAAGAAAACATGAAATTCTACCCAAAAATCCGAAATCGGCCAGAACCTAACCCCCGGGCCCACTTCTCGAAATTCCGACAATAGTCACAAAACCCGAAATCACATTTACTCACGAGCCTAACCATACATAAATTACTCAAATACGATAACAAAATCCCATTCAAAACCTCAAAATTCCAACTCAAGAGTTCTTCCTCTTTTTCCTCAATTTCTCACCCCAAATCACAAATTAGATGATAAAATTAAAGATGTTATCATGGGATTTAACCAAAACCAAGTAGGAATCACTAACCCCAATCAACTCCACGAACATCCCCCCAAGAATCGCTCAACTCCGTGTTCGCTAGCTCAAAATGTGAAAAATGGGTTCAAACCCTCGTTTTTGAAATTAATACTGTCTTCCCAGATTTCCTTCTTCGCGAACGTGACCGTCCTCTCGCGTTCACGTAGACCAACTTAAACTATCTCCCAATTATCTCTTCGCAAACGTGGTCAATGCTTCATGATCGCGAAGCTTTACAAGCTCAACTCATCGCGAACGCGGCCCCTACCTCACGAACGCTCTTAGACCAGTGACTTGGGGTCCCCAGCTGCCTCACTTCTCTTCGCGAACACGACGCCACTCATGCATTCGCGATGCACACGCAGACCCCGATATCAAAATTTCCATTGTCGGACAAAATCGCCAAAATTCCAACCTGAGCTAATTCAAGCCTATTCTACTACAGACCTCCAAATCACCTTTCGGACGTGCTCCTAAATCCAAAATCACCTAACAGAGCTAACGGAACCATCAAAATTCAAATCCGATGTCTTTTACATACAAGTCGACATCCGGTTAACTTTTCCAACTTAAGCTTCCAATTAAGAGACTAAGTGTCTCAATTCGTTCTGAAACCACTTCGGACCCGAACTAACCAACCCAGTAAGAAATAATACAGTTGTAGGACACAAAAGGAGCAGAAAATAGGGGATCGGGGCTATAACTCTCGAAATGACCGGCCGAGTCATTACATCATCCCCCTTTTAAACAAACGTTCGTCCTCGAACAGGTCTAGAAACATACCTGGGGTCTCAAATAGGTATGGATATCGACTCCGCATCTCCCACTCGGTCTCCCAAGTAGCCTTATCCACGGGCTGACCTCTCCACTGCACCTTCACTGAAGCTATATCCTTAGATTTCAACCTTCAAAGCTGCTGCTCCAAAATGGTCGTTGGCTCCACATCATAAGTCATATCACCATCCAACTGAACCGTGATGAAATCAAAAATATGAGACAGATCACCGACGTACTTCAGGAGCATAGAAATATGAAATATTGGATGCACACTCGACAAGCTAGGTGGCAAGGCAAGCTTGTAAGCCACCTCCCCGATCCTCTGAAGTACCTAAAAAGGCCTAATGAAATGAGGGCTCAACTTGCCCCTCTTCCAAAATCTCATAACACCCTTCATGGGTGATACTTCAGCAGAACCTTCTCTCTGACCATGTAAGACACATCACGAACTTTCCTATCAGCATAACACTTTTGCCTAGACTGTGTTGTGCGAAGCCGCTCCTGAATCAATTTCACCTTGTCTAATACATCTTGGACCAAGTCTGTACCCAAGAGCCTAGCCTCAGCCGAATCAAACCATCCCACCGAAGATCTACACCGCCTCTCATATAAAGCCTCATATGGAGCTATCTGGATGCTTGACTGATAACTGTTGTTATATGCAATCTCCGCGAGCGGCAGAAACTGGTCACATGAACCCCCAAAATCAATGACACAAACGCGTAACATGTCCTCCAATATCTAGATAGTGCGCTCGGACTGCCCGTCCATGTGAGGGTGAAAGGTTATGCTCAACTCAACCTGAGTACCCAACTCTCTATGCACGGCCCTCCAAAATTGCGATGTTAACTATGTGCCTTTATCTGAAATGATGGAAACTGGGACATCATGAAGGCGAACAATCTCTCAGATGTAAATCTCAGCCAACCGCTCTGAAGAATAAGTGGTACCAACTGGAATGAAGTGTGCGGACTTGGTCAGCCGATCCACAATCACCCAAACAGCATCCAACTTCCTCGAAGTTTGTGGGAGCCCAACTACGAAATCTATGGTGATCCGCTCCCACTTCCACTATGGGATCTCTAACCTCTAAAGCAAGTCACCCGATCTCTGATGCTCATACTTAACCTGCTGACAAATGAGGCCCCGAGCCACAAACCCAACTATATCTTTCTTCATCCTTCTCCACTAATGGTGTTGTCTCAAATCCTGGTACATCTTCGCAGCACCCGGATGGATGGAATACCGCGAGTTGTGGGCCTTCTCAACAATACACTCTCGAAGCCCATCCACATTGGGCACACATATCCAGCCTTGCATCCTCCACATGCCATCATCACCAATTGTCACATCCCTTGCATTACCTCAATAAACCCTGTCCTGGTGGACGAGCAGATGGGGGGTCATCATACTAACGCTCCCTGATACGATCATAAAGAGAAGGCCTAGAGACCACACAAGACAATACCCGACTCGACTCAGAAATATCCAACCTGACAAACTAGCTAGCTAAGGCCTGAACTTCCGATGCCAATGGTATCTCTACTGCTGGAAGATACGCTAAGCTCCCCAAAATCTCTGCCCGGCGACTCAAGGCATCGGCTACCACATTGGCCTTCCGGGGGTGGTACAGAATGGTGATATCATAGTCCTTATGAAACTCCAACCACATCCGCTGACGTAAGTTAAGATTCTTCTGCTTGAACAGATGCTGCAAACTCCGGTGATCAGTGAAAATTTCACAATTGACCCCGTACAAATAGTGCCACCAAATCATCAAGGCATGAACAATAGTTGCTAACTCAAGGTCATGGATAGGATAGTTCTTCTCATGAGTCTTCAACTGGCGCGAAGCATAAGAAATCACTCTACCCTCCTGCATCAGAACATACCCGATACCAATCCACGAAGCATCGCAATACACCGTGTAAGAACCAGAAGCTGATGGCAGAACTAGAACTAGAGTCATGGTCAAAGCGGTCTTGAGCTTCTGAAAGCTCTCCTCGCACTCATCCGACAACCTGAATAGAGCACCCTTTTGGGTAAATTTGGTCAAGAGTGATGCAATAGATGAGAAACCCTCCACAAAACGATGGTAATAGCCCGCCAAACCAAGAAAGCTCATAATCTCCATGGCTGCGAACGGTCTGGGCCAACTCTGCACTGCCTCTATCTTCTTCAGATCCACTTGAATACCCTCACTGGACACCACGTGCCCCAAGAACACCACTGAACTGAGCCAAAACTCACACTTAGAGAACTTTGCTGTCACGACCCAACTGGAGGGTCATGACTAGCACCCGGGCCATACTTGCCGAGCACCAACGTACATTTTATCTAACCTTCCTTATTATCTTTAAGGGCCGACAAGATCAATATAAATGGTAGACATGGATCATGAACATCCAACAATGAAAGATAATGTCATGAACATACATAACATGGGACGACAAGACTGTCAAGAAACTATATATAAGGTACGAGCTACCATGAGTCGACACCTGTCTATGAGCCTCTAAAGGAACATAAGTTCTACAACATTGCCGGAACAGGGCCCCGACATACCCATAATGTCTATAACAAAAATGCATACCAAGACCACGGCAAGTCCGGAGAAGGGATCTCGCCAATAACCGCTGAACTGGACAGCCTACTGTGGTGGGGGAGCTGCGTCTACCCGTCTATCAGGACCTGCAGCACGACATGCAGCATCCACAAATAAAAGGGACGTCAGTACTAATAAAGTACTGAGTATGTAAGGCAGGAAAGCATAAGTAAGAACAGTAATGTAAACAGGGATAGGGAATATACAACCTTTGACATCTGGGTGCCTCTGAGGGCTACTGACATGAAACACATGATACATACATATATATACATAAACTTTTAAAACATACGCCTTTGTGGGCATCACCATCATCATATCGTACCCGACCGTAATAGGCTCGGTAAAACGTACCCGGCCATCATAAGGCTCGGTAGAATCATACCCGGCCACGTGGAGCTCGGTAAAACCCAACTGATCAGTGGTTGCACAATACGTGCTGTACCTAGCCGACTATAGCGTGGCTCGGTAGAGTAAAATAGATACATACATATAATGCATGCTGGACTCATTGGAATCACATTTTGAACCTTCCGGAGTGACATAAGGTCGGTATCCTTCGTACACATTATTAGGATTAACTCTTCATCAAGAATATTATAAGAATCAGGAACTACCAACAACATTGATAATATAAGAATAAGAGAAGTAACATCAATATCAATCGTTTCATAAGAAGGGCAGCAATGTAAGTACTGCTAGCTTCTAAGAGTAGAGTATCTTTGGGAGCTCGTTCAATACATTATGTACAATCGGAGTCGTGCAAAAGAATGAAGGGGATAGCCTCACATACCTTGTATATACTGCCCAACCTCAAGCTATGCAAATGTCACGACTCCTTAGTCTACAATAAGAGAAATGACACTATCATTATCGTTTAGGCATCGTAACTATTATGTATCGACCGCAACCTATTTTATGATGAAACGGACAGCACCTCCCCTATTTATATGACTTCACACAAGTCAATACAATCACCAAACAGCCCAAACAACATCATTAATAATCATATTGAGCCTCCCAAAACAGTCCACCAACCAACAACATTACTACCAAGCCTTTCGATATATATTTCACAAGTTCTAGCTTCAACGACTTAGCCGCAACTTGGATAATCTTAAATATATATAGAGAGTAAGAGGTTCCTTACCTTTAAACAGAAATAACAACTCCAATTTGACCTTAATTTTCCACGAAATATCTCTCCAATTCTGCCACAAGAACAAGGAAGCGAAACTAGCAATCAATTCGGGTTTTTCGGCACTAGAATTACTTTAGAAGATTTGAAATCACCTAGGGTTGATATTAAAAACTTGAAGGAGTATTTACAGAAGATAAAACAGTTAAAACAACCTCCCACACGATCTGGAACAACACAAAAATCAGCAACAACAAGAAGAACACGAAACTTACTAGCGCCACGGGATTCCCGACACTTGATTTGTGTTGTTTGCCCTTTGTTTGGGTCTTGGATCATGAGAGAACCTTGAGAGAGTGTTTTTAGGGTTCTAAGGTCTGAATATACTGAAAAATAATGACTTAAAACGGCGTTGAGGTATCTTATATATATCCATATGTCTTAAACCGCCTATGTGGGCCCCATAGAGAGCTGCTTGGCGCACTCTCACGAAAATACGAATATCTCTCTATTCCGAGATCGTATCGATGAACAGTTTAATGCGTTGGAAACTAGACTCATATATCTTCAATTTGATAGGTAGATCACCCCATAATTCCAAGTATATTGGGAGAAAAATGTAGTAACATTTGACCTAAAGTTTAAGTAAAATTATAAACGTAAGTTGCGACAACTTTTATCGACTTTGTTTCATAACTCGCTTGACTTCAAGACTTATGATACGGATATTATATGATTCAAATACATTAAAACATGACCTCTTGGGACAATTAATCACCTCTAGTGTTACCCAAAAATACGGGTTACAACATCCTTGATTCGTTTAACTTCTAATACTTGTTAACCACTCTTATACACCCTTGTATCGTTTAAGACCAATAGGATTAACTTCTTATCATCTCAAAGATAATCTCTTCTTGGATTTACGTCGACTAACTTACGGCGTGATCTATGGTATGCGAATTTGGGTTGTAACACCCTCTCCCCCTTAGGAACATTCGTCCTCGAATGTAAGGGTTTATGGGGTGTCTAACTCATCGTGGATTCCGACGGAAATTTCCGGCTGAGCTTCCCCTATAAAATGGACACTAGCCAAACTTGCAAGCAGTTAAACCCAACCTATGGCCTTACAAGACTATACAAAGCATTATGGATATGTACATTATCTGCATATCACCATTTTGTATTAAAAAAAAGTATTCACAAGCTATTGCTTACCTCATAGAGCCGTTTCACCTTATAATGCGTCCTTCTTTCCCCCGGCATCCTCGTTATCTTCACTCTGGAATAGGTAAGGGTATTTAGACTTCATCTCCTCTTCTGCTTCCCATGTCATTTCTTCTATATTCTTGTTCCTCCATAATACTTTCACGGAAGCTACATCCTTTGTTCTCAGCTTGCGGACTTTTCAATCTAATATAGCCACTGGCACTTCATCATAGGATAGATCCTTTGTAACTTGTACATCTTTCTGATGCTCGATCTTTACTTGTTGACAATTAGGACACTGAGCTACAAATTCTGCAATAGACTCCTTCATGTTATCCCACAAATACTGCTCCTTAACGTCATGATACATCTTTGTCGAGCCGGGATGGATAGAATATCGGGACTGATGTATCTCAATCATAATCTTCTCTCGCAACCCTGCCACACTAGGCACACATAATCGGCCCTGGTATCTCGGTGTCCCATCTCCTCCGATCTTGAAAGCTGTAATCTTACACTGCTGAATTCCCTCTCTCAATCTTACTAAGGTAGGATCTTTATATAGCCGTGCTTTTACCTCGGCTACCAAAGATGATTCTGCTGTATTCTGTACAGTAACACCTCCGTCATCAGAGTCCAATAATCTGATTCTCATATTGGCTAGCTGGTGAAGCTCTTTGGTCAACCCTTGTCTACCTGCCTTAATATGTATTAAGCTTCCCATTGACTTACGGCTGAGAGCGTCTGCCACAACATTGGCTTTACCGGGATGGTACAATATCTCGACGTCGTAGTTTTTCAGTAATTCAAGCCACCTACGCTGCCTCAAATTCAACTCCTTCTGCTTGAAGATGTATTGTAAACTCTTGTGATCTGTGTAGATGTCAACATGGACGCCGTATAAGTAGTGTCGCCATATCTTTAAAGCATATATTACTGCAGCCAATTCCAAATCATGAATCGGGTAATTCTTTTCATGCTTCTTTAATTGTCTTGATGCACAAGCAATCACCTTCCCACATTGCATCAATACGCACCCCAAACCTATACCTGAGGCATCACAATATACCACATAACCTTCTGTTCCTTCTGGGAGAGTGAGCACTGGCGCGGATGTCAATTGATTCTTTAGCTCCTGAAAACTATGTTCACAAGCATCAGACCACTGGAACTTGGTAGTTTTCTGTGTTAACTTAGTCAATGGTGCTGATATAGAGGAAAACCCTTCTACAAACTGCCTATAATATCCTGCTAGCCCCAGGAAGCTGCAAACTTCTGACGGTGTTGTAGGTCTCGGCCAATTCTTCACTACATCGATCTTCTGAGTGTCTACACTAATACTCTCATCAGATATCACATGGCCAAGGAATGCTACTGAGTTCAGAAAGAATTCACATTTAGAGAGCTTAGCATATAACTTATGATCCGGAAGGGTCTGGGCATAAGCCTAAATACGGGAAATATCCATGTCCTCTACCAAGGAGGCTGTTGTGCACTCATTTATCAGATGTGGTCCCAACTTGTTCACGAAAAGGTGCACCCTATCACTAATCTCGGCCACCATATGGGGAGTATACCTTGCTAAAGAATCAAACTGTATACTATACTCTCGTACACTCATATTACCCTGTCGAAGGTTCAAGAACTTATCAGCTCTAGCTCATCATATCTCAGCTGGCAAGTAGTGACGAAGAAAGGCCTCAGAAAATTTGTTCCACATGGCTGGAGGAGCGTTCGGACCCCTAGATCTCTCCCAACTATCATACTAAAAAACTGCTAAATCCCGTAACCGATAAGAAGCCAACTCTACTGCCTCGCATAACCCGCAATGTACGATGAACCTGATCAATAAATGTTTGTGGGTCCTCCTTGGGGTCTGATCCGGTAAACACTGGAGGGTCTAGATTAATAAAATCACAAACTCTCGCACTAACCGGTTTATCAGCAGCACCGGTATTCTGCCTCTGAGCCTGAGCAGCTACCAAGCTAGTCAACAACTGCACCGCACTGCGTATATCATGGTCTGTAGTGCCAGAAGGGGGAACTGGATGTACTGGGTGCCTCCTAATATCCTCTGGAGGAGACGGAGAGGTATGAGATGGCATCTCACTCTGAGGCTCACTTTGGCCTGCTATGGCTGGAAGCACCTGAATGTTACCCTGTCCCACAGCTGTATCAAGCCGTTTACTAATCGCTTGCTTCCTAGTCGAAGGCATCGCTAAAACAAAACAAGGTGAATATTAGATATGAACACTTACGACTCAACTCTACGCACGATCTAGATTCAGGAAGAAGGTAACAACCCTAGATGTCACGTAGCCTCCTGATTATAAATATGGCGCGCTACACATCCATAATCAAAACTCTACTAGACACGGCTCATAGACAACCCCTAGGACACACTTGCTCTGATACCAAGTTTGTCACGACCCAACTGGAGGGTCATGACTAGAACCCGGGCCATACTTGCCGAGCACCAACGTACATTTTATCTAACCTTCCTTATTATCTTTAAGGGCCGACAAGATCAATATAAATGGTAGACATGGATCATGAACATCCAACAATGAAAGATAATGTCATAAACATACATAACATGGGACGACAAGACTGTCAAGAAACTATATATAAGGTACGAGCTACCATGAGTCGACACCTGTCTATGAGCCTCTAAAGGAACATAAGTTCTACAACATTGCCGGAACAGGGCCCCGACATACCCATAATGTCTATAACAAAAATGCATACCAAGACCACGGTAAGTCCGGAGAAGGGATCTCGCCAATAATCGCTGAACTGGACAGCCTACTGTGGTGGGGGAGCTGCGTCTACCCGTCTATCAGGACCTGCAGCACGACATGCAGCATCCACAAATAAAAGGGACATCAGTACTAATAAAGTACTGAGTATGTAAGGCAGGAAAGCATAAGTAAGAACAGTAATGTAAACAGGGATAGAGAATATACAACCTTTGACATCTGGGTACCTCTGAGGGCTACTGACATGAAACACATGATACATACATATATATACATAAACTTTTAAAACATATGCCTTTGTGGGCATCACCATCATCATATCGTACCCGACCGTAATAGGCTCGGTAAAACGTACCCGGCCATCATAGGGCTCGGTAGAATCATACCCGGCCACGTGGAGCTCGGTAAAACCCAACTGATCAGTGGTTGCACAATAGGTGCCGCACCCGGCCGACTATAGCATGGCTCGGTAGAGTAAAATAGATACATATATATGATGCATGCTGGACTCATTGGAATCACATTTTGAACCTTTCGGAGTGACATAAGGTCGGTATCCTTCGTACACATTATTAGGATTAAATCTTCATCAAGAATCTTATAAGAATCAGGAACTACCAACAACATTGATAATATAAGAATAAGAGAAGTAACATCAATATCAATCGTTTCATAAGAAGGGCAGCAATGTAAGTACTGCTAGCTTCTAAGAGTAGAGTATCTTTGGGAGCTCGTTCAATACATTATGTACAATCGGAGTCGTGCAAAAGAATGAAGGGGATAGCCTCACATACCTTGTATATACTGCCCAACCTCAAGCTATGCAAATGTCACGACTCCTTAGTCTACAATAAGAGAAATGACACTATCATTATCGTTTAAGCGTCGTAACTATTATGTATCGACCGCAACCTATTTTACGATGAAACGGACAGCACCTCCCCTATTTATATGACTTCCCACAAGTCAATACAATCACCAAATAGCCCAAACAACATCATTAATAATCATATTGAGCCTCCCAAAACAGTCCACCAACCAACAACATTACTACCAAGCCTTTCGATATATATTTCACAAGTTCTAGCTTCAACGACTTAGCCGCAACTTGGATAATCTTAAATATATATAGAGAGTAAGAGGTTCCTTACCTTTAAACAGAAATAACAACTCCAATTTGACCTTAATTTTCCACGAAATATCTCTCCAATTCTGCCACAAGAACAAGGAAGCGAAACTAGCAATCAATTCGGGTTTTTCGGCACTAGAATTACTTTAGAAGATTTGAAATCACCTAGGGTTGATATTAAAAACTTGAAGGAGTATTTACAGAAGATAAAACAGTTAAAACAACCTCCCACACGATCTGGAACAACACAAAAATCAGCAACAACAAGAAGAACAAGAAACTTACTAGCGCCACGGGATTCCCGACACTTGATTTGTGTTGTTTGCCCTTTGTTTGGGTCTTGGATCATGAGAGAACCTTGAGAGAGTGTTTTTAGGGTTCTAAGGTCTGAATATACTGAAAAATAATGACTTAAAACGGGGTTGAGGTATCTTATATATATCCATATGTCTTAAACCGCCTATGTGGGCCCCATAGAGAGCTGCTTGGCGCACTCTCATAAAAACGCGAATATCTCTCTATTCCGAGATCGTATCGACAAACGGTTTAATGCGTTGGAAACTAGACTCATAGATATTCAATTTGATAGGTAGATCACCCCATAATTCCAATTATATTGGGATAAAAATGTAGTAACATTTGACCTAAAGTTTAAGTAAAATTATAAACGTAAGTTGCAACAACTTTTATCGACTTTGTTTCATAACTCGCTTGACTTCAAGACTTATGATACGGATATTATATGATTCAAATACATTAAAACAAGACCTCTTGGGAAAGTTAATCACCTCTAGTGTTACCCAAAAATATGGGTTACAACATCCTTGATTCGTTTAACTTCTAATACTTGTTAACCACTCTTATACACCCTTGTATCGTTTAAGACCAATAGGATTAACTTCTTATCATCTCAAAGATAATATCTTCTTGGATTTACGTCGAATAACTTACGGCTTGATCTATGGTATGTGAATTTGGGTTGTAACATTTGCAAACATCTTCTCCTACCTCAATCTCTCCAACACAACCCTCAGATATTGGGCATACTCCTCCTGGCTACGAGAGTACACCAGGATTTCATCAATGAATACAATAACGAACGAGTTCAAATAAGGTTGAAACACATTGTTCATCAAATGGATGAACGTTGTTGGGGCATTGGTCAGCCCAAAAGACATCACAAGAAACTCATAATGGCCATATCGGGTCCTGAAAGTTGTCTTAAGAATATCTGAATCCCGAATCTTCAGCTGGTGATACTGTGACCTCAATTCAATCTTGGAGAATACCCTCACTCCCTGAAGCTGGTCAAATAGATCATCAATGCATGGCAAAGGATACTTGTTCTTGACCGTGACCTTGTTCAGCTGCCTGTAATCAATGCACATCCTCATAGAACCATCATTCTTCTTTACAAATAGAACCGGTGCACCCCAAGGTAACACACTAGGCCGAATAAACCCCTTATCAAGGAGTTCTTGAAGTTGTTCTTTCAACTCCGTCGGTGCCATACGATACAGTGGAATAGAAATGGGCTAAGTGTCCGACACCAAATCAATACCGAAGTCAATATCCCTCTCAGGCGGCATGCCCGGTAGGTCTGCAGGAAACACATCGGGAAAATCACACACCATAGGAACAGAATCAATAGCAGGGGCCTCTGCACTAACATTCCTCACAAAGGCCAAATAGGATAGATAACCCTTCTCAACCATCCGCTGAGCCTTCAAGTATGAAATCACTCTACTTGGAACATAGTCTATAGAACCGCTCCACTCAACCCTCGGCAACCCCGACATCAAAAATGTCAAGGTCTTGGCATGACAATCTAAAACAGCATAGCACAGAAACAACCAATCCATACCCAATATCATATCAAAATCGACCATACTGAGCAGCAAAAGATTTACTCTGGTCTCCAGACTCCCAATAGACACCACACATGACTGATATACACGGTCCACAATAATAGTATCGCCCACCGGAGTAGATACATGAACATATGAAACTAGAGACTCATGGGGCATATCCAGAAAATGACAGAAATACGAGGACACATGAATAAATGGAACCAGGGTTAAATAATACAGAGTCATCTTTGTGGAAAACTTAGACAATACTTGTAATCGCAGCATCTGAAGCAATGGCATCTAGTCTAGTAGGGAGAGCATAGAAATGGGCCTGGCCACCCCCTGATCGGCCTCTTCCTCTAGGGCACCCCTAGCTGACTGAGCTCCACCCCTAGTTGGCTGGGCGGATGGTGAAGTAACTGGTGCTGAAGTCGCAGGCCGACTCCTCTACTGAGATGAACCTCCCAAAAGGCGGGGACTATACCTCTTGATATGACCCAAATCTCCACACTCAAAGCAACCTCTCCTTGCAAATGGCGGTGGGGACTGAAGGGAACCCCGAACACTGAAATAACCACTAGAAGGTCCTGAAACGGATGAACCCTGAGCTGATGGTGCATAAAACGAACTCTTAGCTGGTAGTACACCGAATGATGACTGGCCCTGCTAATAACTGTGTGACCCATGACCAAATGATGCACCACGGTGAACTGGGCGAGCCATCTGAGCATGTCTGAATGGACAGCCCCTACCGTGCTGGAACTGATCCCCAGAAGGAGCACCGCTAAATCCACCCTGTCCACGAGGCCTCCCTCTCAACCCGCTCCTGAATGTGAACCATCTCAATCTGCCGAGAAATATCGACAACCTCATCAAAAGTACCACCAGACACTCTCTCTCTGGTCATAAGCAATCGCAACTGAAATGTGAGGCCATCTATGAACCTCCTAATCCTTTCTCTGTCTGTGGGAACCAACCAAATAGCATGTCGGGCCAACTCCGAGAATCGCATCTCATACTGCATAACAGACATATCACCCTGACGAAGCTGCTCAAACTGTCTACGCAACCCCTCTCTACAGGACTGAGGCACGAACTTCTCCAGAAAGATAACGGAGAACTCTTGCCAGGTAAGGGGCACTGCGCCGACCGGCCTACGCCTCTTGTAAGCCTCCCACCAACTGAATATAGCCCCAGAGAACTGAAAAGTAGTGAACGAGACCCTACCGATCTCTAAAATACATGTTGTACAGAGTATCCTCTGACACCTGTCCAAAAGGCCATGTGCATCCTCTCCATTTGTTCCACTAAAAGATGGAGGCTGGAGTCTCCCAAACCTCTCCAATCTACGCTGCTCATCCTCTGGCATAGCAGGAACCACATAGTCCTGAGCAACTACAACTGGCTGGACTAGTGGTGCCCCCAGTGTCTGGAGTCCCTGTACTACCTGCTTAGGTGTGCGGGCGGCGGGAGTCTAAGTGCCTTCCCCGGCCTGAGAAGTGGTTGTGGCCGTTGAAACAGAGACCGCCTGAGCAAGGCCTGTGCACATTGTCAGAATCTGAGCTAGGGCTTCCTAAAGGCCAGGAATCACGATGGGCATAGGTGGTGCATGAGCTGGTCCCGCTAGTGCGTCCACAATTGGGACCTGGTCCTGATCTGGGGCAACTGGCGGATCTACAGGTACTGCCCCAGCTGTTGTGCGGGTTGTACCTCTGCCCCTACCGCAGCCTCTACCGCGGCCTCGGCCTCTCGCGGCCCTAGCTGGTGCTATTAGTGGCTGGCCCTCCTGCCCGGTGGTACGTGTCCTCATCATCTAGGAGAGAATGAAATAATAGAAGTTTAGTACTAGAATCAACAGATTCGCACGACAAGAATTCAAGAATGTAAAGTTTTCCTAAGGGTTCGGTAGCCTCTCGAAGATAAGTACACACGTCTCTGTACCGATCCGCAAGATTCTACTAAACTCGCTCATGACTCGTGACACCTATGAAACCTAGGCTCTCATATCAACTTGTCACGACCCAAAAACGACCATCGTGATGGCGCCTATTGTAGAACTAGGCAAGCCTCAATTCAACATTTTTCAATACAGTAAAACACTTTTTGAAATAACAGCGAAACAATTTAACATTTAAAGAAAATATTTTAAAACATAATTACACAAAACACGATACAACCATCCCAAAATCGGGGCGTCACTGAGTACATGAGCGTCTAAAAACCAAAATACAGGCCACAACTGTATCTAGAGTATAAAACTGAAAGTACAGATAGAATAAGGATGGGAAATCAAGGCCCACGAACTCCATGCAACTACCTCGATAGTCCCCAAACTCTAATGCCTAAATCAGCAGCCGCCGACGTGACCAGAAACGCCTTGAGTTGCACACAAGGTGTAGGGAGTAACGTGAGTACATCCAACTCAGTAAGTAGCAAGTCCAAACTTTGTATTGAAGATAGTGACGAACTCAACCGGGATGGATAAGATGAAAATAACTGTGCAGAAACGTAGGCATGCTCTTAAATCAATTTGGCAACTCAAACAGTAAAATAAAGCGTATTCGTACAGTGTAATGAATATAACTATGTTGTCACTACATGCCAATTCGCATATTGTAAGGGATGTACCATGTTGTCAGCCTCAAATGCTCACACTCTCGATATCTCAACCACTCGGTACTATATATGGCCCATACGGCCCAGGGAAGATCAATCCCGGAATATATACAACGCTGACCATAGGTCACCCAGTACCAAGGAAAGGCCAATCTAGCCCTGTGGAGAAAATCCATCTCCAAGTCACAAGTACTTCGGACAAGATCCATGTCTAGGGAATATCCATCCCTCAATAATATCAACCGTGCTCATTGGGGGGGTGTTACAAACTCCGGAGGGGCTCCTTCAGCCCATGCGCTATCATAACATCAATATATCTAATGTGGCATGCAGCCCGATCCCATATTTGTCACTCACAATCAGCTCTCGGCCTCACTCAGTCATCAACCTCTCCACTCTCACTCATGGGCCCAAAAATATCACGAAACTAGACCGAAATAGTAATATGATGATACAATAGATAGCAACTGAGACTGGTGTATGACATGGAATGCATGTATATAACTGAGTACGAAATATCAGTAAAAGCAGTAAAGTGACAGCAAGAAACGACCACTTTGGGTCTCCACAATACCAGCAATAAGCCTAAACATGATATCTAACATGATCGACATCTCAACTACTTTATCACATAGTGAAACATGAACATCAACAAGATAGAGTCACTATACGGTGCTATGGAACCACCCAGGTCACAACTCTCTCGGTGCATGCCCGCGCGCCCGTCACTTGGCATGTGTGTCACCTCAATGGCAATCACATAACACGTAAATTTGTGGTTTTGAGCCCTCAAGACCAAGTTTGAAAGCGTTACTTACCTCAACTGCATAAAAGTCCTGCTCTGAAATGCCATTGCCTCTCAAATCGGCCTCCAAATGCCCCGAATCTAGCGACAAGCAATACGAGGTGATCAATATAGGCTAAAGGAACAAATTCCACAAAGAAAGCATGAAATTCTACCCAAAAATCAGAATTCGGCCCGAACCCGGCCCCCGGGCCCACGTCTTGAAATCCGAAAAAGTCACAAAACCCGAAAGTGCATTCACTCACGAGCCTAACCATACCAAAATTAATCAAATCCGATAACAAAATCCCATTCAAAACCTCAAAATTCTAACTCAAGAGTTCTTCCTCTTTTTCCCCAATTTCTCACCCCAAATCACAAATTAGATGATAAAATTAAAGATTTAATCATGGGATTTAACCAAAACCAAGTACGATCACTTACCCCAATCAACTCCACGAAAATCCCTCCAAGAATGGCCCAATTCCGTGTTCTCTAGCTCAAAATATGAAAAATGGGTTCAAACCCTCATTTTTGAAATTAACACTGTCTGCCAAGATTTCCTTCTTCGCGAACGCGACCGTCCTCTCGCGTTCGCCTAGACCAACTTTGACTGCCTCCCAATTATCTCTTCGCGAACGCGGTCAATGCTTGGGGATCGCAAAGCTTTACAAGCTCAACTCATCGCTAACGCAACCCCAACCTCGCGAACGTGTAGACCAACGACCTGGGGTCCCTAGTTGCCTCACTTCTCTTCACGAACACGACGCCACTCACGCGTTTGCGATGCACACGCAGACCACACCTTCGTGTTCGCGTCCTCTCCTTCGCGAACGCATAGAAAAAATCCTCCCAGCTCACATTCACCCTTCGCGAACGCGAGGCTCCTCTCGCAAACGCGTAAAAGGAAACCAAAAAATGCACACCATCAGATATGAGCCATCAACCAATTCCAAAAATGATCCGCTAACCACCCGAAACTCACCCGAGGCTCCCGGGACCTCAACCAAACATACCATCAAGTCCCAAAATACTATACGAACTTAGTCGAATCCTCAAACCACCTCAAATAACATCAAAAATACGAATCATATACTGATTCAAGCCTAATGAACTTAGTTATTTCCGAATTCCACAAATGACGTCGAAACCTATCAAATCACATCCGATTAACCTCAAATTTTGCACACAAGTCAAAAATGACACCACGAACCTATTCCATCTTCCAGAAATCAAATCCAACCCCGATATCAAAATTTCCACTACCGGCCAAAATCGCCAAAATTATAATTTTTGCCAATTCAAGCCTAATTCTACTACGGACCTCCAAATCACCTTCCGGACGTGCTCCTAAGTCCAAAATCACCAACGGAGCTAACGGAACCATCAAAATTCAAATCCAAGGTCTTTTACATACAAATTGACATCCGGTCGACTTTTCCAACTTAAGCTTCCAATCAAGAGACTAAGTGTCTAAATTCCTTTCGAAACCACTCCGGACCCAAACCAACCAACCCGGTAAGACATAATACAGTTTGTAGGACACAAAAGGAGCAGAAAATGGGGGATCGGGGCTATAACTCTCGAAACGACCGGCCGGGTCATTACATCCTCGCAAGTCAGCCTCCGAATGTCCCGAATCTAGCAACAAATAGTACAATACAATTAATAAAGGCTAAAGGGATCAATTCCACAAGAAAACTACTAAATTAGAGCCAAAATCCGAAATCGACTCAAAACCCGACCCTTGGGCCCACGTCTCAAAATCCCACAAAAGTCAAACAACCCGAAAGCCCATTCACTCACGAGTCTAACCGTACCAAATTTATCAAAATCCGACACCATTTGGTCATCCAAAACCCCAAAGTTCACTCTCTAAAACACTAGCCCTAAACCCCCAAATTTCACCTCACAAACTTAACAACTGTGTGTAAAATCAGTGGGGAAACATCATTATTGAAGATAAATGGGCACAAGGAGCTTACCTCAGTTACTTCGAAATCCCTCTCAAAATCCTCCAAAATTCGAGCTCAAGGTGATGAAAATAGTGAAAAATCTCGAAGTCCCGTATTTATATATTCAACCTAGGCTTTTCGCACCCGCGGCCATTTATCCGCACCCGCGGAGCCACTTCTGTGGTAAAAACTTTGCTTTTGCAAAAGCCACTTAAACCACTGAGCTCGCACCTATGCTCCAGGTCTCGCACCTGCGGACGTGCTTCTGCGATCCTTCGTCTGCTTCTGCGGAAACAACCAAGCCTTCACATTTTGCATCTGCGATCTCGCAGGTGTGAAGGAGATCGCAGATGCGCATTCTCCTTCACACCTGCGATAACCCCAAGCCAACTCCAGCTCTGCAGCTGCACCAACCTCACCGCACCTGCATCATCGCACCCGCGACAATATCCTCGCAGGTGCGATTACACCAGCAACAGGCCAACTTCAGCAATCTTCAAACTTTAAAACTTGTTCCGTTAACCACCCGAAATCAACCGGAGGCCCTCGGGTCCTCAACCAAATATACCAACAAGTATTATAACCCGATACGAACTTAGTAGAATCCTCATATAACCGCAAACAACATCAAAAACACGAATTACACACGGATTCAAGCCTAATGAACTTCTAAACTTCCAAATTCTACAAACGACGTCAAAAGCTATCAAAGCACGTCCGATTAACCTCAAATTTTGCACACAAGTCATAAATGACACCACAAACCTACTCAAACTTCCGAAAATCCAATCTGACCCCGATATTAAAAAGTCTACTCCCGGTCAAACTTTCCAAAATTCCAACTTTCGGCATTTCAAGCAAAATTCTACTACGGATCTCCAAATCACAATTCGAGCGCGCTCCTAAGTACGGAATCACCTAACGGAACTAACGGAGCCATCAAAATACACATAAGTCGACATCCAGTCAACCTTTCCCACTTAAGCTTCCAAATAATAGACTAAGTATCTCAATTCACTCCGAAATCACTTCGGACCAAAACCAACTAACCCGGTAAGTCATAATATAGCTGCAGAACGCAAAAGAAGCAGGAAATGGGGGAAAGAGGCTACAACTCTCGAAACGACCGGCCGGGTCATTACATCCTTCCCCCTTGTAAACAAACGTTCATCCTCGAACTAGTCTAGAAACATACCTGGAGTCTAAAATAGGTGTGGATATTTGCTCTACATCTCCCGCTCGGTCTACCAAGTAGCCTCCTCCACGAGCTAACCTATCCACTGCACCTTAACTGAAGCTATATCCTTTAACATCAATTTTCGAACTTGCCACTCCAAAATAGACATCGGCTCCACATCATAAGTCAAATCACCATCCAACTGAACCGTGCTGAAATCCAAAACATGAGACGGGTTGCCGATATACTTCCGGAGTATAGAAACATGGAATACTGGATGCACACTCGACAAGCTAGGTGGCAAGGCAAGCTTGTAAGCGACCTTCTCAATCCTCTAAAGTACCTCAAAAGGCCCAATGAACCGAGGGCTCAACTTGCCCTTCTTTCCGAACCTCATAACACCCTTCATGGGTGAAACTTTCAGCAGAACCTTCTCCCCAATCATGTAGGATACATCACGGACCTTCCTGTCAGCATAACTCTTATGTCTCGACTGCGCCGTGCGAAGCCGCTCCTGAATCAATTTAACCTTGTCCAAAGCATCCTGAACCAAGTCAGTACCCAATAGCCTAGCCTCGCCCGGCTCAAACTAACCCACCGGAGATCTACACTATCTCCCATATAAAGCCTCATATGGAGCCATCTGAATACTCGACTGATAATTGTTGTTATAAGCAAACTCCGCGAGCGACAGAAACTGGTCCCATAAACCACCAAAATCAATGACGCAAGCATGTAGCATGTCCTCCAATATCTGAATAGTGCGCTCGGGTTGTCCGTCTGTCTGAGGGTGAAATGTTGTGCTCAACTCAACTTGAGCGCCCAACTCTCGCTGCATGACTCTCCAAAACTGCGATGTAAACGGTGTGCCTCTGTCTAAAATGATAGAAACTGGCACACCGTGAAGGCAAACAATCTCTCTAATTTAAATCTCAGCCAACCGCTCTAAAGAATAAGTAGTACCAACTGGAATGAAGTGCGCGGACTTGGTCAGCCTATCCATAATCACCCAAATAGCATCGAACTTCCTCGAAATCCATTGGAGCCCAACTATGAAATCCATGGTGATCCACTCCCCCTTCCACTATGGAATCTCTATCTTCTGAAGCATTCCACCCGGTCTCTGATGCTCATATTTTACCTGCTGACAGTTGAGACACCGAGCTACAAACTCAACTATATCCTTCTTCATCCTTCTCCACCAATAGTGTTGCCTTAGGTCCTATTACATCTTCATGGCACCCGGATGGATGGAATATTGTGAGTTGTGGGCCTATTCAAGAATCAACTCCCGTAGCCCATCTACATTGGGCACACATATGCATCCCTGCATCCTCAACACCCCATCATCAAAAATAGTCACATCTCTGGCATCATTGTGTTGAACCTTGTCCTTGAAGGCAAGCAAATGGGGAGAATCATATTGGCACTCTCTGATGCGATCGAACAAGAAAGACCGAGAAACCACACAAGCTAGAACCCGACTGGGCTCCAAAATATCCAATATCACGAACTGGTTGGCCAAATCCTAAACATCAACTACAAGGGGTCTCTCCCCAACAGGAATGAATGCAAGACTGCCCATACTCACTGCTTCCTACTCAAGGCATCGGCCACCACATTTGGCCTTTCCCAGATGATACAGAATAGTAATATCATAGTCCTTTAAAAAAAGCTCCAACTATCTCCGCTGCCTCAAATTGAGATCCTTCTGTTTGAACAAGTGTTGGAGGCTACGATGATCAGTAAATAGCTCACAAGACACACCATAGAGATAGTGCCTTCAAATCTTCAACGCATGAACAATGGCAACCAACTCCAAATCATGAACATGGTAGTTCGTCTCATGGGGCTTCAACTGGCATGAAGAATAAGCAATCACTCTACCCTTCAGCATCAAAACACACCTAATACCGATCCAAGAAGCATCACAATACACCGTATAAGAACCAAAAGTTGATGGTAGAATTAGAATTGGAATTGTGGTCAAGCAGTCTTGAGCTTTTGAAAGCTCGCCTCACACTTATCCGACCACCTAAAAGGAGTGCCCTTTTTGGGTCAATTTGGTCAAGGGCGATGCAATAGATGAGAAACCTGCACGAACCGACGGTAATAACCAGCCAAACCATGAAAGCTCTGAATCTTTGTAGATGAGGACGGTCTGGGCCAACTCTGAACCGCCTCTATTTTCTTTGGATCTACCTAAATACCCTCACTGGACACCACGTTCCCCAAGAAATTAGCATAAAGCTTGTCCTCCCTCAACCGCTGCAACATAATCTGCAAATGTTGGGCACGCTCCTCCTGACTACTAGAGTACACCAGGATATCATCAATGAATAAAATGACAAACGAGTCAAGATAAGGCTGGAATGCACTGTTCATCAGATGTATGAATGTTGTTGGGGCGTTTTATGACATCACAAGGAACTCATAATGACCATAACGGGTCCTGAAAGTTGTCTTAAGAATATCTGAGTCCCGAATCTTCAGCTGGTGATACCCTGACCTCAAATCAATCTTGGAGAACACCCTCTCTCCCTGAAGCTGGTCAAATAGACCATTAATATGTGGCAAATGATACTTGTTCTTGATTGTGACTTTGTTCAACTCTCTATAATCAATGCACATTCTCATAGTGTCATCATTCTTCTTCACGAACAGAACCGGTGCACCCCAAGGTAACACACTGGGCCTAATAAACCCCTTCTCAAGGAGCTCCTGAAGCTGCTCCTTTAACTCCTTTAACTCAGCCGGTGCCATATGGTACGGATGAATAGAAATGGGCTGAGTGCTCAGCACCAAGTCAATACCAAAATCAATATCTCTGTCGGGCGGCATGCCCGGCAGGTCTACAGGAAATACATCTGGAAACTCTCGTACCACTAGAACAGAATCAATAGTAGGGTTTATGCACTGACATCCCTCACAAAGGCCAAATAAGATAGACAACCCTTCCCAACCATCCGCTGGGCCTTTAAGTATGAAATCACCGTACTGGGAACATAGTCTAGAGAACCTCGCCACTCAATCCATGGCAACCCCGGCATCGCTAGTGTCATGGTCTTAGCGTGACAATCTAGAATAGCATGACATGGAGACAACCAGTCCATACCCAAGATCACATCGAAATCAACCATACTAAGCAATAATAGATCAACTCTAGTCTCCAATCTGCCAACAGTCACCACACACGACCGATATACACGGTCCACAACAATAGTATCGCCCATCGATGTAGATACATAAACAGATGAAACGAGAGACTCACAGGGCATATCCAAATAATGAGCAAAATACGGCGACAAATATGAATAAGTGGAACCAGGATCAAATAATATAGAGTCATCCCTATGGCAAACTGAGACAATACCTATGATTACTATATCTGAAGCAATGACATCTGGTCTGGCGAGAAGAGCATAGAATCGGGCCTGACCGCCACCTGATTGGCCTCCCCCTCTAGGGCGACCTATCGCTGACTGGGACCCACCTCGAACTAGCTGAACGAGTGGTGTAGTTGCTAGTGCTGGTGCCATCGACCGAGAACTCTGTTGTGGAGTCCCGCTCAACAGCCTAGGGCAATCTCTATTGATATGTCCAAGATCCCCGAACTCGAAAAAACCCCTCCTCTGACGGAACTGCTGCTCCTGATACCTCAAGGAACTATCCATAGAAAGTTGAGCGGACTAGGCATGGTGAGAACTCTGTGCTGGTAGTGCATTAAATGAAGATTGGCCTAAGCGAGCAATGTGAAAACTGTGGTTGACTGATGCACCATGAGGAACTGGTCGAGTCATTTGAGCATGCCTATAGGGACGACCCCTGCCGTGGTGGAACTGACCTCTAGAAGGAACACCACTAAAATTACTTGATCCACGAGACCTCTTGACCTCCCTCTCAACCTACTCCTGGCGGCGAACAGACTCTATCTCCCGATCAATGTCAACAACCTCCTCAAAAGTAGCACCAGACATCATCTTTCTAGTCATAAGCACCCGCAGCTGAAATGTGAGGCCATCAACGAACATCTTGATCCTCTCCCTATCTGTGGGAACTAGCCAAACCGCATGACGGGCCAACTCAGAAAACCTTATCTCGTATTGCATCACAGTCATATCATCCTGACGCAACTGCTCAAACTGTCTGCGTAGCTCCTCTCTACGAGACTACGGCACATACTTCTCCAAGAAAAGAACAAAGAACTCCTGCCATGTAAGTGGTATTGCACCGACCGGCCTATGCCTCTCATAAGCCTCCCACCAGGTGAAGGCAGCTCCAGTGAAGTGAAAATTAGTGAACGAGACCCCACTGGTCTCCACAATACCTGTTGTATGGAGGATACTCTGACATCTGTCTAAGAAACCCTGGGCATCCTCCGACTCTTCCCCGCTCAAAGATGGAGGCTAAAGTCTACCAAACCTCTCTAGTCTCCGCTGCTCATTAGCATTCATAGTGGGAACCACATGGGCCTGAGCAGCCGCCATCGGGTGGGCTGGTAGTGCCCCCGATTTCTGGAGTCCTTGCATCACATGCTCGGGTGTGCGGGCGGCGGGAGTCTGAGTACCTCCCCCAGCTTGAGAAGTGGCTGCTGCGGCAAGAACAGAGACCGCATGAGCAAGATTGGTGCACACGGTCAGAATCTGATCTAAGGCCTCCTGACGGCCTGGAATCATGATGGGCACAACTAGTGCCTAAGCTGGTCTCGCTGGTGCATCCGCAACTGGGACCTCATCCTGAACTGGGGCAAATGGTGGATCTGCAGGTGTTGGCCTAGCTACTATGTGAGCTTCACCTCTGCCCCTACCGCGGCCCCTACCGCAACCTCGGCCTCTCGAAGCATTGGCTGGTGGCACTGGTGATTGTCTGTCCTGCCTAGTAGCAGGTGTCCTCATCATCTATGAGAGAATAGAATAACAGAAGTTTAGTTACTATAATCAACAGATTCACACGACAAAAATTCAAGAATGT
This sequence comes from Nicotiana tomentosiformis, assembly GCF_000390325.3. Classification (NCBI taxonomy): domain Eukaryota; kingdom Viridiplantae; phylum Streptophyta; class Magnoliopsida; order Solanales; family Solanaceae; genus Nicotiana; species Nicotiana tomentosiformis. The sequence goes on from NC_090819.1 coordinate 116,145,812, forward strand.
GAAGTTTCCTAAGGGTTCGGCATCCTCTCGAAGATAAGTACAGACGTCTCCGTACCGATCCGCATGACTCTACTAAACCTTCTCATGACTCTAAGACCTATGTAACCTAGTGTCATGCCCCAAACTCGGGGAGCGTGACAGGCGCTCAATCGATAGAACCTGGCCAAGCAAATCTGTTAGATTACCTTCTACCCAAACTCATCCATGAATAAAGAGGAGATGTACTCCATTCATCAACACTGAAAAGATTTCATTAATAACTTCCATTTCATTTCCATTAGCAGCTTCATTCATAATTTCCAAAATATTATGAGTTTATAGAATTAATGAAAAACATGATTTCCAATTACCAACATTTCTAGTTCAATTCCCCAACATCAACCACAACACACAACCTGTCTACGGAGACTCTAAGTAGAATAGAAGAGTAATATGAAATGCCGGCAACAAGGCCCCGGCTATATCTCAAAATACAGTACATAAGAAACAAAAGATACATGACCCCGAAATGAAGTGGGGCTCACCAAATCAACTGAAAAGAGTGTATTGCTATCACTGATCAATGCCGCCAGCTGTAGAACCACCTGCATCCATTAAAGATGCAGCAACCCTGGCAAAAAGGACGTTAGTACTGTCGAATAGCACTAGTATGTATCGCTAAAAGTCCTCTTTCAAAATTGAATGCCTTTAGAAGAAAAGGCAACACATAGATACATCAAGTCACAATCAACAATATCCAAATGTCCAGTTAAAACATAATAATTTTCAAAATACGAAATTTATATACAATTTTTGGTTAGGAGATCATTAGCACCGATATTCCACCGTATTTGTTAGCATGGAGTTTGATCACGCCCGATCAGCTAGGCCATCTCCCCACGGACAATGTGGTTTGACAGGTGGTGCGAAAGAAAGTTGTTACCAAGAGTAGTACCACCATGTGCGCAACATGGAGTTCGATCTCCACCCGATAAGCTAGGCCGTCTTCCTACATCTGCCATGTGGGTTGATCTTTTCCATTCCATAATTATTACCAGTTCATCCCAATTAAGGGGAATAATATCACAATTTCATCCCAAATAAGGGGAATAACCAGAATCCACACCTACACCGGCATGTGTAGTTTCAGGTGTAGGCCTTATGACCCACCCTTCCTCAGTTTAACTAATGATGCTCCCAAAAATATTTTAATTTTTATTTGCACACAGAGGTTAACATAAATACAATTGTACTCACCTCAACATATTTCACATTGTATAAGTTCTCATTAGTATTTCCAGTCATTCACAACGACAATATTCCCTTGGCTCATTTGGCCATTCATAAGATTTTTTATTCCTGGCACGATGGCCATATTTTATATTCCACACTTTCACCCCTTTCAATTTCAAATATCACCATCAAATATCAACATATAGAAAATTTCAGAATCATATACTTCAAATCCATTTGAAATGGGAACTTGAAACACAAATGGTTTCTTCCCAAAGAATGAGGCATACCAACCAACAATAGAAAACACACATGAAAAATCATAAACAATCAATACACCATTTACTCTTTCAATACTCTTCCCCAGAATGACAATGTACAATTTCAACACATGAGTATATAGAACTCGAATCACACTGGATATATTTATAAAGCAAAGCATTAGTTAAAGCAACCACTTATGGGCATGAATTGAGTACAAAAGCTTTTAGGCAATTATATTTTCGAAATCGTTTTTAAACAATTTGGTCGAGGCTCATTTCATATTATTTATCACATCCTCTCAAATTATTTGCACTACTAGCCTCAATTATAACTTAAATTCTTGGCACGTTGGCTACAATCTATATCCCCAATTCACTTATTTCATCTTCAAGCATTTTCAGTCAAGACTTTAGGTACGCATATGAGCAATTATGAGTCTTAAGAATATCATGTTTTTCTCACCCAATTGGTATACTAGTTCTCATTTAAAATACGACTTAAAGCCACAATATTTTAATACGCAAACCATACTTTGAACATCTATCTTTCGACATAAGGCTCATTCGGAATAAACACGTTTATAGGGAATAACCCGGAATATAGAAGTTAGGAATCTTAAGCCAATCATACTTGATCATACGAAAACATTATGGAATTCGATTCTAAGAGAGAAATTTTAGCCAACATACATCAATTGAGCTTCCATAAACTCTAGAAGGTTCCGGAATTCTTAGCAACTTGAATCTGTTTTAGAAATATAACAAATTCAACCAAAATTAGGAAGATGATCATGGTTCTAGCTCACTTGAGCATTTTATCAAACACTAGGTGTGCATAACATTCAACTACCTCTAGTAATGGTATTTCTTCCTCCAACAATACCTCCTTACCACCAACAAGAGATACTACAACATCCTTTATCCACTAACTACCTTCTTAGCACCATTATAATCATCAATGAACTCACATCTACTAAATTTTACTAATTAACTCATTACAAAATCTCTACCACACCCAATAATCTAGTTTAAGTGGTTATGGATTCCAATCACCATCTCATAAGTGCTAGTACTTATTCCTTGCTCATTTATTCACTAACAATTCATGCATGTATATTTAAGAGTGAAAGATTACCTCTTGTAGACCAAATCTTGAAAGTCAACTTTTGGGTGTTCTTGAGATTTTGAAGAAATCCTATGGAATCCAATACAAAACCTTTTTGTAACTAGTGATTGGGAAGTGAAATCATCATAAAAACACACTTAAAAACTCACCTAAGATGTGTATTTGAAGCCTTGGCCGGATAGGTGGTGGAGAGAAAGCCCTAGTCTTGAAGAAATGACTTAGACCCTCTCTATACCCGTCCCTAGTCTTGAAGAAATGACTTAGACCCTCTCTATACCCGTCCTTGGGGGTATTTAATGGGTTCTTACGTGCGCAGCCGCGGATTGGCCACGGATTGGAGGCAGAAACTCTTAAATATGTGCGGCCGCGGATTTGGCCGTGCATCTGGCTGTGCATATGATACATGTCCAGTAAAATGGCCATAACATTCTGTATACATATCCAAATGACGAACGGTTTGATGCGTTGGAAAATAGATTCAAAGGGATTTAATTTGATGGGTCGATCACCACCTAAGTCATTATATTGAGGGATTTCTATTCATTTGAAGTCAGGTTTTGTGCCAATTGAAACATCCTTTCAACTTAATGTGTCCAACTTGTTCCACACAAGTTCTTGCCATTCCCAAAACTCCTTAGTATGTTCCAACACACCTTAAACATACATTATCCATTCAACATTATGTAGCTCTATCCCATAGGTCTCCTTAAATACTCAAATATGTTTTTCCCAAATATCGTTGGCGCCCTTTAAAAACTTAAATCATTTGGAAATTTTTACGGGGCCTTACATCTTCCCCCACTTAAGACCATTCGTCCTCGAATGAGGAGTAGAGTCCGTCCCAAAACACTTAACATAACTCGACTCTTCTTTCAAACATTTCAATCCCCCAAATTTGACTAACTCCAAATTTTTCAGAAATTTCGGCAGAGTCTCCCCTGTAATTAGGCCTAACCACCTGCCAGAGAATCACCAAAACCACCCTAACAATATATCCATTACCCAACAAAGCATCACAGTATATTTCAACAACACTGATCTCAACATTAAGGGCATTACATTAACAAAAGTGGTATCTAGACATGAGTTCCACATATTTAAATCATAACACATATAAAGTGCCTTTCGATTCACAATCATTTGACTATACACTCAAGTGAGAATATTTTATTTCCTCAACACTTTTGGACCTCAAGGTGGCCTCCTCGACTTATAGACTTCGTCATAACATGTTAACGGAGATAGTCTCAACCCTCGGACTAATCTAACAAGGATGGCAAATAGATACCCCTCATAAACCAATTATCCATTAACTTCACATTCACTAGCTTTCACCAGAACGATAGACAAAGGATTTATAATTACCTTCTGGAACCTAGATACATGATGCATCGGGTGCATGGAGGACAACAATGAAAAAACATCATACTCATAGTTTGACCTATTTCCTTCAATATTCCATAAGGCCTAATGTGACTACACATACTTTATCTTCATTAACAATTTACCCAATATATTCATAGAGAAAATTTTGAGAATAACACGTTCACTTTCTTCAACTCTAAATCACTACGCCGAACACCCAAACTAAACCTTTGGCGACCTCCAACAATTACTCTAAGATGTGCTAGCTTTAATATTTAACACAAAATTTCCTATCAAATATATTTGATCATAGGATGATGCTTCTTCTTTCACATGTTTGAACCTTCAACCCCCATAGGTTACTATAAAAATGAACAACGAGGTTCGAGATTGGGCTAGAATTGTTTTCAAGATTCCATCAATGTGCTGAGCAGAGCATCTCAGGAGGTTATATCCTAAGAGACATGAAGGATACTACCAATAGTGCTGACATGGTTAATCATTATGATGACATCATTGATTCGACACATGAGGCATAGAGTTGCCTAGTAGGCATTGATAATGTAGGGACCATGTTCATGATTTTGAGATTTAAAAGAAATGAGTCATTTAGACATGTGACATATGAGAGGCATGGTCGGTAGGATAAAGACATTATCGTCAGCTATTCTTGGAAGACTATGAGTCATGAAAAGGACAACAATAATTGTTTCATTCCATATGTGCCTTGTTTGGAAATAGTAGGCCTCAAAGAGAAATAGCCAAGTACGAGATACCAGTCACCTTTTGGAATGTAGGGAAAATCAGTTTATCTCGTAACGAGAATATTATGGCACACTGAATGTGATATGGGTTTCAAAATACATGAAGTTGCATTATGCTCTTAACAGTAACTAGCACAAGGAATCTATGCCACAAGCCTAAGAGGATGAAAAAGAAGTTGAACACTTGTGAGATTATTATCATTCTGACAACTTAACCCTTTTTCGATAGTTGATCCTATATGAGAGAACTAGAGATACGACAAACTTATCTTTCAAATCAATATACTCATGATATGTGCCAAAATCTAGAAGCATCTAATTTCAACCTTTCACGAGTGAAACCACATAGCTGGGACATCTAAATATTTGGGATGAAATCATGTATTGGTTAGAGAAATTGAACACTTTTCTTTAAGATTGACATGTTTTTGCCATAATAATTATCAAGTTGCAATACAAGGCCACTTCATGAGCAACTACAATACTAGGAACAAAGTGAGTTATTCACTGAGGCATGATCTAGGTGGACATGAAAGTCATACTAATATGGGCGAACAAAAAGATCTTTCCGCGATGGATTTGTGAAAATTTCAAATTTCCTAGAAACTTTATGTAGAGAAGTGACCCCTTACAATTTACATGTACACATATGATAGGTGTTGAGATATGCTCTCATGTTATAAACAGTGAAAAGGATTCATAATACTATTCATAAAGGAGTAAAGTGATTGTTCCAACCATAGGAGCTACATACGCCGGAGAGAAAAAGAGTGGCTCAAGAAGGATCTCAACATTAGGCCACTATACATTGGATTTTATACCACATAGGTAAACTTTATGACTGTGCATGCTTACAAGTGAGCAGATGTTATCCATTTGAATTAAAAGGTTCTGTACGAAATTCATCAGGTATGGTCTCTTGTTGAGAATTTAGGAAATCAGGTGGGAAGTATTACTCCTAGAGTTATAACTCAATTCAATTACATAATTATATAGCTCAATTCCACAAGAGATTGTAAATAAGAGAATTTTTTATCAAGAGGCTTCACGAATACTGCGTCTCGTTCAAAGAGTAGGTACATGGAATATTTTGTGATTCAGCGTTTAAGACCATATTTATATAGGCCCCTTCAATATGGATGTATATATATAACAAGGGAAATAATACGGTGTTCACAATAAGGTATCAAGGAGTGACTTACTTGGTGAGTTTAGATTGACAGAGCAGTACCTTAAATGATTCCCCTCTACTCCACATCCACAACATACATTAGTACCATAGTGATATACCCCCTAATGACATCGCTTATACTTCACACAACGAGGATTAGGCCCGTTAAACTGACTCACCCCACCGACCTAATATTTACCCTTTTTGCATAAGTCATAAGAATCCCTCTGATCTTTCCTCCAGGCATTCATGACGGGAGTAACAATCTCTGTAACAGTTTGCTCTATGGGTCTTTGGAATTCCACAATCCTACAACCCCTAACACGCTCCTGAGCATACTCACAACATCACTAAATAAATGCTCCCGCCTGCATATCAGGCATACAAGGCTAGTTGTACCCAACCTAGGGCATTTGTTCTTCTTGTGCCCCCTCTTTCCACAACCATAACATATTTCAAGAGTCTTTCAACACATCCCCAAATGGCGTTTCTTACAAATCAAACATTTCGGCTTATTGGTACAAACAACCCTCTTTCGTTTCTTAGGTGCTCTTACCACATGATCCGGTGGCACGATAACATTAATAGGGACAGGGACACTTACCTTAGCAACTGGTTCTTTTGATACCTCCTCGCTGCCTCGAACTTGCGAGTTACTCATATGGAAAATGAGACATGACGAGGAAATTAGTTTCCTATCTTGAGCTTTATCGCACGATCTGGAGAATCAAAGAAGTGTGAAATTCCTAAATGTCCAAGTAGCCTCCTTATTATAGATGTGGTCGACAACACACTGATAAGACGGACTCTAATAGACACAGCTCCGAGACATCCTAGGACACTTTAAAACCTTAGGCTCTAATACCAAGTTTGTCACCCCCCAAACTCGGGGAGCGCGACCGGTGCTCAACCAAGAGAACCCGGTCGAGCAAGCCTATAAGATTACCTTCTACCCAAACTCATCCATGAATAAAGAGGAGAAGTACTCCATTCATCAACACTGAAAAGATTTCATTAATAACTTCCATTTCATTTCCATTAGCAGCTTCATTCATAATTTCCAAAATATTATGAATTTATAGAATTAATGAAAAACATGATTTCCAATTACCAACATTTCTAGTTCAATTCCCCAACATCAACCACAACCCACAACCTATCTACGGAGCCTCTAAGTAGAATAGAAGAGTAATATGAAAAAGCCGGCAACAAGGCCCCGGCTATACCTCAAAATACAGTACATGAGAAACAAAAGATACATGACCCCGAAATGAAGTGGGGCTCACCAAATCAACTGAAAAGAGTGTACTACTATCACTGATCAATGTTGCCTGCTGTAGAACCACATGCATCCATTAAAGATGCAGTGCCCCCGGCAAAAGGGACGTTAGTACTGTCGAATAACACTAGTATGTATAGCTAAAAGTCCTCTTTCAAAATAGAATGCCCATATAAGAAAAGGCAACACATAGACACATCAAGTCAAAAATCAACAATATCCAAATGTCCAGGTATAACATAATAATTTTCAAAATACGAACTTCATATATAATTTTTTGGTTGGGAGATCATTAGCACCGATATTCCACCGTCTTTGTTAGCACGGAGTCCGATCACGCCCAATCGGCTAGGCTATCTCCCTACGGACAATGTGGTTTGACAGGTGGTGCGAAAGAAAGTTGTTACCAAGAGTAGTACCACCATGTGCGCAGCATGGAGTCCGATCTCCACCCGATTAGCTAGGCCGTCTTCCCACATATGTCGTGTGGGTTGATCTTTTCCATTCCACAATTATTACCAGTTTATCCAAATTAAGGGGAATAATATCACAATTTCATCCCAAATAAGGAAAATAACCAGAATCCACCCCTACACCGGCACGTGTAGTTTCAGGTGTGGGCCTTATGACCCACCCTTCATCATTACTAATGATGCTCCCAAAAATATTTTATTTATTTGATTTGCACACAGAGGTAACTTAAATACATTGTACTCACCTCAACATATTTCACATTGTATAAGTTCTCATTAGTATTTCCAGTCATTCACAACGACAATATTCCCTTGGCTCATTTGGCCATTCACAAGATTTTTTATTCCTGGCACGATGGCCGTATTTCATATTCCACACTTTCACCCCTTTCAATTTCAAATATCACCATCAAATATCAACATATAGAAAATTTCAGAATCATATACTTCAAATCCATTTGAAATGGGAACTTGAAACACAAATGGTTTCTTCCCAAAGAATGAGGCATACCAACCAACAATAGAAACACACATGAAAAATCATAAACAATCAATACACCATTTACTCTTTCAATACTCTTCCCCAGAATGACAATGTACAATTTCAACACATGAGTATATAGAACTCGAATCACACTGGATATATTTATAAAGCAAAGCATTAGTTAAAGCAACCACTTATGGGCATGAATTGAGTACAAAAGCTTTTAGGCAATTATATTTTCGAAATTGTTTTTAAACAATTTAGTCGAGGCTCATTTCATATTATTTATCACATCCTCTCAAATTATTTGCACTACTAGCCTCAATCATAACTTAAATTCTTGGCACGTTGGCCACACTCTATATCCCCAATTCACTTATTTCATCTTCAAGCATCTTTATAGATTAACAACCACAACACATTTTTAGTCAAGACTTTAGGTACGCATATGAGCAATTATGTGTCTTAATCATATCATATTTTTCTCACCCAATTGGTATACTAGTTCTCATTTAAAATACGACATTTTAATACGCAAACCATACTTTGAACATCTATCTTTCGACATAAGGCTCATTCGGAATAAATACGTTTATAGGGAATAACCCGAAATATAGAAGTTAGGAATCTTGAGCCAATCATACTTGATCATACGAAAATATTATGGAATTCGATTCTAAGAGAGAAAGTTTAGCCAACATACCTCAATTGAGCTTCCTTAAACTGTAGAAGGTTCCGGAATTCTTAGCAACTTCAATCTAATTTAGAAATATAACAAATTCAACCAAAATTAGGAAGTTGATCGTGGTTCTAGCTCACTTGAGCATTTTATCAAACACTAGGTGTGCATAACATTCAACTACCTCTAGTAATGGTGTTTCTTCCTCCAACAATACCTCCTTACCACCAACAAGAGATACTACAACATCCTTTGTCCACTAACTACCTTCTTAGCACCATCATAATCATCAATGAACTCACATCTACCAAATATTACTAATTAACTCATTACAAAATCTCTACCACACCCAATAATCTAGTTTAAGTGGTTATGGCTTCCAATCACCATCTCATAAGTGCTAGTACTTATTCCTTGCTCATTTATTCACTAACAATCCATGCATGTATATTTAAGGGTGAAACATTACCTCTTGTAGACCAAATCTTGAAAGTCAACTTTTGGGGTGTACTTTAGATTTTGAAGAAATCCTATGGAATCCAATACAAAACCTTGTTGTAACTAGGGATTGAGAAGTGAAATCATCATAAAAACACACTTAGAAACTCACCTAAGATGTGTATTTGAAGCCTTGACCGGATGGGTGGTGGAGAGAAAGCCCTAGTCTTGAAGAAATGACTTAGACCCTCTCTATACCCATCCTTGGGGGTATTTAATGGGTTCTTACATGCGCAGCCGCGGATTGGCCACGGATTTGAGGCAGAAACTCTTAAATATGCGCGGCCGCGGATTTGGCCGTGCTTCTGGCTGTGCATATGATACATGTCCAGTAAAATAGCCATAACTTTCTATATACATATCCAAATGACAAACGGTTTGATGCGTTGGAAACTATATTCAAAGGGATTTAATTTGATGCTTCTATCACCACCTAAGTCATTATATTGAGGGATTTCTATTCATTTGAAGTCGGGTCTTGTGCCAATTAAAACATCCTTTTCACTTAATGTGTCCAACTTGTTCCACACAAGTTCTTGCCATTCCCAAGACTCCTTAGTATGTTCCAACACACCTTAAGCATACATTATCAATTCAAAATTATGTAGCTCTATCTCATAGGTCTCCTTAAATACTCAAATACGTTATTCCCAAATACAGTTGGCGCACTTTAGAAACTTAAATCATTAGGAAAGTTTTACGGGGCCTTACACCTACGCTCTGATACCAACTTGTCACTATCCAAAACCTAACCTGACATGATGGCCCCTCTCGTGGTACTAGCCAAGCCAATATTATCAAAACACTTTCAACATTTAACAGAAATAAAATAATACATTGAAAACAACTGGAGTTTTTCATAAAACGGGATAAACCCAAAACATAAGTGCGTAAAATAGCCCGACATCGGGGTATGACTAAGTCACGAGCATCTAAACAACTAGTCTAGAATCAGTGTCTATAATAGTCTATGCCAATATGCCAATACAGAAAAGAAAAGATAATAATAAAGAAGAGATAAGGACTGCGAACGCCGGCAGCTACCTCATGAATCTCCGATGCTCAACCCCGCACGAGATCAATGTCCACCGTGTTTGAAAACACCTAGATCTGCACACGCGGTGCAGGTAGTAATGTGAGTACATACAACTCAGTAAATAACAATAATAAATAAGGAACTGAAGATAGTGACGAGCTATACAGTTATAGTTCATTTTCAGTAATTTCAGTAAAGAATAGACATGCTTTCAAATCCGGCAGTTTAAGTCAAATCAGTTTTATACAGTTTTCCAGTTTAAGTAAATCGGATATAAAATCTTCCAGAAATTTAACAACAATAATAGATAACAACTAAGTGCAACAACAAATGAAAGCGAGTACATCCTCTTGGGGCAAATGTCACTCAACTTATCTTAACAGCTCAATCACTCGGCTCTCAGCCCTCAGTGCTCACACTCAATAGGTACATGCGCTCACTGGGGGTGTACATACTTCGGAGGAGCTCCTACAGAAAAAACGCTATAATCTGCACGGGCAACTCACGTGCTTCACGGACAACTCACGTGCTATAATATCATATCAATATCTGCACGGACAACTCACGTACTATAGTATAAATACCTGGATCTGCACGGACAAATCACGTGCTATGGTATCAATATCTCCCCATCAGGCCCTCGACCTCTCGCAATCCTCAACCTTCCTAGTCTCTCGAGCTCTCAGAAATAATATAAATCAGCCCAAACAGAGGTAAAACATGTATCAACAAGGGACAAGAAGATATGGAGGTATGATACACAAATAAAGTCATGACTTAGTACAAGACAACAAATAGTAGATAAATCAACAAGTGCACGACCTCTGCGGGTCCCAACAGACACATCATATAGCCTAAGCATGATTTCTAACATAGATTTCAGTCCAATTTCTATAACACTAAGAGAAACATATATCTAATAACAAGTTATTCCAATTCCCACGGTGTACGCCCACACTCCTGTCACCAAGCATGTGCGTCACCTCCAAAATAATCACATAGCAGAACATCCAGGTTTTCATACCCTCAGGACTAGATTTAAAACTATTACTTATCTCAAACCGAGCAAAATGCTACTCCAAAATGCCCTTTCCTTATGAGTCGGCCTTCGAATGTCCCGAATCTAGCCACAAATAGTACAATACAATTAATATAGGCTAAAGGGATCAATTCTACAAGAAAACTACTAAATTAGAGCCAAAATTCGCAATCGACTCAAACCCGACCCGTCGGCCCACGTCTCGAAATCCGACAAAAGTCACAAACCCAAAAGCTCATTCACTCATGAGTCTAACCATACCAAATTTATTAAAATCCGAGACCATTTGGTCATCCAAAACCCCAAAATTCACTCTCCAAATCCCTAGCCCTAAACCCCCAAATTTCACCTCAAAAACTCATCAACTAGGTGTACAATCAGTGGGGAAACATTATTATTGAAGATAAATGGGCACAAGGAGCTAACCTCAGTAACTACTTCGAAATCCCTCTCAAAATCCTCCAAAATCCGTGCTCAAGGTGATGAAAATGACAAAAAATTTTGAAGTCCCGTATTTATATGTTCTGCCCAGGTTTTTCGTACCTGCGGAGCCGCTTCTGCGGTCAAAACTCTGCTTTTGCGGAAGACACTTAAACCACTGAGCTCTCACCTACGCTCCAAGTCCCGCACCTGTGGACGCGCTTCTACGATCCTTCGTCCACTTCTGCGAAAACAGCTAAGCCTTCATATTTCGCATATGCGGAGCCATTCTCGCATTTGCGGGCTCGTAGATGCGCATTCTCCTTCGCATCTGTGATTTCCCCAAGCAAACTCCAGCTTCGCATCTGTGCCAACCTCACCGCACCTGCAGCAATATCCTCGCAGGTGCAATTACACCAGCAACAAGCCAACTTCGGCAATCTTCAAACTTCAACGTACACCGCCATAATAGGGGAATCATGGATACACACCATGAGGGTCGTCCCTTCCAGGTTATACCAAGTCATCAAATTCCCGACTCCATGGGGAATATTCAGCATACGAGAGTAACAACGCACATCCCGGGAATGCTACCGCATTGCCCTAGACTGCACGGTCACTCAACAAACGAAGGACAAAGAAAAAGGGGCATAGCAATCAACAGGGTCGAGGTCGATATGTGACGATAGCGAGGACGTCATCAGAGACACCTGATATGATCAAAGCTACGGGATCGACCATAGAGGACCTTGACCCCGTTCAATTAGATACCAACGATCACAACAAGAAAGCTTACATCGGTTGCAAGCTTCAGGAACCAGGTAAATTCCGTCAATTCTTAACTACTATCGCGAATTTGTTTGCTTCAGCGCAGATATGTCGGGTATCCCAAAGGAAATCGCCACGCACAAACTAAACGTTGACCCATTCCACCCCCAGTGAGGCGGGTTAGGCGTAAGTTCAACTTTGCGATTAATGACGCAGTACGTGAAGATGTGGAAAAACCACTAGAAAATGGCTCCATCATAGAGTCGAAGTACCCCCAATGGGTCACCAACGTGGTCATGGTAAAAAAGAAGAATGGCAAATGGCAAATGTGCGTGGATTTCATAGATTTGAATAAAGCATGCCGCAAGGATTCATTTCCATTACCCCATATTGACCAACCCATCGACATAACGACTGAGCATGAATTACTGAGCTTCTTGGATGCCTATTTAGGCTATGATCAGATCCTCATAGAAGAAGAGGATCACGAGAAAACCACATTCATCACCCACCAGGGGACGTACTGCTACAAGGTCATGCCCTTCGGGCTGAAAAACGCAAGGGCAACTTATCAAAGGTTGGTGACGAGGATGTTCAAAGACCAACTCGGCAAAACGATGGAAGTATATATAGACGACATGCTAGTCAAGTCCAAAAGGAAAGAAGATCACATCGACCACCTGAGAGAAACCTTCGATATACTCAAATGATACAGAATGAAATTGAACCCCGAAAAGTGTGCGTTCGGCGTGGCCTCAGGAAATATTTTAGGTTTTCTGGTATCACTGCGAGGAATCGAGGTCAATCCTGACCAAATCAAAGCCATCAAGGGGATACCAGAACACTTGACCACCAAAAAGCAGGTTCAGAGGTTGACTGGTCGTATCGTCGCCCTTTCAAGGTTCATTTCACGATCATCGGATAGGTGTCACAGATTCTTCAGCGTATTCAAGATGTATAACGGCCTCCAATAAACTTATGAGTGCGTTCAAGCCCTGAAGGAATTGAAATCATACCTATCGTCACCACCATTGCTTTCAAAACTGGAGCTAGGGGAACGTCTCCTCGTTTACCTTGATGTATCCGAAGTAGCTGTGAGTGCAGTCCTGGTTCGGGAAAATAATGTTACGTAGTCTTCTATCTATTACATTAGAAAAACCCTAGTCGACGCCGAGACGAGGTACACTCACCTCAAAAAACTGGCCCTGGCCTTGGTCGTAGCTTCGCGAAATCTTAGACCGTATTTCCAATGCTACCCCATCTCGGTCGTCACGACTTTCCCCCTAAGGAGTATTTTGCATAAACCCAAGCTATCGGGAAGGTTGGCCAAATAGGCCATCGATCTAAGCAAGCACGATATCACATATCAGCCGCGAACAACGATAAAGTCACAAGTTCTCGCTAACTTCATCGCCGACTTTAGTGCAAAAATATTGCCCGAAGTTGAAAGAGAAGCCGCCCACGCTTCCCCCCAAACGCAGGACCTCTGGGTCCTGTACACTGACGGCGTATCTAGCGCGTCAGGGTCCGGACTGGGACTCGTACTCGAAGGCCCAACCGGCGAAGTAATTCGCCAGTCCATAAGGTGCTCAGACATGACTAACATCGAGGCCGAATACGAGGCCATAATTGCAGGTGTAAGGCTAGCACTCAAGTACGGGGCAAACCAGTTGAAACCACGTTGCGATTCCCAACTCGTAGTCAACCAAGTCACAAGGACTTTCCAAATCAAGGAAAAAAATTACAAAAATATCATATTGAAATTTGCAAACTGCTACCCGAGTTTAACGAATGTCAACTCGGCCAGATTCCACGAGCACGGAACGCTGAGGTGGAAGGCCTCGCTAAACTAACCGCAGCCACCAAAACCATTACAACCGGAGACAGAAGTGTGATCCACCTTCTCAACTCGTCACTAGACCATGTCGAGGTAAGAACCGTAAGCTTAACTTGGGACTGGCGCAGTCGTATTGTTGCATACTTGTAGGACGACATACTCCTAGATGATAAAAACGAGGCCAAGAAACTGAGAATGCAAGCGGCCAGGTACAGTGTCATCCACAACGACCTGTATAAGAGAACTTACGGTGGTCCCCTGGCGAAATGCTTAGGCCCAAACCAGACTAGGCGCATCCTCAAAGAGGTCCACGAGGGCCATTGTGGAGCTCACTCTAGTAATCAGGCTCTGGTCAGATGCCTCATACGGGCAGGATATTACTGGCCCACCATGAAAAAAAAGGCTCCAGACTTCGTAAATAAATGCAAGCAATGCCAAAAGTATGCTCCGATGATTCACCAAGCGGGAGAACACCTCCACTCGGTCACCTCACCTTGGCCGTTCATCAAATGGGGAATGGACATCGTGGGGCCCCTCCCGATAGGGCGAGGTAACGTACAATTCCTTTTGGTTTTAACTGACTATTTCTCTAAGTGGGTGGAAGCAGGAGCATTCGCCCAAATACGTGGATAGGAAGTGATCGCCTTTATATAGAAAAATATCATATGCCGGTTCGGCCTCCCCAAAGAGATCAACTGCGATAACAGACCCCAGTTCACGGGAAATAAGGTTGCTGAGTTTTTTGAGAAGTGGCGTATCAAAATAATGGGGGAAGAAGAAGAAGATACATAATTTTTTGATGCAAGGGTTTCGTAAACATTGAAAAGCTACCCACACACCCCTATTTATAGAAATTCAAGTGTCGAAACCAAGAAATTAATCCATCATTACATGGCACCATTACCGAAGCGGCAGATTCAATCAGAAGATGCACGCGAAACGAAGCAAAGAATCGGGAAATCGCGTCATAATGGCGCTTGCCGTCATGATGTCACCCTGATTCATGGGGCTCACAAACCCAGAATTTACGATCACGAAGGGACTCACTGCCAACTCGCCCCAATCACTACGACTCGGTCAGGTCGTCCAAATGCTTCGACCACGTTAGACAGTATCCGCTCATCGAGCCCGTTTGAGGCTTGCCTCAATAAGCGGAGGGACTAACTGTATAGGTCAAAATCTGCCCTAGAATATTTAGGGCAAAATAGCATTAAGGAAAGATTCAGTCAAGGTCGACCAGGAAGCAGTGAGATTAGTGGTCGAGATGTCAACAATGGTCGAGGTCGAGCACCGTTGATAGAGCCGTAACGACTAGTTTTTGAAATAGGATATTAAAGAGAATATTCTAGTAGATATTCTCTGGACTTGTACTATTAGGGTTTATTAGAGACATGTTTCATATACATAGAAAAAGAGGCAATTGTGTAGGGTAGATGATATTCATGTTTAAGAACACACTTTGACAAAAGATTCTCTCTCCCTGACTATAATACAAACAACAACTTTCTCACCAAGATTCTTACGTGTATTATTCCATACTTTCCACCAGATCCGAGGATAATTTGGATATTCAAGGATTTGCCTGTCATTCATCATTGTTAGGAGAAGTAACACTTACTTCCTCCTTTATTGGGTGAATCACTCCTTTTATTCACTTGAATGTCATTTATTATTGTTTGTTGTTATTTAATGCTCTATCATTATCTACGTTGCTTGGAGTGATTGTTACACACCATCATTGTATCTCTATCCGGCATGTTCAACATTAGTTATACTTTTGGAACTCACATCTAGAAATATTATTGTTAACTAGATTTAACCTCTTAATACATAAATTTAATTACTTGAGCCAAGAGTTATATTTTTTGGTCAAACAAATATTCCACTGTATATGACCCGTTAAAAGGAACAGACTTCCTACTAAAAGTTTCTCTATTTCAGGACTTAAACTCAAAATATTTAGTTACGACTAAGAATGAAGCAATCTCATTCATCCAACTATCAACGCAACATCCCTTGGTTATGGTCATGTAAACATTAGTTATGCAATGCTTCGCAAGCGTATAAGAGTCGCATTCATACTTTACTATTTTCTAGCATGTAATAAATAATTTTAGCTTATCCGTATAGTACATAATTGATGACATATTTTATTAAATTATGCCGGTAGAACATATTTCAATTTCTTATTGCGTAAGTAAACAAAATATACACCAAACGAAAACTTCTTCGAAGTATTGATAGTTAAAGTAGAATATTCTCAACCATCATAGGTGTTCTAATTCAACTTTTTTGGTATAAATGGCCTATCCTGGAAACGTTGTTTGACATGAATTCATCAAAACTTTAAAAAATAATAGTAGGTACTTATTAATTTTAAGAACATCAGAGAGTTATAAATTTCAGAAATTAGACTGGGTGGACCTTTTTAGGACCATTATTAATAATTTGACCATGATAAGAAAAGTATTAGGAAAATAGCCTTCAACTAGAATTTGGGGAAGCGCTTCTGGCAGTAGCCATAATTTTCCTATATGAAAAATTCTGGTGATTGCTATATTTTATGGCAATTATGGCGATCACCATATGAATAATTTTGGCGATTATCATATTTTATAGCAAAACCTTATGATCACCATATGAAAAATTCTGGTTCACCATATGAAAATTTTGGCGATTACCATAAGGGCTTCCCAAATTTTTGGCTGAAGGCTAATTTTTTAAGATTTTTCTTTCCTGGATCAAATAAATATTAATTGTGGCACCGAATGATCCTATTTGTGTTAGGGGTGTCAATAGATATTTAAAAATCGACTAAACGGACCGAACCGTACCTTACCGAATCGATTTTTAGGGTTTTAAAATAAAAATATAGATTTTTATATAAATCTATAATCGTACCGATAATTAGGGTAGGTTTTTAATTTAATAAAAATAAACCGAAAAAATATTGAACCGTACCGAATAAATTTATATGTAAAAAATATATTTATATATTAAGTTTAAAAATAATAAAGTATTAAATTTTTTCTTGGGCCTTTTATGAAAATGGTTATAAGACAACAAGTAATTAAAACTCAAAATCCTAATTCTCAAACCTATTATACTACTCTTATTGAAACTAAATTATTTTCAGCATATTCACTAGCAAGACACAAGGTATTCTAGTAATTATGAGTAGCAAACTACAATGTATTGAATATGTTTCCTTTTGTATAATTTAAATTTATTTTTTTGAATATTTAATCTTCCATAGACTGTATTATTGAGTCCCAGCTTGGTTAATATCCTTTCACTCGTGTGATTATATTTTCTTTATCTTTGCTTAGTTTCTTTTACGCTCATGTAGAATAGTTGATAGATCTAAATCTAGCCATTTTTTATGTTTTCTTAATTCATCACCATTTGAACAGTAAAAATATCTAGAGAGTTTTGCTAAGTCCTATAAAAATACGTTTGTTATTACATTCTACTTCTACTAGTGACTTTTACATGACTTAAAAATCGAAAATTAACCGAACCGTACCGATACCGAAGAGACACTGACATGATTGGGACAGTTTCAAAAAATTTATTTTTGATTATACATAACAGAATATCCGAAAAATTAGTATGATATAAATTTTATAAAATAACCGACCGAACTAAACCCCTGAGTTGTACAAATCACCCTTTGCACAAAAGACTATTTGAAACGTCCTTCGAGTTCCTTTTGGAGCTTTTAGGAATCTGAATGGGCCATCAGGCCATCTGTAAGTGGACTCTTTCTGCATAGAATAAATTGTTGTGTCAAGAAAAAATTTATCAAAAATGTCAAGAATGGGAGTGATAAGACAAAGGTATCCCTTTGACTTAACATGAAGTGAATTTCAATCTCTCACTACTTTTTCTCTCTAAAAATAAACTATACATTCTCCAATGCAGAAAATGATAGCTACTAAAGGTAATCATTATATGTATCTACTAAAGCTACTAACGTGGGCCATTAGTCCATACATATGTTAGTATTTCTTCTATTCTCCTTTTTCCTTTTTTCTTAAATAAAAATGAGAATAAAGTAAGAAGAAGACAAATCAAGACAATCTTTTAGTCGAGTTTTTCCCTTTGTGTATTGATTAATATATATATATATATTTTTAGGTATATATTATATTAAATAAATAAATATTTTATTTATAGATATGACTTTTTGTTCAATATTTGTATAAATTGTTAATAAATGTTGCAGGAAAAGAAAAGAAAAAAAGAAGAAGAAAGAAGAGTGTTCAAGAACAAAAAGGCCAAGGATGGCATCCCCAATTCAAGAATGTCCTCCTCAATTTTAAGGATATCATCCGTGGAAAGAGGCACCCGAAAGAAATTGATTCAAGAGCTAGGATGTCATTCCCAATCCAGGATGATATCCCTGAGAATTTTACGGGCATAATTTCATATAAATATGCATGACTTTTCGGTGGAAGCCAGGGAACCATTCTTGTGCAGAGAACAACAATTTTAATATTGGCTTTGTTTTAGTTTTAAAAGTTATTTCTTTTATTGTAGGTGGTATTTTTTAAAAAACTTTTCTCCATAATGGAGTAACTTTCTTTGGTTGGGATGCTAGATGAAACTATATAAAAGTGTTATAATAATTATCTTAATTTTATTATCTTCTTATGTTAAGATTTTCTCTTTATCATCTCTATACACCAATGTATTTGATATTGATTATATCAATTATTTGATATGATTATATACACTTACCAAAATCTTTATCTTGTTACTTTATTTCTTATTCAGGAGAAGAGAAAGATTTAAACAAGTTTATTGATTTAGCAAAGGCTAATCGAAAGAGGCTTTTTCTTACTTGGTGCACTCAACTAAGATAATTCTTGTTTGAAGCCATTACTTTAATTGGAGGTGTTATTAGTCAATTATTGTTTAATGTCACTAACTGTTAATAAATTGATAACACTAACCGTGAGCGGTGCTATTTATATATTGTTGTTATGTGAAGTGATTATTTAGAAATAAGTGATCATTCTTTAAACAAGGTCTCTGTTGCACTCTTAATCGATTGACTACACTAATAGAAAGAGGTGTATTAATTGGTTACTTTTATGTGATTTGTTTGAATTAGAAATAAGCAATCATTTCATTAAACAAAAAAATAAATAATAGAATTTTGATCTTATTATAATGGTTTTATCTTGTTGATTCAAAATAGTCCAACCTCTATTTATATTTAATAAACCAATTTTTTTTATTTGACATTCTTAAGAACAACTCCTTTCACTAATTTAATTCTCTCAAATAGTGAAAAAGACAATACGAATATGTAGCCTAGATGGTTTCAATCTTTGTGGGACGATATCTTAAACTTTATTATAATTTGACAGAGTCCGAGCAGTAAATCATATACGTCAAGAGCTAGTCATGTATGTTTTACCAAATAATATATTATATGTCAATATACTTTAAATAGCGGTCAAAACTCAAAACCCTCAAAAATTGCACGTTTGGACCTTTTATATATTTCTTTAGCCAAAAATTCATTTTCTATTTTTCACATTATTATAAAATTGGTTATTAAAATTTACTGTGATATTTGTCTATGCAAGTTATTACTATAAATTAAAATTCGTGAATTTTGTTCTTAATTGTGTTTCTTTAGTAAACCTTTTAATTTAAAGACTGTCTCGACACATTTTCTATGTTTTTTTTTTCCTTTAAATAGAATAAAACATAGAATTATTCAGGCACCTAACAAACTCTTTGTCAAAAATCTTTTCAAAAAAATATTTAAAAAATATAGGCAAACAGATAAGTTGGATATAAAAGTAGAACAGATGAACACTTTCCACTAAAGTTGGGAGAGTAGGTGAAGTGGAATAATTGAGCTTACACACTCACTGTCTAAAATTTGTATAGAGTCCTTACCAAGTAATGAAATCGATACATAGTTGTTGTTAGTTTATTTACCCATCGACAACTTTGAGTGTTGTACACCAAGACAGTGTTTATATATTTTAATATTTTATATGGTTGATATTATACTCAAAAAGCACTGACAACGTAATCAACCTTAACCAAATGATATCTGATTGAGTGATTATGTCCTGATATAATTCTACATATTTTATTGAAAAGCTGAATCTCGGGATTAATGTTTTAGCAAAATTAATTCGTAGCCATTCGCGGCAAACTTATATCATCTCGCAGCCACAAAATTTCAAATACATTTAGTAGCCTAAAAACTATTAGAATGGTCAGCCCAAATTCCACCAACTCCGCTTTTACCTTTCCTTTTCCACCATTTATCAGACAACCATACAAAAAAGCTCCACCATTGCCCTGTCGCTATTGCACCGCCGTCGTTACCGCCACGACACCACCTCCACGCACTGCTGCCACCGCACCGCCCTACCCACATCCCAAAAAATAGATCATCAAAAAGCAGACTCACGCACCCCTAGACCAGTCTCATCCACCCCAATTCTACCACCAAACCTAAAGAATTAAGGACGGAGGGGGGGGGGAGTGAGATGAAGAAAAAAAAATAAAAAACAGTATTAACAGACAAATTGAACTTAAAGAAATAAGATCTAAAAGAGAAAAAGAAAGAAAGATTGAGAGTATTTACGAGAGAAAAATTATACACTTCATATACGAAAGATATATTAATTATTTATTTTATATACAATTATAAATTCTATGTGTACTGCATATATACATTATATACTATTATATACTTTATATACAAAATTATATGAATGCTGAATTTGTATAAAAAGTGTATATGCATTATATCAGTATAGATACACCTTTCATATAAATGTGCATACATAATATATACATAGTACATACAATATTTTCAACACTCAATGTAGCCACTGTAATCTTTTACGCTCAGTTTTGTATAATACGTGTATAATAAATGTATTATTAGTGTAAAATATATACACACTGATTATACACCATATTATACCATTATTATACAATGATTACACAATGTATAAATAAAAGAGCACTGACGGCAATGGAGGATAGCGAACTTGGCTGGAAAAAAGCTTTTCTCTGGCCGTGGCTATTTTATTTTCTCTATTTTTCATCTTCTTGTAAAATTCATCTGAAAAAATATCATGCAATATTATATCTGAAAGTGGTCAGAAAGTGAAGAAGCTGGCAACCACCGCCAGACTTTTGTCGGAAATTACTCAATAAAGGTAGATATTTTTACGTCTAAGTAAAGGAGGAGGGGATCTCTAAGAAAAAAGAGAAATTTAAAAAAGATGTGTGTTGGTGTTACTATATGAGAAAAAAAGGAGGGAGTGAAGAAGGGAAAAGATAAGAAGGAAGAGAAAGATGGAAGTCACCGGTAGATTGAAGAAGGAGAATATGAGAAGAGAGAGAGAAAGAGAGAGGGGGGGGGGGGAGAATAAGCGACTGAAAAGGGGAGAAGTGCATTGGAAATAGTGGATACAATTTGTCAATAAATTGGGCCTAAAGGCTATTTTGGGTCCATGGAGAAAAACATAGGCTAATAAAATTTTCAGAGGCTATAGAGGATCGTTTTCTCTTAATATTTCTCTCATGCAAACATCCCACAAATATTTTGTTGACAATATTGGGCCTCAATAGTTTTAGTTGAACATGAGGCAGCCCAATTGTATACCCGACCCAATTTTATATTTTTCAGTATATTCATTTCATTTGTATTGTAAATGTACGTACATTGGAACATTCTAGAAATAATGAGATAACAAATATTTTTCCTCCTTTTGTCTTCTCTCTTCTCCCTCTTTTCATTACTGTTAGGGTTCATGTTGTTCTCGTTTCATTTCCAAATTGTGAGATGATTTCTCACATTAACATGGTATCAGAGCCTAACATCCGCCGATTTTGGCTTCGCTCTTCCGATCGACAATAGTTTCGTCGACTTCCATTGGAGATTTCTTCTTCGTCAATTTTTTTGGTATTCGATTCCGCTAGGTATCCGCAGATTCTTGGGTTACAGTGGACACTTTACGGTCTCCTACGGTGGTTCTCTGAAACGTTTGGGTCAATTTACGGTAGTGGTGGTGTTTTGCTCGATTGGTAATTGGTTTCACCTTGTTGCTATTTTTCTCGATAAATTTCAAGGCTTTTACTCCTTTAGGTCCCAAAGGAGGACAATTACTCTTTCTATTATAGCATTCCTGTCAAATATTGCTCGAACTTGTCCTACCTATGGTTTGTCTGAAAACTTTACATATCTAGGGTTTCAATATGGGTAGTCCTGAAGTTTTTATCTTCTATAATTGGGGTTTTTGATGATTTCACTATCTCGATTTCTCATCTCTTTTATGTACATCCCTCGGATAGTCCGAGTACTCATCTGGTGTCTCCCCCATTTGATGGAACTGGTTTTGTTAATAGGCATAAAAATATGTTGACTCTACTTTCTGCCAAAAATAAGCTAGATCTCATTACTGGTAGGATATCCAAACCACAAGTTGACTCGCCTTACTATCAATTTTGGGAATGATGCAATGATATGGATAACTAATTTATTGTCTAGGTACATAACAAATAGTGTAGTGTGCTTTGATACTGCTAAGGACATCTGGACTGATATTAATGAAAGGTTTAGTACTTCAAATGGTTATAAGTATATCTAGATCCAAAGAGAAATTAGTGCGGCTTCTCAAGGATCCTTAGATATTGCAACCTACTTTACTAAACTGAGAGGTCTCTAGGATGAACTTAGCACTGCTTATGTTGGACCAGTGTATTCTTGTGGAGCATTACCTAAGTTCACTGAGGAACAGAAGATATATCATTTCTTTAGTGGTTTAAATGAATCATACTCCACCTGTAAAAGCAATATTCTGATGATGCCATCCCTTCCTTCCTCGAGCAAAGCATACTCTATGCTTAAGCATGATGAATAAACATAAAGAGACTTCTGCTCCCATTCCCAGCTTTTTAAATGATTCTACCTCTTTTACTGTTGCAACTAGTCCTATCAACAACCATAGAGTTTTCAATCAGAGGGTTCAGTTTGAGTCAACGAAAACTTCTGGTCCATCTCCTAATATGGCATGCAAATACTGTAAAAAACCTGGGCACACCATTAATAAATGCTACAGGTTGCATGTTGTTTTTTCAGATTTCAAGTTTACAAAAAGTAGGAGATTTGCAGCTTGTTTTCAATCTGAGAGTTCTAGTCCAAGTTATAGCTTTCTTAATCCCAGTCCCTCTGATGTTGTTGCTCATGGATTTACCAAGGAACAATATCAACATCTTATGACCTTGCTCCAGCATGTCCACACTTCTCCTATCTCTCATCCTGACAGCATTGCTACTGACAACACAGGATTTGCCAACTTTGCATGTGTGTATAACCACCTTGAGGTTCATTATGTTGTATTTCATGCATCCGTAATATCAAATTTAGGTATAAATCCTTGGATCGTGATTCTGGTGTGACAAATCATATGACCCCTCACAAGCATCTTCTTCACAACCTCAAACCTTTAACCACACATTTTCTAATAAATTTACCTAATATATATAAGGTAAAAGTCATATCTACCAGGTCCCTAATCCTCAGTTCTGATATGACATTGCACAATATGCTCTAAGTTCTATCTTTTCATTTTAACGTAATTTCTGTGCACAAACTACTTCTTCAGTTCACATGTATTGCACTTTTCTATTTTCAATTGTATTTTACAGGGCCCTTCTCTGAGGAGGCATTTTATAACGATCCAATCGGTCGTTTTGAGCTCTAGCGCATTGTTCGATGGTTTGAAACCTTAAACAACTTTACTTCATGTATTATGACTTGTACGTGTGGTCGGTTTTAATTTTTGGGAAGTTCGGGATTGATTGGAAGAATAATTCTCAATTCGGAAGCTTTAAGTTGGAAGAGTTTACCAAGATTTGACTTTTGAGTAAATGATCTCGAAATCAGGATTTGGAGGTTCTAATAGGTTCGTATGATAATTTCAGACTTGTGCATATGTTCGGGTTGAGTATCGAGTGGTCTGGGAGCAGTTCAGCGCTTATTGTGAAAAGTTGGCATTTAAAGGTTTGAAATTTTTCTAAGTTTGACCATGGTTTGACTTTAAGGCTATCAGGTTTAGATTTTGATTTCGGGATTTGGAATAGGTCCGTTTCGTCATTTGAAACTTGTCTGAAAAATTTGGTATCATTTGAAGTTGATTTGATGTGGTCCGGACGCTTGGTGGCAATTCTAGAAATTCTTGAAGTTCATTACGATATTTATGCGTTTTGTCATCCAATTCGTGATTCTAGAGATCATTTTGGTATTTTGATTGCACAGGCGAGTTTGTGTTATGTACTTAGACTGGTTTGTGTGATTCGAAAGGGTCTCGGGGGCTCGGGTGTGTATCAGATATGTTTGGGTTATGTCGCGCTCTTATTTGATGTTTTGGCGTCGTTTGCTTGGGTATAAAAGATACTATATTGAGAAAACTACCTTTTAGTTATGATTTGATTAAACCATTAGATCCGTATCATAATTATGAAGTCATAGCAATAAGAATCATCGAATTCTGATATCGTATGAGAGAGTTATGCCTATTTCCGTGTCGGGAAAGATTGCTGGTGTTGCTGGTGCTCAGGTATCGCAATTGCGAAGATTGTAGATTTTTGCCTTGGTTCGCAATTGCGAACATTTGTCGCAGTTGAGAAGCCTATAGATTTTTCCTTGGTTTACAATTGCGAACACTTATCCGCAATTGCGAGGGCTCGCAAATGCGATATCTGCACCAGATGAAAGGGTTGAGAGACATGATTTTAGAGATATTCTCTTATTTTTGGAACCCTAGGCTTGGCAGGGGGCGATTTGGAAGAGGGAGTTTCATCTACAATCTTTGGGTAAGTGATTTTGTTAAATTTTCAACTATTTTACATGATTATACATGGGATTTAACATCAAAATTAGGAGAATCAAAGTGAAAATTTAAGAAACTTTAGCTATGTTTTGAGAAATAAGAATTTGAGTGTTGAGAGTCGATTTGAACTCGGACTTTTAAACAAAATGCATGTATGGACTCGTGAGGTTATGAGTAATATTTATTTATAAAAATTTTCAGAATCAGGGCATGTAGGCCCAAGGGTTGACTTTGTTGACTTTCCGAGCGGAGTTGGGAATTTATTATAAATTGATTAATTATGAGTGTTGGAGTATGTTTTTATTAGTTTTCACATTGTTTGACTAGTTTCGGGTCGATATGTATCGGTTTGAGGTGTTAGAGAGGCGTTGGAGCCAGTTATGGAACTTCGGAGCGAGGTAAGTCTCATGTCTAACCTTGTGAGGGCTAAATTACCCTGTAGGTGTTATATTTGTTATCCGCTACATGTTGTGGGAGCCACGCACGTATGAGATGATGAGTGTCCGTGCGTATACTAGAATTCCTAATTATGTCCAGGTAGACTTAGACTCACGCCATGCTTTAATTATATTATTTGCGTTATTCTTGCATGTTCAATTGCTTTAATTTGCATTATGACCTGAGACTAGACTCGCGTAAATTAATGGACTCACTATTTTAGATACATGACGAACTAGTTGTTCACCTGCAGAATCTGTACTTCCCTTACTGATTTCTTCCGCATTGTGCGTATCCATCGAATTTTTTTCTTGAATCCCATAACTCACACGTATATTTGTGAATGGGGTAAAATACCCGTAAAAGCTTCATATTCTAATGGGATCGGGTCGTTCACCTTGGCAACTTCATGAAACACTCTTATGGGATCGGGTCGTTCACCTCGATAAGATATTGTACTACACTCTTATGGAATCGGGTCGTTCGCCTCGACAGTATAATGTAATACACTCTTATGGGATTGAGCCATTTACCTCGCCAGTATCAGGTAACACACTCTTATGGGATCGGGTCGTTCGCCCCGGCATTATCATGTATCACACTCCTAAGGGATCGGGTCGTTCGCCTCAGCAACTTCATGAAATACTCTTATGGGATCGGGTTGTTCGCCTTGGAAGAATCGTGCGTAATATTGACTTGAGTTGTGATGACCTATCTGGTAGGGACCATATTATATACTCCATTTGAGGAGGTAACCGATATTTGAGGACTTGGGCTTACTGTTCAGATGATGATCGTATTATTTACCTATATTTGTTTTCACTGTTTAATTACCATGCTTTGTACTTGTTTACTTTTTATTGTACTTGATTTATTGGACCACTAGTAAGTGTTGATGTCGATCCCTCGTTACTATTTCTCCGGGGTTAGGCTAGATACTTACTAGGTACGCGTTGATTTACGTACACATGCTACACTTCTGCACTTATTATGGAGGTATATATTTCTGGTGGTCTTTTGCACGCAAAGACGCAGCTATTGTGGGGACTTTACGATGAACTGCATCCCATGTTACAATCTGCAGCATACTGAGTCTCCATCATAATTATTTACATTATCCTGTCTATCTTGTATTCCCGACAGATGTTGTATTGTTAATATACTTCCTAGTAGATGTTCATGCACTTATGACATCGATTTTTGGTGTGTTCTAGAATTTGTTTATGATTTTGCTTACCATTGAGACACTTTTACCTTATATTTTACTTAAATCATACGCATCTACAATTTTTGACGGATCGATCTCTCTATCTAATAAGATTCATGATTTCAAAAATAATAAAATGAACAATTAAGTTGGTAGTTCACCGTTGGCTTGCCTAACAACGAAGTTGGATTTCATCACGACCTATAGTGGATTTTGGGTCATGACAGCTTGGTATCAGAGCACTAGGTTCACTTAGGTCTCAGGAGTCATGAGCAAGTCTAGTAGAGTCTTGCAGATCGGTACAAAGATGTCTGTACTTATCTTCGAGAGGCTACATGGATGTTAGGAGAACTTCCCTTCCTTGATTACTCATCATGCTACTTGATTTTGGTGAAGCTTGTGCTTTCGGTTCCTTCCTACTCATTCGTACGCGACGTCGGGCATTTGTTATCATTGAGCATTGATGAGTTGTGAAGATGCTACAGATGCGGTGCAGAATGCTTTTCCCTACGGATGTGGGCGGACCATTATCATCGTCTTATGGAGGAGTATTCTATCATTTTGGCCTGGTGTTGGTATTGCCTATGGTCTAGATTTGATATCTCTGAATTTGGTGGAATTCTTGTTAATATCGTAGTGTCGACGTCCTTGATTAAACGCATTGAGGCTCATCAGCATATTGGTCTTCATTTGTTTGCCTCTGGGCACGGTGGTGAGATATGGTGCTTAGGAAGAAGTTATCAGAGATGGTTGTGTGTTGCAGCTTCAAGATCGAATCAGCGTCTCTAATATTGATGATTCGAGGGAGATGATCCCTGATGTGGTCTCTGTGCTTAGGAATTTTGAATGCAACGAGAAGGGCTTGATTGGGATGTAGGAAAATATGAGTATTCGATCATTGTTTTGGATGCAATACAACTTCGACTTTCAAACCTAATGCGGGGACCTTCGGGTGGTGTTAAAGAATGAAAGGATTCAACGGCTGGCAGATCAGTGTGGAACCAGAGAGATTAATTGATTTCAGGATGGATGTAACTATAACAATGACATTGGAGGAGGTTGATATGAGGTTACATAGGTGGGCTATGTCCTATGATCAGGTTAACTATTGCGTGGTTTTGATGAGGTTCTTACGAAGAGTTCTACTTTCTGCCCAACAGAGTTCTACTTTCTGCCCAACATGGGATGCATGTATTGCGATGTGAGCTCGGGTCACTTGAAGAAGACGATATGACTCCTAGGAGGTTAAGCGTGCGATGGTGGATGATAACTCGGGATGTGTATGGTTGGTGCAACAAGAGCTCGCGAGATGCTGGCCGAGTAACGGTGTGGGATCATGGTAACTGGGAAGAAGAAGTCGTAGTGTGGTTTGGATCTACGTGATTGTAGTGTAAAGCTAAGTGGGAGATCCTACCGTTTATGATTGGGTCACATGGTTATGTGCCTTTGCAGTTTCTGGTTGTCGGTGCATTGGTAGATTAATTATGACCAAGAAAAGGAAACATCAGGGGTAATTCAGACAAAGGACTTGAGGAATGTGTGCTACATCTCACCTTATCGATTCATGTGCAGGTGTTGGGATGACTCAGCGTTTATGCTTCTGATAGATGTGATGTACAAGGAAAAGAACTCATCAGGTTGCTTCTTTGGAAGTGTTCATGTGCTAACGGAGCACCAGTGTTTGGCTATGTACTCGGGACCAGGTCAGAGTGGGTGATGTTTAACAATGGTTCTAGTGGGTTCCAGAAGTAAAGTGCGGTGCCTAAGGATTTTCGAGTTAGTCGTGTGGCTAAGGAATTAGTTTTGCAGCTAGGTGTGAAAGAGACTTAGATTATTTCTATGAATGTCACCGAGTCTGCGATACGATGTTCGAGAGATGGAAGAAAAAAATTCGGATTCGTAGAAGATCTTTCAGAACTGGTGTATCAATTTGAAATACTATTGAGTACATGAGGAGGGTATGTGACGGCTCATGGATATGAAGACGAGGTAGTCTTGTGATTTGGGTCACTCGGGATGAGTGTTGTTTGAGGTCCGTTATGTATTTGAATGGAATTATTATTTCAAAGGCAAATCAAGAGTAAATTGGAAGAAGTTGAGTCAGTTAGTAGTGGGTTGAATCAACATGGTTAAAGGAAGGGCCAGTTCCTTCGGTGTGGTAAGACTATACAGGTGATTTGTGGTTGCACGTGCGGGGTTGACAACCTCCATGATTTGATTGATTTGGAGGTATTTGATTCTGATGGTTATGTGATCTGTAAATGGATCCCGGAAGAGTTATGGCAGTTTAGACTATGACCTGAGCTTTGCATCTTCTGTGGTTATGGGAATTCGGTTGCGTGTTGCAATTGTTCTTCTGAAACAAGTGGAGTGAAAGGGGTTCTAGCCGATGAAGTATTTATTCTACTGGTGGTTCAGGGTTTATGATGAAATCCTTGGACTCTCACGTAGCGGCATGATAGGTGCAGTGAGTGGTATGGAAATTAGAAGTATAGGATCAAGGTTGCGGTTCGGTTTTGATAAGAATGTCACGAGCTCGGAGGAGCGGGGGAGGATTTCAGATGTTTAGAGTATGCTAGCACTATTTTTGGGCAGCCTAAGTGTTACACCCCATATTTTCGTACGTGAAAGTATGCCATAAATAAATCGACGTAAGCTCGGGAATGAGATTTTTTTGTAATTATAAGTATTATGCTATTTCAACCAAGTGATAAGTAAATTCGTGAAGGTGAGAGGGTAAGCAAATCAAAGAAAATGAGTTTTCATCGAAGTTTGACATTTTGAGAAAAAATATGATCCGAGATATAATACCCGATATTTATGGACTAGTACCATACAAGGTACCATATGGCCATGATAGTAAGGTGTATAAAGTGTATTAAAAGTGAGTAGTATTTTAAGTAAGTTGAGGTAATTCTTAAATTATGTGGATAATTGGGTGATTAATGACTTTTAGTGGGAGATTAATTAAAAATCTTTGGATAATATTAGACCCTCCCCCACGTGGCAGCAAGCCACCCCAAGAATTGTGACTCTTAGTCATTGTATTATATGGCAAGTCTTAAAGTACACGAGTCATATCCATTTAATAAAGAAGAGACATATATTCATTCTTAAAGAACCTGAGTCATATCTCGTTAATAAAGAGAGTCACATATTCATTATGAAGAATCGTAAGTCAGAAACTCATTCTTATATGCATATGATAAGAATTCAGACGTAAATGTTTGTGTGTTACAAACGTAAGTCACATAAGCAAGATAAGATCTTCCACAATTCAGAGCAACGTGAGATTTTGTAACTCCGTCACGTGTTTTGTCGCAATTAACGTGTGTTAGAGGGATTGTCAAGAGAATTGGTTCAGGTATGTTAAGGCTATCCCTTCTTTCTTTTGGCATGATCTATACGACACAAACGAAACGAGCAAATGCACAATTTCCATAAATGACTCTATTCATAGAAATACTAGAGATGCTTATGTTCTTTATTCCCCATGTGTCATATTATTCTATCATCTATTCATGAGTCTCAGAAAATATGTAAGTTGATAAAGTTTATTTCCTTATATTAATCAAAGGCATAGTGATCTTATGACATTTTGAGAAATCTTATTAACGGGTTTCTTATGCATTTCATGCATTTATACATGTACATTAACCCATGACCAGATGGTATTATATACGTATATATATATATATATATATATATATATATATATATATATATATATATATATATATATATATATATATATATATATATATATGTGTGTGTGTGTGTGTGTGTGTGTGTGTGTGTGTATGGGATATGGGAAAAA
The DNA here is from genome assembly GCF_000390325.3 of Nicotiana tomentosiformis. Taxonomy (NCBI): domain Eukaryota; kingdom Viridiplantae; phylum Streptophyta; class Magnoliopsida; order Solanales; family Solanaceae; genus Nicotiana; species Nicotiana tomentosiformis. The sequence goes on from NC_090819.1 coordinate 116,176,571, forward strand.
AGTTACGGCGTTATATACGCACCACCACCTGATCAGCTGGTATACGTTGATGATTTGCCCACAGTGGCCGAGATGATATGATGGGATGCCCTCAGAGGCTTGATGATGTTATAAACACATATACCCATGCATGTTATGACATTTATGTGCATATGCATGATATTATAATATTAAATGATTCACAGAGCTATTCAGATATACATGTTGAGTCTTTTACTCCATGTTTCTCTCATGTCTATTGTTTACTTGTTTTCATTCCTTACATACTCGTTACATTATTTGTACTGACGTCTCTTTTGCCTGGGGACGCTGCATTTCATGCCCGCAAGTCCCGATATACAGGTCGAGAGTCCTCCAAGTAGGCTATCAACTCAGTGAAAGATGTTGGTGTGCTCCATTTGCTCCGGAGTTGCTATTGGTCAATATGATTAGGAAATGTGTTGATTGGTATGGCGAGGCTCTGTCCTGACCTTTATAACATTTATATATCCTTAGAGGCTTGTAGACATATATCGTGTACGTGAAAGATTTTACGGCCTTATCGGCCTATGTTCAGTGAAAGTTTGGTCTTATAGGCCCTATGTCACATATATACTTGTTTACGTCAAATTGGGTCATCTTATATTGAGTATTCCCTTATGTTTATTCTGGTTAGCCCATGATGGCCCGTTTGGACCATTTGCCAATGACAATATGATAAGAATGATATGAAATATTGGTACTCGGTTGATTAAGGCACTGGGTGCCCGTCGCGGCCCATTGGTTTGGGTCGTGAAAAAAGTGGTATCAGAGCAGTTCTGTCCTAGGGAGTCTACAAGCCGTGTCTAGTAGAGTCTTGTTTATGGGTGTGTTGTGCACCACACTTATAAGCAGGAGGCTACATGGCATTTAGTATTGTCACTCTTTCTTCTTACTTTAGATCGTGTGGTAGAGCTCGGTTGTAAGAACTCAATTTCCTAAACTCTATCTTATTCATAATACGATGATGCCTACATCCAGAAAGACGGTTGGTAAGAGATATAGCTGTGGAAGAATTGAGTCAGAGGAACTCGATTTTTAATGATGCTTATGATGAGTAAATGTGAGGTCTTCAACAGATCATGTGTGTACTAAGATGGGTAAAACTTCTTGATAAGGATCCCTAAGGCAAAAATGTCTATCCACTCTTATGGTAAAAAGGAATAAGAGAATCGGAAGGTAGATACAAGTTTTAGCAAGTAAAAAAAGCAAGATGAAAAAGGGTACGAGCTACCCAGCTAATGAAGATTATCAAAGAAGAATATAAGCCTTTTGGTTACCTTCAACAATAACAGAGGTATGTACAATTGGCCATACCCATCTCATTTATGCCCTCTGGGGGACAACAAAATTAGTATAAGAGAAGGCAAGATGTCAGGATCTAGCTGGGGTTAGGGTAACCCAAAATGGTGGATGGATTGTTAGCGTTAGCTGATATTTTCGAAGGATATTGCAAATGTGCTAATAGATCTCCTTGTGAGACACACAGAGGGTGCACTCTAAAATAGTACAACTAGATATGAATACTTCAAAGATAGGCACTAGAAGCCTTGAAGGGATAAATATTACCTTAGTGTATCTCCCGTCCCTAGTGGAGAAAGAATGTTAGGCGATCCAAAGAGCCAGTAGATGGAGCAAGGGGAGCTAAAAGCAAAAGAATGCCTTGTTCGAGTTTTCAAAATAAAGTGGTAGACATAATGTTAGCGGGGAATAAGAAGTGAGTTAATGAAGCATTATGAGTAAGATGTGATACACGTATGACAACGGTAGATCAAAAAGATGACAGTATTACATAATCTATAGTCAAGTGAAGGAAAGGACGAGAGGTGACATGTATTGAGACAACAAAAGAGTATAGGCCATAAAGTCCTATCCTGATTTCGAGAAATAAGTTCGTGACTCCAATGCGACTACCAAAAGGAAAAGTTAGACCCCAGAGTAATAAGAAATCAGCATGGACTAATGAACAAGATAAACTAAGCATGAACTAAGGACTGAGTAATAGTTGACATCATGAGAATTTCAGAGATTGCATCCCAGCGATAATAAAATGGACGACAGAAGAATACCCTTTAAAGGTCATTCAGGAAGACGCTTCCCTAAAGCAAGCAAGGTGATTAAAGTTAAGCTTAAGGGACTATATGTGCCAGTTACACTAAGTGTCACCCTCGCGAGTGAATAATTTCGGATTTTGATGAATTTGGTATGGTTAGACTTGAGAGTAAATGAGCTTTCTAGTTTTGTAAATTTTGTCGGATTTCGAAACTTGGGCCCGGGGGCCGGGTTTGAGCCAATTTCGGGTTTTGGTCTAATTTGATAGTTTTTCTTGTGGAATTCATTCCATTAGCTTATATTGATGGTATTGTACTGATTGTGAATAGATTCAGAGCATTTGGAGACCGAGTCCAGAGACGAGAGCATTTGGGAGCCCCCCCGGAGTCTGTACACACCCCCAGTGAGCACAGAGTATTGAGTGTTTTGAGTATTGAGTGCTGAGTGCGAGTGATGAGTGATGGAGTGACACTGCTGTGAGGTTGTATTTATTTGTGTTGTTGCTGCATTTATCTGTTAAACTTCCTTGTGGCATTTACTAAGTTATAGAATTACCTATTTATTTCTATTTATTTTTAATTTGTGAAAAAAAATAATTGGACTGTTTTACTTAGCTCGTCACTATTGCTCAGTTCCTTAGTTATTTTTGTTACTTGCTGAGGTGGTTGTACTCATGCTACACCCTGCACTTTATGTGCAGATCTAGGTGAGTTACAGTGCGGCGATTGTTGAGTTCAGGCCGGCTATCTGTGGAGATTGCAAGGTAGCTGCTAGCGCCCGCAGGACCTTGTCACTCCTTTTATCATTTCTTCTTTTAGATTGTATTGACAGTTAGACAGTTTTATTTCTTAGTTCATAGATTTGGACGCTCATGACTTAGTGACACCCCGATGTTTGGTGCTCGTTTCTGTATTTTCTATATTATATTTAGAGTTGATTTAGTTTATGAGAAATTCAAATGTTGGTATTGTTTTATTAAATTCTTATAATCGATTTAGTAGTAATATTTTGGGAAATAGGCTTGCCTTGTAATACGATAGGCGCCATCACGACCATGGTTAGATTTTGGGTCGTGACAACCACGAACCTACTCCAACTTCCAGAAATCCAATCCGACCCCGATATCAAAAAGTCCACTCCCGCTCAAACTTTCCAAAATTCTAACTTTCGGCATTTCAAGCTAAATTCTCCTACGGACCTCTAAATCACAATCTGGACGCGCTCCTAAGTCCGGAATTACCTAAAGGAGCTAACAGAATCATCAAAATTCAAATCCAAGGTCGTTTACACTTAAGTCGACATCCGGTCAACTTTTCCCACTTAAACTTCCAAATAAGAGACTAAGTGTCTCAATTCATTCCAAAATCACTCCAGACCCGAATCAACTAACCTGGTAAGTCATAATACAGTTGTAGAACACAAAAGAAGCAAGAAATGGGGGAACGAGGCTACAACTCTCAAAATGACCGACCGGTTCGTTACATGGAGCTTTCAGACTCGGGCAAAGTTAGTGTGTTGATTGCAAGGATTCAAGGTAGAGTTGCTTGGTCATCACAGTCCCTTGGAGTCTTTATATTTTATTGCACTATTAATTCTCATTTGAACAGTATTGTATAATCGTTCCTTGAGATCATTTCATGTATTCATTTAGAGTTTGTGACTCAGTAATACCACTATTGGGAGGTAGTTGAATATTTTCGCTGTTGGTTTCGAAACTTGTATTAGATTCTATTTTTTTTAAAAATGGTTTGAATTGTTATTATAATCGGCCTACTTAGTCTTAAGAGACTAAGTGTCATCACGACTCATGTGGTAGAATTTCGGGTCGTGACACCCCTGTCTAATTTGTATTCCAGATAGATGTTGTATTTTATTATATTTCCTTGTTCATGCTCATGCACTTGTGACATCGGATTTTGGGGGTTTCCTACGGGTTGGTCGTTGTTGTAATTTTGCAAATACTTTAATTTACTCGGTAAATTCTATTTGATGTTGTTCAATTAATGAAAATCATGATTTCAAAATACTTAAATGAGTAATTAAATTGGTAAATCACCGTTGGATTGCCTAACGGCGGTATTAGGTGCCATTACGACCTTTAGCGAATTTTGGGTCGTGACAAACTCAGACCAAGGATGACATCCCAGACCACATCCCAGGCCAAGGATGACATCCTTGGGAGTTTTTGCTTGTGTTTGTCCCTATTAAAAGGACGTAAACTTCAATTGAAAAAAAAACAATTCTTGTGCAGAGAACACCAACTTCAATTGGCTTAATTTTAGTTTTAAAAGTTATTTATTTTATTGTAGGAATGGTATTTTTCTTTTTTACATTTCTCCATAATGGAGTAATTTTCTTTCGTTCGGATACTACATGAAGCTATAAAAAGTTTTATAATAATTATCTTAATTTTATTATTTTCTTATGTTGAGATTTTATCTTTATACACCAAGGTATTTGATATTGATTATATCGATATAATTAAATTCACTTACCAAAATCTTTATCTTGTTATTTTATTTCTTATTCGGGGGAAGAGAACGATTTAAACAAGTTTATTGATTTAGGAAAGGTTAATCGAAAGAGGCTTTTTCTCACTTGGTGCATTCAACTAAGATAATTCTTATTTGAACACATTACTTTAATTGGTTAACTACACTAATCGAAAGAGGTGTTAATAGTCAATTATTGTTTAATGTCACTAATTTTTAATAAATTAATAATATTAAGCACGGGCGGTGCTATTTATATATTGTTGTTATGTGGAGTGTTGTCTTAGAAATTAGTGATCACTCTTTAAACAATGTCTTTGTTTCACTGTTAATCGATTGACTACACTAATCGAGAGAGGTGTTATTAATTGGTTACTTTTATGTATTTTGATTGAATTAGAAATGAGCAATCATTTCATTAAACGGAGAAATAAGTAATAGAATTTTGATCTTATTATAATGGTTTTATCTTGCTGATTCAAAGTACTCTATTTTTATTTTTAAAAAATCAAAAATATTTATTGCTTTTATTTTACATTTTTATGAACAACTCCTTTCACCAATTAGATTCCCTCAAATAGTGACAAAGACAATAACAATATGAACCCTATGTGGTTCCAATCTCTGTGGGATGATATCTTAAACTTTACTATAATTTGACAGAGTACGAGCAGAAAAATTATATACGCCTAGAGCTCGTCAATTCTTGAGACTATCGTAGATCTTCTACTTCTCGATATGGTAGATTTTGATGTCATCTTGGGTATGGATTGGTTGTCACCTTCTCATGCTATATGGGATTGTCACCCCAATACGGTGACCTTAGCGTTGCCGGGTTGCCTTGATTACAGTGGAGGGGGACTCCTGACCATTTGTCACGGCCCAATATCCAATTAGTCGTGATAGCACCTAACCCAACCTGTTAGGTAAGCCAATTTACAAATATCTGATTCAATTAATATTTAACTGACTCTAATACACTCTCCAAGGACTGGTAGTATAAATCATGAACTTTTATGGTTAGAATTTATGAAACTGGTATGAAATAAAACTACATCATCTGTTTGAAATATATATGAACATATTTATAATTCTGGAGCTACCAAAAAACAAGAGGCAGTTGTGACCGGATCGTAGGTACATATTCCATGTCATGCACAGCAACATCAGCATCAGGAATCTACACGCAAGATGCAGAAGTGTAGTATGAGTACAACCGATCCCATGTACTAAATAAATAACAAACCTAACCTTAGGTTGAAAGTAGTGACGAGCCGGAATAAGGGTCAGAGTCCAACTCCAACAATAAGTAACAATTCATAACAATTTAATTTAAAGCAACACAAGTAATAACTCAATAATAAAATGCTCAACTCTTATAAAATTCCGAAAAATAGATATTTTCTTTTCAATATAACAGTAAAACTCATATCCGTTGTCGAAAGTCACCGAAAATATGAGTAAGTCTGAAATCTGTTATTTTTCTCAAAACTTTAACAACATATAAGAAATTTCATTATCAGATGGCATGAGGAAAAATACTTCTCTATGCCTACATATCAAGTATGCATGTATAATGCAATGCAACACACTGATAAACTCATGTACGCACACTATCAGAGTACTTAATCTCACTGTCTCACATTTTCACTCCCCCTCTTAAACATACGTTCGTCCTCGAACGTGCCAGGAGTTGTTGCTAAGCCATCAAATTACTATTCCACCTTACCACACACGTACCTTGGGGTTATCCCACACCACCCTATTCCATATAGGCCTGACAACATAACATAATTGAAGATCATTACTTTAGCCTTAGTCTGTAAAACTTAGAATCCAATTTCCAACATCCAGAATTTCTTACAAGACCCGAATCTCACAGCTACACATTGTATGAGTCTGAACAAGCTATATCAAGCCATAACCATAACCCCGCATATAATCACATAACATACAACACAACTCGCATACTTGCAGCACCATTCCGAATCATAGTAACTACTTAAACCAACCCGGTACTATTATTGAACCCCATATCAAACAAAACCTTGTTTCAAAACCTTCATACACTGCCGATAATAAAAGAAACACGCGGAATCTCATAACCACTTATCAGATCAACAAGTCAAGGAGCTCTCTCGCCCCAACTAGAACCATAATCAACCTGATAGTACCCATTATACGTCCAATGACCTTATATTATCAAACACAACTATTCCACAGAAATGCCACACCAATATAACTCAAGACACAAACTTCAAAATCCGTGCACCCAAAAATAGGAAATATCTTAAAGAAGAGAACCGTTTTTGCAAGTTCGACAAGCACCACTACAACCGCAATGCTTTGAGCTCATCATACATAGTAGAATCAAGGCATACAAGTATAATAACGGTAACCGACTCTCATAGAGATCACATTAACATCAATCGCACGGACATCTCACGTGCTATAGTATCAATATCTGGACCCGCACGGACAACTCATGTGCCAATAACATAAATGTCTGGATTCGCACGGATAACTCACATGTTAATAATATAATTTGCCTAACATGGTCACAGTCCTCCAGTCCAAGCATATCATACAGGAGCAATCAAACAAATACACATGTATATGATAATTGAAATAAGACTCTTAGGCTCCTGGACTGGTATAAATAACACGCCATAGAGTAGGCATGTGCAAAGTATGCTATCACAATTCAAATCGGCAAGTTAATGCAGAAATAGTAACTAACAAGTTTATTAAGGGAATTAGCCTCTTCGTACTCTCAAGTGTAGTCCAGATAGTTCTCAACAAATGTACGAATATGAGAATGTTACAACTTATCGCTTAACCATCAACTCTAGGCATATCATGACCTAAGCATTTTCCCGAGCATGAATAATTGCCCTGGGGCTCGCACATGGGCTCAAACCTCACATATATACGCTCTCGTAGTGCATAGCTATCACAAATAATTAACACAACTAGTGTCTCCACTGAGTTTAAATAAAATACTCACCTCAAATAGGCCGCAACCCTGAAATAATATGCTTTTGGGAACTCCTAGTCTCCAAATTCATAAAACACATGAATCACCGTGACTGGTCCCAACTCCAGCACTCGAATGTCTTACACATCGTTCATGCATGATCATCCCACAAGGAATACATCTATAATTCTTCCGTGCCACATAGCAAAATTTAAATATCAGCAGTGGATCAACCAGGTGAATACTGCAATACCAATGAAATATCTGTAAGTCAAAACACAATGTGCCCTTGTGAATGTACATTCTTCTCAGGTAATACCACTAGTGCCAATATGTGAAATCATTTGTGCTCCATAAACTCATGAACTTTCTTTTGAAACTGAATCGTATACTTGCACATTCAAATCCCAATCCCACCCATTACGCACCGCCTCTATTAGGCCATCTTATGAAAATATGAGAACCTCATTAACACTCTGAGTCACAAGAAAAATATATACCCGGTTAGTTAGAAACCTTCCATTTTCTCCCATACAGGAAGAAATTACAATACACAACATATTCCTCACGCCGGTAGAACATATCTATCGCAAACTGTGATAGAAACCATCGAGAACTCTTCGAAACCCATTTGCACATAACCAAGCTATCATAACCGAATTCCTCTAACTCGGCCAAGCCACAAAGGTTTCTAAATCCGAGAGTATTGCCACAAAACAGCCATAAAGCCTCACCACATCATAAGTACCCAAAAGAACAAAGTATACCATTACCATACTGGTCTAGCCTACTACCCAGTTGTCCAATTTTCTCCGAGTTTCTTCTGAATTACTCTCTAATTGACACTTCTCCTTGTCAGAACACTATGATCCTTACCCAAAGCTCACTACAAGACACCCTAACATAAAACCACACCGCCTTAAGTCCCATAAGCCACTGTATTCTTCTTAATCACCCTCATAAGTACCGCAACTGAAACACCCACTCTGAAAATACCTTATGTGAATTTAAAATTGTTCTTTTACCTTTCTTATACTAGAATGTAAAATCCATAGTCATAAAGAATTACCGCAGTCCTGACAGCATCAAATGTAAATCTCAGATTCTACCCATACACAAATCCGGATAAAAATTCTCGATTGTTATATATAAATCTCGAACCCATTAGAACCTTCTAAAGAGTCATCCACTCTGCTCAAATCTAAATTGCACCATCCAAACGGGTCGAAAGACACATGCTCCCTTAACTTAACAACACTCAAAGAGGTAACCTTGTCTTAATACCACCAATCAAATTCATACTTCGTACATACTACATTCTTCACAATAACAACTCGATCATCCCATGATTTTTATATACTCATAAAGTGCAATATAACTTGTATCTAGGAATTCCTTTACTCGAGTCATTCTCGATCTCAATCTATGCAAGTCATAACCGGTTCACACGTATACTTCAAATCAAAATAAGTACAACACAACTATGAAATCAAATCGTCAATAAAAGACTCCCCCACTTAGCTCAAAACCTTAGAATACAACATCTGATAACTCACAATACCCATACCATATTACTACCATGATACTGCAGTCAGTTCAACGAAAATTCTTCTCAAGGTCATGCAACACCAACCATAAAAATACCTCAATCATTCGCTAAGCTCGCATTTATTCTCTTGACACTAAAGTCAAATTTCTCACCCAGATTCAAATTCAAATCTCAACACATACACTCCGCTGGTAGAAAAGAAACTCTTCACTCAACATTATAAGGATCACACATCCATAAATTACCTCGTAGGTGATAACTCGTATGTTTGGCCTCAAACTGGCATCTTTCTATACTCTTCCACAACCATGACTAATATGCAGTCCCTTAATCTTTTTGAGTCTAAACTCATCAACAAGACATGAAAATCTACTTCGTTCTGCAAATAAACAAAATGAAAGATCCCGCATTACGATCATAACTCGGGACTATACAACATATTAAGATAGAAATCAAGCACCCAATAGTCCTTTTTACATCTCAAGCAAACTCTTCTCATCACATTCAAACCATCTGAACACATCCTACAGTCACATCATACTTCATCACATAGCTATCCAACCACTTATCTAGCCACAAATTCCACTCATAAGGACATTACTGGACATATAAGTCCAAAAGCATATACTCACAAAAAGGAAACTACCGAGCCTAAGTTGCGGTCTAAACCTGGCCTCAAGTCCTCCAGACTGACCCATCACCAAAACAAAGAATACTCATCTCAAATCTCATTTATGAAATCGCAAGCCGACGATGCACAGCTAATACCAAGCGCTAACATGCGCACACGAATGCATGGAAAGAATTTAAAGAGTTATGTTTCAAGCTAAATCAATGCCGGAGGATATGGGAAGAAAGATGGGAAGTTTATCTTAAATGCCTTGTAGCCTCTCGAAGATAGGTATAGACGTCATCATACCGATCTGCAAGACTATACTATACACTTGCTCATGACTCGTAGAATCTATAAACCTAGAGCTCTAATACTAACTTGTCACGACCCAAAATCCATTTAGTTGTTATGGCACCTAACCCAACCTGTTAGGTAAGCCAATTTACAAATATCCAATTCAATTAATATTTAACTGAATCTTATACACTCCCCAAGGACAGGTAGTACAAATCATGAAATTCTAAAGTTAGAATTTACTAAACCGGGATGAAATACAAAATTCATCATCTGTTTGAAATATATATACACAGATTAATTATTCTGGAGCTATCAAGAACAAGAGGCAACTATGACCGGATCGCAAGTACATCTTCCATGTCAGTTCCCACCATGCACAGCAACATCAGCATCAAGAATCTGTACGCAAGGTGTAGAAGTGTAGTATGAGTACAACCGACCCCCTATGTACTCAATAAGTAAACAGCCTAACCTTAGGTTGAAGGTAGTGACGAGCTGGATAAGAGTCATAGTCCAACTCCAATAACCGACAACAATTCATAACAGTATAATTTAAATCAACACAAGTAATAACTCAATAATAAAATGCTCAGCTCGTATAAAATTCTGAAAAATAAATATTTTCTTTTCAATATAACAGTTAAACTCAAATCCTTTGCCGAAAGTCACCGAAAATATGAGTAAGCCTGAAATCTGTGATTTTTCTCAAAACTTTAACCACAGATAAGAAACTTCATTATCAGATGGCATGAGGAAAAATACTTCGTTATGCCTGCATATCAAGTATGCATGTCTAATGCAATGTAGCATAGTGATAAACTCATGTACTCACACTATCAGAGTACTCAATCTCACTGTCTCGCATTTTCACTTATCACGCTCAATATTCAGCACACTCAGTCACTCGGCACTGTACAAGGCAGATCCAACTCAAATATAAATGATAGCTTGCACACAGTCACTCGGTACTATATATGGCCAATCCAGCCTAGGGAAGATCCATACCAAATATATATACATAATAACTGGCATTCAGTCACTCAGTATTGTACATGGCCAATCCAGCCCATATCTTACTCTCTGTTGTTATTTATTGATACATCATATCATCATTTTGGGCTGGTTTCATGACATTGTGAGCCCTAGAGACTGGATAAATTGATGATTGAGTGAGGCCGAGAGCTTGATTGTGAGGATATTATGGGATCGCGTTGCACGCCGCAACATGCTATATTGGCTTTATATACTATATTATTATATTGATCGGGTTACACGCCTCAACATGCCTTATAGACTTTATTTTTATGGGATCGGGATGCACGTCGCAACAGGCCTAAATGGCTTATTATAGCGCTTGGGCTGAAGGAGCCCCTCCGGAGTCTGCACCCTCTACAGTGAGCGCAAATGACATTATATTTGGGATGGATTTCCCAGGGCATGAAGTTGCCTTATTTATTTATGTTTGGGATGGACTTCCCAGGGCCTGGAGTTGCCTTATTTATTTATTTATTTATTTATTTATTTATTTATGTTTGGGATGGACTTCCTAGGGCATGAAGTTTCCTTATTGATTTATTTATATTTGCTCCGTTTCTCTAACACATGAAAAATACATGAAAAAATACAAGTTAATTGACTACAAATCTCTACGGAATCGATTGAGTATCAATTTCTACGGTGCACGCCTACACGCCCGCCACCTAGCATGTGCGTCACCACCAAATAAATCACATAACACGTATAATCAGGGTTTATACCCTCAACTCCAAGTTTAGAAGTGTTACTTACCTCTAACAAGCCGAATCTGATGCCGAGCAAGCTAAACAATACTCCGAAAATTCCATTCTGCGCGTATCAACCTCTGAACACCTTCCTATCTCCTCAATTCCAAGTCAAACGATCTGAAACTAGTCAAAATATGTGCAAATTAATCAAAATATACTCCAATACTTGCAATTTAATAATTTATAAAAATTTCCAACTCTGCTAGAAAAGTCAACCAAAAATCAACGGTGGGGTTGGAATCCGACAAAAATTACAAAATTCGAACTCCCATTCAATCACGAGTTCAACCATACCAAAATTACTCAAATTTGACCACAACTCGGCCTTCAAATCCTCAATTAAAGTCTATGAAATTTTCTACTATTTTGAACCCAAAACACTAATTTGTTGATAAAAACAACAATAGATTCGTGTAATTTAACCAAAACCGAGTTAGAATCCCTTACCCCAATTCATATGGGGAAAATCACCTCAAAAATCGCTTCAATCCGAGCTCTATAGCTCCAAATGTGTTAAATGGCTGAAACCCACATTTTTAGAATCTGTCCAGGCAAGTCGCATTTGACACTTGCGACTTGCCTCTGCCCCAGAAAAACAACAATCTTTCCCAACACAGAAATGGGCATAACTCCCTCATACGATGTTCGAATTTGACGATTCTTTTTGCTACGACTCCGTAATTTAAATATAGATCTAATTCTTCAATAAAAACTGAATTAGGTGCTCATTTTCTTAATGTAGTACCATTTATGCTAGAAGAAACGACGTCGAAACATTCTAGAAATATCCAAATTGAATTCCGGGCATACGCCCAAGTCCAAACTCACCATCTAGACCTAACGGAATCATTAAAACTCAGATCCAAGGTTGAATACTTAAAGTCAATTTTGATCAACTCTTTCAACTTAAGGCTTAAAACATGGAATTCCTTCTTCCGAACATGTTCTGAAACACCTGAAAACGAAACCGACAATTCATACATGTCATAATACATCATATGAAGCTATTCAAGACTTCAAATAGTTGAAAGAGGCGTAAATGCCCAAAACGACTGTGGGTCGTTACACCATTCTACCAGCAGGGTTATCTCTTATGTGAAGGCTCGGCGTATGGTCGAGAATGGATGTCTAGCTTATTTGGCCTATGTGCGTAATTCTAGTGTGAAGGTTCCTTCCATGGATTCAGTGCCAGTTGTTCGTGAGTCTCCAAAGGTATTTCCTGCAGACCTGCTAGGAATGCCACCCAATAGAGATATTGACTTCTTTATTGATTTGGCCCCGGGAACTTAGCCCATTTCTATTCCTCTATACCGAATGGCCCTGCCAGAGTTGAAAGAATTGAAGGAGCAATTGCAAGATTTGCTTGATAAGGGCTTCATTAGACCTAGTGTCTCGCCCTGGGGTGCACCCTTGTTATTTGTGAAGACGAAAGATGGATCGATGGGGATGTGCATAGATTACCAGCAGTTGAAAAAAGTCATCATCAAGACAAGTATCTATTGCCGATGATTGATGACTTATTTGATCAGCTTCAGGGTGCCAAGGTGTTTTTGAAGATTGATTTGAGATTTGGATACCATCAGTTGAAGATTAGGACATCTGATGTCCCTAAGATAGCTTTTCCGGACTAGGTATGGGCATTATGAGTTTCTATTAATGTCATTTGGGCTGACAAATGCCCCGGTAGCATTTATGAATCTGATGAACCGAGTGTCCAAGCCCCACCTGGATTCCTTTGTGATTGTATATATTGATGATATCTTGATATACTCCCGCGGTCGAGAGGAGCACGAGCAAAATCTTCGGATTGTATTTCAGACTCTAAGGGATAGCCAGTTATATGCCAAGTTTTCAAAGTGTGAGTTTTGGTTAGACTCAGTCGCCTTTTGGGGGCACGTAGTATCGGCAGATGGCATAAAAGTAGATCCTAAGAAGGTTGAGGCAGTTCAGAACTGGCCTAGACCCACTTCAGCTACAAAGATCCGGAGTTTCCTGGGTTTAGCGGGTTATTACCGCCGGTTCATGGAGGGGTTTTATTCTATAGCAGCCCCATTGACCAGATTGACCCAGAAGGGTGCCCCGTTCAGATGGTCAGACGAGTGTGAGTTGAGATTTCAGAAGCTCAAGACTGCTTTGACTATGGCGTCGGTGTTGGTGTTGCCCACAGGTTCAGGATCTTACACGGTGTATTGTGATGCACCTCGTTTTGGGCTCGGTGTAGTATTGATACAGGATGGCAGGCTGGTCGCATATGCATCGCGGAAGCTGAAGGTTCATGAGATGAATTACATTGTTTATGACTTAGAGTTGGTGACCATTGTTCATGCACTGAAGATTTGGAGGCACTACCTTTACGGTGTGTCGTGCAAGATATTCATGGATCATCAGAGTCTATAGTATTTGTTCAAGCGAAAGGATCTCAACTTGAGGCAGAGGAGGTGGTTGGAGCTATTGAAAGACTATGATATCACCATTTTGTATCACCCCGGGAAGGCCAATGTGGTGGCCGACGCCATGAGTAGAAAGGCAGCGAGTATGGGCAGCCTTGCGTACATTTGAGTTGGTGAGAGACCGCTTGTATCAAATGTTCAACCTTTGGCCAATCAGTTCGTGAGGTTAGATGTTTCATATCCCAATCGTGTTCTAGCCGAGAGAGGATGTGTTGTTCGTCAGTTGGATGGTTTGGGTCGAGGGAGGCTCGGTTGTTGGGTACAGATTTGGTATAGGATGCCTTGGAGAAGGTCAAGATTATTCAGGATTGACTTCGCACAACTCAGTCTAGGCAAAAGAGTTATGCCGACCATAGGGTTCATGATGTTGCATTCATGGTTGGAGAGAGTGTATTGCTTTGGGTTTCACCCATAAAGAGTGTGATGAGGTTTGGAAAAATGTCAAGTTGAACCCTAGGTATATCGGACCCTTTAAAATTCTTCATAGAGTGGATGAGGTGGCCCACAAGCTCGCATTGCCACCTAGTTTGTCAGTATTCCATCCGGTATTTCAAATGTCCATGCTCCAGAAGTATCACAGTGATCCGTCCCATGTGTTAGATTTCATCTCAGTCTAATTGGAAAAGAATTTGACTTACGAGAAGGAGCCAGTGGCTATTCTTGCCCGCAAGTCCGGCAGTTGAGGTCTAAGAGTTATCCTACAGTCCGAGTGCAGTAGAGAGGTCAGTCGGTCGAGACAACTACTTAGGAGTCCGAATCGGACATGCGAAGTAGATATCCAAACCTTTTCACTAGTGCAGGTATTTTTCTATGTCCGTTTGAGGATGAAGGTTTATTTTAGAGGGGGAGAATATGATGACCTGATAGGTCATCTAGGGCTTTAGCCCTTAATTATGTGTTTTGAAGCCTTAAATAGCTCCTTTTAGCCTTCTCGATTTGCATGCGCAGTCCGTGTATTTTCGAAAAGCTTAAATGTGAAAATTTGATTAAAATATGAATTCGTGCCTTATAATTCATTTGAGTTGACTTCGGTCAATATTTTGTGCAAACATACCCTAATCCGTATTATGGCAGTCCCATTGGGTCCGTATCGCGATTTGGGACTTGGGCGTATGCCCGAAATCGAATTCAGAAGTTCCTAGCTCGAGTTATCGCAATTTATTAAAAATTAAAAGTTTAAAGGTTTAAAGAATTTATGAATTTGGCCGATGCTTGACTTTGTTGATATCGAGTATCGATTTGGGTTCCGAAACTTGATATAGGTTCATTACAATAATTATGACTTTCCTGCAAAATTTGGTGCGAAACGGAGTTGAATATACGTGATTCGGACGTCCGGTTGTTAAAATAAAAGTTATTAAGTTTTGTTGAAAATTTCATTCATTTTGGTATCTGATTCGTAGTTCTATATTTTATTTTGGTGTTTTGATTACGCGAGCGAGTTTGTATAATGTTTTTGGACTGGTGTGCATGTTTGGTTTGGATCCCCGAGGACTCGGGTGAGTTTCGGATAGGCTACGGACCGTTTAGACTTAGAAAAAAATCTATTTTTTTACTCTTGCTGGTGTCTGAGGTTTTGTACTTTGCGAGCAATGGTACTCTCGCGATCGAGAAGGGGAAACTGGGATAGGGGAGGATATTCTTCTATGCGAACGCACAAAAGCGGTCGCGAACGCGATGTAGTGGGGGGATTACCTTTCGTAAATGCGATCGTTTACACGCGAACGCGATGGGTTAGGGTAAATTCTGGTGGAGGTAGGGGCTACCCTACACGAATACGAGGCTAGGAACATGAACGCGAAGGCCATGTGTGTGAGGCCATCGCGAACGCGAAGGCCATTTAGGCCACTAAGCTTTGTGATCGCGTCAGGTGTCTCACGAACGTGATAAACACCTGACGCACAGTCTTTTAAACAGTCCAAAATCAGGATTTATCCCATTTTTTATAATCTTTCCATTAGAGCTCGTCCTAAAGGCGATTTGGAAGAGGAATTTCAACATTAATTCATAGGTTAGTATACTTTAACTCATTTTCTTCCATTTCTAAGGGTGAAATAAGGGTAGATTGATACGGTGAAATAAGGATGAATTATGATATTGATTCTAATTATATGGTGGGATCGGGTTGCGTGCCGCAACATATATATATTTATTTATTCATTAGTGTTGATATTATTACGGTGGAATAAGGGAGGATTGTGTTGTACGATGGGATCGAGTTGCGCGCCGCAACAGTCTATGTGCTTCTATTTCCTTATCGTGTTGTCTTGGCTTTAGTATTTTCATACGAGACCCTAAGGATTGGTATTCCTGGCATTTACTAGTTTTCCTCCGGAAGTAGAGTTATTTTCATGTATTAACTGCTTTAATTCGTTCCTGTACTTTCTTTCTGCCATTATTTTATACTGCATACAAGTTATTGTAAGTGACTGCCTTAGCCTCGTCACTACTACGTTAAAGTTAGGCTCGACACTTATAGAGTACATGGGGTCGGTTGTACTCAGACTACACTCTACACTTCTTGTGCAGATTTTGGAGTCGGTCCCAGCGGTGGTCCATAGATTTCTCGGGTCGGCGATTAAGTAGAGACTTGAGGTACAACTGCTCGGCATCCGCAGCTCCTAAAGTCCCCTTATGTTATTTTTAGCTATGTACTTTCTTTAAGACAACTTTATATATTTATTTAGACCCTTACGTGTACTATTTTAGAAATTCGTGCACTCGTGATACTAGGTCCAGGGTGGTAATAGATATTTTAGTTGTTATAGTTTCCGCACTTTACCTTAGATTTATTGCAGTTATTTGAGCTTCTTTATTATTATTTAATTTGAAAGTTTAAAAACGGATAAATTATTCTAACATTGGCTTTCCTAGAAAGTAAAATGTTAGGCGTTATCATAGTCCCGATGATGGGATTTTCGGGTCGTGACAGTAATGTTATTCCATAAATGGTTCTACTCTTATTAGTGAAGGATGTCTACGCTATTCATTCCAGTAAAATATAATTCAAAGCATATCTAAGTATGTTCCTAAGTCTCTATTAAGGCATATGATAAAGATGTTAATGTTCATAATGTAGTGTTACATGCATCTTCATTTACCACCGAGCTACGACCGATTGGGCAGTCATGCATCTTTATTTACCACCGAGCTACGGTCGGTTGGGCAATGATGCAGCTTCATTTACCACCGAGCTACGGTCGATTGGGCAGTCATGCATCTTTATTTACCACCAAGCTACGGCCGATCGGGCAGTCATGCATTTGAAATCGAGATACGGCCAGTTGGGTAGTTACACATTTACCATCGAGCTACGGCCGGTCAGGCAGTCATGCATTTACCACCGCGTTATGGCCGGTCGGGCAACTACCACTGATGAGTTGGTTAGTCATGTTACGATATGTATAATAGTCCCAAGAGATGCATTAAATATATAAGTATAATTAGTATGCATATCATGGCCTTCAGTGGCACTTCAGATGTTTAGTTTGATTCTAATATCTCTCTCATTGATATTGACTTATTGTTATGTTTCAGTTATGCCTTACATACTCGGTACATTATTCGTACTGACGTCCTTTTGTTGTGGACGCTGCATTCATACCTGCGGGTTTAGGTAATCAGTCTGATAAGCCCTAATAGTAGACGAGTTTAGCATTCAACAAAGGATCGATAAGACTTCACTTCATTCGGAGTGCAGCCGAGTCTATAGGTTATCGTGTTAGAGTTTTCCTACACACTTATGGGTAGGCAGGGGTCCTGTCCCTATCCTGTTTCGATGTCAAATACTCTTAGAGGCTTTGTAGACACAGGTTCATTATGCACAGTATGTCAGAGGCCTTGACGGCCCGTGTGTATTCATGTTTTAAATACGATGGTGCGCTGATACAACATTTGTCCACTTACAGTTATATGTTATGAGTTGTGGCTTTGTTGGCCCATGATAGTTACAAAAGGAATGAGTTCAGTCAACTCAACCTATGTATGATCTAGTTTTTGTCGGACCGCAGTCATGAGTTACAAAGTGGTTCGCTCGGGCTAGTACGACACCGGGTGCCAGCCACGCCTCCCCAGGTTTGGGGTGACATCTCTTTACAAAATACCCCTCTAAACAACGATATAGAATCTTTAAGATTACTACTAATAATTCTAAATTTCTATCTTTAATAATATATAAGATTTAAAAATTTGCACATGATATCTTTTCATTGGACAAATTTTAAAAAATATTTAGATTAAAAATTTTATTGTTCAGCTCTTAGATTGTATTTAAGGGAAAGCTATTGGATATCTTTTTGCTGAAAATTTGGACACGAACCTTCGTCAATTCAAGCGTTATATTAATTAAAAAAATAAAATCAATGAAACAAGCTACAATTATAAAGTTCTTCCATGAATCTTGAAAGAATTTATTTTTCTAGATAGCTTAAAAATGTCTACCTTAGAGTTTAAATATGTATAAGTTTAGTTATAAATTTATTAATAATGTATTAGCTTTCTTCAAATTTAACTAGTGAAATATGCATATCTTTTGAGATTTTAAATTTGAATAGTTTTCTTATCTTTTATACTCCCTCCGTTTCAATTTATGTGAACCTTTTCCTTTTTAGTCCATGCCAAAAAGAATGACCACTTTCCCTATTTGGAAATAATTTTTCCTTTTTGCAATGATTTATAGCCACACAAAATATATGTGCCTCATTTTACACTACAAGTTTAAAAATTTTCTCTCTTTTCTTAAACTTCGTGCCCAGTCAAATGAGTTCACATAAATTGAAACGGAGGGAGTATGTAACATTAAAAAAGGATTTGTTTTTTTATCTATAACAGCCAAAAAATTATTTAAGCGTCAAATGCTGTTATAGGTGTATAACAGTCATTCACTATAAAAACCAAAAAATATCGAAACAAACGAGGTTATTATAGAGAGTGTTGAATGTTCTCCTAGTTCTCCCAAACAATATTTAGTTAGAGATCTTAAATATTTAGAATTCTACTAATTCTAAAAGGAAATATTTTATAACTAAATTTTTATTTGATTCTAAAGTCCTAAATATTTGGAATATAATTAAAATTTTGTCTAATGTGAAATATATTTTTAAAGGATAAAAAAGATAAAAATAAAATACTAACACAGAAACGAAAAATAAATAAATTATGTGGTCCTAATTTTCTACTGAAAACCTATATTATTATTCTTTGATTCGAAAAAAAGAAGAAGAAATGTTCTTGGTATTAAATTAAACATAATCTGTGGAAGAAGAACGCTGTATTTGACATTTTCTTATAAATGTAAGTCTTTAAGCAAAGTGAGTGTCAAATATTGGTCCACAAGAATTCTCCAAGAAACCCCCTTAAGACAAGAACATTAAAACCCAAAATAAAATAAAATAAAAATTGGAAGATGATATTCATAGTACATTAATTTAAAAAAAGTAATCATATCATAGTACTGTTGGATCAGAAAAAGGTAAAATTGATGAGGTCAACTTGCATAAATTTTAGTCTTCTCAAGCTTTGTCTTTGCATACTCCTTTTCCTTTCATACACGTTAACACGCTGCATCTCTCTCTCTCTTACAGCTGCAAGATTCTTGTAATATAAAGGTTCATTCTTTCACTTTTAGCTTCAATTCTCAATTCGGTTTCTGAGATTTCCTTATTTGTCTTCTGTTTTCACATGGGTTTCTCTTGTTTTTGAGCTTTCTTGCTTTTTTTTTCTGTGTTGAAACACAGAAAAAATCCCACTTTGGTGTAAATCCAACTTTGGGTCCACATGGAATCTTTTATCCCTTTTGGTGTAAATCCCACTTTTTTCATAGACTTTTCTCTGTTCCATTTTCCCCAAGTTAGTTCTTTTCTTACATTGCCATTCCAATTTTCAATTTTTCTTGCTTTTTCCATGCTTATCCTAATTTGGTTCCTTTCTTAGCTACAAAAAGTTAATATTTTTCCCTTACTGATCATCAAATTTTCTGTTTTAGCTACAGAAAGTTGGTATTTTTACCCTTGTGATAATCAAATTTTAATAAAAATTCAGTCTTGGAATATTTTTGATAAAGAAACAGAATCTTTGTGTAATTTTGGGGTTTCAAGATTTTAGCTTTTAGAAAGAAACAAAAATGCTGAAGTGTTTTTATATATTCAAGGATAAGTCAAGGTCAAGAAGGAAAGGGGAATCAGCACCAGAATATTCTTAAACTGATTTGTTTGTCCTTCAAAAAATTTAGAATTCACGCAAATTTGTTTTGACTTTCAATTGAATAGTATATCTCAACTATTTTAATTATAGTATCAAATATAAATAAAATAAGTTCAGGAATATGTTATGTAAGCACATTTAACTATTCAACGAAAAAGTAGTATACTCAAGTTGCCTCATTATTTTTGGTAGTAATGTTGCCATTGTCCGTGATGATTAAATAAACTAAACTATCTCAGGTTTGACACAAAAAAATTTTAGGCAATAAATTAGACTTTACGTTTTTTTTTTTTTATTAAAATTCAAAATATGTTTGCTTGTCGGAATCTAATTTATATATGAGCGGTATGTTAACTCTTGAGAGATAAATTTTATGAACTCATTCACCGTTGCAAAATAAATTTCTAAACAAAATATTTAACATTGTTATATAATTCTCATGTATCTAAGTTAAAGCTCAATATATATAATTTTAATGTCATTCTTTATCCATTATATTATTGTCATTCTTTCCCCCCATATAAGTTATATAATTTTACATTGTTTGACAAAAATGACTGGTTTCTTTCCGACAAGGGAACACAAGAGTTTGACAATTGTTATCTGTATACGGTTAAAACCGATCCTCGGTCATGAAGATCGATCGAGGATGGCATTTCAATCAAGGGGTATCTTCATAGAGATCCCGAACGAATTCCGAGATGGGGGCGTCGAGCTCGGGCTTTCGAATCGACCGAGGTAACATCGACCGATACAGGTCCCGGACATCGATGCCCAAAAGTGATCGCCTAGCTCGAAATCAAGGCCGGGGTTCCGATCCGATACCGAGCTCGAGTCGGTATCGAGTTCACAGACAAAAAGTTATTACAACCGCACCAAAGGAGAGAATCTCTGCGGGAATTAAGGAGGAGACACACCATCATGGGTCCTCCACTAGTAATATTTATTCCATCATGTTGCTATAGATAAAGTAGTGATCCTTGGCTATAAAGGCCAGGAGAGTTTGTAATAGAAGGATCTCTCTTTGGCTATTATTAAGAATTTCATTGTGTTTATCTTTCTAAAGCTCACCAAATATCTTTGTTCATCATCTTCTATTTTTGCACCATAAATATGTGTATTGTTATTTTCAGATCAGAGGAATCTACTTGCCCTTAGAACCATACATAAATTCAATGTTATCCAATTTTTCGGGTAAACAGTTTGGCGCCCTCCATGGGGCTAAGGATAACAAGTGATTGTTTGATACAAATATACAGCACACTCCAGCTTACAGCTTCATGTCGGCAATGGCTCTGCCAATCGACCTCGAAGCCGGCCTTCAGGATGAAACCAACAACTTGGTACCCGTGGCCGAAAGGCTACCCAACAACATCAACGAGGCTCGAATAGAGGAACCCGAAATTCGAGTGGAAGTGCCAGTAGATATCAATTCACGAATAGCTCTAGAAGCGAATCAACGTTCCAAGCAGGAAAGAAGCGTTCAGGGTGGCGCTCGACCCATAGCCCGAGACACCCACAGCACGGGGGAAATCGGGGTCAGTTTGCACATGATTTTCGAAATGATACAAGCTCAACAAGTAGCGATAGCTCAGTTGCAGAGCCAAACTCATATGCGAAGTAATCCAAAATCCAATCCACTTCTTCGAGAAGTAACCCCCAGAACGGAGCCCGACACAGTGAAACCGAACGAGCGAAAATCAGGAACCGCTCCTGAAATTGCTAAACTGCTCGAGAAACTCACAAAGCGAGTCGAAGCCAACGACAAAAAATTCGAAACATATGATGCTAGGATCGATCAGATCCCGAGGGCTCCGCCCATGATGAAAGGGCTGGATTCGAAGAAATTCATACAAAAGCCTTTTCCATCGAGCGCAGCCCCGAAACCGATCCCAAAAAAGTTCCGTATGCCCGTAATTCCCAAATATAACGGTACGACCGATCCTAACGAACATCTCACCTCCTATACATGTGCCATCAAAGGCAACGATTTGGAAGACGATGAGATCGAGTCTGTATTATTGAAAAAGTTTGGAGAGACCCTCGCAAAAAGAGCAATGATCTGGTATCACAACTTGCCACCGAATTCTATCGATTCTTTTGCCATGTTAGCAGATTCGTTCGTAAAAGCACATGCTGATGCCGTAAAGGTCGCAACAAGGAAATCGGATCTATTCAAAGTAAAACAAAGGGGTGACAAAATACTGAGGGAATTCGTATCCCGGTTTCAAATAGAACGCATGGATTTTCCACCAGTCACAGACGACTGGGCCGTACAAGCTTTCACCCAAGGGTTGAACGGACTGAGTTCGACAGCATCACGACGGTTGAAACAAAGCTTGATCGAATACCCTGCAATAACTTGGGCATATACACAATCGGTATCAGTCAAAAATCAGGGTCGAAGATGATCAATTGGGATTTCCGTATGAACCCACACGTCAGAACCGCGCAACCACTAAAATTCTGAAAGAAACCAACAGAGAACAAAGGTCAAACAGAGACCGATATCAACCGTACGTCACAGATCGAGTGAACCATGGTTTGGCGCATGAGACAGTTAGGAATAACCGCAGATATGATCGGGGGCAAAATTCTCGAGGACTTATGAGCAAGAGAGGTTTTGATAAACATGTCGATCCTATAGAAGTTCCTCGATTATCGAAATATAACTTCAACATCGATGCATCCGCCATCGTATTGGCCATCGGACGCATCAAAGATACCCGATGGCCTCGACCCATGCAGACCCATCCGGCCCAAAGGAATCCCAATCAAATATGTGAGTATCATGGCACCCATGGTCACAAAACGGAAGAATGCAGACAATTAAGAGAGGAAGTAGCCCGCATGTTTAACAAAGGGCACCTCAGGAAATTTTTGAGTGATAGGGCAAAGAACCATTTTAAAAACAAGGATTTCGGCAAGCAAAACGAAGAAGAAGAGCCACAACACATCATTCACATGATCATCGGCAGCGTCGATACCCCTCAGGTACCTATGCTCAAACGCGCTAAAACGTCGATTGTGAGGGAAAAGCGATCTCGAATTCAAGATTACACTCCCTTAGGGACTTTATCGTTCAATGATGAAGATGCAGAGGGAATCATCCAACCCCATAACGATGCACTGGTAATATCCGTACTCATGAATAAAATTAAAATTAAGCATGTGTTAATTGATCCAGGTAGCTCGGCCAATATCATCAGATCGAAGGTCGTGAAGCAGCTCGGCCTACAAAATCGGGTTGTATCCGCAACTTTGGTTTTAAACAGATTCAATATGGCATGCGAAACCACCAAAGGCGAGATAACCCTACCGATAAACATCGCCGGAACAATTCAGGAAACAAAGTTTCACGTGATCGAAGGCGATATGAGATATAACGCCCTTTTCGGAAGGTCGTGGATCCACAATATGAGAGCTGTACCTTCGACCCTACACCAGGTCCTCAAATTTCCAACACCGACAGGTGTCAAAATAGTGTATGGAGAACAACCAGCCGCAAAGGAAATATTCGCCATCGAGGAAGCAAAACCAACAAAGGAAATGCCAGTAAAGGGATCGGGTTCAAAAGGAGGCACAGTCGAAGACCGGAATGCCAAATAGCAACCAAAGACATCGGCCTCGATCCTTCGTGACCCCCGATGACTCCGATGCCACCGAATCAACTATTGAGGAATTGGAGCAAATCATTTTGATCGATCACTGGCCCGAACGAAAGATATAACAGGAATCCCGCCGGACATAACAACACATCGACTAAGTGTATCCCCTAGATTCAGACCGGTGAAGCAAAAAAGAAGACCCCAATCGGAGGTGAAGCACACATTCATACAAGATGAGTCCCTGCGCACAGAGGACCATTTGACCCATTTGCAGGAAACGTTCGATATTCTGAGGAAATACAATATGAGGCTCAACCCTGAAAAATGTGCTTTCGGAGTCGGCTCGGGTAAGTTCCTCGGCTTCATGGTGTCAAATCGGGGAATCGAGATTAACCCAGACAAAATCAAGGCCATCGAAGATATCACCATCGTGAACAGCGTGAAAGTTGTACAAAGGTTAACAGGAAGAATAGCAGCCTTAGGCCGATTCATTTCGAGATCATTAGATCGAAGCCACAAATTTTTCTCTCTACTCAAAAAGAAGAACGACTTCGCTTGGACACCGGAATGCCAACTAGCGTTACAAGAACTGAAACGATATCTATCGAACCCACCACTGCTGCACACTCCAAAAACCGACGAAAAACTTTACCTGTACTTGGCAGTATCAGAAGTCACCATAAGCAGTGTCCTGGTTCGAGAAGAGGAAGGTACACAATTTCCTGTTTACTATGTAAGTCGTACCTTGGGGGAAGCGGAAACTAGATACCCGCACTTGGAAAAATTGGCGCTTGCGCTGGTTAGCGCCTCTAGGAAATTACGACCGTACTTCCAATGCCACCCCATAAGCGTATTAACCACCTGCCCACTTCGTAATATTTTGCATAGGCCTGAACTATCGGGCCGATTGGCCAAATGGGCCATCGAACTCAGCAGGTACGATATCGAATATCGACCACGAACAGCCATCAAGTCTCAAATTTTAGCAGACTTCGTGGCCGATTTCACGCCGACCCTCGTACCCGAAGTCAAAAAAGAACTACTGTTAAAGTCAAATTTATCAACGAGGGCATGGATCCTCTTTACGGATGGAGCTTCGAACGTAAAGGGATCCGGGCTAGGCATAGTTTTAAAATGTCCCGGGGGTAACATTATTAGGCAAGCTATTAAAACTATCAGGTTAACTAACAACGAGGCCGAGTATGAAGCCATAATTACAGGTCTCGAGCTAGCTAGAAATCTGGGAGCGGAGGTCGTTGAGGCCAATTGCGACTCCTTGCTAGTGGTGAGTCAAGTAAACAAAACCTTCGAAGTCCGAAAAGGCAGAATGCTACAGAATAACGAGGCCGATGCGCTTGCTAATTTGGGATCATCGGTCGAGGTGAATGATTTGAACTCGGAAACTGTCGTTCAACTTTCAAGATCTGTAATCGAAGAAGGGCACGCCGAAATAAATTCTACTAGCTTAACCTGGGATTGGAGAAACAACTATATTGAATACTTAAAAGACGGAAAGCTCCCTTCAGACCACAAAGAGTCCAGGACCCTTAGAACCAAAGCTGCTCGATTCACTTTGGCTGCGGACGGAACGTTATATCGAAGAACATTCGATGGACCGATGGCGGTATGCATAGGTCCGGGAGATACCAATTACATCCTCCGGGAAGTACACGAGGGCAGTTGTGGCAATCACTCCGGTGCCAACATGTTAGTTCGAAAAGTGATCAGAGCAGGGTATTATTGGATCGATATGGGCAAAGACGCAAAAGAATTTGTTCGTAAATGCGATAAATGTCAAAGGTTTGCTCCAATGATCCATCATCCCGGAGAACAACTTCACTCGGTCCTATCGCCATGGCCATTCATGAAATGGGGAATGGACATCGTCGGCCCCCTACCATCGACCCCAGGTAAAGCCAGATTTATTTTGTTTGTGACTGACTATTTTTCTAAATGGGTTGAAGCGCAGGCGTTCGAGAAAGTAAGAGAAAAAGAGGTTATCGACTTTTTGTGGGATCATATCATATGCCGATTCGGGATACCATCCGAAATAGTATGTGATAATGGGAAGCAATTCATTGGCAGCAAAATCACAAAATTCTTCGAAGACCACAAAATAAGAAGGATACTAGCAACCCCATACCACCCCAGTGGAAACAGACAAGCCGAATCAACAAACAAAACTATTCTTCAAAATCTGAAAAAGAGATTGAACGACGCTAAGGGAAAATGGAGAGAAATCTTGCCCGAAGTCCTTTGGGCATACCGAACAACATCGAAATCCAGTACAGGGGCGACCCCATTCTCCTTAGTATATGGCTCCGAAGCATTGATACCAGTCGAAGTCGGAGAGCCTAGTCCCAGATTTCGATTCATGAATCAAATAACGAGGCTATGAACACCAGCCTTGAATTATCGGATGAAGGACGAGAAGCTGCCCTCATCCGATTAGCCGCACAAAAGCAACGAATCAAAAGGTATTACAATCGAAGAACTAAACTTCGCCACTTCAAGCCAGAGGACTTGGTGTTAAGGAAAGTCACCATCAATACTCGGAATCCAAACGAAGGAAAACTAGGACCAAATTGGGAAGGACCGTATCAGGTGCTCGAGCACTTTGGGAAAGGATCATACAGGCTCGGCATCATAAACGGCAAACAGCTATCAAGCAGTTGGAATGTATCACATCTAAAACGATACTACTGCTAAGGTCGGACCTTATTCAACTGTCCCATACAGAAGTTCGAACAAAGAACAGAAGTATTCTTTTACTCAAGAGCACGAGTTACACTCTTTTTTCCTTAGACTGGCTTTTTCCCAAATGGGTTTTTTGCGTCAAGGTTTTTAATGAGGCAACCATCGATCGTGCTGCGCTTTCAAAATAGTATCCAAGGCTTTCGACCCTTAGCCCGAACGGCCTCAAATACCCGGGGGGGGGGGGCACCAGGGCCTCAAATACATCGAGTTTAGATGCAACAAAGACTTCTCACAACAATAGAGGAAAAATTGTAAGAGCCAAAATGGTCAAAATAAACCATGCTCATATTAGATTGCACCTTGAGATTTATTATGCAACCAGAATTAACAATCACTCGAATATTAAGCCTACGGGCTTCCACATTATCTCGAGTTTGAAATAATCATTCAAATATTAAGCTTACGGGCTACCACATTATCTCGAGTTCGAAATAATCACTCGAATATTAAGCCTACGGGCTACTCCTATATCAAGTTCGAAATACTCAGTCGACCGTCGAGCCTACGGGTTACTTCAACATCGAGTTCGAAATAATCACTCGAATATTAAGCCTACGGGCTTCCACATTATCTCGAGTTTGAAATAATCATTCGAATATTAAGCCTACGGGCTACCACATTATCTCGAGTTCAAAATAATCACTCGAATATTAAGCCTATGGGCTACTCCTATATCAAGTTCGAAATACTCAGTCGACCATCGAGCCTACGGACTGCCAAATTCAAACAAGGACCCAATCGAATTTGAAACATTAAAAAAGCTACGTTTACTCAAAGTTTACGTTAAATCATCGACTCAACAAGCAAAATCGACCTTGTTATATAAATATACAAAATTGCCTATGTAATTAATTTACAGGTAACGAGAATTAGACTCTAAGCTTCTGGGTCGGGGTCTTCCTCACCCTCGGACCCGCTTTTGCTACCATCATCATTATCATCGTCATCATCATTAGAAGCCAAGGCTTCAGCTTCCGCTTCAAGCTCTTTTGCCTTTTTTTACCTCTTCGGTAAGATCAAAACCTCGAGCATGAATCTCCTCGAGGGTCTCCCTCCGAGATCTACACTTAACAAGTTCGGCAACCCAATGAGCTCGAGCATCGGCAATATTTGCCGCTTCCCGGGCCTCCACCTGAGCGGCCTCAGCATCAGCTCGATATACAGCAATAGACTTATCCGCCAAAACTTTCGACGACTCGACCTACGCCTTAGCCTCAGCAAGTCGTATCTCAAGCTCATCGATTTTCTTAGTCTGAACCGACACCTTTTGCTTGACGTTTCGAAGCTGAACGTCGGCTGATAATAACTTTGCTAAGATGGTTTCTTTCTCCGCTGCCAGGCGGTCAATAGTCTCCTTCCACTGGTTGCATTCGGCCCGGATTTGATCGACCTCCTCTCGAAGTAGCCCGATCCTCTCGATCTTTTGCTGCAACTGAGACAACGGATGGTTAACTTCCACAGTCGAGTCGAATCCATACTTTAACAGAACAAGGCTCACCTGCTGATCGAGCTTGACCCTTTCTTCACGAACCTTAGCCAAATCCACTTGAAGATCCTTTATAGCCTCATCCCTTTTGCTACAAAGAAGCCGAAGGTCATCTCTTTCACCTAGGACCTTCCGGAGTTCGGCCTCACACTAGCTAAGATCAACTCGAAACCTACCGATGGCCTGCATGGTTAGAAACTGTCATCAACTCGAAAGCTCACCGATATCGGAACAGCTAAGTATGAAAAAGAACAAAGAAGCCAAGTACGGAAGAATCATTACCCGAGTAATAAAACGCTGAGCTTCCTCTAACAAAAGAGAAGCATCACCGATATCGGAACTGTCATCAACACCGGTAAAACAATCCTTAAAAGGATCCGCTGCACCTGAGCCAGTGCCAATATCGGGAGTCTTCAACTCTCGAGCCACCTTCAACACCTCCTCAGAAAAAGACGGAAGGGAAGGTGAATGACCCATTGCCATTGCCCCGAGCAAATCACTCGGAGTACTCTGATCGAGACTTAGGACTTCGGAACCAACCCCGATGGGCACGGCCGCCATCGGCTCAACACCTCTAACAACCTCGACTGCCTCCGTAGGTCGGACTACCAAAGCCAAAGAGCTATCTTCTTCTTCTTCCTCCCTCAGTCGATGGACCGAGTCGATCGAAAGGGCAATAATTTTTCTCCTCACCGTTCGAGTTTTGGGCTTAGGGTCCTTCGGCCGAGAGGAAGCCCTTCGTTTCTTTTCTTTTCCCTGTTCCAGGACCGGGGGCTTATTGCCTTCATCACCGCTCAAAGGCCGCAGAACGACATCCCTAGTTACACCTATATACAAGGGAAAAATCGATAACGAAATGAACGCAGAATATACCTCGAGGAAAACAGGAACCAAACCTCACCATGATTCTTGGCCTCCCATCTACCTTTAGCCAAATCAAGCCAAGCGCGCTCGGCATAGGATGAAGTCGAGGCTAACTTTCGAATCCAATCCTCGAGGTCAGGCACAGCTTGTGGCATCCAAGGTGCAGCTGAACATCAGAAAATAATATTAGCAAACACGGAAAAAGACACGAAAAGCAAACACGGATCACTTACGGTCGAAGTTCCATTTTTCAGGAAACTACATCTTTTCCTCCGGGATAAGATCACAAGTCCTCACTCGAACATATCGACCCATCCAACCTCGATCCTTATCTTCATCGATGCTCGACATCAAGGCCTTTGATGCCCGACGATATAGCCTAATAAGTCCACGATAAATCTGAGGCCGATACAGTCGTATAAGGTGGCTCAGAGAAAAATCCAACCCTCCGGCTTTAATAGAGAAGAAACGCAATAAGATGACTATACGCCATAAGGAAGGATGAATTTGGCCGAGGGTGACCTGATATCTCCTGCAGAAATAAAAAATCACGAGATAGACAGCTCCCAACGTAAAGGGATAGGTGTAAACACTTAGAAATCCCTCCACATAGGTAGTGACGCTCTCATCATCGGAGGGAATTTGTAACACAACCTCAGAACCCCAGCCGCAGTCTTTCCTAACGGCCTCGAGGTGAACCTCCGCTATAGAGCACATATACATCGATACGTGCTCACACCGACCCGGAATGGACGAAGGATTCTCCACCTTAAAATCAGCTTTTAAAATACACGGGCCGGGAATATAATCCTGTACAGACGGCTCGGTCGGCGCCTTATCGTCACACGGCCGTGAGGAAGAAGCTTTCTCCTTGTGAGGTACGATTTTTGAAGTTTTCGTCATTAATACGAGAAGAAAAAGTCACAAAGAAAGGTGAAAGAGGGGACAACACCGAAACCCTGGTATAAACGGCACTAAAGCAACGAAATAAGAGAAACTAATCAAAGAGAATTTGGGAAAAGAGGAAGCACAAAAGTGAAAAACATTATATGTGAAAACCATTTATAAGGCATGGTGATTCGTTTCAAGCGGTGGCCAACAACCGACTGACACGCATTAAATGCCTCAATAAAACCAAATCGATGGGACAGCTATCACGCACGTCATAGTCAAAGCCGATAGAAACGTCATTATCGATTCGGTCGAACCATAGGAAAATCACATCGTTTCTCGTCATCTCCTTTCCAAGAAACGAGGGGGCTATCTGTATACGGTTAAAACCGATCCTCGGTCATGAAGATCGATCGAGGATGGCATTTCAATCGAGAGGTATCTTCATAGAGACCCCGAATGAATTTCGAGATGGGGGCGTCGAGCTCGGGCGTTCGAATCGACCGAGGTAACATCGACCGATACAGGTCCCGAACATCGATGCCCAAAAGTGATCGCCTAGCTCGAAACCAAGGCCGGGGTTCCGATCCGATACCGAGCTCGAGTCGGTATCGAGTTCACAGACAAAAAGTTATTACAACCGCACCAAAGGAGAGAATCTCTGCGGGAATTAAGGAGGAGACACACCATCATGGGTCCTCCACTAGTAATATTTATTCCATCATGTTGCTATAGATAAAGTAGTGATCCTTGGCTATAAAGGCCAGGAGAGTTTGTAATAGAAGGATCTCTCTTTGGCTATTATTAAGAATTTCATTGTGTTTATCTTTCTAAAGCTCACCAAATATCTTTGTTCATCATCTTCTATTTTTGCACCATAAATATGTGTATTGTTATTTTCAGATCAGAGGAATCTACTTGCCTTTAGAACCATACATAAATTTAACGTTATCCGATTTTTCGGGTAAACAGTATCTAAAACCCTCATTATATTACAAGTTGCTTGGTATATATTCGCAATGTATTTATTACTCTGACATCTCATTATAATAGTAATTGGGTACTCAATTTCTTTTCCTCTAGTTCAATGTCACTTTCTATTCAAGTAGAGTTCTTATCTTCATGAATCTCATGTGTTTTAATTTTACTTTTATTTGACTCTTGAGCTATTTGGTATTTTTCTTCGAGGGTTTGATCAATCCCGCTAAGTTGTCTCCTTGGATTGTGTGCACCTTATTTTCTCTCATGTCTTTTTATTTGGATTTTGAACTTGTGCATATCTGAGTAATTGAATGTTAGTCAGCTTCTCTTTTTAGTCGAAATTTTACTCCTTTTTATAAAGCATTAGTAATTTAAATGAGGTCCCTACGGTATGCTTCTGGTTGACCCATAATTGAGAAGGTGCACAAACTATTGCGCTTAGTACATCATAACTAAAGCACGAAAATCCAAAAAATAACAGAAATGCCCCTGATCGGTAAGCTACGGAGAGATGAAACTCACTTATATATACAAAAAAATAGTAGAAAGTCAGAGATTAAAGTGTCTAAGAAACTTAGAGGAATTACTAAATTGTGCTTATTTTTTTCAATAAAAAGTCATTTTTTAAAATTTAATCAAAGTATATACGTATGTATATAAATCACACCTAATTTCAAGTTCAATTTTCCTATATCTTGAATTTGCCTTCTACATATTTGAGAGTTGACCTTTAATGGACTGATCATCATGAAAAATTCTTTCATACTCCAATATCCTAAATTTAGCAAGTCCAGCTGAGATTACTAATTCGACCTAACTTAAAAGTGCATGTAAACTGTAAGTAATAATGTTAATTACTATTCACGGGCAAGCATGTATGACAACTAGCTAAAATATGTGATCAAAGTAGGACACTTATATGTGGACAAACTAAAAAACAATAACAACAACATTATAATCCCATAAAGAAAAAGATAAATAGAAAAGAAGTTAATACATTCACAAAATCGGGTGTCCCAAGCTCAAATACACCGGTTGATGGTCCGAAAGAGTACTTCCTAGAGCCATTGGCTTTATACTTCTAAAGGAGTTATAGAATGTGGAAGTGCAAACTATTCTATCTAATTTAGACAATCTTCTTGGAGTTTTGGAATCTCCATGTGTATGCATAGGATCGAAACTTAAATCATGGATACCACTGCTACTTGTAAGCTTCTCCAAGGCTGCCATCTCCCTTTTTTCATTTGGTGACTTGATGTTTCTCTCTGTTTTATGGGTTAGATTATAGTCTCCCATCATAAGCCATGAATCCTCTTCCATAAGCTCTAATCGACTTAAATCCAGACCGTCTGGATCTCCATAAACTCCATGAAAAATGAAAGAAAATATTTTATACCTTACTGGAGTAACTTTAACCGAACAATATCTGTCAATAGTATCGGTTTTGGCATGATCAAAAAGTAACTCACAATCAACATGTACTGCATCCCACAGTAACACCAAGTTTTCATGGAATCGTTTGTTATGATTCCATGGAATATCTTTGTTACACTCCGAGAGTAGTGCTAGATGAGGCCTGTGCTGGTTTAGATATTGTGTTATACTCACCACTTTCGCGTCATCGCATCGGTTGACATTCCAGGAAAAAATCCTTAAATACTCATCATGTGGTATAACAGGAATATTTCTTGATGAAGATTTTGTACCGAGCCTATGCATTTTGATCAAGTTTGATTTGTAATTGAAAAAAATGGAGCGAAAAAACTCTAAGCTGGGTACTACCGGAGAAAGCAGAAAGTAGTTACAGCTCTAGGTTAGTGCTAGCTGGAGAAAAGATGAGGAGGAGGAACTCAATATGTTGTAGTGGTATAACTTGAGAATCAGAGTGTATTTATAAACCAGAAAGCTGGTATTACGGAGAAAGCAAAAATCAGTGTTTGTGGAAAATGTAAAAATTAAAATTAGTTCACGGAAAAGAAATATCACATAACTCAAACGCAAATATCAAAGTTACAAGGAATGAAACATATACTTTTACCTAATATTTCTATAATATTTTTCCATGCAAGTGAAGTCGGTAGCATTATGTTCCGTTTATTGGCGTACTATTTTCTGCTCTTCACTATGAAAACCAAGAATTTTTTTTATCTCAGATCTATGGAAAGTGTAAATTATTTGTTAAGCTATCAATACAATTTAATTTTGTTTAAAAAATTATGATTCATCTTATTTTAAGGTTACTAATTTCACTAATTATGTGTAGTAACCTAGCCCTAGTTGCCTATAGATTTGGACATAATGGAAACTTAAACTTAAAAAAAAGGAGTTTATGAGGTTGTGTTGAAAAATAATTTTTGAAAGTTAAAGTTGTGTTTGGACATACATTTTATTTGAAGAAAAGTTGAACTTTTTTTAGTGGAAGAAAAATTTTCATCCAAAAACTGTCCTAAACCAGTTTTTGGGAACTTGAAATTTTTGAATTTTTTTTCCCAAAACATGATCCTATTTCATAAACAAATACTAATATTTTAAATTTTATTTTTTTAAAAAATGAAGTCAAAATCTATGGCCAAACGGGAGCTTAATTTATACGCACTCATAGTGCATGGAATTAAAACTCCCGTTTGGCCATAAATTTTGCCTAATTTTTTTTCAACATTTATCTTGAAAACATTATTTTTTCATGGAATGTGACCATGTTTTGAAAATAATTTTTTTTTTTAAAATTCAAATTCCCAAAAAATAAGTTTTGGGTGAATTTTTGTCTGCTCATAAAACTTCAATTTTTTTTTCCAAATAAAATATAGGTCAAAACACAACTTCAACTTCTAAAAATTATTTTTTAACACAACTTTAAAAACTCTTTTTTCAAGTATCAACCAAATTTATATCTAAACGCTAGCTTGTACTATGAGCATAATTAAACATTTTATTGCAAGTTGTCTGCCTAAACTTTTTAGATGGTTCAACTTATCATTATCATGGTTCAACTCTACGATTATCTTTTAAGCCAATGAATAGAATAGCCTGTTTGGCCAAGCTTCTCAAAAGGCCAAAAGTGCTTGTTTTCCCAAAAGCATTTTTTTACCTAACTTGAGGTGTTTGGCCAAACTCTTTTGGGGCAAAAAAGTATTTTTGGGAAGAAGCAGTAGTTTTTGAGAAGCAGAAAAACATAACTTCTTTCCAAAAGCAGAAGCCGAAGCAGTTTTGGCTTTTCTTCTTACCAAAAATACCCTTAACAAAATATAGTATATACCAAAATAACGGTTAAACCTAATACTTAGGATATTAATGTATAAGTATTTCTTCTTATTTTTAGGATAACTTTCTAATATATAGTGACTTTAGGGGTGAATGTTTTTATATTTGTTGATGATTTTTAATATATTAAAATAATTAACTACTCTTTAATTTTATTTTCATATTTTACTTAAATAAAATAAAAGGATTTAATTATTGCATGTAATAGCAAATTTTTGAGATTATTTATTTACTTATAATATTAACTATTAAGTAAATCTATTTATATCCTTATTTGTAATTTGATACTTAAAAGCACTTTCTGAAAAGTTTGGCCAAAGACAAATTATAGCTCAAAAGTACTTTTCAGAGGGATTAGCCAAACATAAATTGTTTTTCTTCAAAAATACTTTTTTCAAAACCACTTTTGAAAAAAGCACTTCTCAAAATAAGATATTTCTCCAGCTTTGCCAAACGGGCTATAAGTTAAATTCATTGCCTTTAGAGGTGATTTAAAGATGAGAGAATTTTACATTATCATAAACGCAAGAATTGAGCCCCTCCTAAATATTACTACCGAACATTTTAGGTTTCTTTGATTAAGGCTTATATTGAGATCCATAAGCTGGTGGATGCGGTTCAATTAGTAGAGGTCAACTTTATGAGTCAGAATTTCAAAATTGAAACACTAAAAATGATTGGATTGTCACTTTTTTCTTGCCTTTTGTTTTCCATTCAGTACCTCAGTCTTATTGATTGTTCAATGGTGCAATAAATTACAAATTATTGCATCACCATATTGAGTGATTTCTAAACACTTTCTGTTGTAGGTTTGTAGATTATTAATTATTTAATGTACGGATTGCGAAGTAAACTTTTTAGGAAATTTTTGGTCATCCGAATCCCTTGCTCGGAAGAAAAAGAGATTCTGCTTGTATATGAATACATATACAAGAAATATAGTAATTGTACCTCATCTTTTCAGAAGTAGGCATGTGAGTCTTATCTTATGGCTATGCTAAGGTATTATTGTATAGGGTAAAATATGTATATATTAAATGATCGAATATGGAAGTGATGCGTGGAGCCGAAAACATAAGACAGTTGAATCCAAAGGCGACGATCCCGTCTGTTATCGGAAAGAGTATACTTCCAAAGATGAAATAAATACTTCTCACCTGGTAGGATTAAGTACACGGTCCGTTACAAAGAATATAACATTCATTGCCTGCCGTTATACTTTCTTCAATGACCCTCATAATTTACATTAAAGAGGGGTTTGATCCTACTTGTTCCCCTAGGTGCAACTATAAATAGTGAGCTCTATTATCATTGTAAATGACATGAATTTTCTGGCAAATATATGCTACACACAATTCAAAGCTCAACATAATTTTATCTTCTTATTTATTGATATCATTGCTATTGTGCCCGGAAACTTTGCTCCCGGTATCGTCATTTCTGCTATTTTACCTCAATCTCAAGGCTAAGTATCATATTTTCATCTAATTTATCTATTATTTCAGGATCAAATTAATTCACTTGTCTAAAAAAAACGTATATATTGAATTGTACCGTAAAAACGGGTAAACAATTATGATGTCAAAAGTTTTCACAAAAATGGAATGTGAGAAAGAGACAAAAAATGAGCAAAGAAGAGAAGTAAATATAAAAAAGGAAAAGGGGAGAATAGGGTTTGCACAAAAGTTTTATCAGTACAAGAAGAGTGCTATCGATGGAAAAACCTTTGCAGCGGATTTTACAATCCTCGGGGATTGAATCTACATGTAAGTAACTTGCGAATTTAATCTCAAAATATACTAAAACAACTCGGACAAATAAAAATTTTCCTTAGCAAGTAATTCCCAAAGAAATTTTCTTTAGGAAAATATTCAAAAAATAATTATTTTTATCGTTAATTTAATCTCTCCATATTCTTCTGTTGACTACAGTATTCTAATATTATTTATTACACTAAACATTCTACTCATAAAAGTTTTATATCATTACTTTTTCTACTATCTAATAAGGAAACGTTAACACACACCTAGACGATATGTTTGCTTAGGATTTGTGCTTCCTCTTGGGAGTACCATTAGCTAGCTTGTTTGAACTATAATACTTTAGGCCCAACAACATAATATACTTTTATGACGTTAGGTGGACATGTAAAGAACCCACAAGTTCAGCCCAAGGGAGTTGAAGCAAAAGTCTTATCACTTTCTTATTTCGTTTTTTTAGCTTTCATCCGGGTTTAACATTTGCATTTAAGTTTTGTAGGATACAAGGACTGATTCCCTGCGGGTAACAACCATAAACACCAGCTACCACCCTCTGCATTTGCAAGAAAGGAATTTACTCTCTTGATAAAATCCACTAACCAGAGATCTAGTTTCCCACAAGGAATTAACGGTGGAGAAAGTCGTTCAAAACTGAACTCGAATTTGAGGAAGCAGTTCAGATTCGCCAGAAGCTGCTCGATATTTTACTACTTTCTTTCTCTCAACGTCGCCGGTGACGATCGATTTGTTTTCCCTTCGGTCCGACATATCCATCATCTCTCCTCTATTTATCATGTATTTCAGAAAAAGGAGAGAAGGTAACGACCCGGCCGGTCATTTTGAGAGTTGTAGTCCCGTTCTTCCATTTACTGCTCTTTTTGTGTTCTACAACTGTTATATGACTTACCGGGTAAGTTGTTTCGGGTCCGAAGAGATTTCAGAGTGAATTGAGACACTTAATCTCCTAATTGAAAGTTTAAGTTAAAAAAGTTGACCGGATATCGACTTATGTGTAAACGATCTCAGATTTGAATTTTGATGATTCTGTTAGCCCCGTTAGATTATTTTGAACATAGGAGCGTGTCCGAATTGTGATTTGGAGGTCCGTAGTAGAATTAGGTTTGAAATGGCAAAAGTTTAAATTTTGAAAAGTTTGACCGGGAGTGAACTTTTTCATATCGGGGCCGAATTGGATTTTCGGAAGTTGGAGTAGTCCGTGGGGTCATTTGTGACTTGTGTGTAAAATTTAAGGTCAATCGGACGTGATTTGTAGGTTTTGACGTCGTTCGTAGAATTTAGAAATTTCAAAGTTCATTAGGCTTGAATCCTGTGCAATTCGTATTTTTGATGTTGTTTGATCCGATTTGAGGGTTCGACTAAGTTCGTATAATGTTTTGGGACTTGATGGTATGCTTGGTTGAGGTCCTCGGGGCCACGGGTGGTTAATAGATCATTTTTGGACTTAGCATTTTGGCTGAAGACTGCTGGTTGCTAGTTTCTGGTTTCCTCTTATGCATTCGCGGAGTGTACCTGGAGGCTGATGGGAAATTGTTTTTCGCGTTTGTGAAGAGGGGCCCGCGTTTGTGAAGGTCTGGTCAGTGGAGGGATCGCGAACGCGAACGCGAGAAGGATAACGCGTTCGCGAAGAAGTGAAGAGGCAGCTGGGACCCCATGAAATAGGTCTACGCGTTCGCGGAGGGGTGATCATATTCGCGAAGTAAGGGGTAAGCGAAGCATTGCGTTTGCGGTTGGTTGAACGCGTTCACGAAGGAGGTTTTGGGCGACAGATTTATTTGTGCTACGCTAACACGAGTGGAAGGCCGTGTTCGCAATGAAGGCATCACTAGGCAGATTTAAAAGACTCAAAACGAGGTTTTCGAGTTCATTACATAAAAGTGATTTAGGAGCTCGGTAGAAGGCGATTTTTGGAGAGATTCTTGCGTGGGTGTTTTGGGTAAGTGATTCCTATCTAATTTTGGCCAAATTCCATGATTATGGCTTTAATTCCATCATCTAATTTGTGATTTGGGGTGAAAATTTAGAAAAATGAGGAAGAGTTCTTGGGATAGAATTTTGGGGTTTTGAATAGGATTTTGTTATCGGATTTGAGAAAATTTGGTATGGTTAGACTCGTGAGTGAATGGTCTTTCTGGTTTTGTGACTTTTGTCGTATTTCAAGACGTGGGCCCGGGGGCCGGGTTTGAGCCGATTTCGGACTTTGGCTTATAAATTTGTATTTTTCTTGTGGAATTGATTCCTTTAGCCTATATTAATTGTATTGTACTGCTTATGGATAGATTCGGGACGTTTGGAGACCTATTTGAGAGGCAAAGGCATGTTGGAGTAGAGTTTTGCCCGGATTGAGATAAGTAACACTTTCAAACTTGGTTTTGAGGGTTCGAAACCCCGAATTATGTGATACGTGATTGGTATTGAGATGACACACATGCCAATTGATGGGTGTGCACCGTGAAAATTATAACATGGTCAATTCCATGGCACTGTATAGTGATTCTATCTTTTTGATATCTGTGTTTTCATCATGTGATAAAGTAATTAAGTTGTTGATCATGCTAGATATCATGTTTAGGCTTTATACCGGTAATGTTGGGACCCATAGTGGTCGTTTCTTGGTGTTGTCTTACTGACTTCATTGATATTTTGTACTTAGTTATATTCATGCATTTCATATCATATCTCAGTCTCTGTTTGTTGTTTATTGATACATCATATCATTATTTTCGGGCTAGTTTCATGAAATTGTGAAACTTGAGAGATAATGAATAAGTGAGGTCGAGATCCTGATTATGAGTGACAGTTATGGGATCGGGTTGCACGCCGCAATAGTTATACTGATTTATGATAACGCTTGGGTTGAAGGAGCCCCTCCGGAGTCTGTTGATATCGCCTAAACTCACACCACAAATATAGGTAGTGAGGCGGTCGAAGCAATAATAAAACCCAACGCAAGTCGGGGTCGAATCCTCGGGGAATTAGAATTGAGATTAGGTATATATTTAGTGTAATTATACAATATGCCTTAGATTACACTTCCACATTCTTGTTTGTTTTTTCTATTTCTACTTTAGACTATTGATTGCAATTATAAAACTAGAAGACAATATTTTTGGTTTTGGTTATTTTTCAAATGATAAAAGATCTAGCGTCGTGACTTCCACCTAGGTGGTTACCTAATGGGTTGAAAACTCTAGGACAAGCCTGATTGGTTGGGGTTGTAATATAGCAATCACACGCAATTACCCACTCTATACCTCTCGCCTGTTTGAGTGATTTTGCCCAATTTAGTTTTCTCAAGTCCAAATGGGTATTGCATAAAACAAGTGATAACTGCTCAAGTCGGGTCTTACTATCTCTAAATTCAACCCTTTAATTGGGGCTATCAATTTCTTGAGTTCACCCCAATTTCTTATTAGCCAAGTTTTCCTAGACTTAGTCTCTCTTTCTCAAGTAGAGACTAAGTCAATTAGGCATGAATCAATGTTTGCAACCATTAATTCTTGAATTCCAGCAAGAACTAGGCTAAATATCACTAACCCAATCACAAACAAATCCTAAATCAAACACCCATTAAGTACTCATACTAGGGTTGAGCCACAACCCTAGCTAGAAATTTAGCTACTCATGAAAAATGAAGAAATACAAGAAGAAATTAAGATAGAATGCATAATAATTGATTAGGGAAAAGAAATCTAATGTTTAGAAGCTAATCTATAACAATATTACTCAAAACAGTAAAGGAAAATGGCTCAGGTGCTTTCCCAAAACAAAACTAACCCTAAAAATGACAAAAAGTTCTATTTATACAAAGCTGAAAATATCTGACAAAAATTCCCCTGCGGAGGTTGTGCTGCCGCATAATTATGTGTGCGGTCCGCATAACGAAACTTGGCTTGACATGTTCCAGTTCTGCGGCCGCACAATTCTGGATTGCGGCCCCACTCCTTCAACTACTGCGGACCGCACATTTGTGAGTGCGGCCGCACTCATGCTTCTGCGGCCACACAATTATAGTGTGGTCCGCACTCTTTGAAAATGAGTGCGACTGCGCTCTTGATTATGCGGCCACACAAAAAATGGTGCGATCTGCATTTCTTCTTGAATTTAAAATCCCATCTCTCTGATCTTTGACTTTTGCGGACCGCATAATATTGAGTGCAGCCGCACTTGTCATTCTGCGATCGCACAATTATGGTGCGGCCCGCACTCCTTCAACTTGCACAAAACCAGCTCTCTGAATCTCCTCTTATTCGGCCGCACAATATTTATGTGGTCTGCATATTCTGAAGGAAAATTAACATGGCTTTTCCTTTGTTTTGCGGTCGCACACAGTATTGTGTGGTCTGCACTATGGGCCTTTTGCCTTGTTTTGGTCCTTTTTCACTTTTGACTCCTTTATGAGTTGATTTTGACTCCTTTGGCTCGTTTCCCAATGTTCCTGTATAAAAGCACATTTTATTAGTTTTTGGGAATACCTTTAAGAATTTTTGAGCTAAAACGCAAGTAAAAGAGAGCAAATAAGCGTTCAAAATCCCTACTTATCAAATCTCCCAAACTTAAGCTCTTGCTTGTCCTCAAGCAATTAAGGCAATTCCCACCTCCACTAGAAAAAGGGATATTTCAACTAGCCTAAGGTTAATCAATCACATATCAATTGGGACCAACAATTACCCATAACACATATGAATTATCAACAATGCAATAATTTGACTTTTTGAGTACCATAGTTCTAATGCGACACTAAAGCATCAAGAGTTGACTCTATTCATCGAGGACGCTCGCTCTTTCACGTAGGTAATTTTGGATCCCAAACTCCTCCTTCTCTACTCTCCATTAGCAAATCTCACTTTAGAATGTAACACTCGAATCAAGGATTGCGAAAAGTGCACTTATCTCTCTCAAAAGAATGTCACAAGTCCGGCTCTAAGTACCATAAGCTTGCCCCTTATGTAAATCACCACTAATATAAGCTCACTCAACCTGAGATCATGTAGGGCTTTTGCGGGATGTAATGAAGGCTTTAGGACCAAGGTAGGATTTGTTGGAATATAATGGTTTCATTTTTCCTCAAGCACTCCATTTTCTCTTTTCGGCTCATACTTTTTCGACTCTTTGAGTCATTTTCTTTTTCCTTGGGGGAACTAGAGAGACGTAACGTCACTCTTTTTTGATCATGACATTCATTTTTCTCCTTTTCTATTTACTCCATGCCTATTATCATTGTTTTCTTTGAATCCCTTCAACTTTCTACCTTATTCACTTTCGTTTTTGGTATTTTTCTTTTTGTTCTTTCTTTCTTTTGTTTGCCTTCCCTTTTCTTCATTTCTTTCTTTTCTTTGTACCTTTTATCACTTCCAAACTCCCCGTCTCTCCCCAAAACTTGTGTTTTTGCCAATTGTTTCTCAAGAATGCTAAGGAAAGATCGGGAGCCAAGAGAGGGTCATTACCAAATGGATAAAGGCTTGTAACGTGGTTATTGAAAAAAAGAGGGCTTAGGCTCAAATGGGTTGACTAGGGATATCACATTGGTAGGCTATGAAAGATTTCAAATTTCAAATTGGACCAAGGAGAGCCTACAATCATTTTTCAAGACAAGCTACACTTAGAATTTTGCCTAGAAAACCATTCGGGGCAAGTTCTAGACTATTAGCATAGGTACTTAGACTTGCAATTCAATACCTCACCTCTCATGCTGTTGGATTGCTAAAGAGAACAGAGTCGAGGGCCCACAATAACCCTAGTTGAGATTGAGAATCACAAATGGCTCGATTGAACCACTCGATGACTGCTTAAGTCAACACAAGAATCAAAAGGTCACAACTAGAGCTAAACAATTTGTTTTTAACCATAAGGTCGTGGGCAAATGTGTTGGTACCAAGTGAAGCATGTTAGAGACTCTTTTATTCATTACTACTATATTTGCCTAAACATAAAAGAAAACGAACTCAATTCCTTAAGAAGGTTGTCATGCCATCCATCGTTAGGAAGAGCCACACGGTTCACACAAAATTCACCTTTGGAATGAACCATGGCATTAAGAAAACCAAAGGCTTATTGATCACTCAAATGTAAAAAGAAGCTAACAAATCAAAAAGAAACTACTAAAGTAAATAAGAAGTTCTACTACTAAGAAAGACAAAGTAAAGAAGCTATGAAATAAACTACGGAAAGCAAAAAAGTTCTACTACTAAGAAAGACAAAGTAAAGAAGCTACGAAATAAACTACGGAAAGCAAGATAAATAAATATACAAACCGAAGTAAAATGAATATATACATCAAACGAATGGGGAGAATATATACATACCAAAGAGAAAATAAAGATAAAGGATAAGAGTTATTACAGGCCAAATGTTAATGTCAAATTAATCAAAATAGACCCCCCCCCCGAATAAAAGTGAGCATTGTCCCCAATGCTTATCAAAAATAAGAACAAGAAGGGTTAAAAAGTTAAGAGAACTCCCTATGTGGTCTCAGTCTACACGGAATCCTCATGACCCTCGATCTCCTCTAGCTGTATCTCATCATCACTTGTCTAAGGGATAATAGGGTTGCTGAGCATCTGGATTATCTCCTCAGCGGTGTGGGCAGTCGCAACCGGCTCCTCAGACTGGCTGGCTGCTATATGTGATGCCTCTGGTACTGTTGGTGTTGAAGGTGCTCCCTCCATAAGTAGGTCCAGTGGTAGATCTCTGGCCGATGTAAGCTTGGTAACTGTTGTTGTCAACTTATCCACCGACTTCTTCGAAGCTTGATACTTCCGCATTTTCTTTACCTGCTTCCCCAAATCCTCAATGACATCCCCATGTGCCACCAGAGTCTCCATAATTGTCTTTTGGTTGTCCAGAATCTTCTTCAATATATCCTCCACTAACGGAGGTACCTGTAGTGCAGCCTGGGCAGAAGACTGTGCTGCAACATCACTAGATATGTCAGACAACTTTGAAGTAGCTGCCTGTATCTAGTTGTTAAGACTCACCAATGTCTGGGAGACTCGCAGCACAGTCAGTGGATAAGTAGATGAAGCTGGCACTGATAATGGAGCTAATTGTCTGGAAGAAGAAGATGGTGGCATGTCTGCTGTCCCGGTGGAACGTCTGGCTGCGGTGGAAGGCATAGCATATGCGGAAGGCTCAGCAGCTGAATCAGTAACTACTACCGTTGGCTCCTCAGACTGGCCAGCGGAGGTAGTTGCCTTACCCTTGAACTTTGGGTTGTCAGAACCCTATAGGTGGTACCGTGAGAAAGGCTTCTTGGCCTTTACTTTAGTATCATACTGCCTCGGCTCCATCTTTTGATCATTGAAATACTCTGTGAGGAAGTTTGGTTAGGGTTAGGATCTCTCATCCTTCTGGACAGCCAAAATGATGTTGATTGACATTATAGTACCCACACTGATCGGGTACCCAACCATAACTGAAGCCACCAGGACTGCTTGGGGAAGTGGGAGGTTGTTCTTATTCAAGCACGGGTCAATGCCGCTGCACACGCAAGTCTGCCACCCTTTAGCTTCAAAGTTTAGGGTGGCCCGGACTGTGGGAACCCCTGTTGTGAGCCACAGAGGTGTTGATCCTCAAATAGCCAAAATCTTAGCTAGCCACGGGCGAGCTGCATCACCCATAGCCAGCTTTTCCAAGTATTGGGCGTCCTCCACTTATTCAAATCCCACATAAGAGTTCAAAGCACATGAGTCGAATTGGATTTTCAGATTTCGCACTTTTGTCACCTTGGCACCCTTTTTAATGTGAGCCACATTTGCATAAAATTATTTAACCAAGTGCTCATTTGCATCGAGGGCACTTTGGGTGAACCATTTCTATCCTTTTCTTTCCTGGAACTGTCTGAGGACATTTGGGTTGTGCTTGTCCAAATCCTTCATCAAGAATTGTCGCTCGAGAGTGAGCGATCTCTGGGGCCACCACTCTCTAAATCTGTTGAAAGCAGTCAAGCTGACAAATCTGTCTAGACACATCTACCTCTTCCTCGATCTCTCTAAACCCCCCACTGTAGCATCACCCCCTATACCATCGTCTAAGACATCATCATCATCATCAACATTGATTGGTGTAGCCGGGGCATGTGAGGAAGAGAGCTCAGAATCATGGCTACCCTCTTCCGAACCTTTAGAAGAACTAGCCGTGGAAGATGATTCATCAACCAAATGGAATCTACCCAGGACTTATTGAGGTTGGGTGTTACGTGGGGCTTGGTAAGAGTTTCCCTCAGAAACTTCCCTAGACGGGAGATACTCACTGGTGTCTGATGATTCAGGGACTCTGTTGGCCGTAGCCTTTTTTCTTAACACTTTCTGGATGGCTAATGGTAGGTTACTCTTACTTCGTCCTCGGCCTCGGCCTCGGGAGGGTTCTGCCCTTTGTTTTGATGTATCTCCTCCACGTGATATAACCATTGTCTGCAATTCATAGAAATAGGAATCGGTTAGAGTTCAGGTACATAGGACACAAATATATGCATGATAGTTGCAGGTCGGTTATGAAAAAAAAAACAAAAGAGGCAGTGCGGACCGCAAAAAAGTGAGTGCGACCGCACAATTCTGAGTGCTGCCGCATAGCCCCAGGTTCAGACTACTGTGTCTCTGATCATTTAACAGAGTGGACTGCACAAATTTGACTGCGGACCGCATATTTTTCAGTGCGGTCCACACAATTCAATGATACAGATGCCCTAACTTAGAGACTGCGGACCGCACAAAAGTGTGTGCGGCCGCAAAATTTGGATTAACACGGCACTACTTTACGATTCATACAACTTTTGCAAGAATTAGACATGTCCCTAATAATCAAGCATGATTAGCTATTTACCCAAGCCCCAATTAACAATTATGAAGCTACCCACATGATT
Source organism: Nicotiana tomentosiformis (assembly GCF_000390325.3). Lineage (NCBI taxonomy): Eukaryota > Viridiplantae > Streptophyta > Magnoliopsida > Solanales > Solanaceae > Nicotiana > Nicotiana tomentosiformis. The sequence goes on from NC_090819.1 coordinate 116,221,490, forward strand.
TTGAGCAAAGATGACTAACTATTGACATTTTTAGGCATGAAATTAACCCTAGACAAAAGAACAAAACTAAGAGATGATGAAAAATCTAAAGATGAAATGAACATACCAGTGATGGAGGATGCATGTGAGAATCTAAGAGATGAAATGCTTGAAGTTTGAGAATTAGTGGGGGATGCACTGTGTTTGCTTAGGGCTTGAAGGTTCAGAGAATGAAAAGTGTAAAAAGTTGAGAAAAGCCCTATTTATACTTTGACCCGTCGGGCCCAGCACTTACCTGAGTGCGGCTGCACAATTTTGAGTGTGGTCCACACTTATTACCTGTTCCTTCGAAGACGTTCTGCGGACCGCACAAAAGTGAGGACGGCCGTAGCCAAAAATTGATGTCGCCCAAACTCACATCACAAATATAGGTAGTGAGGTAGTCGAAGCAATAATAAAACCCAACACAAGTCGGGGTCGAATCCTCGAGGAGTTAGAATTGGGATTAGGTATATATTTAGTGTAATTGTACAATATGCCTTAGATTACACTTCCACATTCTTGTTTGTTGTTTCTACTTCTACTTTAGACTATTGATTGCAATTATAAAACTAGAAGACACTATTTTTGGTTTTGGTTGTTTTCCAAATGATAAAAGATCTAGGGTCGTGACTTCCACCTAGGTGGTTATCTAATGGGTTGAAAACTCTAGGACAAGCCTGATTGGTTGGGGTTGTAATATAGCAATCACACGCAATTACCCACTCTATACCTCTCGCCTGTTTGAGTGATTTTGCCTAATTTGGCTTTCTCAAGTCCAAATGGGTATTGCACAAAACAAGTGATAACTGCTCAAGTCGGGTCTTACTATCTCTAGATTCAACCCTTTAATTGGGGCTATCAATTTCTTGAGTTCACCCTAATTTCTTGTTAGCCAAGTTTTCCTAGATTTAGTCTCTCTTTTTCAAGTAGAGACTAAGTCAATTATGCATAAATCAATGTTTGCAACTATTAATTCTTGAGTTCAAGCAAGAACTAGGCTAAATATCACTAACCCAATCACAAACAAGTCCTAAATCAAACACCCATTAAGTACCCACACTAGAGTTGGGCCACAACCCTAGCTAGAAATTTAGCTACTCATGAAAAATGAAGAAATACAAGAAAAAATTAAGATAGAATGCATAATAATTGATTAGGGAAAGGAAATCTAATATTTAGAAGCTAATCTAGTACAATATTACTCAAAGCAATGATGGAAAACGGCTCAGGTGCTCTCCCAAAACAAAACTTACCCTAAAAATGACAAAAGTTATATTTATACTAAGCTGAAAATATCTGACAAAAATGCCCCTGCGGACCGCACAAGCTTTGGTTGGCTTGACAGGTTCTTGTTCTGCGGCCTCATAATTCTGGATTGCGGCCGCACTCCTTCAACTACTGCGGACCGCACATTTGTGAGTGCGGCTGCACTCTTGCTTCTGCGGCCGCACAATTATAGTGCGGTCCGCACTCTTTGATCTGAAGCTCTGGTTGTGTGAGACTTCTGCGGACAACATAAAAATGAGTGCGGCCGCGCTTTTGATTATGAGGCCGCACAAAAAATGGTGCGGTCCGCATTTCTTCTTGAACTTGAAATCCCATCTCTCTGATCTTTGACTTCTGCGGGCTGCATAATATTGAGTGCGCCGTACTTGTCATTATGCGGCCACACAATTATAGTGCGGTTCACACTCCTTCAACTTTCCCAAAACCAACTCTCTAAATCTCCTCTTATGCGGCTGCACAATATTTGTGCGGTCCGCATACTCTGAAGGAAAACTGACATGGCTCTTCCTTTGTTTTGCGGTCGCACACAGTATTGTGCGGTCCGCACTGCGGGCCTTTTGCCTTGTTTTGGTCCTTGTCCACTTTTGACTCCTTTATGCGTTGGTTTTGACTCATTTGGCTTGTTTCCCAATGTTCCTGTGCAAAAGCACATTTCATTAGTTTTGGGGAATACCTTTAAGCATTTTTGAGTTAAAACGTAAGTAAAAAAGAGCAAATAAGCAGTCAAAATCCCTACTTATCATCTGCACACACCCCAGTGAGCGCGGTTGATATTATTGAGGGATGGATCTTCCCTGGACATGGATCTTGTCTGAAGCATTTTATACCTGGAGATGGATCTTCTACACGGTCTGGAATACTCCGAAAATTCCATTCTGCGCGTATCAACCTCCGAATGCCTTCCTATATCCTCAATTCCAAGTCAAACGATCCGAAACTAGTCAAAAAATGTGCAAATTAATCAAAATATACTCCAATACTTACAATTTAATAATTTATAAAAATTTCCAACTCCACTCGAAAAGTCAACCAAACTTCAACGGTGGGGCCGATGTCTAGAAATCCGACAAAAATTACAAAATTCGAAATCTCATTCAACCTCGAGTCCAACCATACAAAAATAAAACAACTCGGCCTTCAAATCCTCAATTAACGTCTATGAAAGTTTCTACTATTTTCAACCCAAAACACAAATTTGTTGATATAAAACAACAATAGATTCGTGTAATTTAACCAAAACCGAGTTACAATTACTTACCCCAATCCATATAGTGAAAATTATCTCAAAAATCGCTTCAATCCGAGATCCATAGCTCCAAATATGTTAAAATGGCCGAAACCCACATTTTTAGAATCTGTCCAGGCAAGTCGCATTTGACACTTGCGACTTGCCTCTGCCCCAGAAAAACATCAATCTTTCCCGACACAGAAATGGGCATAACTCTCTCATACGATGTCCGAATTTGACGATTCTTTTTGCTATGGATCCATAATTCAATACAGATCTAATTCTTCAATCGAAACTGAATTATTTGCTCATTTGCTTAATGTAGTACCATTTATGCTTGAAGAAACGACGTCGAAACATTCTAGAAATATCCAAATTAAATTTCGGGCATACGCCCATGTCCAAAATCACCATTTGGACCTAACCGATTCATTAAAACTCATAACCAAGGTTGAATACTTAAAAGTCAGTTTTGGTCAACTCTTTTAACTTAAAGCTTAAAATAAAACTAACGATTCATACACGTCATAATACACCATATGAATCTATTCAAGACTTCAAATAGTTGAAAGAGGCGTAAATGCCCAAAACGACCGTTTGGGTCATTACACCATTCTACCAGCAGAGTTATCTCTTATGTGAAGGCTCGACGTATGGTCGAGAAGGGATATCTAGCTTATTTGGCCTATGTGCGTAGTTCTAGTATGGAGGTTCCTTCCATGGATTCAGTGCCAGTTGTTCGTGAGTTTCCAGAGGTATTTCCTGCAGACCTGCTGGGGATGCCACCCAATAGAGATATTGACTTTTGTATTGATTTAGCCCCGGGCACTCAGCCCATTTCTATTCTTCCATACCGAATGGCCCCACCAAAGTTGAAAAAATTGAAGGAGCACTTTCAAGATTTGCTTGATAAGGGCTTCATTAGACCTAGTATCTCGCCCTGGGGTGCGCCCTTGTTGTTTATGAAAACGAATGAAGGATCGATGAGGATGTGCATAGATTACCAGCAGTTAAAAATAGTCATCATCAAGAACAAGTATCCATTGCCGATGATTGATGACTTATTTGATCAGCTTCATGGTGCCAAGGTGTTTTCGAGATTGATTTGAAATCTGGCTACCATCAGTGGTATCTGATGTCCCTAAGATAACTTTTCGGACTAGGTATGGGCATTATGAGTTTCTATTCATGTCATGTGGGATAACAAATGCCCCAGTAGAATTTATGGTTCTGATGAATCGGGTGTTCAAGCCCTACCTAGATTCCTTTGTGATTGTATTTATTGATGATATCTTGATCTACTCCCGCAGTCGATAGAAACAAAAGCAACATCTTAGGATTGTACTTCAGACTCTAAGGGATAGCCAGTTATATGCCATGTTTTCAAAGTGTGAGTTTTGGTTAGACTCAGTCACCTTTTTGGGGCACGTAGTATCAGCACAGGGCATAAAGGTAGATCCTAAGAAGGTTGAGGCAGTTCAGAACTGGCCTAAATCCACTTCAGCTATAAAGATTCGGAGTTTCCTGGGTTTGGCGGGTTATTACTGCCGGTTCGTGGAGGGGTTTTCTTCTTTAACAACGTCATTGACCAGATTAACGTAGAAGGGTGCCCCGTTCAGATGGTCAGACAAGTGTGAGTTAAGCTTTCAGAAGCTCAAGACTGCTTTGACTATGACGCCGGTGTTGGTGTTGCCCACGGGTTTAGGATCTTACACGGTGTGTTGTGATGCACCTCGTTTTGGGCTCAGCGCAGTATTGATGCAGGATGGTAGGGTGATCGCATATGCGTCGCGGCAACTGAAGTCTCATGAGAAGAATTACACTGTTTATAACTTAGAGTTGGCTACCATTGTTCATGCACTGAAGATTTGGAGGCACTAGCTTTATGGTGTGTCGTGCAAGGTATTGAAGGATCATCGGAGTCTATAGTATTTGTTCAAGCAAAAGGATCTCAACTTGAGGCAGAGAAGGTAGTTGGAGCTATTGAAAGACTATAATATCACCATTTCGTATCACCCCGGGAAGGCCAATATGGTGGCCGATGCCTTGAGTATAAAGGCGGTGAGTATGGGTAGCCTTGCGTACATTCCAATTGGTGAGAGACCACTTGTATCAGATGTTCAAGCTTTGGCCAATCAATTCGTGAGGTTAGACATTTCATAGCCCAATAATGTTCTAGCTTATACAGTCGCTCGGTCTTCCTTGTATGAGTGCATCAGAGAGCGATAGTATGATGACCCTCATTTGGTTTTCCTTAGGGACATAGTGCGGCATAGTGGTGCCAAGCATGTTACCGTTGGAGATGATGGGGTTTTGAGTATGTAGGGTCGTATTTTTGTGCCTAATGCGGATGGGATTTGTGAGTTGATTCCGGGGGCCTCGGGTGAGTTTCGGATGGTTAACGGATCATTTTTGTACTTAGCATTTTGGCTGAAGGCTGCTGGTTGCTGGTTTTTGGTTTCCTTATATGCGTTCGCGAAGTGTACCTGGAGGCTGATGGGAAATTGTTTTTCGTGTTCACGAAGAGTGGCCCGCGTTCGTGAAGGTGTGGTCAGTGGAGGCATCACAAATGCGAGAAGGGTAACGTGTTTGCGAAGAAGTGAGGAGGCAGCTGGGGACCGCGTGAAATAGGTCTACGCGTTCGCAAAGTGAGGGGTAAGCGAAGCATCGCGTTCGCGGTTGGTTGTACACGTTTGCGAAGGAGGTTTTGGGCAGCAAATTTATTTGTGCTACGCGAACGCGAGTGAAAGGCGGCGTTCGCGATGAAGGCATCACTTGGCAGATTTAAAAGACTCAAAACGAGGGTTTTGAGTTCATTACATAAAAGTGATTTGGGAGCTCGGTAGAAGGAGAATTTTGGAGAGATTCTTGCGTGGGTGTTTGGGGTAAGTGATTCCTATCTAATTTTGGCCAAATTCCATGATTATGCCTTTAATTCCATCATCTAATTTGTGATTTGGGATGAAAAAATGGGGAAAATGAGGAAGAGTTCTTCAGATAGAATTTTCGGGTTTTCAATGGATTTTTTTATCGGATTTGAGAAAATTTGGCATGGTTAGACTCGTGAGTGAATGGGCTTTCTGGTTTTGTGACTTTTGTTGAATTTCGAGACGTGGGCTCGGGGGCCGCGGATTTTGGCTTTTAAATTTGTATTTTTCTTGTGGAATTGATTCCTTTAGCCTATATTGATTGTATTGTACTGCTTGTGGATAGATTCGGGACGTTTGGAGACCGATTTGAGAGGCTGAGGCGTGTTGGAGTAGAGTTTTGCCTGGATTGAGTTAAGTAACACTTTCAAACTTGGTTTTGAGGGTTTGAAACCCTGAATTATGTGATACGTGATTGGTATTGAGGTGACACACATGCCAAGTGATGGGCGTGCGAGCATGCACCGTAAAAATTGTGACATGGTCAATTTCACGGTACCGTTTAGTGGTTCTATCTTGTTGATATCCGTGTTTGCGTCATGTGATAAAATAATTGAGTTGTCGATCATGCTAGATATCATGTTTAGGCTTTATACCGGTAATGTTGGGACCCATAGTGGTCGTTTTTTGCTGTTGTCTTACTGACTTCATTGATATTTTGTACTCAGTCATATTCATGAATTTCATATCATATCTCAGTCTCTGTTATTGTTTATTGATACATCATATCATTGTTTTTGAGCTAGTTTCATGAAATTGTGAGCCCGTGAGTGAGACTGAAGAGATGATGACTAAGTGAGTCGAGAGCCTGATTATTACAGAAGAGAAGATGACTAAGTGAGGCCGCAACGGTTATACTGATTTAGGATAGCGCTTGGGCTGAAGGAGCCCCTCCGGAATCTGTATACACCTCAGTGAGCGCGGTTGATATTATTGAGGGATAGATCTTCCCTGGACATAGATCTTGTCTGAAGCATTATATACCTGGAGATGGATCTTCTCCACGGGCTGGATTGGCCCTATTCGGTGCTGGGTGACTGATGGTCAGTGATGTATATATTCTAGGATGGATCTTCCCTCGGCCGTTTGGGCCATATACAGTACCGGGTGATTGAGCATTTTAGAGTATGAGCACATGGGGCTGACAACATGGTGCATCACATACAGCATGTGCATTGACAAGTAGAAGTAGAAGAATTATAATCTCCATATCATTCAGATTTGATCTATTTATCTATTGAACTTGAAAGTATGCCTACGTTTTCTGCACTGTTATTTCTATATTGAATTGTGCCGGTTGAGTTCGTCACTACCTTTCAGTCCAAAGGTTGGATTTATTACTCATTGAGTTCGTTGTACTCATGCTACACCCTGCACCTCGTGTGCAGATCCAGGTGCTTCTGGTCACGACGGCTATTGATTGAGGAGTCAGATCTCGCAGACTATCGAGGTAGCTGCATGTCGTTCGAAGGCCTTGACTCTCTTTCATTTTCTTTATCTTTATTTCAGTTCTTATTCCCTAGACATTGTAGTAGACTGTATTCTGGCATAGATGCTCATGTACTCGGTGACACCCCCATTTTGGGATAGATTGTATTGTGTTATAGATTTATTTCTATTTCAAAAGGTTTTTTTTCTTAAATATTAATTGCTTCCGTCTATAATTTCAAAGCTTTTAATGTGTTAAGATAATTGAGTAGTGGCTTGCCTAGTTCCACGATAGGCGCCATTGGGTCGTGACAAGTTAGTATCAGAGCCTAGGTTACATAGGTCTCACGAGTCATGAACAGGTTTAGTAGAGTCTTGCGGATTGATAAAGAGACATTTGTACTTATCTTCGAGAGGCTGCCGAACCCTTAGGAAATATCACATTCTTGAATTCTTGTCGTGCGAATCTATTGATTCTAGTGACTAAACTTCTGTTATTCTATTCTCTCACAGATGGTGAGGACACGTACTATTGGGTAGGACAGACATCTACCAGTACCACCAGTCAGGGTTGCGATAGGGCCGAGGTCCCGGTAGAGGCTGCGGTAGGGGCAGAGGTGCAACTCGTACAACAGCTAGGGCAGCACCTACAGATCCACTACTTGCCCTAGTTCAGGAGCAAGTCCCAGTTGTGGATGCTCCAGTGGGGCCAGCTCAGGCACCAGCTGTGCCCATTGTGATTCCAGGGCTTCAGGAGGCCTTAGCTCAGATTCTGACCGTATGCACCAGTCTTGCTTAGGCGGTCTCTGTTCTGGCCACAACAACCACTTCTCAGGCCGGGGGAGATACTTAGACTCCTGCCGCCCGTACACCAGAGCAGGTGATGTAGGGACTCCAGACATCGGGGGAACCACCAGCCCAGCCGGTTGCAGCTGCTTAGGAGGTTCCTGCTATGAATGAGGATGAGCAGAAGAGACTAAAGAGGTTTGGGAGACTCCGGCCTGCATCTTTCAGTGGGGAAGAGTCGGAAGATGCCCGAAGCATCTTGGACAGGTGTCAGAGGATTCTCCGTATAGCAGGTATTCTGGAGACCAGTGGGGTCTCGTTCACTACTTTTCAATTTACTAGGGCTGCCTTCAGTTGGTGGGAGGCTTATGAGAGGTGCAGGCCGGTTGGTGCAACATCACTTACCTGACAGGAGTTCTCCATTCTCTTCTTAGAGAAGTTCGTGCTGCAGTCTCGCAGAGAGGAGCTGCGAAGACAATTTGAGCAGTTACGTCAAGATGACATATCTGTGATGCAGTATGAGATGAGGTTTTTTGATTTGGCACGTCATACTGTTTGGTTAGTTCCCACTGATAGGGAGAGGATCAAGAGGTTCATTGATAGCCTCACATTTCAGTTACGGTTGCTTATGACTAGAGAGAGGGTATCTGGTGCTACTTTTGATGAGGTTTGTGACATTGCTTGGCAGATTGAGATAGTCCGTAGTCAGGAGCGGGTATAGAGGGAGGCCAAGAGGCTTCGTGGACCGGGTGGTTTCAGTGGTATTCCTTCTGGGGGTCAGTTCCACCGTGACATGGGTCGTCCTTATAGGCATACTCAGACGGCTCGTCTAGTTCACCATGGTGCATCATCCAGCCATGGTTCATACAGTTCTCATCAGGGCCTGTCACCTCTTAGTGCCCTTCCAGCTTAGAGTTCATCCTAAGCACCTTTAGTTCAGGGCTCATCGGCACCAGGTTCTTCTAGTGGGTATTCTTGCATTAGGGGTTCCCTTCAGTCCCCACCGCCATTCGCTGGGAGGGGTTGTTTTGAGTGTGGAGATATGGGGCACATCAAGAGGCATTGTCCCCGCCTTTTGGGAGGTCCAGCTCAGCAGAGGAGTCAGCCTACGACTTCAGCACCCGTTACTTCACCACCCGCCCAGCCAGCTCGAGGTGGAGCTCAGCCAGCTAGGGGTCGCCCTAGAGGTGGAGGCCGATCAGGTGGCGGTCAGGCCCGATTCTATGCTCTTCCTGCCAGACCAGATATCGTTGCTTCAGATGCACTGATCACAGATATTGTCTCAGTTTGCCACAGGGATGACTCTGTATTATTTGACCTTGGTTTCACTTATTCGTATGTATCATCGTATTTTGCTCATTATCTGGATATGCCCCGTGAGTATCTAGTTTCATCTGTTCATGTATCTACGTCGGTGGGCGATACTATTATTGTGGACCATGTATATCAGTCGTGTATAGTGACTATTGGGCGATTAGAGACTAGAGTTGATCTCTTGCTGCTTAGTATGGTCGATTTTGATGTGATCTTGGGTATGGGTTGGTTGTCTCAATGTCATGTTATTTTGGATTGTCATGCCAAAATCATTACGTTGGCGATGCTGGGTTTGCCACGGATTGAGTGGCAAGGTTATATAGACTATGTTCCCAGTAGAGTGATTTCATACTTGAAGGCCCACTGGATAGTTGGAAAGGGTTGTGTATATTATTTGGCCTTTGTGAGGGATGTTAGTGCATAGACCCCTACTATTGATTATGTTTCGGTGGTGCGAGATTTCCCAGATATGTTTCATGCAGACCTGCGGGGCATGCCGCCCGACAGGGACATTGATTTTGGTATTGAATTGGTGCCAGGCACTCAACCCATTTCTCTTCCTCCGTACTGTATGGCGCCACTGAGTTGAAGGAGTTGAAGGAGCAACTTCAGGAACTTCTTGATAAGGGATTTATTAGGCCTAGTGTGTCACCTTGGGGTGCAACTGTTCTGTTTGTAAAGAAAAAGGATGGTACCTTGAGAATGTGCATTGATTATAGGCAGTTGAACAAGGTCACAATCAAGAACAAGTATCCTTTGCCGCGTATTGATGATCTATTTGACCAACTTCAGGGAGCGAGGGTGTTCTCCAAGATTGATTTGAGGTTTGGGTATCACCAGTTGAAGATTCGGGACTCAGATATTCTAAATACAACTTTTAGGACCCGTTATGGTCATTATGAGTTCCTCGTGACGCCTTTTGGGTTGACCAACGCCCCAACAACATTCATGCATCTGATGAACAATGTGTTTTGGCCTTATCTCGACTCGTTTGTTATTGTGTATGATGATATCCTGGTGTACTCTCGTAGCCAGGAGGAGCATGCCCAACATTTGAGGGTTGTGTTTCAGCGGTTGAGGGAGAAGACGCTTTATGCCAAGTTCTTCAAGTGTGATTTTTGGCTCAGTTCAGTGGCATTCCCGGGGCACGTGGTGTCCAGTGAGGGTATTCAGGTAGATCCAAAGAAGATAGAGGCGGTTTAGAGTTAGCCCAGACCGTCCTCAGCTACGGAGATTCAGAGCTTTCTAGGGTTGGCTGGTTATTACTGTCGCTTCGTGCATTGTTTCTCGTCTATTGCATCACCCTTGACCAAATTGACCCAAAAGGGTGCTCCTTTCAGGTGGTCGGATAAGTGTGAGGAAAGCTTTCAGAAGCTCAAGACTGCCTTGACCACATCTCCAGTTCTAGTTCTACCATCAGCTTCTGGTTCTTATACAATGTATTGTGATGCTTCTCAGATCGGTATTGGGTGTGTTTTGATGCAGGATGGTAGAGTGATTTCTTATGTTTCGCGCCAGTTGAAGCCCCATGAGAAGAACTACCCTGTTCATGATTTGGAGTTGGCTGCCATTGTTCATACGTTGAAGATTTAGAGGAACTATCTCTATGGTGTGTCTCGTGAGGTGCATTTACTGATCATCGTAGCCTCTAACACTTATTCAAACAAAAGGATCTAAATTTTAGGCAGCGGAGATGGTTGGAGTTGCTAAAGGACTATGATATTACTATTCTGTATCATCCGGGGAAGGACAATATGGTGGCCGATGCCTTGAGTAGAAAGGCAGTGAGTATGGGTAGTCTTGCATTCATTCCTGTTGGTGAGAGACCTCTTGCAGTTGATGTTCAGGACTTGGCCAACCAACTCGTGAGATTAGATGTTTCGGAGCCAAATGGGGTTCTAGCCTATGTGGTATCTTGGTCTTCCCTATTTGATCGCATCAGAGAGCGCCAGTATGATGATCTTCATTTACTTGTCCTCAAGGACAAGGTCCAGCACGGTGATGCCAGAGATGTGACTATTGGAGATGATGGGGTGTTGAGGATGCAGGGCCGGATATGTGTGCCCAATATAGATGGGCTACGAGAGTTGATTCTTGAGGAGGCCCACAGCTCATGGTATTCCATCCATCCGGGTGCAACGAAGATGTACCAGGACCTGAGGCAACATTATTGGTGGTGGAAAATGAAGAAGGATATAGTTGGGTTTGAAGCTCGGTGTCTCAACTGTCAGCAGGTAAAATATGAGCATCAGAGACCGAGTGGATTGCTTCAGAGAATAGAGATTGCAGAGTGAAAGTGGGAGCGGATCACCATGGATTTCGTAGTTAGGCTCCCACGGACTTCGAGGAAGTTTGATTCTATTTGGGTGATTGTGGATCGGCTGACTGATGACGTCCAAATCCACTATAAAAAGTAAATGGATACGGTCGCATGCAATATATTTTACCCAACTATGAGTCGGGGTCGAATCCTAAGAGAATTATCACTTATTATGCTAAGCCAAACACTTAAAATATGATTGTGAAAATATTATAGATAAATGCAAAAATGTAAACTAATCTAGAAAGCAAATAAAATGATCAATGACTACAAGCTAGGATGCATAGGGAATTACACTCAAGTAACGATCCAATGTATTTTACGATTTTACAAATATGAGTGAGTTTATGTTAATTAGCCTCGGGTAATAATTCTATATTAGCTTCTTCCGAAGACTAACAAGACTTCCTAATTGAATTATCCCTAAACAAACTAAGATATTAAGCACACCCGAATATGGCTACAAGTAGTTCAATCCTATCCCTAGGTAAAATCTATAAAGAGAGGGTTAAAGCCTCAAGTTCTTGTTAATTAATCTTTCCCAACCCCAAATTATCTTTTCCAAAATTAATTCGAAGTAAATGGGCGAGTCCTAGGGTTAGCTAATCCATTTAAAAACATTAAAGAACAAGAATAATTAAAGAAATAATAACTCACTTCATAATAAATAAAAATTGTTCAATACTTAAGCACAACAAGATATTTAATCCACACTTTAAACATGAGTATTTCCATAAGCAAGATTCAAGTGTTGGAAAAAATACTACACACTTAGATATACGATACAAAGTAAGGAAATGAAGAAATGAACATAAATGGGTAAGAAATTCTCAACCAAAAGCTTTTCAAATCATCAAGACCCAAGTGTGTGTGCAAGAACCCTAGCTTCCAAACTTGTCTTCTCTAGTAAAGAGACTGAAAAATAAGCCAAAGATATGCCAAAAATCTCTAAAGATATGCCAAAGATGTATTTCCAATAAGCTAAGTCGTGTATTTGTGGGTTTGGAATTGAGAAAATTTGAAATGCCAAGGCTGTCCATAGCTGAAGCCCGTTGACCACACCTACGGAAGCATAAACGTAGGTGCGGCTCTGCAGATGCGGATACACTCTCATAGAAGCAGAATTTTGGACAATGTTTACTTTCGCAGAAGAGGACTTCCGTGCAGAAGCGCATCCGCAGATGCGGACATAAAGTGCAGAAGCGCGACCGCTGATGCGGTATACCAATCGCAGATGTGATTTCTGCTAGCCCAGGTCTTCTTCCGCAGATGCGGGTCTTGTCTCGCAGATGCAAGATTGCATATGCGACCTGTCTTCTGCAGATGTGAAATAACTGAAGGATTTTGCATTGTTTCAACTCTCTTTTGCTTAATTTCACTTCATTTGATTTCAATTCTCTTTAAGACTTCATTTCCCTGTAATCTAGCAATACACTCCATAAAAAACCTCATATTATAATTAACGAACACAAAATCTAAAGAAAAGAGACTAAAATAAATGGTAAAATTACCACTCTTCACTGACCAAGTCCGCGCACTTCATTATAGTGGGTACTACTTATTCTTCAGTTCGGTTGGCTGAGATTTACATCCGAGAGAGTGTTCTCCTTCATGGTGTGCCAGTTTTCATTATTTCAGATAGAGGCACGTAGTTTACATCGCAGTTTTAGAGAGCCGTGCAGTGAGAGTTGGGCACTCAGGTTGAGTTGAGCATAACATTTCACCCTCACATGGATGGATAGTCCGAGCGCACTATTCAGATATTGGAGGACATGTTACGCACTTGTGTCATTGATTTTGGGGGTTCATGGGACCAGTTTTTGCCACTCACGGAGTTTGCTTACAATAAAAGCTATCAGTCGAGCATTCAGATGGCTCCATATGAGGCTTTATATGGGAGGTAGTGTAGATATCCGGTGGGTTGGTTTGAGTCGGGTGAGGCTAGGCTATTGGGTACTGACTTGATTCAGGACGCTTTGGACAGGGTTAGCTTGATTCAGGAGCGGCTTCACACGACACAGTCTAGATAGAAGAGTTATGCTGATATGAATGTCCGTGATGTGTCTTACATGGTTGGGGAGAAGGTTATGCTGAAGGTTTCACCCATTAAGGGTGTTATGAGGTTCGGGAAGAAGGGCAAGTTGAGCCCTCAGTTCATTGGGCCTTTTGAGGTACTTCAGAGGATTTGGGAGGTGGCTGACAAGCTTGCCTTGCCACCTAGCTTGTCGAATGTGCATCCAGTATTTCATGTTTCTATGCTCCAGAAGTATGCTGGTGATCCGTCTCATGTTTTGGATTTCAGCACAGTTCAGCTGGATGGTGATTTGACTTATGATGTGTAGCTAGTGACCATTTTGGATTGGCAGGTTTGAAAGTTATGGTCAAAGGATATAGCTTCAGTGAAGGTGTAGTGAAGAGGTCAGCCCGTGGAGGAGGCTACTTGGGAGACCGAGCGGGAGATGCGGAGCAGATATCCACACTCATTTGTGACTCCAGGTATGTTTCTAGACCCGTTCGAGGACGAACGTTTGTTTAAAAGGGGGAGGATGTAACGACCCAACCGGTCGTTTTTAGAGTTGTAGCCTCGTTCCCCTATTTACTGCTCCTTTTGTATTCTACAACTGTTATATGACTTACCAGGTTAGTTGGTTCGGGTGTGAATTGAGATACTTAGTCTTCTAATTGAAATCTTAAGTTGGAAAAGTTGATCGAACGTCTACTTTAGTGTAAACGACCTCGGATTTGACTTTTGATGGTTCCGTTAGCTCAGTTAGGTGATTTTGGACTTAGGAAGCGTCCAGATTGTGATTTGGAGGTCCGTAGTAGAATTAGGCTTGAAATGGCAAAAGTTGGAATTTTAGAAAGTTTCACCGGGAGTGGACTTTTTCATTCCGGGGTCGGATTGGATTTTCGAAAGTTGGAGTAGGTTTGTGGGGTCATTTGTGACTTGCGTGCAAAATGTGATAGGCTTTGACGTCGTTTGTAGAATTTGGAAATTTCAAAGTTCATTAGGCTTGAATCTATATGCAATTCGTGTTTTTGATGTTGTTTGAGGTTATTTGATGGTTTGACTAAGTTTGTATGATATTTTGGGACTTGATGGTATTCTTGGTTGAGGTCCCGGGGGCCTCAGGTGAGTTTCAGGTGGTTAACGGATCATTTTTGGACTTAGCATTTTGGCTGAAGACTGCTGGTTTTGCCGGTTTCTGGTTTTCTCTTATGCATTCGTGAGGAATGCCTCGCATTCACGAAGTGTACCTGGAGGTTGCTGGGAAATTGTTCTTTGTGTTCGTGAAGAGGGTCTCGCGTTCGTGAAGGTGTGGTCAGTGGAGGCATCGCAAATGCGAGAAGGGTAACGCGTTCGCGGAGAAGTGAAGAGGCAGCTGGGGACCCCATGAAATAGGTCTACGCATTCGCGGAGGGGTGATCGTGTTCGCGAAGTGAAGGGTCAGCGAAGCATCGCGTTCGCGGTTGGTTGAACGCGTTTGTGAAGGAGGTTTTGGGCGGCAGATTTATTTGTTCTACGCGAACGCGAGTGGAAGGCCGCGTTCGCGATGAAGGCATCACTGGGCAGATTTAAATGACTCAAAACGAGGGTTTCGAGTTCATTACATAAAAGTGATTTGGGAGCTCGGTAGAAGGCGATTTTTGGAGAGCTTCTTGCATGGGTGTTTGGGGTAAGTGATTCCTATCTAATTTTGGCCAAATTCCATGATTATGCCTTTAATTCCATCATCTAATTTGTGATTTAGGGTGGAAAATTGGGGAAACTAAGGAAGAGTTCTTGGGATAGAATTTTGAGGTTTTAAATGGGATTTTGTTATCGGATTTGAGTAAATTTGGTATGGTTAGACTCGTGAGTGAATAGGCTTTTGGGTTTTGTGAATTTTGTCGGATTTCGAGACGTGGGTCTGGGGGCCGGGTTTGAGCCGATTTCGGATTTTGGCTTATAAATTCATATATTTCTTGTGGAATTGATACCTTTAGCCTATATTGATTGTATTGTACTGCTTGTGGCTAGATTCAGGACGTTTGGAGTCTGATTTGAGAGGAAAAGGCGTGTTGGAGTAGAGTTTTGTCCGGATTGATGTAAGTAACACTTTCAAACTTTGTTCTGAGGGTTCGAAACCCATAATTATGTGATATGTGATTGGTATTGAGGTGACACACGTGCCAAGTGACGGGCGTGCAGGCTTGCACCGTGAAAATTGTGACATGGTCAATTCCATGGCACTGTATAGTGGTTCTATCTTGTTAATATCCGTGTTTTCATCATGTGATAAAGTAATTGAGCTGTAGATCATGCTAGATATCATGTTTAGGCTTTATGCCGCTACTGTTGGGACCCATTGTGGTCGTTTCTTGCTGTTATCTTACTGACTTCATTGATATTTTGTACTCAGTCATATTCATACATTTCATATCATATCGTAGACTCTGTTGTTATTTATTGATATATCATATCATTATTTTCAGGCTAGTTTCATGACATTGTGAGCGCGTGAGTGAGACTGGAGAGATGATGATTGAGTAAGGCCGAGAACCTGATTATGAGTAACAGTTATAGGATCGGGTTGCACGCCACAACGGTTATACTTATTTATGATAGCGCTTGAGCTAAAGGAGCCTCTCCGGAGTCTGTACACACCCCCAGTGAGCGCGATTGATATTATTGAGGGATGGATCTTCCCTGGACATGGATCTTGTCCGAAGCATTATATACCTGGAGATAGATCTTCTCCACGGGCTGGATTGGCCCTATTCGGTACTGGGTGACTGATGGTCAGTGATGTATATATTCCGGGATGGATCTTCCCTGGGCTATTTGGGCCATATACAGTACCAGGTGATTAAGCATTTGAGAGTGTGAGCACGTGAGGCTGTCAGCATGGTGCATCACATACAGCATGCGCATTGACATGTAGAAGTAGAAGAGTTAAAATCTCCATATCATTTAGATTTGATCTATGTTTTTGTTATGAGCTATCTATTGAACTTGAAAGCATGCCTACGTTTTTTACACTGTTATTTCTATATTGAATTGTGCTGGTTGAGTTCGTCACTACCTTTCAGTCCAAAGGTTGGATTTGTTACTTATTGAGTTGGTTGTACTCACGCTACACCCTGCACCTCGTGTGCAGATCCAAGTGCTTCTGGTCATGGAGGCTGTTGATTCAGGTGTCAGATCTCGGAGACTATCGAGGTGGCTGCATAGCGTTTAAGGCCTTGATTTTCGTTCATTATCTTTATCTGTATTTCAATTATTATTTTCTAGATATTGTAGTAGACTGTATTCTATCATAGATGCTCATGTACTCGGCGACACCCCGGTTTTGGGATAGATTGTATTGTGTTGCGGATTTATTTCTGTGTCAAAAGGTTTTTTTTTCTTAAATATTAATTATTTCCGTCTATAATTTCAAAGCTTTTACTGTGTTAAGATAGTTGAGTAGTGGCTTTCCTAGTTCCACGATAGGTTCCATCACGACGGTTGGTTTTGGGTCGTGACAGAGAAGGTGAGATTCTCAAAAGTAATGGTCAAAGATGAGAGATAAGTGAAACTTGTTCACGCTCTTAAAGGACGTGTGGAACACGCTGGATGCCATGTCATCAACTTGTGTTTAATAGACACAGTTACTATAAAGTTTAAGTGTTCAATATGTTAGACTCTTAGTTGAAGTGTCTAAATGAAAAATTGGAACAAGTTTGAGGGGCTGCATATGTATTTGGCCTAGATTATACTATATGTTAGACTTATATTTTGTGGTTTTGGAATACTTGAAGATGAAGCTTAAAATACGAATTATAATAGAAAACACATGATAAAGGATAACATTTAGACTAAGCTACTTCATGCAATAATACTGTGAATTTATAAAATTTAATTGAGTAGTTTTTTCGATTGTTTTGTTTCAAAACCTAACAAGGAAAGAAGAGTTGTCATAGAGACATACTCTGGACCACAAAAAAAGATATATTAGATAAACTAAATACATGCATTAATGAACAAGTTTGCAGCAAATGGGACAGTACAAGAAAATTCACTGATTAACAAAATACAACTTTAGTATTTTGTGACAATGCAGGTGAAAGATAAAGTTGTTCGAAAAAATAATGCAACAACTCAAATACTCCAGAGATAATAATGGATAAGAATGAACCTTGCATCTTCATTCACCGAGTAATGAAAAGGTTACATTAAATACAGAATTCAAGTTTAACAAGACTTGCGTACAATAACTTAATATTTGGAAGTGATAATTGAATATTCATATATAATTCCAACTCAAATTAAATATGAAATCAAATGGTTAACGCCGAATAAACGTGCAAGTAAAAGATTTATCTTAAAATATAATATCTATTAAGTAACCATAAATATTTTTACCGAACAAATGCAATAATAAACTAAAGAAACTATTTTTTTAATTATATGTTGGGCCCATGCTAAGCATGTGCCATACCACATCTAGTATACTATACTATAAATGGGAATAACTAGGTAGCTCATGGTCAACATGTCTGTCTCACCCGAAGATAAAATTGTAATTGCACTTACCGCCTAATACGTGAAAAACAGTTTGACAGCCCTTAAGTTACCATTTGGCTAACGTGAGTGGTGCATATATAACTTTTCTAATAAGTGGGCCCCATTCGAATTTCTTCTCATGCTCGCTCTATTTCCCAAATGTGATTTTGTAGGGTCTTTATTGTAATGGTCACGTGCAATATTTTGTAAATACATACTAGATAACTTGATTTAATTAATTTATTACAAACAGTTTTTTTTTTAATACCAAAATGACAATCATTTCAAATGAAAATTGTAGCATAGTATTATTTTTGTTAAAATATATTGCATTGGTCAACTGAACTTTCTACTAACTAAAATTTGGAAAATAAAAAATGTAAGACGAATTAAAGACGTGGAAACGACGAAAGGCTAGATGAAACTAATTAAAACTAATTAGCAGTGCATATGAAGATATTATTGGAGTATTTTATTTGTCCATATTAAATATATGATGATACCATGAGCATAACAGATGGAAAATAATAATGTGCTCAGAAAAGAAAACTTATGTCCTTTTAAAATAAAAAGAACAAAGATTTTTAATAATTAAAGGCGAAATTCATAAACGGCCCGTTTAAGTTGCCCACAACGATCAAACAAACACCTCAATTGACCGATTTATCATTTAGACACTTCAAGTGTCTATTATGCAGATCAAGTAAATACATGTCGCTGATGTGGCATATGTGTGATTGCTAACCAAATTTTGAGCGCGTGATACATTTTTGCAGCCTAATTTTTTAAAAAATAAAAAACATGAAATACCTTAGCTTAGTCTCTCTTCTTCTTTCAAGTGCAACCCACCATGAAACCACCATAGATTCCATGAAAATCCACTAAAGCTTCAACTAAGCCACCTTAAATTACTAAAAACTGTCGCCTTTCATCACAAAACTTACTGCACGTAACCTCCAGAGCTCCGCCTAGTTCTGTCGAGCCAAAACTAATCTCGAGCTAGCCGAAAGAAGCAACAAAAATTGCAGCAATAATAGCTGCGAAAAACCACCAAATCTCTACTAGATAAACGCCCTCTTTCATCCAACAATACCTTCATTCTAACAGAAACACATAAACAACAACCAATTATTTGAATCGGCCGATGATTTTACACCAAAAATGATAAATTAGAGAAACAAAAGTAAAATAAACCCAAATTCATTACCAAGAAAATGATGGAGAGATAAGATTGAACATTCCAGTAGAATCGTTTCTTTCAGCTTTGCTTGGAGGTCAATTTTTCGGTGAAAGAGATGACTTTTTTCCGGCGAGGTCCGTCAATGATTCCATAGTGGATTCTCTGCTTTGGCTATTCTCTTTTGTTTCATATTTGTATTAGTTTTATGGAAAGATTTAAGATTTAAATGTAATGATCCGACCGGTCGTTTTGAGCTCTAGCGCGTCATTCAGCGGTTTGAGACTCTGAGCAGCTTCACTTCAAGTATTATGACATGTATGCGTGGTCGGAATTTAATTTTGAGAAGTTCGGAGTTGATTTGAAAAAAAATAAATTCCAATTTCGGGAGCCTTAAGTTGGAGAAATTGACTAAAGTGTGATTTTTGGAGTAGACGACCTCAGAATCAAGATTTAAAGGTTCCAACAGGTTTGTATGTTGATCTTGGACTTGGACGTGTGTCTGGATCGGATTTTGGATGACCCAAGAACATTTCAGCACCTATTGTGGAAGTTGGCATTTTGAAAGAATTCATGAATTTGGGTTGAAGTGTATTTCAATTTTATCGATGTCCGTTTGGGATTCTGAGACTGGGAATAGCTCCGTATGGCAATTTTGGTATTGGGAGCGCATCCGGAAGTGGATTCGGAGGTCCGTAGGTCATTTTAGGGTCATTTGGCGAAAGTTAGAAATTTGAAGGTTTTTGAGAAGTTTGACCGAAAGAGGACTTTTCCATATAAGGCCGGATTCCGATTCTGGAAGTTGGAGTAGGTCCTTTATGTCAATTATGACTTGTGTGAAAAATTTGAGGTCAATCAGACGTGATTTGATAGGTTTTGGCATCGATTGGAGAGGTTTGGAATTTAAAGCTCCTTAAGTTTGGATTGGAGGGTGATTCATAGTTTCGATGTTTGGCATAATTTGAGGTCTCGACTAAGTTCGTAGTGTGTTTTGGAATGTGTTGGTATATTTGGTTGAGGTCCCGAGGGACTCGGGTGGATTCCGGATGGTTAACGGATCAAGTTTGGACTTGGAAGGTAACCTGAAGCATCTGTCTCTGGTGTAACCGCACCTGCGTGGTTTTGGCCGCAGGTGCGGAGCCGTTGTCATGATCCAAATACCTAACCTGTGATGGCGCGTATCGTGGTACTAGGCAAGCCGACTCATTCCAAAACCAACCGATATCTACATTTCAAGGATAATTTCAAGGCTATTTAGCGTAAGAACCTTCGTAAAGGAGTTCAAATCAAAACAAAAGTGCGGAAAAGAAAAGCCCGGCATCGGGGTGTCACTATTCATGAGCATCTACTACCATTTGTCTGACAATATCAAGACTAACATAGTCTAGAAAATATCTAAATACAACTAAAGGAAGATAAGAGGGAGAAGAGCAGGGGTTGCGGTCGCCAAACAGCTACCTTGCTATCCCCGAGAAAATCTGCAGCCAGAATAATCAACAACTGTTATCGTGTCCAACTACACCTAGATCTGCACACAAGGTGCAGAGAGTAACATGAGTATGCCAACTCAGTAAGTAACAATAATAAATAAAGACTGAGCAGTAGTGACGAGCAACAAAGCATATCAAGTTCATATCACAAAAGATTCAGTAAAGTACATCATGCTTTAAAAATCAGTGTTTGAATCAAATCATCTCGTTTAAACCCGATTCCATTAAAATTATTTAAAGATATTTTTAAATAGTTTTTCAAACAAAGGCTCAATGCAAAGGTGAGCAAAAATGATGAAATCATAAACAGCCTCTCGGGCAAACCTCACAGTCACTCGTGCCACTCGGGCATACCTTACAATCACTCTTGCCACTTGGGCATACTTCACCATAACTCTTGCCACTCGAGCATACCTCACAATCATTCATGCCTCATAGTTATTCAGCACTTGGCACACTCAGTAGGTACCTGCGCTCACTGGGGGTGTGTACAGACTCCGGAGGGGCTCCTTCTGCCCAAGCTCTATATCAAGCCAAATAACGGTATAAATCACTCAGGCCCTCGGCCTATATCAAACATGCTGCGGCGTGCAGCCTGATCCCATAAATATCCTAACAAATCAGGCCCTCGGCCTCAATCAGTCATAAACCTCTCAAGCCACTCGGGCATTTCAGGAAACAAAATAGGGCATTCGGCCCAAAACAACATTTATATGCATCAAAATAGAGTCATAAAACTGAGTTATGCAGTAAACAAGTATAACCATGACTGAGTATAGATTTTCAATCGAAAACAGTGAGAGGATAGTAAGAAAAGTCCCCTAAGGGTCCAAACAACACTGGCACAAGGCCCAAACATGGCATTCAACCCAATTTACAGAAACTCTTTCTAAAACATATAAGTATCATATAATTTCCACAAAATATATAACTTTACAGTTGCTATGAGATGGACCAAGTCACAATCCCCAACAGTGCACGCCCACACGCCTGTCACCTAGTATGTGCATCACCTCAAAATAGTAGAATGATACAAAAATCCGGGGTTTCATACCTTCATGACTAGATTTACAATTGTTACTTACCTCAAACCGGTCAAATCTCTACCCTACAATGTTCTTGCATATGGACTCGGCCTCCAAATACTCTGAATTTATTCACAATTAGTACAATACCATCAATACGCGCTAATGGAATGAATTCCACAAGAAAATCTACAAAATTAGAGCAAAACCCGAAATTGGCTCAAACCCGTCCCCCGGGCCCACGTCTCAAAATCCAACAAAATTTATAAAACTTGAAAGCCCACTCACTCACGAGTCTAACCATATCAAATTCATCAAAATCAGACATCGTTTGGTCCTTCAAATCCTTAAATTACTTTTCCAAAAATCACAAGCCCTAACCCCTCATTTTCACTAATTACATGATTAAACAACGGGAAATCACCATATATACGAGTATTAAGGCTCAAGTAACTTACCTCAATGAAACCCTGTTACAACCCAAATTCGCGTACCTTAGATCACGCCGTAAGTTAGTCGACGTAAATCCAAGAAGAGATTATCTTTGAGATGATAAGAAGTTAATCCTATTGGTCTTAAACGATACAAGGGTGTATAAGAGTGGTTGACAAGTATTAGAAGTTAAACGAATCAAGGATGTTGTAACCCGTATTTTCGGGTAACACTAGAGGTGATTAATTTTCCCAAGAGGTCATTTTTTAATGTATTTGAATCATATAATATCCGTATCATAAGTCTTGAAGTCAAGCGAGTTATGAAACAAAGTCGATAAAAGTTGTCGCAACTTACGTTTATAATTTTACTTAAACTTTAGGTCAAATGTTACTACATTTTTCTCCCAATATACTTGGAATTATGGGGTGATCTACCTATCAAATTAAATATCTATGAGTCTAGTTTCCAACGCATTAAACCGTTCATCGATACGATCTCGAAATAGAGAGGTATTCACGTTTTTGTGAGAGTGCGCCAAGCAGCTCTCTATGGGGCCCACATAGGCGGTTTAAGACATATGGATATATATAAGATACCTCAACCCCGTTTTAAGTCATTATTTTTCAGCATATTCAGACCTTAGAACCCTAAAAACACTCTTTCAAGGTTCTCTCATGATCCAAGACCCAAACAAAGGGCAAACAACACAAATCAAGTGTCGGGAATCCCGTGGTGCTAGTAAGTTTCTTGTTCTTCTTGTTGTTGCTGATTTTTGTGTTGTTTCAGCTCGTGTGGGAGGTTGTTTTAAGTGTTTTATGTTCTGTAAATACACCTTCAAGTTTTTAATATCAACCCTAGGTGATTTCAAGTCTTCTAAAGTAATTCTAGTGCCGAAAAACCCGAATTAATTGCTAGTTTCGCTTCCTTGTTCTTGTGGCAGAATTGAAGGGATATTTCGTGGAAAATTAAGGTCAAATTGGAGTTGTTCTTTCTGTTTAAAGGTAAGGAACCTCTTACTCTATATATATTTAAGATTATCCAAGTTGCAGCTAAGTCGTTGAAGCTAGAACTTGTGAAATATATATCGAAAGGCTTGGTAGTAATGTTGTTGGTTGGTGGACTGTTTTGGAGGCTCAATATGATTATTAATGATGTTGTTTGGGCTGTTTGGTGATTGTATTGACTTGTGGGAAGTCATATAAATAGGGGAGGTGCTGTCCGTTTCATCGTAAAATAGGTTGCGGTCGATACATAATAGTTACGACGCTTAAACGATAATGATAGTGTCATTTCTCTTATTGTAGACTAAGGAGTCGTGACATTTGCATAGCTTGAGGTTGGGCAGTATATACAAGGTATGTGAGGCTATCCCCTTCATTCTTTTGCACGACTCCGATTGTACATAATGTATTGAACGAGCTCCCAAAGATACTCTACTCTTAGAAGCTAGCAGTACTTACATTGCTGCCCTTCTTATGAAACGATTGATATTGATGTTACTTCTCTTATTCTTATATTATCAATGTTGTTGGTAGTTCCTGATTCTTATAAGATTCTTGATGAAGAGTTAATCCTAATAACGTGTACGAAGGATACCGACCTTACGTCACTCCGAAAGGTTCAAAATGTGATTCCAATGAGTCCAGCATGCATCATATATATGTATCTATTTTACTCTACCGAGCCGTGCTATAGTCGGCCGGGTATGGCACCTATTGTGCAACCACTGATCAGTTGGGTTTTACCGAGCTCCACGTGGCCGGGTATGATTCTACCGAGCCCTATGATGGCCGGGTACGTTTTACCGAGCCTATTACGGCCGGGTACGATATGATGATGGTGATGCCACAAAGGCGTATATTTTAAAAGTTTATGTATATATATGTATGTATCATGTGTTTCATGTCAGTAGCCCTCAGAGGTACCCAGATGTCACAGGTTGTATATTCCCTATCCCTATTTACATTACTGTTCTTACTTATGCTTTCCTGCCTTACATACTCAGTACTTTATTCGTACTGACGTCCCTTTTATTTGTGGACACTGCATGTCGTGCTGCAGGTCCTGATAGACGGGTAGACGCAGCTCCCCCACCACAGTAGGCTGTCCAGTTCAGCGGTTATTGGCGAGATCCCTTCTCCGGACTTGCCGTGGTCTTGGTATGCATTTTTGTTATAGACATTATGGGTATGTCGGGGCCCTGTTCCGGCAATGTTGTAGAACTTATGTTCCTTTAGAGGCTCATAGACAGGTGTCGACTCATGTATGGTTTGGAATGCCTTGTCGGCTGATTTTTGTTGTATAGTCTTTCATGGTACCATGGTAGCTCATACTTTATATATAGTTTCTTGACACTCTTGTCGTCCCATGTTACGTATGTTCATGACATTATCTTTCATTGTTGGATGTTCATGATCCATGTCTTTCATTTATATTGGTCTTGTCGGCCCTTAAAGATAATAAGGAAGGTTAGATAAAATGTACGTTGGTGCTCGGCAAGTATGGCCCGGGTGCTAGTCATGACCCTCCAGTTGGGTCGTGACAAACTTGGTATCAGAGCAAGTCTGTCCTAGGGGATGTCTATGAGCCGTGTCTAGTAGAGTTTTGATTATGGATGTGTAGCGCGCCACATTTATAATCAGGAGGCTACGTGACATCTAGGGTTGTTACCTTCTTCCTGAATCTAGATCGTGCGTAGAGTTGAGTCGTAAGTGTTCATATCTAATATTCACCTTGTTTTCTTTTAGCGATGCCTTCGACTAGGAAGCAAGCGATTAGTAAACGGCTTGATACAGCTGTGGGAGAGGGTAACATTCAGGTGCCTCCAGCCATAGCAGGCCAAAGTGAGCCTCAGAGTGAGATGCCGTCTCATACCTCTCTGTCTCCTCCAGAGGATATTAGGAGGCACCCAGTACATCCAGTTCCTCCGTCTGGCACTACAGACCACGATATGCGCAGTGCAGTGCAGTTGTTGAGTAGCTTAGTAGCTGCTCAGGCTCAGAGGCAGAATACCGGTGCTGCTGATAAACCGGTTAGTGCAGGAGTTCGTGATTTTATTAATCTAGACCCTCCAGTGTTTACCGGATCAGACCCCAAGGAGGACCCGTAAACATTTATTGATCAGGTTCATTGTACATTGCGGGTTATGCATGCTAGTGATACGGAGGCAGTAGAGTTGGCTTCTTATCGGTTACGGGATTTAGCGGTTTTTTGGTATGATAGTTGGGAGAGATCTAGGGGTCCGAACGCTCCTCCAGCCGTGTGGAAGGAATTTTCTGAGGCCTTTCTTCGTCACTACTTGCCAGCTGAGATACGACGAGCTAGAGCTGATAAGTTCTTGAACCTTCGACAGGGTAATATGAGTGTACGAGAGTATAGTATACAGTTTGATTCTTTAGCAAGGTATACTCCCCATATGGTGGCCGAGATGAGTGATAGGGTGCACCTGTTCGTGAACGGGTTGGGACCACATCTGATAAATGAGTGCACAACAGCCTCCTTGGTAGAGGGCATGGATATTTCCCGTATTCAGGCTTATGCCCAGACCCTTCAGGATCATAAGTTATATGCTAAGCTCTCTAAATGTGAATTCTTGCTGAACTCAGTAGCATTCCTTGGCCATGTGATATCTGATGAGGGTATTAGTGTCGACACTCAGAAGATCGATGCAGTGAAGAATTGGCCGAGACCTACAACACCGTCAGAAGTCCGCAGCTTCCTGGGGCTAGCAGGATATTATAGGCGGTTTGTAGAAGGGTTTTCCTCTATATCAGCACCATTGACTAAGTTAACACAGAAAACTACCAAGTTCCAGTGGTCTGATGCTTGTGAACATAGTTTTCAGGATCTAAAGAATCGATTGACATCCGCGCCAGTGCTCACTCTCCCAGAAGAAACAGAAGGTTATGTGGTATATTGTGATGCCTCAGGTATAGGTTTGGGGTGCGTATTGATGCAACGTGGGAAGGTGATTGCTTATGCATCAAGACAATTAAAGAAACATGAAAAGAATTACCCGACTCATGATTTGGAATTGGCTGCAGTAATATATGCTTTGAAGATATGGTGACACTACTTATACGACGTCCATGTTGACATCTACATAGATCACAAGAGTTTACAATACATCTTCAAGCAGAAGGAGTTGAATTTGAGGCAGCGTAGGTGGCTTGAATTACTGAAAAACTACGACGTCGAGATATTGTACCATCCCGGTAAAGCCAATGTTGTGGCAGACGCTCTCAGCCGTAAGTCAATGGGAAGCTTAATACATATTGAGGCAGGTAGACAAGGGTTGACCAAAGAGCTTCACCAGCTGGCCAATATGAGAATCAGATTGTTGGACTCTGATGACGGAGGTGTTACTGTACAGAATACAGCAGAATCATCTTTGGTAGCCGAGGTAAAAGCACGGCAATATGAAGATCCTACCTTAGTAAGATTGAGAGAGGGAATTCAGCAGTGTAAGATTACAGCTTTCAAGATCGGAGGAGATGGGACACTGAGATACCAGGGCCGATTATGTGTGCCTAGTGTGGCAGGGTTGCGAGAGAAGATTATGATTGAGATTCATCAGTCCCGATATTCTATCCATCCTGGCTCGACAAAGATGTATCATGACGTTAAGGAGTAGTATTGGTGGGATAACATGAAGAAGTCTATTGCAGAATTTGTAGCCCAGTGTCCTAATTGTCAACAAGTAAAGATCGAGCATCAGAAACCCAGTGGATTGATTCAGAATATAGAGATTCTGACCTGGAAATGGGAGGTGATTAATATGGACTTCATTATTGGATTACCTCGCTCTTATCATAAGTTTGACTCCATCTGGGTGATAGTTCATCGACTTACAAAATCTGCCCATTTTCTGCCAGTTAAGACAACTTACACGGCTGAAGATTATGCGAAGTTGTATATCAAGGAGATTGTTAGGCTTCATGGTGTGCCGATATCTATTATATCAGACCGAGGAGCTCAATTTACGGCTAACTTTTGGAGGTCTTTTCAGAAGGGTTTAGGCACACAAGTAAATCTCAGCACTGCATTCCATCCGCAGACTGACGGACAGGCTGAACGTACCATCCAGACGCTTGAAGATATGCTACGAGCATGTGTTCTAGATTTCAAGGGGAATTGGGATGACCATCTGGCACTTATAGAATTTGCCTACAATAATAGCTACCATTCCAGTATTAAAATGGCCCCGTATGAGGCACTGTACGGGAGGAGATGTAGATCACCAGTTGGATGGTTCGAAGTCGGTGAGACAGAATTATATGGGCCAGATTTGATTCACCAAGCCATTGAGAAGGTGAAAGTGATACAAGAGCGACTGAGGACGGCACAAAGCAGGCAAAAGTCTTATTCCGACGTCCGACGTCGTGATCTGGAATTTGAGGTTGGTGATTGGGTTTTCCTGAAGATCTCGCCGATGAAGGGTGTTATGCGTTTTGGGAAGAAGGGTAAGTTGAGTCCGCGGTATATTGGGCCGTACAAAATTCTTCGACGAATTGGACAGGTTGCTTATGAGTTAGAATTGCCATCCGAATTGGAATTTGTACACCCGGTATTCCATGTATCTATGTTGAGGAAATGTATTGGAGACCCTTCTCGGGTCGTCCCTATCAAAGATGTACAAGTTACAGAGGATCTATCATATGATGAAGTGCCAGTGGCTATATTAGATCGACAAGTCCGCAAGCTGAGAATAAAGGATGTAGCTTCCGTCAAAGTATTATGGAGGAACAAGAATATAGAAGAAATGACATGGGAAGAAGAAGAGGAGATGAAGTCTAAATACCCTTACCTATTCCAGAGTGAAGATAACGAGGATGCCGGGGGAAAGAAGGACACATTATAAGGTGGAACGGCTCTATGAGGTAAGCAATAGCTTGTGAATACTTTTTTTTAATACAAAATAGTGATATACAGATAATGTACATATCCATAATGCTTTGTATAGTCTTGTAAGGCCATAGGTTGGGTTTAACTGCTTGCAAGTTTGGCTAGTGTCCATTTTATAGGGGAAGCTCAGCCGGAAATTTCCGTCGGAATCCACGATGAGTTAGACACCCCATAAACCCTTACATTCGAGGACGAATGTTCCTAAGGGGGAGAGGGTGTTACAACCCAAATTCGCGTACCTTAGATCACGCCGTAAGTTAGTCGACGTAAATCCAAGAAGAGATTATCTTTGAGATGATAAGAAGTTAATCCTATTGGTCATAAACGATACAAGGGTGTATAAGAGTGGTTGACAAGTATTAGAAGTTAAACGAATCAAGGATGTTGTAACCCGTATTTTCGGGTAACACTAGAGGTGATTAATTGTCCCAAGAGGTCATGTTTTAATGTATTTGAATCATATAATATCCGTATCATAAGTCTTGAAGTCAAGCGAGTTATGAAACAAAGTCGATAAAAGTTGTCGCAACTTACGTTTATAATTTTACTTAAACTTTAGGTCAAATGTTACTACATTTTTCTCCCAATATACTTGGAATTATGGGGTGATCTACCTATCAAATTGAAGATCTATGAGTCTAGTTTCCAACGCATTAAACCGTTTATCGATACGATCTCGGAATAGAGAGATATTCGCATTTTCGTGAGAGTGCGCCAAGCAGCTCTCTATGGGGCCCACATAGGCGGTTTAAGACATATGGATATATATAAGATACCTCAACCCCGTTTTAAGTCATTATTTTTCAGTATATTCAGACCTTAGAACCCTAAAAACACTCTCTCAAGGTTCTCTCATGATCCAAGACCCAAACAAAGGGCAAACAACACAAATCAAGTGTCGGGAATCCCGTGGCGCTAGTAAGTTTCTTGTTCTTCTTGTTGTTGCTGATTTTTGTGTTGTTCCAGCTCGTGTGGGAGGTTGTTTTAAGTGTTTTATGTTCTGTAAATACTCCTTCAAGTTTTTAATATCACCCCTAGGTGATTTCAAGTCTTCTAAAGTAATTCTAGTGCCGAAAAACCCGAATTGATTGCTAGTTTCGCTTCCTTGTTCTTGTGGCAGAATTGGAGAGATATTTCGTGGAAAATTAAGGTCAAATTGGAGTTGTTATTTATGTTTAAAGGTAAGGAACCTCTTACTCTATATATATATATTTAAGATTATCCAAGTTGCAGCTAAGTCGTTGAAGCTAGAACTTGTGAAATATATATCGAAAGGCTTGGTAGTAATGTTGTTGGTTGGTGGACTGTTTTGGAGGCTCAATATGATTATTAATGATGTTGTTTGGGCTGTTTGGTGATTGTATTGACTTGTGGGAAGTCATATAAATAGGGGAGGTGCTGTCCGTTTCATCGTAAAATAGGTTGCGGTCGATACATAATAGTTACGACGCTTAAACGATAATGATAGTGTCATTTCTCTTATTGTAGACTAAGGAGTCGTGACATTTGCATAGCTTGAGGTTGGGCAGTATATACAAGGTATGTGAGGCTATCCCCTTCATTCTTTTGCACGACTCCGATTGTACATAATGTATTGAACGAGCTCCCAAAGATACTCTACTCTTAGAAGCTAGCAGTACTTACATTGCTGCCCTTCTTATGAAACGATTGATATTGATGTTACTTCTCTTATTCTTATATTATCAATGTTGTTGGTAGTTCCTGATTCTTATAAGATTCTTGATGAAGAGTTAATCCTAATAACGTGTACGAAGGATACCGACCTTACGTCACTCCGAAAGGTTCAAAATGTGATTCCAATGAGTCCAGCATGCATCATATATATGTATCTATTTTACTCTACCGAGCCGCGCTATAGTCGGCCGGGTATGGCACCTATTGTGCAACCACTGATCAGTTGGGTTTTACCGAGCTCCACGTGGCCGGGTATGATTCTACCGAGCCCTATGATGGCCGGGTACGTTTTACCGAGCCTATTACGGCCGGGTACGATATGATGATGGTGATGCCACAAAGGCGTATATTTTAAAAGTTTATGTATATATATGTATGTATCATGTGTTTCATGTCAGTAGCCCTCAAAGGTACCCAGATGTCACAGGTTGTATATTCCCTATCCCTGTTTATATTACTGTTCTTACTTATGCTTTCCTGCCTTACATACTCAGTACTTTATTCGTACTGACGTCCCTTTTATTTGTGGACGCTGCATGTCGTGCTGCAGGTCCTGATAGACGGGTAGACGCAGCTCCCCCACCACAGTAGGCTGTCCAATTCAGCGGTTATTGGCGAGATCCCTTCTCCGGACTTACCGTGGTCTTGGTATGCATTTTTGTTATGGACATTATAGGTATGTCGGGGCCCTGTTCCGGCAATGTTGTAGAACTTATGTTCCTTTAGAGGCTCATAGACAGGTGTCGACTCATGTATGGTTTGGAATGCCTTGTCGGCTGATTTTTGTTGTATAGTCTTTCATGGCACCATGGTAGCTCGTACCTTATATATAGTTTCTTGACAGTCTTGTCGTCCCATGTTACGTATGTTCATGACATTATCTTTCATTGTTGGATGTTCATGATCCATGTCTTTCATTTATATTGGTCTTGTCGGCCCTTAAAGATAATAAGGAAGGTTAGATAAAATGTACGTTGGTGCTCGGCAAGTATGGCCCGGGTGCTAGTCATGACCCTCCAGTTGGGTCGTGACAAACTTGGTATCAGAGCAAGTCTGTCCTAGGGGTTGTCTATGAGCCGTGTCTAGTAGAGTTTTGATTATGGATGTGTAGCGCGCCACATTTATAATCAGGAGGCTACGTGACATCTAGGGTTGTTACCTTCTTCCTGAATCTAGATCGTGCGTAGAGTTGAGTCGTAAGTGTTCATATCTAATATTCACCTTGTTTTCTTTTAGCGATGCCTTCGACTAGGAAGCAAGCGATTAGTAAACGGCTTGATACAGCTGTAGGAGAGGGTAACATTCAGGTGCCTCCAGCCATAGCAGGCCAAAGTGAGCCTCAGAGTGAGATGCCGTCTCATACCTCTCTGTCTCCTCCAGAGGATATTAGGAGGCACCCAGTACATCCAGTTCCTCCGTCTGGCACTACAGACCACGATATGCGCAGTGCAGTGCAGTTGTTGAGTAGCTTAGTAGCTGCTCAGGCTCAGAGGCAGAATACCGGTGCTGCTGATAAACCGGTTAGTGCAGGAGTTCGTGATTTTATTAATCTAGACCCTCCAGTGTTTACCGGATCAAGCCCCAAGGAGGACCCGCAAACATTTATTGATCACAATTGACACTACGAACCTACTCCAACTTCCGAAATTCCATTCTGACCCCAATATCAAATTTTCCACTGCCTACCGAAATTGCCAAATTTCCAATTTCGCCAATTCAAGCCTAATTCTACCACGGACCTCCAAATCACATTCCGGACGCACTCCTAAGTCCAAAATCACCTAACAGAGCTAATGGAACCATCAGAATTCAAATCCGAGATCGTTTACACATAGGTCAACATCCGATTGACTTTTCGAACTTAAGGTTCTAAATAAGAGACTAACTATCTCATTCCACTCCGAAACCACTCCGGACCCGAACCAACTAACCCGGTATATCATAATATAGCTTAAGAGCATAAAGGAAATAGAAATAGGGAAAACGGGTCTATAACTCCCGAAACGACCGGCCGGGTCGTTACATCTTCCCCCTCTTAAACAATCGTTCGTCCTCGAACAGGTCTAGAAACATACCTGGAGTCTCGAAGAGGCATGGATATCTGCTCTGCATCTCCCTACCGGTCTCCTAGGTGGCCTCCTCCACAGGCTGACCTCTCCACTGCACCTTCACTGAAGCTATATCCTTTGACCTCAACCTTCGAACCTGCAGATCCAAAATAGCCACCGGCTCCACATCATATGTCAATTCACCCTCCAACTGAACCGTGCTGAAGTCCAAAACATGGGACGGATCTCCAATATACTTCCGGAGCATGGAAACATGAAACACTGGGTGTACACTCGACAAGCTGGGTGGCAAGGCAAGCTTATAAGCCACATCCCCAATCCTCTGAAGCACCTCAAAATGCCCAATGAACTGGGTGTTCAACTTGCCCCTCTTCCAAAACCTCATAACACCCTTCATGGGTGATACCTTCAGCAAAACCTTCTCCCCAACCATGAAAGATACATCACAAACCTTCCTGTCCGCATAGCTCTTCTGCCTAGACTGTGCCGTGCGAAGCCGCTCCTGAATCAATTTCACCTTATCTAATGCATCCTGGACAAAGTCTGTACCCAAGAGCCTAGCCTCACTCGGCTCAAACCATCCAACCAGAGATCTACACCTCCTCCTATATAAAGCCTCGTACGGAGCCATCTGAATACTCAACTGATAATTGTTGTTATATGCAAACTCCGCAAGTGGCAGAAACTGGTCCCATGAACCCCCAAAGTCAATAACACAAGCGCGCAACATGTCCTCCAATATCTGAATAGTGCGCTTGGACTGCCCGTCCGTCTGAGGGTGAAACGCTGTGCTCAACTCAATCTAAGTACCCAACTCTCATTGCACTGCCCTCCAAAACTGCAATGTAAACTGAGTACCCCTATCTGAAATGATGGAAACTGGGACACCATGTAGGCAAACAATCTCTCGGATGTAAATCTCAGCTAACCGCTTTGAAGAGTAAGTAGTACCAACTAGAATGAAGTGCGCGGACTTGGTCAGCCGATCCACAATAACCCAAATAGCATCGAACTTTCTCGAAATCCGTGGGAGCCCAACTACAAAGTCCATGGTGATCCGCTCCCACTTCCACTCCGAAATGTCTAATATCTGAAGCAAGCCACCCGGTCTCTGATGCTCATACTTAACCTGCTGACAGTTGAGACACCGAGATACAAACCCAAATATATCCTTCTTCATCTACCTCCACCAATAGTGCTGTCTCAAATCCTGGTACATCTTCGCGGCACTCAAGAATTAACTCTCGAAGAACATCTACATTAGGCACACATATCCGGCCCTGCATCCTCAACATGCTGTCATCACCAATAGTCACATCCCTAGCATCACCTTTCCGAACCCTGTTCTGAAGAACGATCAAGTGGGGGTCATCATACTAACGCTCCCTGATATAGTCATAAAGAGAAGACCTAGAGACCACACAAGCCAATACCCGACTAGGCTCCGAAATATTCAATCTCACAAGCTGGCCCGCTAAGGCCTGAACATCCAATGCCAAAGGTCTCTCTACTGCTGGAAGATAAGCTAAGCTCCCCAAACTCTTTTCCTGGCGACTCAAAGCATCGGCCACCACATTGGCCTTCCCCAGGTGGTACAAAATAGTGATATCATAGTCCTTAAGAAGCTCCAACCATCTCTGCTGACGCAAATTAAGATCCATCTACTTGAAAAGATGCTGCAGACTTCGGTGATCAGTATAGATCTCACAATGAACCCCATATGAATAATGACGCCAAATTTTCAAGGCGTGAACAATGGCTGCCAATGCAAGGTCATGGACATGATAGTTCTTCTCATGGGTCTTCAACTGGTGCGAGATATAGGCAATCTCCCTACCCTCCTACATCAAAACACAACCAATGACTATCCTCGAGGCATCACAATACACGGTGTAAGAACCTAAAGCTGATGGCAGAACTAACACTGGAGCTGTGGTCAAAGCAGTCTTGAGCTTCTGAAAGCTCTCATCACATTCATCCGACCGCCTGAATGGAGCACCCTTTTGGGTCAGTTTGGTCAAAGGCGATGCAATAGATGAAAATACCTCCACAGAGCGATGGTAAGAACCTGCCAAACCAAGGAAGCTCCTAACCTCCGTGGCTGAGGACAGTCTAGGCCAACTCTGCACCGCCTCTATCTTCTTCAGATCCACCTGAATACCCTCACTGGACACCACATCTCCCAAGAATGCTACTGAACTGAGCCAAAACTTACACTTGGAGAACTTTGCATAAAGCTTCTCCTCCCTCAATCTCTGTAATACAATTCTCAAATGCTGAGCGTGCTCCTCCTAGCTACGAGAGTACACCAGGATGTCATCAATGAATACAACAATGAATGAGTCCAAATAGGGCTGGAATACACTGTTCATCAAATGCATGAACGCTGTTGGGGCATTGGTCAGCCCAAAAGACATCACCAAGAACTCATAATGGCCATATCGGGTCCTGAAAGTTGTCTTAAGAATATCTGAATCCGGAATCTTTAGTTGGTGATAACCGGACCTCAAATCACTCTTGGAGAACACCCTCGCTCCCTGAAGCTGGTCAAATAAATCATCAATATGAGGCAAAGGATACTTGTTCTTGACTGTGACCTTGTTCAACTGCCTATAATCAATACACATTCTCATGGAATGTCCTTTTTCTTCACAAATAGAACCAGTGCACCCCAAGGTGACACACTAGGCCAAATAAACCCCTTATCAAGGAGTTCCTGAAGCTGTTCTTTTAATTCCTTCAACTCCGCTGATGCCATACGATATGGTAGAATAGAAATGGGCTGAGTGTCCGCTACCAAATTGATACCGAAGTCAATATCCCTGTCAGGCGGCATGCCCGACAGGTTTGCAGGAAACACATCCAAAAAATCACGTACCACCGGAATAGAATCAATGGCAGGAGTCTCTGTACTAACATCCCTCACAAAAGCCAAATAAGATAGGCAACCCTTCTTAACCATGCACTGAGCCTTCAAATATGAAATCACCCTACTTGGTACATAATCTACAGAACCGCTCCACTCAACTCTCGGAATTCCCAGCATAGCCAACTGCACCGTCTTAGCGTGATGATCTAGAACAACAGGCTATGGAGATAACCAATACATACCTAATATCACATCACAGTCAACCATACTGAGCAGCAAAAGGTCCACTTGGGTCTCCAGACCCCCAATAGTCACCACACATGACCGATATACGCGGTCTACAATAATAGTATCGCCCACAGGAGTAGATACATGAATAGAAGAAACTAGAGACTCATGAGGCATATCCAAAAAATGAGCGAAATACGAGGAAACATATGAATACATGGAACCAGGGTCAAATAATACTGAGGCATCTCGGTGACAAACTAAGAAAATACCTGTAATCACAGCATCTGAAGCAATAGTGCCTGGTCTGGCAGGGAGGGCATAGAAACGGGCCTGGCCACCCCCTGATCTGCCTCACCCCTAGGGCGACCCCTAGCTGACTGACCTCCACCCCAAGATGACTGGGCGGGTGGTGAGGTAACTGGTGCTGAAGTCAGAGGCTAACTCCTATGCTGAGATAGACCTCCATGACGATGAGGATAATGCCTCCACATATGCCTAAACTCCCCACACTCAAAACAACTCCTTGGTGCTGGTGGCGGGAACTGAAGGGAACCCCTTGCACTGGGATAACTGGTAGAAGAACTTGGCATGGAAGAGCCCTGAACAGGCGGAGCACGGGACGAACTCTGAGCTGGAAGGGCACTAAGTGATGAGTGGCCCTGACGACAACTGTGAGAATTATGGCCAGATGATGCACCACGATGAAATGGCCGAGCTGACTGAGCCTGTCTGAAATAACGACCTCCACCGTGCTAGAACTGACCCCCAAAAGGAGCACCGTTGAATCCACCCTGACCACGAGGCCTCTTGGCCTCCCTCTCAACCCTCTCTTGACCGCGAACCATCTCAATCTGCCGAGAAATGTTGACAACCTCATCAAAAGTAGCACCCGAAACCCTCTCTCTGGTCATGAGCAACTGTAGTTGATAAGTGAGACCATCAATAAACCTCATGATCCTCTCCCTGTCCGTGGGAACCAAGCAGATAGCATGACGGGCCAACTCCGAGAATCGCATCTCATACTGCGTCACAGATATATCACCCTGGCGAAGCCGCTCAAACTGTCTGCACAGCTCCTCTCTGCGGGATCGAGGCACGAACTTCTCCAAAAAGACCACGGAGAACTGCTGCCAAGTAAGGGGTGCTACGCCAATAGGCCTACGCCTCTCGTAGGTCTCCCACCATCTGAGTGCAGCTGCAAAAAACTGAAAAGTAGTGAATGAGACCCCACAAGTCTCCAAAATACCAGCATTACGGAGTATCCTCTAACACCTGTCCAAAACATCCTGAGCATCCTCTCTCTCTGTGCCACTAAAAGATGGCGGCTGGAGTCTCCCAAACCTCTCCAACCTACGCTGTTCATCCTCAGGAAAAGCAGGAACCACATAATCCTGTGCAACTGCAACCGGCTGGGCTGGTGGTGCCTCCGTTGTCTGAAGTCCCTGAACAACCTGCTCGGGTGTGCGAGCGACGAGAGTCTCAGTGCCTCCCCTGGCCTGAGAAGTGGCTGCGGCCGTCGAGATAGAGACCGCCTGAGCAAGTCCAGTACACGCTGTCAGAATTTGAGCTAGGGCCTCCTGAAGGCGTGGAATCACAATAGGCACAGGTGGTGCCTGAGCTGGTGCATCAACAACTGGAACCTGGTCCTGACCTGGGACAACTGGTGGATCTGCAGGTACTGCCCCAGCTGCTGTACGTGCTGCACCTCTTCCCCTACCACGGCCTCTACCACGGCCTCAGCCTCTTGCGGCCCTGGCTAGTGGTACTGGTGGCTGGCCCTCCTTATCGGTAGTACGAGTCCCTACCATGTGTGAGAGAATGAAACAATAAATGTTTAGTTACTAGAATCAACAGATTCGCACGACAAGAATTCAAGAATGTGGAATCTTCCTAAAGGTTCTGCAGCCTCTCGAAGATAAGTACAGACGTCTCCGTACTGATCCGCAAGACTTTACTAAACTCGCTCATGACTCATGAGACCTATGTAACCTAGGCTCTGATGCCAATCTATCACGACCCAAATACCTAACCTGTCGTGATGGCGCCTATCGTGGTACTAGGCAAGCCGACGCATTCCAAAACCAACTAATATTTTCATTTCAAGGATAATTTCAACGCTATTTAGCATAAAAACCTTCGTAAAGGAGTTCAAATCAAAACAAATGTGCGGAAAAGAAAAGCCCGACATCGGGCTATCACTAGTCGTAAGCATCTACTACCATTTATCTGACAATATCAAGACTAACATAGTATGGAAAATAGCTAAATACAACTAAAGGAAGATAAGAGGAAGAAGAGCAGGGTCTGCGGTAGCCAAGCAGCTACCTTGCTATCTCCGAGAAAATCTGCAACCAGAATAATCAACAACTGCTACCGTGTCCAGC
The DNA here is from genome assembly GCF_000390325.3 of Nicotiana tomentosiformis. Classification (NCBI taxonomy): domain Eukaryota; kingdom Viridiplantae; phylum Streptophyta; class Magnoliopsida; order Solanales; family Solanaceae; genus Nicotiana; species Nicotiana tomentosiformis. The sequence goes on from NC_090819.1 coordinate 116,258,609, forward strand.
TACACCTGGATCTGCACACAAGGTGCAAGGAGTAACGTGAGTACGCCAACTCAGTAAGTAATAGCAATAAATAAAGACTGAGCAGTAGTGACGGGCAATAAAGCATATCAAGTTCATATCACAAAGATTCAGTAAAGTACAACATGCTTTAAAAATCAGTGTTTGAATCAAATCATCTCGTCTAAACCCGGTTCTAGTAAAAATCATTTAAAGATATTTTTCAACAGTTTTTCACACAAAGGCTCAATGTAAAGGTGAGAAAAAAAAAATGATGAAATCATAAACAGTCCCTCGGGCAAACCTCATAGTCACTCGTGCCACTCGGGCATACCTCACAATCACTCATGCCTCATAGTCACTCAGCACTCGGCACTCACACTCAGTAGGTACCTGTACTCACTGGGGGTGTGTACAGACTCCGGAGGGGCTCCTTCAGCCCAAGCACTATATCAAGCCAAATCATGGCATAAATCACTCAAGCTCTTGGCCTATATCAAACATGCTGCGGCGTGCAGCCCGATCCCATAAATATTCTCACAAATCAGGCCCTCGATCTCACTCAGTCATAAACCTCTCAAGCCACTCGGGCATTTCAATAAAACAAACAGGGCATTCGACCCAAAACAATATTTATATGCATCAAAATAGAGTCATAAAACTGAGTTATGCAGTAAACAAGTATAACCATAACTGAGTATAGATTTTCAATCGAAAACAGTGAGAGGATAGTAAGAAAAGGCCCTAAGGGTCCAAACAACACTGGCACAAGACCCAAATATGGCATTCAGTCCAATTTACAGAAACTCTTTTTAAAACATATAAGTATCATATAATTTCCACAAAATATGCAACTTTACAGTTGCTATGGGACGGACCAAGTCACAATCCCCAATAGTGCACGCCTACACGCCCGTCACCTAGCATGTGTGCTACCTCAAAATAGTAGAATGATACAAAAATCCAGGGTTTCATACCCTCAGGACTAGATTTACAATCGTTACTTACCTCAAACAGGTCAAATCTCTACCCCGCAATGCTCTTGCCTCTGGACTGGGCCTTCAAATGCTCTGAATCTATTCACAATTAGTACAATACCATCAATACGCGCTAATGGAATGAATTCCACAAGAAAAGCTACAAAATTAGAGCAAAACCCGAAATTGGCTCAAACCCGCCCCCCGGTCCCACGTCTCGAAATCTGACAAAATTTACAAAGCTAGAAAGCCCATTCACTCACGAGTCTAACCATACCAAATTCATCAACATCCGACATCGTTTGGTCCTTCAAATCCTTAAATTACTTCTCCAAAAATCCCAAGCCCTAACCCCTCATTTTCACTAATTACATGATTAAACAACGGGAAATCACCATATATACGGGTATTAGGACTCAAGTAACTTACCTCAATGAAAAACCCCTTGATTCCCTCTTCAAATCTCTCCCAAAAGCTCCAAAACCGAATAGAAATGGTTAAGAATGCACCAAAATTCGCGAAGTGTGCAATATGTACCTTCTGCCCAGGCTTCTCGCACCTGTGGCCTTTTACTCGCACCAGCGTGACCGCCTCAGCGGTCCCATCAATTGCACCTGCGCAAGTCACTTAAATGCCCAGGTTCCGCATCTGCGGCCAAGCTGTCGCACCTGCGCTTGCGCACCAGCACGTAGCGCGCTGCATCTGCGAAGACAACCTTCTTCCTTCTTCTGCATCTGCGCCCCAGGTCTCGCACCTGCGGGCTCGCAGATGCGATAGCCTTCTCGCACCTGCGCATCCTGCATAGCCCAGCATTGCCCGCACCTGCGAACCCCCATGCGCACCAGCGGTCCCGCTCCTGCGATTCTTCCTTCCGCAGGTGCAGAAATAGCAGAAGCAGCAGCTTCAGCTGCATCTTCCAACTTTGACAAATCCGTTAACCACCAGGAATCACCCCGAGGCCCTCGAGACCTCAACCTAAAATACAAAAATGTTATATATCAACATACATACTTAGTCGAACCTTCGAATCACTCAAAACAACATCCAAACACCAAATTACCCTCGGATTCAAGCCTAAGAACTTCTAAATTTCCAAATACGGTAACCAATGCAGAAACCAACCAAACCACGTCTGAATGACCTCAAATTTTGCACACACGTCACAAATGATACTACGAACCTACTCCAACTTTCGAAATTCCATTCCAACCCCGATATCAAATTTTCCACTACCGACCAAAATCACCAAATTTCTATTTCGCCAATTCAAGTCCAAAATAACCTAACGGGGCTAACAGAACCATCAGAATTCAAACCCGAGATCGTTTACACATAGGTCAACATCCGGTTGACTTTTCCATCTTAAGGCTCTAAATAAGAGACTAAGTGTCTCATTCCACTCCGAAACCATTCCGGATCCGTATCAACTAACCTAGTATATCATAATATAGCTTAAGAGCATAAAGGAAATAGAAATGGGAAAATGGGGCTATAACTCCCGAAACGACCGGCCGGGTCGTTACAGCTGCAGAAGTGGCCAAGAGGGTCGCATAAGCGGTTCTGGATGAGGTAGGCTAGGACCACAGATGCGGTTGAGTTCCGCAGAAGTAGGACCGCACCTGCGCACGTGGTGTCGCAGAAGCAAAAATGCATAAGTGTGTAAGGGGCGCAGATGCGGGGGGCTGTTGGGCGGAGCTTGAACCACACCTGCGATGGAATTTCCGCAGGTGCAGAGCTGCAGGAGCGGCTGTTGGACCGCAAAAGTGAGATGTCGGGCTGGGTAGTGTCATTTTAAGATGAGATTTGGCCATTTTCCTCCATTTTTCTTTTGGATGGGCAATTTTTGGAGCTCATAGAAGGGGGATTTTTCATCATCTATGCCAAGGTAAATTATTCCCATCCATTGCAAGTTAAATACATAGTTTGTATAAGGATTTAAGCTTGAAAATTTGTAGAAATTTGGGATTTTGGTAGGAAACTTAGAAATGGATATTTTTGGATTTTAACCACGAAATTGGACGTGGGACTTGGAATAAATTTTATATTTGAGTTTGTGGTGATATGGTTAAGGTTTATCTTCAAACGTTTTTGGAATCCGGGCACGTGGGCCCGAGGGTGATTTTATCGACTTTTCGAGCGGAGTTGAAAATTGTTATAAATTGATTAATTATGAGTATTAGAGTACATTTTGATTGGGTTGCATCTTAATTGACTAGTTTGGAGCGACGGGCATTAATTTGAGGTGTTAGAGGGCTTTGGAGCCGATTATGGATCTTCGGAGCGAGGTAAGTCTCCTTTCTAACCTTGCAAGAGGGAATTTACCCCATAGGTGAACTTAATTAATATGTGTTGTTATTTGTGGGGGCTACGTATGCACGAAGTGATGAGAGTCCGTACGTAGCTACTATCCATGTTTATGTCCAGGTAGTTTTAGGTTTACACCATGCTTTATGTACACCGTTATTTGATTATATTTGTTAATTGTATCAAATGAAAGTAAGTTGAGGATTTTAAAGTATTAAAAGCTTTAAGTTGAATTGTCTTTATTTTGAAAAGAATCAAGAAAGAGTTATGATTTATTGATAATTTATATTTGACCGTGTCGCAGGTATGATCCGCGAGCGGGGTTATCAAATGAAACTGAGTCGAGGATTTTAAAGATTTAACAGCTTCAAGTTGAATTGTCTTTCTTTTGAAAAGAATCAAGAAAGAGTTATGATTTATTGATAATTTATATTTGACCGCGTCGCATGTATGATCCGCGAGCGGGGTAATAGATGCATCTATGGTTCGTACTGTTCGACCCTCGACAGTGCATAATTTACATTTATGTTGGATCAGGTCGAATGTCCTCGGTGGATTTCCTTTTTATAATTGGTATAAATTCATTATTTGAAAGATTATTTATTTTAAATGAAGGAAGTGATTTGGATTCTTAAATATGGTGATGAATTGTTCAGTTATTTCTTTTTCTGAGTTTTATTCTTATTTATATCATGCTTAATTAGAATTTCATATTATCATATTGTTGGCCCTTAGTAAGTGTCGATGTCGACCCCTCGTCACTACTTCTTTGGGGTTAGGCGGGCTACTTACTGGGTACGCGTTGATTTACGTACTCATGCTACACTTACTGCACATTTTTGTGCAAGTGCATATATGTCTAGTGGCCTTGTGGACGCAGAGGTGCGATTATGGCGGGGACTTAGGTGGGCTGCATTCTATACTACGATCCATAGCCGGCAGAGTCTCCTTCAGAGTACTTACATTTTTACTGTCCAAATTTGTATTCCGGACAGCTGTTGTATTTTATTTTATATTCCTAGTAAATGCTCATGCACTTGTGAAATCGGGTTTTGGGATGATTATGGGTTGTTATGTATTGGTATTGTTAAAAATATTATTATTTACTTTGTAAATTTCATCTTTCACCATTTAATTAAAGGGAACATGATTTCAAAAATATTAAAATGAGAACCAAGTTAGTATTTATTTTTGGCTTGCCTGACAGCGGTGTCCGGCGCCATCACGACCTTTAATGGATTTTGGGTCATGACAACATGGTATTAGAGCACTAGGTTCATTTAGGTCTCACGAGTCATGAGCGAGTCTAGTAGAGTCTTGCGGATCGGTACAGAGACGTCTGTACTTATCTTCGAGAGGCTACAGGACTGTTAGGAGCACTCCCCTTGTTGATTTCTCATCGTGCGATCCGATTCATTGAGGCTTATGCCTTCATTCCCTTCATATTCAGTCTTATACGACGTGAAGCGCTTGTTATAAATTGGGAATCAAGGAATTTTAATGGTACTGCATATGTGGTGCAGGATGTTTCTCCTTGCGTATTTGATTAGGCTATTGTCGTCGCCTTGCGGAAGGCCGTTCTATCATTGCAGCTCGGTATCAGAATTAACTAAGGTTTTGAATTTTGGCATTGATTGTTATGATGATTCGTGCATTGCTATCGCACCGTGTTTGTGTAATGATAAGATGCTTATCTATGCGTCGAAGCAGTGAATGACTTTGAAAGGAGGTTTACTCAGTGCATGATTCAGAGATCCAGTATTTTATTTCCGGTGAAGGAAAGGCAATCAGACTATGAATGTTCAGGTTTGGGTTGACGGAGTAACGAGACTTGGTATTTTGAGCATGGTGGAATTTTCATCTGTGATTTGGTGTCGTCTCTCTGGATTGAATGTGTTAAGTTCGCTGGTGTTATGGTCTTTATCAATTTTCCTTCGGGCAGGGTGGTGTGAAACAACGCCAGGAAAGCGGTTGTCAGCGATCTCATTGTGCGGTGGTTAAGGACTTAATAGGTGGTCCAGGTGTTGAGGGCTCAAGGAAGATGATCTTTAGAAAATTTTAAAGTTGGTAGCGATCTGTTTGTTCAGGTGCTATAGAGATGGATTTTGATTTAAGACAACAACTGGGCAGCGGAGGATGAGGAAGAACATGTGGGAGGTATCTTGCGGTGGTTAAACTTATAGAAGGCCAAGTGTGAGAAACAGAAGTCGGGTAGTTGCTTAAAGGAGAGGGTTTGACCAAAGTGGGAGAGTGGCAGGGTAGCATATGGGTTTTGTGGTAGGATGACTATACGCCTTGGGAAAAGTTTAGAGTGATTTGGAACTCTTGGTGGACAACGACAAAGTCGACGAACTTAATTTGGAATATTTGCTGCTATATGGAGAAGGGTTGGATACGAAGAAAAAGAGTTGCATGATATGAAGAAGGATACAGCATGACTTTGGATTGGGATGTATTGTCGCACCTTTAGTTGATGCCAATGGGGAGTTAACGGGATTGTGCAGCTGTCGAATGAGCACGAGCTCAGGATGGTTTATTGGTTTCGTGGTAATTATACTCGGTGCAGCATTGTTGGAAGATGTCGGCATAGAATTTCCTCAGGTGGGTTATTTCTGGTGAGCAGGTTAACTGTTGTGTTGTGTTGATGAAACTTCTACGAAGAACTTTACTGGCTATCCGGTAAGAGATCGAATATGTAAATGTGGCTAGTGATTCAAGGCGTTCATGAAATAGTTAACAGGAAGAATTCAAGGAATTTGGCGGGTCGATTGCACAAGGTCATGTCAGTAAAGAATAAGGAATATGGGTAGGTTCCAGGGTCATGCAATGGTAGCTTCAAGCTAAGTGGGAGAGCCCCCACCTCCAACGATTGGATTGCATGGTTGTCTTCTTGTGAGATTTCTGGTTATTGGCTTATTGGTGGGTTATTATGACTAAGAACAGAGAACATCAATGGTAATTTGAGCAAAGGATTTGAGGAATGTGTGCTGTCTTTGATCTTATCGGTTCATGTTCAGGTTTTGGGAAGACCCATAGTTTATGCTTCGTGTGGATGTGATGTATAAGGAGAGGAATTCTGCCGGTTGCTTCTTTGAGAGGGTGTTCATGTGCTAGCAGGGCCTTGGAATTTGATTATATTCGGGGACAAGTCAGAGTGGGTGACCCTCAACAATTTAAGGTGTGGTGCCTAAGGATTTAGAGTCCGTGGTATGGTTAAGTACCGAGTTTTGGTAGCGAATTATGGAAAAGGGGACTTGGAATGTTCTATGTTATTATCGGTCTACGGTGTAGCATTTGAGGAATGGGAGAAGATAACTTCGGGTTCCTAGAGGGGTTTTTAGAATAAGTGTACCAGTTGAAGATGCGAATATGTGCATAAGGAGGGTATCACATGGTTCGTGGGTTTTGGAGGCAACATGGTCTCATGAAATAAGGTCCTTTAGGATGACTCCGGATTTGGGTTCATGATATTTTGAATGGGGCTATTATTATTCCTAAGGCAAGTCCAGAGTAAATTAGAAGAAGTCGAATTCGGTTTGCTATGGTTGAATTGGCATGATGGTAGCAATGATCAGTTCCTTCAGCGTGTTGAGTTATACATGTGATTTGTGGCGGTACGTGCAAGGTTTAACGGCCGCTGTAATTGATTTTATTTGGAGGCATTAGAGTATTATGGCCTGTTATGTGTAGATGGATCCTGGAAGAATTATGGTGGTTTAGACCACCACTCGAGGTTTGCATTTTCTGTGGTTATGGGAATTCAATCACGTGTGGCAATGGTTCTCCTGAAATGAGTTAAGTGAAAAGTTTCTATATGATGAATTGTGTACCCAATTGGTGGTTCGGGAGTTATGATGTAATTCTGGTACTATTGCGTATTGGTATGTTAGGTGCAGTAAGAGGCATGAGAATTGGAAGTTGAGGATCAAGGTTACAGTTGATATCGACAAGAATGTCACGAGCTCAGATAAGCAGGGAAGAATTCAGCTGTTTAGAATAAGCTGGTATTGTCCTTAGCGTCGTCTGAGATCGGTGTCCTGTGTAAGAGGCTTTGTGTACTGACTTGCAGCTTCTTGATTTGCTTTACAGCATTAGTGTGACCGGTGGTACGGATGTACAGACTTCTTACCTGGTGCGGAGGGTCGTGGGAGTGTATCCCACGGAAAATTGTATAAGTGTGACATGTAGTCACTTGATTGATTAACGATTTAAAACCAAGTATGGAGATTGTGGTGCTATCGCTAATGTGCGAAATTATGCCTGAAGGGCGCTTGGTTTATTTGATTGTGAGTTGTGAAAGTTTGTTCGGGATCCAACAGTTGTTCTTGTGTGCCATGGATTAAAAGGGCTATTGTAGGTCCTTGAGAGGCTATTTAGCCAAGCATGGTATGATCAGAATCGGTTTGAGGTCCGTGGATGGATCTAAATGTGAATGTGGGCTCTATATCAGGCCGAATATGCTCATCTCAGTATGGCGTTGTTTTCGGAAGGGTCTCCAGGCCTTGGATGTTATTCCTGTCATCAGCTATCCTGTGTAATCTATATTATACCAAGTGGGTTGTGAGGTGGTTTGATTATTCGCACTCGTATTGAGATCCCGCATGGTTTGTGGTATTATGTGAGCAGGATGGCTCTCGAGATACAAGTCACATATCGCACCTTAGTGGTGCTTGAGTTTTGTAGTGCGTGACGCTACCCGTCTCCCCAGGATTTGTATTATGCACTTGGCGTGCTTATGGTTGATATTCGGGCATTTTGGGTGTGTGAGCGTTACGGCTCGATGTGTGTCTTCTTTAGATTATTATGGTTGGATCAGGTGGCACGCTGCCATGGATATGTTGGTTGGATCGGGTTGTACGCCGCAACGGTATAATGTGTGGATCGGGTTGCATGCCGTAATAGTGTGTTATTGAGTACAGTTTCCCATATTTATTATTGCGTGTTTTGCTTCTCATTTCCTAAGGAAGGTTCATAACATCCTTTCGGTTGTTTAATTAGCTAGTTGAGTAACTCTTTCCAGAGTTCATTTTTCCTTATGTACCACATTTGAGTTTGTGGATTGTTGGCACATTGTGGTATCCTATGAGACTTTTGGCAGTGTCTGAGGTGGCTTATTGCCTGAGCAGCTTGTACTGGGTGAGATGAGATTATTGGACCTATGATCAGTGAGATCAGATTTATAAGAAGCATATTAAAGAGTAAATATTGCTATTCAGTCCAGAATGAGGTTGTGGTTCTTATCAGGAGGAGAGACTCCATAAATTGTGATTCGGCAGGTGGTTATGCGTTCTACATATCTTCTATGTTGTGGAAATATTTCAAGAGTTGGAACATGATTTATATGAGTCATGAGGTGTGTTGTGAGCATCAAATTAGTGGGTTTTCGACTGTTGTTATCGGGGGATGTTATTAGGGTTATGTAAATTAAGCGGTGCATGGTAGGAATTCAGTAAAGGCATATAATCATGTGCTGGTACATCATGTAGTGATAGATACGGTGTTCGTATGTTGGAACAGACCTGGTAGAGAATTTCAGATGTTGGAATTTGGCTTTAAGGATTATTTGACTAGTAAAAAGGAGGATTTTCAGGTTTGCTCGAGCAAATGCGCTCAACCGGGTTGTGGTAGGATGGGTAGGTGCGCGAGGTGTTAACAACGATTTGAGACAACTCAAGTGCAGTTCTTAGCACGTTCGCGGATGAACGCATGTTTAAGTGGGAGAGAATGTAACAACCCGACTGGTCGTTTTGAGCTCTACCATGTTATTCAGCGGTTTGAGACCCTGAGCAGCTTCACTTCAGGTATTATGACTTGTACGCGTGGTCAAAATTTAATTTTGGGAAGTTCGGAGTTAATTTGGAAGAAAAGAAATTCCAATTTCGGGAGCCTTAAGTTGGAGAAATTGACTAAAGTGTGATTTTTGCAGTAGACGACCTCAGAATCGGGATTTAAAGGTTCCAACAGGTTTGTATGATGATCTTGGACTTGGACGTGTGTTCGGATCGGGTTTTGGATGACCCGGGAATGTTTCAGTGCCTATTGTGGAAGTTGGCATTTTGAAAGAATTTCATAAATTTGTGTTGAAGTGAATTTCAATATTATCGATGTCCGTATGGAAATTTTGGTGTTGGGAGCACGTCCAGAAGTGGATTCGGAGGTCCGTATGTCATTTAAGTTCATTTGGCGAAAGTTAGAAATTTGAAGGTTTTTGAGAAGTTTGACCGGAAGTGGACTTTTTGATAACGGGGTAGGATTCCGATTCCGGAAGTTGGAGTAGGTCCGTAATGTCGATTATGACTTGTGTGCAAAATTTGAGGTGAATCGGAAGTGATTTGATAGGTTTCGGCATCGATTGGAGAAATTTGGAATTTCAAAGTTCATTAAGTTTGATTGGAGGGTGATTCGAAGTTTTGATGTTGTTTGGCGTGATTTGAGGCCTCGACTAAGTCCGTAGTGTGTTTTGGGATGTGTTGGCATATTTGGTTGAGGTACCGAGGGCCTCGAGTGGATTCCGGATGGTTAACGGATCGAGTTTGGACTTGGAAGGTAAACTGAAGCATCTGTCTTCTGGTGTAACTGCATCTGCGAGGTTTTGGCCGGAGGTGGGGAGCCGTAGAAGCGGCCAAGAGGGTCGTAGAAGAGGTTCTGGCTGAGGTAGGCTAGGATCGCAAATGCGGTCTAGTTCCGTAGAAGCGGGACCGCACCTGCGCACGTAGAGTCGCAGAAGCGAAGGCGCAGAAGAACATAAGGGGTGCAGATGCGGGGGGCTGTTGGGCCAAGCTTGAACCGCACCTGTGATGGAATTTCAGCAGGTGCGGAGCCGCAGGAGCGGCTGTTGGAACACATAAGCGAGAAGTCGGGCTGGGTAGTGTCATTTTAAGACGAGATTTGGCCATTTTCCTCCATATTTCTTTTGGATGTGCGATTGTTGGAGCTCTTGGAAGGGGGATTTTCATCATCTATGCCAAGGTAAGTTATTCCCATTCATTGCAAGTTAAATACATGGTTTGTATAAGGATTTAAGCTTCAAACTTGTAGAAATTTGGGATTTTGGTAAGAAACCTAGAAATGGATAATTTTGGATTTTGACCATGAAATTGGACGTGGAACTTGGAATAATATATATATTTGAGTTTGTGGTGATATGGGTAAGGTTTATCTTCGAAAATATTCGGAATCCGGGCATGTGGGCCCGAGGGTGATTTTATCAGCTTTTCGAGAGGAGTTGGAAATTGTTATAAATTGATTAATTATGAGTATTAGAGTACATTTTGATTGGGTTGTATCTTAATTGACTAATTCGGAGTGACGGGCATCGGTTTGAGGTGTTATAGGGCTTTGGAGCTGATTATGGAACTTCGGAGCGAGGTAAGTCTCCTTTCTAAACTTGTAAGGCATTTACCCCATAGGTGAACTTAATTAATATGTGTTGTTATTTGTGGATGCTACGTACGCACGAAGTGACGAGAGTCCGTGCGTAGCTACTATCCCTATTTATGTCCGGGTATTTTTAAATTTACACCATGCTTTGCGGATACTATTATTTGATTATATTTGTTAATTATATCAAATGAAAATAAATCGAGGATTTTAAGGATTTAAAAGCTTCAAGTTGAATTGTCTTTATTTTGAAAAGAATCAAGAAAGAGGAGTTACGATTTATTGATAATATATATTTGACCGCATCGCAAGTATGATCCGCGAGTGGGGTTATCAAATGAAACTGAGTCGAGGATTTTAAGGATTTAAAAGCTTCAAGTTGAATTGTCTTCATTTTGAAAAGAATCAAGAAAGAATTATGATTTATTGACAATTTATATTTGACCGCGTGACATTTATGATCCGCGAGCGGGGTAATATATACATTTATGGTTCGTGCCGTTCGACCCTCGCAGTGCATAATTTACATTTATGTTGGATCGGGCCGAACGTCCTCGGTGGAATTCCCTTTTATAATTGGTATAAATTTATTATTTCAAAGATTATTTGTTTTAATTGAAGGAAGTGATTTGGATTCTTAAATATGGTGATGAATTGTTCAGTTATTTCTTGTTCTGAGTTTTATTGTCATTTATATCATGCTTAATTAGAATTTCATATTATCATATTGTTGGCCCTTAGTAAGTGTCGGGATACTTACTGAGTACGCGTTGATTTATGTACTCATGCTACACTTGCTGCACGTTTTTGTTCAGGTGCATATATGTCTAGTGGCCTTGTGGGCGCAGAGGCGCGGTTATGGCGGGGACTTAGGTGAGCTGCATTCTATACTACGCTCCGCAACCGGCAGAGTCTCCTACAGAGTACTTACATTTTTTCTGTCCAATTTGTATTCCGGACAGCTGTTATATTTTATTTTATATTCCTAGTAAATGCTCATGCACTTGTGACACCGGGTATTGGGATGATTATGGGTTGTTATGTATTGGAATTGTTAAAAATATTATTATTTACTTTATAAATTTCATCTTTCACCATTTAATTGAAGGGAATATGATTTCAAAATTATTAAAATGAGAACCAAGTTAGTATTTATATTTGGCTTGCCTGACAGCGGTGTCCGGCGCCATCACGACCTTTAATGGATTTTGGGTCGTGACATTAAATTTCAGGTATGGATGGGTAAATTTTGAGTATAGGGCATGTTGGAGAAGAAGGTGCGAAGGGGAAGGTGTTTAATGGAAAGAGTTGAAATTTCAAGCTTGAATCGCGCCTGCGATGGAATTTCAGAAGGTGCAGAGCTGCAGGAGCGGCTGTTGGACCGCAAAAGCGAGAAGTCGGGCTAGGTAGTGTCATTTTAAGACGAGATTTGGCCATTTTTCTCCATTTTGCTTTTGGATGGGCGATTTTTGGAGCTCTTGGAAGGGGGATTTTCATCATCTATGCCAAGGTAAGTTATTCCCATCCATTGCAAGTTAAATACATGATTTTTATAAGGATTTAAGCTTGAAACTTGTAGAAATTTGGGATTTTGGTAGGAAACCTAGAAATGAATTTTTTTGGATTTTGACAACGAAATTGGACGTGGAACTTGGAATAATATATATATATTTGATTTTGTGGTGATATGGGTAAGGTTTATCTTCGAAAATATTCAGAATCCGGGCACGTGGGCCAGAGGGTGATTTTATCAGCTTTTCGAGCGGAGTTGGAAATTGTTATAAATTGATTAATTATGAGTATTACAGTACATTTTGATTGGGTTGCATCTTAATTGACTAGTTTTGAGTGACGGGCATCGGTTTGAGGTGTTATAGGGCTTTGGAGCCGATTATGGAACTTCAGAGCGAGGTAAGTCTCCTTTCTAACCTTGTAAGAGGGAATTTAGCCCATAGGTGAACTTAATTAATATGTGTTATTATTTGTGGGGGCTACGTACGCACAAAGTGACGAGAGTCCGTATGTAGCTACTATCCCTGTTTATGTCCGGGTAATTTTAGGTTTACACTATGCTTTGCGGATACCATTATTTGATTATATTTGTTAATTGTATCAAATGAAACTAAGTCAAGGATTTTAAGGATTTAAAAGCTTCAAGTTGAAATGTCTTTATTTTGAAAAGAATCAAGAAAGAAGAGTTACGATTTATTGATAATTTATATTTGACCACGTCGCAAGTATGATCCGCGAGCGGGGTTATCAAATGAAACTGAGTCGAGGATTTTAAGGATTTAAAAGCTTCAAATTGAATTGTCTTTATTTTGAAAAGAATCAAGAAAGAGTTATGATTTATTGATAATTTATATTTGACCGCGTGGCATTTATGATCCGCGAGCGGGGTAATATATGTATTTATGGTTCGTGCCGTTCGACCCTCGGCAGTACACAATTTACATTTATGTTTGTAACGACCCGACCAGCCGTTCCGAGAGTTGTAGCCCTGTTTTCCCCATTTCTTCTTATTTATGTGTTGTTCAACTGTGTTGAGTTGTATCGAGTTGGTAGGTTTGTGTTTAGAGTAGTTTTGGAGTGAAATGAGACACTTAGTCTCTTAGTTAGAAAAGTCAACCAGAAGTTGACTTATGAGTAAACGAGTTCGGACATGGATTTTTATGATTCGGTTAGCTTCATTAAGTGATTTTAGACTTAGGAGTGTGTCCGGATTATGATTCGGAGGTCTGCGGTAAAATTAGGCTTGAATTGGCGAAATTGGAAATTTGGCGATTTCGGTCAGCAGTGAAAAAATTTGATATCGGGGTCGGAATGGAATTCCAGAAGTTGGAGTAGGTTCTTGGTGTCATTTTTGATGTGTGTGAAAAAATTGAGGTCAATCGGACGTGGTTTGGTTGGTTTCGGCATCGGGTGCCAAATTTGGAAATTTAGAAGTTCTTATGCTTGAATCCGAGGTAATTTGGTGTTTGGATGTTGTTTTGAGTGATTCGAAGGTTCGACTAAGTTTGTATGTTGATATATGACTTGTGAGAAATATTGGTTGAGGTCCCGAGGGGCTCGGGATGATTTCGGATGGTTAACGAGAAGTTTGGAAGTTGGAAATTTCACAATAAACTAAAGTTCAAGTGAATTCACGCAAGACTCAACTTCCAATGATCATAACTCTCATGATAGGAAGTGTTATATAGTGTATTACCTATCAAATGAAGGATATTTGAGTCTAGTTTCTAACGCTTCAAACCGTTTGTCATTTGGACATTCCTACAAGAAGTTATGACCAAATTACCAAAGGCTGGAAAAATACAATTCTCCGAACCATTATGCGATTGCAAAACAGTTATGCGATCGCAAAATTGCTTCTGCGACCGCAAAATAGGTCGCAGAATGGACCAGAAGAGCCCAGCTTTGGGCGCTAATTTTGCGATCAGTTTTGCGGCCCGCATACCTATTCTGCGGTCCATTATGCGACCGCAGACCTGTTTTCGGAGGGTTAATTTTTCTATTTTCATAACCCGACCCCATTTTGATAAATAGGCTTTGGGACTCATTTTGGAGCAAAAATCTGACATTTTTAGAGAGAAGGGAGAGTGTTCTAGAGAGATGAAGAAGCTCAAGTGCTTTGTTCATCAAGATCTTGTTCAAGCTTTGAAATCCAACAAGGAAATATCACAAGATCTTCACCCAAGAGGTAAGGTTCTAACTCCTAGTCTTCAATTTCGAGTTTTGGTATAGATGGGTGATTAAGAGTATGATTCTTGGGTGTAATAGTATCATTTATACATATCAATAAGGTTTATGGAAAGATTGTGGAGTTCAAATGGGTATAAATTGGGTTGAAAATGGTAGAAATCTTCAAGACTTTAATTGAAGATTTGAGGGTCGAGTTGATGTCGGAACTTGATGAATTTTATATGGTTAGACTCAGGAGAGGACGAGGATTATTATTTTGCCATTTTTGACTGCTTTCGAGACATGGGCTTGGGGGCCGAGTTTTGGCCGATTTCGGAATTTTGGCCTTATTATGTAGTTTTTTCGTTGGATTTCGATTCTTTAGCCTGTGTTGATAGTATTATTCTGATTATGGATAGATTCAGAGCTTTTGGAGACCGAATCCAGAGACGAGGGCATCCCGGAGTAGGATTTTTACGCTGTTAAGGTAAGTAATAGTTTTAACTCTGGCTTTGAGGGTTTAAACCTGGAGGTTTGACATCACGTGATTGTTTGGAAGTGAAACCCATGCTAGGTGACGAGCGTTTGGGTGTGCACTACGAGGAATTGAGACTTGGTCCGTCCCGTGAGGGTGTGAGGCCTAATGGCTATTATTTGTGGTTATGTGTTTATTCTTTTTTGTTGAACTTGTTTGCCTTCATGTTAGAGATCATGCTTAGGCTTTATTCATGCTCCCATTATTTGTACTTAGTCATAGAAATTATTGTACATGTTTACCTCAGTCTCTATTAATTGATAATATGCGGTGATACTTGATGTGGGTTGTGTTCCCTTATTTGTTGGTGATGGTGAGGCTAGTGAGGTACATGATTGAGTGAGGCCGAGGGCCTGGTTGTGAGGATATTAATACCATAGCACGTGAGTTGTCCGCGTAGCACGTGAGTTGACCTGGATCCGCACGGCCAACTCACGTGCTACGCGGATAACTCACATGTTATGGTATCAATACCTGGACCCGCACGGTCAACTCACGTGCTACGCAGACAACTCACGCGCTATGGTATTAATATTCTCACAACCAGGCCCTCGGCCTCACTCAATCATGTACCTCACTAGCCTCACCATCATCAACGAATAAGGGAACACAGCCCACATCAAGTATCACAGCATATTAGCAATTAATAGAGACTGAGGTAAACATGTACAATAATTTATATGACTGATTACAAATAATGTGAGCATGAATAAAGCCTAAGAATGATCTCTAACATGAAGGCAAACAAGTTCAGCAACAAATAAACACATAACTATATATAATAGCCATTAGGCCTCACAGCCTCACGGGACGGACCAAGTCTCAATCCCTCACAGTGCACACCTACACGCTCGTCACCTAGCGTGGGTATCACTTCCAAATCATCACGTGATGTCAAATCTCCAGGTTTATACCCTCAAAGCCAGAGTTAAAACAGTTACTTACCTTAACAGCGTAAAATCCTACTCCGGGATGCCCTCATCTCTGGACTCGGTCTCCAAATTCTCTGAATCTATTCACAATCAGTACAATACCATCAATATACACTAATGGAATGAATTCCACAAGAAAAACTATCAAATTAGACCGAAACCCGAAATTGGATCAAACCCGGCACCCGGGCCCACGTCTTGAAATCTGACAAAATTTACAAAACTAGAAAGCTCATTTACTTACGATTCTAACCATACCAAATTCATCAAAATCCGACATTGTTTGGTCCCTCAATTCCTTAAATTAAACTCTTAAAAATTCCAAGCCCTAACCCCTCATTTTCACTAATTACACTGATTAAACAATGGAGAATCACCATATATACAAGTATTATGGCTCAAGTAACTTACGTCAACAAAATACCTTTGATTCCCTCTTCAAATCTCTCCCAAAAGCTCCAAAACCGAATAGAAATGGTGAAGAATGCACCAAAATTCGCGAAGTGTGCAATATGTACCCTCTACCTAGGCTTCTCGCACCTGCAACCATTTTCTAGCACCCGCGCGACCGCACCTGCGGTCCAAGGAGCCGCACCTGTGCAACTCACTTAATTCCCAAGCTTCCGCACCTGCGAACACCTTTCTCGCACCTGCGGACTCGCATCTGTGGTCCCAGGTGCGCACCTGCGAAAGTCACTTAGACGCCAAGCTTCACACCTACGGCTGCCCCTTTGCACCTGCGGGCTCGCAGGTGCGATCCTCTCTTCCACACCTGTGCTCAATGCCAGGCCTCTATTTCTCGCATCTGCGACATGCCATCCGCACCTGCGATCATCGCACCTGCGGCTCACCATCCGCAGGTGCGGCCACACCAGTAGCCTTACACCAGCAGCTTCCAGCTGCATTTCTCAACTTTGACAAATCCGTTAACCACCCGGAATCACCCCGAGGCCCTCGAGACCTCAACCAAAAATACCAACAAATCATATATCAACATACCAACTTAGTCGAACCTTCGAATCACTCAAAACAACATCAAATTATCAAATTGCGCTTAGATTCAAGCCTAAGAACTTTTAAATTCTTAAATTAGGCAACCGATGCCAAAACCAACCAAACCATGTCCCAATGACCTCAAATTTTTCACACACATCACAAATGACACTACGAACCTACTCCAGCTTCCAGAATTCCATTCCGACTCCGACGTCAAATTTTTCCACTGCCGACTAAAATCTCCAAAATTTTAATTTTGCCAATTCAAGCCTAATTCTACCACGGACCTCCAAATCACATTCCGGACACACTCCTAAGTCTAAAATCACCCAACGAAACTAACCAAATCATAAAAATCCAAATCCGAATTCGTTTACTCATAAGTCAACTTTTGGTTGACTTTTTCTAACTTGGCTTTCTAAATAAGAGACTAAGTGCTCATTTCACTCCAAAAACTACTCCGAACCCAAACCTACCAACTTGATATAACTCAACACAGCTGGAAAACACAATAATAAGTAGAAATGGGGAAACAGGGCTATAACTCTCAGAACAAACGACCGGGTCGTTACAACGTTGTAGTAATAAAAGATATTAAATCTTTCCTTTATTTATAGTCGCAATATAACCAACCGCTTTCGCGAATACTTTATAAACTCAATAAGTTTCTTTGAGACTTACTACAACACAATGCCTTATTGATAATCAATTTTATTTCTCCAAAATAGTAATAATTTGCTCTTCTAGAGCTCTCAATTAATTTAGTATTATCATATATTCATCAATATCCATATGGTAAATATTTCTCTCAAAGAGAAAGTTATACCATTATGGTCATGGTCAAAATTATATGCAAGATCTATTTCTTGCATTACTGTTGTCCTTTAATAATTACATTGTCAAAATATTTTGGCATGCAATAAGTACGTGACCAATGATTATTCATGCCATAATAATGACATTATTTTCTTATTTCCACTCAAACCTCCTTCTAGAGATGAGTGTGGTATATTCACTACCACTAGTACGTTTATATTCTTTCTAGAATGAATATGTATTCATAAATCACATATTGTTACATTCACACCATGAATGAACCATAATGATCTATATGTGCTTTAAAAAACCTCATATCAAATCGATGATAAATATTACTTTTACAGAGTAAATGATTATTTTGAGAATCTTTATAGTTCACATTACCACAATGATGGCGATTATAATTTCATCTATTGCCACGTCCATATCCATTGATACCTTCACGGTAATAATTTTGTCTTCTTTCAGACTTATCACATACTGCTACCACATTCTCTTAAGGTAATGAGAATAAAACAAATTCAATGGGACGTGTTTTCACTGCCCACAATCATACATGAATTTAATCATGGCAAGACAGAAATTGTACCACTTCGGGTGGTTATAATTTCTTACAAACTCCATTAGAGTTATAATCAAAATTTATTATCTTTGCTTGTATTTAAAATCAAAATATAGAATGTCAAGAATTTAAAAGAGAAAAATAAGGTAAAATACTTACCTTAAATTGAGAATTTATTCGTGAAGGAAGTTCATGTATCAATTGACAATCATTATACTCAATATTATGTACATGTTGAGCATCATGCACGTGTACCAAAGCCTAATGACCAAAGCAGATGCCTAGTATTGGAATATCAATACATTCATGCAAGAGCCTCATACAAATTTCTCGAACATTAGATAACTAATTAATAATATACCTACAAATTAAAACAACCGCCTCTACTAAATTGGTTAGAGTCTCATGCTGATAACTTGTAATAAAACAATAAAAGAAGAAGAGTATTGCTGAGAAAGGTAGGGATAGAGAATTCTTATTGATTTGGGATGAATTACAATGGAATAGAACTCCTATATTTATAGGGAAAAAGTGACTTAGCCACCAAGTAACAAACCCAAAAATCTCTCTGAAATATAGACATTCACCTTAAATACAATTCTATTTATATCATTATCATTATGCCCCTCTTTAAATACAATGAGTTTTGCAATTCTATTGATGATTCTAATAGGTGCGTATGATGCTTTCGGACTAGGGCGTATGTTCGGATCAGGTTTTGGATGACCCCGGAGTGTTTTGGCGCCCAATAGTGAAAGTTGGTTCTTGAAGGTTTTAGAAGTCCTTTAAAATTTGGTTTGGAGCGGGTTTTGGTGATATCAAGGTCCAAACGGAATTTTGAGACCGCTAATAGGTTTGTGGTATCATTTAAGACTTGCACACTAAATTTGGTATCATTCCGAGTAGTATAAGTACATTTTGGCGCATTGGAAGTAAATTGAAGAACTTGAAGTTCTTAAGTTTGATTCAATTGGTTTTAGGGTGTGATTTTTAGTTTTAATGTTGTTTCGGGCATTCCGAGAGTTCGAGCGAGTCCGTTTTATGATTCAAAACTTGTTGGTAGGTTCGGACGGAGCCCCGGGGGCCCCAAGTGTAAATCAGACGAGGCTCCGACCAGGTTGAAAATTGGGAGCCAAAGCTGAAGCTCCCAGTTGCTGTCGTAATCGCACATGCACTTGGCCAGCCTCAGGTGCGAGCAAGGATCCGCAAAAGCGAGCAAGCAAAGGCTGCCCATGATCCGCAAGAGAGAGAAGTGTGGCTCACCTGCGAGTGCGCAGGTGCGATGCCGTTGTCCACAGAAGCGGACTCCGCAGGTGCGACTCTCCCCTTCGCAGAAGCGACCTTCACTGGCTTGAGGAACTCCGCAGAAGTGGCCCAAGCACCGCAAATACGGTACCGCAAATGCGGCCAAGGCAACGCAGGTGCGGGAGTCGCTGAAGACAGTAGTTGTTTTAAATCGGGGTTTGAGCATTTTTGCTCATTTCTTACACTCTTGGGGCGATTTTGGAGCTGGTTAGAGAGGGGATTTTCATCACTAATTGAGGTAAGTAATTTCTATACAATGTGTGTTAAATACATAGTTTATGGGTAGATTATAACATGTAAATTAGTGAAAATTATGTGTATAGGTGAAAACCTAGGTTTTTGATAAAAATGAGATTTAACCACGAAATTTGTTATGGAATTTAGTAAAAATCATATATTTATGTTCCTAAGGTTATGGGTAACAACTTTCTTTAAACATTTTTGATATCCGAGCATGTGGGCCCAGGGGTAAATTTTAGGAATCTTGCAATTTAGGTTGGGTAATCACCTAAATGGTGGAATTATGAACCTTTGAGCATATATTGATTAGCTTATGAAATGTTGACTAGCTTCGAAACGTTTGGCGTCTAATTTGGAGGTTTGAGCGTGTTCTTGAATTGGGAAGTAGGATTTGAGGCGAGGTAAGTCTCTTTTCTAACCTTGTAAGAGGGAATTAAACCCATAGGTGAGTTAAATAAATGTTGGTACCTAATGGTGGGGGATACGTACGTACGAGGTGACGAGAGTCTGTACGTAGCTACTATTATGCTATTGTCAGGGTAGTTTAGGACTCGTATCATGCTATACTTGGAATGTTTGTGCCCTTACTTGCTAATATAATCACTTAGTCATGATAGAAATTGATAAAAGAATTGTATAAGTTTAAATTCACTTACTTGAAGGTTTGTATGAGATACTTGACTGTAAATGAGAAACTTGTGCTTTCTTGAAAATAAATTATTATTTGTGGATCGGGCCGAGTGCCTCGGTAGTAAATAAATGCATCTATGGTTCGCGCCGTTCGACCCTCTGGCAGTGCACAAATTAATATTATGTTGGATCGGGCTGTACGACCTCGGCATAATTACGCATGTTAACTATTTGGAACTCTCCGTGATTTATACTGCTTAAATGCCTTGAAATGTAAGTGGTTAAATGATATGACCGAAATTGAAAATTTAAATTCATGAAAGAAGTACTTATCTCTTCCCTTTTTTGAACTGTCAGAATTATTCATGATATCTATACTTAGCATAACACTTTAATTACATTATTATTGGCCCTAGTAAGTGTCAAGCCGACCCCTCGTCACTACTTCTTCGAGGTTAGGCGGGATACTTACAGGGTACATACTGTTTATGCACTCATACTACGCTTCTGTACTTAATTGTACACGATCTGAGGCTGGTGCATCTAGTTATCGCTCGGCGCGCATACTTGATCTTGGACCGAGACTTCACGGTGATCTGCCCCCTTCTGGGCCATACAGCAGCATGCCAGAGTTTCTCTTTTGTTTATATTTGTCTATTCTGTTTCAAACAGTAGGATATTCATCTTTTGTATAGTCTACTAGTTACCCACACACTTGTGACACCTGATCTTGGCACGTGTTAGTAGACTTTGATTTTTGGGTTGTAATTCAATAGTTATAACTGCTTTTAGATGTTTCTGTTTGTTTGCCTTAAAAATCCTTTATTTATCAAATGCTTTAAATGTAAGCAAAGCTAAATGTTGGAATTTCTTAATAAAAAATAAACCAAAATGGGAAATCACTAAGTTATTCACTGTTGGCTTGTCCAGCAACACGCCATCACAGCCTGACATGGAATTGGGTCGTGACAACATGGTATCAGAGCACTAGGTTCATGTAGGTCTCACAAGTTATTGGCAGGCCTAGTAGAGTCTTGCGGATCGGTGCGGAGAGGTCTATACTTATCTTCGAGAGGCTATGGGGTGTTAGGAAACTACTCATTATTCATATCCTATCGTGCAATTGAAGGTATACTAAATTTCCTTCTTCTATTCTCTCACGGATGGCGAGGACGCATAAAGTGAACGTTCCAGACCCGGGAGGAGCTGCTTTCCCCATTCCTAGAGGCCAAGGCAGATGCCGGAGGAGGCTACTGGCCTGAGGTAGGGGACGAGGGGGTCCCAGAGCTGTCCCAGTAGCACCACCAGCGAATCCAGTGGAGAATCCCATTATTGAAGAACATGTCGAGATGCCTGCCGCAGAGCTAGCCATGGTAGTTTTCATGACAGCACCGGGCTTTCAGGAGGTCATGGGCCGTATGATGCGGTTCATGTACATCATGACTCAGGCTGGTTTATTTCCAGTGGATCCAGCCACATCTCAGGCAAGAGGGAGAGCACAGACCCCTACTGCTCAGGCTCCTAGGCACGCAGCTGCGGTATATCTGACTCCGATTACACTACCCATGGGTGGAGCCCAGCCAGTTACGGCGGCTGCAACTGAGCCTAGACCGACTGCGGACGGCGATCTGCAGAAGTTATTGGATAGATGGACTAGGTTACACCCTTCTGTCTTGGGGGGCGAGCGTCATGAGGATGCCCAGGATTTCATTGATAGGTGCAGGGACAGACTGCACAATATGAGGATACTACTTTCCAGCTGGAGGGCAGGGCCCGTAGATAGTGGCAGTCTTATCTTCTTGGAAAACCAGCAGGTTCTCCTCCCATGACTTAGAGCCAGTTCGCACAGCTTTTCCTGGATAGGTATATTCCACCCCCCGAGAGGGAAGGGTTGCGGTATTTGTTTGAGCAGCTTGAGTAGGGTCAGATGTAAGTGACCGACTATTAGGCGAGGTTTTCTGAGTTGTCTCGCCATGTACTTACGATACTTTCTACGAACGCAGAGAGAGTACAGATGTTTGTTGCGGGGCTGCACTCCGGTATTAGGGCCAATATGGCCCGAGAGGTTGAGATGGGGACTTCTTATCAGCAGGTAGTGGAGATTCCTCGGAGGATTGAGGGATACCGCCAGAGGGGGAGATAGCAGATACAGCAGGACAAGAGGGCCCATTTCTCTTGAGAGTTTAGAGGTGCCCCGGCTAGGGGCAGAGGTCAGTTTGGGAGGGGTCAGCCTAGCAGGGCCCCATATACATCACCACCACCTCCTTGAGGTGCTCCAGTGTTCACCTATTTCAATGCCATACCAGAGAGTTCTTACCGCCCACCAGCCATTCAGGGTTCTTCCAGTGGGTACTCACGTCACCAGGGTTCTTCAAGCTCCTATTTTAGCGCCATGCCGAAAAGTTCATATCGCCCACCGGCCATTCATGCTTCTTCTAGTGGGTTGACAGGCCAACAGGGTCAGACATCAGGGTAGCAGATCGCCGCACCGAGGGGCTGTTTTGAGTGTGGAGATCCCGGTCACATGAGGAGATTCTATCCCAGGCTTCGGGGCAAGGTAGTATAGCAAGGTTAGCATCACATGATTTTAGTACCGGCTGTCCGACCGCCTAGAGACAGAGGGCAGGCTGGTAGGGGCCATCCTAGAGGTGGAGGCCAGGCAAGGGGAGGCCAGTCAACTACTGTTCAGTCAGGCAGGGGCCAGCCCGCCGGCGCTTCAGCCAGATTTTATGCTTTTCCGGCCAGACCAGATGCATTGGCCTCAGATGCCGTGATCACAAGTATTATTTCGGTATGCTTGTCCTACCTGTATCCCAATACTATTATAGAATATCTCACGGATGCAAGGGTAGAGCCGAGGGATTATGACACAAAGGTGAAATCGAAGAAGCCTTTCACCTGGTATTCACTGATAGATACAAACAATCCGAAAAAGAATGTTGAGCCTCCTACCACCGCGGGCCAGTCTTATGAGCCAGTTATGGTAGCTGGTGAGGTAGTTGATGTTCCATCCACTTTGGTCAAGCCTTCCTCCGGTGCCACAGCTTTGCCTCTACCATCATCTACAACCCCTACTGTAGCTCCTTCCACAGCTTCTCCTTCATCTTTGAAGTGGGTGCCCATGCCTACTATCCCACTTTCTGCGTTATGAGTCTCCCAGACATTGGCGAGCCTCAACAACCGGATGCAGACAATCACTACAAAGTTGTCTGACTTATCCAGTACTGTTGCAGCACAGTCTACTACTCAAGTACCTCATCTTCCCCCGATAGTTGAAGAGACATTGAAGAAGCTCCTAGAGAACCAGAACACTATTATGGCTACCTTAGTACAACACAGGTCAGTGATCGAAGAGCTGGGAAAAGAAGTAAAGTAGATGAGAAAGTCCCAGGCTAGCAAGAAGTCAGTGAACAAGCTTTGGAGATAGGTGACCAAGCTTGTTGCAGCCGGAGATCTCCCCTTTGACATGCTGATTGACCCACACCATTCAGGCCCACATCCTACAACACGATCAGCACCGGTGGCACCAACTGTCTAGTCTGAGGAGCCAAACCTCGCTGCCGACACTGCCGAGGTAGTGCGTCAGATGTTCACCAACCCAGCTAGACCCAGAGTTGAGGATGATGAGAATCAGTTGGATGAGACTGAGGGCGGTGACATTATTGGGGACACGGGGATGTCCAAGGAGCCATAGAGAGTTATCTTCACTCTTTCCCCTCTTTTACTCTTATTTTGTTAAGCATTGGGGACAATGCTTATCTTTATTCGGGGGGGGGGGGGTATTGATCATATTTTATACATTTTGAGATTTTCTTTTTTCTTATTGTGTATATATTCTCTCTCTTTTTCTCATTATGTATATTCAGTAGTTTTTGTTTATTAGCTTTTTTAATTTTGTTTCTTTATTAGTTCTTAGTTTGATTTAGTAGCTTCTTTGTTTGATTTAGTAGCTTCTTTTTTAAGTTTTAGTAGATAATAAGCCTTTGGTTTTCTTAATGCCATGGTTCTTTCCAAAGGTAGTTGTTGTGTAAACTGGGTGGCTCCTTCCAACGATGGATGGTGTGACAACCTTCTTAAGGGAATGAGTCTGTTTTTGTGTTTAGGTAATAATAGTAGTAGCAATGAATAAAATACCTAATTAAGTCATGCTCGAAGAGTCAACCATGCTTCAATTGGTACCAACACACTTAATTACGTGCTTATGGTTAGAAACAAGGTTTTTGATAGAAATAGCTCTAGTTAGTGACTTTGTGACTCTTGTGTTGACTTTGGCAATCATCGAGTGGTTTAATTGGACCATAGTGATCTTTGAACTTGAATGTGATCGTTGTGGGCCCTCGACTCTGTCCTCTTTAGCAATTCGATTACGTGACGGGTGAGATGAATTGTTGCTAGTCCAAGTATCCGTGCGAAAGGTCTAGAACTTGCCTCAAATGTGTTTCAAGGCTAAATCCTAAGTTTTACTTGGTTTGAAAAATGAATGTAGGCCCTCCTTGGCCCGTTTGAGTTTTCTATTGCCAACCAATGTCATTATCCCTAGTTAAGCCTATTGAGCCTCTCGCCTTTCTAATTTGATATACATATTCAAGCCTTTACTAGTTTTGTCGTGACCCTCTCTTAGCACCCGAGCTTTCCTTAACACTCTTGTGAAACAAATGGATCAAAATGTAAGTTTGGGGGAGAGATGATGAACTTGAAAAAGGTATCAAGGCACAAAAAGAGAAAGAAATGATGAGAAGAAAAGGCAAGAAAAGAAAAGAACAAAAAGAAAAGTACAGAATATGAATAAGTGGAAGAGTTGAAGGGATTCAAAGAGAGGTAATGATCCCAAACACGGAGAAATGAAAAAGGGGAGGAAAAGAATGAAATGATCAAGAAAGAGTGATGCTAAGTCTCTTTAATCCCCTATGAAAAGAAATTGCCTCTAAGAATTGGCAAAGTGTGAGCCGAAAAATAAAAAATGGAGTGCTTAAGGAAAGTTGTTACCACTTACCCATACGGTATCCTACTCTAACCCAAAAGCCTTCATTACATCCCTAAAGAAGTCCCACTTGATTTCAAACCGAGTGAGCTTACATTAGTGGCGATCTATATAAGGGGCAAACCTATGGTACTTGAAACCGTACTTGTGACATTCTCTTGAGAGAGATGAGTGAACCTTTCATAAATCTTTGGATTGAGTGCTAAATTTCATAAGTGAGCTAGGCAAATAGAAAGTAGAGGAGGAAGAGTTTGGAGTCCACCATGACCTACATGATAGAGCAAGAGTCCTTGATGAGTAAAGTCAATTCCTGAAGCTCAAATGTCACATTAGAACTATATGTGCATGAATGTTTAACTTGTCACCTTGTTGATAATACATGAGTAGTGTGGGTAATTGTTGGTCTCAACTAATGTGTGGATGGCTCACTTTTGACTCGCTGAAATGACCCTTAACTTTTGGAGGTGGGAACTAATTTATTTGCTTGAGTACAAGCAAAGACTTAAGTTTGGGGAAGTTGATAAGTGGGGATTTGACTGCTTATTAGCACCTGTTAGCTTTTTTTTAGTTCGAAAGTATTGAATTGTGTTCCCGAAACTAATGAAATTGTGCAAAATTGCAGGAATGCAGGAAGTTTGGTCTCCCGAGATGAAATCCGACTCAAAAAGGAGTATTCCAA
The DNA here is from genome assembly GCF_000390325.3 of Nicotiana tomentosiformis. NCBI lineage: Eukaryota > Viridiplantae > Streptophyta > Magnoliopsida > Solanales > Solanaceae > Nicotiana > Nicotiana tomentosiformis. Next base: position 116,284,627 of record NC_090819.1, read on the forward strand.
AGCACAAGGCAATAAAGGGCGTAGAAGCACGAATGTGCAGTTCGCAGAAGAAATTGCGGACCGCAGAATTCCATCTGCAAATGCAAACCAAGAAGAAACATTTAGCAAAACTTTGCACAATGTGAGGACTGCATATGAATTGTGTGGCCGCAGAACTGTGATAAGAGTCAAAGATCAGAGAGTAAGCAAAACGACCAAGCCCAAGAGCCTTTGTGAATTGCAGACCGCACAAGAATTGTGCGACCATAGTCCAGAAATATACGGCCGTAGAAGATTTCCTCGAGGCTGTAGTTCAGAAATATGCAGCCGCAAAACTCCACTTCCTGCCAGATGAAGAAATCTACGGACATCACATGGAATTGTGCGGCCGCATAACCTCCCGAGGGGTATTTTTGTCCGAGATTTTCAGCCTTATATAAATAGACGAGTTTCAAAAAATTAGGTCAAGTTTGAACATCTGAAGTTGCTGTAGCCATTTTTCTTTACTATAGGAAATTTTTCATTACTTTGGTATATTTACATTAGATTTAATCATTTTAATCTTCCATTATGAGTTTAATTAGATTTTATTCCTTATTTTCTTCAAATCCAATTATGAGTAGCTAGAATTTTACTAGGGTTGTGACCCAACCCTAATGTGTAAACCTTATAGGTATATAATTTAGTGCTTGTTTATGATTGAGTGTTGATTATTTAGCTTAGTTCATGCTTTAATTGTAGAATTAATGGTTGCAAACATTAATTCATGCCTATTTGACTTAGTCTCTACTTTAGAAATAGGGACCTAGTCTAGGATAACATAGCCAACAATGAATTGGGTCAATTGAAAGATTGATTAACCCAATTAATAGTAATAACCTAACTTGAGCTCTTATCATCTGTTTTGGGTGATACCCATTTAGTCTTGAGAAAGCCAAATTGGGCAAAATCATTCTCTGACCGAGAGACACTAAGTGGGTAACGTAGAGTTGAGCTATAACACACCGCAATCAACAAAATAAGCATTAACGTCTTTATCCCATTAGGCAAACACCTAGATTATTGTCACAGCCCTAGGACTTTTACCCATTTGGAAAATCCATAAAAATATTTATCTCTAGTCTATTTTCATTATCTTGCAATCATTAGATTAACAATAGAAATAGAAAACCAAAACCTTGTTGTAGAAGTGCAATCTAGATAATGTAATTGCTCATTTTAAATATATACCCCTAACTCCCATCCTAACTCCTAGTGGATTCGACCCCGACTCCTAGTTGGGTATTTATTATTGCATACGACCGTTTCATATCTCTATTGAGGTATGTTGTGGACATGATCACATAACAAAATATGACGGGACTTCGGATCCGCTGGAGCACATAACAACCTACACCACGGTTGGTAAAGGCAACGATTTGTCTCAACATAAGATCGAATCGGTTTTACCGAAGAAAGTTTGGTGAAACCCTCACAAAGGGGGCCTTGACATGGTATTCACTCTTACCCGAGCATTCAGATGACTCTTTTGAGATGTCATTCATTAAGGCCCATGCCGGGGCAAGGAAGTTCTAAGCCAGGAAGGCGAACATATTAAGGATTACACAAGGCGAGTCCAAATTGCTGCGAGAATTTGTGACCCGGTTCCAGAAAGAGGATATGCTGCTACCGGCTGTACCAATTGAGTATGCAGTGGAGGCGTTCATAAAGGGTTTGAATATACGGAGCTCTAGCGCCTCCCGAAAGTTGAAGGAAAGATTGCTCGAATTCCAAGAAACTTCATGGGCGAATGTCCATAATCGTTATGAGTCAAAAATAAGGATAGATAACGATATGTTTGGTTTCCCGGCATCAACCAAGGGATGGAATCGAGACAAAACCCAGGATAAAGTTAAAAGGAACTTTGATGCGGATCGACGGTCTTCCAGAGGTTGTTTTTTGCCGTATGAAAGAACCGAAGGTCAGAACAATAAAGGGTTTTGGTCGCCGTATAGGTTCACTTTCGATAAAAGAATTGATAGAGGCCGTAGCAACAGAGCATTACAAGAGAAGGAGATAACATGGGCCCGGGACCCTACATATCCTAGGTTATTAGATTACAACTTCAACATCATCTTAGTAGAGTTGGTATTGGCGATTAGGAATATCAAATAAGCATGGTTCCCAAAGCCAATTCGGTCTGATGCTATCCAGAGGGATCCCAATTTGTAGTGTGAATATTATGGGACTCACGGCCATAGAACTGGGGACTATAGACATCTACGTGAAGAGGTGGTGACATTATTGAAGAATGGCAATCTCAAGGAATTCTTAAGCGACCGATCCAAGGACAACTATGGCCAAAGTCGGGACAATGACAATCCTTCGAATGTAGCGGAGGGCTCCCTTCGGTTGACTATCAACATGGTTTTCGAAGGGAATGAAGTTAATGGTGTAAATTTCTTAGTGGCCAAGAAAACAAAGATATTATTGACTCACAACAAGAGACTCCGGGAAGTCATGGAAGATGATATCACCTTTACGGAGGAAGATGCTGATGGACTCCTCCTGCCACATAACGATGCTTTGGTAATCTCTCTCAATATTTTAGATTCCAAAATTTAATACGTTTTGGTTGACTTGGGAAGCTCAGCAAACATCATCCAATGGAGAGTGCTAGAGCAAGAAAAGCTGACCGGAAGCATTATTCCGATGACAAAACTCTTAGGTGGATTAAACTTGACAAGTGTGACAACATGAGGAGAGATTTTTCTGCCCACAAACGCCGAAGGATTTATCAAAACCACTCTATTCGAAGTGGTAGATGGCGATATGGGTTACAATGTAATCCTCGGAAGGCCGTGGATACACGAGATGAAGGCTGACCCCTCAATGTATCATCAATTGTTGAAATTACCAACCCCCGAAGGAATCAAGCAGATACGAGGAGATCAACTAGCTACAAGGGAGATGAATGCGGTAACTATTTCCGGCAGCAAAGGCAGGGAGCCCACCAAATATCAATTACAGAAATTGATGCCTTCTCCCTTTCTGAGCATACACAATAATGGAGAGGAGTCGTCAGAATCCCACCAGGTACCGAGATATTTTCAGGTACCAGAGGAGATGAATGCGACCAAGTCCACTACAGAAGAACTCGAGCAAGTGGCCCTATTAGATGTGTTTTTAGAAAGAAAGTTTCACTTAGGAATAGGAGTCACTCCCGAACTTAGGTTAGAATTTATAAATTTTCTTAAAATTAATGCAGATTGCTTTGCGTGGATGCACTCGGATATGACAGGTATCCCCTTAGAAGTGGTCGTGCACAAGCTAAGCCTGGATCTGAACTTCGCATCGGTAAGGCAAAAGAAATGCCCGATAGTAGATATCGGGAATCGGTTCGTTAAAGAGAAACCTGATTTCTCAATATTGGTTCCATTCGAGAGGTAAAATATCCAGAATGGTTAGCCAATGTAGTTGTCGTACCAAAAAAGAATAACAAGTTTAGAATGTGCGTAGACTATAAGGAATTTAATAAGGCATTCCCTAAAGACTCGTTTCCCTTGCCAAACATTAATCAAATGATTGATGCTATGGCCGAACATGAGTTAATGAGTTTCCTTGATGCTTACTTAGGGTACAATCAAATCAAGATGAACTCGTAGGATCAGGAAAAAACTTCTTTCATAAGGAGCTTTGGCATATATTGCTATAATGTGATGCTATTTGGGCTTAAGAACGCCGAAGCCACTAATCAGAGGCTCATTAATAAAATGTTCGAAAATCAGATAGGCAAAACAATATAGGTGTGAATTAATGACATGCTAGTCAAGTCTTTGAATGCAGGAGATCATTTGCGATACCTCAAAGAAACTTTTGATATCTTGAGGAAGCACAATATGAACCTCAACCTAGAAAAATATGTGTTCGGGGTTGTTTCCAAAAAATTCTTATGTTTTCTATTCTCGCAAATAGGGATCAAGGTAAATACCGACAAAATCAAAGCTATTAAAGACATTCCAGACTTGACAAATGTAAAGGAGGTATAGAGGCTGAACGGAAGATTGGCGGCTCTAAGTGGATTCATCTCGAGATCCTCTGAAAATTACCATCACTTCTTTTTACTTCTGAAAAAGAAGAACAATTTTGAACGGACTCTGGAATGCCATCAAGCCTTGAAAGACCTAAAATGGTACCTATCAAGCCCCCCGTTACTGTCCAAATCGGGGGAAGGCGAGTCGTTGCTAATATATATAGCGGTCTCGGAAGTAGCGATAACTGCCGTTTTAGTTTGAGAGGAAGAAGTTACGAAATTTCCTATTTATTATGCTAGTAAAATATTATTGGGAGCGGAGACTCGCTATCCGCACCTCGAAAAGCTGGCCTTAGCTCTCGTAGTTGCCTCTCGAAAGCTTATGCATTATTTTCAATGCCACCCGATAGCCGTTGTGACAACCTTTCCCTTAAGGAATGTCCTTCACAACCCTGAGTTGTCAGTCCATTTGGCTAAATGGACAGTCAAATTTAGTAAGTTCGACATTGAGTACAAACCCAGGACTGCAATCAGGTCACAAGTTTTGGCCGACGTTGTGGCCGATTCCAGTCCCGGGTTAATGCCCTTGGCTGCTAAGGAAGGGTTGTTGGTGTCAGATATGACATCAGGAGTCTAGACCTTATTTACAGATGGAGATTCCAACGTAAAAGGGTCCGATCTTGGGATAGTTCTAGTTTCGCTCACGGGAGAAACCTTGAGGCAGGCCATTAAGACTGTTCCATTAACTAACAATGAATCCGAGTATGAGGCTTTGGTTGCAGGACTTGAACTAGAATATGGACTTGGCTCCGAGGTCATCAAGATAAAGTGTGATTCCCAGCTAGCAGTAAACCAAGTATACAAGATTTTTTACATGAAGGAAGAGCGCATGCAACAGTATGTGAACAAGGTACATGCATTGCTCGCACGATTCAGCTAATGGTTGATCATACACATTCCAAGGGAAGAAAATGTGGAAGGAGATGCATTGGCCAATTTGGGTTATCTATGAAGATGAAAGGATCTGACTTCGGTACTGTTGTTTAACTTCTACATTCGGTATTGGATGTGGATGGCTACCGGAAAGTCAATTCAACCAACCTAGTGTGGGACAGGAGGAACGAGTTCGTCGAATATCTTTGACATGAAGGCATGGAGGACACTACAAACCAAAGAAGCTCGTTACTGCCTCTTAGATGTGCAATTATATAGAAGATCATACCAAGGACCAATGGCCCAATGTCTAATAGCGTCGGAGACAGACTACATGATAAGAGAAGTCTACGGAGGAATTTGCGGCAACCATTCCAGGGCGGATTCGCTAGTTCTAAAGCTGGTTAGGGCAGGTTCCTATTGGCCCCGGATGAAGCAGGACACAAAGACATTCATTCGGAAGTGTGACAAATGTTAACGCCATGCACAGTTAGTACATCAACCAGCAGAACTCTTACATTCGGTATTGTCCCCATGGTCATTCATGAAATGGGGAATGACCATAGTTGGTCCTCTGCCATCGTGCCTTGGAAAGGTAAGCTTTTGACTGATTACTTTACTAAAAAGGTTGAGGCAGGTCCTTACTAGAAGATCAGTGAGTGCGAAGTGGTTGAATCCATATGGGACCACATAATTTACCGATTCGAAATACCAAAGGAGATTGCTTGTGACAACGATCTGCAGCTCATAGGCTCAACAGTCAAAAAATGTTTGGAAGATTTGAAATACAAGAGGATTACATCTTCACCGTACCATACAAGTGTTAACGGACAAGCGAAATAAGCAAATACGGTGATTATCCAGAACCTTAAAAAAACTTGGAAGTTGCTAAAGGCAAATGGCCTGAAGAGACACTGGGTGTACTATGGGCATAACAGACAACAACGAAGTCGAGCATGGGAGAAACACCTTTCTCTCTCGTATATGGCACATAAGCTCTAATATAGGTGAAAGTAGGGGAACCAACTTTATGGGTTTCTCGATCAAACGAAGTAGCAAACAATGAAGCACTACTGGTGAGGTTGGACTTGCTAGACGAACACAGGGACTTGAGGTACGTGAGGATGGTGGTCCAAAAGCAAAGGATGGAAAGATATTATAATCAGGGGCCAATCTCCGCTACTTCAAAGTAGGAGACTTGGTTTTGAGAAAGGTGACTCAGAGTACCCGGGAAGTCAATGTCGGGAAGCTGGATCCAACATGGGAAGGTCCTTATAAGGTTTCATCTATTACCGGTAAAGGGTCGTACGATTTGGAGAATCAAGATGGAGTCGAGTTGCCCAACAATTAAAACGTGACTCATCTCAAAAGGTATTATTGCCGACGGATGCTACCAATACTGAAAGTATATGCTGCACTCTTTTTCCCTTTGACCATTTTTTATTCCAATCAGGTTTTTCTCACAAGGTTTTTAATGAGGAAACAACGGAAAACATATTGTGAAGGGAGCATCTTTAGCAAAAGGAAAGACTTTTGGACACTAAGGCACCAAAACTTTCACATCGATGACAAACAGCTATATGGATGGTTAAAAAATCTTTGGTTTGATGTCAAGCTTTGTTTTCCATCACTAAAGAAGGATCACTTAACCATTCATAAGTCATTTCCACCGGTGAGCCAAGACTTCTATTGTTCGAATTCGCATGCTTCATATTCAAATAGTTTGGGGGGGGGGGATAATACATGATACGACACCAGGAGTTTTACAAAAATCGGGACTGTGAGAACCGGAATCAATGTTTCATCAGGATCGGGGACTGCATGTACAGCCTCCTAAAAATAAGTTGTACAAGTTAGCCATATGTATTGGCAGATTTTTACTTTAGCAAATGAATGCTTATGTGATTTTAAAGATAGAAGGAATAAAATATAGTCTTTTGTTTTTATCTTATTTCTTGTCCAAATGATGAGTTGATTTTATCATTTGAAAGTTAACAAAAACTTCAAATGCTTGTGCCGGAATGAACATGAGATGTCCTTTTCAAGAGCACCGTGAACATGAGACGTCCTCTCTTATGAAACCCTCATCGCAAAGGGGTGATTCCGGAAGAATTTGTGCCATGAATCAAAAGATATCGGATGAAAATATGCCCGGATTTTTAATCAATTCAATGCAAAAGGAATATGGTTTGCACAACACTTAAGAAAAAATTCTTTATTTATCAAAGTGCCAAATTCGATGAAAGATTTGGCACAATTACAAAGTACAAAAAAAGAAGAAGAAAAGAAGATAAAAGAAACTATGCATCATTGCCGCCGGAGCCCGAAGGGAGAGAGGGATCTACATTTTCCCGGTAGAGGAAGGCGGATCCACTACCAGTTCCGAGCCTACATATTCATATTCTTCAATCTCCCTTTCAGTCCCTGAATACTCAGAACCAGTGCTCGAGGACTCAGTTGCAGCGGGCCAAGTAGGAAGGCGTTCAGGGGCAGACAACTCCAGCTCTCGGTCCTGGGCAATACAATCACCTCTTCCAAGGTTTTCCTCCTCATATGATATATAGCATAACTTTTCTCAAAAATGAGGGAATCCTCTTGGTCCTGGAGCTTTGCTTGGAGTCTATCAATTTCAGCCTGAAGGCCGTCCCTTTCGGATCTCATGGCACTAAGGCGAGAATTGAGCTCAACATTTGTAGTTGAGTGAATCCGGTTCTGATCCATGGCCCTCTTGAGCCTCTCCTCCTTCTTGGCCCTCTTCTCCTCAACAACATTGGCCTCCTCAGTTTTGGAGTTTAAGTTTTCCTTCAAATAATTTATTTGCTCCTCGAAGGTAGACTCGCGCTAGGAAGCAACAAACACAACATCATGGAGCTCTTCCAACTTAGCCTTATCCTCTTTAAGTTGTTCGTGTAATTGAGTGGATTCTTGGTTGTGGGCCATTTATCTTGTTCGCTTTGCTGCAACCAGGCCTCAAGCTCGCCCATCTCAGCATCTTTTGCCTCCAACACCGGGAGGCACACAAGAAGTTGGTTTCTTTCAGCCAACAGTTTATCTCGCTCGGAAGCGAGCCCTTACTTATCGAGGATCAATCTCTGCAAGCCTTCAGAAGCGAGAAAGTTGTCCTTTAAAAGAGAATGTCAAAATTGGGATTTCCATTGCAGCAGGTAAATAGAAAAGAAGTTATAAGAAAACAAGTACGGTAACTGTGACGTGTTGTGCATGGCATTGTTTAACAAGCACTCTCCCAAAATGGAGCACATTTTTCTCCAATCTTTTTCTGATGCAAACGGCTTCAGATAGTTCGCAAGATCCACCACCACCACCAACAACAATAAACCAACTATAATCCCATAGGTGGGGTTTGGGGTGGGTAGTGAGTACGAAGACCTTACCCCTACCTGAAGAGGTAGAGAGGCATTTTTCAATAGACCCTCGACTCAAGAAAAGGTGAAAATGAAGAAAAGGGAAGAAGAAGAAGAAGAAGAGGAAAAAGAAGAAGAAGAAGAAGAAGAAGAAGAAGAAGAAGAAGAAGAAGAAGAAGAAGAAGAAAGAGGGGGAAGACTGAAAGACGTGGGAGACAAAAGACAATAAGGAAAAAGGGGAGAAAAAGTAGCATCAAATAGTAACAATCAGGGAGCAACAATTCTAGTAGCAAATTTCAAGCATAATGGACATGGTAGCTAAGTACCAGATATACTAACAAACTAGAAGAAAGTATCTTTCAAACAACAATGAGATTATTACTAGTACTACTGGTAAACCTAGGAGAAAGTCACAATTACTGATCAACCCACAACCTTAATCCTCGACCTTTACACCTTCCTATCGCTAGTCATGTCCTCGGGTCATCTATGTATCTCCTACACACATGCCTAAACCATTACAGCCTCGATTCCTGCAACTTGTCTTCCACGGATGCCACTCCCACCTTGTCCCTAATAACTTCATTCCTAATCTTGTCTTTCCTGGTATGTCCACACATCTATCTCAACATCCTCATTTCAGCTACGATCATCTTCTGAACATGGAACTTCTTGACAGGCCAACACTCAACTCCGTACAACATAACCAGTCTAACCACCACCCTGTAGGATTTACCCTTAAGTCTAGGCGGCATATTCTTATAGCATAAAACCCTCGAATCTAGCCTCCATGTCATCCAAACCGCTCCAATTCAGTGAGTAACATCCTCATCAATCTCCTCGTCACCTTGGATTTTAGATCCAAGATACTAGAAACTATCTCTTTTAGGAATGACTTGAGTATCAATCCTTACTTCCACTTCTTCTTCATGCCTCTCATCACTGAACTTACATTTAAGTATTTAGTTTTAGACCTACTCAACTTAAAACCTTTGGACTCCAGCATTTGTCTCCAAACTCCAACCTAGCATTAACACCCCCTCGTGTCTCATCAATCAGTACTATGTTATCAGTAAATAACATATACCATGACACCCTCCCTTGTATGTGTCATGTCAACACATCCAATGCCAGGGAAAACAAAAACGAGCTAAGGGTTGATTACTAATACAATCCCACTCGAGTCTTAGCACCTTCGTACATGTTATTAATCACCCTAGTGTACGCTACCGAGACTCATCTAGCCTCCAAACATCTCCATAGCACCTCCCTCAGGACTTTATCATAAGCCTTCTCAATGTCAATGAACACCATGTGCAAGTCATTTTTCCTCTCCCTATACTGCTCCACTAATCGTCTAATAAGGCGAACAACTTATGCAGTTGACCATTCCGGCATAAATTTGAACTGGTTCTCAGAGATAGATACACTTGTCCTCACTCTCTTCTCCACCGACGTGGACAAAAGATGGCACTCCTTTGAAACCGAAAGAGTAGCACTTCTCCTTCCTCAAGGATCTGCAGAAGGGGATGAATAGTTTTGCCCCAAATTCCCGTAGTTGGGAGACCGAGGATGAGAATCACCCATTTCTTGATCATATGTTACCCGTGGAGGGGATACAGTTGGTGCTGGTGGCGAAGGAGCAACTGGTGTCTAGGGGCGTGAAGTTGTTGGTATGGAAGGATGGGAAGCAGTTGCGGCAAGGGTAGTGCCAATTATTATTTTCTCAATGGTCGAAGGTAGAAGAGGCCCATGGTCCGATCTCATTGGACTGGAGATAGTAATGGGGACCGGGAAGCAAGAATTAACATTATCTACCAGGTCTATCTTACCTCAAAGTGCTTGGGTTTATTTTGCGGTCGGGTTTTGAAGCTCTCTCAGCTGAGCATCTGGTTGAGCTAATGAAGATATATTTCTCCTTTGAAGGAAGGCCTCTTCATCACTGGCTTCCCCTTCATCCACAACAACCATTGTGGTCGAATTGGTTGTTGTTTTCTTTATTTTTTTTCTTTTGATTCCCAGCCAAGGAAGAGCGTCTTCTTTTTGGTTGCTTGTTCTTAGGATGGGGACTCCGAGAGGAGGCACCCTCACTAGAAGAAGATCTGCGGGCACTATTTCGAGCAATGGCACTTTGCAGCACCCTCCTAGCCTCTTAGGGGTCAGCTAAAACGTCGACCTTGGGGCAAGTGATATAGCCTTGTAGAAGTCCTGAATAAAAAAAAAATGGAGTTACCAACTTTTTCCTGAAGTTACCTATGTTCGTACAAAGATAACAGGAAGAAGGACTCAGTTTAGCATTATTTTTGGCCTTCCACCCGTATTTGAGGGTCATTTCCTTCCACCGGCAGAATTCTGGTGTTGTATTTTTCAGAATTTTCTGAACCCACTAGTCCGGGCCTTAAGCTTGTGGTGGTTCCCATCTGGTAGCTGAAACAAAAGAAACAAGAAGATAGCAACAAGGGAAAATAATTTTTTCACGAAGGAAGGAAATGAATAAATCCAAGACTTACGAAAGAGATTCCACAACTCAGGAAAAGGCGGAGTTGTGGCCGGGATAATGTCCCTAGGAGCTATGATGATGAATCTCTCCATCCAACCGCGATCATTATAATCATCCATGCTGGTGAGAGTGTGGTGGCCACGTTTGCTGAAGTTTATTACTCTCCCATGAAAACCTTTGGGAGAGTAAAGATCCATCGGGTGTGTAAGGGTTAGGGTTCGCCCGGTATCCGTGCACGATTATCAAAGGCAAGTTACCATTCGCCATATAGGTGGGCCTACTTGTGCTAAGCAAACCCGATACCGGTGGTAAAGCTCCAAAATTATGGGGTCGAGCCCTTCACTCGACCCCAGGGAGAATAGACCCAAGATAACGGGATATGTATAGACATACGTAAAACCCTCCTTAGTTAAGGTAACCCTGTCTATTATATCCGGAGCGAGGATTTCAAGATTTGGGCAGTTCAGTCCCCCTCCATAGTTGGATACTAGTAGGGCGAATGGAGTTGGGATACCTACTAACATACCAAGTCCATGAAAAGGCAGAGGTGGCCTTCTCTTTAAAGTCGTTAGCAGTACTGAGATGTTTTGGTATGATGATTCTTACAGTGGGAGGTTCAGAATCGACATCAGCTTCTTTGTCCTTGTTTTTATTTGGGCCTCCACCGAAGAGAAGACCAGAGTTTTCAAAGAGTGTGGTGAAAGAAGCCATGGTAATAAGGGGTCATTAAAACTTTTGCTAAAAGAGTTGAAGAAGATGAAAAAGTTTCTGAGCAAGATGGAAAGAGGAAGAAAGGCTTATGAAAATTTTGGAAGTAAAGAAGTGAAAATAATGAGTAGAAGGAAAGTTATAACCGGTAAAAATCGTAGTCACGATTACCTTGAACACCAGCGGAAATATTTGCTGAATCATGGGGCATCCATGTTCGGGGTATTAAGTGCAAGAAGATGTGCTTCCTTTCAAGTGACAGAGACTGCTCACGGACTTTCCCGCCAAGAAAGGAATCTTCACCAACTTTCCGGTAACACAAAGATATGTTACTGGAAAGCAGATGAATTATCTATATGGGGTAAAATTAGTTTATAATAAATGGCCGAATAGTATCATGACACATGGAACCAAAGATAGGTAAAAGTCAAGTCAAGTAACGACCAATACCGGATACAATAAATTCAACCAACATTGGGTAAATCCCGAAAAGAGCATGGTTAACGATAGAAGATCAAGTATTTTCCAACGGATAGCATTCAATGAGGGAATATTTTCTAACATTAAATAAGTGACCATTGCAGAGAATATTTGCATTCATGGCTTGCCGTTACATGCTCATCAATGGCCCTTTTATTATCATTTAATATGAGCTTGATCCTAGGATCTTGTTTCCCTAGGTAAAGCTATAAATAGTAGGCTCAGCAACCATTGTAAGGCATATGAAATTCTTTTCAAACATATGTTGTATTTTACTTTTGCTCTCAATTAAACAACTTTACTTGCTCTTTATCATTACTTTCTTTTTTGTCCTCGGAGGCATTGCGCTCGGATCTAGGCTCGTCAACTTCTTCAATTTTAATTACTTAATCTCATTTTTAATCTTATTTCTTTATCTTTTTTGGATCAAAGCAGTTCGCTTGTATATAAACCATATAACAAATTTAACTGTACCTTCTTACGGGTAAACAGTTAGAAAGAAAAATCATATTAATTTTCAATACTAACATTTACAAACTAATATCATTTTATACATACTACAATTAAATTTTATCATTTTAAATACATGTGAAAAAATAACATACATAAGCTAAAAAAATAATTTTAAGTTAGTTGCATTTTTATAAATGTAATATAATTTTTGTCTGCTTAAAAATTAAACTTAAATTATGCACTTATGCACAATTAAGTATATTTCCTTATGATATTAACAAAAATATGCGAGACATAGCCGTATCTTAGTTTTGTTATATCCTTTTATATCAACTAAATTAAAATTTTAGTTCTTGAAATAATTAGATTTATGCTAATGATTTTGTTACTGAACTTGTTAAAAACGTAATGATGACTATATTATGATTAATGTCTTGTAATGTTCGATCCCAACATGTATATATCATTAAGTTTTTTATAGAGTCAGTATTTTAACTATATTTACCTGCATAATCAAGAAAATATGTAATAGATAAAACTGAAGGATGTGTTTTCAATATCATGTTTTTGTAGTTTTTAGAAAAAATATATTTTTTAAAATAAAAAATAATATTTTCTTAAAATTTTAAGTATTTATAAAAATTCAAATTTAAATATCTTACTATAAAATCCTTAGTAAATTTTCAAGTAATATATATTCAATTAAAACAACAAAAGTAACATTTCTATCTAGATCATAAGAACAAATCCCCAGTCAAAATTTCAGATAAATTTTCAGGTAAGAAAATTTCCATCTATATCACCAAAAACAAGTTTCTAGCAAAATTATAATAATAAAATTTCCATGTACTTCTCCAAATAAGCATATCCCCAAGAATTGTTTTGAACTACATTTACAACAAAAAAATCGCTAGGTAACTTTTCACGTAAGAAAATTTTCAAGTGAATCTCCAAGAAAATATCCCCAGCTAAGACAATTCCCAGGTAAATCCTTCCAAAAACATCTCCAGCTAAATCTGCAACAACAATATCACCAGGTAATTCCCCAAATAAGCAAATTCCCAGGAAAACATCCCCAAGTAAATTCGCATGTAGCACTACTTGGGGATTTTCCTACGGATTATCATAGAAATGCTTTTCCTTTTTTTTGTTTAATTACCTGCAAATTTCCGGCGAAAGTATACTTGCGGATTAGTTTCCCCAGGTAATTTCTTAGAAAAACAATTTCGTATGTAAAATATTCTAAATTTAGGAATTTTAATTTTTTCCATGAAAATCCGCACGTATTATCTACAAGTAAGATTCCTAGGTAAAATTCCCATGTAATTAGCACTTTTCTTGTATTGTCATCTTTTGACGTCAGTCTTATTTTATGGCAATCCTAATGGGCTAAGGGGTTATTATTTACTCGTAAAATGGTATAGTTGAATTTATACATGGTTTATAGACAAGTTGTCACGATCCGGAATTCCGACCATTGTGACCGTGATGGCACCTAATATTTCACTTGCTAGGCAAACCAACGTTAGAACAATTTATCCATTTTTAACAGTTTGAATTGATATGAGAAATAGCTGAAATAACTGAAATAATTCAAAGTATAAATGCGGAAGCTAAAACAGCCAAACATCTGCTAAAAATCCCTGAACTCGGTGTCACAAATGCACGAGCTGTTAGAATAGTACATATAAGGGTCTGAAATAAATATAAAGTTCTTTGAATGAAAATACACAGCTAAATAAAAGGAAAGGGGGACTCCAGGAGCTGCGGGCGCTGAGCAGCTGTACCTTAAGTCTCCGCAAATCAGATCAATCCAAGCACGCTAATAGCCACCGTTGTGACCGACTCCAAAATCTGCACAAGAAGTGCAGAGTGTAGTATGAGTACAACCGACTTCATGTACTCTGTAAGTACCTAGCCTAACCTCGACGAAGTAGTGATGAAGCGAAGGCAGGTCACCTACACTACAACTTGTACGCAGTATATAATAAAAGCAAAAAAAAGAAAATACGGAACAAAATAAGACAGTCAACTAAAAATAATAGCTAAAACCTCAAGAATCAAGCCAGTGTCATTCATAATTACCAATCCTTAGATTTTTAGATGAAAATACCGAAAACCAACACAACTCAAGGAAATAGAAATACATAGATTGTTGCGGCGCGCAACTCGATCCCACCATATATCAATACAGAACCCTCCCTTATTTCACCGTAACAATATCAATACAATAATAATATATATATTGCGGTGCACAACCCGATCCCACCATATATCAATATCGAAATCATATTTCACCCTTATTTGATCGTATCAATCCACCCATATTTTACCTGTTGTGGTGTGCAATTCGATCCCACCGTATCAGTACAGATTCACCCTTATTCTACCATATCAATCCACCATTATTTTACATGTTGCGGCGTGCAACCCGATCCCACTATATCAGTACCAAGTACTCAATGTACACAATCAAATAAATAATTCAAATCACGAGAACCTTTACGATCAATAAATACCATACTGAACCAAAACGAAAACCTTGTACAGCATGGGAATTCACACAGGTAATACAACACAGCAAGTCAAGCCCAGTAAATGACAATTAGAAGGTGCAAGTAAGTCAGTTAAGGCAAGTAGCAGCGAATCATGAAAATATGAAAGGATCTAACATTAATAACATAAGTAAACACTAATTAACAGGTAGCAAGTAAGCATGGATGGCATTCAGAGCATATAACATTTAAGACATGGAAGGAGATAATTAAGGAAAAGCGGAAAATCAGGGAAAACAAGTAGTTCGGCGGCATAAAAGCACTCGTCACCTCGCATATACGCCGCAACACATGAAGTTCACATAGCGCATAATCCAAGGGTTCCTAATTCCCTCAAGTCAAGGTTAAACTCAATACTTACCTCACTCCGCAGTGAATTCAGAGCTCTACCAGGGCCTTTCCCCTAGAATC
Source organism: Nicotiana tomentosiformis (assembly GCF_000390325.3). NCBI lineage: Eukaryota > Viridiplantae > Streptophyta > Magnoliopsida > Solanales > Solanaceae > Nicotiana > Nicotiana tomentosiformis. The sequence goes on from NC_090819.1 coordinate 116,300,020, forward strand.
CGCCTCCAAACCACTCGTATCTAGCCATAATTGACTAAATAATATCAAATATTGCTGAAGGAATCAATTACTATGCATAAATTTAGAATTTCCAAACTTTCACCCAAAAAGTCAAAAATCGACCCCGGGCCCGCTTGGTCAAAACCCAAAATTCAGACAAAAACCAGATTACCTATTCACCCCCGTGCCCGGTTATGTAATTTGTTCTGAAATCCGGCCTCAATTTGAGGTCTAAATTTTAATTTTACAAAAATTCCTAATTCTACCCAAACCCTCAATTTCTACCATGAAAATCCTAGATTTTATTTGGAAATCTCATGAAATGTAATGGGTAATTGAAACGAAGTATATCAGAATCACTTACCAACAAATTGGGGAACAAAAACTCTTGGGAAAATCTCATCTAGGGTTTTCTAGTTTTAAAATTTTTAAAGACTCGCAAAATCTTGTTTTTGGTCTGTTTTTAATCACTGGGCGTCAGGTATTCATCGCGTTCGCTTGAAACTTGACGTGTTCGCGAAGAGCAAAGCCTCACTGGCTTACGCGATTGCGAGTTGATCTATGCGTTCGCATAGGCTTAGCCCCCTAGCCTCCGCATTCGCGATCCCTGCATCGCGTTTGCATAGAACAACGTTCAAGTCCCAGCCCAGTCCATCCAATACTACGCGTTCGCGAACGGTAATCCCCCCACTGCTCCGCGTTCGCGTCCTGTTCCTCACGTTCGCATAAAGTACCTTTCCCCCAGTCCCTACTTACGTTTCATGATCGCAGTTGGCTATACTGATCACATAGATGCTTACACCAGACACTAGCAGGAATGAACGAAACCAGAATTTTTCTAAGTTCAAAAGGTCCGTAGGCTATCCGATACTCACCCGAGCCCTCGGGGATCAAAACCAATTATGCACACAAGTTTAAAAACATCATCCAAACTCGCTCGCACGATCTAAACATCAAAATAATGCCTAGAACTACGAATTTGATACCAAATAAAATGAAATATTCAAGAAAACTTTAAAACTTCTATTTTAACAATCGAACGTCTGAATCACGTCAAACCAACTCCGTTTCTCACCACATTTGACAGACAAGTCATAAATGTAGTATGGACCTGTACCGGACTCCGTAACCATAATACGGACCCGGTATAAACAAAATCAAACTTCGATAAATTCTTAAAATCATTAAAGTTTTAAACATTCAATTTTGGACAAAAATTAATAACTCGAGCTAGGGACCTCCGAATTCGATTTCGAGCGTACGCCCAGGTCCCAAATCACGATACAGACTCACTGGGACCGCCAAAACACAGATCCGGGTTTGTTTACTCAAAATGTTAATCGAAGTCAACTCGAATGGATTTTTAAGGCAAAATTCTTATTTTTATCAGTTTTTAACATAAAAGCCTTCCAAAAAAACACCCGGACTATGCACGCTAATCGAGAAAGGATTAAAGAAGCTATTGGAGGCTTTGAAACACAGAATTAGGTTCTAAAACTCTAGATGAAATATCGGGTCATCACATTCTCCACCTCTAATACAACCGTTCGTCCTCGAACAGACATAGAAAAGTACCTAGGCTGGTGAAAAGGTGTGGATATCTATTCGCATGTCCGACTCGGACTCCCAAGTAGCTGCCTCGGCATACTGGCCTCTCCACTACACTCGAACTGAAGGTTAACTCTTAGACCTCAATTGTAAAACCTGCCGGGCTAGAATAGCAACCAGCTCCTCCTCATAAGTCAAATCCTTGTCCAACTGGGCTGAGCTGAAATCTAGCACATGGGACGGATCACCGTGATACTTCCGGAGCATGGATACATGGAACACTGGATGGACTGTTGATAAATCAGGTGGCAATGCAAGCTTGTAAGCCACCTCTCCCACTCTCTCAAGAATCTCAAAAGGTCTAATGTACCTAGGGCTCAACTTGCCCTTCTTTCCGAACCTTATCATACCCTTCATGGGTAAAACCTGGAGTAATACCCTCTCTCCGACCATGAATGCAACATCAGGAACCTTACAGTCGGCATAACTCTTCTACCTAACGTAAGCTGTGCGAAGTTGATCCTGAATAATCTTGACCTTATCCAAGGCATCCTGTTCCAAATCTGTACCCAACAACCGAGCCTCCCCCGGCTCGAACCACCCAATCAACGAATGACACTGCCTCCCGTATAATGCCTCGTAGGGAGCCATTTGAATGCTCGACTGGTAACTGTTGTTATAGGCAGACTCTGCAAGTGGAAAGAACTGATCCCAAGAACCTTCGAGGTCTATAACACAAGCGCAGAGCATAGCCTCCAATATCTGAATAGTGCGCTCAGACTGTCTGTCCGTCTAAAGATAAAATATCGTGCTCAACTCAACCTGTGTGCCCAACTCACATTGTACCGCCCTCTAAAAATGCAAGGTGAACTGCATACCTAGATTAAAAATGATAGACACGGGCACGCCATGAAGATAGACGATCTCGCGGATGTAAATCTCAGCCAACCGCTCTAAAGAATAGGTAACTGCCACAGGAATGAAGTGCACCGACTTGGTTAGTATGTCCACAATAACCTATACCGCATTGAACTTCCTCTGAGTCTGTGAGAGTCTAATAATGAAATCTATAGTGATACGCTTTCACTTCCATTCAGGAATCTCTATCTTCTGAAGAAAACTACAAGGTCTCTGATACTCATACTTTACTTGCTGACAATTTAGACACCAAGCTATATATACAACTATATCCTTATACAAGATGGTGATAGGAGCTGCTGCTGGGGGCTCCGGTTGCTTTCCAGCTGAAGATGCGGTGTGTGTTCTCGCAATCTATGAGAGATTAAGAATAGAAAAGTTCAATCATTAATGGTAGAATAAACTCGCACAATAGAGAAGAATAGAAGTGAAATTGTTCCTAACTCCATAGCCTCTGGAAGATAAGTACAGACGTCTCCGTACAGATCCTCCAGACTCTGCTAAGTTTGCTCGTGACTCGTGAGACCTATGTAACCTAGTGCTCTGATACCAACTTATCACGACCCAAAATTCCCACCGTCGGGGTCGTGATGGCACCTAACATTTCACTTGCTAGGAAAGCCAACTTTAGAAAAGTTTATCCATTTTTAATAGTTTGAATCAATAATGAGAAAGAACTGAAATAATCCAAAGTATAAATAATAAAGCTAAAACAGCCAAACGTCTGCAAAAAATCCCTGGACCTGGTGTCACAAGTGAACGAGCTGCTAGAATAGTACATACAAGGGTCTGAAATAATATAAAGCTGTCTAAATGAAAATACACAGCTAAATAAAAGGAAAGGGGGACACCAGGAGCTGCGGGCGCTAATCAGTTATACCTCAAGTCTCCGCAAAGCTGATTAATCCAAGCACGCTAATAGCCGCCGCTGGGACCGACGCCAAAATCTGCACAAGAAGTCCAGAGTGTAGTATGAGTAAAACCGAGCCCATGTACTATGTAAGTGTCGAGCCTAACCTCGACGAAGAAGTGACGAGGCTAAGGCAGGTCACCTACACTACAACCTGTATGTAGTATATAATAAAAGCAAAACAAAAGGAAATACGGAAAAAAATAATACAGTCAACTGAAAATAATAGCTAAAACCTCAAGAATCAAGCCAGTGTCGTTCAGAATTACCAATCCTTAGAGTTTCAAATGAAAATACTGAAAACCAACACATCTCAAGGAAATAGAAATACAGAGATTGTTCCGGTGCGCAACCCGATCCCACCATATATCAATACAGAACCCTCCCTTATTTCATCGTAACAATATCAACATAATAATAATATAAATATTGCGGTGCGCAACCCGATCCCACCATATATAAATATCAGTATCATATTTCACCCTTATTTGACCGTATCAATCCACCCATATTCCACCTGTTGCGGCGTGCAACCCGATCCCACCATATCAGTACATATTCACTCTTATTCCACCATATCAATCCACCCTTATTTCACCTATTGCGGCGTACAACCCGATCCCACCATATCAATATCAAATACTCAATGTGCACAGTCAAATAACTAATTCAAATCACGAGAACCTTTACAATCAATAAATACCAGAGTGAACCAATAAGGAAACTTTGTACAACATGGGAATTCACACAGGTAATACTACACAACAAGTCAAGTCCGGTAAATGATAATTATAAGGTGCAAGTAAGTTAGTTAAGGCAAGCAGCAGCGAATCATGAAAATATGAAAGGATCTAACATTAATAACAGAAGTAAACACTAATTAACAGGTAGCAAGTAAGCATCGATGGAATTTAGAGCATATAACATTTAAGACAAGGAAGGAGATAATTAGGGAAAACGAAAAGTCAGGGAAAACAAGTAATTCGGCGGCGTATAAGCACTCGTCACCTTGCATATATGCCGCAACACATGAAGTTCACATAGCACATAGTTCGAGGGTTTCTAATTCCCTCAAGTTAAAGTTAAACTCAATACTTACCTCACTCCACAGTCAATTCAGAGCTCTACCGGTGCCTTTCCCCTAGAATCCATCTCTAAACCACTCGTATCTAGCTAAAATTAACTCAATAATATCAAATATTGCTAAAAGAATCAATTACAATGCATAAATTTAGAATATATAAACTTTCCCCCAAAAAGTCAAAAATCGACCCCGGGCTCGCTTGGTCAAAACTCGAAATTCGGACCAAAACCCGATTACCCATTCACTCCCGAGCCCGGTTATATAATTTTTTCCGAAATCCGACCTCAATTTGAGGTCTAAATTCCAATTTTACAAAAATCCCTAATTCTACCCAAACCCTCAATTTCTACTTTGAAAATCCTAGATTTCTGGTGGAAATCTCATGAAATGTAATGGGTAATTGAAATGATGTAGATTAGAATCACTTACCAACAAATTGGAGATGAAAAACTCTTGAGAAAATCGCCTCTAGGGTTTTCAAGTTTTGAAATTTTGAAAGAATAGCAAAATCCCATATTTGGTTTGTTTTTAATCACTGGGCGTCAGGTATTCATCGCGTTCGCGTGAAACCTGACGCTTTCGCGAAGAGCAAAGCCTTACTAGCTTACGCGATCGTGAATTGATCTATGCATTCGCACAGGCTTAACCCCCCTAGCCTCCGTATTCGCGATCCCTGCATCGCGTTCGCATAGAAAAATGGTCAAGTCCCAGCCCAGCCCATCCAATACTACGTGTTTGCGTGGGTGTGGACGCGTTTGCGAAGCGTAGTCCCCCTAGTGGTCCGCTTTTGAGTCCTGTTCCTCACATTTGTGTAGAGTACCTTTCCCCCAGTCTCCACTTACCTGTCGCAATCGCGGTTGGCTATATGCCATCGCATAGAAACTTACACCAGACACCAGCAGGAATGAAAGAAACCAAAAATTTTCTAAGTTCCAAAGGTCTGTAGGCTATCCGAAACTCACCCGAGCCCTCGGAGATCTAATACAATTATGCACAAAGGCTCAAAAACATCATACGAAATGGATTCAAAACACCAAAATAACACCTAGAACTACGAATCGGATGCCAAATCAAATCAAATTTTCAAGAAAACTTTTAAACATTTATTTTAACCATCGAACGTCCGAATTACGTCAAACCAACTCCGTTTCTCCCCAAATTTGACAGACAAGTCATAAATATAGTAATGGACCTATAGCAGTCTCTGGAACCAAAATATGGACCCTGTACCAACAAAATCAAAGTTCGGTCAATTCTTAAAATCATTAAACTTTTAAACTTTCAATTTTCGACAAAAAATAATAACTCGAGCTAGGGACCTCCGAATTTGATTCCAGACTTACGCCTAGGTCCCAAATCATGATACGGACCCTCCGAGACCATCAAAATACGGATCCGTGTCTGGTTACTCAAAATTTTGACCGAAGTCAACTTAAATCTTATTTTTTAGTTTTAACATAAAAGCCTTTCGGAAAAACACCATGATTGCGCATGCAAATCGGGGAAGGATTAATAAGCTATTGGAGGCTTATAAACATATAATTTGGTTCTAAAACTCTAGATGACCTATCGGGTCATCACACAAGTGAATTAATTTGATCCTGAAATAATAGATGAATTAGATGAAAATATGATACTTAGCCTTGAGATTGAGGTAAAACAGAAATGGCAATTCCGGGAGCAAGGCTTTCAGGCACAATAGCAATGATATTAATAAACAAGAAGATAAAATTATGTTGAGCTTTGAATAGAGTATAGCATATAATTGCCAGAAAATTCATCTTCTTTACAATGATAATAGAGCTCACTATTTATAGTTGCACCTAGGGAAGAAGGTCCTAGGACCAAGCCGCTCTTTAATGTCAATTATGAGGGCCATTGAAGAAAGTATGACGACATTCAATAAATGTTATATTCTTTATAATTGCCTGTGTACTTAATTCTATAGAAGATTCCTCACTTGATGCTACCGGGTGGAAAGCATTTATTTCATCTTTGTGAGTATTACTCTCTCCGGCAATAGACAGGATCGTCACCTTCACATTCAACTGTCTTCTGTCTTCGGCTCTACACGTCACTTCCTTATTCGATCATTTAATATAAACATATTTTACCCTATACAGATAGTCCCCCTGCTTTCTGGTGGCGTAACTTTATGTCACCGGGAAGATGGTAGAAAACACCTCTTTTGGCGGGAAATTCACTGACCCTCTCTGATAAGTTTTCTGACGGTTGATTAGACGCACGTCTGTCCGCATTTAATATCCCAAACATTCGTCCTCCCTTGATTTATCATTAGTTTTGCCAGTTATAGAGGTAATTATGTCCCCTATTTTATCCGCTCAATTCTTCACTTATACGCATCAACCTCCTTCATTCACACCTCATAATTTTTCAAAAATTCTCAAACTCTCTTTATTCAACTCGTACTCTGTTTCCAACCTTTTTTTAATTTTCTTCATCAGAGAATAGCTTTTCCTTCTTCTCTATCACAAAATGGTTTCTTCTTCTATGATCCTTAGTTCCTTAAAGAACAAAGGCAAAGCCGATGAGGCTGCTCCTCCTACAGTGAGGACCATCATCCCCAGAAGTCTTTTCACAACTAAAGACTTCGAAGAGAAATTTCCATCTGCTAACCCTCGTACATTGGCCGTTGGAAGATACCCTTCTTCCATCCGTCCTTCCAGTATTCCTGATATGAAGGAAGATTGTCGTTCCAGAATTTAGACATTATTGCTCCTGTTATGGTGGAGTGGGTAACCCTACCCAAGAAGGTTTTTACATATTTCTATATGCATTCCTTCACTTTGGGGCATTTTCTCTGAGTGGGGAGCTTGACTCTATCATTTTGGAGTTCTGCTTCCGCTACCAGGTGTGTTTGGCACAAGTAAGTCCTTCCGTGTGGAGTACAATCGCTTCTCTTCGGCGCCTGTGTCAAGAAATGAGAGAGGAGATATCCCTAGCTCACGTGATGAACCTCTATTCCCCCAAGATCTCCTGCTTGGGAATTATAAATTTCAGCAAACGTGGCCACCATGCTCTGCTATCTAGCATGGATGATGACAACGACTGTGGGTGGATGGAATGGTTAGTTAAAGCTGCTACCGATGATATCATTCCGGTAATGGCTTCATACTTTATGTAATCATGGAACCATACTCATAAGTTCCTTGTTTAACTTTTCCTTCATTAGAGATCATCTCATATCATTATTGACCCTCCTTTTTTTCCATGTTTCAGCAACTCGATGGGTACCACCTAGGGTTGAAGTCCTGGACCAGTGGGTCCAGAAAATCTTGGACGTCACTACGCTCGAAACCCGCATATGTAAAGAACTGGCCCTTAAGTACAGGTGGAAGGCCAAAAATCATGGTAACTTGGACTCATCTTGTCTTTGCTTTTTGTGTAAGGAAGTTAATTAATCCTTTCTCTTTTTGCTGAATTCAGGTCTACCCGCGGGCTCGATTGTTATCCCCGAGGAGGATGTTTTGGCTGATCCTGCTGATACGGCGAGGCTGCTTCAGGAGGTGTTTACTAAAATAGGCATCTCTAGGCCTGCTTCGGGTGCAAGTGTTTCTTTTAGGAGTCCCCGGCCGGAGAGCAAGCAAGCAAAAAAGAGATGTTCCTCTGCGGTAGGGGGAGAAAATAAAAGGGCAAGGAATGTCGTGCCTGAATCGTCTTCAAATGCTGTGGTGTCAAGCGTCGCACCCGAGCCGGCCAAAGATACTATGGTTATTGATGATGATGGAGAAGCTAGTGATGAGGGGGCTTTTCTACATAGATGATGACGACCTTCATCAACTCAACAGAATGCTCAATCTTTTGAGTTAGTTTCACCAACCAAGTATGATGCCTCGGCGCTCAGGGGGTTTGAGATGGTAGAAAATGGCAACTCCCATTTCCCGATCCCAGTCGCTGCGCCCCGGTACCGTGAGTTTGAGTACCGAGCCCCTGCCATCTTCGATTGATGAGCAACCAATAACCAGCACTACATTTGCCGCAGTTTCTTCTTACCCTTCAATGCCATCAGCTTCATCTCCCTCCTCACCAATTCTTCCACTAGGAACTATTACATCATCTCCACCGGCCATATATGTGTCCGAGAAGAAGATGTTCCCCTATCCTAGTCCTCCGTTTATGGGAACTTCGGGCAAAATTATGTTGCCCCCTCACAGGATCCGCAAATAAGGAGGAGTATTACTCTATTACTCTCTACTGGATGCAATCTGTTTTCCCGGCTGATGGAACTGGTTAACTATCTGAAGCCTTTGGCTTCATAAAAAGATAGGGAAATAATACATGTTCTCTCGGCTTGTTGAACAATGCCATGCACAATGCCGCATCGGAATATCCTTCCTTTCCTTCGCTATTACTTCTACCTTTGATACAATATTATTTTGAGTTTACATTTTCTGTTTTGCAGACAAATTTTCTTGCTTCCGAGGGCCTCCAAAGGTTGATTCGAGATAAAGAAGAACTTACCTCTGAGCGAGATCAACCTTTGGTCGAGCGGGACCAAATTGTTGCTCGCCTCTCGGAACTAGAAGCTAAAGCTACTGAGGCTATTGTGTTGGAGGCTCGGTTGCAGCAAAGCGAGTAAAAAGTAGAGACCCTTAGCCAATAGATCACCCCGCTGAGGGTCCAATTTGAAGAGATTAGGGACAAATGGGTTGAAGTCCATAGTGCTATTCTTGCTGCATCCGATCGCGAGGGTGCCTCCGCTGAAAGATTAAATAATTTGTAGGCGGCCTTGAACTCCAAAATCAAAGAGCTTGCTGCTGTCGGGGTGAAGTATTCCCAATTGGAAGAGAAGTACAAGAAGACAGTTGAGTATAATAGGCTTTTCAGCTCTACAGTTCGTGACCTTGATGTCAACCTTCAGTCCGTTAGATCCGCGCGAGAAAAGCTTTCTACCGAGGTTGACCAACTTAAAGAAGAACATCAGCAACGAGCGACTTCCCCCATTGTTGAGAGAACACATTCTATGTATAGTATGAGGAGAAAAATCTTGGAAGAGGCCAAAGCGGGTGTCACAAACGGCTCCAAATGGTTGTTGCTCCAATACCCTCCAATTCCCCACAGATGGCGCCAAAATTATTTACCCGTAAAATGGAATAGTTGAATTTATATGTGATTTATAGATAAGTGAATTAATTTGATCATGGATAATAGATGAATTAGATGAAAATATGATACTTAGCCTTGAGATTAAGGTAAAATAGCATAAATGGCGATTCCAGGAGCAAGGATTCCGGGCACAATAACAATGATACCAATAAACAAGAAGGTAAAATTATGTTGAGCTTTGAATAAAGTATAGCATATATTTGCCAGAAAATTCGTGTCCTTTACAATGATAATAGAGCTCACTATTTATAGTTGCACCTAGGAAATAAGGTCCTACGATCAAGCCCCTCTTTAAAATCAATTATGAGGGCCATTGAAGAAAGTGTAACGGCGCACAATGAATGTTATATTCTTTGTAACAAACCGTGTATGTAATGCTATAGAAGATTCCTCACTTAATGCTACCCGGTGGCAAGCATTTATTTCATATTTGTGAGTATTACTCTCTCCGGTAACAGACGGGATCGTTGCCTTCAGATTCAACTGTCTTCTGTCTTCGACTCCATGAATCACTTCCTTATTCGATCATTTAATGTAAATATATTTTACCCTATATATATAGTCCCCCTGCTTTCCGGCGGCGTAACTTTATGTCACCGAAAAGTTGGTAGAAAACACCTCTTTTGGCGGGAAATTCACTGACCCTCTCTAAAAAGTTTTCTGACGGTTGATTAGATACAGGTCTCTCCGCATTTAATGTTCCGAACACGCGTCATCCCCTGATTTATCATTAGTTTTGCCGGTTATCAAGGTAATTATGGCCACGAATTTAGCTGCCCATTTCTTCACTTATACACATCAAACTCCTTCATTCACACCTCATAATGCTTCAAACTTTCTCAAACTCTCCTCATTCAACTCGTACTCTGTTTCCAACCTTTCTTTACTTTTATTCATAAGAGAAAAGTTTTTCTTTCTTATCTAACACGGAATGGCTTCTTGTTCTAAAAACATTAGTTCCTAAAAGAACAAAGGCAAAGTCGATGAGGCTGCTCCTCCTACAGTGAGCACCATCATCCCAGAAGTCTTGTTAAAACTAAAGACATCGAAGAGAAATTTCCTTCTGCTAACCCTTGTTCATGGGATGTTGGCAGATACCCTTCTTCCATTTGTCCTTCCAATATTCCTATTGTGAAGGAAGATTGTCGTTGCTAAGATTTAAACATTATCATTCCTGATCTAGCAAAGCGGGTAACCCTACCCAAGAAGGGTTTTACGTATTTCTATACGTATCCCTTCACTTTGGAGGCATTTTCTCTAAGTGGGGATCTTGACTCCATCATTGTAGAGTTCTTCCTCCACTACCAGGTGTGTTTGACACAACTAAATCCTTCCGTGTGAAGGACGACCGCTTGTCTTCGACGCCTATGCCACAAAACGAGAGAGGAGCTATCCCTATCTCACATGATGAACCTCTATTTCCCCACGATCTTCTGCGGGGGGAATGGTAAATTTCAGCAAACGTGGCCACCGTGCTCTGCTATCTAGCATGGATTATAATAGCGACCGTTTGTGGATGGAACAGTTCGTTGCAGTTTCCACCAATGATATCATTCCGGCAATGACTTCATCCTTTCTAGAATCATGGAATTGCACTCGTAAGTTCCTTGTTTAACTTTCCTTTATTAGAGATCATCTCATATCATTATTGACCCTCTTTCTTTTGCATGTTTCAGCAATTCGATGGATACCACCTAGGGTTGAAGACTTGGAGTCCAGAAAATCTTGGGCGTCACTATGCCCGACACACGCACGTGGAAAGAACTGGCCCTTAAATACGGGTGGAAGGCCAAAAATCATGGTAACTTAGACTCATCTTGTCTTTTCCTTTTATGAAAGAAAGTTGATTAATCCTTTCTTTTTTCGCTGAACACAGGTCTACCTGCATGCTCGGTTTTTGTCCCCGAGGAGAATGTTTTGGCTGACCCTACTGATGCGGCGAGGCTGCTTCAGGAGGCATTTGCTCGAACATGTATCTCCGGGCCTGCTTCGGGTATAAGTGTTTCTTTTTGGAGTCGCCAGCCAAAGAGGAAGCAAGTAAAAAATAGAGATGTTCTTCCGCGGCCGAGGAAAAATATAAATGGGCAAGGAGTCCTATGCCCGAATCATCAAATGTTGTGGTGTCGAGCGTCATTCCCGAGCTGGCCACAAATAGTGTAGTTATTGATGATGATGGAGAAGCTAGTGATGGGGGGGATTCTCTACATATAAAAAGATGACCTTTATCAACTCAACAGAATACTCAATCTGTTGAGTTAGTTACACCAACCGAGGACGATGTCTCAGCGCTCTGGAGGAGTTTGAGATGGTAGAAAATTCCAACTCACATTGCCTGATCCCAGTCGATGCGCTCAGTACTGTGAGACTGAGTACAGGGACCCTGTAGTCTTCGGTTGATGTGCAACCAACAACCAGCACTACATTTGCTGCAACTGCTTCTCACCTTGTAATGCCATTAGCTTCACCTCCTTCTTCACCAACTCTTCCACCAACAATAGCTACATCATCTCTACCTTCCACATCTGTCCGAGAAGAGGATGTTCCCCTCCTTAAGTCCCCAGATTATGGGAACTTGGGGCAAAATTAGGCTGCCCCCTCAGAGGATCCGCAAAGGAGAAGGAGTGTTACTCTCTCGGTCTCTACAGGATCCAATCTGTTGTCCTGGTCGGTGGAACTTGCTAACTATCTGAAGCCTTTGGCTTCAGAAAAAGATAGGGAAAAAATACAAGCTCTCTCGGGAGAGTGCTTGTTGAACAATGCCATGCACAACACCACAACTGTATATCCTTCATTTCCTTCGCTATTACTTCTACCTTTGTTACAGTATTATTTTGAGTTTTCATTTTCTGGTTCGCAGGCCAATATTCTTTCATCCAGGGGCTTTCAAATGTTGATTCGTGATAAAGAGGAACTTTTGGTCGAGCGGGATCAAACTGTTGCTCATCTCTTAGAATTGGAAGCTAAAGCTGATGAGGCTGTTATGTTGGAGGCTCTGTTTCAGCAAAGAGGACACGAAGTAGAGGCCCTTAGCCAAGAGATCGTCCTTCTGAGGGTCCAATTTGATGAGGCTAGGGACAAATGGGCTGAAGTCCGTAGTATTGTTCTTGCTGCATCTGATCGCGAGGATGCCTTCACTAAAAAATTAAATAATTTGGATGCGACCTTGAACTCCAAAACCGAAGAGCTTGTTGTTTCCGGGGTGAAGTACGCCCAAATGGAGGAGAAGTACAAGAAGACCGTTGAGCATAATAAGCTTTTCAGCTCTATGGTTTGTGACCTTGATAGCCTCTGGTCCGTTAGATCTGCGTGGAAAATCTTTCGGCCGAGGTTGACCATCTTAACGAAGAACTTTAGCGCCGAACGACTTCCCTCATTGTTAAGAAAACACATTTTATGAAGGCCCTTGAGGTGGAGTTAGCTGCAAAAAGAGTTCTTCCGGCTAGGCCTGATGTTACCGATTCTTCTGGTTCCGGTTCTAAGTTCTCAGGAATTGAAAAGGAACCGGAAGGTGACGATGCTGAGGGCTAAAATTATGAAAGGAAAGATATCGAACCGGCGGCAGATCTACCTCCTTCTCCTGGGGGAGCGGATGCTTCTCTACCTCTGGGTTCCGGAGATGCAACAACTTAGCTTTTGATTTCTTTTCTTAATTTTGTACTCGTGCTGCTTGGCAAATTTATTGTAAATAATAACATTCTTTTCGTGTACTTTGTTTAAATATTTGCACAAGTTTGATTCTCACGTCTTTCTTTGTTTAAGTGTTTGTGCAAGTTTACCTTTTGCGACAAATAGTGCAAAAGCTTTGGTGTGCCTCGTTTGCGCAAGTTTGGTTTTTGCGTCTTTTTTGTGCAAGGCTTCAGGTGTATTTTTCCCCGAAAGCATTTGGATTCCGTACATAATTTCTTCGTAAAATCAACCCTTTAATGTGAGGGTTTTCATGAGAGAGGGTCCTCTTATGTTTACGGTGCTCACGAATAGGACGTCTCATGTTCATTACGGCACTAGCATTTGATGTTTATTTAACTTTCAAATGACAAAATCGATTCATCGTTTAGATAAGAAACAAGATAGAAATAAAAGGACTTTAATTTATTGCTTCCATTTTCGAAAGTACATAAACATTCGTTGTGCTAAAAAGACATTGCCATTTTTTGTGACTAATTTGTACAACTTGTTTCTACGGGGCTGGCTACGTAGTTCCCAGTGCAATTATATTTTCAGGTTTCGTATTCTGATCGAAGCGGCAGTCTTTGTTGTTGTATCCTCATATCATTACCCCCAAGTGTTATGTCTCTCACCTCTCAGAATTATTTCATCAGTATCCAGCTTAGTGACAATGCAGATTTTGGAATTAAACATTACCTCAATGCCTTTATCACACATTTGAGAAATGTTGAGAAAATTATGTTTAAGACCAACTACATAGTACATATCTTCTATAGCATTAGAGAGTGACTTGCTAACCTTACTTGTAACACTCTGTAAATTCGGATTAGGTGTGAACGTGTTAAATGAATATTACTATGACATGTTAGACATGTGAAGTCCTATCGGGATGAATATGGGTGAAAATAGTTGTTTTGGAATCAAGATAGAGAGTGAGGTGCATAAGATTCGACAAAAAATTTACTATGTTTATGAAAGGTCTGTCTTCCAGCCTGATTTTGTAAATATCCGTTAGGAATTTGAGAAAAATTAAAACTTAAAAGTTGTATCCATTTGAAATACCTTTTCAATTATATATTGTGGGTTATGTGTATACCTTTTATACCTTTTCTCTGTATAAAAGGTTATGTGTATAAAAGGCGCACGCCCAGTTGTCCCGTGCGCAGCAACGCACTTGTGGCAGTGCTACTGCCCTTGCTGCACATTCAGGTGCGCGCTTGGGCCTTCATCTACATGGGTGCGCACCCGGGGGGTCATTTTAAAAGCCCTACTTCGTCCCCCATACCCCAAAACACAAAAACCTGCTCAGGAAAGGTAAGCTCTCAAGAATCTAACTTCCTCCAAGATCCCTCCACCATCCAAGGTACATTATAATGGTGATTCTAAGTAAATTTCAATTCTCCAACACCTTATTAACATGGGTAAAACCTTCAAATCATTAGATAATTGATTGAGACTTCATTGTTGAGAAATGAAACTCTAGAACTCGAATTCAAGAGGATGAACATCAAAAAGGTAATATCTTCACCCTCTAATTTATTATAGCATTGAAGTAATGATTATAGACTCTATGTTCATGAGATATAAGTTTATGGGTTTTTATAGAAAAGCATAAACGGTTATAGGTTTCGGTTGTTGATTGTTGATTATTGATTAAGGGTGTTATTTATCTTATGGGTGATGAAGAATGATATTGATTATAACAATTTGAGATTTTAGAATTTATCTAGGAGAAAGAGATTGGGTTATTGGGTGTTTTAATAAGGTTTATGAGGCTTTACACAAATAAGGTATTTGATAAAATACCTAAGTGACCAAAATATGAGCATATATATATATATATATATATATATATATATATATATATATATATATATATATACAACAACATCAACAACAACAACAACAACAACAACCGAGTAAAATCCCACTAATGTGGTCTGGGGAGGGTAGTGTGTACGCAGACCTTACCCCTACCCCGAAGGAGTAGAGAGGCTGTTTTCGAAAGACCCTCGGCTCAAGAAAACAAAAAGACAAAAGGACAAAAAGGACACAATATTAGTATCATCACAGCAATCATAGAAAAAATAAGAACATCATGAAATCCAGAAGAAAGATACAAAGCAAAGGGAGACAATATTAGTATCACCGCAGCAATGATAAGAAAATAGGAACACCATTAAATCTAGAAGAAAGATGCAAAGCAAAAGCGTTAGCTAGTAAATAGGACCTGCACTGAAAAACAAAATAGTACACAACATTGCCACTAGTTATCTTAGACAAAACCCCTACATGGCTAGTCCCACAATGGTATGAAGTAAGGCACGACTCAACTACCTCCCAACCTACAACCCTAATACTCGACCTCCACATCTTCCTATCAAGTGTCATATCCTCAGAAAACTAAAGCCTCGCCATATCCTACCTGATCACCTCTCCCCAATACTTCTTAGGCCGCCCTCTACCTCTTCTTGTGCCCTCCACAACTAGCCGCTCACACCTCCATACCAGAGCATCTGGGCTTCTCCTCTGAATATGTCCGAACCATCTAAGCCTCACTTCCCGCATTTTGTCATCAATGGGAGCCACGTGCACCTTCTCCCGAATATCATCATTCCTAATCTTATCGATCCTAGTGTGCCCGCACATCCACCGCAACATCCTCATTTCTACTACTTTCATCTTCTAGATATGTGAGTTCTTAACGGGCCAACACTTAGCCCCATACATCATGGCCGGTCTAACCACCGCTCTATAAAACTTACCTTTGAGTATTGGTGGCACTCTCTTGTCACACATGAATCCAGATGCTAACCTCCACTTCATCCATCCTACCCCAATACGGTGTGTCACATACTCGTCGATCTCCCCTCCCCCCGGATAACCGAACCAATGTACTTGAAGCTGCCTCTACTCGGGATAACCTGCGAATCAAGCCTCACATCCATGACCATTTCCCCTGGCTCAGTGCTGAACTTACACTCCAGGTATTCCGTCTTCATCCTGATCAGCTTGAAACCCTTAGACTCAAGATCTTGTCTCCAAACCTCTAGCCTCTCATTAACACCGGCTCGCGACTCATCAATTAGAACTATGTCATCGGCGAATAGCATGCACCATGGCATATCCCCTTGAATATGGTGTGTTAACGCGTCCATCACAAGGGCGAATAAGAACAGACTGAGTGCAGAACCTTGGTGTAACCCCATTACAACCGTAAAATGCTCAGAGTCGCCTCCTATTTTCCTAACCCGAGTCTTAGCCCCATCATATATGTCCTTAATCTCCATAATATAGGGAACCGATACACCTTTTGCCTCAGGCATCTCCAGAGAACTTCTCTAGGAACCTTATCATATGCTTTCTCTAGGTCAATAAACACCATGTGCAGATCCTTCTTGCTCTCTCTGTACAGTTTCACCAACCTTCTAACAAGGTGTATAGCTTCTGTAGTCGAACGACCTGAAATGAACCCGAACTGGTTGTCGGATACAGACACGGTCATCCTCACCCTCGCTTCAACCACCCTCTCCCATAATTTCATGGTATGACTCAGTAATTTGATACCCCTATAATTGTTACAACTCTTGATATTACCTTTGTTCTTATACAATGGAACCACCGTACTCCACCTCCACTCATCCGACATCCTCTTTGCCTCAAAAATAATATTAAACAACCTAGTCAACCACTCCAAACCTGCTCTCCCCACACACTTCCAAAATTCCACTAGAATCTCATCTGGCCCGGTCGCTCTGCCCCTACTCATCTTACGCATAGCTCCCACGACCCCCTCAACCTCGATACTCCTGCATATCCCGATCCCCTTCTTCATTCAGAAGTTTATGAAAGTAAGTTCTCCATCTCCTTTTAATCTGGGCATCTTCCATCAATACTCTACCATCTTCATCCTTGATGCATCTCACTTGATCCAAATCCTGAGACTTCCTCTCTCTCAACTTGGCCAGCCGGAATAACTTCTTTTCCCCACCCTTTTCCCCAATTCCTCGTACATATGACCATAAGCCACAGTCTTAGCCTCCGTGACTGCCAGCTTAGCCTCCTTCCTAGCTGCCTTATACCTCTCCATGCATGCTCGCCTCTCCTCCTCACCTATGCTCCCCACTAACTTCAGGTACGCCGTCTTCTTCTCTTGGACTTTAGCTTGGACCACTTCATTCCACCACTAGTCTCCTTTGTACCTACTACAGACGCCCGTCGAGACCCTTAACACCTCTCTCGCAGCCTCCCTAATATAGTCTGCTGTCGCTGACCACATAGTACTCGCGTCACCACTGCTCCTCCAAGATCCCATAGCCGACAATTGCCCCTCCAACTCTTGGGCTTTATCCTTAGTTAAGGCTCCCCACCTGATTCTCGGTCTTCCTCGAGTAGACATTTTCCTCCTCTTTAACGTAATACCAACTTATATATTACCATAGATTATCATTGCAAGAGGCGACGAACATTGTGGTACGCTTAAAGGACCAAAGTTAAGGCATGTGAGGCTAACTCTAATTAAGTTTGGGAATGTTTATGATTCTTCCTACGTCTCATTATTTATGACTACGAATTTTCTCAGAAAGTAATTATGCCTCAGTTCCATGAATATTTGAAGAACTTCTATTCTCTAGATGGCACAGTTTCATAATTCGTTCAATATCTTATGAGCATTAGTTATGACAAATAAGTTCATTATGAATACATGTCTCAGTCTTGTTCTATTCAGCATTCTAGTATCATATAATTCAACATCGTTCAGTATTTCAGTATCATTTGTTGCAGTAGGATTCTCAGTTCCTGATTCTATATCCATGAATGTTGAACACTTGTATTTGGACCTGAGGGCGTAGTTTATGCTTTATGCATATTTGGGCCTGAGGGCGTAGTTTATGCTTTATGCATATTTGGTCCTGAGGCCGTAGTTTATGCTTTATGCATATTTGCGCCTAAGGCCGTAGTTTATGCCTTATGCATATTTGGGCATGAGTCTGTAGTTTTGTATATGCATACTTAGGACTAAGGCCGTATCTTGTGCACATATAAATTGAGCCTGAGTCCGTAGTTTATTTATTCAGATAAACAGGTGGTTCATCATTCAGAAGAGGGAGTATTCATATCCTTACTTCCTTGTTCAGTTATCAGTTCTCAATTATCAGTTCAGTTCTCAGTTATCAGTTAAGTTTTAGTATTTACAATTCTTTCTTTTAGTGGTTTTACATCCACAAAACTTCATGGATGATGTTCAGAAGATATTTCGAGTGATGCATGCTACAGAAACTAAGGCCGCAGAGTTTGCTGCATACCAACTGAAGGATGTTGCTAAAACTTAGTATGAAACATAGGAAGAGTCCTGAAGGGAGGATGCAGCTCCCACTACTTGGAAGGAGTTTGCAGATGCGTTTCTTGAGCATTTTCTACCCATTGAGGTCTTGGAAGCAAAGGCTTTAGAGTTTGAGAGACTCAAATAGAATGAGATGAGTGTGAATGAGTAATACCTAAAGTTCGTCTCTTTGGCCAAGTATGCTCCAGAAATGGTACGTGATATGAGGGACATAGTTAGGCAGTTTGTGTTGGGGCTTTCAGATGACTTGTTTGCTGATGCTAATATAGCTGCTCAGAACAATGATATGACCATTACAAAGATAGCTGCCTTTATTCAAGGGAATGAAGACAGGCTAAAGGAAGAAGAATGGATATAAAGAAAGAAGGACAAATAATTCAACAAGAGAGTTAAGTCTGCATGAAATTTCAGCTATGGGGGATTTCGAGGATGTGGTGATCGTTAGTTCTTCAGGAAACCAAAATCAGGACCTGCTACATCTTCAGTGAGTGCACCAGTTCAGAGGTCCAAGTTTAACAAGAAAAACTAGAATTTCATAGCAGCTGGCTCACAGTCATAGGCTAGAGTGGGCTACAGAGGACTTGAGTACCCTACTTGCAACACGTGTGCTAAGAAAGACCAGGGGTGTGTCATTCGGGCACGAATGGTTGCTTTGGGTGCGGTCAGTAGGGCCACTTCTTAAAGGATTATCCATCAGTAAGGCTTAATAATTGAGGCAATGTAGCTCAGTCCACTAATTCAGCAGCCCCTCAGAACTCTTAGGCCCAACAAGGTTGTGGTGCAGCAAAGTTCGGTAATACGGGCGGTGGTCGGAATCGCTTGTATGCATTGGCAGGCCGTCATGATATAAAGGCTCATTGAGATTTTGTCACAGGTATGTTAATAGCCTTCACCTTTGATGTTTACGCTCTTATGGATTTGGGATCCACCCAATCTTATGTAACCCCATATATTGCTAAGAAATTTGTAATAGAACCAGAAAAGTTGTGTGAACCCTTTGATGTGTCCACTCCAGTTGAGAATCAGTTATGGCTAGACGTATCTATAGGGAATGTCCAGTCAAAGTATATCATCGCCTTACTGTAGCAGACTTAGTGTTATTGGAGATGGTAGACTTTTATGTAATGATGGGCATAGATTGGTTAGAGTCATGTTATGCCACAGTGGGTGGTAGAACAAAAATAGTAAGTTTCGAATTTCCCGGTGAACTAGTCTTAGAATGGAAGGGTGATGCAGTGGCACCTAGGGGTAGGTTTATTTCCTAGATTAAAGCTAGAAAGATGATCTCTAAAGGGTATATATATCACCTGGTTTGAGTTAGGGATGCAGATGCTCAGATTCCCACTCGCCAGTCAGGACCAACTGTAAATGAGTTCCCAGAAGTGTTTCCCAAGTCCCTCTTGATAGAGATATTGAATTTGGAGTTGATCTACTCCCGGCACTAAGTCAATATCTATTCCGCCTTATAGAATGGATCTTGCAGAGTTGAAAGAGATAAAAGTCCAGTTGAAAGATCTTATAAATAAGGGATTTATAATTCCAAGTGTCTCACTTTGCGGCGCACCAGTCTTTTGTATCTGAAAGAAGGATGGGTCTTTGCGTATGTGCATTCATTATCGTCAGTTGAATAAAGTCAAAATTAAGAACAAGTACCCTTTTCCCAGAATAGATGATTTATTCGATCATCTTCACGGTGCCCAGTGTTATTCCAAGATTGACCAAAGATTGGGGTACTATCAGTTGAAGGTTAAGGAAGTTGATATTCCCAAAACAACTTTCAGGACTCAATATGGGCATTTTGAATTTTTGGTAATGTCGTTTGGCTTAACGAACGCACCAACACCTTTCATGGACCTTATGAATAGGGTCTTCAAGCCTTAGATTTGTTCGTTATTATGTTTATTGATGACATCTTGATTTATTCTCGTAGCAAGACTTACCATGCAGAACATTTCAAAATTTTGTTACAGACACTACATGATCAAAAGCTATATGCGAAATTTGCTAAGCGTGAATTCTGGTTGAAATCAGTAGCGTTTTTAGGCATTTCATCTCAGGCGAAGGCGTGAAGGTGGATTTTTAGAAAATAAAGGTGGTGAAAAATTGGTCTAGACCCACCACAATATCCGATATAAGAAGTTTCTTGGGTTTAGCAGGTTATTACAGGCATTTCATAAAGACCCAACAGTTAAGTGTGTTGGTGCCAATTGAAACATGGTTGACTCTCAGAGCATGACTTAATTAGGTCTTTTTATTAATTTCTACTACTATTATTACCTAAACACAAAAAACAGACTCATTCCCTTAAGAAGGCTGTCACGCCATCCATCGTTGGGATGAGTCACGCGGTTCACACAACAACTACCTTTGGAAAAACCGTGGCATTAAGAAAAGCAAAGGCTTATTATCTACTTAAACATAAAAAGAAGCTACTAAATCGAACAAAGAACTAATAAAGAAACAAAAAAAAGAAGCTAATAAGCAAAAACTACTGAAGATAGAATGAATATACATAATGAGAGAAAGAGAGAGAATATATACATAATAAGAAAAGAGAAAGTAATAACAAGTTATTACAGGCCAAATGTCTCAGAATGTATCAAATATAATCAATAAACTCCACCCCCTCGATTAAAGATAAGCATTGTCCCCAATGCTTAACAAATAAGAATAAAAGAGGGGGAAAAGTGAAGAAAACTCCCTATGGCTCCTTGGACATCTCTGTGTCGCCAGCAATGTCACCGCCCTCAAGCTCATCCAACTGAATCTCATCATCCTCAATGTTGGGAATGGCTGGGTTGGTGAACATCTGAAGCACTGCCTCAGCAATATCGACAGCAAGGTCCTGCTCCTCAGACTGGCCAGCTAGTGTGATCGATGTAGATGGTGTTGTAGGATCTGGGCCTGAATGGTGTGGGTCAATCAGCATGTCAAAGGGAAGATCTCCAGCTATTGCAATTATATGCTCCTTATTCCGGAGCTTATCCACTGACTTCTTGCTGGCCTGGGATTTTTGCATCTTCTTTACTTCCGCTCCCAGTTCTTCGATCACTGACCCGTGTTGTACCAAGGTGGCCATAATAGTGTTTTGGTTCTCTAGGAGCTTCTTCAATGTCTCTTCAAATATCAGAGGAATCTGAGGTTCCTGAAAAGAAGACTGTGCTGCAATAGTACTAGATAAGTCAGACAACTTTGTAGTGGCTGTCTGCATCCAATTGTTGAGGCTCGCCAATGTCTGGGAGACTCGCAGCACAGAAAGTGGGGCAGTAGGCATTGGCACCGGCTTCAAAGCCGAAGGTGAAGTTGTGGCAGGAGCTGTAGTAGGGACTGTGGATGATGGCGGAGGCATAGCTACGGCACTAGGGGAAGGCTCGACCGAAATGGATGGAACATCAATTGTGTTAGCAGCTACAATTGCTGACTCATCAGACTGGCCCGTAGTGGTAGGAGGCTGAACTTTCTTCTTCGGATTATTCGCATCCATCAGTGAATACCAAGTGAAAGGCTTCTTCGGCTTCACCTTTGTGTCATAATCCCTCGACTCTACCCTCGAATCCATGAGATATTCCATTATAGTGTTGGGATATAGGTAAGATGAGCCATCTTGCCGAGAAATCACTGAGATGTTGGCCAACATCAAGCACCCACATTGATAGGGTACCCGACCATAATAGAAGCAACCAGAACTGCCCGAGGGATCGGAAAGTAAGTGTCATTCTAGCATGGGTCCAGTCTGCTGCACACAAAGGTTTGCCATCCCTTTGCCTCGAAACTCAGAGTGCTCCTTTGGATGGGAAATCCATGGTGGTGGTGGCCCTGGTGCTGCCAGAATCTCTGCTAACCAAGGTCGGATTGAATCTCCCATTTCATACTTCTCCAAATATTTCTTTGGCTTAACATCTTCGAAGCCCAAGTACGTGTTGAGTGTATGTTGATCAAATCTCACTTTGAGGTTACGCACTTTGGTTACCTTTGTACCCTTTTTGATATGCGCCACATTGTCATAGAATTCACGAACTAGGTACTCTTTGGCGTCCACTACACTTTGAGTGAACCACATCCACCCCTTTGTATTCCTTGAACTCTCTCAACACTGCTGGGTTGTGCCTCTCCAAATCTTCTAACTGAAATTATCGCTCAAGAGTTAGCGACCTCATTGGCCACCATATATGAAAGCTGGTGAAGGCGCTCAGGCTGACAAAATAGTCCTCCCCAAATTCTTTCTTCTTCGGCCTTTCAAGGCCGGTAGTTGTAGCATCTTCCCCTCTGCCATCATCAGAAATATACAGAACTAGTGTATTCTGTGCTTCAGGGATAGTTGTAGCCGATGGATCAAAAGCCTGACTAGCACTGTCCAATTCTTTAGAAGTGCTATGAGATGAGGACGGCTCGTCCCTGATTTGGTATCTCCCTGGCAGCCTTGACTGTACGGCCATCTTCTCCTGAACAGAGGCTGAGTTGCCCTCTAATGCTTCCCTAGACGGGACATATGAGCTCCTTTCAGAGAGATATACACCCTCCCCCTTCTGGTTGTAGCTTTCTTTGTAATTGTCTTTTATTGGCAAAAGGGCAAGGAACTCTTGCTTCGACCCCAAGAAGGTTCATCTATCCCTTTAGATGTGCCACCGCATCGTCTAGATCGAACCATTGTCTGTATCAAGAAAAGGCGATTGTTAGCTGCAATTCAATGTTCAGACATACATAGGAGATATGCATGTAGGATATAAACCAGAAGAGACGGTGAGGGTTCACAGACACAGCATGTTTGTAGAGTTAAGATCTGCGGTCCGCACAATTTTCTTGCAGCCACAGATGAGGCCTTGGATAGCACAATTTTGTTTTACGGCCGCAAAAGTGAAGTGCGGTATGCATAATTTCACTTGCGGTCGCACCTCTGAATCCCAAAAATTGCACATTCAATGATGACAGAGAATTGGCTGGTGTGCGGCCTCAACCTGTTTTCTGCGGTCCGCACAATTATACCTGCGGCCGCATATTTGAGTCAAAAGTTGTAGACTCTCTGATGACAGTAAAAGGGTTATTCTTCGGCTGTGATGGGAAATCTACGGTCCGCACATTTTATCTTGCGGCAGCAGATCCCTTCTTCACTATGTTGCCCTAAAATCACAATATGTGGACCGCACAATTTAAGGTGCGGCCGCAGAATTCAAAAACTACGAACAGTCCAATTTCTTTCTATCTAGGTTTTGCAATTTTTGTGCAAATTTTGACATGGTAACAACATAGAGGAATGAAAATATCCCTACCCAATCCCCATAGAGAATGTAATAGTTGACCCACTACAGATTACCCCCACATGACTGCATAATTGAATTCTATTGACAAATGGCCTAAAAATGACTAAAAATCTACCAATTAAAAGAAAAATAATAACAAGAAATTGAAGAATACCATATGAATGAGTATGATGAGTGACTGAACAAAGATGTTGTGTGTGTGGACAGATAGATTCACCAAGAAATTTCAAGAGAGTACTGTTTTTATGCTTTGAGATGGAAAGAAGAAAAAAAATGTACAATAGCCTCTATTTCTCTATTTATACTACTTGGTTTAGTTAAGGGAACGAAGGGCCAGTGCGGCCGCACAATTTCATGTGCGGTCCGCACTCTGTTACCTATGACCTTAACTCAGCACCTTGTTTGCAGTCCGCCCAATTTTGCGTGCGACCGCAGATTTCATGTTGCGGCCGCAAATTTCCTTTTACGGTCGCACATCGAACTTTTCTGTGACAGACTAAACTTCAGAGAGTTGAAATTTTTCACCTTTTATTTGTGAGGTCCGCAATATAATTATGCGGTCGCATTGCACTTTTGCTGCAGCAAACATAAATGTGTGGTCTGCACAAATCAATTGCGGTACGCACTTCTTTCAACACTTAGCCATACTATTGTCCACAGTTCCTATAAGTGACACTCAGCTCTGTAGCACACTTGAAATCAAGTTAGAACACAAATAACACCTAGCTACCAAAGAAAAAGGAAAAGAAACATGGGTTGCCTCCCAAGAAGTGCCTGATTTAATGTCGCGACACGATGCAGAATACCATCAATTGAAATGAATGACCTCCACGACGTGGCTATCTCCAGCTTTTCCCAATTAGTGCTTTACCCGGTGACCATTGACTCAGAATACTTCATTGTTTTTATTCTTCAAGTCCAATGCACCGAAAGATGTCATACGCATAATTTCAAAAGGACCACTCCATTTAGACTTTAATTTCCTGGAAAACATCCTCAACCTTGAGTTGAACAACGATACAAGATCCCCCACCTTGAACTCTTTGTTCCTAATGTATTTGTCATGAAGATATTTTATCTTTTCTTTGAACTAGGACGAAGTTAAGCATGGTACTAGAACTCATTATTCAAATGTGCAACCCTCAAGTTAGCGGCTACATCCCAATCAAGATTCAACTTCTTTAGAGCCCACATGGCCTAGTGCTCAAGTTCCACCGGAAGGTGAAAAGCTTTCCTGAACACCAACTGGTATGGTGACATTCCGATAGGTGCTTTGTAAGCTGTCCGGTAAGACCATAATGCATTATCAAGCTTCTTGGACCAAGCCGTCTGATTAGCATTCACCATTTTGGACAAAATACTCTTTATCTCCCGGTTAGAAACTTCCACTTGATCGCTAGCTTGTAGATGATAGGGAGTCATGACTTTATGAGTAACACCATACTTGCTAAGTAAAGTGTCGAAAGCCTTGTTGCAAAAATGTGACCCCCATCATTTATAATAGCCCGCAGAGTACCAAACCTTGTGAAAATATTCTTCTTCAAGAACGCCACCACACTTCTCGCCTCATTTTTGGGTAGAGCAAAGTCCTCAACCAGTGGACACATAATCCACCGCGACAAAGATGTAGGTATTTCCACAAGAACTCACAAAAGGACCCATGAAGTCAATACCCCACACATCGAAAATATCAATCTCCAAAATGGTTGTGAGAGGCATTTCATTCTTCTTTGAGATTCCACCGACCAGTTGACATTCATCACATCCTTTCACTAGCTCACTTGCATCCTTGTAAAGAGTGGGCCAATAGAAATCGTAAATAAGCACTTTGGTCGCCATTCTCGCTCCACCATGATGATGACCATATGGAGAAGAATGACAAGCCTTAAGGATTTCACCTTGCTCTTCTTCCGGTACACATATTCTAATCACCCAATCCGTACAAATTCAAAAAAGGTATGGTTCATCCCAATAATAATCTTGACAATCCCGTTTGAGCTTCTTCCTTTGGTTTGAAGAGAACTCATTCGAAATAATTCCACACACAAGAAAATTTGCTAGATCCGCGAACAATGGAACCTCTTTCATTGAAATATCCAAAAGGTTCTCATCGAGGAAGGAGTCATTGATTTCAAGGCCATCATGCGGCCTCCCCTCCTCCTCCAAACGAGACAAGTGGTCCGCCACTTGGTTTTCACTTCCTTTTCTATCTTGGATGTCAATATCAAAATCTTGTAACAAAACCACCCATATCATCAACTGAGCTTTGGTGTCCTTCTTGCTCATAAGATAACGAAGTGCCGCATGATCCGTATGGACAATGACCTTTGCACCCATCAAGTACGGGCATAACTTCTCAATTGAAAACACAATGGCAAGGAGCTCTTTCTTCGTAACGGTGTAGTTAAATTGGGCAATATTCATGGTCTTAGTATCATAGTAGATCGGATGAAAAATCTTGTTAATGCGTTACCCCAAAACAGCCCAACCGCTACGTCACTTGCATCACATATGAGTTCAAAAGGGACACTCCAATTTGGAGCGGTGATGATAGGAGTAGTTGTCAACTGGAACTTCAACAATTCAAAAGATCTCATGTAATCATCATTGAAGTTGAACTTAGCATCCTTCTCAAGAAGATTGCACGACGGGTTCACCACCTTAGATAAATCTTTGATGAAACGTCAGTAAAAACCGGTGTGGCCTAAGAAACTCCGCACACCCTTCACCGAAGTTGGAGGTGGAAGTTCGGAAATCACCTCAATCTTTGCCTTGTCAACTATAATTCCATTCTTTGAGATTTTGTGTCCAATGACAATGACTTCCTCGACCATGAAATGACACTTCTCCCAATTGAGCACTAAATTTATTTTTTCACATCTAGCCAACACTATATCCAAGTTTGCAAGACAATCATCAAAAGAACCTCCGACCACCAAGAAGTCATCCATGAAACCTTCTAGGTAGTCATCCACCATGTCCGTGAAAATAGCCATCATACACCTTTGAAAAGTCATCGGTGCATTGCACAAACCAAATGGCATCTGCTTGAAGGCGAAAGTACAATAGGGACATGTAAAATTTGTTTTCTATTGATCCTCCGGAGCAATAAGAATTTGGTTGTATCCTGAATACCCATCAAGAAAGCAATAGAAAGTACGGTCGGCCAATCTATCTAGTATTTGATCTAAGAAAGGAAGTGGAAAGTGAATCCTTCCTTGTGACTTTGTTGAGCTTGCGATAGTTCATCCACAACCTCCATCCGGTCACCGTTCTTGTAGGAATCAAATCATTCCTGTCATTGGTGACCACCGTCATGCCCCCCTTCTTTGGGAAACATTGAACCGGAGAAATCCACAAACTATCGTAGATGGGGTAGACAACCCCGACATCCAACCACTTGATAATCTCCTTCTTGACAACTTCTTGCATAAGCTCATTGAGTCTCCTTTGATGTTCAATAGATGGTTTGGAACCATCAACCAACTTGATCTTATGCATGCAAAAGGCGAGGCTTATCCCCCATATAATCTGCCAATGTCCACCCAATAGCCTTCTTCCTCTTTTGTAGCACTGCCAAAGTAGAATCTACCTGCACGTTAGTCAAACAAGAAGAAAAAATAACTGATAAAGTAGAACACGGACCAAGAAATTCATACCGAAAATGTGGAGTCAATGGATTCAACTCTAAGGTAGGAGGCTCTTCAATAGAAGGTTTTGTAGGAGGAGTTGTCCTATTTTCAAGATCCAAAGATAACTTTCGGGGTGCATAGTTGTGCGACCCCATTCCTTGCAAGGAGTTCACACATTCCATAAAACCATCCAACTCGGCATCATCAAAGATGAGCAAGACGGCCTCCAACATATCACCAACATTGATTGTAGCACTTGTATCATCAACACTAACATCACAAAAGAGCACACCTCATTGCTATTTGGTTGCCACATGAACTTATACACATGAAAACCCACTTGCTCATCATAGTATGATCGGCCATTTTCAATCTCATAGAGGTTGGTCTTGGTTGCCTAATTCCCAAGGTCTTGAAAACCGAATAGGGCATCAAATTGATACTTACCCCAAGATCACAAAGAGATTTTACAAACTCGGCACTTCCAATTCTACAAGGAATCGTGAAAGCACCAGGATCCACCAACATAGGAGCCATTGAATGCACAATTGCACTCACTTGATGAGTGACTTTGATCGTTTCAAAATTCATTGACCACTTCTTTGTCATGAGATCCTTCATGAACTTTGCATAACTGGGCATTTGCTCCAAAGCTTCAACTAATGGCACATTGATTGAGAGACTCTTCATCATTTGAATAAACTTCTTGAATTGGTTTTCACCATTTTGCTTGGCAAGTCTTTGAAGGTATGGAGGTGGAGGCTTACGCAATGGTGCCTTAGCCTTTTGCACTACCGGCTCCGGTATGTCAATAGTATGATCCCTAGATGGGTTCACATCCTCTTGAGTATCTTCCACACTATCATCAATATCAATATGAACTTCATCATTTGATTGCACCACATTGTTCGAACCTCTTCTTCTTGTACCACTTGCTCATCATCCACAAGTTGCCTTTGAATTGAAGTGAGTGCATTCCCACCTCTTCCTCTTCTTGTAGTAACGGCCATGGCATGCACCGTATTGTTCCCACCCTTCGTGTTTACTACCGTATCACTTGGTAGTGACCCCTTAGGACGAGAATTTAGAGCTTGAGAGATATGCCCCATTTGCACTTCTAAGTTGCAGATCAATGTTTTGTGTGATGAAAGTTGGGTATCCGAATCGGCATTCTTTTCCATTATTTGATTGAAAATATTCTCAATACACCCCATCTCATTACTTGAATAACTTGGACCATGGGAAGGATAAGGAGGCGGGTTGCTTGGTTGTTGAAACATATGGGCCCTTTGAAAACCTGACCCTCGGTTGCCTTGATTATGGTTCTATCCGCCTTGATTGTTACCCCCCAATTTCCTTGATTATTGCCACTCCAATTTCCTTGATTGTTGTTGTTATGTCAATTCCCTTGATTGTTTCCACCACTCTAATTTCCTTGGTTGTTAGAATTCCAATTGACTTGATTGTTTTGAGGTCGCCATTGTTGTTGGTTTGGCCCTTGGAAGTTGTTTCTTTGCCCTTGGAAGTTGTTCACATATTGCACTTCCTCTTCTTGTTTATTGTAAGAATCATATTGATCAAAACCACTATCCTCTTGCACATAATTCTCCACTCGATGTTGCACTTGTGAACCCTTGGTCCTTCTCTTGTTCATCATCATGTTCACTCCCTCCATGGCATTTACATGCTTAGGATTTTGCACTTGTTGAAGTTGAGCCTTTTCTAGTTGATTCATGGTGGTAGTCAATTTGGCAATGGCTTGCCCATGGTCATGCATCTCTTTGTGAAGGTGTATCACGTTCGAATCACTTTATGGAACATTAGCCCGGGATTGCCACGCCGATGATGTTTCTACTATTTCATCCAAAATATCATATGCCTTCACATTAGGCGTAGTTATGAAGTTCCCATCGGCAATTTGATTCACTACACATTGGTTGGTTGTGTTAATCCCATGATAGAAACTTTGTTGAATCATATTCTCTGTCATATCTTTGTTGGGACATTCCTTAACCATTGTTCTATAGCGTCCTCATATCTCGTGTAGTGGTTCATTTGGCTATTTCTTGAATTCCAAAATCTTATCCCAAAGTGTAGCCATGTGCCCCGGAGAGAAGAACTTAGAAATAAACTTTTTCGCCAACTCATCCCAAGTGTGAATGGAATAGTTTGGCAATCGTTCCAACCAATTTAAAGCTTTCCCCTGTAAAGAGAAGGGAAAAAGCCTTAGCCTCAATGCATCCTCAGAGACATTTGTTTGTTTGCTCCCCCAACAAGTGTCCACAAACCCCGTCAAATATTTGTACGCATTTTTACTTGGAACACCGATGAAGAAACCTCGTTGCTCTAGCAAAGTGAGCATCATATTGGTGAATTGAAAGTTGCCTGCCCTAATACGGGGAGGGACTATTGCACTAGCAAATCCTTCATTGGGAAACACCCGGTGTGGAGCCGCTCGTGGTGGAGGTAGGGGTGGAGCGAGGACATTTTCATGAGGCACTCGGCCTCTTCCATTGGCTTGAGGTTCAAGAGGAACCTCATCAACTTGCTCATCCTCGAAGTCCACATTCCCCAAAGGCAAATTTCTGAGCTTATTGTTCGTCATGGTTGTACCTACGATTTCTTAAACAAGTTAGTAACACGGAAGGAAAAGAAGATATTTCAAAAACACACCCAAATATATAGCTAACACCATTTTAACTCTCCGGCAATGGCGCCAAAAATTGATCACGTCCACAACACACCTCTATAGGAGATGATACGGTCGTATGCAATAATAATTTCCCAACTATGAGTCGGGGTCGAATCCACTAGGAGTTATGAAGGGTGTTAGGAGTATATATTTGATGTAAGCAAATGGGTTATCTAGATTGCACTTCCACAACAGATTTTTGTTTTCTACTTCTACTGTTACTCTAATGATTGCAAGCTAAAAAGAATAGATTAAAATAAATATTTTTGAGGTTTTTCCAATTGGATTAAAGGCCTAGGGTTGTGACCATAACCTAGGTGTTTGCCTAATGGGATAAAGATGTTATTGCTTATTTTGTTTATTGGGGTTTCTTATACCTCTCAACTCTACGTTACCCACTAAATACCTCTCGTCCAGAGATTGATTTTGCCTAATTTGGCTTTCTCAAGTCCAAATGGGTATCAACCAAAATAGTTGATAAGAGCTCAAGTCGGGTTACTACTATCTATAGGCTGAACCCCTTAATTAGGTTAAGCAAACTCTCAATTAACCCAATTTCTTGTTAACTAAGTTATCCTAGACTAGGTCTCTCTTTCTCAAGTAGAGACCAAGTCAAATAGGCATGAATCAATGTTTGCAACCATTAATTTTAAAATTGAATCATGAACTAAGCTAAATAATTAACACTCAATCTTAAACATGCACTGAATAAGATACCCATAAGATTTACACACTAGGGTTGGGTCACAACCCTAGTAAAAGTCTAGCTACTCATAATGGAAATTGTAGAAAATAAATTAGAAAAGCTAATTAAACTCATAATGTAAGATTAAAATGATGAAATTTAATGTTAAAACATCAAAATAATATAAAACTTCCTAAAGTAGGAAATAAAAACAGTTACAACAGTTTCTGTTGTTCAAAACATTACCTAATTTTGTGGGTCAAATAATACCGACGCATCTCTATGACAGACTAGAACAATACCTCTTTTATTTATACAGGGATAAACATCTCGAACAAAAATTTCTCTTGGGAGGTTCTGTGGCCACACAATTCTATGTGCGGTCCGCAGATTTCTTCAGCTTTCAAGAAATGGAATTTTGTGGCCGCACATTTCGGAACTGCGGCCGCGAGGCAATCTTTTGCGGCCACACTTTTATGGACTACGATCGCAGGGCAATCTTCTGCGGATGTACAATTCTTATGCGGTCTGCAATTCACAAAGTCTCCTGGACTTGGTCTTTTTGCATACTCTCTCATCTTTGACTCTTAGCCCAGAACCGCGGCCGCAAATTCATTTGCGGTTTGTACATTGCTGAAAGTTCTGCTAGGTTTTCCTTCATGGTTTGTGGATCTACGGTCGCAGAATTCTTTCTGCAGACCTCACATTCGTGCTTCTGCACCCTTTATTGCCTTGTATTTCAGAACACTCCTTTTTGAGTCGGATTTTATATCGGGAGACCAAACTTCCAGCATTCCTACGATTTGCACAATTTCATTAGTTTCGAAAACACAATTCAATACTTTCGGACTAAAATAAAAGCTAAAAGGTTTTAATAAGCAGTCAAAATCCCCAATTATCAATAAACCCTTCAAATCATTAGATAATCATTTGGGACATCATTGTTGAAAAAGGAAACTGTAGAACTCAAATTCAAGAGGATGAATGTCAAAAAGGTAATATATTCACCCTCTAATTGATTATAGCATTGTATTAATAATTATAGGCTTTAAGTTCATGAGATATGAGTTAATGGGTTCGATAGAAAAGCATAAATGATTATAGGTTTGTGTTGTTGATTGTTGATTATTGATTAAGGGTGTAGTTTATCTTATGGGTGATGAAGAATGATATTGATTATAACAATTTGAGATTATAGAATTTATCTAGGGGTAAGAGAATGGGTTGTTGGGTGTATAAACACCATTAATGAGGTCTATGAGTCTTTACGCCAATAATGTGTTTATAAAATACCTAAGTGACCAAAACATGAGCATTAGTGCTAATATTGGTTCCTCTTGTAATATATATATATATATATATATATATATATATATATATATATATATATATATATATATATATATTGCCATAGACTATCGTTGAAAGAGGCAACAAATATTGTGGAACGCTTAAAGGGTCAGAGTTAAGGTATGTGAGGCTAACTCTACTTGCATTCGGGAATGTTTATGATTCTCCCTACGTCTCATTATTTATGACTATTACTAATTTTCTCAGAAAGTAATTATGCCTCAGTTCCATGAAGTTAAGGAACTTATATTCTCTAGATGGCATAGTTTCATAATTTGTTTAATATCTTATGAGTCTCAGTTATGACAGATTAGTTCATTATGAATACATGTCTCAGTCAAGTTCTATTCAACATTCCAGTATCATGTAACTCACCATGGTTCAATATTGCAATATCATGTATTGCAGTATGATTCTCAGTTCCTGATTCTATATCTTTGAATGTTGAACACCTGTATTTGGGATTAAGGCTGTAGTTTATGCTTTATGCATATTTGGTCATGAGACCATAGTTTATGCTTTATTTATATTTGGGCCTGAGGCCGTAGTTTATGCTTTATGTATATTTGGGCCTGAGGCCATAGATTTGTATATGATACTTGGGCCTGAGGCTATAGCTTGTGCACATATAAATTGGGGCCGAGGCTATAGCTTATTTATTCAGATAAATAGTTGGTTCATCATTCAGAATAGAGAGTATTCATATCCTTACTTCCTTGTTCAGTTACCAGTTTATTAGTTATCAGTTATCAGTTTCAGTATTTACAGTTCTTTCTTTTAGTTGTTTTACATACCAGTGCAATTCAAATGTACTGACGTCCATTTTTCTTGGGGCCTACATCTCGTTATGCAGGTAATGATTTATAGGTTTATGATTTTACTTGTTAGGACATCTCGTATCAGCTATTAATGAGCCCCAATCTTTCGGGATATTAGCCCTCATTTTCAATCTTTATAGTATTTCAGTTAGTAAAGTATGTTGAGGACCTTCCCACAGTGAGTGCACATCTTATTTTCAAAGATTCCTACATACTTAGGATCAAACTTAGGTACATGTTTTCTATAACCAATTCCTGATTTATTAGTGTTGCAATTTTCATTTAGCTAATTTAGTGCATCAAAGGATCTATGCCACTTTCTTAGCCTAGATACTTCATACTTTGCCTTTTCAAGATTTTCTTGCAATACTTTATTCATACAGTCAGCATCACAAAGACAATCTTTAAGCTTTTTCAACTCCTTTTCAAGATTGTCTTGCAGATCACTCATTATTCCCTTGCCATGTGCAGCAGATTGCTGCTCATTTTTTGAAGTGAGCTCAAGAACTTGGTTCATAAGATCTTTGACCTTCAAGATCAGCTTTGTCAGATTCAAGTTTTGAGGTGAAGCTTAACACATGAAAGGTATCTTATTAACGTATCATTTCCAGGACTTAATCTATCCATCACACTCATTGACGAGCTCTAAACACATATTTAAATATGCTCGCTAGTCGAATATAGTATAATATAATATCGTATCCACAGGGATTTGAGTTAAACAGTATTATCATAGTTTGTAGCTAGATTGCTATCCAAGATGATCAACAATTAAGGTTTATATGATTAAAACTTAAATTAAATAAGATTCTAAACTATTAATTAGTGACAAACAACGCAAGTAGTAAGCAAAGGAAGATATCAATGGGGAGGAGATAGGGTTGATAGTATAGGTGCAAGATGCATGTTTGGAATTTAACTCTAGATAATTGATTTCTAATGTTCAAGCGAGTCTCTCGAATTCACTTGGTTATTAGTTCAATTATTTAGTAGAAACCCCTCTCTCGATTAAGTCTCAACATCACAATATGAACTAATTTTAAGTGCGTGAAGATATGCAAGAATTCGTAGTGGATTGATCTTTAGGAAAACCTCTTTCGATTATCCTCCTAAAATAGTTTAGCCAACAATTTAACTAGCTTCTTTTGATTACTAAGAAGAATTAATGACTTCAACCAACTAAATATAAAGCAACAATATCACACGTTATGCCTCTCTCGATTACATTAACAAGTGAATAAAGATGCAACAGTTAAAACATCCAAAACGATTCAATACATAAAACTAGAGTTAATTATCCATAAACAAATAAATATCAACACACCAAATCCATCAAACTCTAAAGAGAACTACTCCATAGACATGGAGTAATTCATCACAATTAAGTGTAAAGTAAAGAAAAACATATAACAATCAAAACCCTTGTCTTGAGTTGGGATGGAATGATGGATTCCTTGTACTATTTCTTCTCCAACTTCTCCTTAGCCTCCTTAGGTCTAAATTATGTCAAAAGTCCCAAAATACCAGTTTTCCAAGTATATATACTAAGTAGGGTCGGGACCAAACACATACACCTTCTCCTACGCAAAAAAGATACTTTTCCCGGATAGGACGTGCGCGTCCGCGCACCTGGAAGTGTGCTCGCGCACTTGGCCGCACACTCTTCACACTATTCTGCCCCATATGCGTGGTCAGTGCGCGGCCGCACACTTTACACCCTGGTATGTTGGGAATTTGAAAACACGTAAAACATGAAAGTTGTAGCCCTTTGAACTATCGTTCCAAAAATATATTGTGGAGCCTAAACTGAGTTCTGAGCAAAATGTTATGTGTATTTTATTAGACAGTGCACAATATGCATGCTCGATTCTTCGTTCGTTCTTAACTATCATTCGTTGATCCCCGAACACGATCCAGGCTTAATTCCTTAGGCTTTTACTCGGACTTTAAATCTCAAAATCACTTTAATTCATTCCATAACATCTACAACGCTTGGAATCACTCCTACAAGGCATAAAACACACAATTATTACAAAATACTAGCGATTAAAGCTCAAACTCAACTAAAGTGCAATAAATTGAAATGTAATAATCGACTAAAACATGAGATTATAGCCTACCATCACTCATCATGGTCACTATTATGGCCATTAGTTACTTTTTAGACATAGCATGGATGTTTTCTTTCAAGTTAGAAATACTTACCTGGTTTGTTTCATCTTCAGCCTTTTAGTCGCTCATGGCCATCATCCTTATCACATCCTTTTCTGTTTGGCTTTCTTCAATTGCCATTAGGGAAATTTCAATGTTTTAATTATAAAATTAGACTCCAACATCCTCCATATATCATGAGCAGAGATGCAAGAGGACACCTTGTAGAGGACACTCCTTGGTAAACATCTATAGAGCAGATCCTTTGGCTTAGCATTTTCTTGGATCATTTGACGATCCTCAGCATCATAATCCTCTTCTCTCTTGATACTTTTGTTTCCTTTACTATCCATATTGGTAGAGAAAATAGGTCTATGATTGACAATTATCCATAGTTCAAAATCAACGGCCTGAAGGAACACTTCAATACGCATCTTCCATTCATCATAGTGGTGTCCATCAAACAGAGGAGGTCTTCCAATATACATTCCTAGTTATACCGGGGGTTCAGTATCAACTGTCTTGTGTGCATCTATCACAACATAGAGACTTCTAGCATCATCCTCCTTCTCTTCCTCCTTATCACTTCCACTATACTCATATGTTGATAGAAAGGCTTGCTTCATGGCTTCAGTGAATAGTTTGCCTAGGATTTTGCCTTTGTTTAGGCCCTTCTCTTTCATTTTTTTCCTTTTTCTCTTTTTCAGCTCTTTCTTTCTTCCATTAAATTTTCCACATTGGGAAGTATTAGACCATGTGGTTTAGGTTATTGCACTTGTAGCACCCCATCGTATGAAGGTTTGTCAAACTGCTTAGATTTGCCATTGTTTTCTCTCTTAGATGCATTTTTGGAATTCATCATGAACCTTTTGAACTTAGCAAAAATTGCTAGATCGAGTTCATCATTATCAGTCTCATCTTCTTCAGATTCCATAAGAACCAAGGCCTTATCCCTCTTTGGTTCCTTCTTGCGCAGTTTTAACTTTCTTATCTCATGTCTTAAAGTTTCTTGTCTGGTGAAATCTTATCCAACTTCTTTGCTTCTTGGATGGCTGTGACTTTTGATTCCCATGAAGTTGGGTGAATCATTAGAACCTTGCTAGCCAATTCTTCATAATTAAACACCTTTCCATGTTACTTCAGTTCATTTGTGATTATAGTGAACTTAGTCATCATCTCCTGAATGTGTTCAGATTCCCTCATAAAGAAGAGCTCATAATTTCTCATAAGCAGCTCAATCCTTGATCTCTTCACTTGATTATTTCCTTCATGAGCAATTTGTAGAGCATCCTAGATCTCCTTTGCATTTGAGCATGCAGACATCCATTTGTACTCATCAAGACCAAGTCCATAGATGAGGATCTTCTTGGCTTTTGCATTCTTTGCCATCATTCTGAAATCTACCGCAACAAATTCAAAGGAGTCTTTGGGAACAATCTCATTTTCCCCATTTTGTTTTGTCAGAGTCAGTGGTCCTCGATTCACTATTGTCCATAATTCATAGTTCTCAACCGTTAGGAAATCCTCCATTCTTACCTACCACCAACTGTAATATTTTTCGTTGAACAGATGTGGTCTAGTAGTTGACTGTCCTTTGTTAATTCCAGGTGGAGCACTCATTTTGCTTCCAAGATCTCTCTATATGTTAACCACATTTGAGAGAACCTGCTCTGATATCAATTGTTAGTTTGAGTGTCTTCCTAGCTTACTGAAGAACTTGGCTCTTTCCCTTATTCCTTAGTCGTAAACGAAATAAACAGTAAAAACCAGAGACAACATTTTTTACGTGAAAAATCACCTGGCTCAAAGGTGCAAAAATCACGACCTACCACATAGGATTTTAGCTTCAACTTTACTATAACAAATAAGCTAAATGTTCTGATTACAAGACCTGTAAATCAATACACACACAGTTCTCCTACTTCAGCTAGTTGAATGACTTACAAGTTACTCTAACTTGCAAACTAAAAAATATTTACTTCAACCAACAGATTATATATGACAACTTGATTTCCTAATACATATTCACTAACTGTCTAAAGAAGAAGACTAAGACGAGTAATCGACTTGAGTATTGAAAATGTTGTTCCATAGTTGACGTGCAAAAGGATGATCTCCTTATTCCATCAGGAAATTATTTAAGTTCACTAGACTCTGAGATCTTTTAGGAGTCCTATGCATAGTCAACTTCTCATTTGATAGGACTCCTACAATTCCAAGGACTCCGCAAATATGGTGACTTTTATCTATCACTTATATGCGAGCATATCTTCTTTGACAATGACCCTTATCACATTAACAACCTTCTTCCAACAATCTCATACTACATTAACTTGTGAAAACATTACTGCCTTATAAGAACCTCTAACAGCTACCTTGAGGAGTTGGTTTTTAGCGCACGTTCACTGGACATGCTTTGTTAATCAATAAAACCCAATTCTCAACCTGACTTTTTAAACACATGATATTAGCATAATATCCTATAGAAATAACATACTTTTGAGTTGATTTGATTGGTCAAGACTCTTATGGCTCGGAGAGCCAACTAAATATACCTTATGCTCCATATTGGCAAGTTTTTGCCGAGTTAGATAGTTTTTGTGATTAGGATTGATGGAGTTGACTAAATTTTTATTTTATAAAATCAATGAAACAAGAGATATTTACTTAACTATACTATAATAAAAACTTATTTATCATTTTTTAAGGTTCCTAAAACATTACATTCTCTATCTTTATTTACTGCTTAGGCGAATTACATAAACGACCCTTTTAAGTAGTCCTTAACGATTATGTGGGCACTTCAACTGAGCCCATTTTTAGTTAGACACTTCAACTGAGCCGATTTTCAGTTACACACTTCAATCCTCTAATAAAATAGGTCAACTAAATACTCCAAACCAACAAACCATTTGCGTGAGTTACACTTGCGAGCGATATGACAAATGGCCAAACCATTAAATGACACGTGTATTTTCTTAAAAAGATTTTAGTAGCTTTCCCAACCACGAAAACCATCCTCCCCACCCTAATTACTTGGTCAGCTATGTCAACCTAATCACTATCTCCCACCAAACCACCTTAACTTTTGTTTTTTCAAAACTAAATAAGAAATTGTCCCAACCCACTTGATTGATACACTTTGACCCGTGAATAACTAATTTTGAAATCCAATTGCGGTGGAATTGGAAGGTTTTAGATCATTTTTCATTTTTATTTATCATATTTGGGGAAAATGATGGATATGTAGGAGGTGATATTGGATCATTCGAATGGCAACACTATTTTCCTAGACACAAAATAAACCTACATACAGTAACAACGCCGCATGCATTTTATGTGGTGCTTATACCATTTCCAAAGAGGTAACCCAGAGAACTTGTCCATTATTAACTCCACGATGACCCATAACCTCTCAACATTTAAATGATAGATTTTGAGTAGTAAGAATTAGATCTGTGGAGAGAAGGAACGGAGTAGTGGTTGTGATGGAAGTTCTCTCCCCTGATGTGTGTTTTTTTTATGTGATATCTAGTGGTTTTATGGCATGGAGGGGAAATGTGGAGAACAATGTCTGGGGTAGAGAAGGCTAGTGTATGGTGGAGAAACAAATAGGAGAACAAGGAGGTGTGAGAATTAGGTGGGGTCCACATTGCATTTAGGCAGAAAAAAAAGAGGAAAACCCTAGTTCTTAAGAGTTTCATGCGCTCCAATCTGAGTGTAACACAAAAATTTTGTCATGTCAGCGTAAGGTGTCTAAGAGACACACTTCTACCCAAGCAGAAATGTCTAAGTGTAAATGGGCTCAGTTGTGATGTTTACATGATCTGAGGTCAACTTAATGGGGCTGTTATATATTTTTTCTACTGGTTATATACAAAACCTTAATAAAGAGAGCATCCCTTAAATTAGGATGTAACTAATACCCCCCCCCCCTTTCACTCTCATATATGTCAATTATACAAAGCCCCTAAAATCACATACTCATCCCATTTTCAAGAAGATTTCAAAATATTTCTCTCTTTCATACAAGTCAACCCAAATCTCTTCCTCTTCACACAAGTCCATCAAAATTATTTATAAAACTGCAGAAGCAAAGGGTTCTCCACTGAAAACCATTAAAAAGCTTCAAAACTTTGAATTCAATATTCGAGTTTTATGAATTTGTAATTTGTTTGGATTGTGAAACGACCCGATCGGTCATTTTGCTTTCTAGAACCCTGTTCCCCTAGATAAGACTCATTGTATGTGCTTTTACTATTCTATGACTTGCGGGGGTGGTTATTTTGAGATTTGGAAGGGTTCGGGTTGAAATCCGGATAATTGGTTCCTTAAGTTGGCCTTAAAAGACTAAGTTTGACTTCGGCCAACATTTTGAGTAAACGACCTCGGAATTAGGATTTGACGGTCCCAATAGGTTTGTATAATGATTTCGGACTTGATCGTATGCTCGTATTGGGTTTTGGATGATCCGGGAGTCTTTCGGCGCTTAATAGTGAAGGTTGGTTCTTTGAAGGTTTAGAAGTTCTTTAAATTTGGGTTGAAGTGGTTTTTGGTGATATCGAGGTCCAAACAAAATTCTGAGACCGGGGATGGTTTCATAATGTGATTTAAGACTTGCATGCAAAATTTGGTGTCAATCCGAGTAGTTTAAGTACGTTTCGGTGCAGTGGAAGTAAATTGAAGAACTTGAAGTTCATAAGTTTGATTCAATTAGTTATGGGGTGTGATTCTTAGTTTTAATATTGTTCTGGACATTTTGAGAGTTCGAGCGAGTTCGTTTTATGATTCCAAACTTGTTGGTATATTCGGGCGGGACCCTGGGGGCCTCGAGTGTCAATCGCATGAGACTCGGACAAAGTTGGAAGTTTGGAGCAGCTGTTGAAGCTCCAGTTCTGTCATAATTGCACCTGCGCTTGGCCAGCCGCAGGTGCAAGCCAAGAGCCTTCCGGGCTTTAGCCACATGTGTGGGACCGTAGATGTGGCCAAGGCACTGCAGGTGTGAAAATCGTAGGGCAGAAGGGTTTATTTAATATGGGACTTAGGCCATTTCTAACACATTTTCTTTCACTCTTGGGCGATTTGAGAGCTTTTAAGGAGGGGATTTTGACCTGGCTTTTGAAGGTAAGTAATTTCTACCTAAAGTGAGTTTAATACATAGATTATGGGTAGATGTTAACATGAAAATTTGTGAAAATCATGGGTTTAGATGAAAAACCTAGGTTTTGATAAAAATATGATTTTATCACGAAAATGATTATGGAACTTAGTGAAAATCATATATTTATGTTTCTAAGGTTATGGGTAACAACTTTCTTCGAAAATTTCCGGAATCCGGGCATGTGGGCCTGGGGGTAATTTTTTAGAATCTTGCATTTAGGGTTGGGTAACCTCTTAAAAATTGTAATATGAACTCTTGAGCATATATTGATTAGTTTGTATATTATTTGATTAGTTTGGATTGATTCGGCACCGACTTGAGGGTGTGAGCGCATTCTTGAATCGAGAAGTAGGCTTTGAGACAAGGTAAGTCTCTTTTCTAACCTTGTAAGAGGGAATTAACCCCAGAGGTGAACTTAATCAATATGTACTTATATTTGTGGGGGTCTACGTACGCATGATATGTCGAGAGTCTGTGCGTAGCTACTATTCATGCTTATGTCCGGGTAGATTTAGGCTTACACCATGCTTTGTTGATACTGTTGCTTGTTTATGCTTACTAGTTGTTGGATTAAAGTGGAAGTTGAGGGTTTCAATATTTAAAGCTCCAATTAGAATTTCTTATTTTTAGAAAGGAATTGAGAAATATTACATTGAATGTAAAAATTATATGTTCAACTGCTTCGCAAATATATTTCGCGAGCGGGATAAACTTCCACTACTCTCATGGGAGTTGGTCGTTCGCCTCGACAAGATTTATTGATATATTATATGGTTCGGGCCGTTCGACCCTCGGCAGTGCACAATATATTATTATGTATATTTGGATCGGGCCGTACGTCCTCGGAATAACTCGTGCGTAGTGATATCGAAATCCCTTTTTATATTTAATAATGTTTCACGGACTTGAATGGTGAAAGGAATAGACGAGAGAAATGGTTTAATTCTTACTTGAAAGAAGAATTTGCTTACTTACTTCTTGTTTTGAGCGCTATTATCATTGTATATTACATGCTTAATTAGAACTTCACATTATTATGTTTTTTCCCCTTAGTAAGTATCGAAGTAGACCTGTGGTCACTACTTCTTCGAGCTTAGACTAGATACTGGGTAGATGTTGTTTATGTACTCACGTGTTACACCCCATATATTGTTTTTTTGTACTTGGAAGTACGCCATAAATAAATTGATGAAAGCTCGAAAATGAGATGTTACATTTCGCATTTTCGTACGTCGAAGTTTTGTCGTAAGTTAATCGACGTAAGTTCGGGAATGAGATTATTTGGAGATTATAAGTATTATGCTACTTCAAACAAGTGATGAATAAATTCGTGAAGGTGAAAGGGTAAGGAAATCGAAGAAAATGAATTTTCGTCAACGTTTGACATTTTGAGATAAAATACGGTCCAAGCTACAATATCCCGTATTTATGGACTAGTGTCATACAAGGTACCACATGACCATAATAGTAAGGTGTGCAAAGTGTGTTAAAAGTGAGTAGTATTTTAAGTAATTTGAGATAATTCCTAATTATGTGGATCATTGGGTAATTATTGGTTAATGGGGGATTGACAAATTAATTAAGGAATTAAGTGGCTAATTTTGGATAAGTCTAAATTTCCGCACGTGGCAGCAACTTATGGTCCATTAGTGACTCTTGAATTAAAATTGCAAGATGGCACGTTTAAGAGGGGTTGGTGCCTAGTTCATCACTTTAGACTACCCTTTCCGTAATTCCAATATGAAAATTCTTACGTATTTCACATCAAATCCAAATGCTCTTTGAATTTTATAATGCATGAAAAGAGAATCAGAAGATGCTGGTTTAGCCTTCTATACATCACAAATTCCTGAAAAATGGTAGGCAACTTAGTAACGTGACATTTCTGCTTCAACAAGAATTCGAGCAAGAATATCATACGGATTTTTCCCTACTCCAGGTATGTTAAGGCCTTCCCTTCTTTCATTTTTAGCATGATCTCGTAATTACATGTGTTTGATAATGAGG
Organism: Nicotiana tomentosiformis; assembly: GCF_000390325.3. Lineage (NCBI taxonomy): Eukaryota > Viridiplantae > Streptophyta > Magnoliopsida > Solanales > Solanaceae > Nicotiana > Nicotiana tomentosiformis. The sequence goes on from NC_090819.1 coordinate 116,342,371, forward strand.
CATAAAGAGAAGTTCATACTCCCGAATTTATATTCACTACCCTATACTCATAAGTTACAGTATTCTCCCTTATCGGAACATTATATTCAATTGAGTATTGTCTTCTTCCAGGCAAGAGAGCAGAGGATATATATATATATATATATATATATATATATATATATATATATATATATACAATATTACAGTATTTTCCCCACCATCGAGCTATAATCGATGGGCAGGCCCCTATTGGGCAACCTCTGATCAGATGGTAAGTTATATACTGAGCCTACTATGGTTGAGCGCCTATGAGTGAGCCCAGAATGGCCGAGATACAGAGCCTAGTATGGCTGAGCGCCTATGAGCGAGCCTACTACGACAGAGCAGTTATATATATACCGAGCCTTATAAGAACAAACATCTATTTTACTTACTATATTGAGAGAGTTGAGTCAGTATCAGCAGGTGAGTATATCTTCAGATTATCTTTAACTCCCAGTTACTTTCAGTTATTATATTCTCAGTTCAGTTCCAGCTTTCAGTATATTGCCTTACTCGGTACATTATTTCGTACTGACGTCCCTTTCTCTGGGGACGCTGCATTTCATGCGTGCAGGTTCAGACAGACAAACGGGTAGACCTCCTCCGTGTTTCCCGAGTTCTGCTTTATCGGTAAGTTCCACCTCCTTCAGAGTTGCCCGGTCTTGAAGTTCTGTGTACATCGTGTATATGTGTACATAGGTATATCCATCAGTAGGGGCTTGTTGACATATCCTGTCAGTTAGTACAGCATGTTGGGCTTGTAGGCCTTGTATATATATTTTGTTGGTTTGTCAGCTGTAGCAGTTATGATGGCCTTATCGGCCAACCTTTATATTGATGTTTAGTCTGCATTCGCAATTATCTTGCAATGTGGCCCATGGCCAAAGTATGACATTATATGTTCAGAGTCCCTTAGTCGCAAGTTGGTACGCGAGGATAGGTGAGGCACCGGGTGCCGATCTCGCCCCCAAGTTCGGGGTGTGACAAAAGTTGTATCAGAGCAGTTCTGTCCTACGGAGTCTACAAGCCGTGTCTAGTAGAGTCTTGTTTATGGGTGTTTTGTGCACCACACTTATAAGCAGGAGGCTACAGGGCATTTAGGACTGTCACTCTTTCTTTTTACTCTAGATTGTATGGTAGAGCTCAGTTGTAAGAACTCAATTTCTTAAACTCTATCTTATTCATAATACGACGATGCCTACATCTAGAAAGGCGGTTGGTAAGGGATTGAATGTGGTTGTGGAAGAGTTGAGTCAGAGGAACTCGATTTTGCATCATGCTTATGATGAGTAAATGTAAGGTCTTCAGCAGATCAAGTGTGTACTGATACATGTAAGCTTCTTGATAAGGAGCCTTAAGGCAAGAATATCTATCCACCTATATAGTGAAAAACAATGAGAGAATCAGAAGGTACAAGTTGCAACAAGTAAAAGAAGCAAGATGAAGAAGGACACGAGGCGCCCAGTTAATGAAGATTATCAGTATTACATTCAGGGAGAGAAATATAAGCATTTTGTGTTATCTTCAACTGTAACAGAGGTATGTACAAATGGCCACACTCATCTTAGTTATGCCCTATGGGGGTTAACGGAAATAGTTAAGAGGAGGACAAATATCAGGATCCGGTTGGGGTTAGAGTGACCCAAAATGGTGGATGGATTGTTTGCGTTAGTTAACATTTCCAAAGGACATTGCAAATGTGCTAATATATCTCCCTGTGAGACACCCAGATGGTGCGCTCTAGAATAGTACAACTAGATATGAGTACTACAAAGATAGGCACTGGAAGCCTTGAAAGGATAAATATTACCTTAGTATAGCTCCCGTCCCTTGTAGAGAAAGAATGTTAGGCAACCTGAAGAGCCGATAGATGGAGCAAGGGGAGCTAAAAGCAAAAGAATGTCTTGTTCGGGTTTTTAGAATAAAGTGATAGACATAAATGTTAGCAGAAAATAAGAAGAGAGTTAATGAAGCATTATGAGTAAGATGTGATACATGGATGATGACGGTAGATAAAGAAAGATTACAGTATTACAGAGTCTATAGTCAAGTGAAGGAAAAGACGGGAGGTGACAGGCCTTGAGACAACAAAAGAATACGGGCTATAAAGTCATATACTCATTTCGATAAATAAGTTCCTGACTACAATGCAACTACCGGAAGGAAATGTTAGACCCAGGGTACTTGAAATCAGTATGGGCTGGTGAACAAGATAGACTAAACATGAATTAGGGACTGAGTGAGTTGATAATGGTCGACATCATGAGAATTTCAGATTTCATTCCGGCGATAACAGAATGAACAATAGAAGAATATTCATGAGAAATTCAGAGAATGGTCATTCAGGAAGATGCTCCATAAAGCAAGCAATGTGAGCAAAGTTCATCTTAAGGGACTGTATGTGCCAGTTATACTAAGTGTCACCCTCGCGAGTAAGGAAATTTATTATCCTTGGTACAGAAGGATTACCGTGAGGCGAATAAGGGTCATCGATGATGTGAAAAGACGCCAAAGATGAAGAGGTAAAACATCTATACGTAGATCATCGTAGCACTAAATCATAGTACTCCCCAAAAAGGGGGGGATATGGAGTAATATGGCATTAAGTGGGATGAGATTGAATTTATTCAAATCCTACAGATATTCTAAGATTCTAGAACATTATGCAAGCACGACGTTAAGGAGAGGAAGTAAGGGTTCTAGCCCAGGATGTCTTTAATAAATAAGGAGCCAGTGCGAGAGGTAAGTTAAGATAAAAGGAATAACCCAAGAAATATTACTCGGAGTATAGATATGAGAATGGGCCAATGAGTAATTAGTAGCAGATTCAGGAAGAGCCTAGTTATGGCTAGACAAGAGGATATAGACAAATCAGCAAATCAATGCAAGATAAACACAGTGAACCCCAACATGGGGAATTCAGCCTCGCATTTTATGACATTATAATATTTGAGATATATTCATATAGAAGTTGGGGAAGTTAAAAAGGTATCGTATGAGTGTTATGGAAATAAAAGAGAATGCCATTGGGAAGACAGTCAAAATATCAGTTCAGAAGCAACCCTACAAGCACAAGGACGTGGAGGTAAGTAACTATGAATAATTATAGGCAAGGAAGGACATGAAAAGTTCTGTCGAGTATACGATGTAAGAAGCTCACAGCTTCACAAGAGTTAGAAGGTCCTCCCTAAGTACTACAATGAAAGACTAGCTGAGGAAATAAGGAAGGAGGCTTCAACCTAAACATAGTAACTTGAAGAAGAAATGGTCAAGTAAAAGCAGTCTCACTACAACATTATATGAACTCCATAATAAAGTGGCACCTACCATGGCTAATGAACAGGAAGTACAATCAAAAGTGATATTCGAGATCATATGAGTTGCACGAAACCTCCGGTATGTGTGGGAACTAAGATAAGCTAAGTATGCACGTAACAAAGCGGCAAAAAGATCTGGAAAAGTAATAGCTTACGTTTAAAGAAATCTGAGATGGAACGAAAGGAATTATTCGATCAACGATCCATAATTAGTTACGTTATAAACACACTTAAGATTTCGGATTATTATCCATGCAACATATATGTTGACAATCATACAGCCGTGAAAGACTTCGGTATAAGTTAAAAGAAATAATTGAGCCCAGGGCATAGATAAAGGATTGAATTATTAGAAGATTGTATCGTAGATATTCTATAGCGCCCACGAAAGGCTAAAGTAATAACTAATACCATGAGCCACAGATCGGTAAATAGCTTAAGCCTACATAGAGGCTGATCATAATGAGGAGGAAACTAAAGAGTTACATCAACAAAGTAAATCAGGGATTTGATTATTGGACCCAAAAAAAATTATAGACCTCATGATTGAGAATATTAGAGGATTACTCTTAGATATCAGAGGTACATGAGAGATAGTACAGTAGCCATATCTTATAATGGCTCTACGATAAAGCCAGTTAGAAACAGTACCAGCCTCATAAGAAGTCAGTATGAAGCTCCCAACGGGTTGTGTATGCACCAGTGTTGCAAGTATTATAATAGATCTTCAAGTTATGGACGTGAATTATACCTATGTGGATGGGAGGTCATGAAAGAGATAGAAGATACAATGCAAGATTTTAAAGTAGTAAAGGTAAAGGTGAACAACGTACGAGATACTCAAATGCAGAAGGCTTTGAATAGTCCATACCTCGAATAGAGGGCTAGAAGCACTGAGATTCAGTATCCAGGAATGATAGAGACGTCATTGGTGGCATATCTTCCTGCCTATGGTTTCTATGTATCGAGAGGCCTAGTCAAGAGAGTAAATAAGAGTTAGAGATGATGTGATGTCTCACTTGATGTTTCAGAATATCACAAGGAAATTTATGGTGCAAGCAAGTTGAAGGAAAGTTACTAGTAATATAAATAGATATGTGTAGGCCGCAAGCTAAAGTATGGTAAAGTGACAAGGGTTTAGGAAGACAGGACTAAGGATAAGAATAGGCAAGTGAGAAGGTGACGAGAAGGGATAAGTCCATGAGAACAAGAATTATAGAAAGCTTAATATAGCCTGAATATACTCAAATGAGTCTAAGACTAGTAGAATTTAAAAGAGATGGAATGTTGCCCTGCTAGTAGAATAACGGTGTAATTGTGAATGATAAAGGATGACGTTTGGGCCTTCGATTAAGTAATGATTTGATGAAAGAAAAAAGGGATTTCATGAATTATACGGGATAAAAATATCCACGTAAAGTGAATCACATTGGGATGCTATGAAATATGATTATTGAAGTATAGTATCAACCCAGGTGGATCAGTCTAATCACTTCCGATGAGACGTAAGCCCTAATGACAATGTAATACGTAAGAAGTTTCAAGTTATCAGTGGTGGATTGTATATCAACATTGAGGTGAATCAATAATGGATAGATAAAAGTTACAAAGTATGAGATGAGATTGGGCCATCAGTCTTAAGATGAACAGTAACAAAGAAGCATTAAAGGACTTGGATTTATACATATGGGGTAAGCAACGAACGTAACCTGGAGTTTTGTGGCAGACTTCAGTAATGATAACCTACTTAGATGCAGTAAAGTCATGCGGATAGATAACCGGGTTTATGAAATAAGATATAGCAATATCTGTAAGTCTAACAAAGTACCGAGCGAAGAACTTCAGTATACCTATAGATGCACAGAGGGACATCTTATTAAGCTTTGTATATGTTCACAAAATGAGGCCTAGGGATTGGCTAAAAACTAGAAGAAAAAGGAGAGAAGAGTCACATAGGTGCACTTACAAAGTCAGAGTCATACAGACTGCATGATAAAAGATAGCAACAGTTACAAGATTGGAAGGATTCCGACTACGAGTCGTGGTGTGAGAAAGAGGCCTAAAATGGGGAATGCCCTAGCCTTTGGGATTCATTCACACAACAGTTTCCTAGATGGTGAGAGGAGTACTAAAGTATTCGCAAGAGCTATGGGCTATGAGAATGATAAATGCATCAGTCAACATTCGAGGACGAATGTTCCAAAGGGGGGAATAATGTTGCACCCCATATATATATCTTTTGTACCTGAAAGTACGCCATAAATAAATTGATGAAAGCTCGGAATGAGATGTTACATTCCGCATTTTCGTACGTCAAAGTTTCGTCATAAGTTAATCGACGTAAGTTCGGGAATACGATTATTTGGAGATTATAAGCATTATGCTACTTCAAACAAGTGATGAGTAAATTCATGAAGGTGAGAGGGTAAGAAAATCAAAGAAAATGAATTTTCGTCAACGTTTGACATTTTGAGATAAAATACGGTCCAAGCTACAATATCCTGTATTTATGGACTAGTGTCATACAAGGTACCACATGACCATAATAGTAAGGTGTGCAAAGTGTGTTAAAAGTGAGTAGTATTTTAAGTAATTTGAGATAATTCCTAATTATGTGGATAATTGGGTAATTATTGGTTAATGGGGGATTGACAAATTAATTAAGGAATTAAGTGGCTAATTTTGGATAAGTCTAAATTTCCCCACATGGCAGCAACATATTGTCCATTAGTAACTCTTGAATTAAAATTGCAAGATGGCACGCTTAAGAGGGGTTGGTGCCTAGGTCATCACTTTAGACTACCCTTTCCGTAATTCCAATATGAAAATTCTAATGTATTTAACGTCAAATCCAAATGCTCTTTGACTTTTATAACGCATGAAAAGAGAATCAGAAGATGCTGGTTTAGCCTTCTATACATCGCAAATTCCTGAAAAATGGTAGGCAACTTACTAACGTGACATTTCTGCTTCAACAAGAATTCGAGCAAGAATATCATACAGATTTTTCCCTACTCCAGGTATGTTAAGGCTAAGCCCTTCCTTCATTTTGGCATGATCTCGTAATTACATGTATTTGATAATGAGGCATAAAGAGAAGTTCATACTACCGAATTTATATTCACTACCCTATACTCATAAGTTACAGTATTCTCCCTTATCGGGACTTTATATTCAATTGAGTATTGTCTTCTTCCAGTCAAGAGAGCAGAGAATATATATATATATATATATATATATATATATATATATATATATATATATATATATAGTATTATAGTATTTTCCCCACCATTGAGCTGTAATCGATGGGCAGGCCCCTATTGGGCAACCTCTGATCAGATGGTAAGTTATATATCGAGCCTAATGTGGCCGAGCGCCTATGAGCGAGCCCAGAATGGCCGAGATACAGAGCCTAGTATGGTTGAGCGCCTATGAGCGAGCTTACTACGGTAGAGCAGTTATATATATACCGAGCCTTATAAGACCGGACATCTATTTTACTTACTATATTGAGAGAGTTGATTCAGTATCAACATGTGAGTATATCTTCAAATTATCTGTGGCTCCCAGTTACTTTCAGTTATTATATTATCAGTTTAGTTTCATCTTTTAGTATATTGCCTCCCATACTCGGTACATTATTTTGTACTAACATCCCTTTCTTTGGGGATGCTGCATTTCATACGTGCAGATTCAGATAGACAGACGAGTAGACCTCCTCAGTAGGTGTTGCCCGAGTTCAGCTTTATCGGTAAGCTCCATGTCCTTTGGAGTTGTCGGGTCTAGAAGTTTTGTGTACATCTTATATATATATATATATATATATATATATATGTACATATGTTATGTGTAGATTGGGGCCCTATTCCGATAACGGTACATCCATTAGTAGAGGCTTGTGGACATATTCAGTCACTTAGTACAGTATGTTGTGCTATTAGGCCTTGTATATATATTTTGTTGGTTTGTCAGCTGTAGTAGTTATGACGGCCTTGTCGGCCTAACTTTATATTGATGTTTACTTAGCATTCGGTCCTCAGTTTACTTCACATTTCTGGAGAGCAGTACAGAGTGAATTGGAGACCCGTTTAGAGCTCAGCACAACATTTCACCCACAGACCGACGGGCAGCCGGAGCGGACAATTCAGATATTGGAGGACATGCTTAGAGCATGTGTGATTGACTTTGGAATACAGTGAGATCGGTTCTTGTCCTTGGCCGAGTTTTCTTACAATAAAAATTACCAGTCCAGCATTGAGATGGCTCCATTTGAGGCTTTATATGGTCGGCGGTGTCGTTCGCCCATTGGGTGGTTTGAGCTCGGTGAGGCTAGGTTGTATGGTACTGATTTGGTGAAGGATGCCTTGGAAAAGGTAAAGTTGATTCAGTAGTGACTTCGGACATACCAGTCCCGACAGAAGAGTTACGCGGATCAGAAGGCGCATGACTTATCATTCATGGTAGGCGAGAAGGTTCTCTTGAAAGTCTCGCCGATGAAGGGAATCATGCGGTTTGAGAAGAAGGGCAAGTTGATCCCAAGGTTTATAGGCCCATTTGAGATGTTGAGGCGAGTTGAGATCCAAGAGGATTTCCGCGGTAAAGTTTCAATGGAGGGGCCAACCACTCGAGGAGGTGACCTGGGAGTCCGAGGAGGACATGCAGAGAAGATATCCTCACTTGTTCAACACTCCAGGTATGATTCTAGACCCGTTCGAGGACGAACATTTGTTTAAGAGGTAGAGAATGTAACGACCCGACCGGTCATTTTGCTTTCTAGAACCCCGTTACCCTAAATAAGACTCCCCGTATGTGCTTTTACTGTTTTATGACTTGTGGGGGTGGTTAGTTTGAGATTTGGAAGGGTTCGGGTTGAAATCAGGACAATTGGTTCCTTAAGTTGGCCCTAAAAGGCTAAGTTTGACTTCCGTCAACATTTTGAGTAAACGACCTCCGAATCTGGATTTGATGGTCCCAATAGGTTCATATGATTATTTCGGACTTGGGCGTATGCTCGGATCCGGTTTTGGATGACCCGGGAGCATTTCAGTGCGTAATAGTGAAAGTTGGTTCTTTGAAGGTTTAGAAGTTCTTTAAATTTGGTTTGGAGCGGGTTTTGGTGATATTAAGGTCTAAATGGAATTCTGAGATCGAGGATAGTTCTGTAATATCATTTAAGACTTGCACGCAAAATTTGGTGTCAATCCGAGTAGTTTAAGTACGTTTCGGCGCATTGGGAGTAAATTGAAGAACTTGAAGTTCATAAGTTTGATTCAATTTATTTTGGGGTGCTATTCTTTGTTTTAATGTTGTTCCGGGCATTCTGAGAGTTCGAGCGAGTCCGTTTTAAGATTCCAAATTTGTTGGTATGTTTGGGTGGGGCCCTGGGGGGCCCGAGTGTCAATCGGACGAGGCTCAGACCAAGTTGGAAGTTTGGAGCAGCTGCTGAAGCTCCAGTTCTGTCATAATCACACATGCGCTTGGCCAACCGCAGGTGCGAGCTCGCAGGTCAGAGCCAAGAGCTGCATAAGCGAACCATTAGTGGCAGCCCAGCCAACGCAGATGCGGAATATTTGGCGCACATGTGTGTCCGCAGGTGCGATGGACCTAATCGCAAGAGAGGACGGGCTCGCAGAAGAGGCCCCAATGGTCCACAGATGCGGAGCCTGACCAGGTGAGAGGAATGCGCACCTGTGGGGATTTTGCCGCAGATGCGGCCAAGGTACCGCAGTTGCGGAAATCGCTGGGCAGAAGGGTTCATTTAATACGGGACTTAGACCATTTCTAACACATTTTGCTTACACTCTTGGGAGATTTGAGAGCTTTTAAGGAGGGGATTTCGACCTAGCTTTTGAAGGTAAGTAATTACTACCTAATATGAGTTTAATACATAAATTATGGGTAGATTTTAACATAAAAATTTGTGGACATCATGGGTTTAGATGAAAAACCTAGGTTTTGATAAAAATGAGATTTTACCACGAAAATGGTTATGGAACTTAGTGAAAATCATATATTTATGTTTCTAAGGTTATGGGTAACTACTTTCTTTGAAAATTTACTGTATCCGGGCACGTGGGCCCGAGAGTGAATTTTTAGAATCTTGTATTTTGGGTTGGGTAACCTCTTTAATAGTTAGAATACAAACTCTTGAGCACGTATTGATTAGTTTGTATATTATTGGATTAGTTTGGATTGATTCGGCACCGACTTGAGGGTGTGAGCACATTCTTGAACCGGAAAGTAGGCTTTGAGACGAGGTAAGTCTCTTTTCTAACCTTGTAAGAGGGAATTAACCCCATAGGTGGACTTAATCAATATGCACTTCTATTTGTGGGGGGATACGCACGTACGATGTGATGAGAGTCCGTGCGTAGCTACTATTCATGCTTATGTACGGGTAGATTTAGGCTTACACCATACTTTGTTGATACCGTTGCTTGTTTATGCTTACTAGTTGTTGGATTAAAGTGGAAGTTGAGGGTTTCAATATTTAAAGCTCCAAGTTGAATTTCTTATTTTTAGAAAGGAATTGAGAAATACTACGATGAATTGAGAAATTATATGTTCAACCGCTTCGCAAATATATTCCGCGAGCGGGCTTCCACTATTCTCATGGGAGCGGGCCGTTCGCCTTGGCAGGATTTATTGATATATTATATGGTTCGGGCCGTTCGACCCTTGGTAGTGCACAGTATATTATTATGTATATTTGGATCGGGCCGTACGTCCTCAGCATAACTCGTGCGTAGTGATACCGAACTCCCTTTTTATATTTAATAATATTTTACGGACTTGAAAGGTGAAAGGAATGGATGAGAGAAATGGTTTGATTCTTACTTGAAAGAAGGATTTGCTTACTTACTTCTTGTTTTGAGCACTATTATCATTGTTTATTACATGCTTAATTAGAACTTCACATTATTATGTTTTTGGCCCTTAGTATGTGTCGAAGTCGACCCCTTGTCACTACTTCTTCAAGGTTAGACGAGATACTTACGGGGTACATGTTGTTTATATACTCATACTATACATCTGCACTTGATGTGCAGGATCTGAGGTAGGTTCATCTGACTATCAGTCTGGCGCGCACGCTTGACTTCTAGCTCGAGACTACACAGTGAGCTATCCTTCCGAGCCGTTCAGCAGCAGCCGGAGTCTCTCTTTTGGATTTATATTTATGTCTATTTCATTGAGACAGTAGAGTAGTATTCTTTTGTATATCCTGGTAGTAGCCCACACAATTGTGACACCAGGTCTTGGCACACACTAGTAGACTTATGATTTTGGATTTATTGTTATGACTTCGATTTGCACTCAGTTGCTTTTGTTTAATTACTTTACAGCAGTAAATTTCTAAAGCTTTTATCAATGAGGAAGTTATTCACTTTGGAAACATGTTAAAAGTGGAAACCACTAGATTAATCAGTGTTGGCTTGCCTAAGAACGGTGGTGGGCGCCATCGAGGCCTATGATGAAATTGGGTCGTGACAGATTGGGTGTTCTTGTAAATGATTGAGAATATACCTTGGAGTATATATCTCAATTTTGAGGGAGATTGATTAAGTTTAAAGCTGATTTTAAATAAATCTTCATATTGAAACTCAAAGAAGAAGTTTCAAAATTGTATCACGATTGTATGATAATTGTATCACAATAGTATCAATATTTGAATTTTACAAATTTTTGATTTACTTAGATTGGATATTCTTCCAAATGATTGAGAATATACTTTGGAGTTTATATGACAATTTTAAGGGAGATTGGTTAAGTTTAGAGTTGATTTTAGGTAAAGATTTAAATTGGAACTCCAGAAAGAGGAAGTTTCAAATTGTATGATAATTGTATGATTCTTATGTCACAATTGTATGAGAATTCTTTCAAGACTGTATCAGAATTGTATCTGATGAATCAACATATGAAACAATAACTAATACAAGTCTAATATAATATTTGTATTAGATTTGTATCAGTTTTTATTGGTTTGTATATTTTTTGTATGTGATGTGTTCTTCCTCTTTAATTTTTAATCTGGACATAAAAGATATGATTATTGGTAGTTTTGTGTTGGTTTTTATTGAGTTTGCTGCTGGTTTTTGTAACGACCCAATCAGTCATTTTGAGAAATTGTATCTAGTTTTGCAGTTTGAGGTCATGAGTAACATCACATAGCGTATTATGACTTGTGTGCATCGTTGGCTCAGGTTTTTGAGTGGTTCAAAAATGATTTTAAGGGGTGACTCTCATTTGAGAAGCTTGAAGTTGAAAGAATTGACAAAGTTTTACTTTGGAGTATTTGACCTCTGGTCGGAGTTTTGATGGTCCAGGTAGGTCTGGATGGTGATTTTAGACTTGGGTGCATGCCCGGATTTGCATATGTATGTTTCTAGAAGGTTTTGACACCATTTGGCGGAAGTTGGCAATTTAAAGGTTTGGAATTTTCCTAAGTTTGACTTTAATACTATCGGAATCGAATTTTGATTTCGGGACATTGAATAGGTGTGTTTCATCATTTGGAACTTTCCTGCAAAATTTGGTGTCATTTGGAGTTGATTTGATGTTGTTCGGATGCTTGGTTGCAATTCTAGAAGTTCTTGAAGTTCATTGTGATTTTCATGTGTTTTGGTGTCTGATTCGTAGTTCTAGATATTATTTTTAATGTTTTGATTGTGCGAGCAAGTTCACATTATGTTTTTAGACCTGTGTGGATGTTTAGTTTGGAGCCCCAAGGGCCCGGGTAGGTTTCATATTAGTTTCGGAGTGTTTTGTTACGAAATGTGTGTGTTGGTACTGGTGTCATCGCAATTGCGATGAGAAGGTGGCAAATGCGACCACCGCATTTGCAAGTATTTTATCGCTTTTGTGAACCAGGGGAGGATTGGGCTTCCATCGCAAATGCGATGTTGGAGTCCCATTTGCGACTCTAGGCTATCTTCTTTTGCAAAGACAGTGTTCGCTTTTGCGATGCTTTGTCTGCATTTGCAGAGGTCATGTCACAAATGCGACATCTACAGCTTGTTTATAGTTGTGTATTCCGATACTTAGCTTCATTTTATCCTATTTTGAACCCTATTTTCGGTGGGAGGCGATTTTGTGGAAAGATTTCATAGCAAACTATTGGGTAAGTGATTTTAATCAATTTTCAGTTATATTTCTTGATTATATATTAGATTTAACATTAAATTCATGAGAATCTAAGAGAAAATTTGGGGATTTTTATCAAAATAAAAATTGGGGATTTGAGAGTCGAATTGGACTCGGATTTGAAAACAAAACACATATATGGACTCTTGGGGTTATGGGTAGTCAAGACCTACCCTTGGACCCGGGTTTTGACCAGACGGGCCCGCGGCTGACTTTTGTTGACTTTTTGGAAATTGTATAAAGATCATAGCTTTGTTATTGAAATTGTTTCCTCTTGCATTGTTTGATGTATTTAAATTGTATTTGGTTAGATCGAGTCGAGCGAAGGTGAATTTGTAAAGAAAAAGCTAATTTGAGTATTGATTTGGCCGAATTGAGGTAAGTGTCTTTCTAACTTTGTGTGGGGAAAATCACCCCTTAGGTTTTGGATTGATGGTACTATTTGAATTATGTGTAAGGTGTTTACACGAGGTGACGAGTGTGTATACGGGCTTATATGTGGTATTTGACCAATTTAGATTGTTAGGCTTCTTTCATGCATTTAATTGAAATTATCATTTCATGCTATATCTTTTGTTACTAGGCTTGCCCTTATGTGCTCTACTTGAAGTTGTTAGTACATGTTCTGTCTTTCAATTGCCAAGTGTCCCCTTATATGTTTTTAATTATTAATTGTAATTACATGTTGAATACATGCCTTGTATGTCACTTGCCTTCATTGTTAATTGGTTCTCGAAAATTGTGTCTTGGTTTATGAAGTGTCATTTTCTTGCTATTTGATTTTGTGAGTTATCGTATAACTTCTTCATCCGTTGTGATTTCTTTTTGTGTAGCTTCATTATTACATTGATTTTGTGACATGTCGTAGTTGTTTGTAGTTAGTTTGCTTAATTTATATTGTTTGTGGAGTGAGTTGCACGCCGCAACGGTATTGATAATGATGATATGATAGAATAAGGGAGGATTATGATATTGATTAATAACGATATGGTGGGAATCGGTTGCGCACCACAACGGTTTGTGTATGTATTAATTGATATTGATAATAATGATATGGTAGAATAAGAGAGGATTATGATAGTGATAAATGATGATACGGTGGGATCGGGTTATGCATCGCAATAGATTGTATACGCGATATTTAATATAGATTAATGATACTACGATGGAATAAGAGAGGATTATGATATTGATGTATGATGATAAGGTGGGATTGGGTTGCACGCCGCAACGGATTGTGTATATTGTACTTGTTGTTGTTGTTGTTATTGTTGTTATTGTTGTTGTTGTTGTTGTTGTGTCTTGTATGAGCCATGCATCCTACATAAACCGCTGTATTACTTCAATGTATCAATATGTGCTCCCGTGATTACTTGGTGAATTGATTTTTAAATGAATTATTACGCGGAGTCATTATCTCATACCCTATTGAGTTGTTAATAGCATAACGGTTTTTAATGAAAGACGTAGGAGCATGGTTACCTTATGCGACTCTTAAGTTAAAACTCCTCGTTTCATTCGGTACTTTAATATTCTTAATTGCTGTCATATTTTACTTTAATTATTTCTCGAATTGAACTCCTAATCCTATTTGACGCTTTTACTTTACTTAAAATCGTTATTTCATTTTATTTTAACAAATTCTAGATTTAATTCAGTGACTTATCCAATGCTTTGTTTTATTTGAAAATGATATTTTCTTTACCCAAATGACTTCTTAACTAACCTCATTTGATACCATGTCTTGTATAAATTGTACCCTATTTCACTGTATTTGGTTCCTAAATAAAAACTTATTTTCTCATTGATTTCCTACTTTATTCAACCTGTTATTATGCCTTATTGTATATAAATAGATCTCTTGAATGTTGTAGTTACCATTTGACACGGATACAATGAACATAGTAGCACGGGGACTTTGCCGTGTGAAAGTGGTTTGGAAAAATGTGGGTACAAGGTGCCATACGTGTAAGATTTGAAAGTTGTGACTTATGATTTGAGATTACGAGGAGTGGTACCTCGGGTAATTCTTATTGCAATTCGTACATTAGGAACAATTTGATTGATTGAGTTGTCATCGGTTCCCCTTACTTGAATTCATTCATATTACATCTGTATTCTAACTATGTTGTTGCTTTATTACCTGGTTGTTTCTTGTTTCCATTCGTGCTTCCATTATTTTCATTATTGATTGTAATTTGTGATCGTTCTGTTGTTAGTCTTACATTGATGTTCTTTCTATTATTAGCTTTATGGTATATACTGCACAAGTTTTTATGTCTGGTAGGTGTCTTGACTTGCCTCGTCACTACTCTACTGATGTTAGGCTTGATACTTATTGGGTACCGCTATGGTATACTCATGCTACGCTTTTTGTGCAGATCCATGTACTTATGATCGAGTTGGTTTTGAGATTCATGTCTGAGCAGTTTGAGACTTCAAGGTACACCTGCTCGACGTTTGCAGGCGCCAAAGTCATCTTCTGTTGTATTTCATTTCCACTGTCTAATATTATTCAAGGACAATGACATACTTTTTATTCCTAGTTACTCTTAGAAAAGCTATGACTTGTACTACCATTTTGGGATTATGTAACTGATGTTGGCTCAACTATGTTATTACAGATATTATTTAATATACTGCAGTTAAGTTAGTTAAATTCCATTAATAATCAACATATGTTAGACTTACCTAGTCTTAAAAACTAGGTGCTATCACGACATCCTAAGGTGGGAAATTGGGGTCATAATAGTTTTAAGCAGAATTTCATATTGAAACATGAAGAGGAAGAAGTTCAGAATTGTATCATAATTATATCAGAATTATTTTTAAATTATATCATAATGGTATGATAATTGTATATGATACATCAATACGTAAAACAACATGATACGATACTAATACAAATATAATCCAATATTGTATAAGAAATTTATAAGAATTATTTCAGAATTGTATTAAAATTTCCTCAAAATTATATCTGATCTGTATTCGTGTCACGACCCAAATCTCCCTCTATAAGACGTCGTGACGGAATCTAGTATTTACGACTAGGTAAGCCTAATAAATTGCGGAATAACAGAAATAAAAACAGAATTTAACAACAAGACTGCAACATATAACTATAAAATGATAAAATACCGCTCGGCATGTACAAGTAACCCAGCACTCGAGTATATACAGTATTCCTAAAACCGGGTAATCATAAGTCACAAGCTATAGAAGAAAAACTAAGTATCTTTATACACCAGAGTCTAAGAGAGTACAGAAAGGTAAACGACATAGGAGAGAAAAGAGGGGGGACTCTGAGGTTTGCGAACGCGGGCAGATATACCTTGAAGTCTCCACAATCTCACTGCTCACTGATATCGAGGCTGATAAGAAGTGCCTATATCTGCACATAAAACATGCGCAGAAGAGTAGCATGAGTACACCGAAACGGTCCCAATAAGTGCTAAGCCTAACCTCGATCGAGTAGTGATGAGGTCAGGTGAGGGCCCTATTGGTATATAATAAATAAGGCATAAGAATATAGCAATGTAATAAGAGATTGGAAATTCACAAGAGAAAACCACAGAAAAATAGCAGCACAGCACGTAGGGATAAACAGTAGGAGATCTCCCGAGATACCGTCTCGTAGTCCCAAAAGTAAATATGCAAGGAGATCTCCCGAGGTACCGCCTCATAGTCTCAAAAGTAAATGTTCAGGGGTATCTCCCGAGGTACCGCCTCGTAGTTCCAAAAGTAAACACACAGCTCGAAACCGATGAATACCACAATTAACCGCAAGCATTCTACAGTTAAGACTGATACCGATCAAGGAAAAACAGGAAATCAAATAAGCATGCTGCATAGATTTCAAATAAGCATTTAAGACACGTAGACACACGATATTAGGCTAAAACAAGATAACTACACATGCTGGTACAACTTAATTAAGATGTAACATGTTACTACTCAATAAAAACCGTATTTTTATAATAATTAGCCTGTGTATGCACTCGTCACCTCGCATACACGGTGCTCAAACAAGGTTAGGCAATGTTAGGAAATATCACAACAGTACCAAATCCTTAGGGGATTTCGCCCACACAAGGTTAGGCATGCCGCTTACCTCGAACGAAGCTCAATCAATCAGTAAGCATTCCTTGTCCATGATTTTCCGACTCCGAATGGGCCAAATCTAGCCAAAAGTAATAACATACCATAAATATACCTATAAGAAACTAATCTAATTAATGAAATCAAGACTTTAACAAGATATTAGAAAGTCACCCCAAAAAGTCAACTCGGGACCGCGTCTTTGAATCGGTAAAAGTCACAAAATACGAACACCCATTCACCCACGAGTTCACTCGTACCAAAATTACTCAAATCCGATGTCAAAATCTCAATCAAGACCCAAAATTTTGGTTGAAGAACTTTTCCCATTTTCCCGAAATTTCTCAACTCAAATCTTAAATTAGAATGTGAATTTAATTATAGATTAGTGGGATAAAACTAAAAACAAGTGAAGAATCATTACCCAATCGATGCCTCTGAAAATCCCTCAAAATCTCGTCCAAATCCGAGATCTCTATCTCAAGTTTTGATAAAAAGGGCTAACCCTCATTTTTTGAAATATAAACTGCTGCCCAGACATTTCCTTCGTCGCGAATGCGGAAGACCCCTCGCCTTCGCGAAGTACAAAATTGTTTCTGTCCAAATTTCTTCATCGCAAACGCGGAGCTCACACAACCTGACCCTACGCGAACGCGGGACCCTCATCGCGAACACG
Source organism: Nicotiana tomentosiformis (assembly GCF_000390325.3). Lineage (NCBI taxonomy): Eukaryota > Viridiplantae > Streptophyta > Magnoliopsida > Solanales > Solanaceae > Nicotiana > Nicotiana tomentosiformis. The sequence goes on from NC_090819.1 coordinate 116,359,633, forward strand.
TAGGCAAATTACCTGGAGACTCAATAGACCAGTTTTCTCTTCGTGAACGCGAGACCCTCATCGCGAACGCTTAGACTGAACACCTCAGAGCTTCACGAACGTGGGACCTTCATCGCGAACGCGAAGCATAAATCCTCTCCTGCCTCCAGCTCCCTTTCACGAACACTGAACTCCCCTCGTGAACGCGAAGAAGGAAACTGGCAACTGAACACTAGATTTTTCTGCAACTCCTACAAGTCCAAAACTAGTCCGTTAACCATCCGGAATCCACCCGACACCCCCGGGACCTCAACCAAACATACCAACAAGTCCAAAAACATCATACAAACTTAGTCGAGCCTTCAAAACACATCAAACAACGCTAAAAACAACAATCGCACCCCAATTCAAGCTTAATGAACTTCAAAACTTCAAACTTCTACAACCGATGTCGAAACCTATCAAAACACATCCGATTGACCCCAAATTTTGCACACAAGTCATATTTGACATTACAGACCTACTCCAACTTCCGGAATCATAATCCGATCCTGATATCAACAAGTCCACTCCCGATCAAACTTCCCAAAAATTCAACTTTCGCCATTTCAAGCCTAATTCAGCTATAGACCTCCAATTCACAATCCGGACACGTCCCTAAGTCCAAAATCACCCAACAGAGCTGACGGAACCGATGATACTCTATTCCGGAGTCGTCTTCACATAGTTCCAACTATGGTCAAAATCCTAGAACTTAAGCTTCCGTTTTAGGGTCCAAGTGTCCCAAATCACTCCGAAACCATAAACAAAACCTCTCGCAAAGTCACCTAAGCAAAAAAAAAAGTACGGGGAAAACAGTAATAGGGGATCAGGGCTAATACTCTCAAAATGACTGGCCGGGTCGTTACATCCTCCCCCTCTTAAAATAATCGTTCGTCCTTGAACGAGCATAGAGACATACTTGTAGTGGTGAAAAGATGAGGATAACAGCTGCACATATCATGCTCGGCCTCCCAAGTCGCCTCCTCTACCAGCTGACCCCTCCACTAAACCTTCACTGAAGCAATGTTCTTTGACCTCAGCTTTACAACCTGCCTGTCCAAAATAGCTACCGGCTCCTCAAGATAAGACAAATCATTGTCCAACTGGACTGAGCTGAAATCCAACACATGAGACGAATCACCATGATACTTCTGGAGCATAGAAACATGGAATATTGGATGAACTCCTGTTAGACTGGGAGGCAAGGCAAGCTCATAAGCAACCTCCCAAATTCGCCACCACACCTCGAATGGGCCAATAAACCTTGGGCTCAGCTTGCCCTTCTTCCCGAACCTCATAACACCCTTCATAGATGAAACCCGGAGCAAGACCCGCTCTCCAACCATGAATGCAATATCATTAACCTTCCGATCCGCATAGCTCTTCTGTCTGGACTGGGCTATGCGAAGTCAATCCTGAATCACCTTAACCTTCTCCCAAGAATCCTAAACCAAGTGTGTACCCAATAGTCTAGCCTCGCCTGGCTCGAACCAACCCATTGGAGACCGACACCGTTTACCATACAAAGCCTCATACGGTGCCATCTGAATGCTCGACTGATAACTGTTGTTGTAGGCAAATTCCGCAAGTGGCAAGAATTGATCCCAAGAACCCCCAAACTCCATAACACAAGTACGAAGCATATCCTCCAATATATGAATAGTGCGCTCGGACTGTCCATCCGTCTGAGGGTGAAATATTATGCTCAACTCAACCCGAGTACCTAACGCATGATGTATGGCCCTCCAGAACCACGATGTAAACTATGTACCCCGGTCAAAGATGATAGATACCGGTATGCCGTGAAGCCTGACAATCTCACAGATATAAACTCGAGCCAGCTGCTCTGGAGAATAAGTAGTTATAACTGGAATAAAATGGGTCAACTTGGTCAACCTATCCACAATCACTTGGTCAACCTATCCATAATCACCCAAACTGCATCAAACTTCCACTGAGTCCGTGGAAGCCCAACAACGAAATCCATAGTGATTTTCTCCCATTTCCACTCTAGAATCTCTAGCTTCTAAAGCAATCCACCTGGCCGATGATGCTCATACTTCACCTGCTGGCAATTTAGACACTGAGCTACATACTCTACTATGACCTTCTTCATTATCCTCCACCAATAATGTTGCCTCAAGTTCTGATACATCTTCGCGGCACCTAGATGAATGGAGTACAGCGAACTGTGAGCCTCCTGGAGAATCAACTCATGCAAACCATCTACATTGGGCACATATAGCCTGCACTGCATCCTCAATGCACCATCATCTCCAGTAGTGACCTCCTTAGCATCACCGTGCTGAACTGTTTCCTTAAGGACAAGAAGATGATGGTCATCACACTGACTCTCCCTGATACGATCATAAAGATAAGACTGAGAGACCACACAATCCAAAACTCAACTCGGCTCAGAAATATCCAATCTAACAAACTAGTTAGCCAAGGTTTGAACATCCAACACCATTGGCCTCTCTGATTCTGTGACTCAAGGCATCGGCCGCCATGTTGGCCTTCTAGGGATGGTATATAATAGTGATATCATAATCCTTAAGCAGCTCTAACCACCTCCGCTGACGCAAGTTAATATCCTTCTATTTTAGCAGATGCTGCAGACTCCGGTGATCGGTGTAGATCTGAAAAAGAACATCGTACAAATAGTGCCACCAAATCTTTAAGGCATAAACAATAGCTGCTAACTCAAGGCTGTGGACATGATAGTTCTTTTCATGCACCTTCACCTGTCTAGATGCGTAGGCAATCACCCTACCGTCCTGCACCAACATCGTGTTGAGACCAATCTACGACGCATCACAATATGCAGTATAAGACCCCCAATCTATAGGCAATACCAATACTGGGGCTTTAGTCAATGCTGTCTTGAGCTTTTGAAAGCTCTCCTCATACTCCTTTGTCCATCTGAATGGGGCACCCTTCTAGGGCAGCCTGGTCAAAGGTGCTGCAATAGATGAGAAACCCTCTATAAGTCGACGGTAATACCCCGCAAAACCAAGAAAACTCCGGATCTCCGTAGCTGGGGATGGTCTAGGCCAACTCTGCACCGGTTCAACCTTCTTCGGGTCCACCTTGATCCCCTCACTCAACACTACGTGACCCATAAATGCCATTGAATCTAGCCAGAACTCACACTTTGAGAATTTTTCATATAGCTTCTTTTCTCTCAAGGTTTGAAGCACAGTCCTCAAGTGCTGCTCATGATCCTCCCGACTCCGGGAGTACACCAGAATGTCGTCAATAAACACAATGACGAATGAGTCAAGATAGGGCCGGAATACACTGTGCATCAAATGCATAAAAGTTGTTGGGGCGTTGGTCAGTCCAAATGACATCACAAGAAACTCGTAGTGACCATACCGAGTCCGGAAAGCAGCCTTCGGGATATCTAGTACCCGAATCTTCAATTGATTATAGTCTGAACTGAAATAAATCTTGGAAAACACTCTGGCACCCTGTAACTGATCAAATAGGTCATCAATACGAGGCAATGGATACTTGTTTTTCACTATAACTTTGTTCAACTGGCAATAATCAATGCACATACGCATAGAACCATCATTCTTCTTCACAAATAAGACTAGGGCGCCCCAAGGTGACACACTGGGCCGAATGAAGACCTTATCAATCAACTCTTGTAATCGTTCCTTCAACTTCTTCAACGCAGGAGGAGCCATGGGTTGAGTGCCCTGTAACAAATCAATACCAAAGTCGATATCTCTGTCAGTCGGCATACCCGAAAGATCAGCTGGAAATACATTGGGATAATCCTTCACTACTGGAACTGACTCAACTGTAGGGGTATCAATACTGACATCTCTCACATAAGTTAGATACGCGTCACACCGCTTCTCAACCATTCGTTGAGCTTTAAGAAATGAAATAACTCTGCTGGAAGTATAATCTAAGGTACCTCTCCACTCTAACCGTGGTAATCCTGGCATAGCCAGCGTCACGGTCTTGGCGTGACAATCAAGAATAGAATAATGGGGTGACAACCAATCCATGTCAGAAATAATATAAAAATCTACCATACTGAGCAATAATAAATCGGCTCCGGTCTCAAAACCACTAAGAACAACCAAACACGACTAATACACACGGTCAACAATAATAGAATCTCCCGCAGGTGTAGACACATAAACAGGAGAACTCAAAGAATCACAGGATACGCCCAATTACGGGGAAAAATAAGAGGACACATAGGAATAAGTGGAGCCTGGATCAAATAAAATTGACGCATTTGTTGATACCCAATTTTGCCCTCATATTTTTTCAAATAATATATATACTTTCAAAACATTATTTTAGCATCATTATTTAGCTTACAAATCTATACAAGAATTTTCTATAATTTTTCATAATTTTTAGAACTTTAGAAATCGATTTTCTTGCATTTAAATTACTTGAATATTTATTAATTACTCCTTCAAATTATTTTGTGATGACTTAATTATCTAAAATTATTATTTGCACCTACAATACATGTTTCAAATACTTTTATTTCATTTTATATAATTACAATAGAATTGTTTAGCTATTTGCAAAATTTTGCAATAATAGCATATATTTGCATTTTTATTACATTTGTCATTCTATTCAAGGTTAAAATAATATCTTACATTTTTTAATTTTCTACTATTGTTTGAAAGTATTAATGTGCATAAATAGCATTTTTTATATAATTATTTTCTTATTTTATTAAATTACTTCCCTTTTAATCTCCTATTTAAAAGCTGGCACAATATTTAGGCTAATTTTTGGACTAATTGTGGTCCAAACACTTAGCCCATTCACCTCAGCAGCCCAATCAAATAACCCTCTAATTTAACCCGGCCAGAGACCCGTTCACTTAACCCGCCCGTTCCTTATCTGATCTTGGCTGTTGATCTTAAATGATCTACGACCCCTAATAAACTAACCACTTTTAATTACCTAACCCTCTAACCCTAATCCCCATTTCCCTAAACACCGCCGCCCCGTTTCCCTTCATCTGTTCTCTCTTCTCCTCTCAAACCCTAGCAGTCGCCTCTTCTAAATCTCCTAACTCCAATTCTAATATGGAATCTTTCCATAATTTGCCTTCCATATATGCTCCATCTCCGTCTTACTTACATGATTTTCGGTATCACTTAATACTTGCCTATTTTTGGTAAGTACCAAGTTCGAATCATGTGAAAACCGTCTTCAATCTTCAAGATCTAGATGGTATTCCGTCTATATACATTCGTGGCAAGGCGATATGAAGCTGATTCACCAAAATCTTTGGTCGATTCCTTGATTTATGTCGAATTAGGGTTCCGAATTTTATACTTTTCCTTTTACCCGTTCCACTACTGATAGCATGTGGTACTTTCTTTCCATATTTTATGTTTGATTGATTGTTTTCCTTGTTTGTTCCCTTGATTCCTACTACTATATAAACCCCTTCCCATTCCCCTTTAAAAGAGGACCTAATCGATATAATATCACTAAAATTTGAAGCTTTGCTCTGTTAATTCCTTAATTATCTTGTTCTGTATTTTGTGTTGGCTGGCTAAAAGCCAAGGCCACTGAGAGTCTACTGTTCGAACTTTCTCTTAGTGCGAACATTGCCTGGGTTTCTTTCGAAGCTCTTGGGAACTTTGACGCATTGAGGTTACTGGGTTCTTATGGATCATTTGTTCTTTATTGTTGTCCGTTTAACTGGTAAGCCACTTGACTTTTGCAATTTTATCCCTATGTGTCTTTGATTTATATGTGTTCTCACCTCTGAAATCCATGGCTTAATATATTTTCTGGATTACTTTTGTGCACGATTCTGTTAATTCTACTTTGTTATAAGTCTCTTTAGCATTTAACTTCCTCTTAATGCTGCTAGTTTTGAGATTGCCTAAGTCTAACTTGGATAATCTGACCCTCTTAAGTTCATTTAGCCAGTGTATTGGTGCTTGAATGTTCCCTAAAACATTCTTATTTGCTTTGTCCTTAATCTCTATAATGAATGCTTCATACTTGTGCTAGAACTTCCTGTGTTAATTATGACATGTTCCTATGCTATTGTATCTCTCAGCATGATCCCCATGACCCATTGGTGATTGACTGAGATCTTAACAGTTACCTCAACTTGTTTTCCCTGCCCTGTTTGAACCATTTTGTTTTATGGCATAACTTATATCTTCTTTAGTTAATTAGTCTATTGTGTCAATCCCAGAATCCCTACATGTACTATTTGGTATGAACTTGCTATCTCACACTCCTCTGAATCTCTATAATGTTTGTCTTGCATGTACAATGTGTTTCAATTTATATTAAGACCATTCTCTATGATCTTGCTTTTGTGCTAATATGTTCCCCAAAATGTCTATGGTTCATCTGATATCCTGTTCTTTAAGTGATTATTTGGCTTGTCATAATGTGTATCCCCAATCATGTCTAAATACTGGTTAGCATGACACTAGGATGTATGTTTAGCATAATCTCTTAGGTTTTAACTTGTTTGTATTGTGCATCTGTGACTACAAACTTGTTTCCTTCCCACATGTAGTTTTGTCATAATGTGTGCTCCCTATCATGTCTCAATGTAGTCCTGCTTCCTGATGAGAGTTAATATGTCTATCTTATGATACTAGGATGCATACTTAGCTTAATTTGGACCTTTTAGGTCTCAACTGGTTTAGTATCATGCATCTGTACATGACAATCTCTGCATACCCATGCAACCCTGTTTCTTCCCCAACTCTTTCAAAATGTGGCTGTCTATGTGATACTTTGTTATGTATGGAAATCTTGCTGAGCCTACTGGCCTTCTTGATGAGTTGCTCTGTATGTTCAACTTGGCTATGTCTACTTTAGATTATAAGTGTACCCCTAGTTCTGTCCTCCAGCCATTGTTCATTCTCCTTATTTGCTACCTATGCTATTCTGAACTTCTTATTCTTATCCAGCTGAAAGCCAAGGCTACCTAGGCTTTACTGCTGACCTCCTAGGGTGAGCACTGCTCGAGGTCCATTTGAGGCCCTTGTGAACTCTGGCATACTAGAATTTGGGTCCTTAGTCATTCCCTGGAACTTAAACTACCCCATTCAACCCCTTTCTTCCTGTTATCAGTTGCACATCTAAGTCGGTTGGTTTAAATGATGCAATGCTTGGCAATATGGTTATATGAATTAACTTTGGGCTCCTCTATGGATTCTATGGTTGTGTTGATGAATATGGCTCCTTGTTAGAAGTCTAGGTATGCTGTGTGAGAATTGTTGAAGGCCCACACGGTGTTAGGTATTTCATTTGGGCCTATTATGGGCCTATTGTCATTATTTGTATAACATTCATATCTTACTCATTAATGGGCCTGTAATAACTTTGTATAAACGATTGGAGTATTAGTAAAGTGGGGAATGGGTAGATTCCTAATATTTGCATACCAAATGGGTAGATAATATGCCTATGGGACTCGGTGATTTACTTGTTATATATATGTTATTCCATCACTATGTGCACTATAGAAATCATGCCATTAGGAGAAACATACACATACACACAGTCTTCTAGCAAACATGAATTCAAATGCTGTAATTATGCTTACTGCTACGTACTACTAGAAAACCTACCTATAGGAATAAATGTCATTGATTTCAATTCGCATCAACATTTAGTAGAATTCATGCCTACAGTATTTTGACTATTCCGTTTACCACTGTCACCTAGAAAATATGCCTATAGGATTAAGGTTTGACGATAAAATAAGCTCTAAGTGCTGAATGTTAGAGATCCTGCCTATAGGATATAATTACACGCCATAATTTGTTACTGTTAAATCGCTCAAACATTGTTTCACGCATGCTATTGTTATAAAGCATGAATAATTCTGGGCCTCCTCCAATAGATTTCATTATCACTTAGTGATTCACACCTAGACACAACATCTATAGGTTAAATAACTGGAAATCTGCAATCTCAAATCAGCATGCAACAATCGTATAATTTGTAGATAAGCAGTGCCTAGCCTTTGGAACCTCTTGTATGTTTTAATGAATAGTAACATAGAAATCATGTCTATATGGCTTAAGGTTCTTAATTCTAAATTGCTTAATATGTAGTTTGTCTCGCGTGCATTTGTTGCTTAAGTGTGGAGGCAAACTTGAACCTTAACTGCCTATATGTGAAGTCCAATGTGTTTTTTCGCATGTCGCCTTGTTTTGACATTTCTGAGCAGCCTATGTGAGGTCTAGAACCACCCAAATAGAGGTCCAATACCTCCTGGACCATAGGTATGGGATGGGTAGTGCACGCATAGTGCACGACTTGGAATTGAATTAGAGCGCTCTTAGGTAAACAACTTTAACATAGTAATCGGGTAGCAGAAGATGATAGTCTGTGCCCGCTGGATAATATGAGTAACACCCTATTTCAAGGGAGTTACAAAATATTATTTATGTTGCACGGGGTGATCCTTTAGGCTAAAAAACATAGGACCCCTCCCCACTTTCCTTTCTATGTTTCTTTTCTTTCTTTTCTATTAGAATGGAAAAATAGCTGTACCTCTCTATTCAAGATCTCTTTGTAATAAAATTCTTAGATTGTGTACTCTCTTTGCTTACTTGATCACATAAACTAATCCATATAATTTAAGTTGTCGGGACCCACAATTGTGGACCTCGAGGACTGCCTAACACCTTTTATTTGAGTAACTTGAGCCCTTATCCGATCTTTGGTGGCGTTGACTAGTTAAAACAGAGTTATTTGCAGATAGGTACCCTAACGCACCTTAAAATCGTTAGGTAGCGACTCTCCTCTTTTAATACCTCTTTTAAAAGACTTTTCCCATGTCGAGGCCTGATTCCGTGAGAAAAAAAGGGGGCGCGACAGCATGACGACTTTGCTGGGGACTTACACTTAGGCTCGTACCAGATTTGAGGGTCGAGTTGAGGTCGGATTTTGGTAAAGTTGGTATGGGTAGACTCGTGGTTGAATGGGCTTTCGGATTTTGTAACTTTTGTCGAGTTCTGAGATGTGGGCCCCACATGCGATTTTTGAGCCAATTTCGGGTTTTGGTGTAATTTTGAAGCTTTTCTTGTGGAATTCATTCCATTAGCGTATATTGATGGTATTATACTGATTATGAATAGATTTGGAGCATTTGGAGGCCGAGTCCAGAGGCAAGAGCATTGCGGGGTAGAGATTTGACCGGTTTGAGGTAAGTAACGATTGTAAATCTAGTCCTGAGGGTATGAAACCCCGGATTTCGTATCATTTTACTATTTTGAAGTGACGCACATGCTAGGTGACGGGCGTGTGGGCGTGCACTATTGGGGATTTGCGACTTGGTCCATCCCATAGCAACTGTAAAGTTGCATACTTTGTTGAAACCATTGATACTTATATGTTTTAGAAAGATTTTCTGTAAATTGTGTTGAATGCCATGTTTGGGCCTTGCGCCAATGCTGTTTATACCCTTAGGGGCTGTTTCTTATCATCCTCTTACTATTTTTGATTGAAAATCTATACTCAGACCTGTTTATACTTGTTTACCGCATAACTCACTTTTATGACTCAATTTTGATGCATATAAATATTTTGGGCCGAATGCCCTATTTTACTGAAATGCCCGAGTGGCTTGATTTGTGAGGATGAGTGTGGATAGGGGCTGCCCACCTGCAGCATACTTTATTATTATGGCACGTGAGTTATCCGTGCAGATTATAGCGCTTGGGCTGAAGGAGCCCCTCCGGAGTCTGTACATACCCCCAGTGAGCGCAGGTACCTACTGAGTGCGAGTGTCGAGTGCCGAGTGCTGAGTGCTGAGTGACTGGGAGGCATGAGTGATTGTGAGGTATGCCCTAGTGGCAAGAGTGATTGTGAGGTATGTCCGAGTGGCATGAGTAACTGTGAGGTTTGCCCGAGGGGCTGTATATGAGTGATGTTTTGCCCGAGGGGCTGTTTATGATTTCATCATTTTTGCTCACCTTTGCATTAAGCCTTTGTTTGAAAAACTGTTGGAAAAATATCTTTAAATGATTTTTACTAGAACTGGGTTTAAACTAGATAATTTGATTCAAATCTTGATTTTTAAAAAAAGCATGTGGTATTTTACTGAGATTTCCTGATATGATCGTTATATGCTTTATTGCTCGTCACTATTGCTCAGTATTGATTTATTGTTGTTACTTACTGAGCTGGCGTACACATGTTACTCCCTGCACCTTGTGTGCAGATCCAGGTGTAGCTTGACACGGTAGCGGTTATTGAGTGTTCTGGTTGTAGATTTTCTTGGAGATAGTAAGGTAGCTGTTTGGCGATTGCAGCCTCTGCTCTTCTCCCTCTTATCTTGCTCTAGTTGTATTTAGCTATTTTCCGGGCTGAGTAGGCTTGATATTGTTAGACAGATTGTAGTATATGCTCATGACTAGTGACACCCCGATGTCGGGCTTTTCTTTTCCGCACTTCTGTTTTTCTTTGATTTGAACTATTTAAATGAAGGTATATGTTAAATAACCTTGAAATTTTCTTTAAAATAAAAATATCAATTTGTTTTGGAAATGAGTCGTCTTGCCTATTTCCACGATAGGCGTCATCACGACAGGGGTTATTTTTTGGGTCGTGACATATTTAGTAGGTACTAAACCTTCTTGAATGCAGCTAACATCAGCTCCACTATCAATCATAGCAATATTTGTAATAGAAAAACTATTATCTATTAGAATAGTACATTTAATATACCATCTATGAGTAGTAACAATTTGCATCATTCCCAAAAACATATCATGTTGAGAATCAATTTTAATAGGTTTTTCCTCAATATAATTTTCAGAAATACCTTTGTTTTTGTCATCAGATTTCTCAGCTGGAGAATTGATTTTCTCAATCTGAGTAATCCTATGATCACAAATCATTTGATTTTGTTTAAGAGATTTGATCTCTCTTTTCAAGTTTTCAACTTCAACCTTTAAATCATCAAAAGATAAATTTCTTGCTGGAGTTGTATTCTTATTTAAAAGACGGTTATTAACCTGTAATAAAGAATAAGACGCAGAATATTCAAATTCCTTTTTTGAGTTTTCAAAAGGTTTTGAAGAACTTGAACTTGAACTTGCAGCCAAATATATAATTTTTTCACGAAGTTTATCATCATTAACTTCCTTTAAAAGTTCTATTACATTATCAGATGTAATAGTTTTCATGTTTAAATCTTGGAATTGAGATTGCAGTTTATAAAATTCATCATCATCACAAGTACATGTATTACCTTTGCAAGATGTACAAGTATTATCAATATTTTTATCACTATCAGATAAATCAAGTAAATCGACTTCAGCTTCAGATTCTGACTCGGAATAATAATCAGATTCTTATCCAGAAGTGTATAACAAACTATAAACCTTATCACGTAACTCATCGTCTAGTTATAAGGTTTTCAGCTTTTGAAGCTTACAATTTGGAGCTATATGACCAAATTTTTCACATTTATAACATCTAATATCAGCAAGATCTCGCTTAGACCTATTTTTCGTAAATCTAGTAGACTTGCGATGGGATTTCTTAGCATCACGCTCTTCTTTGGATCTATATCTCGATCACTTTTTCTTATAAGGACTGTCTGAGTTAGGGTATCTATGATACTTGTGTTTCTTCTTCTTGTTATGAGTAGGAGTCTCGGGTAAACCGAACTGGGTGCAAAAGTCTCCTAACTGACTTTTCTCCTTAAGCTTATCCATCTTAAGTTGTCTGGACAATTTTAACTCATTGCACAAGTTTAATCCTTCTTGTGTGCATATTCCTATCAATTTTCCGTAGGTATAATCTTTGTACGGGATTTCACCATAGCTACCTCTTAGAGTTTTTCTTACTCTTTCAGCAAATAAGGAGAGAAGGTCATCTATAAATTTAGCTTTCCAATGGTCGTACTTATTTTCGGGTAATTCCATAACTCTACTCATAAAGGTATCTTTATACCATCTGAATTCACCTAAGGTCCTACATCTAAGACCATTAAGTAGAGTACGAACTGTCTCATGATGATTGGTAAATCTACCATTGAAATGCTCTAAAATAGTAAGAACAAGGGTATAAACAGCATCCTCTCTATTTTTCACAAGAGCCATGCCTAAGTTATCAACTCCTTCATCAGTGGCTATTGCATTAATAACCATTGCCTTTTCTTCAACAATCAAATAATCATCCCACTAACCACGGAGTTTGCCAGTAAAACCTGCAATAATCATTTTGCAAATAGTTCTATCTCTATTTTTCACACTTTTACAGATAGTTTCATACATAAGCATTCTATGTACAAGAATAGTCAATTGTCTATCAGTCAAACCATCAAGATTCCATTCATAAATCTCGGAACCACTGTAAGACGTATTAGTCTGATTCCAATCACATTCCTCTATTAAGACATCTTGAGGAGTAGGACGATTGTAATAATAAGTTTGCATTCTGGGTTTATCAGCATACTTACTCTTCTTTTTGGGATAACCTCTGAGTTTATTAAACTCTGACCAAATTTCATTTTTATAATCAAAAGTGGTGTCTAATTTATCAGCAAAATCTTTTGACAAATCAATAGGTTTGATATTTAAAGCAGATAACTTTTTATCAAAAAGTTCTTCTAAATCATTTAAAGATTTGAATTTAAAATCCTGAATCTCAGGGGGTCTTTGAACATGAGTAAGAACAATTTGAGCTTCCGATTTGCTTCCTGACGTAGAGGCAATATCAGTTGTCTTCTTGCTAGTACTCATTTATTTTATCAAAATAGTTAATTCATCAAGTTTCTTTATCAAGAAAACTGATGTGTTCACCCAAAACTTTAACATATAAACTTAAATAATTATTTTGAGAAATCAAATTATTAATTTCTGCGATGCTGACTGCAGCAACATCTTCATCAATAAATTTTTGAAAAGATGCAGCACGATTTCTAGCTGGTCCATAGACTGGTTCAACAGGAGAAATATGTTGAATATCAGGCAACAGTCTACGATTAGTAAATGAATGCCTATTATAATTTGAACTAATAGCAGGCAAAAGTCTATTATTAAAAAATGACTGTCTATTATAAGTGGAACTATTATCATCAAATTGAATGCAAATCCTATAATCCGGATTTTAAGTAATATGAGAATATTCACTATTCTGGATGGCCAAGTTGAGAGAGAGGAAGGCTTGGGATTTGGACCAAGTGAGATGCATCAAGGACGAAGATGGTAGAGTATTGATGGAAGATGCCCAGATTAAGTGGAGATGGCAGATGCCCAGATTAAGTGGAGATGGCAGACTTACTTTCATAAACTTCTGAATGAAGAAGGGGATCGGAATATTGTGCTAGGCGAATTGGAGCATTCCGAGAGTCACCGTGACTTTGGGTACTGCAGGCGTATCGAGGTTGAGGAGGTTGTGGGAGCTATGCATAAGATGAGTAGGGGCAGAGCGACCGGGCCAGATGAGATTTCGGTGGAATTTTGGAAGTGTGTGGGGAGAGCAGGTTTGGAGTGGTTGACTAGATTGTTTAATATTATTTTTAAGGGGAAAAAGATGCCGGATGAGTGGAGGTGGAGTACGGTGGTTCCATTGTATAAGAACAAAGGTGATATCCAGAGTTGTAATAATTATAGGGGTATCAAATTACTGAGTCATACCATAAAAGTGTGGGAGAGGGTGGTTAAAGCGAGGGTGAGGATGACAATGTCTGTATCCAACAACCAGTTCGGGTTCATGTCGGGTCGTTCGACTACAGAAGCTATACACCTTGTTAGAAGGTTGGTGGAACTACACAGAGAGAGGAAGAAGGATCTTCACATGGTGTTTATTGACCTAGAGAAAGCGTATGACAAGGTTCCTAGAGAAATTCTCTGGAGATGCCTGGAGGCAAAAGGTGTGTCGGTTCCCTATATTATGGCGATTAAGGACATGTATGATGGGGCTAAGACGCGAGTTTGGACAGTAGGAGGCGACTCTGAGTATTTTCTGGTTGTAATGGGGTTACACCAAGGTTCTGCGCTTAGTCTGTTCTTATTCGCCTTGGTGATGGACGCGTTAACACACCATATTCAAGGGGATGTGCCATGGTGCATGCTATTTGTCGATGACATAGTTCTGATTGATGAGTCGCGAACCGGTGTTAACGAGAGGCTGGAGGTTTGGAGACAGGCTTTTGAGTCTAAGGGTTTCTGTGATGACCCAAAATGTCATCTTTAAATTTAATAATTAATTATATGTTCTAAGACCTCAAAAAGTACTATTTATTATTCCTCGACTTACATGCACAATCCGTAAAATTTTATGGAAAGTTTTTATGTGAAAAATGGATTTAAAATGTGGATTAGAGTTTTAAAACTCAATTGAGTTGACTTTGGTCAACATTTTGAGAAAACAGACTCGGATCAATGTTTTGACAGTTCCGGTAGATCCGTATCGTGATTTGGGACTTGGGCGTATGCCCGGAATCAAATTCCGAGGTCCCTAGCCCGAGATATGGAATTTTGAAGAACAATTAAAATATTTAAGTTCGAATAGTGACCGGATGTCTAATTATGTAAAAACGACCCCGGAATAGAATTTTGATGATTCCAACAGCTCCATATGGTGATTTTGGAATTAGGAGCGTGTTCGGAATTTTATTTGGAAGTCCGTGGTTAAATTAGGCTTGAAATGGCTAAAAATAAGAATTTAAGTTTGGAAGTTTGACCAATGAGTTGACTTTTGATAGCAGAGTCGGAATCCAGTTCCAAAAATTTTCATAGCTCTGTTATGTCATTTATGACTTGTGTGTAAAATTTGAGGTCAATCGGAGTTGATTTGATAGGTTCTGACATCGAATGTAGAAGTTGAAAACTCTTAGTTTCATTGAGCTTGAATTGGGGTATGATTCATGGTTTTAGCGTTGTTTAATGTGATTTAGAGGTTTGACTAAGTTTGTATGATGTTTTAGGACTTGTTGGTATATTTGGTTGAGGTCCCGAGGGCCGAGGGTAAGTTTCGGATGGTTAACGGATCAAAAATTGGACTTAAAAGCTGCTGCAGTGTTTCCTCTTCTATTGGATATTCTGAGTTGATATCGAGCCCAGGTATCGAGCCCAAGGTTCACGAGGCTCAGGCTCGAGCTTGAGATCGAAGCCACAATCAAAGGTCCAGCTCGAGGACATGATCGAAGGTAAGGCTTGAGGGCTAGGATCGAGACCCATGCTCGATGCCCTGATCGAAGGCCCATGCTCGATGCCCTGATCGAAGGCCTAACCTCGATGCCCTGATCGAAGGCCAATGCTCGATGCCCTGATCGAAGGCCCATGCTCGATGCCCTGATCAAAGGCACATGCTCGATGCCCTAATCGAAGGCCTAGCCTTGATGTCCTGATCGAAGGCAGGCCATGACCGAGGTCCAGGCTCGAGCCTGTGATCGAAGCTGCGATCGAGGCCCAATTCGAGGACCAGTTCCGAAGGCTGCTGGGCAGTTTTATAAAAAGAGGGCATTCGTCCCATTTGCCATTTTCGACAAACTTGAGCTTGAGCAGAGGTGACTTTTGGCAGAATTTCAAGGGAAAAACATTATGGTAAGTGATTCTAAATCGGATTTGGTCTACATATACAAGTATATCGTTCTTTTCACCATAAATTAGTGTTTTGAGACTTAAATTTAGGAAATATTTAGAAATCTCATAGAAATGAATTTTTGAGATTTCGGTATCGATTCGGAGTCGGATTTGAGTGAAGCTGGTATGGTTGGACTCGTAATTGAATGGGTTATCGGATTTCATAACTTTCGCCGGATTCCGAGATGTGGGCCCCGCGGGCAAATTTTTAATTAATTTCGGGATCTTTTCTTTAAAATGTAGTATTTTCTTATAGAATTGATTCCTATAATATTTAGTGATTGTATCGAATTATTTTGGCAAGATTCGAGCCAGACGGAGTTGGATAATCGTGGAAAAGGCCTTATAGTGGATTAAATTGGAGCAACACGAGGTAAGTCTCTTGTCTAATCTTGTGAGGGGCAAATTTCCCCATAGGGATTAAATTGAATAATTGTTGCTAATTGCGGGGCTACGTACGCACGAGGTGACGAGAGTCCGTGCATAGCTACTATTAATGCTAAAGTCCGGGTAGTTTAAGACTCAAAGCATGAATTACTTGTGTGAATTGTATTCTTTATTAATTAAAATAATTGATATATATATTGTGAATTGTTATGAAAAGTAGAAAAATATGAAATTTTCATATGCTTAATTTTTGTGTAAATCAATTAATCGTTAAAAGAAATTGTTCTCCTCCCAAATTTATCTTTTAATAAATATACTCTCCTTCCGGAGGCACATAAGAAAATGTCCTCCTTTCTTGTGGAGCGGGCCGAACGCCTCGGCAGGATAGATGCATCTATGGATCTCGCCGCACGTCCCTCGGTAGTGTACACGACACTCTGGATCGGGCCGTACGTCCTCGGCAGAAATCGTGCTTAATAATAATAATTACACGATACGTTTATAATTTAATTTAGCTTGTGAAGCTAATTAATAAATTGGAAAATCTTTGGAATTTAATGAATTATTATTCTTGCTTGTTAAGGAATTAATTGTTACTCCTGTAAATGAGATTTAATTGATAAATTGGAAATTATTTGAATTGAAGGAATTTAATTAATATATTGAGAATTGTTACATTTGAAGGAATTTGATTATTTTCGCTAATTAAATAAATTATTGTAAATTCTGTAAATCATACGGATTCAAATATCCTAGTTTTATTTCAATTATTATTAACCCATAGTGAGTGTCAAAGTCGGCCATCTCGTCTCTACCACTTCGAGATTAGGCTTGATACTTACTGGGTACACATTGTTTACGTACTCATACTACATTTGCTGCACTTTCTGTGCAGGATCTGAGACAGGTACTAGTGGAGGACCTATCATCACCTACCCACGTCATCCCGAGACATAGTGGTGAGCTGCCTTTCTGAGCCTGCAGCTATCAGTGTCTCTTCCTATATTTACATTCTGTCTATTTCATTTCAGATAGTATTTGGAGTTTTGTATAATCTACTAGATGCTCATTCACTTGTGACACCAGGTCTTGGCACACACATTGGTAGAGTTTGAGTTTATATTTTCTTGGTTTTAAATTTTATCAATGTATGCTTAATTTATTAGTTGGCTTGCCTAGCTATAGTGTTGGGCGCCATCACGACCTACAGGTGAAATTGGGTCGTGACAACATGGTATCAGAGCACTTGGTTCATGTAGGTCTCACAAGTTATGAGCAGACTTAATAGAGTCTTGCAGATCGGTACGGAGACGTCTGTACTTATCTTCAAGAGGCTATATGGTGTTAGGAAACTACCTTTCTTCATATTCCATCGTGTAATTGATGTAGTACTAAATATCATTCTCTTATTCTCTCACAGATGGTGAGAACACACTCTAATGAGATTCCAGACCAGGGAAGAGCTACTCCCCCAGTTGCTAGAGGCAGAGGCCGAGGGAGGGCTCCAGGCCGTGGTAGAGGGCGAGGACATCCCAGGACTGTTCCAGCTATGCCGCCAGTGGATCCAGCAGAGAATCCCATTATTGAGGAGCAGGGTGAGGTGCCTGTGGCAGAGCCAGCTCCGGTGGACTTCATATCTGCACTGGGATTTCAGGATGTCATGGGTTGTATGCTGCGATTCATGGATAATATGACTCAGGCCGGTTTATTTCCGGCAGACCCAGCCACATCTCAGGCGGGTGGGGGAGCACAGACCCCTACCGCACAGGCTCATAGATAGGCAGCTGATGTATATCAGACCCAGGGTGCACTACCCGTGGGTGGAGTCCAGCCAGTGGCAGCAACTACACCTGAGCCCAGGCCAGCTGTAGCCGCCAATCCTCAAAAACTATTGGACAGATGTACTAGACTACATCCTCCTGTCTTCGGGGGTGAACGACATGAGGATCCACAGGATTTCATTGATCGTTGCAAGGATGGACTGTACAATATGAGGATGGTATTAGAATCCCATGGGGTTGATTTCGCTACTTTTCAGCTAGAGGGTGGAGCCCGTAGATGGTGGCAGTCTTATGCTCTTGGCAGACCAGCAGATTCTCCTCCCATGACTTGGGATAGGTTCACCCGTATCTTCTTGGACAAGTATATTCCACCCTCCCAAAGGGAAGAGTTGCGGTTTCAGTTTGAGAAGCTCCAGCAGGGTCAAATGTCAGTGACTGATTATGAGGCGAGGTTTTCTGAATTATCTCGCCATGCACTAATGATACTCCCTACTGAGGCGGAGAGAGTGCGAAGGTTTGTAGCCGGTTTACATACTGTTATTCAGGCCACTATGACTCGAGAGGTTGAGATGGGTACTTTTTATGAGCGAGTTGTGGAGATAGCCCGGAGGATTGAGGGTGTACGTCAGCGGAGCCGAGGGAAGAGGTCAGTTTGTGAGGGGGCAGTCCAGCAGACCCCCATATCTAGCACCACCACCTCCACGAGGTGCTCCAGTGCGACCTTATCTCAGTGCTATTCTAGAGAATTCTTACTGCCCACCAGCTATTCAGGGTCCTCCCAGTGGGTATTCACGTTCCCAGGGCCAGACACTTAGTCAGCAGCCTATCGCACCGAATAGTTATTACAAGTGTGGGGATCCCAGTCACATGCGGAGGTTTTGCCCCAGGCTTTGAGGTAGACCAGTACAGCAGGGTCAGCAGCCTATGCTTACCGGACCAGTTGCTCCACTAGTAGTCTGACCACCGAGAGGCGGAGGATAGGTGGGTAGGGGTCGTCCTAGAGGTGGAGGTCAGCCAGGCAGAGGCCAGACAGTTGGCGCTCTAGCTCGGTTCTATGCTTTTCCGGCTAGACCAGATGTAGAGGCCTCAGATGCCGTGATTACAGGTATTATTTCTGCTTGTGGCAAAGATGCCTCAGTATTATTTGATCCAGGATCTATGTATTCATATGTATCATCTCTATTTGCTCCATTCCTGGGTGTTTCTCGTGAGTCCTTGAGTACTCCTGTTTATGTGTCCACTCCTGTGGGCGATTCTGTTGTTGTGAACCGGATCTACCGGTCCTGTATTATTACATTCTGTGGTTATGAAACTAGAGCAGATCTCCTATTGCTTGAGATGACCGATTTTGAAATTATTCTGGGCATGGACTGGTTATCTCCATATCATGCTATTCTAGATTGTCATGCCAAGACTGTTACCTTGGCTATTCCAGCATTGCCTAAGCTGGAGTGGAAGGGTTCGCCTGTTAGTTCATTTAATCGAGTTATTTCTTTTATAAAGGCTCAACACATGGTTGAGAAGGGTTGTTTGGCTTATCTAGCCTATGTTCGGGATACTACTGCAGAGACTCCGGCTATTGATTCAGTGTCTGTATTTCGGGAGTTCTCTGATGTATTTCCTTCAGATCTTCCAGGTATGCCACATGATCGTGATATTGATTTCTGTATTGACTTGGCTTCAGATACCCAGCCTATATCTATCCCACCATATCGCATGGCTCCGAAAGAATTGAAAGAATTGAAAGAACAACTTGAAGAGTTAATAGCCAAAGGGTTTGTCAGACCGAGTGTATCACCTTGGGGTGCGCCAGTATTATTTGTGAAAAAGAAGGATGGAACAATGTGGATGTGTATTGATTATCGCTAATTAAATAAAGTCACTATTAAAAACAAGTACTCGTTGTCGCGTATTGATGACCTATTTGATCAGTTGCAGGGTGCTAGGGTGTTCTCTAAGATCGATTTGAGGTCGGGGTATCATCAGTTGAAGATTCGAGATTCGGATGTTCCAAAAACTGCTTTCCGTACTAGATATGGTCATTATGAGTTTCTGGTAATGTCTTTTGGTTTAACTAATGCCCCAGCAGCGTTTATGGATCTCATGAACAGGGTATTCAGGCCTTATATTGATTCATTTGTCATTGTCTTCATTGATGACATTTTGATCTACTCACGTAGTAAGGAGGAGCATGAGCAGCATATGAGAGTAGTGCTTCAGACATTGCGAGAACAAAAGTTATATGCTAAGTTCTCTAAATGTGAGTTCTGGCTTGAGTCTGTAGCATTTTTGGGACATATTGTATCGGGCGAAGGTATTAAAGTTGATCCCAAAAAGATTGAGGCAGTTCAGAATTGGCATCGTCCCACTTCTGCGACGGAGATCCGGAGTTTTTTGGGTTTGGCAGGTTATTATCGTCGGTTCGTGGAAGGTTTTTCATCTATTGCAGCACCTTTGACAAAATTAATCCAGAAGGGTGCTCTATTCCGATGGTCCGATGATTGTGAGGTGAGCTTTCAGAAGCTCAAGACATCATTGACTATAGCACCAGTGTTAGTGTTGCCTTCCGGTTCAGGGATATATACAGTGTATTACGACGCTTTGCTCGTTGGCTTATGTTGTGTATTGATGCAGGAAGGGAAAGTTATTGCATATGCTTCACGTCAGTTGAAGCCCCACGAAAAGAATTATCCGGTACATGATTTGTAGTTAGCTGCGATTGTTCACGCTCTTAAGATTTGGAGGCATTATCATTATGGGGTGTCTTGTGAAGTTTACACTAATCATCGCAGTTTGCAGCATTTGTTCAAGCAGAGGGACCTAAATTTGAGGCAGCGCAGATGGCTAGAGTTACTAAAAGATTATGATATTACTATCCTGTATCATCCGGGCAAAGCAAATGTGGTTGCAGATGCCTTGAGCAGAAAGGCAGAGAGTATGGGTAGTTTGGCTTTCATTTCAGCAGAGGAAAGGCCATTAACCTCAGATATTCAGTCCTTGGCTAACAGACTTGTGAGGCTGGATATTTCAGAGCCCAGCCAAGTTCTTGCATGTGTTGTGGCCCAATCTTCACTATTTGAGCAGATCAAGGCTCGCCAGTATGATGACCCACACCTGGTGGTTCTTCGTGAAACAGTACTATGAGGTGGTGCCAAGGAAGTCACTATTGGTGCAAATGGTGTTCTACGACCTCAGGATCATTTGTGTGTTCCTAATATGGATGAACTGAGGAAAAAGATCCTGGAGGAGGCACACAGTTCTCGATATTCTATTCATCCAGGTGCTACGAAGATGTATCGTGACTTGAGGCAGCATTATTGGTGGCGATGAATGAAAAAGGACATAGTTGAGTATGTAGCTCGGTTTCTAAATTGCCAACAAGTTAAATATGAGCACCAGAGGCCAGGTGGCCTACTTCAGCAGATGACCATACCAGAGTGGAAATGGGAATGAATTACTATGGATTTTGTAGTTGGGTTGCCGCGGACCTTGAGGAAGTTTGATGCAGTTTGGGTGATTGTTGACAGGTTGACCAAGTCGGCACATTTTATTCCTGTTGTGACTACGTATACTTCAGAGAGGTTGGCCCAGATTTATATTCAGGAGATAGTTCGGTTGCACGGTGTGCCAATTTCCATCATATCAGATAGAGGCCCTCAATTTACTTCACATTTCTGGAGAGCAGTACAGAGTGAGTTGGGGACCCGTGTAGAGCTCAGCACAACCTTTCATCCGTAGACTGACGGGCAGTTAGAGCGGACAATTCAGATTTTGGAGGATATGCTCAGGGCATGTGTGATTGACTTTGGAGGTCAGTGGGATCGTTTCCTGCCTTTGTCCGAGTTTGCTTATAATAACAGTTACCAATCCAGCATCGAGATGGCTCCATTTGAGGCCTTATATGGCCGTCGATGCCGTTCACCTATAGGATGGTTTGAGCCCGGTGAGGCTAAGATATATGGTACTGATTTGGTAAAGGATGCCTTGGAAAAGGTAAAGTTGATTCAGGAGTGACTTCGTACAGAGTTACGCGGATCAGAAAGCGCGTGATTTATCATTTTTGGTAGGCGAAAGGGTTCTCTTGAAGGTTTCGCCGATGAAGGGAATCATGAGATTTGGGAAAAAGGGGAAATTGAGCCCAAGGTTTATAGGCCCATTTAAGGTGTTGAGACAAGTTGGGGAGGTTGCTTATGAGCTTGCATTGCCACCCAGTCTATCGGGAGTTCATCCGGTTTTTCATGTATCTATGCTCCAGAAGTATCATGCCGACCTATCACATGTGTTAGACTTCAGCACTGTTCAGCTAGATAATAGCTTGGGTTATGAAGAGGAGCCAATTGCCATTGTTGATAAACAGGTTCGCCAGTTGAGGTCCAAGAGGATTTCTACAGTAAAAATCCAGTGGATGGGCCAACCAGTCGAGAAAGCGACTTGGGAGGCCGAGGAAAACATGCGGAGCAGATATCTAGACTTATTCAGCAATTTAGGTATAATTCTAAACCCGTTCGAGGACGAACATTTGTTTAAGAGGTGGAGAATGTGATGACCCAAAATGTCATCTTTAAATTTAATAATTAATTATATGTTCTAAGATATCGAAAAGTACTATTTATCATTCCTCGACTTGCGTGCGCAATCCGTAAAATTTTATGGAAAGTTTTTATGTGAAAAATGGATTTAAAATGCGGATTAGAGCTTTAAAACTCAATTGAGTTGACTTTGGTCAACATTTTGAGTAAACAGACTCGGATCAGTGTTTTGACAGTTCCGGTAGGTCCGTATCATGATTTGGGACTTGGGCGTATGCCCGAAATCAAATTCCGAGGTCCCTAGCACGAGATATGGAATTTTGAAGAAAAATTAAAATGTTTAAGTTCGAATAGTGACCGGATGTCTAATTATGTGAAAACGACACCGGAATAGAATTTTGATGATTCCAACAGCTCCGTATGGTGATTTTGGACTTAGGAGCGTGTTCGGAATTTTATTTGGAAGTCCGTAGTTAAAGTAGGCTTGAAATGGCTAAAAATAAGAATTTAAGTTTGGAAGTTTGACCGATGAGTTGACTTTTGATACCGGAGTCAGAATCCAGTTCCGAAAATTTTCATACCTCTGTTATGTCATTTATGACTTGTGTGTAAAATTTGAGGTCAATCGGAGTTGATTTGATAGGTTCCGACATCGAATGTAGAAGTTGAAAATTCTTAGTTTCATTAAGCTTGAATTGGGGTATGATTCATGGTTTTAGCGTTGTTTGATGTGATTTAGAGGTTTGACTAAGTTCGTATGATGTTTTAGGACTTGTTGGTATATTTGGTTGAGGTCCCGAGGGCCGAGGGTGAGTTTCGGATGGTTAACGGATCAAAAATTGGACTTAAAAGCTGCTGCAGTGTTTCCTCTTCTGTTGGATATTCTGAGTTGATATCGAGCCCAGGTATCGAGCCCAAGGTTCACGAGGCTCAGGCTCGAGCTTGAGATCGAAGCCACAATCAAAGGTCCAGCTCGAGGACATGATCGAAGGTAAGGCTTGAGGGCTAGGATCGAGACCCATGCTCGATGCCCTGATCGAAGGCCCATGCTCGATGCCCTGATCGAAGGCTAACCTCGATGCCCTGATCGAAGGCCAATGCTCGATGCCCTGATCGAAGGCCCATGCTCGATGCCCTGATCAAAGGCACATGCTCGATGCCCTAATCGAAGGCCCAGCCTTGATGTCCTGATCGAAGGCAGGCCATGACCGTGGCGACTTTTGGCAGATTTTCAAGGGAAAAATATTAGGGTGAGTGATTCTAACTTGGATTTGGTCTACATAGTCAAGTATATCATTGTTTTCACCATAAATTAGTGTTTTGAGATTTAAATTTGGGAAATTTTTAGAAATCTCAAAGAAACGAATTTTTGAGATTTCGGTATCGATTCGGAGTCGGATTTGAGTGAAACTGGTATGGTTGGACTCGTAATTGAATGAGTTGTCGGATTTCATAATTTTTGCCGGATTCCGAGATGTGGGCCCTGCGGGCGAAGTTTTAATTAATTTCGGGATCTTTTCTTTAAAATGTAGTATTTTCTTATAGAATTGATTCCTATAATATTTAGTTATTTATTGTATCGAATTATTTTGGCTAGATTCGAGCCAGACGGAGTTGGATAATCGTAGAAAAAGCCTTATAGTGGATTAAATTGGAGCAAGACGAGGTAAGTCTCTTGTCTAATCTTGTGAGGGGGAAATTTCCCCATAGGGATTAAATTGAATAATTGTTGCTAATTGCAGGGGCTACGTATGCACGAGGTGATGAGAGTCCGTGTGTAGCTACTATTAATGCTAAAGTCCGGGTAGTTTAAGACTCAAAGCATGAATTACTTGTGTGAATTATATTCTTTATTAATTAAAATAATTGATATATATATTGTGAATTGTTATGAAAAGTAGAAAAATATGAAATTTTCATATGCTTAATTTTTGTGTAAATCAATTAATTGTTAAAAGAAATTGTTCTCCTCCCAAATTTATCTTATAATAAATATACTCTCCTTCCGGAGGCACATAAGAAAATGTCCTCCTTTCTTGTGGAGCGGGCCGAACGCATCGGCATGATAGATGCATCTATGGATCACGCCACACGTCCCTCGACAGTGTACACGGCACTCTGGATCGGGCCGTACGTTCTCGGCAGAAATCGTGCTTAATAATAATAATTACACGATACGTTAATAATTTAATTCATCTTGTAAAGCTAATTAATAAATTGGAAAATCTTTGGAATTTAATGAATTATTATTCTTGCTTGTTAAGGAATTAATTGTTACTCCTGTAAATGAGATTTAATTGATAAATTGGAAATTATTTGAATTGAGGGAATTTAATTAATATATTGAGAATTGTTACATTTGAAAGAATTTGATTATTTCCGTTGATTAAATAAATTATTATAAATTCTGTAAATTATGCTGATTTAAATATCCTAGTTTTATTTTAGTTATTATTGACCCATAGTGAGTGTCAAAGTCAGCCATCTCGTCTCTACCACTTCGAGATTAGGCTTGATACTTACTGGGTACACGTTGTTTACGTACTCATACTACACTTGCTGCACTTTTTGTGCAGGATCTGAGACAGGTACTAGTGGAGGACCTATCATCACCTACCCACGTCATCCCGAGGCATAGTGGTGAGCTGCCTTTCTGAGCCATTCTGCAGCTACCAGTGTCTCTTCCTTTATTTACATTCTGTCTATTTCATTTCAGACAGTATTTGGAGTTTTGTATAATCTACTAGATGCTCATTCACTTGTGACACCAGGACTTGGCACACACATTGGTAGAGTTTGGGTTTATATTTTTTTGGTTTTAAATTTTATCAATGTATGCTTAATTTATTAGTTGGCTTGCCTAGCTGTAGTGTTGGGCGCCATCACGACCTACAGGTGAAATTGGGTCACGACAGTTTGAAGCTGAGCAGGACGAAGACGGAATAACTGGAGTGTAAGTTCAGCGCTGAGCCAGGGGAAGTAGGCGTGGATGTGAGGCTTGATTCGCAGGTCATCCCGAGTATAGGCAGCTTCAAGTACCTTGGTTCGGTTATCTAGGGGGAGGGGAGATCGACTAGGATGTCACACACCGTATTGGGGTAGGATGGATGAAGTTGAGGTTAGCATCTGGAGTGCTGTGTGACAAGAGAGTGCCACCGATACTCAAAGGTAAGTTTCATAAAGAGGTGATTAGACCGACCATGATGTATGGGGCTGAGTGTTGGCCCGTTAAGAACTCACATATCCAGAAGATGAAAGTAGCAGAAATGAGGATGTTGTAGTTGATGTGCGGGCACACTAGGATAGATAAGATTAGGAATAATGATATTCGGGAGAAGGTGCATGTGGCTCCCATTGATGACAAGATGCGGGAAGCGAGACTTAGATGGTTCGGACATGTTCAGAGGAGAAGCCCAGATGCTCTGGTACGGAGGTGTGAGCAGCTGGTTGCGGAGGGCACGAGAAGAGGTAGAGGGCGGCCTAAGAAGTATTGGGGAGAGGTGATCAGGCAGGATAGAGCGAGGCTCCAGATTTCCGAGGACATGACACTTGATAGGAAGATGTGGAGGTCGAGTATTAGGGTTGTAGGTTAGGAGGTAGTTGAGTCGTGCCTTACTTCATACCATGGTAGGACTAGCCATATAGGTTTTTTGTCTAAGGTAACTAGTGGGAATGTTGTGGCTTACTATTTCGCTTTTCAGTGCATGTCTTATTTACTAGCTATCGCTTTTGTTTTACATCTTTCTTCTAGACTTCATGGTGTTCCTATTTTTCTTATGACTGTTGTGGTGATACTAATATTTACTAATATTGTCTCCCTTTGCTTTGCATCTTTCTTCTGGATTTCATGGTGTTCCTATTTATCCTATGATTGTTGTTGTGATACTAATATTGTATCCCTTTTTGCCCTTTTGTCTTTTTATTTTTTTTAAGCCGAGGGTCTTTCGGAAACAGCCTCTCTACTCCTTCGAGGTAGGGGTAAGGTCTGCGTACACACTACCCTCCCCAGACCCCATTAGTGGGATTTTACTAGGTTGTTGTTGTTGTTGTTGTTGTATGAGAATATTCAGTATTACTGACAGCATTAGTAATCTGACTTGGGGATGTAACCGAATCCAAAGTCCACGTAGTTGGGAAATTAATTTCTTCCCACTTAATAGGTCTCCTCGTGGTGACCTTAGACTTTGAAATATTGGTTTCTACCAATATAGTCTGATCGGATGTATCATATAATTTACATCTAGGGTTTAACATAGATAATAATTTAAAATAAATTATATACGATAAACATATAAGTTTAGAACCAAGCACATAATTATAACCATGCGTTTTCACATTTAATGTCAAGGCATCAAGTATATTAACATCAGAAAGAGATAATTGAAGATTGGGTTGAGTATTAAAATATACTGGACCGTAGGCCACAGTAGATTCAATAGAACCCATCAAAGACTGTCTAAAACTTAGATTTCTAGCATCTCTAAGAGCAGCCAAAAATTTCTCTGGTAAATAATAATAGTAGCTCCATTTAAGATATAACAAACCCAATCCGCACTCATCCTGAGTGACCCTATTTCATGAGACCTCGTTGCCTCAAAACCCACGAACTAACTCATACCCTCCTTGTGCGCACATTCGCATCTTCAACTGGTACACCCATTCTGATAATTTCTCTATGAATCCGAAGTTATTTTCTCCCATTCCTCCAATGCTACACCGTAGACCGATGATAATATAGAGCACTCCAAGCCCCTTTCATAATCCACTGCAAAATCTTGACACTTAACCATACAACGGACTTGAAATCCTTAGGCACCGCACTTTAATTTTGAACCTACTAGGACCATTGTTGAGAGTCACCCACTCTAACTTGTTGTAACGACCCGGCCGGTCATTTCGAGAGTTATAACCCTGTTTTCCCCATTTCTACTTCTCTTTGTGTTATTCAACTATATTATGTTATATCGGGTTAGTTGGTTCGGGTCCGGAAGGAACTCGGAGTGAAATGAGACACTTAGTCTCATAATTGAAAATTTTAAGTTAGAAAAGTGGACCGGATATGGACCTACGTGTAAACGGCCTCAGATTTGAATTTTGATGATTCCAATAGCTCCGTATGGTGATTTTGGGCTTAGGAGCGTGTCCGAAATATTTTTTTGGAAGTCCGTAGAGGAATTAGGCTTCCAATACCGAAAGTTTTATTTTTGAGAAGTTTGACCGGGGGTTGAATTTTTGATATAGGGGTCGGAATCCGATTCTAAAAATTGGAATACCTCTGTTATGTCATTTAGGACTTGTACGCAAAATTTGAGGTCATTCGGATGTGGTTTGGTTGGTTTTGTCATCGGTTGCCGAATTTAGAAATTTAGAAGTTCTTAGGCTTGAATCCGAGGGTAATTTGGTGTTTGGATGTTGTTTTGAGTGATTCAAAGTTCGACTAAGTTTGTATGTTGATATATGACTTGTTGGTATTTTTGGTTGAGATCCCGAGGGCCTCGGGGTGATTCCGGGTAGTTAACGGATTTGTTGAAGTTGGAAATTGCAGCTGGAGCTGCTGCTTCTACTATTTCCGCACCTGCGGAAGAAAGGGTCGCAGGTGCGAGGCCGCTGGTGCACGTGGGGAGTGCGTAGGAGCGCGCGAGGCTGGGCCAAGGCTGGGAACGCAGGTGCGAAGCCTTGAGCGCAGATGCGGAGAGGAGGAGTTTGGACTGGTTTCGCAGATGCGCACCTGGGACCGCAGATGCAAGCCCGCAGGTGCGAGGAAGGGGTCCACAGATGCAGAATCTGCGTGATTAAGTGAGTTGCAAAGGTGTGCATCGGTGTCCGCAGATGCGGAAGCGCAGGTGCGAGAAAATGGCCTCAGGTGCGAAAAACCTGGGCAGAATCCTTAAATAGAACCCTTCGCGAATTTTGGTCATTCTTCAAAATTTCAACTCGGTTTTTGGAGCTTTTGGAGGGGTTTGAAGAGGGAATCAAGGGGATTTCATTGAGGTAAGTTACTTGAGCCCTAATACTTGTATATATGGTTATTTTCCGTTGTTTAATCATGGTAATTAGTGAAAATGAGGGGTTAGGGCTTGGAAATTTTGGAAAAGTAATTTAAGGATTTGAAGGACCAACGATGTCGGATTTTGATGAATTTGATATGGTTAGACTCATGAGTGAATGAGCTTTCTAGTTTTGTGAATTTTGTCGGATTTCGAGATGTGCTCCCGGGGGCCGGGTTTGAGCAAATTTCGGGTTTTGGTCTAGTTTTGTAGTTTTTCTTTTGGAATTCATTCCATTAGCGCGTATTGATGGTATTGTACTGATTGTGAATAGATTCAGAGCATTTGGAGGATGAGTCCAGAGGCAAGAGCATTGCGGGTTAGAGATTGGACCAGTTTGAGGTAAGTAACGATTGTAAATCTAGTCCTGAGGGTATGAAACCCCGGATTTCGTATCATTCTACTATTTTGAAGTGACGCACATGCTAGGTGATGGGCGTGTAGGTATGCACTATTGGGTATTTGTGACTTGGTCTGTCCCGTAGCAACTGTAAAGTTGCATACTTTGTTGAAACCATTTGATACTTATATGTTTTGGAAAGAATTTCTGTAAATTGGGCTGAATGCCATGTTTGGGCCTTGCGCCAATGCTGTTTGGACCCTTATGGGCTATTTCTTACCATCCTCTCATTGTTTTTGATTGAAAATCTATACTCAGTCGTGTTTATACTTGTTTATCGCATAACTCAGTTTTATGACTCTATTTTGATGCATATAAATGTTTTGAGCCGAATGCCCTGTTTTACTAAAATGCCCAAGTGGCTTGAGATATCTATGACTAAGTGAGGCCGAGGGCCTGATTTGTGAGGATGAGTGTGGATCGGGACTGCCCGCCTGCAACATACTTTATTATTATCGCATGTGAGTTGTCCATGCAGATTATAGCGCTTGGGCTGAAGGAGCCCCTCCGGAGTCTGTACACACCCCCAGTGAGCGCAGGTACCTACTGAGTGCGAGTGCCGAGTGATGAGTGACTGGGAGGCAAGAGTGATTGTGAGGTATGCCCGAGTGGCAAGAGTAATTATGAGGTATGCCCGAGTGGCACGAGTGACTGTGAGGTTCGCCCAAGGAGCTGTATATGGGTGATGTTTTGCCCGGGGGCTGTTTATGATTTCATCATTTTTGCTCACCTTTGCATTGATCCTTTATTTGAAAATCTGTTGGAAAAATGTCTTTAAAATGATTTTTACTGGAACTGGGTTTAAACGAGATGTTTGATTCAAATCCTGATTTTTAAGAGCATGTGGTATTTTACTGAGATTTCCTGATATGAACGTTATATGCTTTATTGATCGTCACTACTGCTCAGTCTTTATTTATTGTTGTTACTTACTGATTTGGCATACTCACGTTACTCCCTGCACCTTGTGTACAGATCCAGGTGTAGCTGGACACGGTAGCGGTTATTGAGTATGCTGGTTGTAGATTTTCTTGGAGATAGCAAGGTAGCTGTTTGGCGATCGCAGCCCCTGCTCTTCTCCCTCTTATCTTCCTCTAGTTGTATTTAGCTATTTTTCGGGCTGAGTTAGCCTTGATATTGTTAGACAGATTGTAGTATATGCTCATGACTAGTGACACCCCGATGTCGGGCTTTTCTTTCCCGCACTTCTATTTTTTTTTTATTTGAACTCTTTAAATGGAGGTTTTATGTTAAGTAACCTTGGAATTATCTTTAAAATGTAAATATTGGTTTGTTTTGGAAATGAGTCGGCTTGCCTAGTTCCACGATAGGCGCCATCATGACAGGGGTTAGTTTTGGGTCGTGACAGATTGGTATCAGAGCCTAGGTTACATAGGTCTCACGAGTCATGAGCGGGTTTAGTAGAGTCTTGCAGATTGGTACGGAGACGTCTGTACTTATCTTCGAGAGGCTGCAGAACCTTTAGGAAACTTCACATCCTTGGATTCTTGTCATGTGAATTTGTTGATTCTAGTAATTAAACATCTGTTGTTTCATTCTCTCACATATGGTGAGGAGTCATACTACCGGTCAGGAGGGCCATCCACCAGTACTACCAGCCAGGGCCGCGAGAAGCCGAGGCCGTGGTAGGGGCAGAGGTGCAGCCCGTACAGCAGTTGGGGCACTACTTATAGATCCACCGGTTGTCCCAGATCAGGACCAAGTTCAAGTTGTTGATGCACCATCTCAGGCACCACCTGTGCCTAATGTGATTCCAGGCCTTCAGGAGGCCCTAGCTCAGATTCTGACTGCATATACTGTCCTTGCTCAGGCGGTCTCTATTTCGACAGCCACAACCACTTCTCAGGCCAGGGGAGGCACTCAGACTCCTATCGCTCGCACACCCGAGCAGGTTATTCAGGGACTTCAGACACCAGAGCTACCACCAGCCCAGCCAGTTGCTGCTCAGTATTATGTGGTTCCTGCTATGCCTGAGGATGATCATCCACCACCTTTCAGTGGCACAGAGAGAGAGGATGCTCAGGACTTTTTGGGCAGGTGTCAGAGGATACTCCGTACTGCTGGTATTTTGGAGACTTTTGGGGTCTCATTCACTACCTTTAAATTTTCTAGGGCTACACTCAGATGGTGGGAGACTTACGAAAGGCGTAGACCTGTTGGTGCAGCACCCCTTACTTGGCAGCAGTTCTCCGTGGTCTTTTTGGAGAAGTTTGTGCCTCGATCTCGCAGAGAGGAGCTGCGTAGACAGTTTGAGCGGCTTTGCCAGGGTGATATGTCTGTGATACAGTATGAGATGTGATTCTCTGAGTTGGACCGTCATGCTATCTGGTTGGTTCCCACGGACAGAGAGAGGATCATGAGGTTTATTGATGGTCTCACTTATCAGCTACAGTTGCTCATGACCAGAGAGAGGGTTTCAGGTGCTACTTTTGATGAGGTAGTCGACATTGCTTGACAGATTGAGATGGTTCGCGGTCAGGAGAGGGTTGAACGGGAGGTAAAGAGGCCTCGTGGTCAGGGTGGATTCAGCGGTGCTCCTTTTGGGGGTTAGTTCCAGTACGGTAGAGGTCGTCATTTCCGACAGGCTCAGTCGACTCGGCCATTTCATCGGGGTGCATCATCTGGCCATGGTTCTCACAGTTCTCATCAGGGCCACTCATCACTTAGTGCCCTTCCAGTTCAGAGTTCGTCCCGTGCTCCACCTGTTCAGGGCACTTCCGTGCCAGGTTCTTCTACCAGTCATCCCGGTGCTAGGGGTTCCCTTCAGTTTCCGCCACCAGCACCAGGGAGTTATTTTGAGTGTAGGGAGCTTGGGCATATGTGGAGGCAGTGTCCTCATCGTCATGGAGGTCTATCTCAGCAGAGGAGTCAGCCTTCGACTACAGCACCAGCTACCTCACCACCCGCCCAGTCAGCTCGGGGTGTAGGTCAGTCAGCTAGGGGTCGCCCTAGAGGGGGAGGCATATCAGGGGGTGGTCAGGCTCATTTCTATGCTCTCCCTGCCAGACCAGATGCTATTGCTTCAGATGCTGTGATTACAGGTATTGTCTCAGTTTTCCACAGAGATGCCTCAGTATTATTTGACCCTGGTTCCACGTATTCATATGTTTCCTCGTATTTCACCCATTTTCTGGATATGCCCCGTGAGTCCTTAGTTTCATCTGTATATGTATCTACTCCCGTGGGCGATACTATTATTGTGGACTGCGTATATCGGTCATGTGTGGTGACTATTGGAGGTCTGGAGACCCGAGTAGATCTATTGTTGCTCAGTATGGTTGACTTTGATGTGATATTGGGTATGGATTGGTTATGTCCATGTCATGTTGTTCTAGATTGTCACGTTAAGACGGTGACGTTGGCTATGCCGGGAATTCCGAGGGTTGAGTGGAGCGGTTCTGTAGATTATGTACCAAGTAGGGTGATTTCATATTTGAAGGCTCAGCGCATGGTTGAGAAGGGTTGCCTATCTTATTTGGCTTTTGTGAGGGATGTTAGTGCAGAGACTCTTGTCATCTATTCTATTCCGGTGGTACGTGATTTTCCGGCAGACCTACCGGGCATGCCGCCTGACAGGGATATTGACTTTGGTATTGATTTGGTGCCAGGCACTCATCCCATTTCTATTCCACCATATCGTATGGCACCGGTGGAGTTGAAGCAATTTAAAGAACAACTTCAGGAACTCCTTGATAAGGGGTTTATTCGGCCTAGTGTGTCACCTTGGGGTGCACCGGTTCTATTCGTGAAAAAGAAAGATGGTTCCATGAGAATGTGTATTGATTACAGGCAGTTGAACAAGGTCACAGTCAAGAACAAGTATCCTTTGCCTCGTATTGATGATTTATTCGACCAGCTTCAGGGAGCGAGGGTGTTCTTCAAGATTGATTTGAGGTCCGGTTATCACCAGCTGAAGATTCGGGATTCAGATATTCTTAAAACAGCTTTCAGAACCCGATATGGCCATTATGAGTTCTTGGTGATGTCTTTTGGGCTGACCAATGCCCCAGCAACGTTCATGCATTTGATGAAGAGTATATTTCAGCCCTATTTAGACTCATTCATTGTTGTATTTATTGATGATATCCTGGTGTACTCCCGTAGCCAGGAAGAGCACGCTCAGCATTTAAAGATTGTATTACAGAGATTGAGGGAGGAGAAGCTTTATGCAAAGTTTTCCAAATGCGAGTTTTGGCTCAGTTCAGTAGCATTCTTGGGGCACGTGGTGTCCAGTGAGGGTATTCAGGTGGATCCGAAGAATATAGAGGCGGTGCAGAGTTGGCCCAGACCGTCATCGGCCACGGACATTAGGAGCTTTCTTGGTTTGGCGGGTTACTACTGTCGCTTTATGGAGGGATTTTCATCTATTGCATCGCCCTTAACCAAATTGACCCAAAAGGGTGCTCCATTCAGGTGGTCGGATGAATGTGAGAAGAGTTTTCAGAAGCTCAAGATTGCTTTGACCACAGCTCCAGTGTTAGTTCTGCCATCAGCTTCAAGCTCTTACATCGTGTATTGTGATGCCTCGAGGATAGGCATTGGTTATGTTTTGATGCAGGAGGGTAGGGTGATCGCCTATGCCTCGCGCCAGTTGAAGACCCATGAGAAGAACTATCCTATCCATGATCTTGAGTTAGCAGCCATTGTTCACGCCTTGAAGATTTGGCGTCATTATTTTTATGGGGTTCATTGTGAGATCTATACTGATCACCGGAGTCTACAGTATCTATTAAAGCAAAAGGATCTTAATTTGCATCAGCGGAGATGGTTAGAGCTTCTTAAGGACTATGATATCACTATTTTGTACCATCTAGGGAAGGCCAATGTGATGGCTGATGCTTTGAGTCGCCGGGCAAAGAGTTTGGGGAGTTTAGCATATCTTCCAGCAGTAGAGAGGCCTTTGGCATTAGATGTTCATACCTTAGCAGGACAGCTTGTCAGATTGGATATTTCAGAGCCTAGTCAGGTATTGGCTTGTGTGGTCTCCAGGTCTTCTCTTTATGACCGTATCAGGGAGCGTTAGTATGATGACCCTCACTTGCTCATTTTTCAGGACAGGGTTCGGAGAGGTGATGCTAGGGATGTGACTATTGGTGATGACGGGGTGCTGAGAATACAGGGCCGGACATGTATGCCTAATGTAGATGGGCTTCGAGAGTTGATTCTTGAGGAGGCCCACAGCTTGCAGTATTCCATCCATCCGGGTGCCGCAAAGATGTACCAGGATTTGAGGCAACACTATTGGTGGAGGCGGATGAAGAAGGATATAGTTGGGTTTGTGGCTCGGTGTCTAAATTATCAGCAGGTTAAGTATGTGCATCAGAGACCGGGTGGCTTGCTTCAGAGGTTAGAGATCCCAGAGTGGAAGTGGGAGCGGATCACTATGGACTTTGTAGTTGGGCTCCCACAGACTTCGAGGAAGTTCTATGCTATTTGGGTTATTGTGGATCGGTTGACCAAGTCCGCGCACTTCATTCCAGTTGGTACTACTTACTCTTCAGAGCGGTTGGCTGAAATTTACATCCGAGAGATCGTTCGCCTGCATGGTGTCCCAGTTTCCATCATTTCAGATAGGGGTACTCAGTTCACATCACAGTTTTGGAGGGCCGTGCAGCGAGAGTTGGGTACTCAGGTTGAGTTAAGCACAGCTTTTCACCCTCAGACGGACGGGCAGTCCGAGCACACTATTCCGATATTAGAGGGCCGTGCAGCGAGAGTTGGGTCCAGGATGCATTAGATAAGGTGAAATTGATTCAGGAGCGGCTTCCCACGGTGCAGTCCAGGCAGAAGAGCTACGTGGATAGGAAGGTCCGTGATGTGTCTTTTATGGTTGGGGAGAAGGTTTTGCTGAAGGTATCACCCGTGAAGGGTGTTATGAGGTTTGGGAAGAGGGGCAAGTTGAGCCCCCAGTTTATTGGGCCTTTTGAGGTGCTTCAGAGGATAGGAGAGGTGGCTTATAAGCTTGCCTTGCCACCCAGCTTGTCGAGTGTGCATCTAGTGTTTCATGTTTCCATGCTCCGGAAGTATATTGGAGATTCATCCCATGTTTTGGATTTCAGCACGGTTCAGTTGGAGGGTGATATGACTTATGATGTGGAGCCGATGGCTATTTTGGATCGGCATGTTCGAAGGTTGAGGTCAAAGGATATAGCTTCAGTGAAGGTGCAATAGAGAGGTCAACCTATGGAGGAGGCCACTGGGAGACCGAGCGGGAGATGCGGAGTAGATATCCACACCTATTCGAGACTCCAGGTATGTTTCTAGACCCGTTCGAGGATGAACGGATGTTTAAGAGGGGGAGGATGTAACACCCCGGCCGGTCGTTTCGAGAGTTATAACCCTGTTTTCCCCATTTCTACTTCTTTTTGTGTTATTCAACTATATTATGTCATATCGGGTTAGTTGGTGCGGGTCCGGAAGGAACTCGGAGTGAAATGAGACACTTAGTCTCATAATTGAAAATTTTAATTTAGAAAAGTGGATCGGATATGGACCTATGTGTAAACGACCTAGGATTTGAATTTTGATGATTCCAATAGCTCTGTATGGTGATTTTGGGCTTAGGAGCGTGTCCGGAATATTTTTTTGGAAGTCCGTAGAGGAATTAGGCTTGAAATGTCGAAAGTTTTATTTTTGAGAAGTTTGACCGGGGGTTGACTTTTTGATATCGGGGTCGGAATACGATTCTGAAAATTGGAATACCTCTGTTATGTAATTTAGGACCTGTGTGCAAAATTTGAGGTCATTCGGACGTGGTTTAGTTGGTTTTGTCATCGGTTGCCGAATTTAGAAATTTAGAAGTTCTTAGGCTTGAATAAGAGGGTAATTTGGTGTTTGGTTGTTGTTTTGAGTGATTTGAAGGTTAGAACTAAGTTTGTATGTTGATATATGACTTGTTGGTATTTTTGGTTGAGGTCCCGAGGGCCTCGGGGTGATTCCGGGTGGCTAACGGATTTGTTGAAGTTGGAAATTGGAGCTGGAGCTCCTGCTTCTACTATTTCCGCACCTGTGGAAGAAAGGGTCGCAGGTGCGAGGCCGCTGGTGCACGTGGGGAGTGCGCAGGTGCGGGCGAGGCTGGGCCAAGGCTGGGAATGCAGGTGCGAAAAATTGGCCGCATCTGCGAGCCCGCAGTTGCGAAGCCTTGAGCGCAGATGCGGAGAGGAGGAGTTTGGACTGGTTTCGCAGATGCGCACCTGGGACCACAGATGTGAGTCCGCAGGTGCGAGGAAGGGGTCCGCAGATGCGGAATCTGTGTGATTAAGTGAGTTGCGTAGGTGCACACCGGTGTCCGCAGATGCGGAAGCGCAGGTGCGAGAAAATGGCCGCAGGTGCGAAAAACCTGGGCAGAATCCTTAAATAGAACCCTTCACGAATTTTGGTCATTCTTCACAATTTCAACTCGGTTTTTGGAGCTTTTGGAGGGGTTTGAAGAGGGAATCAAGGGAATTTCATTGAGGTAAGTTACTTGAGCCCTAATACTTGTATATATGGTGATTTTCTGTTGTTTAATCATGGTAATTAGTGAAAATGAGGGGTTAGGGCTTGGAAATTTTGGAAAAGTAATTTAAGGATTTGAAGGACAAACGATGTCGGATTTTGATGAATATGGTATGGTTAGACTCTTGAGTGAATGAGCTTTCTAGTTTTGTGAATTTTGTCGGATTTCGAGACGTGGACCCGGGGGCCGGGTTTGAGCCAATTTCGGATTTTGGTCTAATTTTGTAGTTTTTCTTGTGGAATTCATTCCATTAGCGCGTATTGATGGTATTGTACTGATTATGAATAGATTCGGAGCATTTGGAGGCCGAGTCGAGAGGCAAGAGCATTGCGGGTTAGAGATTGGACCGGTTTGAGGTAAGTAACGATTGTAAATCTAGTCCTGAGGGTATGAAACCCTGGATTTCGTATCATTCTACTATTTTGAAGTGACGCACATGCTAGGTGACGGGCGTGTGGGCGTGCACTGTTGGGGATTTGTGACTTGGTCCGTCCCGTAGCAACTGTAAAGTTGCATACTTTGTTGAAACCATTTGATACTTATATGTTTTGGAAAGAATTTCTGTAAATTGGGCTGAATGCCACGTTTGGCCCTTGCGCCAATGCTGTTTGGACCCTTAAGGGTTGTTTCTTACCATCCTCTCATTGTTTTCGATTGAAAATCTATACTCAGTCGTGTTTATACTTGTTTACTGCATAACTCAGTTTTATGACTCTATTTTGATGCATATAAATGTTTTGGGCCGAATGCCCTATTTTACTAAAATGCCCGAGGGCCTCATTTGTGAGGATGAGTGTGGATCGGGGCTGCCCGCCTGCGGCATACTTATGACTGAGTGAGGCTGAGGGCCTGATTTGTGAGGATGAGTGTGGATCGGGGATGCCCGCCTGCAACATACTTTATTATTATTGCACGGGAGTTGTCCGTGCAGATTATAGCGCTTGGGCTGAAGGAGCCCCTTCGGAGTCTGTACACTCCCCCAGTGAGCACAGGTACCTACTGAGTGCGAGTGCCGAGTGCTGAGTGACTGGGAGGCAAGTGTGATTGTGAGGTATGCCCGAGTGGCAAGAGTGACTGTGAGGTATGCCCAAGTGGCACGAGTGACTGTGAGGTTTGCCCGAGTGGCTGTATATGAGTGATGTTTTACCCGAGGGGTTGTTTATGATTTTATCATTTTTGCTCACCTTTGCATTGAGCCTTTGTTTGAAAAACTGTTGGAAAAATGTCTTTAAAATGATTTTTACTGGAACTGGGTTTAAACGAGATGTTTGATTCAAATCCTGATTTTTAAGAGCATGTGGTATTTTACTGAGATTTCCTAATATGAACGTTATATGCTTTATTGCTCGTCACTACTGCTCAGTTTTTATTTATTGTTGTTACTTACTGAGTTGGCGTACTCACGTTACTCCTTGCACCTTGTGTGCAGATCCAAGTGTAGCTGGACACGGTAGCAGTTATTGAGTGTGCTGGTTGCAGATTTTCTTGGAGATAGCAAGGTAGCTGTTTGGCGATTGCAGCCCCTGCTCTTCTCCCTCTTATCTTCCTCTAGTTGTATTTATCTATTTTCCGGGCTGAGTTAGCCTTGATATTGTTAGACAGATTGTAGTATATGCTCATGACTAGTGACACCCCGATGTCAGGCTTTTCTTTCCCGCACTTATGTTTTTCTTTGATTTGAACTCTTTAAATGGAGGTTTTATGTTAAATAACCTTGGAATTATCTTTAAAATGAAAATATTGGTTTGTTTTGGAAATGAGTCGGCTTGCCTAGTTCCATGATAGGCGCCATCACGACAGGGGTTAGTTTTGGGTCGTGACACTTGTTCCCGAATATAATCAAACTCCAAGGCCCTGCTAGCACATGAACACCCTCTCAAAGAAGCAACCGGTTGAATTCCTTTCCTTGTACATCACATCCATACGAAGCATAGACTCTTAATCTTCCCAAAACCTGAACATGAACCGATAAGGCCAAATATAGCACAAATTCCTCAAATCCTTTGCTCAAATTACCACTGATTTTTCTTTCCTTATTCGTAATAACTCACCAATACACCGATAACCAGAAACTGCACAAGTAGACAACTACGCAATCTAATCATAGATGGTGGGGCTCTCCCACTTATCTTGAAGCAACAATTACATAACCCTGGGACCCATCGAGATTCTTTCTTCCCCATTGACATCAGCTAAAAGTCCAACAATGCATTCCAAACTCGAAGTCATGTTGCATCCAAATAAAATCCGTGGACATAGTCATTGTCCACCATGAATTCCCAAATGGCTGCAAACTTTCCTCAAGGCGTGTGGCCATCCTACCACAGAACCCATATATTACTCTTCCACTCTCCCACTTTGGTTAAACCCTCTCCTTTAAGCAACTCCTCAACTTTTGCTTTTCATACTTGATCTTCTAGCAATTCAACCATCGTAAAACACCTCCCACATGTCCTTCCTCGTCCTTCGCTTCCTAATTGTTGCCTCAAATCAGAATCCATCTCTGTAACACTTGAGCTAATAAATTGCCACCAACTCCAAGCCTCCTATAAGATCATCCTTCTCGAGCCATCAACATTAGAAATACCCATTTGATTCCGAAATCTCTACACTCCGCTATCTCTGACAACCGCTTCTCCGGCACCATTTCATATTACCCTGCCCCGAAGGCAAATTGATGAAGACCATAACATTAGCGAACCTTAACGTGTTCAACAAGGATGATGACACCACATCACAATTGAGAATTCCACCATGCTCGAAAATACCAAGTCTCGTTACTCCATTATCCCAAACCTGAACATTCATAGTCTGATTCCCTTTCCTCTGCTGGAAATAAATATTGAACCTCTAAATCATGCACTGAGAAAAAACTCATTTCAAGTCATTCACTGCCTCGATACATAAACAATCACCCTAGCATTATATCAACACGGTGCGATAACAACGTTTGAACATCATAGCAATCTGCGTTCAGCCTTGAAGCCATTGAAAACACAGCTACTGAGCTGAAATGACAGAACATCCTTCCGCAAGAAGATGATAATGACTTACTCGAATGTGCAGGGAGAAACATGTTACACCCTATGTTTTCATACGTGAAAGTACGCCATAAGTAAATTGATGGAAGCTCGGAAATGAGATGTTACATCCCGCATTTTCGTATGTTGAAGTTTCATCGTAAGTTAATTGACGTAAGCTCAGGAATGAGATTATTTTGGGATTATAAGTATTATGCTATTTCAAATAAGGGATAATTAAATTCGTGGAGGTGAGAGGGTAAGCAAATCGAAGAAAATGAATTTTCGTCGAAGTTTGACATTTTGGGATAAAATATGACCCGAGCTAAAATACCTGATATTTATGGACTAGTGTCATACAAGGTACCACATGACCATAATAGTAAGGTGTACACAGTGTGTTAAAAATGAGTAGTATTTTAAGTAAATTGAGATAATTCTTAATTATGTGGGTAATTGGTTAATTATTAGTTTAATAGGAGATTAACCATGTAATTAGGGATTTGTGGATAATTAGTAGGTGGGGACAAAGCCCCAACGTGGAAGCAAACCTACACCCATAAGTGTGACTCCTAAATCCATATTACAAGGTGGCATTAAGAGATTTCTTTGTGGCTTAGTCTGTATACATGTGGGTCCCACAAACCCATAAAAAATAAGAAGTCTTCTTACCTTATTACGAAATGGTGTTATGTTGTAATGATGAAAGTCTCTCTTTAATTCACAAATTGAAGATGTTTACATCTTCTAAAATAACGGATGAGCTTCAGCAAATTCATACAAGGTACGATTATGCGTAAGATGCAATTCTGAGGGAGTACGGTGCAATCTTTCTCAAGAATATTATACAAATATTTCCTTACTTCGATCCGCTGTTACGTATTTTCGCAAAAGACATGTGTTAGAGGAATTGTCAAGAGAATCGGCTCAGGTATGTTAAGGCTAAGCCCTTCCTTCATTTTGGCATGATCTCGTAATTACATGTGTTTGATAACGAGGCATAAACAGAAGTTCATCCGAATTTATATACATTATCCTAGTCTCATAAATTACAGTATTCTGCTTATCGGGACTTCATATTTAATTGAGTATTGTCTTCTTCCAGTAAAGAGAGCAGAAAGTCTATATATATAGTATTATAGTATTTTCATTACCATTGAGCTATAATCGATGGGCAAGCCTCTATTGGGCAACCTCTGATCAGATGGTAAGTTATATACCGAGCCTACTGTGGTCGAGCACCTATAAGCGAGCCCAGTTGGCTGAGATACAGAGCTTAGTATGGTCGAGCGCCTACGAGCTAGCCTACTACGGTAGAGCAGTTGTATATATACCGAGCCTTATAGGGCTGGACAGCTATTTTACTTACTATATTGAGAGAGTTGAGTTAGTATCAGTAGGTAAGCATATCTTCAGATTATCTTTGACTCCCAGTTACTTTCAGTTATTATATTATCAGTTCAGTTTTAGCTTTCAGTATATTGCCTTACATACTCGGTACATTATTTGTATTGATGTCCCTTTTGTCGGGGGACGCTGCATTTCATGCCCGCAGGTCTCGATAAACAGGTCGAGAGTCCTCCAACTAGGCGATCAGCTCAGCGGAAAATGCAGGTGCACTCCATTTGCTCCGGAGTTGCTTGTTTGGTCAGTATGATTTAGATGTGTATTGTTTGGTATGGTGGGGCCATGTCCCTACCTTTATGACAATTATATATTCTTAGAGGCTTGTAGACAGATGTTATGTACGTAAAAGATTGTATGGCCTTGTCAGCCTATGTTCAGTGTACGAGTGGTTATTTTGGTCTTATAGGCCCATATGTCTTATGTATAAGTTGGTATTACATGTTGTATTCTAGCTATCTCACGGCAGCCTCTCCAGCTCAGTTATCTATGATAGTATGATATGAAAATATATGTTATGTTGGTACTCGGCTGAGTAAGGTATCGGGTGGCCGTCGCGGCCCATCGGTTTGGGTCGTGACAAAAGTGGTATCAGAGCAGTTCCGTCCTAGGGAGTCTACAAGCCGTGTCTAGTAGAGTCTTGTTTATGGGTGTGTTGTGCACCACACTTATAAGCAAGAGGCTACAGGGCATTTAGGACTTTCACTCTTTCTTCTTACTCTAGATCGTTTGGTAGAGCTCAGTTGTAGGAACTCAATTTCCTAAACTCTATCTTATTCATAATACGACGATGCCTACATCTAGAAAGACGGTTGGTAAGAGATTGCATGTGGCTATGAAAGAGTTGAGTTAGAGGAACTCAATTTTGCATGATGCTTATGATGGATAAATGTAAGGTCTTCAGTAGATCATGTGTGTACTATGACGTGTAAGCCTTTTGATAAGGATCCTTAAGGCAGGAATATCTATCCACCCTTATGGTGAAAGGCAATGAGAGATTCAAAAGATAGATATAAGTTTCAACAAGTAAAAGAACCAAGATGAAGAAGGGTACGAGGCGCCCAGCTAATGAAGATTATTAGTATTTACAATTCATGCAAAGGAATATAAGCCTTTTGAGTTACCTTCAACAATAACAGAGGTATGTATAATTGGCCACACCCATCTCAGTTATACCCTATTGGGGGCTAACTGGTGTAGTTTAAAAAAAGGACGGGATATCAGGATTCGGCTGGGGTTAGAGTAATCCAAAATGGTGAATGGATTGTTTGTGTTAGTTGACGTTTTCGAAGGATATTACAAAGGTGCTAATAGATCTCCTTGTGAGACACCCAGATGGTGCACTATAGAATATTACAATTAGATGTGAATACTAGCATGATCAAAAAACAAAATTCAAAAGATAGGCACTGAAAGCCTGTAAGGGATAAATATTACCTTAGTGTGGCTCGCGTCCCTAGTAGAGCGAGAACGTTAAGCAACCCGAAGAGCCATTGGAATGAGCAAAGGGGAGCTAAGAACAAAATAATGTCTTGTTCGAGTTTTCAAAATAAAGTGATAGACATAAATGTTAGCGAGAAATAAGAAAAGAGTTAATGAAGCATTATGAGTAAGATATGATACATGGATGACAACGGTATATCAAAAGATAAGAGTATTACAGAGTCTATAGTCAAGTGAAGGAAAAGATGAGAGGTGACAGGCCTTGAGACAACAAAAGAGTAAGTATAGGCCATAAAGTCATATCCTCATTTCGATAAATAAGTTTGTGACTCCAACGCGACTACTAGAAGGAAAAGTTAGACCCAGAGTAATAGAAATCAGTATGGACTGATGAATAAGGTAAACTAAACATGAAACAGGGACTGAGTAATAGTTGGCATCATGAGAATTTTAGAGATTGCATCCCGACGATAATAGAATGGAGGATAGAAGAATACCCTTTAAAAGTCATTCAGGAAGATGCTTCCCTAAAGCAAGCAAGGTGAGCAAAGTTAAGCTTGAGGGATTGTATGTGCCTATTACACTAAGTGTCACCCTCGTGAGTGAGGAATTTTGTTATCCTTGGTACAGAAGGATTACCGCGAGGCGAGTAAGGATCAGCGATGATATGAAAAGATACCAAAGATGAAAAGGTAAAACATCTATACGTAAATCATCGTAGCACTAAATCTTAGTGCTCCCCTAAAGGGGGGAATATGGTGTGATATGGCATTAAGTCAGAATTAAGTGGTTCTAGTAACTATGGAATGGTAAAGGAAGAAT
This sequence comes from Nicotiana tomentosiformis, assembly GCF_000390325.3. Lineage (NCBI taxonomy): Eukaryota > Viridiplantae > Streptophyta > Magnoliopsida > Solanales > Solanaceae > Nicotiana > Nicotiana tomentosiformis. Next base: position 116,402,593 of record NC_090819.1, read on the forward strand.
GCGATAAAAAATGAGAAAGGGATGAGATTGCACTCATTCAAATCCTACAGATATGCTATGATTCTAGAACATTATGCAAGCACGGTGTCAAGGAGAGGAAGTAAGGGTTCCTACCTGAGATGTTATTGATAGATAAGGAACCAGTGTAGGACGTAAGTTAAGATAAAGGAAATAACCCAAGAAAGATTACGCGGAATATTGATATGAGAATGGGCCAACGAGTAGTTAGTAGTTGATTCAGGAAGAGCCTAGTTATGGCTAGACAAGAGGACACATACAAATCAACAGATTGTGCAAGATGAACATAGTGAACCCCAACATGGGGAATTCAGTCTCGCAGATACGACATCGTGACCCTTGGGAAATATTCAGACAAGAGTTGGGGTAGTTAAAGGTACCGTATGAATGTTATGGAAATAAAAGAGAGTCTCACTAGGAAGACAGTCAAAACTTCAAATCAGGAGCAACCCTACAAGCTCAGGTACGTGGAAATAAGTAACTATGGATAATTATAGGCGGGGAAGAATATCAAAAATTCTGTCAAGTATACGATGTAATAAGCTCGAATCTTTACAAGAATCAGAGGGTCCTCCCTAAGTATGACAACGAAAGACTAGCTGAGGAAATAAGGAAGAAGGCTTCAACCTAAGCATAGTAACTTAAAGAATAAATGGTCTTGTAATAGCAGTCTCACTACAACATTGTATGCACTCCATAAGAAAGTGGCACCTATCGGAGCTAATGAGCGAGGAATGAAACCAAAAGTAATATTCGAGACTATGTGAGTTTCACAAAAATTCCGGCATGTGTGGGAACTAAGATAAGCTAAGTATGCACGCAACAGAGGGGGAGAAAGACCACGATAAGTAATAGTTTACGTTTAAAGGAAGCTCAAAAGGAACAAAAGGGATTATGCACTTAAGACTTCGGAGTGATATCCATGCAACATATATGTTGACATTCATACAGCTGTAGAAGACTCCGGTATAAGTTAAAAGAAGGAATTGAGCCTAGGGCATAGACAAAGGATTGAATTGTCAGAAGATTATATCATGGATTTCCATAGTGCCCATGAAAGGCTAAAGTAATAACTAATACCAGGAGCCGTAAATCGGAAGATAGCTTGAGCCTGCATAAAGGTTGATCAGAAGGAAGAGGAAACTAAAGAGTTACATCAACTAAGTAAATCAGGAGTCTGATTATTGGAACCAGAAAATTATAAAAATCGTGATTAAAAACATTGCAAAATCACCCTTAAATCAGAGGTACAAGAGAGATAGTACAACAACCGTATTCCATAACGGCTCTACGAGAAAGCCAGTTAGAAGAGTACCAGCCTCATAAGAAGTCAGTATGAAGCTCCCACCGGATTGTGTATGCACTAGAGGTGCAAGTATTATAATAGAGCTTCAAGTCGTGGATGTGAATTATACATATGTGTAAGGGAGTCATAAAAGAAATAGAAGATATGAGGCGAGATTTTAAGGTAAGTAAGGTAAAGGTGAACAATGTATGAGATACTCAAATACAGAAGGTTGTGAATAGTCCACACTTCAAATATAAGGCCAGAAGCGTTGAGACTTAGTATCCGGGAATGATAACGGCATCGTCAGTGGCATATTTTCTGGCCTATGGTTTCTATGTATCGAAAGGCCTAGTTAAAAGAGTAAAGAAGATTTAGAGACTATGTGATATCTCGCTTGATATTCCAGAATAACACGAGGAAATCTATGGTGCAAGCAAGTTGAAGGAAGGTTGCGAGTAGTATAAATAGATATGTGTAGGTCGCAAGCTAAAGTATGGTAAAGCGACAAGGTTTTAGGAAGGCAGGAGTAAGGATAAGAAAGGGCGACTGAGAAGGTGATGAGAATAGATAAGTCCTCAAGATTAAGCCCATGAAAACAAGATAGCTAATGGTTTCTCTAAGTTATTTAAAGCTCAGTATAGCCTGAGTGAACTCAAAGGAGTCTAAGACTAGTAGCATGTGATGACCCAAAATGTCATCTTTAAATTTAAAAAAAGTAATTCTGTGTTCTAAGACCTTGAAAAGCACCATTTATTATTCCTCGACTTGCGTGCACAGTCTGTAAAATTTTTCGAAAAGTTTTCATGTGAAAAATGGAATAAAATGTGAAATATAGCTTTAAAATTCAAGTGAGTTGACTTTGGTCAACATTTTTTGCAAACGGACCGGGATCAGTGTTTTGACAGTTCCGGTAGCTCCGTATCGTGATTTGGGAGTTGGGAATATGCCCAGAATTTCATTTGGAGGTCCCTAACTAAAGTTATGACCATTTAACGGAACTAGCAATTTAAAGGCTAAATGTTCCAAGTTTGACCACGGGGTTGACTTTATGATATCAGAGCCGGAATCCGATTTTGGAAATTTGAACAGCTCCGTTATGTCATTTATGACTTGTGTACCAAATTTGAAGTCATTCCGGATTCATTTAATATGTTTTGGCACGAGGTTTGCAAAGTAAAAAGTTTAAAACTCAAAGTCCGAATCGAGGTGTGAATTGCAATTTCGATGTTATTTGATGTGATTTGAGACTCCGAGTAAGTCCATATTATGTTATGGGACTTGTTGGGATATTTGGATAAGGTCCCGAGAGGCTCGGGTGAGTTTCGGACGAAATTCGAATTGTTTAGAGCATGTCGAAAACAGTAGGTTCTTGGAAGAACCTGGTGTAATCGCACCTGCGCAATGGTGGCCACAGGTGCGCAACCACATCTGCGAGAAGCTGGTCGCTTCTGCGACCTGGGCACTGGCCAGTTGAATCGCTTCTGCGGAGAAATAGGGTGCAAATGCGCAACTGCTTCTGCGAAGGATGAATCGCTTCTGCGGAAGAGACAGCTTCTGCGGTCGTTTGGTCGCTTCTGTGATGTCGCAGGTGCGATAGAAATGTCTGCAGATGCGAAACATCGCCTGGCAGCCCTACTTCACAAATGCGTGACCGCAGGTGCAAAAATATAGCCCGCAAATGCGAAAATACTGGGCAGAATACATAAAATCGGGTCTTAGCCATTTTTACTCATTTTTGAGTTTTAAGTCTCGGATTTGGGCGATTTCAAGGGGGATTTTCACGACTTTAAACTGGGTAAGTATTCTTTATCATAAAGTGATTATATTTCACAAATCCATGTCTATATTCATCATTTATTTCGAATTTAGATGGAAGAAATTGGAATTTTTGTAAAACTTTCCAAAAATGAAAAATTAAGATTTGAAGGTCCATTTGATATCGGGATTGGACAAATTTTGTTTGGTTGAACTCGTATCAGAACGGGTGTTCGGATTTTGTGAGTTTTTCCTGGATTTGATATGTGGGTCCCACTGCCGAATATTTTAATGAATTTCTGATTTTTATCCGAAAAAATTGTAAATTCATATGGAATTAATTCCTATGATTCGTATTGAATATATCAAATTGTTTGTGAATAGATTTGAAGCTTTCAGAGGCAAATTTAAAAGGAAAGGTTGTGGTTGAATAATTGTTTGGAATTTGCAAAGCTTGGTAAGTGTCGGGGTTAACCTTGACTTGAGGGAATAGAACCCTTAAATTGTTTGTTATGTGAATTGCATGTAAACGACGTATAGGCGAGGTGACGAGTGTCTATACGTCGTCAAATTAATTGTTTGCCTGCTTACCTGAAAAAATCATAAATTATTTTTAATCATAAATTAATTATTATAATAATTGTTTCTCTCTTATTCTTTGCAAATATAAATTCTTGAATTCCTGCATTAATTGTTACATGCTATTTGAATTATGTGCCTTGATTGTTATTTGACATTTAGCATAATAAATATTAAACTGCCTATTTGCTCCCTGATTTCCATAATAATTTTCTATTTGTTATTGTTTGCTTCATAATTAAACTATAATTATTGTATGTTTGTTGTCTCGTAATTTTATATTAATTGTTACATTTATTGGAAAAATTTCTTCTATAAGAATTGGTAAATGAAAATGTTGGAGGGGCGAGTTGCACGCCGGAACATGATTGATTATAATGAATATATTGGAGGATCGGGTTGCACGCCGCAACAGACTTATTAAAAGTCAATATTGGAGGATCGGGTTGCACGCCGCAACAAACTTATTAAAAGTCAATATTGGAGGATCGGGTTGAACGCCGCAACAGACTTATTAAAAGTCAATATTGGAGGATCGGGTTGCACGCCGCAACAGACTTGTTAAAAAGTTAGTATTGGAGGATCGGGTTGCACGCCGCAACAGACTTGTTAAAATGAATATGTTGGAGGAGCGAGTTGCACGCCGCAACAAAACTGAATGTGGATATATTGTGAGAGCGGGTTGCACGCTGCAACAGAAATAATGGAAATGATAATTGGTTATGACTGCTGAGTTGCCTTCAACTATTATAAATGAATTACCTGATTTATTCCTATTATTGTTGTTGTTACTAATATTGCGTACAGGTTAATGTAAGTGAACCGCCTTAGCCTCGTCACTACTTCGTCGAGGTTAGGCTCAACACTTACCAGTACATGGGGTCAGTTGTACTGATACTACACTCTATACTTCTTGTGCAGATTTTGGTGTTGGTCCCAGCGGCGTACCATAGACTTTCTCGGATTTCAGCGACCAGAGGAGACTTGAGGTATAACTGCATGGCGTCCGCAGTTCTGAAGTCCCCATCTATTTTAGTTTGGCTGTGTGTTTATTTCCAGACAACTTTACTTTATTAAGACCTTTATTTGTACTTATTCTAGAAGCTCGTGCACTTGTGACACCAATTCTGGGATGGAATTTAGACACCGTTATTGTTATGGATTATTTCAAAATTTCTTTCGCATTTGTTTTCTTGTTATTAATACATTTAAAAATTATTTTAAAATGGATAATATTATTCTAACGTTGGCTTGCCTAGCAAGTAAAATGTTAGGCGCCATCACGGTCCGAAGGTGGAAATTTCGGGTCGTGACAGTTGGTATCAGAGCACTAGGTTACATATGTCTCACGAGTCACGAGCAAGATTAGTAGAGTCTGAAGGATCGGTATGGAGACGTCTGTACTTATCTCTCAGAGGCTATGAAGTTTAGGAACAACATCACTTCTTTCTTATTCTGTCGTGCGATTTTATTCTATCATCGATGATTAAACCATTCTACTCTTATTCTCTCACAGATAGTGAGAACGCGTAATACCTCTACCGATGGACAGGGACCAGAACCCCCGGTGGCAACTATGGCCAAGGGTAGCGGTCGAGGTTGTGCCAGAGGACGAGGCAGAGGCCGAGGTAGAGCTCAGTCCAGAGCTCGAGTAGCTGCACCTGTTATAGAACCTCAGATAAACCTTCAGGAGGAAGTACTCAGTTTAGAATGTACCAGTTGGACCAGTTCAGGTCCTGGAAGGATTCATAGCCACTCCAATGCTTCAGGACGCTCTAGTCCGATTGGTGAGTCTTATGGAGGGTGTGTCCCAGAATGGTACATTTCCAGTGGCACCAGCCATCTCACAGGCTGGGGGAGTAGCACAAACTCCCACTACTCTCACCCCGGAGCAGATGGCTCCCCAGAATCAGGCTCCAGCAGCCCCGCCAGTTGGGGTAGTTCAGCCAGTTGTTGCAGCACAGACCGGTGATAGGCCCGCCATGTCTTTTGCGACCTTATTGAGACTGGATAAGTTCACTAAGCTCTTTCCAGTTCACTTTAGTAGTACACCTTCTGAGGACCCACATGATTATCTTGAATGCTGCCATGAGGTGCTACAAAATATAGGTATAGTTGAGACCAATGGAGTTGATTTTACTGTATTCCAGATGACGGGTTCCGCTAAGAGGTGGTAGAGAGATTACACATTGACCCAACCAGTCGAATCGCCTGCACTTACCTGGGAGCAGTTCTCTCAGCTATTTCTAGAGAAGTTCCTCCCTATCACACTAAGAGAGGAATTCCGCAAGCAATTCGAGCGTCTACAACAGGGCAGTATGATTGTTACTCAGTATGAGTCTCGTTTTGTGGATTTGGCCCGTCATGCTCTCCTTTTACTACCTACGGAGGGAGAAAGAGTGAGGAGGTTCATTGAGGGACTCATTCACCCTATCAAACTTCAGATGGCCAAGGATACCGGAAGTGAGATTTCTTTTCAGGCGGCTGCTAATGTCGCAAGGAGGATCGAGATGGTTCTTGCACAGAAAAGAGGGCAGAGGTCCGATAAGAGGCCTTATCAGTTCGGTGGTTACAGTGGTGCCTCGTCTGGAGGCCGGGGTAATTTTGGTAAGGGTCATCCTCCCAGACCGTTTCATTCAACACTTCATGTGTCTCCCGGTGCTTCAGGGAGTCACAGTCCTATTATGCCTTACTCTAGGCAGACAGTATTCAGTGCACATTCAGCTCCTATCAGTGCACCACCACTCCAGAGTTACTACAGTGGTTATCCGGCCCATCTGGGTCAGCTTCAGCTTCAGCAGCCACAGCATCAGGATGGGTGTTATGAGTGTGGGAACATTGGTCACATTATGAAGTATTGCCCTAGATTGGCGAGTAACAGATCTCGGCAAGATTCTCGTGCCATCATACCGGCACTGGTTGCTTCACCGCCTGCTCAGCCAACTAGAGGTAGAGGTCAGGAAGTTAGAGGTGGAGGTCAGGCCATTAGAAGTGGAGGTCAGGCCATTAAAGGTGGAGGTCAGACCATTGGAGGTGGACGCCAGCCAGTTAGAGGCCGTCCCAGAGATGCAGTTCAGAGTGGTGGGGCCCAGCCCCAATTTTATGCTTTTCCAGCTAGGCATGAGGCCGAGTCATCTGATGTTGTGATCACAGGTATTATTCCAGTTTGCCATAGAGATGCTTCAGTTCTATTTGATCTAGGATCTACTTATTCCTCTGTGTCCTCCTATTTTGCTTCATATTTGGTTGTGCCTTGTGATTCTCTAAGTGCTTCTGTGTGTGTATCTACACCGGTGGGAGACTCTGTGGTAGTAGATCATGTCTACTGTTTGTGTGTGGTTACAATTGGTAATCTTGAAACTAGTGTGGATCTTCTACTTCTCGATATGGTAGATTTTGATGTCATCTTGGGTATGGATTGGCTGTCTCCTTATCATGCTATATTGGAATGTCATGCCAAGACAGTGACCCTAGTTATGCCGGGGTTACCTCGATTAGAGTGGAAAGGAACTCCTGGCCATTCTGCCAGCAGAGTTATTTCTTATATGAAAGCTCGGCGTATGGTAGAGAAAGGATGTCTAGCCTCTTTGGCTTATATTCGCGATCCCAGTGCAGATGTCCCTTCTATGGACTCAGTGCCAGTTGTTCGTGAATTTTCAGAAGTATTTCCTGCAGATCTGCCGGGGATGCCACCCGACAGAGATATTGACTTCTGTATTGATTTGGCTCCGGGCACTCAGCCCATTTCTATTCCACCATACCGTATGGCCCCGCCAGAGTTGAAAGAATTGAAAGAGCAGTTGCAAGACCTGCTTGATCAGGGATTCATTAGACCCAGTGTCTCGCCCTGGGGTGCACCAGTATTATTTGTGAAGAAGAAAGATGGCTCGATGCGGATGTGTATAGACTATCGGCAGTTGAACAAGGCCACTATCAAAAACAAATATCCGCTGCCAAGAATTGATTACTTATTTGATCAGCTTCAGGGTGCCAAGGTATTTTCGAAAATTGATTTGAGATCCGGTTACCATCAGTTGAAGATTAGGGCATCTGATGTCCCTAAGACAGCTTTTCGGACTCGGTATGGGCATTACGAGTTCCTAGTGATGTCATTTGGGTTGACAAATGCTCCAGCAGCATTTATGGATTTGATGAATCGGGTGTTCAAGCCTTATTTGGATTCTTTTGTAGTTGTATTCATTGATGATATCTTGATTTACTCCATCAGTCGAGAGGAGCATGAGCAGCATCTTCGAAGTGTGCTTCACACCTTGAAGAATAATCAGTTATATGCCAAATTTTCAAAATGTGAGTTTTGGTTAGACTCAGTTGCCTTTTGGGACATGTTATATCGGCAGAAGGCATAAAGGTGGATCCTAAAAAGATTGAGGCTGTTCAGAATTGGACTAGACCTACTTCAGTTATAGAGATCCGGAGTTTCCTGGGTTTGGCAGGTTATTATCGTTAGTTCGTGGAAGGGTTTTAATCTATAGCAAGCATATTGACCAGACTAACCCAGAAGAGTGTTCCATTCAGATGGTCAGACGAGTGTGAGTTGAGCTTTCAGAAGCTCAAGACCGCTTTGACTACGGCGCCAGTATTGGTATTACCCACACGCTCAGGATCGTATATGGTATATTGTGACGCATCTCACATTGGGCTTGGTGCTGTATTAATGCAAAATGGCAAGGTAATTGCATATGCGTCACGGCAGTTGAAAGTTCACGAGAAGAATTATCTTGTTCATGACTTAGAATTGGCAGCCATTGTTCATGCTCTGAAGATTTGGAGGCATTACCTCTACGGTGTCTCGTGTGAGGTATTTACTGATCATCGCAGCCTTCAATATCTGTTCAAACAAAAAAATCTTAATTTGAGGCAAAGAAGATGGATGGAGTTGTTGAAAGACTATGATATCACTATTTTGTATCACCCCGGAAAGACCAATGTGGTGGCCGATGCCTTGAGTAGGAAGGCTGTGAGTATGGGCAGTCTTGCGTATATTCCGGTTGGTGAGAGGCCATTAGCTTCAGCTGTTCAGACTTTGGCTAATCAGTTCGTGAGGTTAGATGTTTCAGAACCCAGTCGGGTTCTAGCTTGCACAGTCGCTCGATCTTCTTTATATGAGCTCATCAGAGAGAGGCAGTATGATGATTCTCACTTACTTGTCCTTAAGGACATGGTGTGGCACGGTGATGCCAAACAGGCTGTTGTGGGGGAAGATGGGGTTCTATGAATGTAGGGTCATATTTGTGTGCCAAATGTGGATGGGCTTCGTGAATTAATTCTTGAAGAAGCACACATTTCCAGGTATTCTATTCATCCAGGTACCGCTAAAATGTATCAAGATTTGCGGCAACATTATTGGTGGAGGAGAATGAAAAAGGATATAGTTGCATACGTAGCTCGGTGTCTGAATTGTGAGCAAGTTAAGTACGAGCATCAGAGGCCTGGTGGTTTGCTTCAGAAGTTAGAAATTCCTGAGTGGAAATGGGAGTGTATCACTATGGATTTTGTTGTTGGGCTCCCACGGACTCAGAGAAAATTTGACGCAGTTTGGGTCATTGTGGAAAGGTTGACCAAGTCAGCACATTTCATTCCAGTGGCAGTTACCTATTCTTCAGAGAGGTTAGCTAAAATTTATATTCGTGAGATTGTCCGCCTTCACGGTGTGCCCGTGTCTATTATTTCAGATCGAGGTACGCAGTTTACCTTATATTTTTGGAGGGCTGTACAGCGTGAGTTAGGCATGCATGCGGAGTTGAGTACAGTATTTCATCCACAGACAGACGGACAGTCAGAGCGCACTATTCAGATATTGGAAGATATGCTTCGCGCTTGTGTTATAGACTTTGGAGATTCTTGGGATCAATTCTTACCACTTGCGGAGTTTGCTTATAATAATAGCTACCAGTCAAGCATTTAGATGGCTCCATATGAGGCATTATATGGAAGGCGATGCTGATCGCCAGTTGGTTGGTTTGAACCAGGAGAGGCTCGGTTGTTGGGTACCAATTTGGTACAGGATGCCTTGGATAAGGTCAAGATTATTCAGGATCGACTTCACACAGCTCAGTCTAGGCAAAAGAGTTATGCCGACCGTAAAGTTCGTGATATTGCATTCATGGTAGGAGAAAGAATATTGCTCCGGGTTTCACCTATGAAAGGTGTAATGAGGTTTGGAAAGAAGGGGAAGTTGAGCCCTAGGTATATCGGACCCTTTGAAATTCTTGAAAGGGTGGGTGAAGTATCCTACAGGCTTGCATTACTACCTAGTTTATCAGCGGTTCATCCGGTATTCCATGTGTCTATGCTCAGGAAATATCATGGTGATCTGTCCCATGTGTTAGATTTCAGCTCAGTCCAATTGGACAAAAATTTGACTTACGAGGAGGAGCCGGTGGCTATTCTAGCCCGGCATGTCCGGCAGTAGAGGTCAAAGAGTTATCCTTCAGTTCGGATGCAATAGAGAGGTCAGCCGGTAGAGGCATCGACCTGCGAGTCCAAGTCGTACATGCGGAGTAAATATCCACACCTTTTCTCCAGCTCACGTACTTTTTCTAACTCCGTTCGAAGACAAACATTTGTTTTAGAGGTGGAGAATGTGATGACCCAAAATGACATCTTTAAATTTAAAAAAAGTAATTTTGTGTTCTAAGACCTCAAAAAGCACCATTTATTATTCCTCGACTTGTGTGCGCAGTCCGTAAAATTTTTCGAAAAGTTTTCATGTGAAAAATGGAATAAAATGTGAAATATAGCTTTAAAATTCAAGTGAGTTGACTTTGGTCAACATTTTTAGCAAACGGACCCGGATCAGTGTTTTGACAGTTTCAGTAGCTCCGTATCGTGATTTGGGACTTGGACGTATGCCCGGAATTTTATTTGGAGGTCCCTAGCTCAAGTTATGACCATTTAACGGAACTAGCAATTTAAAGGCTAAATGTTCCAATTTTGACCACGGGGTTGACTTTTTGATATCGGAGCCGGAATCCGATTTTGGAAATTTGAACAGCTCTGTTATGTCATTTATGACTTGTGTGTCAAATTTGAAGTCATTCCGGATTCATTTAATATGTTTTGGCACGAGGTTTGCAAATTGAAAAGTTTAAAACTCAAAGTCCGAATCGAGGTGTGAATTGCAATTTCGATGTTATTAGATGTGATTTGAAACCCCGAGTAAGTCCGTATTATGTTACGGGACTTGTTGGGATATTTGGATAAGGTCTCGAGGGGCTTGGGTGAGTTTCGGATGAAATTCGGATTGTTTAGAGCATGTCAAAAGCAGCAGGTTCTTGGCAGAATATGGTGTAATCGCACCTGCGCAATGGTGGTCGCAGATGCGCAACCGCATCTGCGAGAAGCTGGTCGCTTCTGCGACCTGGGCACTGACCAGTTGCATCGCTTCTGCGGAGAAATGGGGTGCAAATGCGCGACCGCTTCTGCGAAGGATGAATCGCTTCTGCGGAAGAGACCGCTTCTGCGGTCGTTTGGTCGCTTCTGCGACGTCGCAGGTGCGATAGAAATGTTTGCAGATGCGGAACCTCGCCTGGAAGCCCTACTTCGCAAATGCGTGACCGCAGGTGCGAAAATATAGCCCGCAAATACGAAAATGCTGGGCAGAATACATAAAATCGGGACTTAGCCATTTTTACTCATTTTTGAGTTTTAAGTCTCGGATTTGGGCGGTTTCAAGGGGGATTTTCACGACTTTGAACTGGGTAAGTGTTCTTTATCATAAAGTGATTATATTTCACAAATCCATGTCTATATTCATCATTTATTTCGGATTTAGATGGAAGAAATTGGAATTTTTGTAAAACTTTCCAAAAACGAAAAATTAAGATTTGAAGGTCCATTTGATATCGGAATTGGACAAATTTTGTATGGTTGAACTCATATCGGAATGGGTGTTCAAATTTCGTGAGTTTTTCCGGGATTTGAGATATGGGTCCCACTGTCGAATATTTTAATAAACTTCGGATTTTTATCCGGAAAAATTATAAATTCATATGGAATTAATTCCTATGATTCGTTTTGAATATATCGAATTGTTTGTGAATATATTTGAAGCTTTCGGAGGCAAATTTAAAAGGAAAAGCTGTGGTTGAATAATTGATTGGAATTTGCAAAGCGAGGTAAGTGTCGGGGTTAACCTTGACTTGAGGGAATAGAACCCTTAAATTGTTTGTTATGTGAATTGCATGTAAACGACGTATAGGCGAGGTGACGAGTGTCTATACGTCATCAAATTAATTGTTTGCCTGCTTACCTGAAAAAATCATAAATTATTTTTAATCATAAATTAATTATTATAATAATTGTTTCTCTCTTATTCTTTGCAAATATAAATTCTTGAATTCCTGCATTAATTGTTACATGCTATTTGAATTATGTGCCTTGATTGTTATTTGACATTTAGCATAATAAATATTAAACTGCCTATTTGCTCCCTGATTTTCATAATAATTTGCTATTTGTTATTGTTTGCTTCATAATTAAACTATAATTATTGTATGCTTGTTGTCTCGGAATTTTATATTAATTGTTACATTTATTGGAAAAATTTCTTCTATAAGAATTGGTAAATGAAAATGTTGGAGGGGCGAGTTGCACGTCGGAACATGATTGATTATAATGAATATATTGGAGGATCGGGTTGCACGCCGCAACAGACTTATTAAAAGTCAATATTGGAGGATCGGGTTGCACGCCGCAACAGACTTATTAAAAGTCAATATTGGAGGATCGGGTTGAACGCCGCAACAGACTTATTAAAAGTCAATATTGGAGGATCGGGTTGCACGCCGCAACAGACTTGTTAAAAAGTTAGTATTGGAGGATCGGGTTGCACGCCGCAACAGACTTGTTAAAATGAATATGCTGGAGGAGCGAGTTGCACGCCGCAACAAAACTGAATGTGGATATATTGTGAGAGCGGGTTGCACGCTGCAACAGAAATAATGGAAATGATAATTGGTTATGACTGCTGAGTTGCCTTCAATTATTATAAATGAATTACCTGATTTATTCCTATTATTGTTGTTGTTACTAATATTGTGTACAGGTTAATGTAAGTGAACTGCCTTAGCCTCGTCACTACTTCGTCGAGGTTAGGCTCAGCACTTACCAGTACATGGGGTCGGTTGTACTGATACTACACTCTGCACTTCTTGTGCAGGTTTTGGAGTTGGTCCCAGCGGCGTACCATAGACTTGCTCGAATTTCAGCGATCAGAGGAGACTTGAGGTATAACTGCATGGCGCCCGCAGTTCTGAAGTCCCCGTCTATTTTAATTTGGCTGTGTGTTTATTTCCAGACAGCTTTACTTTATTCAGACCTTTATTTGTATTTATTCTAGAAGCTCGTGCACTTGTGACACCAATTCTGGGATGGAATTTAGACACCATTATTATTATGGATTATTTCAAAATTTCTTCCGCATTGGTTTTCTTGTTATTAATACATTTAAAAATTATTTTAAAATAGATAATATTATTCTAACGTTGGCTTGCCTAGCAAGTGAAATGTTAGGCGCCATCACGGTCCGAAGGTAGGAATTTCGGGTCGTGACATAGCATTTAGTAGAAATGGAATGTTGCCCTGGTAGTAGAATGAAGGTGTAATTGTGATAAATGAAAGATGACGTTTGGGCCTTCGATTGAGTAGTGATTTCATGAATTGTACAGGATTAAAATATGCACGTGAGGAAAATCACATTGGGATGCTATGAAATATGGTTATGAAAGTATAGTATCGCCCCAGGTGGAACAGGAAAATCACTTCAAATGTTCCACAATGCAGCGTAAGCCCTAGTGGTAATATATTACGTAAGAAGTTTCAAGTTATCAATGGAAGATTGTAGATCAACATTGAGGTAAATCAACAATAGATGGGTAAAAGCTGCAAAGTACGAGATGATATTAGGCCATCAATCTTAAGATGAACAGTAATGAAGAAGCATTAAAAGACTTAGCTTTATGCATATAGGATATGCAACGAGAGTAACCTGGAGTTTGGTAGCAGACCTCAGTAACGATAAATCGAAGTAAGAATTATGGTATAGTATGGCCTACTTAGATGAAGTAAAGCTAATGACGCCCATAGGGACAGCTTGACATAATTTTATATATGAACACAAAGTGAAGCCTAAAGATTGGCTAAAAGCTGGAGAAAAAAAAAGGAGAGAAAAGTCGCATAGGCTCACTTACAAAGTCAGAGTCGTACAGGCTGCATGATAAAAGGTAGCAACGGTTACAAGATTGGGAGGATTCCGACCACGAGTCGTGGTGTGAGAAAGAGGCCAAAAGGGGGGAATGCCCTGGCCTTTGGGATTCATTCACAGCACAATTGCCTAGATGGCAAGAGGAGTACTAAAGTATTTGCAAGAGCTATAGGTTATGATAATGATAAGTGCATCAGTCAACATTCAAGGATGAATGTTCCAAAGTGGGGAATTATATTACACCCTGTATTTTTGTACGTGAAAGTATGCCATAAGTAAATTGATGGAAGCTCGGAAATGAGATGTTACATCCCGTATTTTCGTATGTTGAAGTTTCGTCATAGGTTAATCGACGTAAGCTAGGGAATGAGATTATTTTTGGATTATAAGTATTACGCTATTTCAAACAAGGGATAAGTAAATTCGTGAAGGTGAGAGGGTAAGCAAATCGAAGAAAATGAATTTTCGTCGAAGTTTGACATTTTGGGATAAAATACGGTACGAGCTAAAATACCTGATATTTATGGACTAGTGTCATACAAGGTACCACATGACCATAATAGTAAGGTGTACACAGTGTGTTAAAAGTGAGTAGTATTTTAAGTAAATTGAGATAATTCTTAATTATGTGGGTAATTAATTAATTATTAGTTTAATGGGAGATTAACCATGTAATTAGGGATTTGTGGATAATTAGTAGGTGGGGACAAAGCCCCAACGTTGCAGCAAACCTACACCCATAAGTGTGACTCCTAAATCCATATTACAAGGTGGCATTAAGAGATTTCTTTGTGGCTTAGTCATTATACACGTGGGTCCCACAAACCCATAAAAAATAAGAAGTCTTCTTACCTTATTACGAGATGGTGTTATGTTGTAATAATGAAAGTCTCTCTTTAATTCACAAATTGAAGATGTTTACATCTTCTAAAATAACGGATGAGCTTCAGAAAATTCATAAGAGGTACGATTATGCGTAAGATGCAATTCTAAGGGAGTACGGTGCAATCTTTCTCAAGAATATTATACGAATTTTTTCCTACTTCGATCCACCCTTACATATTCTCGCAAAAGACGTGTGTTAGAGGGATTATCAAGGGAATCGGTTCAGGTATGTTAAGGCTAAGTCCTTCCTTCATTTTGGCATGATCTCATAAATACATGTGTTTGATAACGAGGCATAAAGAAAAGTTCATACTCCCAAATTTATATACATTATCCTAGTCTCATAAATTACAGTATTCTCCTTATCGGGACCTCATATTTAATTGAGTATTGTCTTCTTCCAGTCAAGAGAGAAGAGAGCCTATATATACAGTATTACAGTATTTTCATTACTATCGAGCTATAATCGATGGGCAGGCCTCTATTGGGCAACCTCTGATCTGATGGTAAGTTATATACCGAGCATACTGTGGCCGAGCACCTATTAGCGAGCCCAATGGGCCGAGATACAGAGCCTAGTATGGTCGAGCGCCTACGAGCGAGCCTACTACGGCAGAGCAGTTGTATATATACCGAGCCTTATAGGGCCGGACAGCTATTTTACTTACTATATTGAGAGAGTTGAGTTAGTATCAGTAGGTAAGCATATCTTCAGATTATCTTTGACTCCCAGTTACTTTCAGTTATTATATTATCAGTTCAGTTTTAGCTTTCAGTATATTGCCTTACATACTCGGTACATTATTTGTACTGACGTCCCTTTTGTTGGGGGACATTGCGTTTCATGCACGCAGGTCTCGATAGACAGGTCGAGAGTCCTCCAAGTAGGCGATCAGCTTAGCGGAAGATGTTGGTGCACTCCATTTGCTCCGGAGTTGCTTGTTTGGTCAGTATGATTTAGATGTGCATTGTTTGGTATGGCGGGGCTCTGCCCCTACCTTTATGACAATTATGTATTATTAGAGGCTTGTAGACAGATGTCATATACGTAAAAGATTGTATGGCCTTGTCGGCCGATGTTCAGTGTACGAGTAGTTATTTTGGTCTTATAGGCCCATATGTCTTATGTATAAGTTGGTATTACATGTTGTATTCTACCTATCTCACGGTAGCCTCTCCGGCTCAGTTATCTATGATAGTATGATACGAAAAGATACGTTATTTTGGTACTCGGTTGAGTAAGGTACCGAGTGCCCGTCACGGCCCATCGGTTTGGGTCGTGACAAAATATCCTTCCAACGTCTGTAGTACCACTACAACTCCTCGATGCCCAATTGACACGAGTGCTTAACATCGTATAAGAATGAGTAGGAAGGATATAAAGAAATAAGACTCAAAGGAATCAAATCGCACGATGACGAATTAAGAAAGGGAAGTGCTCCTAATAGTCTTGTAGCCTCTCGAAGATAAGTACAGACATCTCTGTACTAATCCGCAAGACTCTACTAGACTTGTGCATGACTCATGAGACCTAAATAAACCTAACTCTCTGATACCATGCTGTCACGACCCAAAATCCACTAGAGGTCATGATGGCGCCTAAGTTCGCCGTCAGGCAAGCCAACAGTGAATGTTTTACTTAATTACTCATTTTAGTATTTTTGAAATTATATTTTTTATCAATTAAATATTAAGAAATAGAATTTACAAGGTTACTAATAATATTTTCATAACTACAATAAAGGACAACCCATAAGCACCCCCAAAACTTAGTGTCACAAGTGCATGAGCATCAACTAGGAAATAAAATAAAATATAACATCTGTCTGAGATACAAATTAGATAGGACAATACAAATAACTCTTATGGAGACTCTACAGGCTGCGGATCGTAACATGAAATGCAGTGCACGGTAATTTCCCGCAATAGTCGCGCCTCTGCGCCCAAAAGATCACCATATATATATGTACCTGCACAAAAATGTGCAGCAAGTGTAGCATGAGTACGTAAATCAACGCATACCTAGTAAGTATCTAGCCTAACCCCAGAGAAGTAGTGACGAGAGGTCGACATAGACACTTACTAGTGGTCCAATAAGACAGATACAGTAAGAAGTAAACAGATATGGGGCATAGTAAATAAACAAATTAAACAACTATAAATACGTGATACGGTCCAATAGACTCAAGCTCTCAATTAGCAATTACCTCCTCAACCGGAGCATATATATATATAATGGACTTCACCAGATAAGTTGTCATAATTCAAATCAGGAAGACTCATAGATACACTGACTTCTTGTCAGATATTACGCACGATTTCCATGAGAGTGCTCTATAGAAATGTCAAGGCGTACGTCCCGATCCCATCATAATTTGTGCACTACCGAGGGTCAAACGGCACGAACCACAGAAACATCTATTATACTGCCGAGGCGAATGGCCCGCTTTTATGCGAGTATGGTACATAATCCCGCCGAGGCGAACGACCCGATCCCATCATAATTTGTACATTGACGAGGGTCTAACGGCACGAACCATAGATGTATCTATCCTGTCGAGGCGAACAGCCCGATCCCATTAGAATAAGAAGCTTTGACGGGTCTTTGACCCCACTCACGAAGGACCATATGAGTTATAAGAGCTTTGAGGAGACCTTTCGATGAGAACGTATAATGCGAGAGAAATTCATAAGAGAATTACAATTATTCTGTGGCTAATCATGAAACTTGTCAAATCTCTATAATAGCAAGTCTATCACTCTACGTCCGTCTAGTCTCAAGTAGCCATACGAAGTAAAAGAATTTAATAAGCAAAAGATAACCCAAATAGTATAGTTATAGCATGGCATGAACTTGAGTCTACCCGGACAATAACATGAATGTAGCTACGTACAGACTCTCGTCACCTCGTGCGTACGTAGCCCCCGCAACAAGTAACACATATCAATTACAACATTTAGGGGGTAGTTTCCCTCTCATAGAGTTAGACAAGACACTTACCTCGCTCCGAAGTTCCATAACCGGCTCCAATGCCGCTCTAACACCTCAAAACGGTGCCCGTCATTCCAAAACTAGTCAAGCGATGTGGAAACAATAAAAAAAATATACTCTAATACTCATAAAACAATTCCCAACTCCGCTCGAAAAGTCAATAAAGTCAACCCCCGGGTCCACGTTCCCGGATTCTAAATATTATTGAAAAACAATATTACCCATAACTCATATGGTCTATATCCATAAAATCATCCATTTTCGTCCATGAATCGACCCTCAAATCAAGGATTTACCATTTCTCAACTTTGGGGCTCAAAATCCCAATTTCTACAACTCAAACACGGATAAAAATAATAATTATGGAGAAACATCGAATAAAGATCAAGATATTTACCCCCTTGTTGAGACGAGAACACCGTGAAAATCACCTCAAACAGAGCTCTAGAACTCAAGATATGCCCAAAATACTAAAATTCTCGGTTTAAAACTCTGTCCAAGCGATTTTTCTTCTTTGCGTTCACGGGAAAACCTTCACGCTCGCGAAGAGCAATTCTTCGTGTTGACGGTCAACCCAAACTTGCTTCTTCGCATTCGCGGGACCTCCCTCGCGTTCGCGAAGAACAAAGTCCGCACCAGAAACCAGCAATCTTTCCCGACACGGAAATAGGCATAACTCTCTCATACGACATCTTAATTCAGTGATTCTTGTTGCTATGACTCCATAATTATGATACTGATCTTATGGTTAAATAAAATCACAAATCAAAGGTCGTTTTCTCAATATGATACCCTTTATGTCCAAAGAAACGATATTGAAACATCAAATAAGAGCACGATACAACCCAAACACATCTGAAACACACCTGAGGCCCCCGAGACCCCATCCAATCACACTGACCCGCTCCATAACATAACTCGGACCTACTCGAGGCCTCAAATCATACCAAATAACATCAAAATTATGAATTACGCATCGATTCAAGCCTAATGAACTATTGAACTTCTAACTTCCACATCTGATGTCGAAACCTATCAAATCACGTCTGATTGGCCACAAATTATGCACACAAGTCACATTTGACATTACAGACCTACTCCAACTTCCGAAATCGTAATCCGACCCTGATGTCAAAAAGTCCACTCCTGGTCATACTTCCAAAAACCTTCAACTTCCAACTTTCGCCAAATGACCCCAAAATGACCTACGAACCTCCAAATCCACATCTGAACGCTCTCGTAAAACCAGAATCACCATACGGAGCTATTCCTAAGGTCAAAATTCCAAACGGACATCGATAATATTAAAATACACTTCAACTCAAATTTATGAAATTCTTCTAAAATGCCAACTTTCTCCAATAGGCGCCGAAACACTATCGGGTCATCCAAAATTCGATCCGGACATACACTCAAGTCCAAAACTATCATACAAACCTGTTGGAATCTTCAAATCCTGATTCCGAGGTCTTTTACTTAAAAGTCAAAACTTAGTCAATTCCTCCAACTTAAAGCTTCCGAAATTAGAATTTTCTTTCCAAATCAACTCTGAACTTCCCGAAATTCAATTGCGATCACATGTACAAGTCATAATGACTGAAGTGAAGTTACTCAAGGCCTCAAATCGTTGAACGATGCGCTAGAGCCCAAAACGGCCGGTCAGTTCGTTACAATAACAGACACGATAGGGGATTCATGAATTACTAAAGAAAAACAAGAAAATCAAGAAACGTGTGGAAGCTAAAAGAAAATAGGAAAACGAAAAAGACAAAAATTAAAGATAGATTAAATTCAAGAAAGAGTTTCTTGAATTGAAGAAGTCTATTCTTGAAGTTGAATCCTAGCAACAACAATTAGCTAACAAAGAATTAATCGCCTTTGGTAGAGAATTAAAAAAAAGATATAGATTGTGAAACCCTGCCCTTTAAAATAACAAAATAAATAATAAGACTAAACTTATCACCTTTCTTGAATACCTAGAAGTGATCTAAGATTTTGAAAAGGTTTTAATCTTACCACCTTAAGTTGATTCTTGAAGATTGAAGAATAAATCCAAGAGTAGCCACACACAAGAGTGAAAGAAAAATATCACAATTGTTGTTGATATTGTCAATCATAATCTGCTAAAAACAAAGAAGATACCCTTTATATAGAGAAGGAGTCACGAAATTCTACCAAAAAATAAAGAAAGAAAGTCCTAACTACTTTAGACAAAAGTCTAACTACCTTAGGATAGGATCTTGAAAGTCCAAAATCAATCTTGGAAATCTTAGAAATCCTGGAAAAGAAAGAAAGTCCTAACTACCTTGGACAAAAAGTCCAAGTACCTTAGGATATGATCTTGAAAGTCCAAAATCAGTCTTGAAAATCTTAGAAATTGTAGAAAAGAAAGAAAGTCCTATTTATGTTATAAAAACGTGACTTCATGTAGGACTTATTGGGCTACAAGTTTGGACACATTTTAGGTGCCAAAATGGTCTAAAAGTGGACTGATTAGGATCTTCTTCAAAGGATATTTCTTGGGATCTAATACTCCTCTTCTTGGACATAAATTTGGGCCATAAAATAATTATAACACCTAGCCAATTCACATCCTTAATCCTTGAGACCTTCGTCCCAATTAACAACTTCATTATTTGTACTTTAAGTCTAATGACCTTGTTTTTCAACTCTTTAGCTTGACATCTTTTTAAAGGCCCTCTTTGAGATTCCAAAGCTCCATCCTTGTCTTTGAATAGATTTGAGCTTCCTAGGATGCTATCATGTACAAAACTATAATAAGCAACAAATGAAAAAGGAGAATGAGAGAGCAACAAGAAATAAGAAACAAGAATCTAGCGGAAAAATGACAATTTTTTAGGTTAATAGATAAGATTAATAGAAGAAAGTAACGGGGAAAATAAAGTGCAGCGGATGAGACTGCTTCTTTCTTATCCAGGTTTTTCGGGTTCAAACCTGGGAATAAAAAAATCCTTGGTAGAGAATGCTTTTTAAGTGACGCGAATCTGGATTAATTGGGATCCAATGCGGATACCGGACACCGGACAGAAAATAAAAAAATAAAAAAAATAAGTATCCGTTTGATTTCTCTTACCAGACTCAACACTTCCTAAAAAACTCTATCTGCAAACACCTCTTATCTTCACACATCTGCTCACTCACTCCTCCCCTTTGACCATAGTTATTTTCTTAGTCAGCTCTAAGCCCTCAATCTATGTTGCATAACTGATGCATTGGCTACCTTATTTTGTCCAGTTTAGTGCTGCCTGAGAAAGACTTGTTTATAATGCAGTACTACGTCATCTATACGAGTATTCCAAAATATTTGTATGCTTGAATTTGATTTTGAACTTTCTACCTTAATTTGTTATTACCTTTGTATTGTTGTAAAGTAATTGACAAGAATTATGTAACATATTTTTCAATATGAACTACTGGTATAGTTCAATAAAGAAATGCCACTAACCTGAGATTCCAATACATCGATGTAGTTGATTGATGAACATATTTTTGTTGATGGAAAAAGTTAATCATCATAGATCTTTTGTCTACATTGCTGACAGGGTGTTGTTACTCCGTAATCTGCATGTATATGCGTATTTTGTAGGCTGCCAACTTGTGTTTGACTGGTAATGCAAATGAGAACCTGTTACTTTTTTAGGCTGCCAAATAACGCTATTACTAACGTTCTCTTATTTCCAACATTGCAGAAAACATGGAAAATGCGCTTTGCTTTAGTAACTTATTGGCATGTATATTTACATTTTTGTTAGCCGGTAAAGCGAATTGGTTATGTAACTAATGCAAATAGTAGTTGCTGAAAACTCTAACCCCGAAAAGATGATCTCTTCCATCAACTTCTTCCCATGAACTGTAGGAGTCCTTATCTATCGAAGTTGCTGCGTATTTGACTAGCCAGACTAAATAGAAATAAAACTAACTTTTTTTGGATGGGTAAAAATAGAATGATAAATAATTGAAAAAGTTATTGGTTGTCCATTACAGACATGTGATCCAAAGAAGTATTCAAAGAGCTATTCTACGACGAGTTTAATATAGTTATGTTACTCTTTTTTCATCCTTCTCGATTGAGTTTTTCAGACTATATCTCAAATAATAATACATTTCATAGAAATTTATCCATTCTTTTTATAAAATAAGTTTGGGCTCGGGCTCAACACGGGCCATTCTACACTAGTACTCTTATACATAGTTCTTTGTTGGGTAACGTACTTATAGTGTTAACCTGTGTTTGCTTTATATCTATTGCGTAATTAAGAATCTAACAATCACGTGAAATTCGTTTTGAATTTGATAAGAAGAAGTATCACAATTGTAATTTGGAACTGAATTGATTTGAGATTTAATTGTCCTATTCTTCTTTTAGTTGACGGCAAACAAATCTCTAAATATATTTAATTGATTTAATCCTAAATATTAGTATTTCCTAGGATGTTCAAATAGGAAAATATTTAATAATCAAAATTTAGTTAATTTTAAGGTCATGTATATTAAGAAAGTAATTAAATGACTATTGCTAAATAGTAGGAAAATAATTAAGTCTATTTCTAATCATTATGAAAATAATTAAATGACAATTATATCCGATGTGAACTCTATTTTTAAATGACAAAAAAGGCAAACGACATTTCGCTAAGGGCATTCGTGCTTTTAATATAATATAGATATAGATATAGATAGATAAAAGCAAAACTTTCATTTCACTCCTTTAATATTTTAACTTTTATTTTGATGAATTTTTTTATTTCAAATCTCATGCGGAGCCAGAATTTGAAGTTTTTTGAATCCTAGTTTTTAAAGTTATTTAGTTCTAAATTAATAATATACATATTTAGTAAACATTAAAAAAAATACTAAAACGTTACCGAATCCGACAAAACTCGCAGCTGACACTCTTAATTCCGCCCTGCTTCAAACTTATTTTGTGTTTAGAAAATAAATTTAAGTCAACCAAATGAGAGATTTTAAAGATAACCTGATCATGACAGATAACACTGACTTTTTAAACACATATGAGCTCATTAAAGTTTAAATAAAATAAAAGAAATGCCTACATATGAGTAAAAGAATTTTTAGAAATTCTCAAATTTCATAATACAAATATAAAGTAAAATAAATGGCTATATGTACAAAACTATAATAAGCAACAAATGAAAAAGTCAGGCAAGCCATTTTTGGGTCGTGACCATCATGACCTATAGTGGATAAGATGTCACGGCCCAAAATCCACTATGGGTCATGATGGCGCCTAACGCCGCCGTCAGGCAAGCCAACGGTGATTTACCAATTTAATTACTCATTTTAGTATTTTGAAATCGCAATTTTCCTTAATTGATCAGTATAAAATAGAATTTACAAAGTAAATAAAAATATTTAAACGAACCACAACAATGAATAACCCGAAGAAAACCCCTAAAATACGGTGTCACAAGTGCATGAGCAACTTTCTAAAGAGTACAATAATAATACAGCATCTGTCTGAATGTAATAAGACAGATTAAAATGAATAGTACTATGGAAACCCATTGGACTGCGATGCGTTGCTTGGAATGCAGCTCATATAAAGTCTCCTCAACAGGTGTGCCTATGTGCCTGGGTAATCATCAATGAACCTGTCAGATCCTGCACATTTAGTGCAGAAATGCAACAGGAGTACGTAAATCAATGTGTACCCAGTAAGTATCAAGTCTAACCTCGAAGAAGTAGTGACGAGAGGTCGACATCGACACTTACTAAAGGTCTAATATACCAATATAATAAAAGCGTAAGCAGATATGAAGTGCACAACAATAGTGGGGTAAATATGTAAGGTTTATAATCTTCCAATTATTTCTTTTAAAGCATAGATTTATCGATCTTGTATTCCACATTAATATCTCAGAAGAATGCCAAGTGTCAATACCAAATAAATAAGAACTACCATAAAATTCCGGACTTCAATGGAAGGTTTATCGTGTGAATATTCTAACTACTAGCGATAACGCACGATTCTGCCGAGGTCGTTCGGACCGATCCGGAATAACGTGTACACTACCGAGGGATGTGCGACACGATCCATAGATGCATCTATACTGCCTAGGCATTCGGCTCGCTCCACACAAAAAAAGAGGACCCTTTATGAACCTCCGGAATGAGAAGCTATCACCGGGCTAACAAATAAGGATGTAGAATTTCTATTAACGGTCGAGTAATTTGCACAAACTTCATGTATGTAAAATTTCGGTCTTTTACTATTTCTTCTAACAATTTCCAATATGATTCAAGTACTTGAATTAATAAATTATGCAAACATTACAAGTAATTCATGATTTGGGTCGTAAACTACCCGAACATAGCATAATTAGGAGCTACGCACGGACTCTCGTCACCTCGTGCATACGCAGCCCCCACAATTAGCAGCAAATATCAATTTAAATCACCTATGGGGTTAATTCCTTCTTACAAGGTTAGACAAGAGTCTTACCTCGCTCTGAAGTTCCATAACCATCTCCAAAGAGCTTCCAATAACTCAAACCGATACATGTCGCTCCAAAACAAGTCAATCGATGTACAAACCCATAAAATATACTCTAATACTCATAACGAATCAATTTAAACAAATTCCCAACTCCACTCGAAAAGTAGATAAAGTCTCCCTCGGGCCCACGTGCCCGGATTCCGATAATTTTTGAAGATAAATATTACCCATAATATCACGAACTCAAATATATAATTTATCCTCAATTCCCTGCCTAAATTCATGGTCAAAATCCAAAAATATCAATTTCTAGGTTTTCTTCAAAAGCTCACAATTTTCACCAATTTTCATGTTCAAAACCATATATAATTCATGTATTTAACTTAAAATGTGAAGGAATCACTCACCTTGACATAGATGATGAAAATATCCCCTTGAAGCCTCCCCAAAATCGCCCAAACCAAGAGAAAAATGAAAGAAATGGGCTAAGTCCCAAATTTTTAGACCCTCTGCCCAGATCCTCCTTTTTCGCGTTCGCGGTGGCTTTCCCGCGTTCGTGATGCCCACTGCTCCTCGCCCTTCGCATTCGCGATTCCCCAGTCGCATTCGCGTAGGCCAAAGGCCTCCTGCCCCGTTTCCCCCATCTCCTCTCCGCGTTCGCGGTTGGGCCTTCGCATTCGCGAAGCAGTGCCAGCCCCACCTATGCATTCGCATGTTGTCTTTCGCGAATTCGGGTGAAGGGACGCATTCGCGGTTGAGCCTCCACGTTCGCGAAGCAGTGCCAGCCCCACCTACACGTTCTCATGCCCCTCTTCGCGTTCGCGTAGGTCAAAAATTCACCAGCCCAGAATCCTTCTTCGCGAACGAGTCCCTTCTCCCGCGTTCGTGAAAGATAACATCTGCACCAGCAAACCAGCAACAACTTTTAATCCAAATTTGGTCCAAAAACATCCCGAAACACACCTGAGGCCCCCGGGACCCCGTCCAATCACACCACTTGCCCCCAAATATGACAGAAACTTGCTCGAGGCCTCAAATCACACCAAACAACATCGAAATCATAAATCGTACCTGTCGCACCCCATTTTCTTGTGAAATACGGCTTTGACATATGACAACTCTTTTAAAAGAAGGGTAGGGTGTTAAAAGAGAAGAGTCGCCACCTAACAATTTTGAGGTGCGTTAGGGTACCTATTATGCAAATAACTCTGTTTGACTAGTCAAAGCCACCAAAGATCGGGTAAGGGCTCAAATTACCTCAAATAGAGGGTGTTAGGCACTCTTCAAGGTCCACAACTATGGGTCCCGGCCGAACTTAAGACTATGTGAATTATGTAATTAGGCTAGATGATCAAATAAACAAAAGAGAATATAAAGGTCGAAGAATTTCATTATAACACATTGAGAATTAGTACAAATCTTAGTATGACTATAAGGATACAACTACATTGGTCTTTATTAAACGACTAAGTATGAATAGCAAATATATAAAGGAGGGGGGGTCCTAAGTTCTTTAGCCTAAAGGATCACCCCGTGCAACATAAATAATACTTCGCAACTCCTATAAAATAGGAGCTGCTCATATTATTCAGCGAGCACAGACTATCATCTCCTGCTACCCGATTACTATGTTGAAGTTGTTTACCTAAAGCGTTCTAATTCGATTCTAAGTTGTGTCCTACGCGTGCACTACCCGTCCCATGCCTATGGTCCAGGAGGATTTGGACCTCTATTTGGGTGGTTCTAGACTTACTTAGGTTGCTCAAAAATGATAAAACTAATCGCGCATACAAAACAAATAGGATTGCACATAACAGCAAAGAGTGGCTCATGTTAGCCTCTGCACATAAACAAAGAAGCACGCAGACTGATTTTCAGATTAAGCAGTGGACGCTTTCAGAATTAATACGTATTTGGGTTGTTAAATCCTATAGGCATAGTCTCTATATGATTCCAATATCAAAAAGGCAATGCTGCATTTTTGGCCAACGTATAGATTAAATCATTATAAGTCCTATAGACATGGTTTCTAAGTGATTCTGATTTTAGCAATATACAACCAACGGATTTGCAGATTACAAAAACCTATAAGCATGATTTCTAGATTTTTCACAAAAGGCAGTGAAATGACTCCAGAACCATGAACTAACAATGCTGATTTTATTGGACAAGTTCGTTAGGCAGGATTTCTAACAATTGACAATTAAGTTGATTTTACAACGCTTTATTCCTATAGACATGTCATCTAGGCGAGGCAGTGCACTAAAATAATAGAAGAAATTTGACCAATTAGTTATTTAAAATCCTATAAACATGGTATCTAGATTAGTAAGGCATGTGCCATCACATCCTATAGGCATGTTGTCTAAGTGTACACATTAGCAGACATAGAAAACAGGTATAGCTAGATGCTAACATGTTTTGGCGAGTGAAGTGTGTGCGGGGCCCCTATAGGCATGCTTTCTATTAGTGCACAATACATGAAACTAAATAGCATATACGGTATGTTGAACAAAATAACAAATAGATCACGTAGACCCTATAGGCATGTTTTCTACCCTTTTATGCAAGCATAAGAATGTACCCGTTTTCCCAATTTCATTGATTTCCCCAATCTGTTCAGTTTACAAATTATTACAGGCCCAAAGATAAAAGAAGAAATAAACTCAAATGTTACATGATTGAGGTGACTACATGCCCAACAAATAGAGTAGGCCCAAGAAGGAAATAACCCAGCACTGCCTGGGCCTTTAACGAGCTCACTTCCCACGTGTGTAGCAAACCCAGATGCGAACTCAGCTCAAGCATTGGAGTGTATCAGTTGCACAACCCAAGTCCATATTCAGACCCATATCAAAACCCAGATAGAGTCCCACTTACCAAGCAATTGTGAGTTAACAACTTAACCAAACAAACACACATAGCAATCGCTTAAAGAATTCTAGGGACTACTAACAATGACTAAGTGACAGAATTTATAGAAAAGTGCATTTGTATTTTAGAAGCAAACATAATAGGATTGATTAAACAAAGAACATGCAAACTAAGAGAATCAATAAGGCTTAGCTTCATCGTGGCAAGTTGATATGGCAATACTGATATTACAGGTTCAATCACTTAGTAGGAGATAGCATATTGAGCAGAAAAACACATTGAGAGAGAGTTAGGGGATATCAAGTTCTCTGAGGTTACAAGATAAACATATAAGGGTGCACATGTCAAATGAATTCAGAATAGAGCACTAACCTAAAGGATTTTAAAGCCTAGGAAATCCAAGTCATGAATGGTCAGACAGAGTCATATTCAGGGAGTGACAATCAAAGATAAGCCTAATCATGCTGAGTAGAACACAAGGATATGGCAGGAAGACATATCATCTTACCGGCAAACATAGAACATATGCCAGTCTACTATGCATGATCATAGAACCTATATGTATTGGGATTCAACTAGAATACAAGCAATACCAGTGAATGCAGGAGTGATCAAACACCAGAACAAAGCAACATGTTTGGTTAAAAGCATTGCGACATCAAATGTGGTTCATGTAGGCAAGTAGAAACAGGGTCCCATAAAGGATAAGGTTCATTCAGGCAAATTCTGGGTGTTAATTAGCCCCTCCCAAGAATCTAAGGCATAGGCTTATAACAAACGGCATGTATAAATAACTAGCTACCCATAAACATAATGATCACAAATTAATCAAGTTGGACACATATAATGGGTATGTGTTAGAGCTAGCAGTGGCAAAAGAACGTATTATGCTAAGTATCTACACATCATTGCCACATAACTCATAGAGAAATCATGAATTTGACAGGAAGAGAGCAATTTTGAGCAAGGACATAATTCCCTAAGGGTTTTAGTACAAGAAATCAAGATAAGGTGTAACAAACATTGACCAGGCTATATGAAGCTATGCGGAATGGTATTAAGACAGACAAACTCGTATACGAAGTGACATAATATCGAAGTTAATTTAAAGGAATCCAAGCAGCACTATTGCACATAATACAAGAAAAAAGAAGTAGGAATTGTAAGGTTATGAAGTATTAACCAGATGCAAACAAGTTGAACAAAGAATGCGAAACTCAAAATGTCAGAAATAATGGCGATTGCAGGAGAACAGTGAACCGCGAAATTCTCAGTGCGTCAGAGTTCCCAAGGGTTTCAGGTGAACCCCAGGCAGTGCTCACACTGAGAGAGGTCTAATAATTGAATTTCGGTGGCCTTGGATTCCAGCCGGCCAAGAGCTCGAATTTCAGAATAGTATAGGACTAGTGAGAGAGAAAGTACAATGATTAAGGCCCCTTTAGGGGAATTAGGGGAGGGGTTTATATAGTAGCAGATTTAAATGAACAAATAAGGAAAATCATCAGTTAAACACAAGAAAGGATAGAACATTACAAGCAATCAAAAATCAGTAAGGAAAAAGGAAAATCTCAAACCCTAGTTGGGTCCAACGGCCTTGAATCGAACCAATAATGCAAGAAACATTCATTGTAGCGTGTATATAGACGAGAGATCGTCCAGATCTTTACGGAATCAAGGTAAATCGATCCCGTTCTTGAGATGTAGTTCTTACCAAAAATAGGGCAAGAACTAAGTAGCACCATAAACACGCGTATAATAGCAGAGTATCATAAAATAGGTAAGTAAACCATAGATTGATTCCATGTTTAGGTTGGAATCGGAGAAGGTTGGGTATGGCGGCTAGGGTTTCTTTAGAGGAAAGGGGGAGAGTGTTTAAAGGCGACTGGAGTGAAGAAAATGGGGTTAGGGTTAGGGTGAGGGGATATAAGGAAGGTGAGGGAATAATTATGGGTCGTTGATCATTTGAGATCAACGGCCATGATTGAAATGGGAGTGGGGCGGGTTCAAAACGGGTCGCGACCGGATTTTTTAAAAGGGTTGTTTGGTTTGGGCTGCTGAATGGTGTAATGGAGATGGGCCAGCTGCTTTGGGCCTGGTTTTGGTCCGAAATTAGCCTAAAATTGGGCTAGGAGTTAAATACACGAAATTATTTTAAATAAAAATAATTAATAAATAATAAAATATTACTTATGGAATAAAATGACTGAAAATAATAACTTAACATTTATAAAACATAAAAATGCTATTGTAGCATGAATAATGTAATAATTGTAATTATGCATAACATATAGGCTATTATTGCTAAATTACATAAATAACTAAAATATAGATATAATTATATGAAACAATGTAAAATGTTTTAAAACATGTATGTGTGTCATGACCCAAATTAACCCTCTGTAAGGTGTCGTGATGGCACCTAGTCTTTATGACTAGGTAAGCCTAACATTTGCGGAAACATATAAAGAAAACACAACATTTTTAAGTTAAACTGTATATTTTAAATAGCCAAGAGTAGTACCACTCGGCATACACAAAATAATTTCTCAAGACCCGGAATATCACTAAGTCACAAGCTGCTATAATCTATGTAGCTCTATACAAAAGTCTGAAGATAATAGGGAAAAATATCTAGACGAGGGAGTAGAAGGGGACTCCGAAGATCTGCGGTCGCAAGCAGAGGTACCTTGAAGTCTCCTAGAATCAGCAGCACGTACTAACCCCGAGGCTGATAGCTCTCACCTGGATCTGCACACGAAAATATGTGCAGGGAAGGGCATGAGTACACCACAATGGTACTCAATAAGTGCCAAGCCTAACCTCGGTCGAGTAATGACGAGGTCAGGTCAAGGCCCTACCAGAGTAAATATAATAAATTAAACAGTAAAAGACATAAGTAGAATTTACGGTAACACAGTTAAAGAAATTCTCAAAAATTTAGGAGTTAAGGGAGCCCTCGGCTCAAAACAAGGTAAACACAGTGGGAAATCTCTCGGGATACCGTCCCGTAGTTTCAAATGAATATGCAGTACAGGGGGATCTCCCGAAATACGTCTGTAGTCCCAAAGTAAAAATACAGTGCTGGGGGATCTCCCGGAATACGTCCGTATTCCCAAAGTAAATATGCAGTACAGGGGGATCTCTCGGAATACGTCCGTAGTCCCAAAGTAAATATGCAGTACAGGGGGATCTCCCGGAATACGTCCGTAGTCCCAAAGTAAATATGCAGTATAGGGGGATCTCCCGGAATACGTCTGTAGTCCCAAAGTAAATATGCAGTACATGGGGATCTCCCGGAATACGTCCGTAGTCCCAAAGTAAATATGCAAGGCAAGATGAAATGACAGGTATGACATCGAGTTATACAGTTTATACTGGACACAGATAAGGCAAATAAGGACTTAACTGAACATGACGCACAGAATGTCAATTAGGTAGTTAAAACACGTAAGCATGCTTTTCTAGTCTAAACTACACAATTAAACATATTAGTACAATTAATAAGAGAAGCAATTTATGATTTAAAAAGGTTAAACATGATTTTTTTTTGCAATAATAGCCTGTGTACGTATTCGTCACCTTACGTACACGGCGCCCACACACCAAATAATATCAAGATTTCATAAGGGAAAAGTCCCCAACATAAGGTTAGGCAAGCCACGTACCTCGAACTGCTCAAATCAACCTGATATCATGTTCTTGCCATGAGTATCCGACTCCAAATGGCCCGAATCTATTCAAAACAGTACAATACCATCAATACGTGCTAATGGCATGAGTCCCACAAGAAAAACTACAAAAGTTAGGCCAAAACTCGAAATTGGCTCAAACTCGGCCCCCGGGGCCCACTTCTCGAAACCCGACAAAATTCACGAAACTAGAAAGCTCATTCACTCACGAGTCTAACCATATCAAATTTACTAAAATCCGACACCAAATGGTCCTCCAATCCACAATTCAAACTCCCAAATCCCTAGTCTCCAACTTCCAATTTCCACCTTAAATACACATTAACTAAGTGGGAAAATATATGGCAAGGCAAGATTATTGACCAAAAATAAGCACAAGGAACTTACCTCAAGAAATGCCTCGAAAATGCTCTCAAAAATCACCCCAACCCGAGTTTGCAAAGCCAAAAATGGTAAAAATCGCGAAGCCCTTCGGTTTTAATCACTGCCTAGGTATTTCCGCACCTGCGGAACCTAGACTCACACCTGCGGGTGCGCTTGTGCGGAAAACGTGCGCATCTACGCAACTCACTTACCCCCTCTGCCTTCACACCTGTGACAAAAGGGCCGCATCTGCGCCCTCGCGCCTGCAGAGTCCCTTCCGCTTCTGCGCATCTTGCGCATGTGCGAACATCCTTGCGCATTTGCGGGCATCGCAGATGCGGAAACTTCCTCGCACCTGCGACCCCAGGACAACTCTCGATTTATCGCATCTGCGCTTCCATCTACGCATGTGCGGCTAGTGAACCTGCGGTCTCTTTTCCGCAGGTGCAAAAACACCAGAACCAGCAAAGTTCAGAAATTCCTCTAAGTCTAAGTTTTCACCCGTTAAGCATCTGAAACACACCTGAGGCCCCCGGCACCTCGACCAAACATACCAACCAATCCTAAAACACCATACGAACTTAGTCGAGCTCTCAAATCCCATCAAACAACGATAAAATCATGAATCAGCCTCCAATTCAAACTTAAAGAACTTGAAACTTCAAAATTCTACAACCGATGTCGAAACCTATCAAATCATATATGATTGACCTCAAATTTTGCGCACAAGTTATAATCAACATTATGGACCTACTCCAACTTTCAAAATCGGAAAACGACCCCGATATCATAAATTCCACTACCGGCCCAAAACTCCAAAAATTCGACTTTCGCCATTTCAAGCCTAAATGAGCTACGAACCTCCAAAACACAATCCGGACACGCTCCTAAACCCAAAATCACCTAACGGAGCTAACGGAACTGACGGAATTCCATTCCGGAGTCGTCTTCACATAGTTTTGACTACGGTCCAAATCCTAGGGCTTAAGCTCTCATTTAGGGACTAAGTGTCCCAAAACACTCCAAAACTCAAAACCAATCATCCCAGCAAGTCATAATAGCAGAAAAAGATTTGGGGAAAGCAGTTAATAGGGGATCGGGGCTATTACTCTCAAAATGACCGGCCGGGTCGTTACATCCTCCCCCTCTTAAAACAATCGTTCGTCCTCGAACGAGTATAAAGACATACCTGAAACTGTGAAAAGATGAGGGTACTGGCTGCGCATATCCTGCTCGGTCTCCCAAGTCGCCTCCTTGACCGGCTGACCCCTCTACTGGACCTTTACTGAAGCAATATTCTTTGACCTGAGCTTTCTTACCTGCCTGTCCAAAATGGCTATTGGCTCCTCAACATAAGATAGATCCTTGTCCAACTGGACAGAGCTGAAATCCAATACATGAGTCGGATCACCGTGATACTTCCGAAGCATAGACACATGGAATACCAGGTGAACTCATGCTAGGCTGGGAGGCAAGGCAAGCTCATAAGCAACCTCCCCAACTCGCCGCAATATCTCAAAAGGACCAATGAACCTCAGGCTCAGCTTGCCCTTCTTCCCGAACCTCATGACACCCTTCATAGGCGATACCCGAAGCAAGACCCGCTCACCAACCATAAACCCCAAATCACGAACCTTACGATCCGCATAACTCTTCTGCCTGGACTGGGCTGTGCGAAGTCTCTCCTGAATCACCTTCACCTTATCCAAGGCATCCTGGACCAAATCTATACCCAACAATCAGGCCTCGCCCGGCTCAAACCATCCCACTAGGGACCGGCACCGCCTACCATACAAAGCCTCATACGGTGCCATCTGAATGCTGGACTGATAACTATTGTTGTAAGCAAACTCTACAAGTGGCAAGTATCAGTCCTATGACCCTCCAAACTCCATCACATAGGCACGGTGCATATCCTCAAGTATCTGAATTGTGTGCTCGGACTGCCCGTCTGTCTGAGGGTGAAAGGTTGTGCTCAACTCCACCCTAGTACCAAACTCCTGCTGTACGGCTCTTCAAAACCGTGATGTGAACTGTGTACCTCTGTCTGAAATGATGGATACTGGATTACCATGAAGGCGGACAATCTCTCTGATATAAATCTCAGCTAACCTCTCCGAAGAGTATGTAGTCGGCACCGGAATGAAATAGGCTGACTTGGTCAGCCGATCCACGATCACCTAAATAGCATCAAACTTCCTCAAAGTCCGAGGAAGTCCAACCACAAAGTCCATGGTGATCCGCTCCCACTTCCACTCTGGGATCTCCAACCTCTCTAGTAATCCACCCGGTCTCTGATGCTCATATTTAACCTGCTGACAGTTGAGACACTTGGCCACAAACCCAACTATGTCCTTTTTCATTATTCTCCACCAATAGTGCTGCCTCAAGTCCTGGTACATCTTTGCGGCACCCGGATGAATGGAGTATCGCAAGCTATGGGCCTCCTCAAGAATCAACTCCCGAAGCCCATCTACATTGGGCATACAGATCCGACCCTGCATCCTCATCACATCGTCATTACCAATAGTCGCATCTCTGGCATCACCTCACCGAACCCTGTCCTAAAGAACTAGAAGATGAGGATCATCATACTGGCGCTCCCTGATATGGTCATAAAGAGAAGACCGATCAACCACACAAGCTAATACCCGGCTAGGCTTTGAAATATCCAATCTCACGAACTGGTTGGCTAAGGCCTGAACGTCTAAGGCTAAGGGCCTCTCAGCTGCCGGATGATATGCCAAGCTCCCCAAACTCTCTGCCCGGTGACTCAAAGCGTCGGCCACTACATTGGCCTTCCCTGGGTGGTATAATATAGTGATACCATAGTCTTTAAGTAGCTCCAACCACCTCCGCTGACGCAAATTAAGGTCCTTCTGCCAGGACAAGTACTGCAAACTCCGGTGATCAGTGTAAATCTCACAGGGAACACCATACAAATAATGACGCCAGATCTTCAGGGCGTGAACAATAGCTGCTAACTCGAGATCATGAACTTGATAATTCTTCTCATGTACCTTCAACTGTCTAGACGCGTAGGCAATCACCCTACCGTCCTGCATCAATACCGCTCCAAGGCCAATCCTCGAGGCATCACAATAGACAGTGTATGACCCTGAACCTGTAGGAAATACTAATACTAGGGCTGTAGTCAAAGCTGTCTTGCGCTTCTGAAAGCTCTGCTCACACTCCTCGGTCCACCTGAACGGAGCACCCTTCTGGGTCAGCCTGGTCATAGGTGCTGCAATGGATAAAAATCCCTCCACAAAGCGAAGGTAATACCCTGCCAAACCAAGGAAACTGCGGATCTCCGTAGCTGATGACGGTCTAGGCCAACTCTGCACTGCCTCCACCTTTTTTGGATCTACCTTGATCCCATCACAAGACACTATGTGGCCCAAGAATGCCACTGAATCAAGCCAGAATTCACACTTAAGAAAATTTTGCATACAACCTCTTCTCCCTCAAAGTCTGAAGCACGGTCCTCAGGTGCTGCTCATGATCCTCCCGAGACCGGGAATATACCAGGATGTCATCAATAAACACAATGACGAAGGAATCAAGATAAGGCCGGAATACACTGTGCATCAAATTCATAAAGGCTGCTGGGGCATAGGTCAGCCCAAATGACACGACAAGAAACTCATAGTGACCATATCTGGTCCTAAAAGCAGTCTTCGGGATATCCGGCTCCCGAATCTTCAACTGATGATAGCCAGAACGCAACTCAATCTTGGAAAACACCCTGGCACCCTGTAACTGATCAAATAAATCATCAATGCGAGGCAAAGGATACTTGTTCTTCACTGTAACCTTGTTCAATTGCCGATAATCAATACACATACGCATAGAACCATCCTTCTTCTTTACAAATAAGACTGGAGCACCCCAAGGTGACACACTGGGCTGAATGAAGCCCTTATCAAGCAACTCCTACAACTGCTCCTTCAAATCCTTTAATTTAGGAGGAGCCATACGATATGGAGGAATAGAGATGGGCTGAGTGCCCAGCAACAAATCAATGCCAAAATCAATATCTCTGTCGGGCGGCATGCCCGGAAGATCAGCTGGAAACATATCTAGGAAGTCCCTCACTACTGGAACTAACTCAACTGTAGGGGTATCAATACTGACATCTTTCACATAGGCCAAATACGCATCACACCCCTTCTCAACCATTCGCTGAGCTTTAAGAAATGAAACGACCCTGCGGGGAGTATACTCTAAGGTACCTCTCCACTCTAATCTCGGCAAACCTGGAATAGCCAGCGTCACGGTCTTAGCGTGACAATTAAGAATAGCATAATGAGGCGACAACCAGTCCATGCCCAAGATAACATCAAAATCTACCATACTGAGAAATAACAAATCGACTGTGGTCTCAAAACCACTAAGAGCAATCAAACACGACCGATATACGCGGTCCACAACGAGAGAATCTCCCACGGGAGTAGATACATAAACAGTGGAACTCAATGAATCCCGAGATATCCCCAAATGTGGGGCAAAATAAGAAGATAAATATGAATACGTAGAGCCTGGGTCAAA
This sequence comes from Nicotiana tomentosiformis, assembly GCF_000390325.3. Classification (NCBI taxonomy): domain Eukaryota; kingdom Viridiplantae; phylum Streptophyta; class Magnoliopsida; order Solanales; family Solanaceae; genus Nicotiana; species Nicotiana tomentosiformis. The sequence goes on from NC_090819.1 coordinate 116,438,290, forward strand.
TAATACTGATGCATCCCTATGACAGACGGGGACGATACCTGTGATAACTGATCTGAAGCAATGCCCTCTGACCGGGCTGGAAGGGCATAGTACCTGGCCGGGCCTCCCCTTCTAGGGCGACCTCGACCTCCCTGACCTCCACCTCGAGCTGGCTGAGGAGATGGGGTAGCAGCTGGTGCTGGAAGAAGGGCCGGAAGACCCGGTGGAGCACGTGGAGGCTGATAAGTCTGTGGAGGTGCACCCCTCCTGGATCTGAGGAAATCTCTAACCAGGTGATGAGTGTCACCACACTCAAAACAACCTCTCGTAGGATGCGGCAGCTGAGACTGACTCGGACCTGGCCTGCTGGACTGGCCGGTAATATCACCTCGAGTAGGAGGCATAATGGATACTGGTGGTGCATAATAGGGCTCATGAGGCCTAGGAGGAGCTGGGACACCGCTGGCTGCTGGAAGAGCTGAATGAACAGGGCGACTCAAAAAACCCCTACCATAACGTGTTGCTGGTGCAAGAGCTCCTGAATAATGACCAGTCTCTCGAGACCTCTTGGCCTCTTTCTCCTCTCGGTCCCGGGCGAACATGCCCTCTACTCTCCTGGCAATGCTCACTGCCTGCTGATAAGTGATGTCCATCTCTAACTCCCTGGCCATACTGATTCGAATACTTGGGTGGAGTCCCTCAATAAAGCGACGAACCCTCTCTCTGACCGTAGCAACCAGAGCCGGTGCATGGAGAGCTAACCCACTGAAATGGATTGCACACTCCGACACAGTCATAGAACCCTGACGCAACTGCTTGAACTCTGTGCGCCAAGCATCCCTGAGGCTCTAAGGAACATACTCACGCAAGAACATCTCTGAAAAGTGAGTCCAAGTGAGTGAGGTTGCCTCGTCCGGACTACTCAGCTCATAGGCACGCCACCACTGATATGCTGCTCCCCTCAGCTGGAAAGCGGTAAAAGAAACCACACTCGTCTCCACAATGCCCATAGTGCGGAGAATACGATGACACTCCTCAAGAAAACCCAGAGCATCATCTGAAGCTAGTTCACTGAAAGTAGGTGGGTGGTACTTCTTGTACCTCTCAAGTTTGAGCTGCTCTGCCTCAGAAGCAGCTACCCTGATCTCATGCTGAACCGAGCCACTGGGGGAATATAAATATACTCTGGGGCCTGATCAACCTGGACCCTCTGCTCAGGGGTGCGGGCTGCGGGAGTCTGTGCCCCTCCCCCGGCCTGAGATGCAGCGGAAGCTATCAGAAATAGTCCGGCCTGAGCTAGAGTGCTGAACATTCTCAAGAACTGAGCTAAAGTCTCATGAAGGGCTAGAGTAGCAATAGGGATCTCTGGCGCTGGCCCTCCAGCTAGAGCTGCTGGGGGCTCCTCTAACGCAGCTCTCGCAGGTGCTCAGGCTGCACCGCGTGGTCGTCCTCTACCCCGACCCCGGCCTCTGGTGGCTTTGGCAGGGGGCTCGAGTGCATGATCGTCGGTCCTCCCATTGTGGGTCCTCACCATCTGTGAGAAAGAATAGAATAGAATCTTAGAATTTTTGGTGTCAATAACTCGCACGACAAGGAAATCAAAGAAATATGATTGTTCTTAACAGTTACATAGCCTCCCGAAGATAAGTACGGACGTCTCCGCACCGATCCGCAAGACTCTAATGAACCGGCTTGTGACTCGCGACTCCTACGAACCTAGTGCTCTGATACCAACTTGTCACGACCCAAATTAAACCTCCGTAAGGTGTCGTGATGGCACTTAGTCTTTACGACTAGGTAAGCCTAACAATTACAGAAAAATATAAAGAAAACACAACATTTTTAAGTTAAATAGTATATTATAAATAATCAAGAGTAGTACCACCCGACATACACAAAATAATTCCCCAAGATCCGGAATATCACTAAGTCACAAGCTGCTATAATCTATGTAGCTCTATACAAAAGTCTAAAGATAATAAGGAAAAATCTCTAGACGAGGGAGTAGAAGGGGACTCCGAAGGCCTGCGGACGCAAGCAGAGGTACCTTGAAGTCTCCTAGAATCAGCAGCACGTACTAACCCCGAGGCTGATAGCTCGCACCTGGATCTGCACATGAAAACATGTGCAGGGAAGGGCATGAGTACACCACAATGGTACTCAATAAGTGCCAAGCCTAACCTCGATCGAGTAGTGACGAGGTCAGGTCAAGGCCCTACCAAAGTAAATATAATAAATTAAACAGTAAAAGACATAAGTAGAATTTACGGTAACACAGTTAAAGAAATTCTCAAAAATTTAACAGTTAAGGGAGCCCTCGGCTCAAAACAAGGTAAACACAGTGGGAAATCTCTCGGGATACTGTCCCGTAGTTTCAAATAAATATGCAGTACAGGGGGATCTCCTGGAATACGTCCGTAGTCCCAAAGTAAATATGCAGTGCTGGGGGATCTCCCGGAATACGTCCGTAGTCCAAAAGTAAATATGCAGTACAAGGGGATCTCCCGAAATACGTCTGTAGTCCCAAAGTAAATATGCAGTACAGGGGGATCTCCCGGAATACGTCTGTAGTTCCAAAGTAAATATGCAGTACATGGGGATCTTCCGGAATACATCCGTAGTCCCAAAGTAAATATGCAGTATAGGGGGATCTCCCGGAATACGTCTGTAGTCCCAAAGTAAATATGCAGTACAGGGGGATCTCTTAGAATACGTCCGTAGTCCCAAAGTAAATATGCAACGCAAGATGAAATGACAGGTATGACATCGAGTTATACAGTTTATACTAGACACATATAAGGTAAATAAGGACTTAACTGAACATAACGCACAGAATGTCAATTAGGCAGTTAAAACATGTAAGCATGCTTTTCTAGTCTAAACTACACAATTAAACATATTAGTACAATTAATAAGAGAAGCAATTTATGATTTAAAAAGGTTAAACATGATTTTTTTTTTGCAATAATAGCCTGTGTACGTACTCATCACCTCACGTACACGGCGCCCACACACCAAATAATATCAAGATATCTTAAGGAAAAAGTCCCCAACACAAGGTTAGGCAAGCCACTTACCTCGAACCGCTCAAATCAACCTGATATCACGTTCTTGCCACGAGTATCCGACTCCAAATGGCCCGAATCTATTCAAAACAGTACAATACCATCAATACGCGCTAATGGCATGAATCCCACAAGAAAAACTACAAAAATTAGGCCAAAACCCGAAATTGGCTCAAACTCGGCCCCCGGGGCCTACGTCTCGAAACCCGACAAAATTTATGAAACTAGAAAGCTCATTCACTCACGAGTCTAACCATATCAAATTTATTAAAATCTGACACCAAATGGTCCTCCAATCTATAATTCAAACTCCCAAATCCCTAGTCTCCAACTTCCAATTTTCACCTTAAATACACATTAACTAGGTGGGAAAATACATGGCAAGGCAAGATTATTAACGAAAAATAAGCACAAGGAACTTACCTCAAGAAATGCCTCGAAAATGCTCTCAAAAATCGCCCCAACTCGAGTTTGCAAAGCCAAAAATGATAAAAATCGCGAAGCCCTTCGGTTTTAATCACTGCCCAGGTATTTCCGCACCTGCGGGTGCGCTTGTGAGGAAAACGTGTGCATCTGCGCAACTCACTTACCCCCTCTGCCTTCGCACCTGCGACGAAAGGGCCGCATCTGGGCCCTCGCGCCTGCGGAGTCCCTTACGCTTCTGCGCATCTTGCGCATGTGCGAACATCCTTGCGCATTTGCGGGCATCGCAAATGCGGAAACTTCCTCGCACCTGCGACCCCAGGCCAACTCTCGATTTATCGCATCTGCGCTTCCATCTCCGCATGTGCGGCTAGCACATCTGCGGTCTCTTTTCCGCAGGTGCGAAAACACCAGAACCAGCAAAGTTCAGAAATTCCTCTAAGTCCAAGTTTTCACCCGTTAAGCATCTGAAACACACCCGAGGCCCCCGGGACCTCGACCAAATATACCAACAATCCTAAAATATCATACGAACTTAGTCGAGCTCTCAAATCCCATCAAACAACGCTAAAGTCACGAATCACCGTCCAATTCAAGCTTAAAGAACTTGAAACATCAAAATTCTACAACCGATGATCGTACCGTACTAGGCTAATAATCTTTCAAGGATCCATAATAAGCTAATCATGACATATAAGAACAGCCGTCAAATCAGGAACAAATTAACACGGTCCATAACCCAAGGAATAGAATGCCCCTCAGGTATAAACTCTCTCACATTAGCGATAGTATCATAATCCCTATACTTGGTTTAAATCTTTAATCAATCAAATGACTACATGTCACACCTATATGATCTTCCCGTGGGATATGCCCCCACGACCTCCCGCACCAGGTAGCAAAGTCTGCACATCCATACCACCGGCCATACAATGTTGCAAAGCGAATCGAGAATCCGCAAAACAGTACACAAAGCCTCTTACACAGGACACTATCCTCAGGTGATGCTAAGACAATACCAACTTACTCTAAACATCTGAATTCTCTCCTGCTCATCCGAACTCATGATATTCTTGTCAACACCGAACCGCAACCTTGACCCTCAACTTTCAATTCTCGTGCCGCTCACTGCACCTAACATTCCAATACACGTAAGTACAAGAATTCCATCATAACTCCTGAACTACTAATAGAATAAACAGTCCATCATATAGAAACCTTTCACTTAACTCATTTCAGGAGAACCATTGCAACACGTGACTAAATTCCCATAACCGCAGAAAATACAATCCTCAAATAGTGGTTTAAACCACCATAACTCTTCCGGGATCCATCTACACAAAACAGGCCATTCGGATCAAATACCTCCCAAATCAACTAAGTGGTGGTGGAGCTCAAGCCCAAGTGTACAACCACAAACTACATGTATAACTTCACGCTGAAGAAACTGATCACTGCTACAATCATGTTGATTCAACCATTACTAACCAACCCAACTTCTTCCAATTTACTCTGGACTTGCCTTATAGATAATAATAGCTCCATTCAATATATAACGAGCTCAATCCGCACTCATCCTGAGTGACCCTATTTCACGAGACCACGCTGTCTTAAAACCCATGAACTATCTCATACCCTCATTGTGCACACATTCGCATCTTCAACTGGTTCACCCATCCTGATAATTCCTCTATGAATCCAAAGTTATTTTCTCACATTCCTCCAATGCTACACTGCATACCAATAATAACATAGAACACTCCAAGCCCCTTTCATAATCCACTGCAAAGCTCGATACTTAACCATGCCACGAACTCGAAATCCTTAGGCACCGCACTTTAATTTTTGAACCCACTAGGACCGTTGTTGAGAGTCACCCACTCTGACCTGGTCCCGAGTATGACCAAACTCCAACGCCTTGCTAGCATATGAACACCCCCTCAAATAAGCAACCAGCTGAATTCCTTTCCTTGTACATCACATCTATATGAAGCATAGACTACGAGTCTTCCCAAAACCTTTGCATGAACCGATAAGGCCAAATATAGCACACCGTCATCAATTCCTTTGCTCGAATTACCGCTGTTGTTTTCTTTCCCTAGTCATGATACCTCACCGACACACCGATAACCAGAAACCGCATAAGCAGACAACCACACAATCCAATCGTAGACGGTGGGGCTCCTTCACTTAGCTTGAAGCTACAATTACATAACCCTGGAACCTACCAAGATTTCGGTCACGACCCAAAATTCCACCACAGGAGTCGTGATGGCACCTAGTCTCTAAGACTAGGTAAGCCGATTTCCATTACATTTTTGAAGCCATTTTCTTTTAAACTAACAACGAAAATAATTACAATATACAACCTCCCAAGACTGGTAGTACTGAGTCACGAACTCTAACTGAATACATAGAATGATCACGAGGCCCAAATATACAATACTGTTTGATTACAAGTTAACAGTACAATGAAATGGAAAGACTCCAAGGGACTGCGACGACCAAACAGCTCTACCTTGAATCTTTATGATCCCGCTTTAACTCTGCTCAAGTCAGTTATCTTCAATACCTGGCTCTGCACAAAAATGTGCAGAAGTGTAATATGAGTACGCCACGGTCGGTACCCAGTAAGTATCAAGACTAACCTCAATGGAGTAGAGACAAGGTACAGTCAAGACACTCATTAGTCTAATAACCTGTGCAATATAATATACAAAATACTAGGAAACAGATAGCAATAAGGGCAGGATAGAACAACCAGTAGTATGCGCAGCAAGACAACAAGAATACCATAAACATCACTCAATAATTAATAATACATGTACGCCCAATTAATTCAAGTTTTTCAAATAAATATCCTTCACATAAAATTCTTCCAAATAACTCTCTTTCAAAATGTAGTTTTCTCAAATAATTATTTTTCTAATATAATTTCCTCAAATAAATATCTTTCAAATACAATTCTTTCATATCATCATCATTTCATCATAGCACCTCATGCCCACATTTCATATCACAACTGCACATATAATTCACGTGTCAAATATCCTCATTATTTACTCACGGCACCTCGTGCCCACATTTTAATTTATAATCCACCTGGCAATAGCCACAGGCTCTTAATTTCAACATAAATAAGATTGTTATCAATTTACCAACAACAGGACAAATTGCACAAGGTATAAAAGTAAACACATAAAAATCACAACATCACATGAAAATTATCAACACCACAAACCTACATCATCATATATCGTCCCTGACAATAGCCACCCTTATCGCTCCTATTGCCACCCTTATCACTCCTACAGCCACCCTTATCGCTCCACCCAGACAATATCAATAGCCACCTTTATCGCTCCTATTGCGACAATTATCGCTCTTATAGCCACCCTTATCGCTCCGCCCAGACAATATTCCAACAAATACAACAACAGCAAAATGCCACCCTTATACCCACATAATATCAATGGTGAAATGTCACCCTTATCTCCCCAAAATAATAACTCACACAACACAACAATTTACACGGGAAATTAACACGGCAACATAATAAAATCAATTCATATCACAATTTGCCCAATGGCCACAACCAAATTCCAAAGATATAACAAAAATCAATTAATTTCACAACAAATAGCCCAAGGCTCCACACAATGTATATAACATCCAAAAACAATCAATAGAGATAGAAATTACTCAGTATAAAGCAAAAAATTTATTAATGCAAATTTAGATAATTATATTAACACTTATTCTTAAGCTCGCTTAAATTAATTATTTGCATAAGAAAATTCATATTGGAATTAATTTCCAAGAAATATTAAATCAACAATACTCACGAAATTTCATAAATATTTCAAGTAACAATCATATCAAATTATCATATAAAAACAAATTCAACAATAAGGATTTAGACATGGCAAACAGATGATTTAATAATTTTCCACAATTTCCTAATTTACTATACAATAATGCCTATGTCTTTAATTCAATGAATTTTGCACGTATAAGCCCGAGTACGTACTCGTCACCTCGCGTACACGACTTTTCACATTTCACAAATGGCACATAAGACTCAATGCCTAAGGAGTAATTCCCCCACTCGAGGTTAAGCAAGACACTTACCTTTTTGAAGTTAGGCCAATATTCCAAAATAGTCTTCTTGCTTGAATTGACCTTCGAACAGCTCAAATCTATCCAAATTAATTGCACAACCTCATTAAAATTCATCGGAAATAATTCCGGATAATAATACGTCAACATAAAAATTTATTCCAAAAAGTCAACAATAGTCAACGCGGGGCCCGCCTCTCAGAACCCGGCATAATTTTCACCAAATCCGAACACCCATTCTGATACGAGTTCAACCATACCAATTTTATCAAATTCCGATAACAACTCGACCTCCAAATCTTAAATTTTTGTTTTTGGAAGATTTTGCAAAAATCTTGATTTCTTCCATTTAAATCCGAAATAAATGATGAATATAACCATAGAATCATGAAGTATAATCACTTTAGGGTATATAACACTTGCCCCAATCCATATGGTGAAAATCGCCTCAAGAATCGCTTCAATCCGAGCTTCATAGCTCCAAATATGTTAAAATGGCTGAAACCTCGAAATATAGCTACTGCCCAGGTATTTACTCTTCGCAATCACGAAGTACAAAATTTTTCAGCCCCAAAATTGCTCTTCGCAATCGCGGAAAACCAATCGCGATCGCAAAGAACAAACTCCCCCAACTCTTCCAGACAGCCCTATGCAACAGAGATTTCCAAACTCTTCCCAGACATTCTATAGTGTATCTACCATAACTTTTTGTACACAACTCTAAATGACAAATGGTTTACTTTTCTGAAAACTAGATATCAAGGGCTACAACTTTTATTTTTGGATCATCTCCTAATTCCTTATAGATTGTGAGATATAAGCTTCCAAAGTCGGGTCAGTGCAACAAAGATTTGTTATACGCGATCGCGAAAGAGCTTTCGCGATCGCGATTCACAAGGCCCCAAACTGTTGTTTGCTCTTCACGAACGCGACCAAAAGTTCGCAATCGCGATGCACACCTCTGTAGGCAGAAACCAGCAATTAAAAATGGCCTAGAAATGGTGCCGCTCGGGACCACAACTAAAAATACCAACAAGTCCTAAAACATCATACGAACTTAATCGAAGCCTCGAATCACATCAAACAACGCCAAAACCACGAATCACACCTCAATTCAAGCCTAATGAACTTTGAACTTTTAAATTCTATATCTTGTACCGAAATCCATCAAATCAATCCGGAATGACTTCAAATATTGCATACAAGTCACAAATGACATAACAAAACTATTCCAATTTCCAGAATCGAATTTTGATCTCGATATCAAAGAGTCAACCCCCCAGTCAAACTTTTCAAAAATTTAACTTTCGGCATTTCAAGCCTAATTCCACTACGGACCTCTAAATAATTTTTCGGACACGGTCCTAAGTACAAAATATCCATAATGAGCTATTGGAATCATCATAATTAAATTTCGAGGTCGTTTACACATAAGTCAATATCCGGTCAACTTTTTCACTTAAGTTTTCAATTATAAGACTAAGTGTCTCATTTCACTCCGAAATCCTTCTAGACCCGAACCAACTAACCCGATAAGTCATAAATCAATTGTAAGGCATAAATTGAGCAGTAAATTGGGGAACGAGGTTATAATACTCAAAACGATCGGCCGGGTGGTTACATTCTCCACTACTTAAACATGCGTTCGTCCTCGAACGTGCCAAGAGTTGTTTCCAAGCCACCAAATCACTATTCCATCTTATCACGCACGTACCGTGGGGTGGACCCACGCCACCCTATTCCGTATAAATTGTATAGGCCTGACAACACAATATAATTAAAAATCATTACTTCAACCTTAGCCCATAAACCTTGAAATTTAATTTTCAACATTCAGAATTTCTTTTCAAGACCTGAATCGCACATCAACATGTTGTATGAGTCTGAACAAGCTGTATTAAGCCATAACCATAACACCAGATATAATCACTAAACATACTACACAACTCGCATGCTTGCAGCACCATTTTCGATCAAATTAACTACTCCAAAGTAACCGGGTAATAGTATTAAACCCCATATCAAACAAAACCTCGTTCTAAAACTTTCGCACACTGCTGATAATGAAAGAAACACGCGAAATCTCATAACATATTATCAGATCGACAAGTCATGGAGCTCTCCCGCCCCAACCAGAACCAAAATCACTTTCCAAGCCGACTTTCAATATTATCCTCCCAATATACCTTAATCAAACTTGATAGTACACATTCTAGGTCCAATGATCTTATAGTATTGAACACAACTATCCCATTGACATGCCACACCAATACAACGCAATCCACAACTGCGCAACCTTATAGCCAAAATGGAAGATGTCTCAAAGTAGAGAACTGTATTGTAAATTCAACAAGCACTACCACAACTATAATGCTATAAGCTCATTATATATATAGAAGAACCAAGACACAAATTTAATAACAGTAACCAGCTCTTCTAGAGCTCACATTAACATCACTCGCACGGTATTAGTCTCAACTGGCTATAGCAACTCAACCCTGTGCAACAGAGATTTCCAAACTCTTTCCAGACAGCCTATAGTGTATCCATCATAACGTTTTGTACACAACTCCAAATGACAAATGGTTTACTTTTCTGAAAACTAGACATCGAGGGCTACAACTTTTATTTATGTATCATCTCCAAATTCTTTATAGATTGTGAGATATAAGCTTCCAAAGTCGGGTCAGTGCAATAATGATTTGTTATCCGCGATCGCGATTCACAAGGCCCCAAAATGTTGTTTGCTCTTCCCGAACGCGACCAAAAGTTCACGATCGCGATGCACACCTCTGTAGGCAAAAACTAACAATTAAAAATGGCCTAGAAATGGTACCCCTCGGGACCTCAATCAAATATACCAACAAGTCCTAAAACATCATACGAACTTAGTCGAAGCCTCGAATCACATCAAACAACGCTAAAACCACGAATCATACCTCAATTCAAGCCTAATGAACTTTGAACTTTCAAATTATATATCTTGTGCCGAAATACATCAAATCAACCCGGAATGACTTCAAATTTTGCACACAGGTCATAAATGACATAACGAAGCTATTCCAATTTCCAGAATTGAATTTCGACCTCGATATCAAAAAGTCAACCCCCTCCCCCCGGTCAAACTTCCCAAAAATTCAACTTTCGGCATTTCAACCCTAATTCCACTACGGACCTCCAAATAATTTTCCGGACATGCTCCTAAGTCCAAAATCTCCATACAGAGCTATTGGAATCATCAGAATTAAATTCCGAGGTCGTTTACACATAAGTCAATATCCGGTCAACTTTTTCAACTTAAGTTTTCAATTATGAGACTAAGTGTCTCATTTCACTCCGAAATCCTTCCAGATCCGAACCAACTAACCCGATAAGTCATAAATCAATTGTAAGGCATAAATTGAGCAGTAAATTGGGGAACAGGGGTTATAATACTCAAAACGACCGGTCGGGTCGTTACAATTTCTCCTTCCCCATTGGCATCAACTGAAAGTCCAACAATACATTCCAACTCGAAGTCATGATGCATCCAAATAAAATCTATGGACCTAGTCACTGTCCACCATGAATTCCCCAAATTGCTTTAAACTTTCCTCAAGGCGTGTGGCTATCCTACCACATAACCTATATGCTACTCTGCCACTCTCCCACTTTGGTTAAACCCTCTCCTTTAAGCAACTACTCGACTTCCGCGGAGAAACATCCTGCTCCACGTCTGTAGTACCATTGCAACTCCTCGGTGCCCAATTGACACGGCGTTCAACATCGTATAAGAATGAGTAGGAAGGAAATAAAGGCATAAGCCTCAAAGGAATCAAATCGAACGATGGGGAATCAAGAAGGGGAGTGCTCCTAACAGCCATGTAGCCTCTCAAAGATAAGTACAAACGTCTCCGTACCGATCCACAAGACTCTACTAGACTTGATCATGACTCGTGAGACCCAAGTGAACCTAATGCTCTGATACCAACCTGTCACGTCTCAAAATCCACTATAGGTCATGATGGTGCCTAATGCCGTCGTCAGGCAAGACAACGATGATTTATCAATTTAATTACTCATTTTAGTATTTTTGAAATCGTAATTTTCCTTAATTGATTAATATAAAATAGAATTTACAAAGTAAATAAAAAAATTTACACGAACCACAACAATGAATAATCTGAATGAAACCCCCAAAACCCGGTGTCACAAGTACATGAGCAAATTTCTAAGGAGTACAATAATAATACAATATCTGTCTAAATGTAATAAGACAGATTAAAATGAATAGTACTATAGAGACCCGGTGGACTGCGATGCGTAGCCTGGAATGCAGCTCACATAAAGTCTCCTTAACAGGTACACCTACGCGCCAAGGTAATCATCAATGAACCTGTCAGATCCTGCACATTTAGTGCAGAAGTGCAGCATGAGTACGTAAATCAACGTGTACCCAGTAAGTATCAAGTCTAACCTCGAAAAAGTAGTGACGAGAGGTCGACATCGACACTTACTAAAGGTCTAATATAGCAATATAATAAAAACGTAAGCAGATATGAAGTGCATAACAATAGTGGATAGATTTGTAAGGTTTATAATATTCCAATTATTTCTTTTAAAGCATAAATTTTTTGATCTTGTATTCTACATTAATATCTCAGAATAATGCCAAGTGTCAATACCAAATATATAAGAAATACCATAAAATGCCGGACTTCAATGGAAGGTTTATCGTGTGAATATTCGAACTACTAATGATAACGCACGATTCTGTCGAGGTCATTCGGCCCGATCCGGAATAACATATGCACTGCCGAGGAATGTGCGTCACGATCCATATATGCATCTATACTGCCGAGGCGTTCGACCCACTCCATAAGAAAAGAGGACACTTTATGAACCTCCGGAATGAGAATCTATCACCAGGCTAACACATAAGGATGTACAATTTTTATTAACGGTTGGCTAATTTGCACAAAATTCAAGTATGTGAAATTTCGGTCTTCTACTACTTCCTCAAACAATTTCCAATATGATTCAAGTACTTCAATTAATAAAGGATGCAAACATTACAAGTTATTCATGATTTGGGTCCTAAACTACCCGAACATAGCATAATTAGTAGCTACGCGCGGACTCTCATCACCTAGTGCGTACGTAGCCCCCACAATTAGCAGCAAATATCAATTTAAATCACATATGGGGTTACTTCCCTTTTACAAGGCTAGACAAGAGTCTTACCTCGCTCAGAAGTTCCATAACCGGCTCCAAAGCTCTTCCAACAACTCAAACCGATGTCCATCGCTCCAAAACTAGTCAATCAATGTACAAACCCATAAAAATATACTCTAATACTCATAACGAATCAATTTAAACAAATTCCCAACTCCGCTCGAAAAGTCGATAAAGTCACCCTCGGGCCCACATGCCTGGATTCCAAAATTTTGAAGATAAACATTACTCATAACATCACGAACTCAAATATATAATTTATCCTCAATTTCATGACCAAATTCGTGGTCAAAATCCAAAAATACCAATTTCTAGGTTTTCTTCAAAATCTCATAATTTCCACCAATTTTCATGTTCAAATCCATATATAATTCATGTATTTAGCTTAAAATGTGAAGGAATCACTCACCTTGACATAGATGATAAAAATCTCCCCTTGAAGCCTCCCCAAAATCGCCCAACCAAGAGAGAAATGAAAGAAATGGGCTAAGTCACGAATTTTTAAGCCCTTTGCCCAGATCCTCCTTCTTCACGTTCGCGATGGCCTTCCCGCGTTCGCGATTCCCACTGCCCAGTCGCGTTCGCGTAGGCTAAAGGCCTCCTGCCCCGTTTACCTCATCTCCACTTCGCGTTCGCAGTTGGGCCTCCGCGTTCATGAAGCACTACCAGCCCCCACCTACGCGTTCGCATGCCCCTCTTCGCGTTCGCGTAGGGAAAAAAATCACCAGCCCAGAATCCTTCTTCGCGAACACGTCCCTTCTCCCGCGTTCGCGAAAGACAACATCAGCACCAACAAACCAACAATAGCTTTTCATCCAAATTTGGTCCGAAAACATCCCGAAACACACCCGAGTCCCCCGCGACCCCGTTCAATCACACCAACCTGCCCCAAAACATGACAAGAACTTGCTCGAGGCTTCAAATCACACCAAACAATATCAAAATCATAAATCGTACCTCAATTCAAGCTCAATGAACTTTAGAACTTCAAACTTCTACATTCGATGTCGAAACCTATCAAATCACGTCCGATTGACCTCAAATTTTGCACACAAGTCACATTTGATATTACAGACCTACTCCAACTTCCGGAATCGGAATCCGATTCCGATATCAAAAAGTTCACTCCCTGTCAAACTTTCAAAAACCTCCAACTTCTAACTTTCGCCAAATGACCATGGAACGACCTACAGACCTCCAAATTCACATCCGGACACGCTCCTAATACCAGAATTACCATACAGAGCTATTTCCAGGCTCGAAATCCAAAACGGATATCGATAACATTAAAATACACTTCAGCCCAAAATTATAAAATTCTTTCAAAAGCCAACCTTCCACAATAAGCACCGTAACACTCCTGGGTCATCCAAAATCCGATTCGGACATACGCCCACGTCCACAATCATCACACAAACCTATTAGAACCTTTAAATTCCGACTGCGAGGTCGTTTACTCAAAAGTCCAACCTTAGTCAATTCTTCCAACTTAAAGCTTCTAAAATGAGAAATTTCTTTCCAAATCAACTCTGAACATCCCGAAATTAATTTTCGACCACACGTGCAAGTCACAATACCTGAAGTGAAGCTTCTCGAGGCCTCAAACCGCTGAACGACACACCAGAGCTCAAAACGACCGGTCGAATCGTTACATAAGATTAATAGAAGAAAATAACGGGTAAAATAAAGTGCAGTGGTCTTTCTTATCCAGGGTTTTCGGGCTCGAGCCTGGGAATAAAAAAATCCTTGGTAGAGAATGCTTTTTACGTAACGCGAATCCGGATTAATCGGACTCAAATACGGATAAAAAAAAATAATAAGGTCGGAGGTTCGATAGCTTTTAAAAAGTAGATCATAAGAACAAAAAGTAAAATTGACTTTAAAATATAAGCTCAGGACCTTGAAGTAATTAATTGAAAAGTTTAATATTTTATTGGAAACTTTTGTGAGGACTACAAAAGTCCCCGACTGTCCCCCTGTATAGCTCATCAGTTTCGAGGAAATGATCAAAATAGCCCTTAATGTATTGTAGTTGGTTTATCTTGGTCCTTGATATATACCCCTTAACAGATATAGTCCTTAATATTTGGAAAAATTGGACATTTTTGGTCTTCAACCCTAAAACTAACAGATTTTCAAAAATAATTGTTAACTCTAACATTTGATCCACGTGTAACTCACGTGATTTTAAAAGAAAATACTACATTCCATGAGATTCTAGTTCCCAAACCCGAGTCACTTTCCTAATTTCTCAGCAACTAACAAATGCATCATATGGTCACCCAAGAACCACAAATTTGGTGTCGTATTTACATAAATTTTCCCTATAATTCTTAACTTCAATATTTACTTTTTACTTGGTGCACTACAATGTAGACTGTAATTTATGAATCAGAAAAGAGAAATATCTAGCATTAGATCTTTTTTTTTTCTCACTGAAACTTTGAAAAAGTATCAAAAATTTCACCTAAAATTGAATACCCATTTGCCTAACTATAAACCAGAATAATTTCAATGGTGCAACATCGAAGTGCCCGTGCCGAAGGACTTTTTCAGTTCCGTTCAAGCTCCGGTGACATAGTAAGAAGCGCATTTCAAATCCAACACTGAAAATGACACAATATTTTACCCTTCTTCATCAGTTTTGGAGACGCCCATTAACCCTTAACCGCCCCCATAGGTTTTTCCACCATGTTGGTGCTGAGTTTTTTTATCGGAGCTTAAGTCGGCGGACTGCAGCTTAACTAGTTTCGCCATCGATCAGAGTTTACCGAATTCAGCGGAGTCGGTGGTAGAACCCTTTTGTTCCGACAGAGTAACAATCCGGTTGAATTATTTTTTTTGTTCCGCCTGAGTTTCTTCGACAACCCGATCGACATACGTATTTCTGTTCTTTTTTTTTTTTTGGCTCTCACGTGAGTGCCACGTGGTTTAGGCGTTAAAGTTAACGATTGTTTTTGATAAATCTGTTAGTTTTAGGGTTGAAGACCAAAAGTGTTTACGTTTTCTAAATATTAAGGACTATACATGTTAAGGGGTATATATCAAGGACCATGATAAACCAAATCCAATACGTTAAGGACCATTTTGATCATTTTCTCTCGAGTTTCAGACGACACGACCTAGGGTTTTGAAGAAGCTCTTCTTTCTTCTCAAGGCTAAGTTCCAGGTATGATGTTCTTCTTCTCTGCTCTGAATAGCCACCATTTTTCTTCTTCTTCTTCTTATTCTTCTTTCTCTGCTAATTTGTCCTAATTTCGCTATCAACCTATTTCGACCAAAACCCATTAAATCCATCGCTGAAGCATTCAATCGAAGGGGTTCTTAGGGTAGAGTCGAAGGACCCATGCCTTAACAGTGTCCTGAGTTTCGTCAAACGTCGATTTGACCTAAGAATTTTAATAGTATAATTCATCGTTGCAAGTCCTTTTGGGTGTCAGTGTTCTTAGGGGTTCTTAGTTGTTGTTTTTGACATTTTAATCAGCCCATCCCTGCTTTCGTTTTAGTGTTGTGTTTGTAGCTGTTTGCTCCTTTTAGGTGTTTTCCGGCAGTACTGTTAACTCTTTGCTTCTTCTTGTTTTCCGTTAGTTGTATCCATTCAATTATCTTCCTCACTTCTCTTCCCTTCAAGGGTACTCTTTCCGTAATACTACCTATTATCTTTCTTACAGTTTTCACTTTTTAAAGGATTTTTACCAAGATGTCTATGCTAACAAGTGGTGCGGCGGAGGGTCTTCCTGTCAACTTTGTTGGTTTCCAGCAAACTCTTTCATCAATAGTTGAAGATCTTGAGTCTCAGGAGGAGGAGAAGAAGATGTGGGCAATCCAAAAACTCCGAAAATTGTTCAATGACGGTATGGCTAAGACTGCTCCAGCTTCGCTTATGCTGATTTTATTAAACTCGCATATCACTTACTGTCAAATTTTTATTAACAGATGTCACTTTTCTAGTACATGCTCTAGAGTCTGGTATAGTTGTTCCTATACTTGACGAAATTCTACGGGGAGAGGATTCATTTGCTCTCAAGGTAGAGAGTGATGTGCTGATCACCTTTTTGTGCCTTCTTTAGTGTCTTCTGGTTGTAGATTCACACTTGCTTTATTCTTATGGTTTTGCGGTCATAGCTTGAAGCTGCTAAGGCTGTCATGGACAGTATTCCTGATATGATGGAGTTAAGTGATTTGGTGATTGATAGTAAGTTGGTGGAACTTCTTTTAAAGCTTCTGCATTTTCCAGCAGAAGGCTGTCATGAAAATGTTTGTGAGGAGGTATGTTTTAATATTGGCAGACCCCTCTTCTGTATCGACTGAAGGTATGCTTATTAGCAGACTGATTTTTTTTTCTTCCAACTATAGGCTATGGAGAAACTGGGAATTGTTGCTCTCTCCCCTGTAGGTCGTGATTATGCTCTTGAGTGCAGGGCTTTGGATGGTTTACTGGAAATTTTGAACTCTAACAAGATTTTATTGCTGAGAAAAGCCACGCAGACTATATTAGTGTTTTCTAGAGGCAAACCAAAAGCGCCTTTTGAGAAGGTCAGTTAATTACTGTTGAAAATTTTGTGCCTCTGCAATAATTTGGTACAAAACATTACTTATTACAATTCAATTGTCAGGTGAAACCAGCAATCCGAGCTCTCCGTGACCTTGTTGCTTCAAATGTTGATCAAGAGGTGCTAAGAAACGCATGCTGGGCACTTTATTACCTTTCTGGTGGTATTGATAAGAACTTAAAGGGTTCTTGCACTAGCAAAAAAATCACCAGTCATCCTGTTGTGAGCCGGAGTGATATTATTAGTGCTGTCATTGAGGAGGATGTTTTTCCGGTGCTGCTTAAGCTCTTAGAGTGAGTGGAGTGTTTTTATTTTCCTCATTTAACCTACATTTTCATATCTAACTTACTACGATTGTATGTGATATATACGTCAATCGATCTTTCAGACATCCCTCTCCTTCCGTAGTCACCCCTGCCATCCATTTCGTTTCAAGTATTTGCCTAGGAGATGACAGCCAGAAAGAGGTACACTGGTCTTACGGAGCTTTCGTGGTTGAACCCAAACACTTTGATGAACTAATCAATGAAAAATGAACAAATTAAGATAAAATAAAATGATTGAAAGGTAGAAACATCTTAAACAGCATGTAGTGAGATTATAATTCAGCATGTTCCTGATTCAACGCCAAATTTGATGTGTTTACTGCTTAATTTCTAATAGCGCCTCCGAAGAACCCACCCATTTGGTAAAGCTGCCCACCATTTGATTTGTAAATAGGTTCTTTGCCATCTTCAAGTCATGGGGAAGTCCACCTCCCAGCTGCAGCACTGGCCATCTAGGCCCTTTTTTGGCTACATTATGTTTATTTTTTTCTAATTGGTATTCACTAACTTAGCCTTTTTAGATCTTGACTTGATCTTGGGACAAAATATCTATGCATGTAAGTTGGTAATAAGAAACTTGTCCTTGATTAAAAGAAAAAAAAAGGAAAGAAAAACTTGGAGTTGTCTAGATTTAGGCTGAAAAGCATCTTCAGCACTCGAAGATTGTGCGTGTAAACTTTCAAACTAAATATCTCTAGGCATTGTCCATTTTAAGCCCAAAATGATGAAAAACATATCCCACAATTGAGCAGTAATTTTGCAATGTAGAAATAGGTTGTTTGTGTCCTCTGGTTGCTCTTCACATAGAGAGCATTTGCTGTCAATGGGCATTCTTCATCTTTGCTAATTAGACTGTAAAACATGTTTTTTCCCCTACTAACCAAGTGAAAATCTGAATTTTGTAAGGAACTGATGAAAGCCCGGGGCACTGATGGCCGTGACGTTCTTCATTATCTGTCGGGCTTGCTAGATAGAGGAAAAGAGGAAAGGATGGTCTGCCAGTGTATAGCATATATTACTCTTGGGAGCTGTCCGCGGGCAAAGGTACGTTGTCTGGATATAATAGGACAGCTAAATATATTCAGCTCTTGCATATATTGTGTGCATGTCTTCTAAGGTGCAAATTTACATATCTTGGGTCGTCAAACAGGGAGTTCTTTGCAATTTGTTCCCTTAGCCTATTCAATCATCTTTAATCTATCCATAATTCTTTACGCTACCAACTGCTGCTGAGATGTTCCAAGGGCTAATCGCAATAACATTTGACATGTTTTCCTGCCTTCTTCAAGGCTCAAGCTTCCACCTAAGGGGCCGTTCGGGTGCAATGGTGGGATAGCTAATCCCACCCTTTTAGTGTAAAATTTATCCCGGGATTAGCTAATCCATACAATCAAATGTGGGATAAATTTAATCGCAATTTCTATACCGGGATATCCCACCTTATCCTATGAACCAAACTACCGCTAGAATCTAATCTATCTTCATAAAAAGCACATTTTTAAAATAAAAAAAATATATTTAATTTCTGTTTTCCTTTGCGAAATAAGATCTTTCATGATTTTGAAAAGAAAGGGGTGGTAGCAGTCTTCGTCCCTGTGTTATTGCCTAATTTCAGTTTCAGTCCTTTCACTAACGGAGACTTAGCAGTCAAAACAAAATGGTTTACTACTGAGAAGGGCAGTTTGGGCATTACAGCGACACTATGTTTAGCTTAGGGTGCTACTTTTCCAGATTGGTTGTACATACTACATAGCAACTTATTTCTTGTAAAAGTGTACAGATTCACGTGGCAAGCAAGATGATCAAGTTAATTTCACAATAAAACACCACTTTCCTTTTCTACTCTTCTCTTTCTAGATCTATCTTTTTATCTCTTCTCTGTCTCTCTTCGAATCAAATGCAGCTAAATCCGATGAAATCTCAAGAAGAAAGTTAAGCTTGTTTCTGAATTGGGTTGTGCTTACATTTGGGTTATTCATTGTTTTTAAATTGCTTAAATTTCGGGGATATACATATCTGAACTGGGTGTAATTTGTTTCCTAGAATATTCGTTAACTATGTTGCGCGTACTCTTCAAAATCAGAGACGGATTCAGGATTTAAATTTTATGAGTTTAATTTTTAAGATTTTTAACATTGAACCCATTATATATTTAAAGTTATGGGTTCAAATCTATTATTTTTGCAATTTTAATGAATTTTTACACATAAATTTCTACTCCGCGTCGAAAGTTATGGGTTCAATTGAACCTGTAACTCTTACACTGGATCTGCCTCTCAAAATGCCGCTGCACCCGTGTTGGATCCTCCAAAAATACATTACTTTTGGAGGATCCTCGGGGAGTGCGAGCAACCTAGTTTATTAACTGATTTTTTAATTGCTGCTGAAATCCATTGCCTGTTTGTGTCGGTGTTCTACAACTTCTCATTTTTAAAGTGCCAGTTTTCAGAGTTTGCTATTTTTTTGGTTATAAAGATTGATTCTTTCTATGCTGAAAGATTTGTTTTTTTATTAGAACTCTTTCTTTCTCTGCTCTAGTTTAGACAAGTCGAGGCATTGTCTAGTGAAACTCTTATTAACCATAAAATCTTTCCATCTTTAACTGCTAAGTGGATGTCATTGAGCTGATACTGTGAATGCTGCTTAGCTTAGCTAGAAGAAAGAACTAGTAGAATTAAGCATGGCGTTAAGAAACAATCATCAATGGATCAGAATTAACTCACATCCAAATGGAAGAAGACAGGAGGGCTGGTATATGGTTGTGAGGGAAGATAACCATGGAAAGAGTTCTAATTGTTTCTTCTTCGTATAATTGGGTCTTTTTAAAAATGTTCTTGCTGTAATACCCAAACTGCCCTTCCCAGTATTAGACATTTTGTTTGGACTGTTAGTCTCCATTAGTAAAACAAATATAAGCGGTCATTTTGTTTACTTAGAGGTTAAATGTGCTAACCAAATAACACATGGACCACAACTGGAATTAGGCAATAACACAGGGACACAAGCTGCTATTTGCCTGAAAAGAAATGAAAAGATTAGGGGGTAAATCGTAAAAAATAAAAGGATAAGGGATGCAAAATACAAAGAACACTCAAGTAGCTGGATATGAGAGTGAAATAGTTGGAAATAGAAATTGGATTTCTGAGTTGTGGATATGTTTTGTCATAGCCCTCACCCCCACCCCCACCCACAATTTTGTTTTTCTTTTTTTCTTTTAATGATCGACTTCTCTGCTTAGCCATTTATCTAAATAGTTGTCTGTAATTTTTGAGCAGGCTGTATTTGATGCTGCTGGATTAATAGACCGTCTACGCCATCTGGCTGAAACTAAAAAAATGGATGTTGCTGCTACTGCAATTGCAAATGCTATTATCGGTATCAGTGATGAGTCGTACATCAAGTATGTAACCTCTTTTTCTCGGTTCATCTCTCTGGTATACTGATATTTTTATTAACTCTGATGTTTTTTTTTCGTGCTTTTGGCTTTAGTGAATTGGTGGATTGCTGCATAGGTCCTCTGTGTGATTATCTTGACGTCTTTGGTAGAAAAATAATTTGCACCATCAGTCTAAAAGGACTAGAAAACATATTGGAGTATGGGGAAAAGCACAAGGGACCTGACGGCACTAATATTTATTCTAAGCGGATCGAAGAGGCTGGGGGATTGAAAAATCTTAAGGGCATGTGTTGTTCTTTGACCATGGGACTCGAGGCTGATAAAATATTGTGTAAATACTGGCCTGTCTACGATACCTCATGGTGAACATACTTATCAGCTGCAAGGGTCTCATTGGAATCTTAATTTGTTTGTTTTGCGCTCTAAGGATTCGTTTTGTGACTATTCATGTGTGCACTTTGGCTTAAATGGGCGAAAAAGTAAATTTATTCGTATTTAATGCCTTGTTTCATAATGCCTTTCTTGTTCCAGCTTTTGTTTTATTGGGGTTATGGCTGTCCAACGGGACGGGACAAAATTAACGGGACGGGACGGGACGACATTTAATTGGGACGGGGCGAAACGGGACGAAATGGTAGGCCCATCCTGTCCCGCTAACAAATGGGACGGGATGGGACGGGATGAAACAGTAGGCCCATGCTGTCCCGCTAACAAACGGGATGAGACGGGATGGGTTCGCGGGCCTTAAGTGCTGTTTTAAAAATTAATAATTATTTAAGCATTGAGTTTGACAGCGGCTGTTCTTTTGACAATGACTAAGTTTTTAAAGTTTGCAACGGCTAGTTTTTTGACTTATTTAATCCATATCGTCATCGCTCCCAGTGCTAAGTATCTAATTGTATTCTTCTTCTTCCCTAGTGGTTAATTTTTCAAAACCAAGATTTTTTCTTTCTGAATTAATCCAATATCTGAATAATACGGAAATCTCTAGGCTGTCCTCCGCTAATGAATGTCTATGATCTTCGATTTGAAATCTTGCCGCGCTAAAAGCACTCTTCGATGCTATTGATGATGCTTGAATAGTAAGGATATCTTGGGCCATTATTGAAAGTGTTGGAAAAGTCTTGCCATGCTCCTCCACCATGCCAAAAGTTGTTTGTTGCCTTCTTCGTCTTTAATACTTTCCAATCCTTGATTAAGATAAAAATCAAGTTCATCATCAATAGAGGAATCAAAACTTGTTATATCATCCATATCTTCCCATAGAACTTCTACTCTAGACTTAGAAGTAGAAGGAGCAGTTTCACCACCTGTTGTTTCCATAGATTTATATTTATCAAACATTGATCTAACATAAGAATATATGTTAGCTTGACAGTCTTCGAGAGTTGGTTGTTTATTTTCTTGAATTGCTAAATTCTCATAAATTTTACGAACAAATCCATTTGCACCTCTTAATTTTAAAGATGGGTTAAGTATAATAGAAATTAAATAAAGTTGGAGAATAGGGAAAAAATACTTTTTAAATTTTGCAACCATTTCATTAATCGCCGGTGCATAATTTGGCAATCATTTCATTGTCAAATTGTCTTTGTAAAGTTTCATGATCTAGTTGTTCTCCGAAATTAATATTATAACATGCAGGGGGTTGGAAAAATGAAGTTTCATCAACATGAGCCATTTCATCTATATGTTTTCTAATTCTAGGAGAAGGGTTAGGATTAGGATTACTACTACTTTCACATTTACTACTTTTTTACTAGTTTTTTTTAAAGCCAAATACATTTTTAGGTGCCATAATTTAAATATGAAATTATATTAAAAAAGTTAACACAAAAATTAAACACACAAATGAAATACAAAAATAGAACACGTAAAGTAAACACAAAAATTAAGCACTAAAATAATATACAAAAAATATATATTAAAATTAGGAGATGGAACGAGTGCACCGTGATTAAATATTGAAACTTGAAGAAATTGCCCAAAATATTGCTCCAAATACTTGACGAATTAATTTGAAACTTGAAAGTTGCTCCAAAAATTTGCCCGAATACTTGAAACTTATCACTTGATAGTTGATAGTGAGAAAATTGAGAGAATAATATAGATAAAATGTAAGATAATTTAATAAACTTAGGGGTTATATTAAAAGTTTTATTTTTTTGGGGGGGGGGGGGGGGGTTAGAGGTATTTTTGGGGTGGTGGAGGCCAATTATAGCCGTTTTTAGCCGTTGGGAACGACTATTTTTGCAATTGGAGCCGTTGCCCAACGGCTAGAATTCAAAAAAAAAAAAAGGACGCGGGACGGGACGGGGCGAAATTGGACAAACAGGACGAAATGACCATCCCGTCCCATCCCGTGTTCCGTTTAACATAGGCCCATCCTGTTTAGAATTAAGTGGGACGGGACGGCCCGTCCCGTTGGACAGCCTTAATTGGGGTCCGTTTTTGTGCCTTATCTTTGTATTGCTTTAGTTTCTTAGTTTTCCTTAATCCACTGTACTGTGAGCCCATTTTGGTAGATCCTCCCGCAGTACGTTCTACGGTGCTACAGGCACCAACTCATGCTTGTCCTGTGTTGTATTGATTAGTTAATCTACTACTCACTCTATTTTAATTTATGTGACGGTTTGAATCGGAATAGAGTTTAAGAAAAACATGAAAACTATTGAAATTTGTGATTTAAAATTTGAGACTTGTGGTCCTAAACATATGGTTATTATAGCTTTTCATTAAGAGACAGGAAATGTAATGTTAATTGTTTCTAAGTTTAGAAGTATGTTATTCTTTTTGGATGTTTCCAGCGGTACATATGCTCTTAGGCTAGGCATATATTGAGTAAAATAAATAGCCCGAAATCAAAAAAAACTTATTGAATTATTACTATCGGGTTATTGGGTTAATGGTTAGGTAACAATTTTATGTTATTCGACATTTGGATTATCAGTTCGGGTCGCGGTTTGCCCAATTTTATTAACAGTTTAGCCGGTAATTCAATGAAGCTAGACGTTAGAATGTGTACATGACTTAGGGTTGCAAGAGTGAATAAGTGGTAATTTGCCCCTATATTAGCCTTAGACCAACTTTATTAAACATCAGTTGGGTCCCTTGTATGAGAAAACTAGACGAAGAAATTGTTAACTTTTCGTTGTCTTTAGAAGCTATAAGCCCTTAAAAACTCTCTAAATCAATGGTCTTTTGTGTCTTTGCATGCATAATCTTAAATGCTACACTAAACCTTTTGACTAGGTTCGCGTATATGAGTGAAATTTTTTGACTAAATTTTTGTTTCTTTGCATGCATAATCTTAAATGCTAAACTAAAGTTTTTGACTAGGTTCATGAAAATTTTTATTTTATAAAAAAAGGTAAAATTTTACAAAGGTGCCTCTCACTTACGTTAAAAAGATAATTCTGCAGCTATAATTATTGACAAGACTTGTTTTTTATTTAGAAAGAAAGTTTTGCTACTAATTTTAATTTATCTGGGACCTCTAGAACAGATAGGGATGTGGTAGACCATATAGAGGTTCCACTGATTCTCCTCACACTCCTCATGTACTAAATGTAAGGTGGTTTTAGAATCTTACCTTATGTTCTACACCTCTGACCACGTACACCATTCACTAGCAAGTGGTTACAAGGTACGATTCCCTCAAATCTTACCTTTCCCGCTATGATCAAGTCTTGGAGTTTAGTTGCTAAAAACTCATTAAATGAGTGACAGAAAACAAAAGATTCCTTATATTAATCTTGCAAAACAATAACAAAAACATATATCATTATTACATTGTTTGTTAAATAGTGTACCAAGGACTTGATTGTTCTAGGTCTTCTCAAATATAATGTGATGAAAATTGAAGTCTCTGTTACTCTTTAACTTAAGTGGAACATTTGATTAACAGAAAGACAAAGGGAAATTCCTGAGATATTGAGGAATGAGGAAAGGGCATACTGATTTAGTGATAATATGAGTATCCATGTATCCATCTAGGAATGTATCCATGTCATTTTCTTTCCATGTGAATTATTTGTAGTTTCTGGACATTGGAGAACAAAGTCTAGAACTTTCTGCCTTTTCTGTTGTCTACCCCTAGAATTGATTGTGCATATGCATAAAAAATAATATCAAATGGAAGTTATCATGGGAATTTTTGTACATTAAGCTTAATTATCTTTTATTATTTTATTTTGGTGCAAAGAAAGATCTAGGGAGGATGTCAATTCATTGCTAGATCTGCTAGAAGAAATGTGATTGAACAAAATAGGCTAGGGGTCTTAGTTCTTTTGGGTTCTGATTCCGGTTCACACAATCTCTTGTAAATATTATAGTCATTTATAAAACTTGTTTCCATTTAAAAAAAGCCATAGAAATTTTTGTTTCCTCAATGTCTCTTAAGCAACACGTTTTATCCATGTTCATGCTACGTAGGGTCCCTTTATCTGATTTAAATTGTACCTAACCTTACCTTAACTATATCACTGCAACATGTCCAAATTCTTATCGACGCCAATCTCCATTCACTTAAATCACATCTCCTCCGCCAGTAGCTACACCACCCGTGCAGCCAGCTAGGAGTGGGGCTCAGTCAGTCCGAGGTCGCCCTAGAGGGGGATGTCAGTCAAGTGGTAGATAGGCCTGGTGCTATGCATTTCCATCCAGGCCAGAGGCAATTTCTTCCGATTCCGTGATCACATGTATTGTTTTAGTGTGCCACATGGATACTTAAGTATTATTTGACCCTGGTTTCACTTATTCTTATGTGTCATCATATTTTGCTTGTTAGCCTCGTGATTCTCTTGACATTCCTATTCATGTATCTATATTGGTGCATGATTCTATTATGGTGGATCGAGTGTATCGATCTTGTGTAGTTACCATTAGGGGAGTTCCCATATATGTTTCCTGCAAACCTGTCGGGCATGCCACCCGACAAGGATTTTGATTTCGGTATTGATCTAATATCGGATACTCCGCCCATCTCTATTCCACCATATTGCATGGCACCAGCAGAGTTGAAGGAATTAGAGGAACAAGTATAGGAATTGCTTGATAAGGGTTTCATCAGGACGAGTGTTTCACCTTGGGGTGTACCGATATTATTTGTGAAGAAAAAATGTGGTTCTATGAGGATGTGTATCGACTATCGACAGTTGAACAAGGTGACCATCAAGAAAAAGTATCCGCTGCCGTGCATTAATGATTTATTTGACTAGCTATATGCTAAGTTCTCCAAGTGCGAGTTCTGGTTAGACTAAGTGGCATTCTTGGGTCATGTAGTGTCTAGTGAGGGTATTAAGGTAGAACCAAAGAAGATTGAGGTAGTTCAGAGCTAGCTCAGACCTTATACCACTATAGAGATTCGGTGTTTCCTGTTGGATGCGTATTATCGCCGTTTTGTGGAGGGGTTATCATCTATCACATGCCATTGACTAAGTTTACTAAGAAGAGTGCCCCATCCAGGTGGTCTGGCGAATGTGAGGAGAGCTTTCAGAAGCTCAAGATTGCCATGACTATAGCTCTAGTTTTGGTTTTTCCTTTGGGATCGGGTTCATATACAATCTATTGTGATGCTTCATGGGTTGGCATTTGGTGTATTTCAATGCAAGATGGTAGGGTGATTGCCTATGCTTCACTTCAGTTGAAGCCTCATGAGAAAAACTACCCATTATATGATTCGTAGTTAGCAACTATGGTACACACACTCAAGATTTGGAGGCACTACTTATATGGCATGTATTGTGAGGTGTATATGGATAACTGAAGTTTCCAGCATCTATTCAAGCAAAATATTTGAACTTTGGCAACATAGGTGGTTGGAGCTATTGAAGGACTATGATATCACCATTCTTTATTATCCGATGAAGGCCAATATGGTGGCTGATGCCTTGAGTATGAAGGTGGAGAGCATGTGAAGTCTTTCTTTCATTCCAGATAGGGAGAGGCCGTAGGCTATGGATGTTCAGGTTTTGGCCAAAAGGTTTGTGAAGTTAGATATTTCAGAGCCTAGCAAAGTCTTTGCTTGTGTTGTATCATAGTCGTCTTTGTTTGAGTGCATCAAGGCACGTTAGTATGATGATACCCACTTCCTTGTCCTTAAGGACACGATGCATCATGGTAATTCTAAGGAGGTGACTATTAGTGATGATGGGGTATTGAGGCTTTAGGGTCGGATATGTGTTACAAATGTAGATGGCTTGAGAGAGTTTATTCTTGAGGATGCTCATAGTTCATGGTATTCAATTCAACCAGGTGATACAAAGATGTATCGAGATTTGAAGCAGCATTACTGGTGGAGAAGGATGAAGAAGGACATTATTGCACATGTTGCATGGTGTTTGAACTATCAGCAAGTTAAGTATGAGCACCAAAGACCGGGTGGTTTGCTTCAGAGGCTAGATATACCTTATTGGAAATGGGAGCGTATCACTATGGATTTTGTGATTAGGCTGCCACAGACCTTGTGATGCTGTGTGGATCATTGTGGATAGATTGACCAAGTCTGCACACTTCATTCCAGTTATGGCTACCTACACTTCAAAATAGCTGGCTCAGATTTATCTTAGAGAGATTGTTCGCCTGCATGGCGTGCCTGCGTCTATTATCTCAAATCGAGACACTCAATTTACATTACATTTTTGGAGAGTCATGTAGTATGAGTTGGGCACACAGGTTTAGCTGATTATGACATTTCATCCCTAGACGGACGGGCGGTTTGAGCGTACTATTCAGATATTGGAAGACATGTTACGAGCTTGTGTCATTGATTTTGGGGGCCAGTGGGATCAGTTTTTACCGTGAGCAGAGTTCTCATACAGTAACCACTACCAGTCGAGTATCCAGATGGCTACGTATGAGGACATATATGGGAGGCGATGCTGTTCTCCGGTTGGTTTCTTTGAGCCCGGGGAGGCTAGGTTGTTAGGAACTGATCTAGTTCATGATGCTTTGGATAAGGTGAAATTGATTCAAGAGCGGCTTTGTACAATGCAGTCCAGGTAAAAGAGTTATGCTGATAGGAAGGCTCATGATATGACATTCATGGTGGGTGATAAGGTTCTACTCAGAGTTTCACCTATGAGGGAGTGATGACGTTTGGGAATAAAGGCAAGTTGAGTCCTCGGTTTAGTCTATTTAAGGTCTTAGAGAGAGTTAGCGAGGTGGCGTACATGCTTGTCTTGCCATCCAGCTTGTCGGGGGTTCGTCCGGTGTTCCATGTATACATGCTTCGGAAGTACCATGAGGATCCTTCTGATATGTTGAATTTCAGCTGGGTACAGTTGGATAAGGATTTGACTTATGATGAGGAGTCGGTGGCCATTTAGGATAGGAAGGATAGGAAGCTGAGATAGACAGTTGAAGGTTCGGTGGAGGGGTCGACCAGTTGAGGAGGCGACTTGGGAGACGGAGCATGATATGCAGAGCAAATATCCTTACCTTTTCGGCATTTCAGGTATGACTCTAAACTCATTTTTGCCTAAGAGGTGATGAATGTAACAACCCGACCGATTATTTTGTGTATTTTAGTCATGTTCCTCTATTTGATGCTTTTTGTATGTGTATTTGGTATTCCGTAACTTGCAGATATGGTTGGGATTGGCTTCAGGATGATTTTGGAGTGAATTGGAATACGTAGTTCCAAGGTTGTAAGCTTAAATTATAAGAGTTTACTGAGATTTGACTTTTAGGAAAACGACCACAAGTTAGCATTTTGATTGTTCCAATAGGTTCATATGGTGATTTTAAACTTAAGCGTATGTCCGAATTTGTATTTGGAGGTTCCTAGGTTGTTTTGGCTCTATTTGGCAAAAGTTGGAAACTTAAAGGTTTGGAAGGTTCATAAGTTTGACTGGGGATTGACTTTGATGATATAGGGTTTGGATTTTGGTTCTCGGGAGTTGGAATAGGTTGGCTTTGCTATTTGAAAGATACCCATTTGGTAAAGCTGACCACCATTTGATGTGAAAATAGGTTCTTTGCCATCTTCAAGTCATGGGCAAGTCCATCTCCCAACTCCAGCATTGGCCATCTAGGCTGCATTTTTTTAGCTACATTATGTTTTATTTTTTTCTAATTGGTATTCACTAAATTAGCCTTTCTATATTTTGATTTGATCTTGGTACAAAATATCTATGCATGTAAGTTGGTAATAAGAAACTAGTCCTTGATTAAAAGAAAAAAAAGAAGAAAAACTTGGAGTGGTATAGATTTAGGTTGAAAAACATCTTCAACACTCAAAATTGTGCTTGTAAACTTCCAATCTTAATATCTCTAGGCATTGTCCATTTTAAGCGCAAAGTGATGACAAACATATCCCACAATTGAGAAGTAATTTTGCAATGTAGAAATAGGCTGTTTGTGTCCCCGGGTTGCTCTTCACATAGAGAGCATTTGTTGTCAATGAGTATTCTTATTCTTTGCAAATTAGACAGTGTAATACATGCTTTTCCCCTACTAACCAAGTGAAGATCTGAATTTTGTAAGGAACTAATGAAAGCCCGGAGCACTGATGGTTGTGACATCCTTCATTGCCTGTTGGTCTTGTTAGATAGCGGATGTTACGACCCCAATTTCCCTCCGTAGGATGTCATGATGGCACCTAGTCTCTAAGACTAGGTAAACCTAACAAACATGCAATATATAACTGAAATAACACATAAACTCTCAAATACTCAATAGTTTTAATAAAGAAAACTCCACAACTTAGCATATACAATTTTCCCAAAACTTGGTGATATCGAGTCACAAGCTCTACAACGGTGTCATAATCACCCCTATACAATTGTATCTAATAAAAGAAGGGAGATATAGAAGTAGATAGAGCGTGATTTCGAGGCCTGCGGACGCCGGTAGGTGTACCTTAAAGTCTCAAAGTAAGAACTCAACTCACTAGTGCTTGGACTGGTAGGAGGTACCTGGATCTGCACAAAAGATGTGCAAAAGCGTAGAATGAGTACACCACAACGGTACCTAGTAATTGTCGTCCATAACCTCGTTAAAGTAGTGATGAGGTCAGGTCAATGCCCTACTGGTATAAATAAAAATTGAACAAGTGCATAATAATGAGATAGTGATAATAATAGAAACGAGACAATAAAGAAGTACACTGAGAATAGCTACACTGAACTAAGACGAATAATGCATCACAGAAGAAAATAAGAAATGTTATGACACAGAACAAAACAACAAAACACAAGTGAAGTAATGGAAAAGTATCAACAAGAGTCACTACCGAGGTACCGCCTCGTAGTCTCCAGTCACAAATAAATTCAAAATCTTTTCTTATATCACCACGAGAGCCTTGCATTTAGTTTTGAGAATCATTTTTCCTGAAATAGCATCCCGAGTTTTAGCCCACCTTATCACACTGCGTGGCTTCAAGTAGTTCCCCTACTAGCAACACGCGCATCAAGTCCACCTTATCTGACCACATGCGTTTCAACCCCAAAACCGTATACCACCGCATGTGTATCAATATCACAACGTATCACAAATTGCACCTCAAGTGCCCAATATCACAACTTGCTAAGAAACTAACAACAATAGTATTTTCACAACAAGTAGCTCATGGCTCAACAACAATGTGCACAAGAGTATCAACAATAACAACCAGAAGTGAATAACTCAACGAGAATAGTATTTCACAACTTAACACTTTGCCTCAATGTGAATCACGACCCTTATAACTTAATACCAATTTCAACAACAAGATATTCTAAGAATAACAACTTCAAGTAAAGAATTCAATGGATAAATAATGAATATGGAATAAAGGAAGCAAAACCTTCGACTAAACATGTAGAGCAATTAACAAGTAAGAGATAAGACAAGTAGAACATGTGAAAATAGACTAATGATGATGGATACAACATGATAACGCAATTAAGGCATGCGGTATATTTCTACTTTTAGCCCGTGTACACACTCATCACCTTGCATACACGGCTTTCACACATCATAATTATCACAAAACAACACCAATCCTAAGGGGTAATTCCCCCCTCCCCCCCACAAGTTAGGCAAGACACTTACATCAAAACATGCTAACTCAATCCACTAGTAAGCCTTTCCTTTGATTATCCTACTCCGAACGGCTCGAATCTAGCCAAAACAACTTCATACCATAAATATAAACTATAGGAAACTATTTCGAACAATAAAATTACAACCTTTGCAAAGAAATAAAAAGTCAACTCAAAAGGTCAACACGTACACGCGTCTCGGAACCCGACCAAAATTACAAAATCTGAAAACCCATTTGATAATGAGTCCAACCATACAAGAATTACTCAAATTGCACCTCAAATCGTTTTTTAAATCCCCAAAAATTAGTCTAAGAAGTTTCACAAAAGTTTTCCCAAATTTCCAACTCAAAACACTAATTAAATGATGAAAACAATAATAGATTTAAGAAATATAGTCCAATACGGGTTAGAATCACTTACCCCCAACGATTCCCTTGGAAAGCTCTCGAAAAATTGCCACAAACCGAGCTCTCTGGGTCCAAAAATAAAAATGAGACCAAACCCTTGAAATTAGGCCTTTTCTGCCCAGCGATTCCGCATATGTGGTCACTCAGTCGCTTCTGCAACGCCGTACCTGCGGATAAACCATCGCAGTGCGGTTCCCACTAAATCCCAAAAGACTCGCACCTGTAGACCCCTTATCGCTTCTGCGCAAGCGCTTCTGCAGACACTGTCCGCTTCTGCGATCCAAGGCCTCAATGGCCATATCTGATTCTGCGATGCATTCCCTGCATCGGCGAGTCCGCTTCTGCGGAACATGGACCGAACCTGCGGTCCCAACTGTCCATGACAAAACTCCCTTCTGCGGCTCGAGGGTCGCTCCTGGAGCGCCGCACCTGCGACCCAAAATGCGCAGGTGTGATTGCATAAGAAGCAGCAGTGCTTCAGCAATGCACCAAGTTCAATTTATTATCCGAATTCAACCCGAATCACACCAGGCCCCCCTGTACCCTGCCCGAATTATAGCAGCAAGTTCCAAAACACATAACGGACCTATCGATGCCATCACATCAAATAACATCAATTCTACAAATCACAACCCAATTCAAGCCTATGAAATTATGAACTTCGAAATTCCGAAACTAATGCCGATTCATACCAAAACAACTCTGATTGACTTCAAACTTTGCACATGAGTCATAAATGACATGACAGACCTATTTCAACTTTCAGAATCGAAATTCGACCCTTATATCAATAAAGTCAACTCCTGGTCTAACTTTCCTATCTACCAAACCTTCAACTTTTTAACTCTCGCCAATCCACGCTGAACCGACCTACGGACCTCCAAATCAATATCTGGACACACTCCTAAGTCTAAAATCATCATACAAAGCTATTGGAACCATCAAAACTCCATTGTGGAGTCGTCTATACAAAGGTCAAACTACGGTTAACTCTTTAAACTTAAAGTTTCAACTTAGGGACTAAGTGTCCCATTTCACTCTGAAACTCCCCTAAACCAAAACCAAACACCCCAGCAAGTCACGCAACCACAATATAACATAGATGAGGTAATAAATAGGGGATCATGGCAAAAATACTCAAAACAACCGGCTAGGCCATTACAACGAGCAAAGGTATATTACTCCTGGGAGCAGTCAACGAGCAAAGGTATAATAGGACAACTAAATATATTTAGCTCTTGCATATATTTTGTGCATGTTTTCTAAGGTGCAAATTTACAAATATTGGGTGGTCAAATGGGGAGTTCTTTGTATTTTGTACCCTTAACCTATTCAATTGTCTTTAATCTATCCATAATTCTTTACGATACCAACTTGTCATGACCCGAAATTTCCACCTCCGGGATCGTGATGACGCCTAACATTTCACTTACTAGGCAAGCCAATGTTAGAATATAATTAGT
Organism: Nicotiana tomentosiformis; assembly: GCF_000390325.3. Classification (NCBI taxonomy): domain Eukaryota; kingdom Viridiplantae; phylum Streptophyta; class Magnoliopsida; order Solanales; family Solanaceae; genus Nicotiana; species Nicotiana tomentosiformis. The sequence continues at coordinate 116,471,264 of NC_090819.1, forward strand.
CATTTTAACAAAATCTTAAATTAATTACTAACAAAGAAAAACAAATGCGAAAATAAAGTTTTAAATAAAGTGAATAATCCATGATAGACGCGATATCTATATGCCATTCCAGAATGGGAGTCACAAGTGCACGAGCTTCTAGAATAATATAAATAAAGGTCTAAGTAAAGTTCAAGTTGTTTGAAATATCATACATAGCTGAGATAAGATAGAAGGGGACTTCAGAAATGCGAACGTTGTGCAGTTATACCTCAAGTCTCCACTGGTAGCTATATCCGGACAAATCTACAGTACGCCACTGGGATCAACTCCGAAATCTGCACAAGAAGTGTAGAGTGTAGTGTCAGTTAAACCGACCCCATGTACTGATAAGTACAAAGCCTAACCTCGACAAAGTAATGACGAGGATAAGGCAAGTCACTTACATTAACCTGTACGCAATAATAATAATAATAACAATAATAGAAATAAATCAGGTAACTCATTTTAATAGTTGAAGTCAACTTGGAAGTCATAACCAATTATTATTTCAATCAACTTCCGTTGCGGCGTGCAACACGTCCCAACAATATAATTCCTCAATAAATTTCCGTTGCGGCGTGCAACCCGCTCCAACAATATAAACTTTAAATAAATCTGTTGCGGCGTGCAACCCGATCCCCTAATATAAACTTTAAATAACTCTGTTGCGGCGTGCAACCCGATTCCCCAATACATTTATTTTCATTTTCGTTGCGGCGTGCACCCCGATCCCCCGATCCCCCCATATATTTTAACAACTTTTAAATGTAATAAAAATACTCCAATAAATACCACGTTTAATGAGAAATTATTAAGCATCAAGGCATACAATAATTATAATTCATTTATGAAACAAACAATGACAAGTAGCAATTAATTGTGAAAATCAGGGAGAAAATAGGCAGTATAATATTTATATGCTAAATGTCAAGTAGCAATTAAGACATATAAATCAAATAAGCATGTGACAATTATTACAGAAATTCAAGAATTAATATTTGACAAGGAATAGGAGAGAAACATTATAACAATTAATTCGTATCTTAAAACAATTTAAGATGTTTAAATAATTAAGCAAACAATTAAATTGACAAAGTATAGGCACTCGTCACCTTGCCTATACATCGTTACACATGAAATTCTCATAGCAAATAATTCAAGGGTTCTATTCCCTCAAGTCAAGGTTAACCACGACACTTACCTCACTTTGCAAACAAATTTCAAGATTCCAATACACCTTTGCCTCGCGAATTCATGTCCGAAAGCTTCAAATCTAATCACAAACAATTCAACATACTCAACACGAATCGTAGGAACTAATTCTATATGAAATTATAAATTTTCCGAATTAAAATCCAAATTTTTATTTTAAAAATCAATAGTGGGACCCACATCTTGAATCCCCAAAAAACTCACAAAATCCGAGCACCCATTCTGATACGAGTTCAACCATACAAAAATTATCGAATTCCGACATCGGATTGCCTTTCAAATCCTCAATTAAAGTTTTGTTTGAAGATTTCTACCATTTTCAATCCAATCTTTACCCATTTGAACTCAACAATCTTCCCATAATCTTATTGGTACAAGCATGTATAACTAATACTCTCACATGCAAGAATCACACTCATAATCACCCATCTTTACCCAAACTCGAAATTGAAGAATAGGGGTTAGAACCTTACCTCTTGGGTGAAGATCTTGTGATAATTCCTTGTCGAATTTCAAAGCTTGAACAAGATTTTTGATGAACAAAGCACTTGAGCTTCTTCCTCTCTCTAAAACACTCTAACTTCTCTCTAAAATCACCAGATAATTGCCCCAAAATAAGCCCCAAAGCCTATTTATCAAAATGGGGTCGGGTTATGAAAATAGGAAAATTAACCCTCCGAAATCGGGTATGCGGTCGTATAATGGACCGCAGAATGGATATGCGGGCCGCACAATGGTCGCAAAAATTGGTGCCCAGAACTGGGCTGTTCTGGTCCATACTGCGACCAGTTTGCAGTCGCAGAAGCAGTTTTGCGATCGCATAACTATTCTTCGATCGCAGAATTGGTCGCAAAATTGTATTTTTCCAGCGTTTGGTAATTTGGTCATAACTTTTTGTAAGAGTGTCCAAATGATGAACGGTTTGAATAGTTAGAAGCTAGACTCGAATACCTTTCATTTGATAGGTAGATAATCACGTAATTCCTTATATATAGGTATATATGCTCATTCAAATTTTGGTCTTGTGCGTACCCATTTGAAACTTTAGTCTATTGTGAAATTTTCCAACTTGACTTAGACTTAGGCCTCTCCTTAGACCTCACATCACTTATAATATGCCTCGTACACTTGTTATCATATCCAATTAGTATCCATAATATTAATAGTCCTTAAATGAGAAGCAGAGTCCGCCCCCAAACACATAACATAACTTATCTCTTCTTTCATCCATTTTAATTTCCCGATTTTTTTTTACTAACTCCCAAAATTTCCAAAAATTTTGCGAGAGTTTCCTTTGTAACTGGGCCTATCCACCTGCCAAAGAATCCCAGAAACCAATCCTAACAAAACATACATAATCCAATCAACGTAACACAACATGAAAATAATACTGACAGTGGCATCTTAAGCAATATATTACTAGGAAAGGAGCGCCATTAACATCAACTATTCAGGTGAGACGTTACTCATAGCAGGTGAGCTCTCAGCATCTTCATTGAACACAGAAATGAACGTTTAAATTAAATGTGACATTTTTGGGTCATCACAATTTCCACCTCTAAAATAAAGGTTCGTCCTCGAACGGAATTAGGAAAACACTTGAGCTGGTGAAGAGATGTGGATATTTGCTCCGTATGTCCGACTCAGACTCTCAGGTATCTTCCTCAATCAACTGACCTCTCCATTGTACCCGAACTGAAGTATAACTCTTAGACCTCAACTGACGGACCTGCCGATCTAGAATAGCTACTGGCTCCTTCTCATAAGTCAAATATTTGTCCAATTGAACTGATCTAAAGTCTAACACATGGAACGGATCACCATGATATTTCTGAAGCATGGATACATGAAACACCGGATGAACTGCTGATAAACTAGGTGGTAGCGCAAGCCTGTAGGCTACTTCGCCCACCCTTTCAAGAATTTTGAAGGGTCCTATATACCTAGGGCTCAACTTGCCTTTCTTTCCGAACCTCATTACACCTTTCATAGGTGAAACCCGGAGCAATACTCTTTCTCCAACCATGAATGCAATATCACGAACTTTATGGTCGGCATAACTCTTTTGCCTAGACTGAGCTGTGCGAAGTCAATCCTGAATAATTTTGACCTTATCCAAGGCATCCTGTACCAAATCGGTACCCAACAACCGAGCCTCTCCCGGTTCAAACCATCCAACTGGCGAAAGACACTGTCTTCCGTATAATGCCTTATATGGAGCCATCTGAATGCTCGACTGGTAGCTATAATTATAGGCAAACTCCGCAAGTGGCAAGAATTAATCCCAAGAACTTCCAATGTCTATAACACAAGCGTGAAACATATCTTCCAATATCTGAATAGTGCATTCTGACCGTCCGTCTGTCTGTGGATGAAATGTTGTATCAACTCAACCCGCGTGCCTAACTCACGCTGTACAGCCCTCCAAAAGTGCAAAGTGAACTGCGTTCCTAGATCTAAAATAATAGACACGGGCACACCGTGAAGGCGGACAATCTCACGAATGTAAATTTCAGCTAACCGCTCTGAAGACTAGGTAACTACCACTAGAATGAAATGTGCTGACTTGGTCAACCTGTCCACAATGACCCAAACTATGTTAAATTTTCTCTTAGTCCGTGGGAGCCCAACAACAAAATCCATAGTGATACGCTCCCACTTCCACTCAGGAATTTCTAACTTCTGAAGCAAACCACTAGATCTCTGATGCTCGTACTTGACTTGCTGATAATTTAGACACCGAGTTACATATGCGAATATATCCTTCTTCATTCTCCTCCACCAATAATGTTTCTGCAAATCTTGACACATTTTGGCGGTACCTGGATGAATAGAATACCTGGAACTGTGGGCCTCTTCCAGAATTAATTCACGAAGCCCATCCATATTAGGCACACAAATACGACCCTGCATTCGCAGAACTCCATCTTCCCCCACAACAACCTATTTGGCATCACCGTGCCACACTGTGTCCTTAAGGACAAGTATATAAGGATCATCATACTGTCTCTCTCTAATGATCTCATATAAAGAATACCGAGCAACTGTGCAAGATAGAACCCGACTAGGTTCTGAAACATCTAACCTCATGAATTGATTAGTTAACGTATGAACATCTGCAGCTAACGACCTCTCACCAACCGGAATATATGCAAGACTGCCCATACTCACAGCCTTTCTGCTCAAAGCATCATCCACCACATTGACCTTTCTAAGGTGATACAAAATAGTGATATCATAGTCCTTCAATAGCTCCAACCATCTTCTCTGCCTCAAATTGAGATCCTTTTGTTTGAACAGATATTGTAAGCTACGATGATCAGTAAATACTTCACACGAGACACCGTAAAGGTAATGCCTCCAAATCTTCAGCGCATGAATAATGGCTGCCAATTCTAAGTCATGAATAGGATAATTCTTCTCGTGAACTTTCAATTGCCGTGACGCGTATGCAATTATCCTGCCATCTTGCATTAATACTGCACCAATCCCAATGTGAGATGCATCACAATATACCGTATACGATCCTGAACCTGTAGGTAATACCAATTCTGGCGCCATAGTTAGAGCAGTCTTATGCTTCTTAAAGCTCAACTCACACTTGCCTGACCATCTGAATGGGGCACCTTTCTGGGTCAGTCTGGTCAATGGGCTTGCTATAGATGAAAACCCTTCCACGAACCGACGATAATAACCTGCCAAATCTAGGAAACTCTGGATCTCTGTAACTGAAGTAGGTCTATGACAATTCTGAACAACCTCAATCTTCTTAGGATCCACCTTTATGCCTTTTGCCGATACAACATGCCCCAAAAAGGCAACTGAGTTTAACCAAAACTCGCATTTTGAAAATTTAGCATATAACTGATTATTCTTCAAAGTCTGAAGCGCACTCCGAAGATACTAATCATGCTCCTCTCGTCTGCTGGAGTAAATCAAGATATCATCAAGGAATACAACCACAAAAGAATCCAAATAGGTCTTGAACACCCGATTCATCAAATTCATAAATTCTGTTGGGGCATTTGTCAACCCAAATGACATCACTAGGAATTTGTAATGCCCATACTGAGTCCGAAAAGCTCTCTTAGGGACATTAGATGTCCTTATCTTCAACTGATGGTAACCAGACCTCATAATTATTTATCCGAATTAACGAGTCACATTTAACGCTACCTGGGCGGGCACCCACCTCGTAGGTTAAAACTCAATAATTACAACATGAATATGGCTAGTATGCATAGAGAATTTTATACAAGAATTTTCAAATATTCCTAACAAGCATGACTCCCTATTAGTACCATGGTACAAATTTAGTTTCACAAGGGAGAACTTAAACACAAGAATTTTCATCACAAGGATCTCGTCCTTATATAACTTCCACCGTAGCTTGTAGACTGGTTTAACATATCAATTTATATTAAAATGCGAGGATCTCCTCCTCAGTTCTAAATTACAAGTAATATGCACATCGTGCCAATCAAAAATTTCCATTTTCTCCTTTTAAATAATTTTGGTTACACAAAATCACAACACATAATGAACCCCACGTCGGTAGGGCATATAATTCACAATTTGTAATTAATTATCCGAAAATTACATCAAAACTTACCGAAATGAGTAATAGAAAGCCACCTTTAGCCTTGAGCTCTTATTAGTGACCAGCATGGAATGATAGGCGTAGTTATCTCCATAGAATATCCCAATAGTTGTAAACACATAAGTAGATTATAGAATTACGAAGCTCACTCATAAGTGGAGCACAATAGGAGGACTCATCTCGATACGTAGAACCGAATCAAGTTAAGGAAATTATTCCTTTATATTAAATCGAGGTCGTATCTGTAATGACACCATCTGATGTAGCGACCTCCGCCATACCATAAAACAAATATATCAATGACTGGGCCTCTACCTCTAGGACGCCTTCTACCCGTCTGTCCTCCACCCCTAACTGGTCGTGTGGGTGGTGTAGTAACTGCAATGGGGCACGTAGCCTGGGTTCTTTGATGAAATATGTCTCTCCCAAGCCTGGGATAATTTTATCATGATGTGCCTAGTATCACCACATTCATAACAACCCCTTTGCAGGTTTGGCTTCTCATATTGAGTCTGTGCCAGATAACTAGAATAAACATTGTAGGAAACTCATATCAGTGGTACATTAAAAGAACTTACTAGATCACCCCGAGTAATCCGATGTGCGGACTAGGCTGGCTGACTGCCCGAGCCGCTGCCATAATGATTTATACTTGCAGAGTAGAATCCACTGAATCCTCCAGAACCTCGAGACCCCTTGGTCTCCTTAGTTTCCTTTTTCCTCACCTCGAACACGTTCTAATATCTTGGCAATTTCTAATACTAGCAGAAATAAAGTATCAGCCGGTATCTCCCGAGTCGTACAAAATATTTATGATCATAATTGAGTCCTTTAATGAGTGTGCAGACTCGCTCTCTGGCTGTAGGAACCAAAGTAGGAGTATGACGGGCTAACTTATTGAACCTGATGGCATATTCTGATACCGTCATAGTGACTTGACGCAACCGTACAAACCCTATGTGCCATGCATTATGGAGAGTCCGGGAAACAAACCCTCTCAAAAGCATGTCTGAGAACTGATCCAAGTGGGCGGTGTTGCATTGACTGGTTTGCCCTCTTCATAGGCTTGCCACGAACACCGGTGGAGAATTATCTCTCTCAAGGCCAACTTCTTATTTTGTTATGCTGGCTCAACACTGCTGAGATGACCTATTTCTTAACATACTCTTCAATTCTTCTTTGGGGTAACCCTTACCCCTATTTATATATAAAGATCACAAAAGTAGAGCTCCATACAGACAAATCTTGGCACGAACCACATAGTGCAGAATCTCGTCAACCATTGTACTTCCTCTGAAGCACCCCAAAATCCGCAACCGTGACGTCCACATTGAGTAGACCTTCTATAAATTTAAAGTTGTCTCTCTAACTCCTTTGGTACTGAAGTATAGGATTATTAAGGAGGTGGACATACCGCAAGTACCAACCTTATTCTCTACAAAATCTCAGGCCCTAAACATGTGTAAATTTTTAGGGAACCTTTCAGTACCACATATATACATATCAGGCTAAAACTGATATAATACATGACCCCACAATCCATCCATTGATAGTGGACTCCCCCACTCGGCGCGAAGTCATAGGTCACAACGTCTGATGATCCATAATATTAAACTTCACAGCTCGTATAAATCAACCAAATGCCAAGGTCCGTTGCACCCCCACATGATTTACTGGGTGATCTCTCAATACGTCCGTATCTTCAGTCGGAACCACACGTTGAGGCAATGTTTGAGCATGTCTGGCTCCCTCGTAGTCCATCTGTGGCATCATGAACCGTCGACGTACAACTGATACCGAGAGCGCAATGTCATACACGAGTGGATACAAAGGAATATGAGATATATGTTTCAAGCTAAATCAATGCCGTACGATAAGGAATGAAAGAAGTGGAATTATTCCTAAACTCTGTAGCCTCTGGAAGATAAGTACAGACGTCTCAGTACCGATCCTTCAGATTCTACTAAGCTTGCTCGTGACTCGTGAGACCTATGTAACCTAGTGCTCTAATACCAACTTGTCACAACCCAAAATTCCACTTTCGGGACCGTGATGACGCCTAACATTTTACTTGCTAGGCAAGCCAACGTTAGAATATAATTAGCCATTTTAACAAAATTTTAAATTAATTAATAACAAAGAAAAACAAATGTGGAAATATATTCTGAAATAAAGTGAATAATCCATAATAGACGCGATATCTAAATACCATCCCAGAATTGGAGTCATAAGTGCACGAGCTTCTAGAATAATACAAATAAAGGTCTGAATAAAGTTCAAGCTGTTTGAAATATCATACACAACTGAGATAAGATAGAAGGGGACTTCAGAACTGCTAACGGAGTGCAGTTATACCTCAGGTCTCCACTGGTAGCTGTATCTGGGCAAATCTACAGTACGCCACTAGGACCAACTCCGAAATCTGCACAAGAAGTGCAGAGTGTAGAATCAGTACAACCGACCCCATGTACTGGTAAGTGCAGAGCCTAACCTCGACGAAGTAGTGACGAGGCTAAGGCAAGTCACTTACATTAACCTGTACGCAATAATAATAACAACAACAATAATAGAAATAAATCATGTAACTCATTTTAATAGTTGAAGTCAACTCGGTAGTCATAACTAATTATTATTTCAATCAACTTCCGTTGTGGCGTGCAACCCACCCCAACAATATAATTCCTCAATAAATTTCCGTTGCGGCGTGCAACCCGCTCCAACAATATAAATTTTAAATAAATCTGTTGTGGCATGCAACCCGATCCCCCAATATAAACTTTAAATAACTCTGTTGTGGCGTGCAACCCGATCCCCCAAAATATTTATTTTTATTTCTGTTGCGGCGTGCAACCCGATCCCCCCATATATTTTAACAACTCTTAAATGTAATAAAAATACTCCAATAATTACCACGTTCAATGAGAAACTATTAAGCATCAAGGCATACAATAATTATAATTCATTTATAAAACAAACAATGACAAGTAGCAATTAATTATGGAAATCAGGGAAAAAATAGGCAGTATAATATTTAATATGCTAAATGTCAAGTAGCAATTAAGACACATAAATCAAATAAGCATGTGACAATTATTACAGAAATTCAAGATTTAATATTTGACAAGGGATATGAGAGAAACAATTATTATAATAATTAATTCGTATCTTAAAACAATTTAAGATGTTTAAATAATGAAGCAAACAATTAAATTGACAAAGTATAGGCACTCGTCACCTTGCTTATACATCGTTGTACATGAAATTCACATAGCAAATAATTCAAGGGTTCTATTCCCTCAAGTCAAGATTAACCACGACACTTACCTCGCTTTGCAAACAAATTTCAAGATTCCAATACACCTTTGCCTCGCGAATTCGTGTCTGAAAGCTTCAAATCTAATCACAAACAATTCGGAATACTCAACACGAATCGTAGGAACAATTCTATATGAAATTATAAATTTTCCGGATTAAAATCTGAATTTTTATTTTAAAAATTAACAGTGGGACCGACATCTCGAATCCTGAAAAAAATCATAAAATCCGAACACTCATTCCGATACGAGTTCAACCATACAAAAATTATCAAATTTCGACATCGGATTGCCTTTCAAATCCTCAATTAAAGTTTTGTTTGAAGATTTCTACCATTTTCAATCCAATCTTTACCCATTTGAACTCAACACTCTTTCCATAATCTTATTGGTACAAGGATGTATAACTAATACCCTCACATGTAAGAATCAAACTCACAAACACCCATCTTTACCCAAACTCGAAATTGAAGAATAGGGGTTAGAACCTTACCTCTTGGGTAAAGATCTTGTGATAATTCCTTATTGGATTTCAAAGCTTGAACAAGATTTTTGATGAACAAAGAACTTGAGCTTCTACCTCTCTCTAAATCACTCTAACTTCTTTCTAAAATCATCAGATAATTGCCCTAAAATAAACCCCAAAGCCTATTTATCAAAATAGGGCCGGGTTATGATAATAGAAAAATTAACCCCCCGAAATTGGGTCTGCGGTCGCATAATGGACCGTAGAATGGGTATGTGGGCCGCACAATGGTCGCAAAAATCGGTGCCCAGAACTGGACTATTCTGGTCCATCCTGCGACCAGTTTACGATCGCAGAAGCAGTTTCGCGATCGCATAACTATTCTGCGATCGCAGAATTTTTCGCAAAAATTGCTTTTTCAGCCTTTGGTAATTTGGTCATAACGTTTTGTAGGAGTGTCCAAATGATGAACGGTTTGAATCGTTAGAAGATAGACTCGAATACCTTTCATTTGATAGGAATATAATCACGTAATTCCTTATATATAGGTATATATGCTCGTTCAAAGTTTGGTCTTGTGCGTACCCATTTGAAACTTTAGTCTATTGTGAAATTTTCCAACTTGACTTAGACTTAGGCCTCTCCTTAGACCTCACATCACTTATAATATGCCTCGTACACTTGTTATCATATCCAATTAGTATCCATAATATTAATAGTCCTTAAATGAGAAGCAGAGTCCGCCCCCAAACACATAACATAACTTATCTCTTCTTTCACCCATTTCAATTTCCCGATTTTTTTTACTAACTCCCAAAATTTCCAAAATTTCGCCAGAGTTTCCTTTGTAACTGGGCCTATCCACCTGCCAGAGAATCCCAGAAACCAATCCTAACAAAATATACATAATCCAATCAACGTAACACAACATGAAAACAATACTGACAGTGGCATCTTAAGCAATATATTACTAGAAAATGAGCGCCATTAACATCAACTATTCAGGTGAGACGTAACTCATAACAGGTTAGCTCTCAACATCTTCATAGAACACAGAAATGAACGTTTAAATTAAAGGTGACATTTTTGGGTCATCACATAACTGTTGTTGAGATGTTCCAAGGGCTAATTGCAATAACATTTGAGATGTTTTCCTGCCTTCTTCAAGGCTCAAGCTTCAACCTAAGGGGTTGTTCGGTGCAATAGTGGGATAGCTAATCCCATATTTTAGTGTAAAATTTATTCCGGAATTAGTTAATCCCTACAATCAAATGTGGAATAAATTTAATCGCAATTTCTATACCAGGATATCCCACTTTATCCTATGAACCAAACTACCCCTAGAATCTAATCTATCTTCATAAAAAGCTCATTTTTTAAAAAATAAATTATTTAATTTATGTTATTAGCCTGAAACCGAAAAAATCTTATTGGATTATTAATATCGGGTTATTGGGTTAATGTTTAGGTAATAGTTTTGTGTTATTTGACAATTGGTTTATTAGTTCGGGTTTCGGTTTGTCCAATTTTATTAATGATTTAGCGGGTAATTCAATGAACATTATCAAAATTATAATTGTACCCTTAGGTATATCAATCCACCTTAGGTCTTCATTTTCCAATAACACTATGTTTGGACTTCTTAATACTTTTATGGTGTAATTGCTAGTTGTTCCTACTGCATTTTGACAACTGGACTTGAGCAAATCTTTTAATTCCTGATATGAAAGCAGTTGTTGTAATCACAATCAATTGTTGATTTAGTGCATTTTACGGTATCAATATAGTAAGGATCATCTTGATTGTGGAACATAGATAAGTTTTGCCTATATGACACTACCCTACTAAAAATTCGGGAAAATCCGTCCACAAAAATCGAACAAAGTTGGTCGGTAATGGCCAATAACCGTACAAAACGAGACCATTTTCGTGTGGACGGTATTTTAAAGGTCGGAAAGTCATACCGAGCAAAATTGATCAAAAATTACCGACCAACATTGTCGGTATGCTCTACACGACCATCTGACAATGTATTTGGCTTACCGACCAAAACTGGTCGGAAAATTATTTTATTAATTTAATTTTACCGACCAAACTTGGTCGATGTATTAAGTTTATTAATTTTTTCTACCGACCAACTTTGGTCGGTATTGAAAAATATAGTTTTTGTATAAATTATTAAAATTTAGAAAAACGACCAACTTTGGTCGGTACTGTAAAATATATTTTATTTTAAATAATTAAAATGTAACAATACCGATCAAAATTGGTCGTTAAACTGGACTGGGCAGGCAACAAACCGACCAAAGATGATCGGTAATGTTGAATTCTGGGAATTCATTGTACATTAACCGACCAACATTGGTCGGTAATGTGAAATTTTTTTTATTAGTAACCGACCAAGGTTGGTCGGTTTTCTAGTTATAATTTTGGCAGAATATGCTTGTTTTGGTAGCTACACCACCTGCCAAATAGAAACAACATACCACTACCCTTAATTCAAATCTAATAACCACTAATTCACTACAAATCCAACCAAAAACCTAACAACAACAACAATAACAACCAAACATCCAATTAATACGTTAAAACTAACAAATTAAAGTTCAATTGAACATCACAATCCAAAACCAAGCAAATACTAATTACAACAAGTTCAAAATTATTCAATCTAATCCAAAACTAGTTCTATTAGTCTAGTTCAAAGTATATCAAAGTAATTATCAAGGGGTATTTTTTACAACATCATCATCACCGTCTGACGCACTTTCATCTACAAGACGGTATAGAGAACGGTCTTGTGGAGGACGGGAAGAACGATCATGGGGAGGACATGAAGAACGATCACGGGGAGTACGGGAGGAACGATCACGAGGAGGATGGGAGGAACGATCACGTGGAGGTCGAGCCTCTGGCTATGACTCATGAGACCGAGGCAACGGAAAAGCTCCAGTAGATAGGAGAGTTCTGATCTGAGCTTGCATGCCAAGGAGTTGAGCATCTCTAAGCCTTTCTCTTTCCTTGGCCGCTTCTAGCTCGGATATTGTCTCCCACATAGCCGAGAGGCTCTCCCTATTAAGTTCCCCGCCTTGCGAGGAAGTCCCTATTCCTTGTATTCCACACCTATAAGGATGGAATATTTTAGTAGGAAGCCCATATACCTTCCCCTATTTTGGACCGCCAACAACCTCCAACCATGTTCTTTCAGCATCCTTGTCCGAAGGTTGGGTTGGCTCACCCGATTTACCAGTTGGATGACTACGAATGAAGTCCTCTACGTTACTTTGGTAGCGATCCTACATTATTTTAAATTAAATTAGTATTTAAAAATTCTTATAAGTAAATTATAACACGTAAAGAAAATTGAAAGGTTACATATGCAGTCGAGGCCCGATCCTCAACCCACCTATTTCCATCCCACTTTTTCTTCTTCTTTACAATATGTGTCTCCTTGAATAACTCATCATGGCTCATTGGACGCCCATACTTCTTTTTCTAAAAATGAATTAATTTAGTTAATAAATAGAATTGATATACTTAGAAAAGTAAAATAATTTAATTAAGCAATTACCATTATTCTTTTTATTGTCCCTAGGCTGATAACACCCCCAGTGTGCAAGGAGCCTCCCTTCTCGGACGAGCGAGCTTTCTTTCCTTTTTCGCTCCTCTCTAAGAAATCTGCGGTAAGCCATTGCCTTAACAAATCATTCCATAAATGCTCAAGACACTAGTTAGGCCTCTTGTTCTTCTTTCTAGCATCCGAGAAATGATCCGCTAATCTTTTGCGAGCTTTATGATGAAAATTTGCAGCCACTTTCGCGCTATAGCGCTCTTCCCATACACATTTGCTCTGCATTTCAAAAGTTAAATATTAGATGGAAAATTCATAAATATGAATTATTAAACTACTTAAAAGAACATTTATACCTTAAACTGATTGAAAATTTGCCCCTTCAGCGAGAATGGGAAATCAGTCCAAGTCGCATAAGGGCCATCTTAAAGCTTTTTGATGGCATTGGTGATTATCTTCGTAGTCTTCTTACCCGGCCTAAACCTACAATTTAACAATAAAAACACATGAATATATTAGTAAAAACTTACAAAACAATAGACGCAAAAATAACAAATAACTCTTATCCGTCACCCTCAGGGACTATGATGATCCTGCCATAGCAATCATAATGCACTACCTCTGGATCATCATCCTCAGCATGTGTATCAAAGGCATGTGTAGACGGTGTAGGGGCTTAGAGCTACTGTCTCACAGGCACATGCCTAAAATAGATGGAGTCGATGATGAAGATAGCTGCGATCCCTGTGACTTCGACATAGCTGGATGCGACCCATGTGGCTGTGATACTGATGGCTGTGACTCGAGTGGCTGTGATATGGATGGGTGCGATCCATGTGACTGTGATACTGATGGTTGTGACCCGAGTGGTTGTGACATGGATGTATGCGATCCATATGGCTATGATATATAGGGATGCGATCCACGTGGCTGTGATGCAGATGGTTGCGATCCATGTGGCTGTGATGCAGATGGATGGGATCTACGTGGTTGTGAGGCAACTGGACTGTATGTCAGACGTATAGTCCTATGGCCCTGTGATGGAAGACCTGGTGTCTGGATGAAGGTGTAGGCCTCGTGATGCTGTGGCAGCTCAGTATAGCCGTGCGGTGGGGGATAAGACATAGGCATCTCTGAAGAGGGTGGAAAGGAGGGAGTATTATTATCTACCCTCCTCTTTCCCTTCCTAGCCTTTTCTCGACCCCGAGTACTGTTAGGGTCATTGTTACCTTGACCCTTGCTTGCCATCTGCATAATATAATACATATTTAGATTGAAACATATAAGAAATTAGTTATAAAATGAGAGTTCTTTAAAAAATCAACTTTTTAATCCTCGTCGACGTATTGTTCCTCGTCCGAGAATTCCTCGTCCTCACTTGTTTGAATTTCATCAGTTGATTCTTTGTCCTCATTTTCTATAATTGTTACTTCATTTATATCACCTTCTTTCAATATGCGTTCAGGATGTTCCAAATCATTTTCTAACTGATCGTCCTCTATTTGGTGAAAACTGGAGATATTGTTTTGATATGCAATATCTAACACATTCTCGACTTCCACCCTACCTACATACATCCTCGTATGATTAACCTATATTATGTTGTATTGGTGGTGTACTTTTGTACCTTTTGTTGGATTTGGGTCAAACCACTTGCATCTAAAGAGTATCGATTTCTTATATGGACAGCCTGTATATTCTAGTTGTAATATTTCTTTGACCACACCATAATAATCTATATATCCAACTTGGTTGCCATCACCACCTTGAACCCACACCCCGTTGTTGCTATTTTTATTTTTAGAGAAATTATCTGTATGAAACTTATAACCATTCACTACATACGTAGACATTGTTGTGACCTGAAGCCCAGGCCCCCAAGATATATCTTTCAAAAATTGATTTACACCATTATTTGGATTATTTACCTACATAGTGTTAAAAAAATTTATAAGTTAGCATAACCGAATATATATATATATATATATATATATATATATATATATATATATAACTTCAGCAGAAGAACATTATCAGGATAAACTTACAAACTATTTGAACCACGTATCAAATCTCGTATATACAACATCATGGCCAAATTGACCCACGAAGAGACTGTGACACATCAAATATTTTTAGTAGTTACATCAATATGTAATTACATTTTGATAACTAATAAATCAAAACTTACTTGAGAAATAGTACAACTTCGGGAGAATTTAGCAACACATGAATTGTAGCTGACTTGTATTCCATATCACTCAAACTTCTCTTTCTAACATCCTTAGAACATCGGCCTGGTTGATTGAATATGGACCTTGGTAGATATAATGGATCATTCACACATTCGACAGTGTGCCTATTGGGCCTATTCCTATAACATGACACGTTACTCTCAAAATAATAAGAACAAAAATGTGCAGTTTCCTTTAAAAGATAGGCTTCGCATATAGATCCTTCAATCCTATTCCTCTACTTAACAAAATGTTTGCATTTGCCAATTGTCCTACATAATGTCATGTTAGCCAAGAACATTCAAATAAAATAGAATATTACATCAAACTTATAATATTACCTCTCAAAGGGATACATCCATCTACATTGAACATGCCCTCTAAGTCGTGCCTCGCGTACAAGGTGGATTGGAAGGTGTTCCATCACATCAAAGAAATCACATGGAAATAGGTTTTCTTCCCTTAATGTGGTAGAACACAAATCTTTGAAAAACAAACTAATCTCTGTGATGGGTTTCCAAATTCTTTCAGGCAAACCACAAAATGCAATAGGCACTAAGGTTTCCATGAAAATATGACAGTCATGACTTTTCAAATGGCTCAACTTCCCTACCTCCATATCTACTTTTTTTCCTAGATTCGGCGCATAACCCTCAGGAATCTTCAATTTCGTAACCCAATCACAAATTTGTCGTCTTTCCTCCAAAGTGAATGTGTAACTTGCTTTAGGATTGAATACCTTACCATTGTTTGTTGTCTGCAAGTATAATTCAGGCCGCCTACAATATTCTTGTAAGTCCATTCTAGCCTTCGGATTATCTTTTGTCTTACCTTTAACATCCATCACTGTTTTGAACAAATTGTCAAAATAATTCTTCTCAATATGCATGACATCAAGGTTGTGTAGGAGAAGATTATCCTTCCAATTAGGCAACTCCCAAAATATACTCTGTTTCGTCCAATTATGAGTAACACCATATCCGGGAAATCTATAAGGTGGAGCCTTAGTAACTTTACTGAAGTTCTAGACCCTCTCCCAAATTTCCTCACCTGAAAGTATCGGAGGTAGCGAATCATATTCCACTTTATTCTTTTTGAATGCATGTTTCATCCTTCTAAACTCATGATTATCAGGCAAAAATTGACGGTGACAATCAAACCATGATTGCTTTCAGCCATGTTTCAAAGTGAACACTTTACCATTTTCCATGCAGTAAGGACAAGCTAGCTTCCCAGCAGTCATCCACCCAGACAACATTCCATATGCAGGAAAATCTTTAATAGTCCACATTAAATTAGCACGCAAATTGAAATTCTGATTGGTTGATATGTCATATGTTTCAACACCATCATACCACAACGGTTTTAGCTCATCAATCAAATGTTGCAAATATACATCAATCAAACTTTTTTGGATTACGTGGACCGGGGATAATACAATTTAAAAATATATATGGACTAGTCATACACAACTCAGGTGGTAGATTATAAAGTGTAAGAAAGACATGCCAGCATGAATATGGTGTTGCAGATATAGAAAAAGCGTGAAGCCATCCGTATACAAACCTAACCGAATGTTCCTTGGTTCACTAGCAAAATTTGGATATGTCCTATCAAAGTGCTTCCAAGCTTCTCCATCTGAAGGATGACACATAACACCAGGCGGTCTTCTATTTTCAAAGTGTCATCTCATATTAGAAGCAAAACTCATCGACGCCTTTACAACGACCATATTCCCGCTGGAAAGCCTCTTGAAACGAGGCTTTTCACAAAATTTACAACTTTCTAAATTTGCATCATCTTTATAATATAACATGCAACCATCTTCACAACAATCAATTCTCATTGACGAAAGTCCTAACTTAGAAACCAATCTCTTTGCCTTATAGAAATCACCAGGTAAGTTGATATTTGGGTCAACTAGTTCACTCATAAGGTCAATGAAAGAGTCCATGGCTGCTTGAGAAATATTCCAATCAGATTTGACACTTAGTAATCTAACTGCAACAGACAGCTCAGAGTGCGGACTTCCTTCACGTAGTGGACAACTAGCTTCCTCTAACTTTTCATAAAAATATTTTTCATCATCATTAGGAGTTTGTTCAACATTTTCATTAGGCTCACCCCCGAAGTGCATCCCAAAAGCATCCGCAACCATATCCTGAATTCTAAAATCATGATTTGTATTCTCCACCGACCTACTACTTTCACCAACAACCATGTTATGAAATATTTCACGGTTACCATCGATCTCTCCATGATTAGTCCACACAAAGTAATTCTCTATAAATCCCTTCCTATAAAGATAAAGCTTAATGTCACGGCCCAATTTCACCTATAGGTCGTGATGACACCCAACACTATAGCTAGGCAAGCGAACTAATAAATTAAACATATATCAATAAAATTTAAATCCAAGAAAAATAATAAGACACCGAATTCTACCAATGTGTGTGCCAAGACCTGGTGTCACAAGTGTATGAGCATCTAGTAGATTATACAAAACTCCAAATACTGTCTGAAAAGAAAATAGACAGAATTAAAAATACAAGAAGAGGCATTGGTAGCTGCAGGACGGATCAGAAAGGCAGCTCACCACTACGCCCCTGGATAACGAGGATGTGCGATGATAGGTCCTCTACTAGTATCTGTCTCAGATCCTGCACAAAAAGTGCAGCAAGTGTAGCATGAGTACGTAAACAACGTGTACCCAGTAAGTATCAAGCCTAATCTCGAAGTGGTAGAGACGAGATGGCCGACTTTGACACTCACTAAGGGTCAACAATAATAAATAGGATAAATTATATTTATTTAAATCAGTATAATTCACAAAGTTAACAATAATCTTTTTTTATTCAATTAGCAGAAATAATAAAAATCCTTCAAATGCAACAATTTTCAATCTATTAATTAAATCCTTCAATTTCAAAAAAATTTCCAATTTATCAAATAACTTTACAAGCTGCAATTCAATTTCAATAAATTTTCAATTTATCAAATAGCTTTACAAGCTGCAATAAACTGTCCAAGTATCGTGTAATTATTATTATTATTAAGCAAGATTTCTGTCGAGGTTGTACGACCCGATCCAGAGTTTCGAGTACACTGCCGAGGGACGTGCGGCACGATCCATAGATGCATCTATCCTGCCGAAGCGTTCGGCCCGCTTCACAAGAAAGGAGGACATTTTCTTATGTACCTCCGGAAGGAGAGTATATTTATTATAAGATAAATTCGGGATGAAGAACAATTTCTCTTAACAATTAATCAATTTAAACAGAAATCAAGCATATGAGATTTTCATACTTTAATATCTTTATCTAACAATTCACAATATATATATCAAGTAATATTAATTAAACAAAGAATAGAATTTACACAAGTAATTCATGCTTTGAGTCCTAAACTACCCGGACTTTAGCATTAATAGTAGCTACGCACGGACTCTCGTCACCTCGTGCGTACGTAGCCCCCGCAATTAGCAACAATTATTCAATTTCATCCCTATTGGGTAATTTTTTCCTCACAAGATTAGACAAGAGACTTACCTTGTCTCAGAGCCCACTTTTCGATTACCACGTCGCGTAAAACTTCCCGATTCGACGCCAAAACAAATCCGAAGCTAACCAAATATTATACAAAATAATTAATATGTGCTCAAAAATTCGAAATTTATCTATTAAATAAATTACCCTATCCAAAATGGTAATATTTCTAAAATTCACCCCGGACCCACGTGCTCGAATTTTGAAAATTTTCGGATGAAAACGTTACCCATAATCTCAAGAACTCAAATATATACTTTCTATCCAATTCCATAACCATTTTCGTGGTTAAAATCTCATTTTTTTTAAAAATCTAGGTTTTTCATCTAAACCTTTGATTTCTAAGATTTACTAGTTATAATCTACCCATAATCTAGGTATTTAACTCAAAGTGTGTAGAATTAACTTACCTCCAAATTGCTAGTTAAAATCCCCCCTCAAAAAGCTCCAAAATCGCCCAAGAATGGAAAGAAATGGGCAAAATGACTGTTTTTCCCATTCTTAAAGCTCTCTGCCAAACAGACATTTCGCACCAGCGGCTCCGCATATGTGGAACATACGTCGCAGATGCGGTTTCCCCCTAAGTCGGCTCCGTCCGCTTCTGTGGCTTGTACATCGCATCTGTGATGATCTTCTGCGGTTGTACCTCCGCATCTGCGGACTTTCCGCTTCTATGGTTCCTTTCATGCACCTGCGAGATTCGCACCTGCGGCTGGCCAAGCGCAGGTGCGGTTATAGCAGAAGCTGAAAGCTTCAGCTGTGGCTCCAAGGTTCAAAATTGATCCGAGCCTTGTCCGGTTAACACTCGGGGCCCCCAGGGACCCACCCGAACATACCAACAAGTTTGAAATCATAAAGCGGACTCTCGGAACGTGTAAAACAACATCAAATCTAAGAATCATACCCCAAACCAAATTGATTCAAACTTAAGAACTTCAAGTTCTTCAATTTACTATCACGCGTCGAAACATATTTAAACTACTCAGAATGATACGAAACTTTGCGTGCAAGTCTTAAATCACAATACGGAACTATTCCCAAACTCGGAATTCCAAACGGACTTCAGTTACTCAAAAACCTACTCCAAACCAAATTTAAAGAACTTTAAATCTTCAAATAGTTGATTTTCACTATTAAGTGCCGAAACGCTCCCGGGTTATCCAAAACCCGATTCGAATATACGCACAAGTCCGAAATCATCATTCAAACCTATTGGGACCGTCAAATCTCGATTCCGGAGTCGTTTTCTCAAAATGTTGATCTAAGTCAAACTTGGCCTTTTAAGGCTAACTTAAGGAACCAAGTGTTCCGATTTCAACCCAAACACTTTCAAATCCCGAACCAACCATCCCCGCTAGTCATAAATCAATAAAAGCACATTCAGAGACTTTTATTTTTAGGGAACAGGGTTCTAAAAGTAGAAATAACCGATTGGGTCATTACACTTAACTTCCTCCGGTTTTTTAAACTTCACACAATCGCACGTGACACAAGGGCACCTAATTACTCCTTCAATTTGGTATGGTGAAAGTGACATTGCATGTCTAATAAAGTCATCAACCCCTTCTACAAAATCCTCCAGCAATCCCCGCTGATTAGGATAATTCCTATTGTACATCCAAGTACGATGTTCCATCTATACAAATAAAACAAGAACAAATTAATTTATTCTATAATTATAAATTAATTAATTTTTTTTTAGTTAATTAAGATAATTAATTTTTCCTAACTACACCAAAATTAAATTATACTAGTAAATATAATTACTTATAAACTATAAGTTCAATTCATATCCTAAGAGTTTAAACATAAACTAAAAGTTCAATTCATATCCTAAGAGTTTAAACATAAACTAAAAGTTCAATTTATATTCAATTCATATCCAAAAAGTTAAATTCATATCCTAAAAGTTCAACACATACCCTAAAAGTTCAATTCACAAGAACAAATCCTAAAACTCAATTCAATTCATATCCTAAGAGTTTAAACATAAACTAAAAGTTCAATTTATATCCTAAAAGTTCAATTCATATCCAAAAAGTTCAATTCATATCCTAAAAGTTCAACACATACCCTAAAAGTTCAATTCACAAGAACAAATCCAAAAAACTAAATTCAATTCAAACTTAATAATTCAATTCTAACTAAACTATTCAAAACAATACAAACTTAAACATTAAATTTGCACCATATGTAATCAATTCAATTAAAACAAGACCTAAACCCTAGATTTCAATAAAATGCAAAGTTAAACAATCAATTAAAACACTAAATAACTAATTAACAAAATATTAAATTTATACACAAAAGAAATAAGTTGTAATTCAAACCTAGAATTTTTAGGAGGTGGAGAAGGAGGGGCGGCGGCTGGGCAGTGGCTAGCAGCGGCGACGACGGCGACGGCGACGGCGGTGGAGTGGCGACACGGGGCAATAGCTACGTGAGGTGGGGAATGGGATTTGTGTGAGGGAAGGGTATTGAGTTTTGGAGAAAAGAGGTAAGAGAAATGAGGAGGAATCCCGTATTTTCAGATCTAATATTAGAATTACCGACCAAAGTTGGTCGGTACATTCTGTTGACCGTTTGACTATTAACCGACCAACTTTGGTCGGTTATTTTTTAAAAAAAAACTTTTTTGTGTTTTTATTTCTTAAAATATTATAAACTATAAAAACTATTATTATAAACTATAAGCATTTATGTTATTCACATATACAATTATTATAAATAATTATAAACTATAAGCATAATCTTTATAAATAATTATATTAACTAATTACTTTTAATAAATTATAATAACATCTATCTAAGTAAATTTTCTAAGTTATAGTTAAGTATATGAGTAATTTCACACACACACACACACACACACACACACTATATTGTAATTGATGATCAATCACATACATTACTACGTACGAAAAATTTATCAATTGATAAACTAATATTATTTTATTTTAAATATGTTTAGTCGTTAATTTGACCTATTAACTCGTTTACTTAATGCTAATAACTTCTTTCGTTTTTTTAATTTGTAATCCATATATATATATATATATATATATATATATATATATACATGTCAAAGATGTTTAGTATTAATTCTTCTATATTTCATTAATTCATCACTAGTAATGCATGACATAGATTAACCGAAATAGGCCGAGACGTTTTGTTTTTAATATTCATCGATATAGGTGAAAATATTTTTTTTAATATTCATTGATGCATCTAAGTAAGTTATAAGTCGATGAATCAATTTATAATAGATATATTTGATGATGATAAATTATATATACTAATTAGATTATTGCTTCTTCACAAGTCTATCCCCAAAAGAACCCGAACCCGTGGTCCTAGCGCTTCGTGTTCTTATATATATACGACTATACCTATATATATATATATATATATATATATATATATATATATATATATATATATATATATATATATATATACACACACTTCGTTGTACTACTTTAACTATATATATAGCATGATATAGTATATGTTAGTGTATTCATTATTTGTATTACAAAATAAAGTGTTAACGGATTACATTTTTATTATTTAGATAGTAAATATTAATATGATTCAAATTAAAAGTTTGACCATGTTTGACCTATTAACTCGTTTACTTAATGCTAATAACTTCTTTTGTTTCTTTAATTTATAATCCATATATATATATATATATATATATATATATATATATACATGTCAAAGATGTTTATTATTAATTCTTCTATATTTCATTAATTCATCACTAATAATGTATGACATAGATTAATCGATCTAGGTCGAGACGGTTTGTTTTTAATATTCATCGATATAGGTGAAAACGTTTTGTTTTTAATATTCATCGATGCATCTAAGTAAGTTATTAGTCGATGAATCAATTTACAAATAGATATATTTGATGAGGATCAATTATATATACTAATTAGATTATTACTTCTTCATAAGTCTATCCCCAAAAGAACCCGACCATGTGGTCCTAGCACTTCATGTTCATATATATATATATATATATATATATATATATATATATATATATATATATATACATCTAAACCTACACACACACACACACACACACACACACACACACACACACACACACACACTGTCACGACCCAAAATCCCACTAGTCGTGATGGCACCTAACCCAACCCGTGAGCTAAGCCAATTTCCAACAATCCAATTCCAATGAAATTAATTAAAAATAAATATCTAAAACTGATACATCTCCCCAAGAACTGGTAGTACAAATCATGAGCTTCTAAGAATAGAGTATACAAAGCGAAAATGAAATAAATACATAGTCTGTTTGAATAATACATAAACAGAGCTTTTATAAATCTAAGGCTACCCTGAACAAGAGGCAGCTACAACAGGAACGCAGGTACAACTTCAAGTCCCGCAACCAGCTAGCACAGCAACAACAACAGCCAACATCTGCACGCAATGTGCAGAAGTGTAGTATCAGTACAACCGGCCCCATGTACTGAGTAAGTAACAAACCTAGCCGTAGGTTGAAAGTAGTGACGAGCTTCTACCAAGGTCGGGTCCACAACCAATAGTAAACAATAATCCATAACAACATAAAGCAAATAATACCAAAAATAACTCAGGGATAAAATACTCAGGCAAATAATGATTTCAAAAATTATAGTTCTTCCTTTCAAATATCTCAGTGAAAACCCAAATCGTTTGTCGAAGTTTCCAATAATATAAATAGTTTGAAAACATTAAATTTCTCCCAAAACCTTGTCAATAATAAATAAGATGTTTCATTTTCCTTCCGGATAACCCGTGTAAAACAAATGCATCACTATGCCCATCTATCAAAAATGTGTGAGAAATTATGAATGATGTGATGTTGTACAGCATGAGGAAAAAAATACATCTCTATGCTTGTATGTCATGTGTGCATGCCAATGAGATGCAATTTATTGATAAAATCATAAACAGCCCCTCGGGCAGAACATCACTCATATACAGCCCCTCGGGCAAACCTCACAGTCACTCGTGCCACTCGGGCATACCTCACAATCACTCTTGCCACTCGGGCATACCTCACAATCACTCATGCCTCCCAGTCACTCAACACTCGGCACTCGCACTCAGTAGGTACCTGCGCTCACTGGGGGTGTGTACAGACTCCGGAGGGGATCCTTCATCCCAAGCGCTATAATCTGCACGGACAACTCACGTGCGATAATAATAAAGTATGCTGCAGGCGGGCAGCCCCGATCCACACTCATCCTCACAAATCAGGCCCTCGGTCTCACTCAGGTATGCTACAGGCGGGCAGCCCCGATCCACACTCATCCTCACAAATCAGGCCCTCGGCCTCACTCAGTCATAGGTATCTCAAGCCACTCGGGCATTTCAGTAAAACAGGGCATTCGGCCCAAAATATTTTTATGCATCAAAATAGAGTCATAAAACTGAGTTATGATATGCAATGAGATGAATATGACTGAGTATGACTTTTCAATTTAACACAATAATTCACAGTAATATGACCTCTGTGGGTCCCAATAATACTGGCACATAGCCTCAACATGATTTGTAATATGCTTTTCAGCTCAATTTCTTTAACACATAAAACTGCATGGAAAATACCAAGGTTATTTAACTATAACATTCCACATAAACAATTATTTCGTAATTTCTATAGTGCACGCCCACACGCCCGTCACCTAGCATATGCATCACCTCCCAACAATTCACAAAATACATATATTCAGGGTTCATACCCTCAACTCAAAGATTAGAAGAGTTACTTACCTCAATCCAAGCAAATTCTTTAATCCAATAAACCTTTTCCTCGTGATTCGGCCTCCGAACGCCTCGAATCTTAGTCAAAATAATTTGATACAATCAACACGAGGTATAGAAATCAATTCCATATGAAAATGCTAATTTTCCATAAAAATCTGAAATTTAGTTCAAAAATTGCCCGTGGGGCCCACGTATCGGAACCCAACAAAAGTTACAAAATCCGAACACCCGTTCCGATACGAGTCCAACCATACAAAAATTATCAAATTCCGACATCGGATTGACCTTCAAATCTTCATTTTACATTTTTGGAAGATTTTATAAAAATCTGATTTTTCTTCCATAAATTCATGGATTCATGATGTAAATGAGTATGGAATCATGAAATATAATCAATATAGGATAAGGAACACTTACCCCAATGTTTTCCCGTGAAAATCGCCCAAAAATCGCATAAACCGAGCTCCATAAACTCAAAAATGAGTAAAAGTGGCAAGAACCCCATTTTATAGACCCTCAGTTGTTTCGGGCGTCACAGGTAGCGTGGGGCGCTGCCTGTGGTGCAGTTTCCAGCATCCCAAAATTCCCAGCGCCAGGGCTAGCGCCCCACGCTACCCTGGGTGCTCGCGGCGACGAAAAATCATTCCCGACATGGAAATAGACATAACTCTCTCATACGATGTCCGAATTCAACGATTCTTTTTGCTATGGCTCCGTAATTTCAATACGGATCTAATACTTCAATCAAAACTGAATTTGGAGCTCATTTGCTTGATGTGATACCACATATTCTTGAAGAATCGACATCGAACATTGTAGGTTCGATGCCGAAACATAGCAAATCAATCCGGAATGAACTCACATTTTGCGTACAAGTCATAAATGGAATAACAAAGCTGTTCCAATTTCAAAAATATGATTCCGACCTCGATATCAAAAAGTGAAACCCCGGTCAACCTTCCCAAAAATTCAACTTTCGGCATTTGAAGCCTAATTCCATTACGGACCTCCAAATAATTTTTCGGACACGCTCCTAAGTCCAAAATCACCATACGGAGCTATTGGAATCATCAAAATTTGAATCCGAGGTCGTTTACACATAAGTCAACATCCGGTCATTATTTTTAACTTAAGCTTTAAACCTTGGAACTAGATGTTCCATTCATTCCAAAATCTCACTGGACCCGAACCAATTGTCCCGACAAGTCACACAACAACTGTAAAGCCCAATTTTAGTAGTAATGGGGGAAGCAAGGTTGTAATACTCAAAATGACCGGTCGGGTCGTTACATTCTCCCCCACTTAAACATACGTTCGTCCTCGAACGTGCCAAGAGTTGTTTTCAAGCCATCAAATCACCGTTCCATCTTACCACACACGTACCCGAGGGTGAACCCACGTCACCCTATTCCATATAGGCTTGACAACACAATCTAATTGAATTCATTAATTTAACTCTAGCCCATAAACCTTGGAATTTTATTTCCAACCTTTAGAATTTCTTTCAAGACACAAGTCTTAAACTTACACACTGTATAAATCCGAACAAGTTGCATCGAGCTATAACTATCACCACGGATATAATCAATCAACATATTACACAACTCGCTTGCTCGTAGCACCATTCCCGATCACAGTGACTACTCCAAAACTAACCGCATACTTGTATTAAACCCATATCGAACCAAACCTCATCCCAAAACCTTTGTACCCTGTTGATAATAAAAGAAACACGCGAAATAAACAAGTCACGGAGCTCTCTCGCCCAACCAGAACCATAATCGCTTTTTGAGCTGACTTTCAATATTATCCTCCCTAACATACGATAATCAAACATGATAGTACCCATTTGAGGTCCAATGACCTTATATTACTAAACACAACTATTTCCACAGACATGCCGCACCAATATAACTCAGAGCCACAACTCATGCCATCTGTGCACCAATACGCAACAATTCAAATATACTCAGTCATGAAAAATGACTCAAATGAGAGAACTGCCCTGCAATATTAATAACTACCGCCACAACGAAATGCTGAAAATTCATCATACACCGTAGAACCATCACCCGATTCTAACACAAGGTTCATACCTTAATATAGCTCTGCTGCAATGTGTGTCCCCATCCAAACGTTGGTCTATATAATATACCCCGAGCCACCCTGCTCAAAATTAATAACCACGGAGAGGCAAATGACAAAAATGCCACATAAAACCTGAAAGAACATAACCATTACGCAATCGATCATGCAATACCAAAATACTCATCACGCTCAAATTCCACTATAAACTCAAATAGGACCGCACTATCTGTGCACATAACCAATGAATCACAACTCCTCGTAGCATAAAGGAGCAACTCACAGATCATCTCAGAACACGAATAAGCTCAACATCAACCGAATGTCACATCCCTCATCAATAGCAGTATGGAGTCAACCATTCCGGCTCGGTGTAGAATACACATCTTAATTGGGCCTACTAATGGACCGCCAAATCAACTCGGGTTACCCACAAATAGATAAAAATTCTTCCAAAACTCCATAATGACTGAATCATAACACATTCAATCATCTGGCCAGCTCCGGCCACAACTTCACAGTCCATAACCATGAAACAATCCGCTCTTGAGAACTCCCAATCTCCAAATCCATAGAACATGCGAATCACCATATTTGATTCCATCTCCACCGCCCGAATGTCTAACACCTCTCTAATCCAAGATCATCCCACGAGAAATACTTAAAAAAAAAAATTCTTCCGTGCCACTTGTCAAAATTTGAATATCAGCATTCTATCAATAATGTGAGTATCGCAATACCAATTTATACATCCGTAAGTCAAAATACAGTACGCCTTCTGAAGTCCGCCCCCTTCTCATACAACACTAAGTAGTAATAGTATTAATCTAGACATCGAAAACTGTTCATGCCTCTAAGAATTTATGACCTCCCTTTCAAGGCTAAACCGTGACCTTGCACACGCCAACCTTAATCCCACACAACTCACCGCATCTATTATGCCATCATGTGACAAGCACAAGAATCCCATTATCAACTTTGAGTCACCAATAATTTACATACCCTTTTAGTTATAAACCTTTCTCTTGCTTCTTTCCAGGAGGAAATCACAATACATATCACGTTCTCCACACCGGTAGAAACCATCAAGAATTCTTTGGAATCCATTTGCACAACCAAGCCACCAAGACCGAATCTCTCCAACTCATCCAAGCCACGCAAGTTGCCAAGTCCAGGTGTATTGCCACAAAGAACCTGTAGAAAACCCCCCACATCATAAGCACCCAAAGAACCGATCATATCTATTACCATACTGATCCAACCTACTACCCAGTTGTCCTATTTTCTCCGAGTCCCTTCCGAATTTGTCTTCAGATTGATACTTCTTCTTGCTAAAATACCATGATCTTTAACCACAACTCACCCTACAAACCTTACCAAAGAACCACAACGCCCTACGTCCCATAAGCAACTGTATTCTTCTTAAGCACCTTCAAAATTACCACAACTATAACACTCACTTTGAGAATACCTTATGTGAATTTGAAATTGTTCTTCTTACCTTCCTTATACAAAAATGTAGAATCCTTAGTCATATAGAATTTTCGCAAGTCCAGGCACCATCAAACGCAAATCTCGGATTTTATCTATACACAAGTCCGGAAATATTCTCAATTGCTATATATAATTCTCAAACCCACTGGAATTTTCTCGGGAGTCACCCACTTTGCTCAAATTTA
The DNA here is from genome assembly GCF_000390325.3 of Nicotiana tomentosiformis. NCBI lineage: Eukaryota > Viridiplantae > Streptophyta > Magnoliopsida > Solanales > Solanaceae > Nicotiana > Nicotiana tomentosiformis. The sequence continues at coordinate 116,499,784 of NC_090819.1, forward strand.
ATTGCACCGCCCAAATGGGTCGAAAGACACGTGCCCCATTAGCACAACAACACTCAAAGAAGTAACTCTACTTTAACACCACCTATCAAATCCATACTCTGTGTGCACTACATCATTCACCCATAACAACTCACTCATCCCGCGAATTCCATTTACTCATACGTGCAATATAATCCTTAACCAGAAATTTCCTTATTCGAGTCATCCTCTATCTCAACTTTTGCAAGTCATAGCTATTTCACAAGTATGCCTCAGACCAAAATTAAAAATTAACACCTAACCATGAAATCAAATTGTCAATAGCAGACTCCCCCACTTGGCTGAAATCCATAGAATAAAATATTCCATAACTCACAATACCAATACTTTTTTTTTACTGCCATAATATCACAATCAGTCCAACGAAACTTCTTCCCAAGTTCATACAACGCTAACCATAAAAATACCTCAATCATCCGCTAAGCTCGTATTCATCCTCTTAACACACAAGTAAACTTTCTCAACCAGTTTCAGATTCAAATCTCCACCCATACACCCCGTTGGTAGAAATGAAACTCTCTACTCACATCATAAGGAATACTCCTATGTACATTACTCCGCAGGGGATAATCCACCTACTTAGCCTCACTCTGGTATCTTGTTATACCCTTTCACATTCACAATTACTATGTAATCACTTAGTTTATCTGAGTCCAATCTCATTAACCAGACGTGAGAATTTAGTTTTACCCCAAAATTTAACCATGTGAAAGATCCTTCAAAATATTCTTACTAGAGACTATACGCCACATCAATTCGAAAATCAAGCACCCAATGGCCTTTCCTTTACATTTCAAGGAAACACTTCTCGTCATATTCAAATCGTCTTAACACATCCCGCATTTACATCATACTCATCACAAAGTCATTCCACCGCTCATCGAGCCACAACTTTCACTCATAGGGATATTACCGGACATATGAGTCCAAATGTATAGGTTATAACTGAAGCTACCGAGCCTAAGCTGCGGTCTAAACTTGGCCTGAAGTCCTCCAGACTGGCCCATCACCAAAACACAAAATACACACCTCGAACCTCATTCATAGAATCACAAGCCGGCGATGCACAACTGATACCGAGCGCTCATGTACGCATACGAATACGTGGAAGGAATTCAAAGAGTTATATTTCAAGCTGAATCAATTTCGCACGATAAGGAAAAAAAGATGGAAAATTATCCTAAATGCCTTGTAGCCTCTCGAAGATAAGTATGGACGTCATCATACCGATCCGCAAGACTCTACTAGACACTTGCTCATGACTTGTAGAACCTATGAACCTAGTGCTCTGATACCAAATTGTCACGACCCAAAATCCCACTAGTCGTGATGGCACCTAACCCAACCCGTTAGGTAAGCCAATTTCCAACTATCTAATTCCAATGAAATTAATTAAAAGAAAATATCTAAAACTGATACATCTCCCCAAGAACTGGTAGTACAAATCATGAGCTTCTAAGAATAGAGTATACAAAGCGGAAATGAAATAAATACATAGTCTGTTTGAATAATACATAAACAGAGCTTTTATAAATCTAAGGCTACCCTGAACAAGAGGCAGCTACAACAGGAACGCAGGTACAACTTCAAGTCCCGCAACCAGCTAGCACAGCAACAACAACAGCCAACATCTGCACGCAATGTGCAGAAGTGTAGTATCAGTACAACCGGCCCCATGTACTGAGTAAGTAACAAACCTAGCCGTAGGTTGAAAGTAGTGACGAGCTTCTACCAAGGTCGGGTCCACAACCAATAGTAAACAATAATCCATAACAACATAAAGCAAATAATACCAGAAATAACTCAGGGATAAAATATTCAGGCAAATAATGATTTCAAAAATTATAGTTCTTCCTTTCAAATATCTCAGTAAAAACCCAAATCGTTTGTCGAAGTTTCCAATAATATAAATAGTTTGAAAACATTAAATTTCTCCCAAAACCTTGTCAATAATAAATAAGATGTTTCATTTTCCTTCCGGATAACCCGTGTAAAACAAATGCATCACTATGCCCATATGTCAAAAATGTGTGAGAAATCATGAATGATGTGATGTTGTACAGCATGAGGAAAAAAATACATCTCTATACTTGTATGTCATGTGTGCATGCTAATGCGATGCAATTCATTGATAAAATCATAAACAGCCCCTCAGGCAGAACATAACTCATATACAGCCCCTCGGGCAAACCTCACAGTCACTCGTGCCACTCGGGCATACCTCACAATCACTCTTGCCACTCGGGCATACCTCACAATCACTCTTGCCACTCGGGCATACCTCACAATCACTCTTGCCACTCGGGCATACCTCACAATCACTCATGCCTCCCAGTCACTCGGCACTCGGCACTCGCACTCAGTAGGTACCTGCGCTCACTGGGGGTGTGTACAGACTCCGGAGGGGATCCTTCATCCCAAGCGCTATAATCTGTACGGACAACTCACGTGCGATAATAATAAAGTATGTTGCAGGCGGGCAGCCCAGATCCACACTCATCCTGACAAATCAGGCCCTCGGCCTCACTCAGGTATGCTGCAGGCGGGCAGCCCCGATCCACACTCATCCTCACAAATCAGGCCCTCGGCCTTACTCAGTCATAAGTATCTCAAACCACTCGGGCATTTCAGTAAAATAGGGCATTCGGCCCAAAATATTTTTATGCATCAAAATAGAGTCATAAAACTGAGTTATGATATGCAATGAAATGAATATGACTGAGTATGACTTTTCAATTTAACACAATAATTCACAACAATATAACCTCTGTGGGTCCCAATAATACTGGCACATAACCTTAACATGATTTATAATATGCTTTTCAGCTCAATTTCTTTAACACATAAAACCGCATGGAAAAACCAAGGTTATTTAACTATAACATTCCACATAAACAATTATGTCGTAATTTCTATAGTGCACGCCCACACGCCCGCATGTGCGTCACCTCCCAACAATTCACAAAATACATATATTCAGGGTTCATACCCTCAACTCCAAGATTAGAAGAGTTACTTACCTCAATCCAAGCAAATTCTTTAATCCAATAAACCTTTTCCTCGTGATTCGGCCTCCGAACGCCTCGAATCTTAGTCAAAATAATTTGATACAATCAACACGAGGTATAAAAATCAATTCCATATGAAAATGCTAATTTTCCATAAAATTTCGAAATTTAGTTCAAAAATTGCCCGTGGGGCCCACGTCTCAGAACCCGACAAAAGTTACAAAATCCGAACACCCGTTCTGATACGAGTCCAACCATACAAAAATTATCAAATTCCGACATCGGATTGACCTTCAAATCTTCATTTTACAATTTTGGAAGATTTTATAAAAATCTGATTTTTCTTCCATAAATTCATGGATTCATGATGTAAATGAGTATGGAATCATGAAATATAATCAATATATGATAAGGAACACTTACTCCAATATTTTCCCGTGAAAATCGCCCAAAAATCGCATAAACCGAGCTCCATAAACTCAAAAATGAGTAAAAATGTCAAGAACCCCGTTTTATAGACCCTCAGTTGTTTCGGGCGTCACAGGTAGCGTGGGGCGCTGCCTGTGGCGCAGTTTCCAGCATCCCCAAATTCCCAGCGCCAGGGCTAGCGCCCCACGCTAACCTGGGCGCTCGCGGCGACGAAAAATCATTCTCAACACGGAAATAGGCATAACTAACTCATACGATGTCCGAATTCAACGATTCTTTTTGCTATGGCTCCGTAATGTCAATACGGATCTAATACTTCAATCAAAACTGAATTTGAAGCTCATTTGCTTGATGTGATACCACATATTCTTGAAGAATCGACATCGAACATTCTAGATTCGATGCCGAAACATAGCAAATCAATCCGGAATGAACTCACATTTTGCGTACAAGTCATAAATGGAATAACAAAGCTGTTCCAATTTCAAAAATATGATTCCGACCTCGATATCAAAAAGTAAAACCTCGGTCAACCTTCCCAAAAATTTAACTTTTGGCATTTGAAGCCTAATTCCATTACGGACCTCCAAATAATTTTTCGGACACGCTCCTAAGTCCAAAATCACCATACGGAGCTATTGGAATCATCAAAATTCGAATCCGAGGTCGTTTACACATAAGTCAACATCCGGTCATTATTTTTAACTTAAGCTTTAAACCTTGGAACTAGATGTTCCAATTCATTCCAAAATTTCACTGGACCCGAACCAATTGCCCCGACAAGTCACACAATAACTGTAAAGCTCAATTTTAGTAGTAATGGGGGAAGCAAGGTTGTAATACTCAAAATGACCGGTCGGGTCGTTACACACACACACTTCATTGTACTACTTTAACTATATATAGCTTGTTATAGTATATGTTAGTGTATTCATTATTTGTATTACAAAATAAAGTGTTAACGGATTACATTTATATTATTTAGATAGTAAATATTAAAGTGATTCAAAAGTTTGACCATGTTTGACCTAATAACCGACCAACTTTGGTCGGTTATTTTCTAGGAAATAAAATATACCGACCAAAGTTGGCCGGTAAATGCTTCCCCTGTAATAACCGACCAACTTTGGTCGGTAATATTAAATATAAATTTTTTAAATTTTATAAAATATTTTAAATAATAATATAATTATTAAAACTTAAAAAATTGGGTCCACATTACCGACCAAAATTGGTCGGTAATCAAAAAGTTGCTTGGACTAAGCAAGTTTGACCACTTCGGTCAACTTTTTGACCATTATACCGACCAACTTTGGTCGGTATTTAATTTTTAAAAAATGTAAAATATTTTTTTTTTTGTTTTCGTCCGTGTTGGATGATTTTTTGGTCGCTTTTTTTGACCGACCAACATTGGTGCTTGGTCGGTTTTTCCCTGATTTCTAGTAGTGCTAGGAGAAACTAGAACTCAAGGGTATAATTTAGCGATCAATTAAGTAGGTAAAAGGTTATGAGAGACCAAAATTTAAATTCCATCATTATAGAAAATGTAGATGATCTTTTTCACCTATCTAAGCCTTGATAGACAGAATTATCTGATATCTGTATTGATAGGAAGTAGCAAATACCCAATAATATAGCTGATATACATGCAAGTTGGGTCCGACGCTACTGTTACTTAAAATGAAAAACAAGAGATAGAAATCTGCCAAAGCTTGCCATATGCATGATGGAATGTAGATATTGACTAAGCGGATGGGGGAAATGAGGCAGATCAGTGTTGAGCTCCCCACCATCGGTGCAAGGATGGTAAATGGATGGTGATGAAATGGAAAATGTAATGCTTAACAAATGCAACAAGTCACTGTGAAAGCTCATTGACATTGCTGCTAAGTTTTATTAGTTCCATTAAGGTTCAAATGGACAAAGAGAAGCTTATTTATGCAAAACATCACTGATAATTGGTGACACTAGCTAATAGTGCTATTCCCACCCAAGAAAGCACAAGTCAAAGCTTTTTTAATGTTTCACCCCACAAATGAAGAGGTGAAAGTGACTAATCCGAAAAAAGAAGGAAATTGGTTGCTTGTGAGTCTTGGTTCTTAGCAAAATTCTATGCATTATCTTAAATACGATGATTTATATTTCTAAAAAGGAATTCCAGTAATGCAGTATGTGACACTCCCGAGTCTTACGGCTCCTTTCCGGAAGCAAATCAAAATAAAAGTTTTACATCATGGCGAAGGTTCAATTCCTTATGTATTACTATCAAGTATCTCAAGCTTACCGAATCCATTTCAGATGCAGATGAATATAATGTTTAGCTTGGAACAATCTCTTAAATACATATGTTAATATTGTAGGCCTGTTTTTATTTTCTTTGCTGAATACTTTCCAAATGCATGAACTACAATGTCAAAGTTCTCGTGATGCAATACTTTCTTAGAGTGGTTGATATCATGAAAAACAAGACGGGGTTATGCATGTTTTGATGGGGTCAGGAAGAGTTGCTTCAAGGAAAAATCCCCAAAGTGTTGGAAATAAACCCCTACAGAAATAATATTTACGGTAATAAAAGCGGAATAACAATGTACCACCGAGATAAGGTAATTAACAAGAATAAAAGAGTGACAACGACACCATGATTTTTACGTGAAAAACCCTTTTGAATAAGGAAAAAATCACGGCCCCGAGAGGAGCAACCGATATCACTATAACAAAAAATTTTACACTTTGTAGACCCGAGTAAAATACTCCAAAGACCACTACAACACTCAAAAGAAATAACCCTCTTTTGATATTTTCACCTCACTACAATATCGCTCACTCTCTATTTTTCTCATAGACTATTTTCTTAAACCCTGTCTGTGATGCCTCACTCTTTCTTTCTCTCTTTGTTGGTGTGTTTTATAAATGAAAGAATACTTCCTTGTTTATAGAGGTGAAGAACCTCTCAAAGATGTCATGGGTGACATAAAAAAATAGTAAACCAAACTTGTCTTCCTTCCCTTTTTGACTTTCCTTGGCACACAAATATTTGTTTCACAAACTTGGATTTGGACGGTGCAGACTTTGCCAAAGGAAGTTGTCTTCCTTTCACATGAGATGGACCCATCAAATCTCCCTCTCCAGTCCCATGCACCTGAAGGAGATAACACCGTAGTTTCTAGTTTGAGTGAATGCCGACAAGTTCTTTGCATAGCTTGAACTTGTCTCTTGGTACCACCTTAGTTAGCATATCCGAAGGATTCTCACTTGTATGGATCTTCTTGACATGTATAGATCCATCCTCTATTCTTTCTCGAATCCAGTGATATCTCATGTCGCTATGCTTCGTCCTTGCGTGATACATGGTGTTTTTGCTCAGGTCTATTGCACTTTGATTGTCACAATAGACGACATACTCGTTTTGATGCAATCCAAGCTCTCGAAGGAACCGTTTCAGCCAAAGCATCTCCTTGTCAGCTTCAGTAGCGGCAATATACTTTGCTTCAGTTGTAGAGAGTGCGACACACTTCTGCAACTTCGACTGCCATGATATAGCTCCCCCTGAAAATGTGAACAAGTATCCTGTAGTAGATTTACGATTATCAAGATCACCTGCCATATCAGCATCAGTGTAGCCCTTCAAGATTGGATCAGATCCTCCAAAATACAAGCAATCTCCTACTGTACCTCTTAGGTACCTGAGTATCCACTTGACTACTTCCCAATGTTCATTTCCAGGATTTTCAAGGAATCTACTAACAACTTAAACCGCATGAGCAATATTAAGTATGATGCATACCATTGCATACATCAAGCTTCCGACTGCTGAAGAATAAGGAACTCTAGCCATGTTCCCTTTCTCCTCCACTGTTGTAGGACACATTTTCTTGCTCAACTTCAGATGACCAGCAAGAGGTGTGCTGACTGGCTTATCACTTTTCATGTTGAAGCATTGCAGTACGCGTTCAATGTACTTCTCCTGAGACAGCCATAACTTTCTGCTTGTCCGCTCTCGAACTATCTTCATCCCCAGAATTTGTTGTGCTGGGCCCAAGTACTTCATATCAAATGACTTGGACAAATCTCTCTTCAACTTTCCAATCAACCCTTTGTCTTGTCCTATAATCAACATGTCATCCACATACAACAATAATATAATAAAGTTATAATCAGAAAATCTTTTTGTAAGGACTCGGACAGTCGTTTTGAGAGTATTAGCCCTGAACCCCTATTTATTTCTCCCTCTATTTTATTTTGTGGTTACGTGACTTGCCGGGAGGATTTATTTTTGGTTTCGGAGTAAAATGAGATACTTAGTCCCTAAAATGGAAGCTTAAATTCTAAGAAATTGACCGTAGTTTGAATTGTATGAAGACGATTCTAGAATGGAGTTTATTCAGTTTCAATAGCTCCGTATGGTGATTTTGGTCTTAGGAACGTGTCCGTATGTTTATTTGGAGGTCCGTAGGTCATTTCGACGTTAATTGGCGAAAGTTGGAAAGTTGAATAAATTTTGGAAGGTTTGACCGGGGGCAGACTTTTTGATATCGGGGTCGAATTTTGATTTTGGAAATTGGAACAGGTCCGTAATGTCATTTATGACTTGTGTACAAATTTTGAGGTCAATCGGACTTGATTTGATAGGGTTCGGCGCTGAATGTAGAAGTTTGAAGTTTAAAAGTTCATTAGGCTTGAATCGATACGCAATTCATGTTTTTAGCGTTGTTTGATGCGATTTAAAGGTTTGACTAAATTCGTATAATATTTTAGGACTTGTTGGTATATTTGGTTGAGGTCCCAAAGGCCTCGGGTGTGATTTGGATCATGTTCGGAACATTTCGGGACTTGTTGGATTGCAGAAAATCACTGGTGCTTCTGGTGTCTAGTTTCCTTTTATGCGTTCGTGATGGTTCTCCCGTGTTCGCGTAGAGGAGTTAAGTGTTCCTGGGAATTTTGCCTTCGTGTTCGCAATGAGGGTTCTGCGTTTACAAAGCTATGAAGTATGAGGTCTATGCGTTCACGTGAGGGACTTCGCGTTCGCATAGAGGAACGACCAGTTGGGGCCTCAGGCTTTTAACCTACGCGACCGCGTAGAGGAGCACGTGTTCGCGAAGGGTCAGGCAGGGAAAGCTCCGCATTCGCATTTGGGACCTCGCGTTCGCGTAAGAGGATTTTGGACTGTTATGTTTTTGTTCTTCGCGAACGCGAGGAAGCTTCTGCATTCGCGAAGAAGGAAATACGTGGGCAGATCTTAAAATCCCAAAATCAAGGGTTTATGTCATTTTTCACCATTTGGACTTGGAAGCTCGGATTTAGGCGATTCTTGAAGAGAGTTTCACGTGGGTGTTTGGGGTAAGTAATTCTTACCTAGTTTTGTTTAATTTTCATGATTATGTCTTTAATTTTACCATTTAATTAGTGTTTTGGGGTGAAAAATTGGGAAACATTTGAAGAAAGTTCTTAGACCAATTTTTGAGGTTTTGATCGGGATTTGGTATCGGATTTGAGTAATTTTAGTATGGGTGAACTCGTGATTGAATGGATTTTCGTATTTTATGACTTTTACCTGATTCCGAGATGTGGGTCTGAGTCAACCTTTTGGGGCGATTTTCTAATTTTTTTGCTAAAGTCTTGATTTCATTAATTAGATTAGTTTCTTATAGTTATATTTATAGTATAAAATTGCTTTTGGCTAGATTTGAGTCATTCATAGTTATATTAAAGTCTTGATTTCAGTAATTAGATTTGACTGATTGAGCTTGATTTGAGGTAAGTGGATTGTCTAACTTCGTGTGGAGGATATTCCCTTAGGATTTGGCACTATTGTAACAGCCTGTGATATGTGAGCGCCATATATGCGAGGTGACAAGTGCGTACACAGGCTAATTGTGGAAATTTCGGTTCTTGCTTAGTTTTCTTCTTTTTAATTCCTTAACTGAGTTGCCTTAGCATATGTAGTGATTATGTTTATCCTAGTATCACATGTCTATGTGCCTTAACGCTTACTTGCAATTTGTGCAACATGCTTAGTTGAATTACCTGCTTCCCTTGATTTGAATTAAATCTTTAAACTGTAAGATTTCTTGCTGTAAATTCGTTGTTCCTTTGGTTATCTGCTGCATATTTACTTTGGGACTACGAGGCGGTACCTCTGGAGATCCCCTTGTCATGCACATTTACTTTGGGACTACGAGGCGGTACCTCGAGAGATCCCTTTGTCATGCATATTTACTTTGGGACTACGAGGCGGTACCTCGGGAGATCCCCTGTCATACATATTTACTTTTGGAACTACGAGGCGGTACCACGGGAGATCCCCCTATTGAGCATTTACTTTTGGGACTACGAGGCGGTACCTCGGGTATGGGCCCTGTTGTTTACCTCTATTTGTTGTGCTGTTATTTTCTGAAACTTCTCGTTGCTTAAATTCTTAGTCATTTCAAAATATTATTATATCTTTTGCCTTGCTTATCTTTTAAACTAGTAGGGCCCTGACCTGACCTCGTCACTACTCTACCGAGGTTAGGCTTGACACTTACTGGGTACCGTTGTGGTGTACTCATACTACACTTCTGTATATCTTTTGTGCAGATCCAGGTTCTTCCCACAGACCAGATACCAGTGAGTTGGACCGCACGTGGAGACTTCAAGGTATATCTGCCAGCGTCCGTAGACCTCGGAGTCCCCTCTATCCCTATTATGTTATTTCCCTTATTCTCTTTAGACTTGATGTATAAAGATACTTATCATTTTCTCTTAGAAGCTTGTGACTTATTTTTACCGAGTTTTGGGAGTTGTAATTATTTAAATCGCAGTTTTCTATTCATACATTATGCGTTTAGATTGGAGTTCAATTTTATATTCTGTTTTTTCGCAAATTATTAGGCTTACCTAGTCGTAGAGACTAGATGCCATCACGACATCATATGGAGGAAAATTGGGGTCATGACAATTTTGAAGTATACACATGGATCAGAATAGGTCTTTGTGTATGTTTAACTTTTCATGAATGAGTCAAACTTCATGTACTACTTACTTGGTGCCTCATTCAATCCAAAAAGACTCTTATTCAATTTGCACACTATGTGTTTCTTTCCAGCTACTTCAAATCCTTCTGGCTGCTCCATATAAATCTCCTATTCAAATCTCCATGAAGAAATACAGTTTTCAAATCCAACTGCTCCACTTCAATATCTAGGCTAGCTTCTAAGCTCAAAATCATTCGAATAGAAGTTATTTTGACAACAGGTGAGAAAATTTTGTCAAAATCAATACCTTTCTTCTGTTCGAAGCCTTTAACCATCAATCAAGCTTTGTATCTAACCAACTTGCTATTTCCATCTTCCTTGAGTTTAAAGACCCACTTACATTTGAGTGATCTTTTACCCTTTGGAAGTTCAACCAACTTGTACGTGCCATTTTTTCTGTAGAGATTCCACCTCTTTTTGCATGGCTTTCATCCACTGGTTCTTTTCTGGATGGGACAACACCTCTTTAAGATTTTATAGCTCCCCTTCATCACTGATGAGGACATATTCTGTGGAAGGGTACCTACATGACTCTACCCTTGGCTTTTTTTATCTCCTTAGAGGTTGAGTTTGTTCTTCTTCCTGAGTAGGGTAATCCACTTGCTCGACATCATCATCAAGTTGCTCCCCCTGCTCAATAACCTCATCAGGTTGACCCCCCTGCTCGGAAACCTCGTCGGTCCTACTTTCTACACTTGTGGGATTGTTAGAAGTAGAAGGAATATTAACAAGGTTAGGAATTATACCATTCTTGGCCTTCTCTAGCATATCATCAGCAATTTCAATTTCACTTTCTCGGAAGAATACATCTCTGCTTATGATGGCCTTCTTCTTTATAGGATCCCAAAATCTATACCCGAACTCTTCATCTCCATATCCGATGAATATGCAGGGAACAAATTTATCATCCATCTTTATTCTCTACTCCTTTGGTACATGTGCAAAAGATCTACAACCGAACACCTTCAGATGCGAGTAGGACACCTCCTTGTTGGTCCAAACACTCTCTAGGATGTCAAATGGCAACGGAACTGATAGACTCCTATTGATCAGGTAACGGGCTGTCTGAACTGCTTTACCCCAGAATGACTTAGGCAGTTTAGCCATTCTGAGCATGCTTCTTACCTTCTCCACACTGGTGCGGATTATTCTCTCAGCTACACCATTGTGTTGTGGGATTCCAGGAACTGTCTTTTCATGTATGATCCCATGGCTAGAATAGTACTCTTCAAATTCGCTTGAAGTGTACTCACCTCCATTGTTACTTCGGAGACGCTTTAGCTTTTGGCCTATCTCCCTTTCCACCAGAGCATGAAACTTCTAGAAAACTTGAAACACCTGATCTTTGGTTTTCAAAATATAAACCCATAATTTTCGTGAAGCATCATCAATAAAAGTAACAAAATATTTGTTACCGCCCATCGATTCAATTTCTATTGGACTCCAAACATCAGAATATACCAAATCAGTATATTTAATTTTCTTTCAGACGATATCTGAAATGAGACTCTATGTTGCATACCAAATAAACAATAGTCATAAGGTTTTACCGTTGTACCTTTGGCATGAGAAATGAGTGATTTCCTGGCAAGTATCTGCAATCCCTTCTCGCTCATATGACCCATTCAATTGACCTTGGCATATTTCTGCATTTTTCCTGTACAACATGCCACGAGCAACTCCCTTTGTAATCACCAATGATCCTTTGGTGAGTCTCCACTTTTGATTTGCAAAATAATTCTCATACCCATCTCGATCTAAAGCAATTTCTGAAATCAAGTTCATCCGCAAATCAGGTACATGACGCACGTCCTTTAGAACCAATGTGCATCCGACATTTGTCTTGATACAAATGTCACCAATCCCCGCAATCTTTGAGTAACTCGTGTTACCCATTCTCACAGTTTCAAAATAACCTACTATATATCTGCAAAATATTTCTCTTACCGGTGTGGCATGGTAAGATGCTGCTGTATCAACCACCGATTCCGACTCTAGACCTGACAAGTGCATGCATTCTTCTTCCTCATTTATAAAGAGGACAACATTATCATTGTTTTGCACCATGGAGGTTGTGTTGTCGTCATTCTTATGGCCACTGCTTTCACCTTTGCCCTTCCTTGGATTTGGGCAATCTCTTTTGAAGTGACCTGGTTGATCACAATTATAGTAATTTTTGGCTCTTAATTTGGATCAGTTCTTAGGCTTCCCACGAGCTCCGAATCTACCGTAGTTTCTTGAAATCCTTTGATAACTCCTGCCTCTACCTTATGTGATGAGAGCATATCCTTGATTTTCAGGCTTCTTTCTCATCTTCTCATTGAGTAGAAGAGCCGATGTGATGTCTTTCAACTCAATGGTAGTCTTACCATACAGGATGGTTGTTGTCAAATTATCGTACGAAGATGGCAACGAGTTCAATAGCAAGATGGCTTTATCTTCTTCCTTGATTTTTACTCCGAGGTTGGTGAGTTGTGTGATTAGTGCATTAAATACATTTAAATGTGACAAAAAATCCGTACCTTCACCCATGTGTAAGGCGTATAACTTCTTCTTCAGGTATAATTTATTTGTCAGCGTTTTGGACATGTATAGGCTTTTCAACCTTGTCAAATACCACATGCGGTATTTTCATCAATGATGTTATTTACCACATCATCTAATAAGTGCAACCTGATTGCACTAGCAGCCCTTTCATCCAAGTCAGCATAATCCTCAACTTTCATGGTATCAAGCTTTTTGGCATCAGCATCTAGTACCTTGTGTAATCCTTATTGGGTGAGCATATCCCTTATCCTTCTTTGCCATGGTGAGAAACCGCTATCTCCGTTGAATTTTTCTACCTCGTACTTTACTCTGGATATTTTTTTCCACCAAGTATAGTATTACCGACAGTGAATAGTACTTCTCTGAACGAGCAGAACCTATGCTTTGATACCAATTATTGGGAATAAACCCCCACAGAAATAGTATTTACGGTAATAAAAGCAGAATAATAACGTAACACCGAGATACGATAATTAAAAAGAATAAAAGAGTGACAACGACACCAAGAATTTTACATAGAAAACCCTTTTGAATAAGGGAAAAACCACGGCCCGAGAGGAGAAACTGATATCACTATAACAAGAAATTTTACACTTTGTAGGTCCAAGTAAAATACTCCAAAGACAACTACAACACCCAAAAGAAATAACTCTTTTTTGATATTCCCACCTAACTACAATATCGCTCTCTCTCTATTTTTCTCACAGACTATTTTCTTATACCCTGTTTGTGATGCCTCACTCTTTCTTTCTCTCTTTGTTGGTGTGTTTTACAAATGAAGGAGTACTTTTTTATTTTTAGAGGTGAAGAACCTCTCAATGATGTCATGGGTGACATTAAAAAAATAGTAAACCAAATTTGTCTTACTTCCCTTTTTGACTTTCCTTGCCACACAAATATTTGTTTGACAAACTTAGATTTGGACGGTGCACACTTTACCAAAGGAAATTATCTTTCTTTCACATGGGATGGACCCATCACAAATTTCAAAACTACTATTAATTGTTAGTCATTTATTGCAAAATTTAAACTATTAGTCTATTGAAATAACGTTTCCAATTTAATATCTTCAACTGAAAAAAGTTAAATATGTAAAGGTGGATTTATTTCGTATTGATTGGACCAACACACAGTGGCGAAGTTCATCAGTGATGGCTATCTTTGCAAAGTGTCACTACGCAAAAGTGGAGCAGAAAAGTCAAACCCCACCTCACATATTTTTGAAATGAAAATGCTCCTATAGAGAAGCAACTGGGTCAGTCGAGAAATTTCACATGATGTCCTTACGCTTGACGCCTATTTAATTTTTGTCCCTAATTTTTTAGAAAAGTGCAAATATGGATATACTGTTGGAATTTCTCTTCTTTTTCTTCTCTTTCTTCCTCCTTTTTTTCTTCTTCTTTATATGTGCTGTAAAAATTTGAGACCCATTTCTTATTTGTGATTGATTTAATTGAAGAAACTTGAAGAGCACCATTTTTGAATTTTATTAAGCTTAACTATTAACTAAGGCAAAGTGGATCTATTGATTTTTGAAGGTTCCGATTGAATCTAACCATTAAAATTGATGAAACTGGTATTAGTTTGAATAACAAATTTGGAATCATTTGCAGATGATTTGGATCAACTTCGAAGCAAAAACATGTTGGAGAAATTTTTACATAGGCAAATTCTAACGATCCATTACAATTTGTGAATAATTTGTGCATAATTATGATACAATTTGTACGAAAATCCTAACAATCTGTCAGGACTTGTGAACAATTATTTCCAGAGTTATGACACAACTTGCACTAAAGTCCTTCAATCAAGAATTGTGGCAGGCCAAGTGTTATCCATTCATAAGAACTTGTGATGATTCGTCAAGATTCATGAGCAATTTGTTCCAAAATGCTGACACACTTTGTACCAAAATCCTGACGGTCGTCAAGATTTGTGGCAAGTCAAGTTTGCTCCTCCATTAGAACTTGTGATGATCCATATCTGTGGCCAAGTTCTAACCCGCAAGCTCCAAGTTCTGACTCGTAATTGTTTTTTGTAGAATTTATTTAAATGAGGTCAAAATCTAAACAGTGGCACAGAATCAACTTATTTTGCAAATAAAAAGGTGAGGGTGACTTGTCCCGAAAAGAAAAAGAAAAAAGGGGGGTTCTTATGACTTTCGCAATGCATGAAGCAAAGTGAAAGTTCTCGTGAGGCCATATTTGCGTAGAGTGGTTGATATCATAAAGAAAAGAGAGGGGCTATATTTTAATGGGGTCAGGAAGCCTGCTACAGCTTATACTGTCAAAAAAACGTATATGAAAAGAGCGAAATAAGAATTTAATCAAAAAGAAATGTCTACCTATTGAACTTATCGGGGAAATGATCTCTCATATACAAATCGAATAGAAGATAATGACCCGTCCAGATCTCTTGTGTGTTATTTTCGGATCTCTTATACGTAAAAATGAAAATCTCTTGTAAAAAAGTCATAAAACTAAAAATAAATTTGTGAAGGATTACAAAACCGATTCTCTCGAAATTATATGCAAACAAATTAGAGATTGTGTTAGGAAAATTATTGAAGCATTTCCTATTGATCTTTTTCCCACATACCTCTATTCTGTGTTAGCCATCGCTAGGCTATTATACTGGGTCATATTAACTAGCACGCAAGATCCTGCTAAAACCCTATGATCCTACAAAAGTATTTACTGCACCATGGTAAAGATTTCAGCTACAGGCTCACGCCATTTTATGGTATTTTAGGACATTTTCAGCTCATCATTGAGCGAGTTGCTCCAGTGGTAAGTACCTTCCAATTCCAACCAAGAGGTTGTAAGTTCGAGTCACCCTAATAGCAAGGTGGGGAGTTCTTGTAGGGACGGAGTCGAGGGTCTATCGGAAACAGCTTCTCTACCCCAGAGTAGGCGTAAGGTCTGCGTACACACTATCCTCCCCAGACTCCACTAGTGAAATTATACTGGGCTGTTATTGTTGTTTCAGCTCATTGTTGAATCTTGGGGAAACCACAAATAGGGACATGTCAATAAGGGGACCTCTCTCCCTTTTGGGCTGACAACTGAAATCTAATGTTTGTCCAAAACCTAATCCTAGAACAGTGTCTAATACGCTGGCTCATTTTTCAAACTGAGCCACCACAATTCGGATAAAATTTCTTATGAAGTTTCAGGTATCTCCACTGTAACAAAATGGTATCTGAAATAAAACAATAAAAAAGGAAGAATATTGCAAGGTAAAAAGAAAGGTAATTCTATTAATTTTGAGATCGATTACAATGGAATAGAACCCCTATATTTATAAGAAACAAGTGACCTAGCCATAAAGTAACAAACTCTAAAATCTCTCTAAAATATAGACATTCACCTTTAATATAATTCTATTCATAACACTCCCATTTGAATGTCTATTCAACAAATAATGTGTCTCGTTAAATCTTAACTAAAATAAAACCAAGTAGAAAAATATTTAGTGAAGAAAAAAGAGTACACATGTTTAGAAATACGTCTTTTGGTTTCCCTGTTAAAAATCTTGCAAGGAAAACCTAGTGGGACAAAACCTTCTAAGGGAAAAAGAGTACAACGCATATTAACTCCCCCTAATGAGAGCATCAATTCACATCTTTAAACATTCGCATCTCGATCTTGTACACTAGCTTCTTGAAGGGTGACGTCGGCAGAGAATTGGTAAACAAATCAGCCATATTATCACTTGAACGAATATGCTGCACATCGATATCACCATTCTTTTGATGATCATGTGTGAAAAATAACTTTGGTGAAATGTGTTTGTTCTATCTCCTTTTATTAATCCTCCATTCAATTGGGCTATACATGATGCATTGTCTTCATACAAAATCGTGGGTAGTTTGTCACACTTCAAACCATATTTTTCTCGAATAAGATGTATTATAGACCTCAGCCATATACATTCTCGACTTGCTTCATGAATAGCAATTATTTCAGCATGATTTGATGAAGTAGCCACGATTAATTTCTTAATCGATCTCCAAGATATGGCAGTGCCTCCACATGTAAACACATAGCCTGTTTGAGATCGAGCCTTGTGTGGGTCGGATAAATACCCAGGATTAGCACAACCAACAAGATCGGGAATATAATTATTGCCATAAAATAAGCCCATATCGTTAGTCCCTTTTAGATACTGCAATATGTGTTTGATTCCATTTCAATGTCTCCTTGTAGGAGCAGAACTATATCTTGCTAAGACATTAACTAAAAAAGTTATGTCATGCCTTGTTGTATTAACAAGATACATTAGTGTACTAATTGCATTAAGATATAGTACTTCAGGACCAAGAAGCTCTTCATTTTTTTCTTGAGGTCCTTATTCACATCAAGTGATCGAACAACCATCAAAGTACTTAACGGATGTGCTCCATCCATGTAAAACCGTTTCACACCTTTTGTGTGTATGCAGATTGATGAACTCAAATCTCGTTTGTCATCTCGAATTCCTTCTTTATATAATCAATCGCCTTTTAGAGTTCTATAGGAGTTCCAATAATGTTATGTCGTCAACATATAAGATAAGTACAACAAATTCTGATCTTATTTTCTTTAAAAAATACATGGACAAATGGCATAATTTATATAACCTTCCTTTAATAAATATTCACTAAGTCGGTTATACCACATTCATCTTGATTGCTTTAGACCATACAAATATCTTTGCAATTTGATTGAAAATATCTTGGGACTTTGAATTATATGCGTCATGCATTTTAAATCCTTTGAAAATTTTCATGTATATCTCATTATCAAGTGAGCCATAAAGGTAGGCTATAACCACATCCATTAAATTCATGTCAAGCTTTTCATGGACAATAAAACAAATGAGATAACAAAATATTATTGCATCCTGAATATGTCTCTTCATAATCGATATCAGGTCTTTGTGAAAATCCTTGTGCAACAAGGTGTGCCTTATATCTTGTGCCTCATTTTTCTCAGTTCTCTTACATACAAAGAACCATTTATAGCTAACATGATTAACACCATTAAGTATTTGGACTATAAGCCCAAATATTTCATGTTTCATAAGTGAATCCAACTCTAATTGGATTGCTTCTTGCAATTTTAGCCAATCACGTCTTTGTTGACATTCTCCAACAGATTGAGATTCAAGATCCTCATTATCTTGCATAATGCGTGATGCAACATTGTATGCAAAGACATAATTCACCACTATATCCAATCGATTTAAATTCTCTCAATATCAATTTGGTTTATTGATAGTTCCTTATTTTCATGAGTCTCAGGCTCAGTGATTTCCTCATGAATCTCAGGATTCGTTAATCGTGGATTTCTTCATGACACTCTTTCGTAGTATCAACTTGATAATTTATTTTTCTTTTTCTAGGATTTCGATCCTTAGAACCCAATGGCCTGCCACGCTTTAGGCGTGCTTTTGATTTATTAGATATGACACTAGAAGATTGTCCAACAGGGACATCAATATGGATTGGAACATTCTCTGCATGGATATATGATTTTGTTATCCTTTTCAGATCTGTAAATACATCTGGAATTTGATTTGCTATTTGTTACAAATGAATAATCTTTTGCACATCTTTTTTCACAAATAAAGGCACGTGGATCAAGATGAGACAATGATGGATTTTTCAACGATTTCTCATTTGGTTTCACCATTTTCTCCCCCTAATTTTGGGAAAATACCTCATCGAATCGACAATCTGCAAATCGGGCAGTGAACAAATCTCCCGTTAATGTTTTGAGGTAGCGAATAATGGAGGGCGATTCAAACCCAACATATATTCCTAACCTTCTTTGGGGACCCATATTGGTGCGAGCCGTGCTACAGGCACATATACTGTGCATCCAAAAATTCTTAAATGGGATATATTAGGTTCATGAACCAAAACTAATTGCAACGGAGAATATTTATGATAATTTGTCAGTCTGAAACGAACTAACATTGCTGCATGCAAAATGGTATGACCCCAAACAAAAGTGGGTAACCTCATTTTGATGAGTAACGGTCTTGGTATCAATTGCATACGTTTAATCAAAGACTCTGCAAGGCCATTTTGAGTGTGAACATGAGCCACAAGATGTTCCACTTTTATCCTGTGATGACCCAAAATGTCATCTTATGTTTTAGAACTCGATTCTGTGCTCTTAAGCCTTAAAAATCCCATTTTTTACCCTCCTCAATTTGCGTGCACATGCGTGTTTATGGAAAACTTTTATGTTGAAAATAGATGAAAATAAGAATTTTTGCCCTAAAAGTTAATTTTAGTTGACTTCGGTCAACATGTTTGATAAACGGGTCCGGATCCGTGTTTTGACTGTCCCGATAGGTCTGTATCGAATTATAGGACCTGGGTGTATGCCCAGAATCGAATTTGGAGGTCCCTAGCTCGAGTTATGAATTTTTGATGAAAATTAAAAGTATGAAAATTAATTGTTTTTAAGAATTGGTTAATGTTTGGCCTTGTTGATATCGGGTCCGTATTTTTGTTCTGAAGCCCGGTATAGGTCCAATATAATATTTATGACTTATCTGTGAAATTTGGTGAGAAATGGAGTTGGTTTGGCGTGATTCAGACGTCCGGTGGTGAAGATAGAAATTATAAAGTGTTCTTGAGAATTTTATTTGATTTTGTGCTAAATTCGTAGTTCTAGGTGTTAGTTGGGCGATTTGATCGCGCGAACAAGTTCGTATGATGGTTTTAGACTTGTGTGCATGTTTTCTTTGAAGCTTCGAGGACTCGGGTAAGTTTTGGATAGGCCATGGGATGTTTGGACTTTGGAAAATCTGGTTTTCTGTAGATTCTGGTGCCTTTTGGTTTCCTTCTTCGCGTTCGCGAAGGCACTCTCGCGAACGCGAAGTAGAAACTGGGGAGGTTGATTTTTACTCTTCGCGAACGCGAAGGCCTGGTCACGAACACGACCTGATCACGAACGTGAAGTGATGAGGGATTTACCCTTTGCGAACGCGACCAGCTCATCGCAAACGCGAAGCGTTTGGGACCCGGGGGAGGGTCGGTCTTTCCTTCATCGCGAACGCGAGCAATGTCTCGTGAACGCGAAGGCTAGGGGGAGTAACCATCACGAACGCGAGCAAGGTCTTGCGAACGCGAAGGCTTGGCAGCCTATACTCTTCGCGAACGCGACAATGTTCTCGTGAATGCGATGAACACTGTCGCCCAGCACGTAAAACAGAATCAAACATGTGATTAAGCCATTTTTCCAACTTTTCATAAAACAAACGAGCTAGAGGCGATTTTCAAGAGATCATTTCTTCCCTAAAGTGTTGGTAAGTGATTCTAAACCATTTTCTTTCAATTACCCATTTCATTTCATAAATTTTCAACCTGAAATCTAGAGTTTTCATGGTAGAATTAGGGGTTTGGGTAGAAACTAGGGATTTCGAAAATTTGGGTATTTAGACCTCAATTTGAGGTCGGATTCCAAAACCAATTATATATCCTAGCTCGGGGGTGAATGGATAAATGTATTTTGGTCCGAACCTCGGGTTTTGACCAAGCGGGCCCGGGGTCGATTTTCAACTTTTTGGAGGAAAATTTGGAAAATCTAAATTTATGCAATGTAATTGATTCCTTTAGCAATATTTGATATTATTGAGTCATTTTTGAATAGATACGAGTGGTTTGGAGGTGAATTCTAGAGGAAGAGTTGTGATTGAGTATTAAGTGGCCTTCAGAGTGAGGTAAGTATTGTATCTAACCCCTAACTTGAGGGAATTAGGAACCTCAGATTATTTGTTATGTGAAATTCATGTGAGCGGCGTATATGTGAGGTGACAAGTACTTATGCGCCGCCAATTTACCTGTTTTCCCTGTTTTCTCCCGTTTTTCTTATATTGTCTCTTTTCTCTGCCTAATTGTTACGTGTTTAGACTAGTGTTGTTAAATTGATCATTCTTATCATGTTTACGGATTCTATGGTGAAATTGAGTATTTATTTCAAAGTTGAGATTGATGTTATGGAACCAAATGTTGAAGTAAGGCTTGTACTTGTTATTCAATCTCCATGTTGTTATTTATGCATTACATTATGGTAAGGGAGAGTGTTAATGCATGAAGGGTGATGCTGTACCATATTGTGAGTGTAAAAGCATGAAGGTTGATGCCGTGCCATATTGTGAGTGTTAATGCATGAAGGGTGATATCGTGCCATATTGTGAGTGTAAAAGCACGAAAGGTGATGCCGTGCCATTTCTATTGATTTTTTGGTGAGATTGAGAGTAAAAGCACGAAGGGTGATGTCGTGCATTTTTCCTTTACTGTATTCATGTTCCTTTTGATTCATAGTATATTGGTTGTTCCAGCTTTTATTCTGTTGTAGTTCTTTATTTCGTATTCCCCCAGCATGTTTCCCCCTCCCGATGTTTCTTGTTAAGCTCTTCATTACTGATATTTGTATATACACTATTAAATTGTACATGTGGATTTATAGGTGCCTTGCCTTAGCCTCGTCACTACTTCATCGAGGTTAGGCTCGACACTTACTAGTACATGGGGTCGATTGTACTGATACTGTACTCTGCACTTTCTGTGCAGATTTTGGTACCAGCTCGGGTTGATCGAGATTTTTGTTGTTGGACCCGCTATCCGGAGACTCAAGGTAGATCTGTCGGCGTTCACAGACCTTGAAGTCCCCGTCTATCTTTTCTATTTTACTGTTACTCTCATTTAAATAGTTGTATTTCTCTCAGACTATTATTTTTAGTAAAATTCTAGAATGCTTGTGAATTGTGACTTCAGATCCGGGTAGTGATAATTAATACAGTTTTATATCATTTCGCACTTATTATATTTCATCTTAGCTAATTATTGTTATTTACTGAATAGAAATAAGGATTTGGTTTAATGATTCTCTAACGTTGGCTTGCCTAGCAAGTGAAATGTTAGGCGCCATCACGGTCCCGACGGTGGAAATTCCGGGTTGTGATAAGTTGGTATCAAAGCACTAGGTTGCCCAGGTCTCACGATTCATGAGCAAGATTAGTAGAGTCTGGAGGATCGGTACGGAGATGTCTGTGCTTATCTTCCAGAGGCTATGAAGTTTAGGAACAAATTTTACTTCTATTCTTATCTATCGTGCGATTATGTTTTCTCAATACTGATTGAACTCTTCTACTCTTATTCTTTTGCAGATGGCGAGAACACGTACCGCTTCCTCAGCTGAGCAGCAGCAAAGCCTCCAGTGGCAGCTCCTATGCGGGGTAGAGGCCGAGGTAGGGGCAGGGCTCAGCCCAGAGCCCGAGCAGCAGCTCCAGCAGTGGAGCCTCAGATAGAGCTTGACGAGGAGGTTCCAGCCCAGACTGTTCCTACCAGGCCAGCTCAGGTTCCGGAGTGGTTCATTGCCACCCCAGTACTTAAGGATGCATTGGTCCGTTTGGTGGGTATTATGGAGAGTGTGGCCCAGAGCAAATAGCTCCCCAGTACTCGGGTCCAGCAGCTCATCCAGTTGGAGTAGTTCAGCCGATTGATGCGCCACAGACCGGTGATGGGTTAACTATGTCTTCTGAGGCTTTGTGGAGATTGGACATGTTTACCAAGATCTTCCCAGTTCATTTCAGTGGTGCTACTTCAGAGGATCCCCAGGAGTATCTTGACAGCTGTCACGAGGTTCGACGGAACATGGGTATAGTGGAGACCAATGGGGTCGACTTTGCTGCATTTCAGATGACTGGTTCCGCCAAGAAATGGTGGAGAGATTATTTATTGACCAGACCAGCTGGGTCGCCTGCTCTTACTTGGGACCCGTTCCCTCAGCTCTTCCTAGAGATGTTTCTGCCTATCACATTGGGAGATGAGCGTCGCCATCAGTTTGAGCGTCTCCAGCACACAGTATGACTGTTACTCAGTATGAGACCCGTTTTGTGGATTTGGCCCGTCATGCTATTCTTCTGCTTCCCACCGAGAGAGAGAGGGTGAGGAGGTTTATTGACGAACTTGCTCAGCCTATCAGATTGCAGATGGCTAAGGAGACTGGGAGTGAGATTTCTTTTCAGGCGGCTACTAATTTCGCTAGACGAGTCGAGATGGTTCTTGCTCAGGGAGGTCAGGGGTTTGACAAAAGATCTCGTTATTCCGGTGAGTTCAGCGGTGCCTCATCTAGAGGCATGTGTACTTTTGGTAGAGAACATCCTCCCAGGCCGTTTCATTCAGCACTCCAGGCATCCCACGGTGCCTCAAATAGTCGTGGCTCTCAGATGCATTATTCTGACCAGCTAGCCTACAGTGCACCACCAGCTCCTATTAGTGCACCTCCACTCCAGAGTTATCAGGGTGGTTACTCAGGTCGACATGGTTAGTTTCAGGGTTAGAAGTCACAGCAGCCGAGGTTATGTTATACTTGTGGTGATCCGAGGCACATTGCTAGATTTTTCCCTCGGGCAACGGGTAGCTCACAGTATCAGAGTTCTCGTGCCATGGTTCCGGCACCAGTTGCTGCACCACGTGCTCAGCCAGCCATATGCAGAGGTCATACAGCTAGAGGTAGAGGCCAGACTGATAGAGGTAGAGACCGTCCAGTTAGAGATCGTCCCAGGGAGTTCAGGGTGGTGGGGCCCAGCCCCGGTGTTATGCTTTCCCAACCAGGCCTGACGCTGAGTCATCTGACGCTGTTATCATAGGTACTGTTTCAGTTTGCAGTAGAGATGCTTCAGTTCTATTTGATCTTGGGTCTACTTACTCCTATGTGTCATCCTATTTTTCTTCATATTTGGCTGTGCCCCGTGATTCTTTGAGTGCTCCTGTGTATGTGTCTACGCCAATAGGGGATGCTATTATTGTAGATCATGTTTATCGTTCATGTGTGGTCACCATTGGGAGTCTTGAGACTCGTGTAGACCTTCTACTTCTTGATATGGTTGATTTTGATGTCATATTGGGTATGGATTGGTTGTCACCCTATTATGCTATATTAGATTTTCATGCCAAGACGGTGACCTTAGCCTTACAAGGGTTGCCTCGATTAGAGTGGAAAGGGACTCTTGGCCATTCTACCAGTAGGGTTATCTCTTATGTGAAGGCTCGGCATATGGTCGAGAAGGGGTGTCTAGCTTATTTGGCTTATGTCCGCGATTCTAGTACGGAGGTTCCTTCCATGGATTCAGTCCCAGTTGTTCGTGAGTTTCCAGAGGTGTTTACTGCAGACCTGCCGGTGATACCACTCGACAAGGATATTTATTTCTGCATTGATTTGGCTCAGGGCATATTTCCATTCTGCCATACCGCATGGCCCCTCCAGAGTTGAAAGAATTGAAGGAACAATTGCAAGATTTGCTTGATAAGGGCTTCATTAGACCTAGTGTCTCGCCCTGGGGTGCACCTGTATTGTTTGTGAAGAAGAAAGATGGATCGATGAGGATGTGTATATATTATCGACAGTTGAACAAAGTCACCATCAAGAACAAGTACCCATTTTCGATGATTGATGATTTATTTGATCAGCTTCAGGGTGCCCAGGTGTTTTCGAAGATTGATTTGAGATCTGGCTACCATCAGTTGAGAATTAGGGCATCCGATGTCCCTAAGACAACTTTTCGGACTCGGTATGAGCATTATGAGTTTCTAGTAATGTCATTTAGGATGACAAATGCCCCGACAACATTCATGGATTTGATGAACCGGGTGTTCAAGCCTACTTGGATTCCTTTATGATTATGTTTATTGATGATATCTTGATCTACTCCCGCAACCGGGAGGAGCATGAGCAGCATTTTTGGATCGTTCTTCAGACTCTGAGAGACAACTAGTTATATGCTAAGTTCTCAAAATGCGAGTTTTGGTTGAGTTCAGTTTCTTTCTTAGGTTACGTTGTATCAGCAGAGGGTATTCAGGTGGATCCTAAGAAGATTGAGGCAGTTCAGAACTGGCCTAGACTCACATCAGCTACAGAGATCTGTAGTTTCTTGGGATTGGCAGGTTATTACCTATGATTTGTGGAGGGGTTTTCATCCATAGCAGCCCCGTTAACCAGGTTGACCCAGAAGGGCGCCCCATTCAGGTGGTCAGACGAGTGTGAGGCGAGCTTCCAGAAGCTCAAGACAGCTTTGACTACGGCACTAATATTGGTATTACCCACAGGTTCAGGATCTTATACAGTATATTATGACGCATATCGTATTGGTCTAGGTGCGGTATTGATGCAGGGTGGTTTGGAGGTGAATTCTAGAGGAAAGGTTGTGATTGAGTATTAAGTGGCTTTCAGAGCGAGGTAAGTGTTGTGTCTAACCCCTAACTTGAGGGAATTAGGAACCTCAGATTATTTGTTATGTGAAATTCATGTGAGTGGCGTATATGTGAGGTGACGAGTACTTATGCGCCGCCAATTTACCTGTTTTCCCTATTTTCTCCCGTTTTTCTTATATTGTCTCTTTTCTATGCCTAATTGTTACGTGTTTAGACTATTGATCAGTCTTATCATGTTTACGGATTCTATGGTGATAATTGAGTATTTATTTCAAAGTTGAGATTGATGTTGTGGAACCAAATGTTGAAGTAAGGCTTGTACTTGTTATTCAATCTCCATGTTGTTATTTATGCATTACATTATGGTAAGGGAGAGTGTTAATGCATGAAGGGTGATGTCGTGCCATATTGTGAGTGTAAAATCATGAAGGGTGATGCTGTGCCATGATATGAGAGTTAATGCACGAAGGGTGATGCAGTGTCATTTCTATTGATTTTATGGTGAGATTGAGAATAAGAGAACGAAGGGTGATGCCGTGCATTTTTTCTTTACTGTATACATGTTCCTGTTGATTCATAGTATATTGGTTGTTCCAGTTATCATTCTGCTATAGTTCTTTATTTCGTATTTCCCTCAACATGTTTCCCCCTCCCGATGTTTCTTGTTTAGCTCTTCATTACTGTTTTTTGTATATACATTGTTAAATTGTACAGGTGGATTTATAGGTGCCTTGCCTTAGCCTCGTCTCTACTTCGTCGAGGTTAGGCTCGACACTTACCAGTACATGGGGTAGGTTGTACTGATACTGCACTCTGCACTTTCTGTGCAGATTTTGGTACCAGCTCTGGTTGATCGAGATTTTTGCTATTGGACCCGCTATCCAGAGAGTCAAGGCAGATCTGTCGGCGTTCACAGACCTTGAAGACCCCGTCTAGCTTTTCTATTTTACTGTTTCTCTCATTCAAACAATTGTATTTCTCTTAGACTATTATTTGTAGTAAAATTCTAGAATGCTCGTGTGACTCCAGATCCGGGTGGTAGTAATTAATACAGTTTTTATATCATTCAGCACTTATTATATTTCATCTTAGCTAATTATTGTTATTTACTGAATGGAAATAAGGATTTAGTTTAATGATTCTCTAACGTTAGCTTGCCTAGCAAGTAAAATGTTAGGCGCCATCACGGTCCCGACTGTGGGAATTCCGGGTCGTGACATATCCCAATTGATAAGTAATAATCATTAAATGCTTGGGATGATAACGCAAAAATATAATCAAGTCTAATAGACTTAATTGGATTGTCGAGGAATTGTGTCTTCAATCGAATTGTTTGTGCCATTAATTTTGCAAATGCCAAGTTGCGAGATGACAATAGGCACACACGAGACTATCTAGGGAATACATCTATTACGACCATAAAATATCTAAACGACCCACTAGGTAGGTGAATAGGTCCACAAATATCCCCTTGTATACGTTCCAACAATGCAAGGGATTTAATCCCAACCTTTGTTGGTGATGGTCTAATAATTAACTTGCCTTGATAACAATAAGTGCTAGAAAATTCATTATATAAAATAATCTTTAAAATCTTTAATGGATGCCCATTTTAGTTTTCTATAATTCGTCTCATCATAATTGATCTAGGATGTTCCAATCGATCATGTCAAAGTATGAAAGTATTGGAATTAGTAACCTTTTGGTTTATGATGAAATGTGCCTCAATTGCACTAATTCTTGTCCAATACAGGCCACAAGATAAAGATGAGAACTTCTCAATAACCCTTTTCTGGCTAGAGACATTCTTGGTAACGATGAGATATTCAAGATTATTCTCATCTATTGTCTCAATAAGATATCAATTTCGGCGGATATCTTTAAAACTCAACAAGTTCCTTCTGGACTTGAAAGAGAATATTGCATTATCTACGATAATTATTATTCCCCTAGGCAGAGTTATAGTATCTCTTCCACATCCTTCAACTAAATTACCACTACCAGAAATTGTAGTAACATCTGCCTTACACATATTTAAATGAGAGAAATATTTGTTCTCTTTGAATATTGTATGTGTCATACATGAATCAATTAAACAAATATTTTTACAATTGGACTTTGATCCAAGTTTGCTTTGTAAGATATCCATATTTGCTTTCCATGGTTTGACATATAAAATAAATAGTATATGAATAATTTTTTGGTATTTTCACAGGAAAACAAAAAGAAAACAAAGTTAAACCGATGATTCAATAATAACCTTTTAATGCAATTTCGAGCAAACTCTCATTATGATACAAATTATTATGCAGCTAAAAATAATTGTAAAGACCCGACCGGTCATTTTGAGTGTATTAGACCTGATCCCCTATTTACTGTTTTCCCCGTATCTATTTCTGCTTATGTGACTTGCCACGAGGTCTTGTTTTTGGTTTCGAAGTGTTTTGGGACACTTAGTCCCTAAAACGGAAGCTTAAGTCTCAGGATTTTGACCGTAGATAGAAGTGTGTGAAGACGACTCCGGAATGGAGTTTCGTCGGTTCCGTTAGCTCCGTTGGGTGATTTGGGACTTAAGACCCTGTCCGGACTGTGAATTTGAGGTCTGTAGCCAATTTAGGCTTGAAATAGCGAAAATTGAATTTTGGAAAGTTTGACCGGGGGGTTGACTTTTTGATATCGGGGTCGGATTCTGATTCCGGAAGTTGAAGTAGGTCTATAATGTTGAATATGACTTGTGTGCAAAATTTGAGGTCAATCGGACGTGGTTTGGTAGGTTTCGGCGTCGTTTGTGGAATTTAAAAGTTTAGAAGTTCATTAGGCTTGAATTCGGGTGTAATTCGTGTTTTTGTTATTTTTTTGACGTGTTTTGAGAGCTCGACTAAGTTCGTATGGTGTTTTAGAACTTGTTGGTATATTTGGTTGAGGTCCCGGGGACCTCGGGTGTGTTTCGGATGCTTAACAGATCAAAATTTGGACTTATGCAATTGCTACGTTTCTGGTGTTCTAGTGTTTCGCACCTGTGAGTGGGGGAACCGCAGGTGTGGACACGCACTTGTGTTAGGCCAAGCGTATAAGCGGGGGTTGATGAGATGGTCAGGAGTTGCAGGTGCGGGGGGATTTCCACATCTGCGAACCCGCAGATGCGCTTGAAGTTCCGCAGATGCGGAGAGTGAGCCAGAGGGGTGAACGCAAAAGCGGGCCATTGTTCGCAGGCGAGCACATGCAGGTGCGGCGCCTTCATCGCAGATGCAGACCCAGCCCTTTAAGTCACTTCTGCACCTGCGAGGGAAATTGCGCAGGTGCGGCATCACAAGTGCAACAGTGTGTCCGTAGATGCGAAAGAACTAGGCAGAAAATGGGATTTCGTGGGTTTGATTTCCATTTCGATTTTGGGACTTTGAGAGCTCGGTGTGAGGCAAATTTTCGAGGTTTCTTCAAAAAGATTGTTGGGGTAAGTAATTCTAACTCAGGTTGGACTATATTTCATAAATCTATTGCTATTTTCATCACCTAATTAGGGATTTGATTTGTAAATTTGGTGGAAAATGGTAGAAATTTCATAGGCTAAAATTTCGAGTTTTGGAAGGCGATTTGAGGTTGGATTCGAATAATTCTTATATGATTGGACTCGTGGGTGGATGGATGTTCATAGTTATGTGAATTTTGTCGGATTTCGAGATGTGGGCCCGGGGGCCGGTTTGAGCCTATTTCGGATTTTGGCTTATAATTTCATGTTTTTCTTGTGGAATTGATTCTTTTAGCTTATATTAATTATATCGTACTGCTTGTGGCTAGATTTGGGGCGTTCGTAGATTGATTTGAGGGACAAGGGCATTGCGGAGTAGGATTTTGCGCGGTTTGAGGTAAGTAACAGTTTTAAATATGGTCCTGAGGGTATGAAACTTCGGATGTTAGTATGGTGTGATTGTTTTAGAGGTGACGCACAAGCTAGGTGACGGGCGTGTGGACGTGCACCGTGGGAGATTTTGACTTGGTCCATCCCGTGAGACTGTAAAGTCGAATATCTTATTGTTAATTACATGTTCCCTCTGCCTTCTAGAAATTTGACCGCCATTCATGTTAGAAGCCATGCTTAGGCCATATGTTATTACTGTTGGGACCCGTAGCGGTCGAGTACTTGTTTGATTAACTGATATTTGCTTAAACTCAGTCACAGTGCTACTTGCGAGTCATATCTTAGTTTCCTTTTGTTTTCTTGTTGACACTCTTTATTATCTCTTTTGGCTGATTTTGCATGATTTCTGGAAGCCCGAGAGGGCTGGAGAGGTTAGTGACTGAGATGGGGCCTGAGTGCCGAGTTGTGAGCTATGTGAGGGTATATAGATCGGGTTGCACGCCATAACGAGCCTTATTGTCACAACCCAAAAACCTAACCTGTCGTAATGGCACCTATCGTGGAACTAGGCAAGCCGACTCATTCCAAAACAAACCGATGTTTTCATTTCAAGGATAATTTCAAGGCTATTTAGCGTAAAAACCTTCGTAAAGGAGTTCAAATCAAAACAAAAGTGCGAAAAAGAAAAGCCCGACATTGGCGTGTCACTAGTCATGAGAATCTACTATAATCTATTTGACAATATCAAGACAAACTCAGTCTGGAAAATAGCTAAATACAATTAAAGGAAGATAAGAGGGAGAAGAGCAGGGCTGCGATCGCCAGATAGTTACCTTGCTATTCCCGGGAAAATCTGCAACCAGAATAATCAACAACCACTACCGTGTCCAGCTACACCTGGATCTGCACACAAGGTGCAAGGAGTAACGTGAATACGCCAACTTAGTAAGTAGCAACAATAAATAAAGACTGAGCAGTAGTGACGAGCAATAAAGTGTATAAAGTTCATATCATGAAATCTCAGTAAAATACCACATGCTTTTAAAATCAAGATTTGAATCAAAACATCTCGTTTAAACCCAGTTCCAGTAAAATTATTTAAAGATATTTTTCAACAGTTTTCAAATAGAGGCTAAATGCAAAGGTGAGCAAAAATGATGAAATCATAAACAACCCCTCGGGCATACCTCACAATCACTAGTATACAGCCCCCCGGGCAAACCTCACAATCACCCATGCCTCTCGGGCATACCTCACAATAACTCATGCCTCCCAATCACTCAGCACTCGGCACTCACACTCAGTAGGTACCTACGCTCACTGGGGGTGTGTACAGACTCCGGGGGGGCTCCTTCAGCCCAAGCGCTATATCAAGCCAAATCATGGCATAAATCACTCAGGCCATCGGCCTATATCAAACATGCTATGGTGTGCAGCCCGATCCCATAAATATCCTCACAAATCAGGGCCCTGGCCTCACTCAGTCATAAACCTCTAAAGCCACTCAAGCATTTCAGTAAAAACAGGGTACTCAGCCCAAAACAACATTTATATGCATCAAAATAGAGTAAGAAAAACTGAGTTATGCAGTAAACAGGTATAACCATGGCTGAGTATAGATTTTTAATCAAAAACACCGATAAGATAGTAAGAAAAGGCCCCTAAGGGTCCAAACAGCACTGGCACAAGACCCAAACATGGCATTCAACCCAATTTACAGAAACTCTTTCTAAAACATATAAGTATCATATAGTTTCAACAAAATATGCAACTTTACAGTTACTACAGGACTAACCAAGTCACAATCCCTAACAGTGCACGCCCACACGCTCGTCACCTAGCATGTGTATCACCTCAAAATAGTAGAATGATACGAAATTCGGGGTTTCATACCCTTAGGACTAGATTTACAATCATTACATACCTCAAACCGGTCAAATCTCTACCTCGCAATGCTCTTACCTCTCGATGCAGCCTCCAAATGCTCGAATCTATTCACAATCAGTACAATACCATCAATATACGCTAATGGAATGAATTCCACAAGAAAAACTATCAAATTATCCCAAAACCCAAAATTTGTTCAAACCCGGCCCCTGGGCCCACATCTCGAAATCCGACAAAATTTACAAAACTAGAAAGCCCATTCACTCATGAGTCCATACATATGAAATTTATCAAAATCCGACATCATTTGGTCCCTCAAATTCTTAAATTAAACTCTCCAAAATCCCAAGCCCTAACCATCATTTTTACTAATTACAATGTTAAACAATGGGAAATCACCATATATACGTGTAGGGCTCAAGCAACTTACCTCACTGATAGACCTTGAATCACCCTTCAAACATCACTCCAAAAGCTCCAAAACCCGACTTGAAAATGGTGGAAATGAACTAAATTCGCGAAGTATTCTATTTATGGTTTCTGCCCAGGCTTTTCGCACCTGCGGACCAATTCTCGCTTCTGTGCCTCCGCACCTACGGAAACATCCATCGTAGGTGCGGAACTCACTTAGGATCCCAGGTTCCCCATCTGCAGCCCAACATCTCGCACCTGCGGATGCGCACCTACGCATATTTCTCCGCTTCTGCGGAAACAACCACACTCCTCTCTTCCGCATCTGCGGGAACCTATCCGCATATGCGGACTCGCAGATGCGACTTCTCCTATGCACCTGCGGACCCAGCCTACCCCCATGCTGTCCGCACCTACGAAATCCCACGCGCATCTGCGACCTCGCACCTACGACTCCTACATCCGCAGGTGCGGAAATATCAGTAGCAGCAACTTCAGCTACATTTTCCAACTTCGACAAATCCGTTAACCACTCGGAATCACCCCGAGGCCCTCGGGACCTCAACCACAATTACCAATAAGTCATATATCAACATACAAACTTAGTTGAACCTTCGAATTACTCAAAACAACATCAAAACAACAAATTACCCTCGGATTCAAGCCTAAGAACTTCTAAAACTTCCGAATTCGACAACTGATGTCGAAACTGAACCAAACCACGTCCGAGTGACCTCAATTTTTGCACACACATCAAAAATAATACTAAGAACCTATTCCAACTTCCGGAATTCCATTCCGACTCCGATATCAAATTTTCCACTGCCGACCAAAAATTGCCAAATTTCCAATTTCGCCAATTCAAGCCTAATTCAACTACGGACCTCTAAATCACATTCCGGACGCGCTCCTAAGCCCAAAATCACCTAACGAAGCTAATGGAACCATCAGAATTCAATTTCGAGATTGTTTACACATAAGTCAACATCCGGTTTGACTTTTCTAATTTAAGCTTCTAAATAACAGACTAAATATCTCAATCCACTCCGAAACCACTCCAAACCCGAACCAACTAACCCGATATATAATCATATAGCTGAAAAGCACAAAAGGAAGCAAAAATGGGGAAAATGGGGCTATAACTCTCGAAACAACCGGCCAGGTCGTTACATCATCCCCCTCTTAAACAACCGTTCGTCTTTTAACGGGTCTAGAAACATACCTGGAGTCTCGAATAGGCGTGGATATCTGCTCCGCATCTCCCACTCGGTCTCCCAGGTGGCCTCCTCCACAAGTTTCCCTCTCCACTTCACCTTCACTGAAGCTATATCCTTTTACCTCAACCTTCGAACCTGACGATCCAAAATAGCTACCCGCTCCACATCATAAGTCATATCACCCTCCAACTGAACCGTGCTGAAATCCAAAACATGGGGCGGATCTCCAATATACTTTCGGAGCATGGAAACATGAAACACTGGGTGCACACTTGACAAGCTAGGTGGCAAGGCAAGCTTATAAGCCACCTCCCCTATCTTCTAAAGCACCTCAAAAGGCCCAATGAACCGGGGTCTCAACTTGCCCCTCTTCCCAAACCTCATAACACTCTTCATGGGTGATACCTTCAGCAAAACCTTCTCCCCAACCATGAAAGATGCATCACGGACCTTCCTGTCTGCATAGCTCTTCCGCCTAGACTGTGTCGTGCGAAGCCGCTCCTGAATCAGTTTCACCTTATCTAATGCATCCTGGACCAAGACTGTACCCAAGAGCCTAGCCTCACCCGGCTCAAACCATCCAACCGGAGATCTACACCTCCTCCCATATAGAGCCTCGTACGGAGCCATCTGAATACTTGACTGATAACTGTTGTTATATGCAAACTCCGCGAGTGGCAGAAACTAGTCACATGAAACCCCAAAGTCAATGACACAAATGCGCAACATGTCCTCCAATATCTGAATAGTGCACTCGGACTGCCCGTCCGTATGAGGGTGAAAAGTTGTGCTCAACTCAACCCGAGTACCCAACTCTCGTTGTACGACCTCTAAAACTGCGATGTAAACTGAGTGCCCCTATCTAAAATGATGGAAACTGGGACACCATGAAGGCAAACAATCTCTCGGATGTAAATCTATGCTAACTGCTCCGAAGAGTAAGTAGTACCAACCGGAATGAAGTGCGCGGACTTGGTCAGCCGATCCACAATAACCCAAATATCATCGAACTTCCTCGAAGTCCGTGGAAGCCCAACTACGAAGTCCATGGTGATCCGCTCCCACTTCCACTCTGGGATCTCTAACTTCTGAAGTAAGCCACCCGGCCTCTGATGCTCATACTTAACCTAATGACAGTTGAGACACCGAGCTACAAACCCAACAATATCTTTCTTCATCCGCCTCCACCAATAGTGTTGTCTCAAATCCTGATACATCTTCGCGGCACCCAGATGGATAGAATACCGCGAACTGTAGGCCTCCTCAAGAATCAACTCTCGAAGCCCATCTACATTAGGCACACATATCCGGCCCTGCATCTTCAACACACCGTCACTACCAATAGTCACATCCCTAGCATCACCTTTTTGAATCCTGTCCTGACGCTCCCTGATACGGTCATAAAGAGAAGACCTGGAGACCACACAAGCCAACACCCGAATCGGCTCCGAAATATCAAATCTGACAAGTTGTCCAGCTAAGGCCTAGACATCCAATGCCAAAGGTCTCTCTGCTGCTGGAAGATATGCTAAACTCCCCAAACTCTCTGCCCGGCGACTCAAAGCATCGACCACCACATTGGCCTTCCCCAGATGGTACAAAATAGTGATATCATAGTCCTTAAGAAGCTCCAACCATCTCCACTGGCGCAAATTAAGATCCATCTATTTCAACAGATACTACAAACTCCGATGATCAGTATAGACCTCGCAATGAAGCCCATACAAATAATGGTGCCAAATCTTCAAGGCGTGAACAATGGCTGCTAACTCAAGATCATGGACAGGATAGTTCTTCTCATGGGTCTTCAACTGGCGTGAGGCGTAGGTAATCACCCTACCCTTGTGCATAAGAACACATCCAATGCCTATCCTCGAGGCATCACAATAAACAGTGTAAGAACCTAAAGCTGATGGCAGAACTAACACTGGAGCTGTGGTCAAAGCAGTCTTGGGCTTCTGAAAGCTCTCCTCACACTCGTCCGACCACCTGAATGGAGCACCCTTTTGGGTCAATTTGGTCAAGGGCGAAGCAATAGATGAAATTCCCTCCACAAAGCGATGGTAATAACCCGCCAAACCAAGAAAATTCCTGATCTTCGTGGTTGAGGACGATCTAGGTCAACTCTGCACCACCTCTATCTTCTTCGAATCCACCTGAGTACCCTCACTGGACACCACGTGTCCAAAGAATGCTACTGAACTGAGCCAAAACTCACAATTGGAGAACTTTGCATAAAGTTTCTCCTCCATCAATCTCTGTAATACAATTCTCAAATGCTGAGCGTGCTCCTCCTGGCTACGAGAGTACACTAGGATGTCATCAATGAATAAAACAACGAATGAGTCCAAATAGGGCTGGAATACACTGTTCATCAAATGTATGAACGCTGCTAGGGCATTGGTCAGCCCAAAAGACATTACTAAGAACTCATAATGGCCATATCGGGTCCTGAAAGTTGTCTTAAGAATATCCAAATCCTGAATCTTCAGCTGCTGATAACCGGACCTTAAATCAATCTTGGAGAAAACCATCTCTCTCTGAAGCTGGTCAAATTAATCATCAATACGAGGCAAAGGATACTTGTTCTTGACTGTGACCTTGTTCAACTACCTGTAATCAATGCACATTCTCATGGAACCATCCTTCTTCTATACAAATAGAACCGGTGCACCCCAAGGTGACACACTAGGCCACATAGACCCCTTATCAAGGAGTTCCTGAAGTTGTTCTTTCAATTCCTTCAACTCCACCGGTGCCATACGATATGGTGGAATAGAAATGGGCTGAGTGCCCGACACAAAATCAATACCAAAGTCAATATCCCTGTCAGGCGGCATGCCCGGCAGGTCTGCAGGAAACACATCCGGAAAATCACATACCACTGGAACAGAATCAATGGCAGGAGTCTCTACACTAACATCCCTCACAAACGCCAAATATGATAGGTAACTCTTCTCAACCATACGCTGAGCCTTCAAATATGAAATCATCCTGCTTGGTACATAATCTACAGAACCGATCCACTCAACCCTCGGAAATCCCGGCATAGCCAACGTCACCGTCTTAGCGTGACAATCTAGAACAACATGACATGGAGATAACCAATCCATACCCAATATCACATCAAAGTCAACTATACTGAGCAACATAAGGTCCACTTGGGTCTCCAGACCCTCAATAGGCACCACACATGACCGATATACGCAGTCCATAATAATAGTGTCGCCCACATGAGTAGATACATGAACAGATGAAACTAAAGACTCACGGGGCATATCTAGAAAATGGGCAAAATACGAGGAAACATATGAATACGTGGAACCAGGGTCAAATAATACTGAGGCATCTCTGTGACAAACTGAGACAATACCTGTAATCACAGCATCTGAAGCAATAACATTTGGTCTAGCAGGGAGGGCATAGAAATGGGCCTAGCCACCCCCTGATCTGCCTTCCCCTCTAGGGCGACCCCTAGCTGATTGACCTCCACCCTGAGCTGACTGGACGGGTGGTAAAGTAACTGGTGCTAAAGTCGGAGGCTGGATCCTCTGCTGAGATAGACCTCCATTACGACAAGGGCACTGCCTCCACATATACCCAAACTCCACACACTCAAAACAACTCCCTGGCGCTGGTGGCGGGAACTGGAGGGAACCCCTAGCACCGGGATAACTGGTAGAAGAACCTGGCATAGAGGAGCCCTGAACAGGTGGAGCACGGGACGAACTCTGAGCTGGAAGGGCACTAAGTGATGAGTGGCCCTGATGAGAACTGTAAGAACCATGGCCAGATGATGCACCACAGTGAAATGGCCGAGCTGACTGAGCCTGTCTGAAATGACGACCTCTACCATGCTGGAACTGACCCCCAAAAGGAGCACCGCTGAATCCACCCTAACCACGAGGCCTCTTGGCCTCCCTCTCAACCCTCTCCTGACCGCGGACCATCTCAATCTGCCGAGCAATGTCGACAACCTCATCAAAGGTAGCACCAGACACCCTCTCTCTGGTCATAAGCAACTATAGCTAAAAAGTGAGACCATCAATAAACCTCATGATCCTCTCCCTGTCTGTGGGAACCAACTAGATAGCATGATAGGCCAACTCGGAGAACCGCATATCATACTGTGTCACAGATATATCACCCTAGCGAAGCCGCTCAAACTGTTTGTGCAGCTCCTCTCTGCGGGATCGAGGCATGAACTTCTCCAAAAAGACCACGGAGAACTGCTGCCAAGTAAGGGGTGCTGCACCAACAGGCCTATACCTCTCGTAAGTCTCCCACCATCTGAGTGCAGCCCCGGAAAACTAAAAAGTAGTGAATGAGACCCCACAAGTCTCCAGAATACTAGCAGTATGGAGTATCCTCTAACACTTGTCCAAAAGGTCCTGAACATCCTCTCTCTCTCTCTCTGTGTGCCACTGAAAGGTGGTGGCTGGAGTCTCCCAAACCTCTCCAACCTATGTTGATCATCCTCAGGCACAAAAAGAACCATATAATCCTGAGCAGCTGCAACCGGCTAGGCTGGTGGTGCCCCCTGTGTCTGGAGTCCCTGAAAAACCTGCTCGGGTGTGCGAGCGACGGGAGTCTGAGTGCCTGTGCCTCCCCCGGCCTGAGAAGTGGTTGTGGCTGTCGAGAAAGAGACTGCCTGAGCAAGGCCGGTACACGCTGTCAGAATCTGAGCTAGGGCCTCCTGAAGACCTGGAATCATAATAGGCATAGGTGGTACCTGAGCTGGTGCATCAACAACTGGAATCTGGTCCAAATTTGGGACAACTGGTGGATCTGCAGGTACTGCCCCAGCTACGATACGGGCTGCACCTCTGCCCCTACCATGACCTCTACGGCGGCCTCGGCCTCTCGCGGCCCTGGCTGGTGGTACTGGTGGCTGGCCCTCCTGACCGGTAGTACGAGTCCTCACCATCTGTGAGAAAATAAAACAACAGATGTTTAGTTACTATAATCAACAGATTCGCACGACAAGAATTCAAGAATGTGGAATTTTCCTAAATGTTCTGCAGCCGCTCGAAGATAAGTACAAACGTCTCCGTACCGATCCGCAAGACTCTACTAAACCCGCTCATGACTCGTGAGACCTATGTAACCTAGGCTCTGATACCAACTTGTCACGACCCAAAAACCTAACCTGTCATGATAGCGCCTATCGTGGAACTAGGCAAGATGACTCATTCCAAAACAAATCGATGTTTTCATTTCAAGAATAATTTCAAGGCTATTTAGCATAAAAACCTTCGTAAAAGAGTTCAAATCAAAACAAAAATGCGGAAAAGAAAAGCCTGACATTGGGGTGTCACTAGTCATGCGCATCTACTACAATCTGTCTAACAATATCAAGACTAAATCAGTCTAAAAAATAGCTAAATACAACTAAAGGAAGATAAGAGGGAGAAGAGCAGGGCTGCGATCGCTAGACAGCTACCTTGCTATCCCCGGGAAAATCTGCAACCAGAATAATCAACAACCGCTACCATGTCCAACTACTCCTGGATATGCACACAAGGTGCATGGAGTAACGTAAGTATGCCAACTCAGTAAGTAACAATAATAAATAAAGACTACGAAGTAGTGACGAGTAATAAAGCATATAAAGTTCATATCATAAAATCTCAATAAAATACCACATGCTTTAAAAATTAGGATTTGAATCAAAACATCTCGTTTAAACCCAGTTCCAATAAAATCATTTAAAGATATTTTTCAACAGTTTTCAAACAGAGGTTAAATGCAAAGGTGAAAAAAAATAATGAAATCATAAACAACCCATCAGGCATACCTCACAATCACTCGTATACAGCTCCTCGGGCAAATCTCACAATCACTCATGCCTCTCGGGTATACCTCACAATCACTCATGCCTCCCAATCACTCAGCACTCGGCACTCGACACTCGGCATTTTCACTCAATAGGTACTTGCGCTCACTGGGGGTGTGTATAGACTCCGAAGGGGCTCCTTCAGCCCAAGCGTTATATCAAGCCAAATCATGGCATAAATCACTCAGGCCCTCGGCCTATATCAAACATGTTGCGGAGTGCAGCCCGATCCCATAAATATCCTCACAAATCAAGCCCTCGGCCTCACTCAGTCATAAGCCTCTCAAGCCACTCGGGCATTTCAGTAAAAACAGGGTACTCAGCCCAAAACAACATTTATATGCATCAAAATAGAGTAAGAAAAACTGAGTTATGTAGTAAACAGGTATAACCATGACTGAGTATATATTTTTAATCAAAAACAGCGATAAGATAGTAAGAAAGACCCCTAAGGGTCCAAACAGCACTGGCACAAGGCCCAAACATGGCATTCAACCCAATTTTTAGAAACTTTTTCTAAAACATATAAGTATCATATAGTTTCAACAAAATATGCAACTTTACAGTTGCTACAAGATGGACCAAGTCACAATCCCTTACAGTGCACACCCACACGCCCGTCACCTAGCATGTGCGTCACCTTAAAATAGTAGAATGATATGAAATCCGGGGTTTCATACCATCATGACTAGATTTACAATCGTTACTTACCTCAAAATGGTCAAATATCTACCCCGCAATGCTCTTGCCTCTCGATGCGGCCTCCAAATGCTCTGAATCTATTCACAATCAGTACAATACCATCAATATACGCTAATGGAATGAATTCCACAAGAAAAACTATCAAATTAGCCCAAAATCCGAAATTGGCTCAAACTCGGCCCCTGGGCCCACATCTCAAAATCCGACAAAATTTATAAAACTAGAAAGCCCATTCACTCACGAGTCAATACATACAAAATTTATCAGAATCCGACATCATTTGGTCCCTCAAATCCTTAAATTAAACTCTCTGAAAACCTTCATTTTTACTAATTACATGATTAAAATTAGGGAAATCACCATATATACGAGTATTAGGACTCAAGCAACTTACCTCACTGATAGCCCTTGAATCACCCTTCAAAAATTACTCCAAAACCTCCCAAAACCGACTTGAAAATGGTGGAAATGAACCAAATTCGCGAAGTGTTCTATTTATGGTTTCTGCCCAGGCTTTTCGCACATGCGGACCAATTCTCGCTTTTGCGCCACCGCACCTACGGAGAAATCCATCGCAGGTGTGGAACTCACTTAGGAGCCCAAGTTCCGCATCTGCGGCCCAACATCTCGCATCTGCGGACGCGCACCTGTGCATATTTCTCTGATTCTGCGGAAACAGCCACACTCCTCTCATCCGCATCTACGGGAACCTATCCGCATCTGTGGACTAACATATGTGACTTCTCCTATGCCCCTGTGGACCCAACCTACCCCCACGCTGTCCGCACCTGCGAACTCCCACGCGTACCTACGACTCCTACATCCGCAGGTGCAAAAATATCAGTAGCAGCAGCTTCAGCTGCATTTTCCAACTTTGACAAATCCGTTAACCACTCGGAATCACCCCGAGGCCCTCGGAACCTCAACCACAATTACCAACAAGTCATATATTAACATACAAACTTAGTGGAACCTTCGAATCACTCTAAAAACAATATCAAAATAATAAATTACCTTGGATTCAAGCCTAAGAACTTCTAAAACATCCAAATTCGACAACTGATGCCGAAACCGAACCAAACCACGTCCGAATGACCTCAATTTTTGTACACACGTCACAAATAACACTACAAACCTACTCCAACTTCCGGAATTCCATTCCGACCCCGATATCAAATTTTTCACTGCCGACCAAAAATTGCCAAATTTCCAATTTTGCCAATTCAAGCCTAATTCTACTACGGACCTCCAAATCACATTCCGGGCGCACTCCTAAAGTCCAAAATCACCTAATGAAGCTAATGGAACCATCAGAATTCAATTCCGAGATCGTTTATACATAAGTCAAAATCCGATTTGACATTTCTAACTTAAGCTTCTAAATAAGAGACTAAATGTCTCAATCCACTCAGAAACCACTCCGGACCCGAACCACCTAACCCGGTATATTATAATATAGCTGAAAAGTACAAAAGGAAGCAAAAATAAGGAAAATATGGCTATAACTCTCGAAACGACCGGCCGGGTCGTTACACTTATGGCTATTTGTGGACTGTGGATCGGGTTGCGTGCCGCAACGAGCCTTATGGCTATTTATGGATTGCGGATCGGGTTGCACGCCTCAACGAGCCTTATGGATACTTATATTATTGTGTCGGGTTGCACGCCGCAGAGATATAGCGCTTGGGCTGAAAGGAGCCCCTACGGAGTCTGCACACCCCTAGTGAGCGCATGTACCTATTGAGTGTGAGTATTGAGGGCTGAGAGCCGAGTGATTCAGCTGTTGTGACGAGTTGAGTAACTGTTTCCCTGAGAGGCTGTACTTTCTTTTTCATTTGTTGATGCACTTAGTTGCTATTTGTCATTTTCGTGAAATTTCTGAATGATTCTATATCCGAATTTACGCGCACTTTAACTGTATAAAACTGATTTGATTTGAATTGCCAGATTTGAAAGCATGTCTATTCTTTGCTGGAATTATTGAAAATGAACTGTATTGTATAGCTCGTCACTACCTTCTTAGTTCCTTATTTATTTCTGTTACTTCCTGAGTTGGTTGTAATCATGCTACACCCTGCACTTCATGTGCAGATCCAGGTGTGTTTGATCACGAAGGTTGTTGAGTTCGTGCACGATCGAGTACCGGAGACTACGAGGTAGCTGTCGACGTCCCAGACCTTGTCTTTCCTTCTATGTTTTCTTTCTTTTTTGTACTGATACTTAGACACTGTTTGTATTAGACTGGATATCTAGATGCTCATGACTCAGTGACACCACGATGTCGGGCTATTTTTCCGCACTTATGCTTTGGGGTTTACCCGTTTTTATGAAAGACTTCGGTTATTTTAAATATATTAATACATTTCTATTAAATGTTGAAAGTGTTTTGGAGATGTCGGCTAGCCTAGTATCACGATAGGTGTCATCACAATGGATTAGGTTTTGGGTCGTGATAATAATACAATTATAAGTACACTACTTGTATGACTAATACAACTGCAACAAACTTAGTGGGTGTCTAACGTATGAGTTGTACTTGTCAAGACACGGAAGGTGAAGTATTATTAATTTTTTGCTGAATAAAACAAGTGAAATAATAAAGAATTAACGCCATAAGAAAATGAAACATCAACGAGACAACAAACCTTGGAATTAACGCCTCTTTTCCTGGGAAACAAATCTTGGAGTTTTCTATTTGTCCAAGCAAGAACAAAATCTTGAACATTTTGTGGTTATAATTTATTACACTAATATGATCAATTTAAAGATATGCATTTGTACCCTTTCTGTCCAAAATCAGTAACTAAATTTACTTTTCACATCACAACGTTACTTTAATAAAGAATATATTAATTCTTGAAGAGTAAAAATTAAAACGAATACTAGAACTATATTTAATCAAAACGAATATAACGACCAAACCGATCATTTTGAGCCTTTGCACTTCGCTCGGTAGTTTACGAGCATGAGTAGCTCTGTATGATGCATTATGACTTATGTGAATCGTTGGTTTTGATTTTCAGGCTATTCGGAATCGAATTGGAAGAATGGATTTCATTGTGAAGCTTTA
The DNA here is from genome assembly GCF_000390325.3 of Nicotiana tomentosiformis. NCBI lineage: Eukaryota > Viridiplantae > Streptophyta > Magnoliopsida > Solanales > Solanaceae > Nicotiana > Nicotiana tomentosiformis. Next base: position 116,542,013 of record NC_090819.1, read on the forward strand.
AATTGGGAGAGTTGTCGAGTTTGACTTTTTATGAATTTGAACCCGGAACGGAGTTTTGATGGTTCTGTTAGCTCCATTGGGTGATTTTGGCCTTAGGAGCGTGTCTGGATAGTGATTCGGAGGTCCGTGGTTGATTTTGGCTTGAAATAGTGAAAAGTGAATTTTTGGAAAGTGTGACCGGGGGGTTGACTTTTTGATATCGGGGTCGAAATCCGATTCTGGAAATTGAAATAGGTCCGTAATGTGAAATATGACGTGTGTGCAAAATTTGAAGTCATTCCAGATTGGTTTGCTATGTTTCGGCACGAGTTATTGAATTTGAAAATTCAAAGTTCATAGAATTTCGATTGAGGTGTGATTCATGTTTTCGATGTTGTTGGAGGTGATTTGAAGATTCGACTAAGTTCGTATGATGTTATAAGACTTTTTGGTATGTTTTGTTGGGGTCCCGGGAGTCTCGGATAGATTTCGGGTGGTTAATGGACTTGGAATTTGATTTGAGAAGTTGCTGAAGTCTAAGAGTTGCTGGTGTGACCGCACTTGCGGAGAGGGGACCGCAGATGCGATGTCGCAGGTGCGGTAGGTTGAGAGCAAGTGCGGAATAGGTGGAGACCAGCAGGGGTCGCAGGTGCGATGGCTTCTCCACACCTGCGATAGCACATATGCGGACCATTGGTCGCAGGAGCGGAGGCAGCCAGAGTTAGTCATTTTCGCAGGTGCGCCCAGATTTGCGCAGCAGCGGATGCGCAGGTGCGAGCCCAGGTACCACAGGTGCGAAAAATGCCTGGGCAGTGTTAAAAACGAGGGTTTCCGAGATTTTTATTATTTTGATCATTTTGGAGCTCGGTTTGGGAGATTTTGGAGAGGAAGTTTTTCACACAACTTGGGGTAAATGTTCTTGATTCCCTTGTGATTATATTCCATGAATCTATCTTCGATTTTAGCTTTTGGTTGATGAATTTTAAAGAGGAAATTGAGGGTTTTGGCCTAAAGTTTCATAATATGAATTTTTGAGTTTTGAACATCGAATTGAAGTCAAAATTTGAGTGAAACTAGTATGGTTGGACTCGTAATTAAATGGGTTATCGGATTTTGTAAATTTTGTCGGGTTCCGAGGTGCGGGCTTGGGTTGGGCTTTTGGCCGATTTTGAGCTTTTGATTCAATATTTGATCTTTTTCGATCGGGATTGGTTTCTTTAGCATTGTTTGATGTACTTGAGTTGTTTATGGTTAGTTTCGAGCCGTTCGGAGGTCGGAACGCACGGGAAGGCATCTTTGGAGCATCGCTTGGCTTGCTCGGCATTGGTATTGACTTATTCGTGGTAAGTAACTCTTCTAATATTAGTGCTGAGGGTATGAAACCCCGAAATACGTGTTATGTGATTGGTATTGAGGTGACGCACATGCTAGGTGACAGGCGTGTGGGCGTGCACCATGTGAATTGGGACTCTGTTGTTTCCATAGCACTGTATAGTGGTTCTACTTTGTTGATATCCATGTTTTCACCCTGTGATAAAGTAGTTGAGCTATCAATCATGCTAGATATCATATTTAGGCATTATGTCGATACTGTTTGGACCCATAGTGGTCGTTTCTTACTCTCATCTCACTGACTTCATTGATATTTCATACTCGGTTGCATCCATGCATTCATACCATATCTCAGTCTCAGTTATTATTTATTGATATATCATATCATTGTTGTCGGGCTAGTTTTATGACATTGTGAGCCCATGAGAGAGATTGGAGAGATTGATGACTGAGTGAGGCCGAGGGCCTGAGTGAGAATGATATTTTATAGGATCGGGTTGCACGTCGCAACGATATATTGATTACATTCTGTGGATCGGGTTGCACGCTACAACGAGCCTTATGGCTACTTATATGATTGGGTCGGGATGCACGCCGTAGCGATATAGCGCTTGGGCTGAAAGGAGCCCCTCCAGGAGTATGCACACCCACAGTGAGCGCAGTCGACTATAAATAGGGATCGGGCTGTATGCCGCAGTGGGTATTGTACAGCGCTGAGTGATTGAGTGTGCTGAGCATAGTGAGAGAGAATGCGAGACAGTGAGATTGAGTACTCTGAGAGTGTGAGTACATGAGCTCATCATTGAGATGCATTGCATTAGGCATGCGTACTTGAGATACATACATAGAGGTGCATTTCCTTTTGCTACCCAGTTTTGGGGACATTTATGATTTTACATGTATCTTGACATGTAGGCATAGAGAAGTATTTTCCTCATGCTATCTGAAAATGAAACATCTTACCATTTGTTGAAAGGAGTTTTGGGAAAAATCATAGTTTTCAAACTTACTCGTATTTTGGATTTTTCGGTAAAAGATTTGGATTTTCAATGAGATACTTGAAAAGAAATGCCTGTTTTTCTGGAACTGTTAATGAGCTGAGCCTTTTATTTTTGAGATACTCTTTTGTTACGTGTACTATGTTGTTATGAACAGTTGTGGAACATTGGTGTTGGACCCGACCTTTCTGTTAGCTCGTCACCACTTTCAACCTAACGTTAGGTTTGTTACTTATTGAGTACATGGGGTCGGTTGTACTCATACTACACTTCTGCACCTTGCATGTAGATGTTGGTTGTTGATGTTACTGTGTTCGATGGGAGCTGGATTTGAAGATGTATATGCGTCCCGGTTGTAGCTGCTTCTTGTTCGTGGTAGCCTTAGATCTATAAAACTTTGTTTATGTACTTTTCAAACAGATGGTGTATTTATTTCATTTCCACTTTGTAAACTCTATTCTTAGAGGCTCATGATTTGTACAACCAGTTCTTGGGGAATGTATTATATTCCCAAGGACTGGTAGTACAAATCATGAGCTTCTAAGAATAGAGTTTACAAAGCTAATGAAATAAATACACCGTCTGTTTGAAAAGTACATTAACATAGTTTTATAGATCTAAGGCTACCATGAACAAGAGGCAGCTACAACCGGGACGCAGGTGCATCTTCAAATCCAGCTCCCATCGAACATAGCGATATCAGCAGCCAACATCTGCACGCAAGGTGCAAAAGTGTAGCATGAGTACAACCAACCCCATGTACTAAGTAAGTAACAAACCTAACCTTAGGTTGAAAGTAGTGACGAGCTAACACAAAGGTCGGGTCCAACACCAACATTCCATAATAGTTCAATCCAGCTCCCATCGATCACAGCAACGCTAGCAGTCAATATCTGCACGCAAGGTGCAGAAGTGTAGTATGAGTATAACCGACCCCATGTACTCAATAAGTAACAAACCTAACCTTAGGTTGAAAGTAGTGACGAGCTAGAATAATGGTCGAGTCCGATACCAATATCCCACAACAATTCATACCAGCATAGTACAAGTAATAAAATGAGTATCTCATAAATAAAATGCGCAGCTCGTTCACAATTCCAGAAAATAGGCATGCTTTTCAAGTATCTCAATGAAAACCCAAATCTTTTACCGAAATTTCCAAAAATATGAGTAAGTTTGAAAACTGTATTTTTTCCCAACAATCCTTTTGAACAATAAATAAGATTTTTCATTTTCCTTTCAGATAGCAAGTGTAAGATGTCTCTATGCCCATATGTCAAAATGTATGAGAAGTCATAAATGATATGATACCATACAACATGAGGAAAAATGCATCTTTATGCCTGTAAGTCAAGTGTGCATGCCAAATGCGATGCAAATTAGTGATAAAAACCATATGCATACTCTCATAGTATCAATTCACTTAGTCCTCCCAGTCACTTAGTCCTCCCAATCACTCAGTACTTGGCACTCGCACTCAGTAGGTACCTACACTCAGTGGGGGTGTGCAGACTCCGGAGGGGCTCCTATAGCCCAAGGGCTATAATCTGCACAGACAACTCACGTGCCATAATATCAATATCTGGATCCGCACGGACAACTCACGTGCTGCAGGGACAACTCACCTGCTATAGTATAACATCTGGATCCGCACGGACAACTCATGTGCTATAATATAACATCTCATAATCAGGCCCTCAGCCTCACTCAGTCATCAATCTCTCCAGTCTCTCTCTCACGGGCTCACAGTGCCATGATACTAGCCCGATAACAATGATATGACACATCAATAAGTAACAACAGAGACTGAGATATGATGTGCATATGAGTGCATAAGACTGAGTATGTAATGCAATGAAAGCAGATTACTCAACCACATAAATGACCTCAGTAGGTCCTAACAGGATAAGCATGTAGCCTACACATGGCTTCTAACATAATCACAGCTCGATAAATCTAGTACGTAGGGATTTCATGATTTCATACAAGTTCAAGTAACTACATAGTACCACAGAAATAATGGAAATTACAATTCACACGGTGCACGCCCACACGCCTGTCATGTAGCATGTGTGTCACCTTAAAACCAAACACATAACACATATATTCAGGGTTGATACCCTCAGCTCTAAGATTAGAAGAGTTACTTACCTTGAACAAGCCAATACCAATGCCGAGCAAGCCAAGCGATGCTCCAAAAATTCCATCCCGCACATTCCGATCTCTAAACGGCTCGAAATTAACCAAAAACAACTCAAGTACATCAAACGATGCTAAAGGACCCAATCCCGATCGAAAAAGATCAAATCTTGAATCAAAAGCCCAAAATTGGCCAAAAGCCCAACCTGGACCCGCACCTCGGAACCCAACAAAATTTACAAAATCCAACAGCCCATTCAATTACGAGTCCAACCATACTAGTTTTGCTCAAATCCGACTCCAAATCGATATTCAAACTCAAAAATTCATATTATTAAACTTTAGGCCAAAATCCTCAATTTCCTCTTTAAAATTCTTAATCCAATTACCAAAAATGAAGGTAGATTCATGAAATATAACCAAAACCGAATAGAGAACACTTACCCCAATCCTTGTGATGAGAATTTCTCCAAAAATTGCCTCAATCTGAGTCCCAGATCTCAAAATATGAAGAAAGAACCAAAGCCTCGATTTATAGCTTCTCCCAGCATTTTTGCACCTCCGGCACATAGCCGCTTCTGCGGCGTCGCTTCTGTGACATAACCTCCGCTTATGCGGAATCAGCTAAGAACTTGACCCTCGTGCCTGCGGACAAAATATCTGCTTCTACGACATCACAGGTGCAAGCCACCATCCGCACATGCGAAATACCTCGCTCTTGCGCTCCATCACTTCGCACCTGCACATCCGCATATGCACCCAAATCTCCACTTCTGCGGTCTTCCTCACCCAACACTCACCTCGCCTATGCAACGCCTTTGTCGCTTCTGTGACCATCGCACCTGCGCAAAACCAGACGCAAGTGCGATCTCACCAGAACCAGCAGCCTTCAGCAATGCATTATGCAACGAAAGTGATCCGAACCTCGACTGAAACTCATCCAAACCATTCGGGACCCCGTCCGAATATATCAACAACTCCAATAACATAACACGGACCTACTCGAGGCCTTAAATCACACATAACAATATCTAAATGATGAATCACACCTCAACTCAAAATCAATGAACTTTGAAACTTCAAACTTCCACAACCGATGCCGAAACCTATCAAATAACGTCCGATTGACCTCAAAGTTTGCACACAAGTCACATTCGACATTATGCACCTGCTCCAACTTCCGGAATCGGAATCCGACCCCGATATCAAAAAGTCCACTCCCGGTCAAACTTTCCAAAATTTTAACTTTCACCATTTCGAGCCAAATTCAACCACGGACCTCCAAATCACAATCTGGACGTGCTCCTAAGTCCAAAATCACCCAACGGAGCTAATGGAACCATAAAAATTACAATCCGAGGTCAAATGCTAAAAAGTCAAACTTGGTCAACTCTTTCAAATTTAAAGCTCCCTAGTTGAGAATCATTCTTACAAATCAGTCCCGAATAACCTGAAAATCAAAATCGACGATTCATACAAATCCAAATACATCATACGGAGCTACTCACGCCCGTAAACTACCGAGCGAAGTGCAAATGCTCAAAACGACCGGTCGGGTCGTTACATCCTCCCCCACTTAAACATACATTCGTCCTCGAACGTGTCCAAAGTTGTTCTCAAAGCCATCAAACTGTCGTATAACCTTGCTATGCACATACCCGGGGGTGATCCCACGTTACCCTATCCCATACATGTCCGATAACACAACATAACTGAAATTTCTCAATTCAACCTAGCCTACAAGCCTTAAAATCTAATTTCTAACATCTAGAATTTCTTATAAGATCTGAATCTCGCAACCTACACACTGTATAAGCCTGAACAAGATGTACCAAGCCGCAACCATAACCCAAGATACAATCACATGATATATCACATAACACAGATACACGTGGCAATGATTTCTAATCACAATAGTTGCTCAAAATAACCCAATGCCGGTAATAAACCTCATATCAAATAAGACTCCATTCTAAAACCTTCGTACACTACCGATGATAAAATAAAACACGCAGAAACTCGTAACCATTCATCAGATACCCCAGTCATGGAGCTCCCTCTCCTTAGACAAGAACTATAGCAAATTTCTAAGTTGACTTCTGATATTATCCTTCCAACCATGCTGTAATCTATTTCGATAGTATCCATTCTAGGTCCAATGACCTCATCTCATCCAACACGACCACTCTAGTGACATGACACACCCATACAATCTAAAGCCACAACCCATGCAATCCGTGTACCAATAAGCAACATTCCAAATGTACTCGATCATGGAAAAATAACTCAAACGAGAGAACTATCCCACAAGCTCAACAAGTACCACCACAACGCAATGCTAAGAACCTATCACACACCGTAGAACCAAAACACACGAATCTAATACAAGGGATCATATCTCAACATAACTCCGCTGCAATGCGTGACCCCATCCAAACACTGATCCATATGAAATACCTCAGCCATCAGGCTCAAAATCAATAACCACGCACAATCTGACATCAAGTACTCAAAGTGCATTACCATAACCACGGAGAAGCAGATGGCACAATGCCACACAAAACCCGAAAGAACATAACCCATACGCCATCAACCATGCAATACCCAATTACTCGTCTCGTTCACATTCCGCTATAAAGCCCAAATAGAACCACACCAGGTGTGCTTATAACCAGCGGATCACAACTCCTCGTAGCATAGAAGAGTAACTCACAGATAATTTCAGAACACGAATAAGTTCAACAACAACCGAATGGTACATCCTTCAACAATAGCAGTATGGAGCCAACCAATCCGGCTCGGTGTAGAATACACATCCTAATTGGGCCTACCAATGGGCCCCCAAATCAACTTCGGGCACCCACAAATAGATAAATAACCCTATAAAATCCCACAATTACTGAATCATAACACATACTATCATATAGCTAGCTTCGGCCATGACTTCACAATCCACAACCATGAAACAAGTTGCTCTTGAGAACTCCAGTCTCCAAATCCATAGAACACACGAATCACCATATCTGATCCCAACTCCACCGCCAGAATGTCTAATATATCTCGCATACACGATCATCCCATGAGGAATACTTCTATAAATCCTCTGTGCCACCTAGCAAAATTTGAATATCAGCAGTCGATCAACCAGGAGAGTGTCGTAGTACCCGTGAAGTATCCATAAAAAAAAACACATTGCCCCTACTGAAATGTATACTCTTATCAAGCCATACCAAATAGTAATATCATTTACCTAGTCATCTGAAACCGTCCATGTTGCCTACGAATTTTATGACCTTCCCTTCAAAACTGAACTGTGATCTCGCTCACGTAAATCTCAATCCCACACAACACACTGCATATACCATGCCATCGTATGAAAGATGCGAGAATCTCATAGTCCACTCCTAGTCACAAGCAACTACATACTTAATTAGCCAAGGACCTCCCATTTGACTTCATCTAGGAGAAAATCACTATACACCACACGCTCCTCACGCCAGTAGGAAATATACTCCTCAAACCGTGGTAGAAACCATTGAGAACTCTTTGAAGTCCATTTGCACATAACCAAGCTATCAGAACTGAATCTCTCTAACTCACCCCAGCCACACAGGTCGCCAAAACCCAAGAGCATTGCCACGAAACACCTGTGGAGACTAGCCACATCATAAGTACCCAAAGAACCGATTACATCCATTACTGTGTTGATCCAACCTAATACTAAGATGTCATATTTCTCTAAGTCCTTTTCAAATTGCCTTCAAATTGATACTTCTCCTTGCTAGAACACCACGATCCTTAACCAAAATTCACAAGACAAGAGACCCTAGTATAAAACCACAACGCCCTAAGGCCCATAAGCCGCTGACTTCCCTCTTAAGCACCCCAAAGCACCACAACCGTGACACCCACTCTAAAGAGACCTTGCGTGAACCTAAAATTGTTTCCTTCACCTTCTTGATGCTGAAATGCATAATCCACAACGATATAAAAATGCCACAAGTCTCGACACCATCCAATGTAACTCTCAGTTTCTAGCCATATACAAATCTTGCAAATTCCAAATCGCTACATATAAATCTTGAACCCATTAGAACCATTATCAAGAGTAATCCACTCTACTCAAATCTCAATTAAATCGACCAAACGGACCAAACGACTTGTGCCCCATTAGCATACCAACACCCAAGGGAATAACCCACACTCCTAAGCAACCAAGAAAATTCCTACTCCATGTACACTACATCCTTCGCGAATAACCACTCAATTATTTTATGATTTATATATACCCATAGAGTGTAATACAACCCATATCTAGAAATTCCTTTACCCGAGTCATCCTCGATCTCGACCTCTGTAAGTCATAACTGATTCACCAGTATACCCCGAACCGAAACAAATACAACACATAATTGTGCAATCAACTTGTCGATAGCCGACTCTCCCACTTGGCTCAAAGCCATAGAACAAAACAATCGATAACATCACAATACCCATACTCTATTACTGCCAGAATCCCGTACTGAAATTCAACTAAATCCTTCGTAAGCTAATGTAACACAAACCATCTAATACTTCAAATTATCTACAAATCTCGCGTTCATCCTCGTGATGGTTAAGCCAACTTCCACAAGTGATCCAAACTCAAATTGCAACATACATCATCCACTGGTTAAAAAAAGAACTCTCTACAAAACATCATAGGAATCACACAACCTCAGGACACCTCGCAGGAGATAACCCACCTGCTTTGCCTCAAACTGACATCTCTTTATACCGTTTCACAGCCACAATTACTAAGCACTCACTTAATATCCCTGAGTCTGATCTCAACAATAAGACATGAGAACCTATTTCGTTCCAGCATTAAGCAAGAGAAAGGATCCTTCAATGCACTCATAACTCGAGACCATACGCCAAATCAAGACAGAAATCAAACACCCTATAGTCCTTGCTACATTTCAAGTAAACTCTTTATGCCACATTCGAACAATCTGAGCACAACTCATAGTCACATCATACTCACCATATAGTCATCCAATCACAAATTCCACTAATAGGGACACTAACGGACCTATAAGTCCCAAAAGTACGTGCTCAAGATACCGTCGAAACCCGGCCTCAAGTCCTCCAGACTGGCCCATCATCAGTATGCCAAAACCATATCTCGTACCTCAACCATGGAATCACAAGCCACCGGCACACAACCGATATCGAGTGCTCACATGCACATACGAATGTGTGGAAGGAATTCAAAGAGTTACGCTTCAAGCTTAATCAATACGACACGATAAGGAAAGAAAGATGGGAAGTATATCCTAAATGTCCCGTAGCCTCTCGAAGATAGGTATGGACATCATCATACCGATATGCAAGACTCTACTAGACACTTGCTCATGACTTGTAGAACCTATGAACCTAGAGCTCTGATACCACCTTGTCACGACCCAAAATCCACTAGTCGTGATGGCACCTAACCCAACCCGCTAGGTAAGCCAACTAATAACTATCCAATTTTAATAATATTAATAAGATAATTAAAGAAAAGGAATTATCTGAATCTTATACATTTCCCAAGGACTGGTAGTACAAATCATGAGCTTCTAAGAATAGAGTTTACAAAGCTGAAATAAAATAAATACATCATCTGTTTGAAAAGTACATAAACAAAGGTTTATAGATCTAAGGCTACCACAAACAAGGGGCAGCTACAACCAGGACGCAGGTACATCTTCAATCCAGCTCCCATCGATCACAGCAATGTCAGCAGTCAATATCTGTACGCAATGTGCAGAAGTGTAGTATGAGTACAACCGACCCCATGTACTCAATAATTAATAAACCTAACCCTAGGTTGAAAATGGTGACGAGCTACAACAACGGTCGGGTCCGATACCAATATCCCACAACAATTCATATCAGCATAGTACAAGTAATAAAAGGAGTATCTCGAAAATAAAATGCTCAGCTAATTCACAGCACCAGAAAATAGGCATGTTTTTCAAGTATCTCAGTGAAAACCCAAATCTTTTACTGAAATTTCCAAAAATATGAGTAAGTTTACAAAATTGTGATTTTTCCCAAAAATTCCTTCAACAATAAATAAGATATTTTCATTTTCCTTTCAGATAGCAAGTGTAAGATGTCTCTCTATGCCCATATGTCAAAAAAATTTGAGAAGTCATAAATGACGTGATACTATACAGCATGAGGGAAAATGCATCTCTATGCATGTATGTCAAGTGTGCAAGCCAAATGCGATGCAAATTAGTGATAAAGACCATATGCATACTCTCAGAGTATCAATTCACTCAGTCCTCCCAATCACTCGGCACTCGCACTCAGTAGGTACCTGCGCTCATTGGGGGTGTGCAGGCTCCGTAGAGGCTCCTACAGCCCAAGCGCTATAATCTGCACGGACAACTCATGTGTTGCACGGATAACTCATGTGCTATAGTATAACATCTGGATCCGCACAGACAACTCACGTGCTATAAAATAACATCTCCCAATCAGTCCCTTGGCCTCACTCAATCATCAATCTCTCTAGTCTCTCTCTCACGGGCTCACCGTGTCATGATACTAGCTCGAAAATAATGATATGATGCATCAATAAGTAACAACAAAGACTGAGATATGATGTGCATGTGAATGCGTACGACTGAGTATGTAATGCAACGAAAGCAGATTACTCAACCACATAAATGACCTTAGTGGGTCCCAACAGGATAAGCATGTAGTCTAGACATGGCTTCTAACATAATCACAGCTCGATAACTCTAGTACGTAGAGATTTCATGATTTCAGACAAGTTCAGGTAACTACACAGTACCACAGAAATAACGGAAATCACAGTTCACACAATGCACGCCCATACGCCCATCACCTAGCATGTGCGTCACCTCAAAACCAAACACATAACACGTATATTCAGGGTTCATACCATCAGCTCTAAGATTAGAAGAGTTACTTACCTCGAACAAGCCACTATTTAAAGTCCGCAAAACTAGAAGATCGGGTAAGAAATTCTGTTAAGCCAAGAGACGGTGTTAGGCATTCCCGGGTTCTGTAGTTTTAGCACGGTCGCTTTTAATCATACCTGGCATAATTAATGTTTAATTACTCATTTTCAGAACCTATGTACATTTACCTTTTACCGCTTTTAATTATGGTATTTATGGATTTACTCTTTGAAACGGATTACATGTGGGTAAATCCGCTTTATTTGGGGCGCTAAAATCATGTCACGTGAACGTGTACACAATTAGTCACGCTTTATTAATTTAAGATTGTTTGGCCGAAGTTACGCGAACGCATACCTTGATTTATTTGTGGGAATCATAATTATGTCACGCGAACGTGTACACAATCATGATAATATATTAGAACGTGCCTAAAGCATTCTACGAATATTCATGAATTAATTTTCTAATTTACCCTTTTAGATTCGTTGTGCAAGTATAAAAATTATGGAATAAGATGTTTGAGGATATAAAATTAATTAAAACAATTTTTTGAAGCTATGGATCAATCAGTGTAAAAGGGCTGTGTAGGAACAAAATTAGGCTCGAATGAAAAAGGCCCAATATGGAAGCTAAAACTGACTGGTGGGGAATTCTAATGGGGGAAAAGGCGTTGGGCCGAAAAATATCTTGCGGCCCGGAATCTATTTAGCTAATAGCCCAAGTTCATACCCAACATAAACAAGTTCTTCTCAACATTAATAGGGCAAAGCTTGGTGGCTCATAAATAATGTTTAAAACTCTAAAAAATGTGAATTTAGTGTTTTAACTCTTCAACTGAAGTTGACAAGTTTACAAGTTATTGACAACACGGTTAAAATTTACAGGCTCTTTGTATACGGTCGAAATAGATTTCAGCCTTGGCATGTCCGGTACGGTTCGAAGGGTGGTGTATCGAAGTAAGATCCCGAAGGGGGGACGAACTAACCTAGAACCCGGGGAGGCTGGTCCGTGATGAGACCGATATCATAATCAAACTCGAACAAGAATCGAACTATGACACGGGTAGATCTATCGTGCTGATAATCCAAAAACCAACCTACATCGATCGGGAATCAATTCAAGGGCTCGAACCGGGTACGGGCTCAAACCAAGATCACAAAATCAAGCCGAAATCAAGCTCGAACCAAAATCGAGGATTCTAAGCAAGATCGAGCTTGCAGACAAAAGCCGTTGTAATCCTATTAGAGGGAATCTTGGCAGAAATTATGGAAAAGCTGATTTATCATGGGTCTCCCACTGAATATTTATTTTATTATGCTTGGAGCCAAATCTCTCCACTATAAAAGGGCTTGGTTATCATTTCTGTAAGGGCATCTTTTTCTGAGATTTACACTATAACAAAAGTATAATTTCCTCTACAAGAAAGAGTGATCATTATAGTTCCTTAGATTGAATCTATTTTTGTTAAATCCTAAGTTTCACTGTTGGTGATTGCCTTGTCTAGATTACTTTTTCTCCAAATCTATATTCATATTTTTATTTATCCTTGCATTTTGTGTTAAGTTGTACCACATATCTTCGGAGCTGCGTATAAATTCAACTCTATTCATTTTTCGGGTAAACAGTTTGGCGCCCACCGTGGGGCCGAGGATAACAGTGGTCACTTATTTCCGAAAACATCTTCAATTCAGGCTCGGCTACGAATAGCCACCAACCGAATGGCTTCACCGACCGATTACGAAGTTGGCCTTGAAGATGAAACCAAAACTTGGCACTACCCGAGATTCGAGCCGAAATACCACTGGATGTCAATTCACAAATTGCTTTGGAAGCGAACCAGCATTCTGAAACGGAAAGAAGCATTCAGGGCGGTGCTCGATCCGTAGCCCAAAACACCCAAAACCCAGAGGAGATCGGGGCCAGCTTACACATGATCTTCGAGATGTTGCAAGCCCAGCAATTAGCGATAGCTCAGCTACAGAGCCAAACTCGCGCACAAAGCAGGCCGGTTTTCAATCCACTTCGAGAAGTCACCCCTAGAACAGAGCCTGCCATAGTAAAATCTAACAAGCAGGAATCGGGGACTACTCCCAGAATTACTAAATTGCTCGGGGAACTCACAAAACGAGTCGAAGCCAACGACAAGAGGGTGGAAACATATAATGCCAGGGTCGATCAAATCCCGAGGGCTCCACCAATGATAAAAGGGCTTGATTCAAAAAAATTCATACAAAAGCCTTTTCCATCGAGTGCGGCACCGAAGCCAATGCCCAAAAAATTCCGTATGCCCGAAATTCCCAAATATAATGGTACGACCAATCCTAATGAACATTACACCTCTTACACATGTTCCATAAAGGGAAACGATTTGGAAGGCGATGAGATCGAATCCATGCTGTTGAAAAAGTTCGGGGAGACCCTCTCGAAAGGAGCTATGATTTGGTATCACAATTTACCACCGAATTCCATCGATTCTTTTGCCATGTTTGCAGATTCATTCGTGAAAGCGTATGCTGGTGCCATAAAGGTTGCAACGAGAAAATCAGACCTCTTCAAAGTAAAGCAAAGGCAGGGAGAAATGCTGAGGGAATTCGTATCCCGATTTCAAATGGAACACATGGAATTACCCCCGGTCACCGACGACTGGGCCGTACAAGCTTTCACCCAAGGGTTGAACGAGTTAAGTTCGATAGCATCATATCGGCTGAAACAAAATTTGATCGAGTATCCAGCGGTAACTTGGGCAGATGTGCACAACCGATATCAATCAAAAATTAGGGTTGAGGATGACCAGACGGGGGCCCCGTGCGGACCTGTTCATCAGAACACGACAGTTATTAATCAAAAGCAGATCGACAAAGAGTAAAGGTCGAACAGATATCGATCGTACGTCGCGGATCGAGTGAATAATGGTTCAACACGCAACACAGTTTAGAATAGTCAAAGAATTGATCGGGGAAAAAATTCTCTGGGGCTTATGAGTAAAAGCGGCTTCGATAAATATGTCGAGCCTATAAAAGCACCTCGATTATCAGAATATAACTTTAGCGTTGGTGCATCCGCTCTCATGTCGGCCATCAGACGCATCGAAGATACTAAATGGCCTCGACCAATACAAACCGATCCTGCCCGAAGAAATCCCAATCAAACGTGTGAATATCATGGTACCCATGGCCACAGAACGGAAGATTGCAAGAAACTAAGAGAGGAAATAGCTCGCCTATTTAACAAAGGGCATCTTCGGGAGTTTCTGAGTGATAGGGCAAAGAGCCATTTTAGAAGCAGGGATTTCAGCAAGCAGAACAAGCAAGAAGAACCACAGCACGTTATCCACATGATCATCGGAGGCATCGATACCCCCCGGGGACCGATGCTTAAACGCACTAAAACATCGATGGTGAGGGAAAAGCGATCTCGGACTAAAGATTATGCACCCATGGGGACTCTGTCCTTTGGTGATGAAGATGCAGAGGGGGTCATCCAACCTCACAATGACGCGATGGTAATATCTGTACTCGTAAATAAAATTAAAATTAAGCATGTGTTGATCGATCCAGGTAGCTTGGCCAATATCATCCGATTGAAGGTAGTGGAGCAGCTCGTCCTGCATGATCAGATCGTACCTGTAACTCTGGTCCTAAACGGGTTCAATATGGCATGCGAAACAACCAAAGGGGAGATAGTCTTACCAATAAACATGGCCGGAACTGTCCAAGAAACAAAGTTTCACGTGATTGAAGGTGATATGAGGTATAACGCCCTTTTCGGAAGGCCATAGATCCACAACATGAGAGCCGTTCCTTCGACCCTACACCACGTCCTCAAATTTCTGACGTCGGGAGATGTCAAAATGGTTTACAGAGAACAGCCAGCCGCGAAAGAAATGTTCGCCGTCGACGAAGCCAAACCAATGTCCTCACTTTCGCCGATAAAAGGGGAAGGAGAACGGGACACCAAATAGCAATCACAGACAGCAGCTTCAACCCAGCCAGACAACTAGAAAATCGAAGGGGATGGAGACCAAAGGGTCCCTCGATCTTTCGTAATTCCCAATGACTCCGATGCCATATAATCGATGATCGAGGAGCTAGAGCAAGTCTTATTAATCGAATGTCGGCCCGAGCAGAAGGTACACTTGGGAACGGAGTTGAGCCCTGAACTCAGGAAGAAACTAATTCAATTTCTTATCAATAACATCGATTGTTTTGCCTGGTCCCATTTAGATATAACAGGGATTCCGCCAGACATAACGACGCATCAGCTAAGTTTGGACCCTAGGTTCAGACCGGTGAAGCAAAAATGAAGACCCCAGTCCGATGGAAAGAACGCCTTCATAAAGGACGAGGTAACCAAACTTATTAAAATAGGGTCCATTCAGGAGGTAAAATATCCCGAATAGTTAGCCAACGTAGTTGTAGTCCCTAAAAAATGGGACAAACTTAGAATGTGCGTGGACTATAAGGATTTGAACAAAGCATGCCCCAAAGATTCTTTTCTGTTGCCCAACATCGATCGCATGATCGATGCCACGGCCGGCCACGAGATCCTTACTTTTCTCGATGCCTATTCCGGGTATAATCAAATACAGATGAACCCGGAGGACCAGGAAAAAACCTCATTTGTTACCAAATATGGAACGTATTGTTATAATGTGATGCCCTTCGGGCTAAAAAACGCAGGGGCCACTTACCAACGCCTAGTGAATAAAATGTTCGAAGAACAAATAGGAAAATCAATGGAGGTTTATATTGATGACATGTTAGTCAAATCCCTGCGCGCAGAGGACCATTTAATTCATTTGCAGGAAACGTTCGAGATTCTGAGGAAATACAAAATGAAGCTCAACCCCGAAAAATGTGCCTTCGGGGTCGGTTCGGGCAAGTTCCTCGGCTTCATGGTATCACATCGGGGAATAGAGATTAACCCCGATAAAATCAGGGCTGTCAAAGACATCACCGTCGTAGATAGCGTGAAGGCCGTGCAAAGACTAACGGGTAGGATCGCCGCCCTGAGCCGATTCATATCGAGATCGTCCGATCGGAGTCATAATTTTTTTTCTCTACTCAAAAAGAAGAACGATTTTTCTTGGACCCCGGAGTGCCAACCAGCATTAGAAGGACTAAAGCGATATCTATCAAGTGCACCACTGCTTCACACTCCAAAAACGGACGAGAAACTTTGTTTGTACTTGGCAGTATCGAAAGTCGCTATAAGCGGTGACTAGTTCGAGAAGAGCAGGGTACGTAATTCCCAGTTTATTATACGAGTCGAACCTTAGGAGAGGCGAAAAATAGATATCCGCTCCTAGAAAGGTTGGCATTTGCACTGATAAGTGCCTCGAGGAAGTTAAGGCCATACTTCCAATGTCATCACATATGCGTATTGTCCACTTACCCGCTTCGTAATATGTTGCACAAACCAGAGTTATCGGGCCGACTAGACAAATGGGTCGTCGAACTCAGTGGGTACGATATCGAATATCAACCCCGCACGGCCATCAAGTCTCAAGTCCTAGCAGACTTCGTGGCCGATTTCACACCAGCCCTCGTACCCGAAGCCGAAAAAGAACTATTGAAATCAGGTACATCATCGGGGGTATGGATCCTTTTTACGGATGGGGCTTCGAATGTAAAGGGGTCCGGGCTGGGCATAGTTTTGAAACAGCCCATGGGTGGCATTATTAGACAATTTATTAAAACTATCAGGTTGACTAACAACGAGACCAAGTATGAAGCCATGATTGCAGGTCTCGAGCTAGCTATAAATTTGGGAGCAGAAATCATTGAAGCCAACTGCGATTCCTTGCTGGTAGTGAGTCAAGTAAACAAAACCTTCGAAGTTCGAGAAGGTAGAATGCAGAGGTATTTAGATAAACTGCTTATCACTTTGCGCCATTTTAAACAATGGACTTTACGGCATGTGCCACGGGAACAGAATAATGAGGCCAACGCACTGCAAATTTGGGGTCATCGGTCGAGGTAGATGATACAGGTTCGGGGAATGTTGTTCAACTTTCGAGATCAGTAATCGAAGAAGGACACGCCGAAATAAATTCTACAAGCTTAACCTGGATTGGAGAAATAAGTATATCGGATATTTGAAAAACGAAAAACTCCCAGTGGACCCTAAAGATTCCAGAACCCTACGGACCAAGGCTGCTCGATTCACTCTGGCTTTAGATGGAACACTGTACCGAAGAACGTTCGATGGACTGTTGGCGGTATGCTTGGGTCCAGGGGATGTCAATTATGTCCTACGGGAAGTGCATGAGGGTACTTGCGGGAATCACTCTGGAGCCGACACATTAGTCCAAAAAATAATCAGAGCAGGGTATTATTAGATCAATATGGGCAAAGATACGATAGAATTTGCTCGTAAATGTGATAAATGTCAAAGGTTCGCACCAATGATCCACCAGCCCGGAGAACAACTCCACTCGGTCCTATCCCCGTGGACTTTCATGAAATGGGGAATGGATATCGTCGGCCCTCTGCCATTGACCCCAAGTAAAGCTAAATTCATTTTGTTTATGACTGACTATTTTTCTAAATGGGTTGAAGCGCAGGCGTTCGAGAAAATAAGAGAGAAGTTATAGACTTTGTTTGGGATCATATCATATGCCGGTTCGGGATACCCGCCAAAATAGTATATGACAATGGAAAGCAATTCATTGGCGGCAAAGTAACAAGATTCCTAGAAGACCACAAGATAAGAAGGATACTGTCGACGCCATACCACCCCAGTGGGAATGGACATGCCGAATCAACAAATAAAACTGTCATTCAAAACTTAAAGAAGAGGTTGAACGATGCTAAAGGGAGTGGAGAGAAATCCTACCCGAAGTCCTTTGGGCATATCGGGCAACATCAAAATCTAGTACGGGGGCGACCCCGTTCTCCTTAGTATATGGATCCGAAGCATTGATACTAGTCGAGGTTGGTGAACCCAGTGCCAGATTTCGATTCTCGATGGAAGAATCAAATAACGAGGCTATGAACACAAGCCTCGAACTATCGGACGAAAGGCGAGAAGCTGCCCTCGTCCGAATGGCCGCCCAAAAGCAGCGAATCGAAAGGTATTATAATTGAAGAACCAAGCTCCGCCATTTCAAGCCTGGGGACTTAGTGTTGAGAAAAATTACAATCAATACCCGAAATCCGAATGAAGGGAAGCTAGGACCGAATTGGGAAGGACCATATCAGGTACTCGAGGACACCGAAAAGGGGTCGTACAGGATCGGCATTATTAATGGCAAACAGTTATCAAGCAACTGGAATGTATCACATCTAAAACGGTACTACTGTTAAGGTATAACTTTTCCATATTCGTTTATATCTCGAAACTGACCCCTGCAGAAGTCCGAACAAGGGACAGATCTCTCGCCAGAAAGCACGCGTTGCACTCTTTTTTCCTTAGACCGGTTTTATCCCAAATGGGTTTTTCGGCAAGGTTTTTAATGAGGCAACCACTGGTCGTGAAGCATTTATAATAATATCCGAGGCCCCGCAAGAGAGTTACTTCACAGCAACAGGGTCCCGATAGGAAAACTGTAAAGAGCCAAATGGTCGAAGCGAGCCATGCTCGTATAGGTTGGCCCGAACCCTGGCATGTAATAACATGCGAAGAATTAAGATATAATGCGACCATCAAGCCTACGGGCTATTTTTTTATTTCTAGTTCGAGCAAACATTCATTCGACCATTAAGCCTACGGACTGCATTAACTCGGGTTCGAATCATTCACTCGATCAAGCCTACGGGCTATTTTTTATTTCGAGTTCGAGCAAACATTCACTCGACCATTAAGCCTATGGGCTGCATTAACTCGAGTCCGAATCATTCACTCAATCAAGCCCACGGGCTATTTTTTATTTCGAGTTCGAGCAAACACTCACTCGACCAAATAGCCTATGGGCTACATTAATTCGAGTTCGAATCATTCACTCGACCAAGCCTACGGGCTATTTTTTATTTTGAGTTCGAGCAAACACTCACTCGGCTATTAAGCCTACGGGCTACATTAATTCGAGTTCGAATCATTCACTCGACCAAGTCCACGGGCTATTTTTTATTTTGAGTTCGAGCAAACACTCACTCGGCTATTAAGCCTACGGGCTAAATTAATTTCGAGTTCGAATCATTCACTCGGCCAAGCCTACGGGCTACATTAATCCGAGTACAAGCAAACACTCGCTCGACCGTCACGCCTATGGGCTATATTTTCTTCAAGATTAAATCGTTGACAACTAATAAGTCTAAAGGGCTACATTGCCCCAAGTTTGAATAAACGCTCGCTCGGTTGCAGAGACTACGAGGTCCAAGTTTGATTAAGTGGTTTAAAACATTATGAAAATATTCATAAGGCAAATAAAATCCTCGCAACACAGGAAACAGAAACAAAAGCGAGTCGGCAAAAGAAGAGATATGCCTATACACAAAATTTATCTACATGGGTGGTTACAGCGTAAAAAAAAAAAATTACACCACTTTATCAGGTTCCCCCCGTTCTTGGATCCGCTCTTGCTCCCATCGTCGTCGTCATCATCATCGGAAACCAGAGTTTCAGCATCAGCTTCGAGTTCTTTGGCCCTTTTTATCTCTTCCGTGAGATCGAAGCCGCGAGCATGGATATCCTAGAGAGTTTCTCTTCTAGATCAGTACTTAGCAAGTTCGGCGACCTAATGCGCCCGACCATCGGCGAATTCGGCTGCCTCTCTTGCCTGGACTTGGGCAGCTTCAGCATCAGCCCGATAGATGGCCACGAGCGCATCCGCATAAGCCTTTGCCGTTTCAGCATCGGATTCAGCCTTGGCGAGTACTGAGGCCAACCGAGCCTCAAGCTCCTCAATTCTTTTTTCTTGAACCAGGCCTTTTTCCTTTATTTTTTGAAGTTGGGTTTCACACGACGATAACTAGGCTCGAGCGGTCTCTTTTTCTGCAGCAAAACGGTCCATACCTTCTTTCCACCGCAAGGATTCCATCCTTATCACATCGACCTCCTCACGAAGCTTCCCTATCATCTCAATTTTTTGCTGCAGCTGTGAGACCAAAATGTTAGCTGTCGTTCCGGAATCGAACCCATAGGTTTTCAAAAGCATCATTACCTGCTCAGACAAATCATTCTGGTCTCGATAATCCTTGGCCAGCTCGGCTCGGAGATCTTTTATTTCCTCATCTCTCTGCCCTAAGGAAAGTTTGAGAGAGTTCCTCTCGTCGGTAGCGCGGTTTAAGTCGGCCGCGTATCGATGCAGCTCATTCTGGGAATGAGAACATTGTTCTCGATGGACTGCCGCAGCCTACGAAGAAACAAGAAGCGAAGTTAACAAAAAACGAACATAAAGGCAGTACCAACAAAAAGATTTTTAAAGAACTCACCTGGTTCAAAGCCTGCCGCAAACCGTGAAAAAGATCCGATTCATCAGCGGCACCGGCAACATCCTCGACACCAGTAAACAGGTCACGAAATGGATCCTCCTCATCGTGAGGCCTGTCTAGGTATTATCACTTCTTTTCCGCCCCAATTACGGTCCTTCTTTAAAAGATCGAGGTGTTTCTTAGTAATCGAACACATGTACCTCGATACCGGCTCACACCAGCCAGGGACCGATGAACCTTTATCAACCTTAAAATCTAAAGTAAGGACGCACGCCCCGGGGACAAACTCCTCTGGCCGTGGTTCTGCCGGTGTCTCATCGGCGACACACTGTGAAGAGGAAGCTTTCTTTTTCTGAGGAACGGTTTGCGATGTTTTCGCCATTTTTGAATTCAAAAGTAAGGAGTAGAAGAAATTGATGGAGATTTGGTAGAATTGAGGGGTCCTTTCGGAAAGAAATCACAGCTTTTCTGGTAAGTTGGAGAGCATAAAGAAGAAATTGAGAGATTTTAGAAGATAGAAGGTGTAAAAATGGTAAAAGATAAAAGTGAGAGTTATTTATAAGTTCAAGCGATGGCGGTTTATTATCAGCAGTGGCCGACCATCGCCTGACATGCATTAAATGCCTTGAAAGACTAAACCAACGGGACAGCTACCATATGTGTCATGGTCGAACCTGATGGAAGCGACAAGATAAAATCCGATCGAGCTATTGGAAATCATATCGTTTCTCGCCATATTTCATTCCGAGAAACGAGGGGACTATCTGTATACGATCGAAATAGATTTCAGCCTTGGCATGTCCGGTATGGTTCGAAGGGTGGTGTATCGAAGTAAGATCCCGAAGGGGGGACGAACTAACCTGAACCCGGGGAGGCCGGTCCGTGATGAGACCGATATCATAATCAAATTCGAACAAGAATCGAACTATGACACGAGTAGATCTATCGTGCTGATAATCCAAAAATCAACCTACATCGATCGGGAATCAATTCAAGGGCTCGAACCGGGTACGGGCTCAAACCAAGATCACAAAATCGAGCCGAAATCAAGCTCGAACCAAAATCGAGGATTCTAAGCAAGATCGAGCTCGCAGACAAAAGCCGTTGTAATCCCACTAGAGGGAATCTTGGCAAAAATTATGGAAAAGCTGATTTATCATGGGTCTCCCACTGAATGTTTATTTAATTATGCTTGGAGCCAAATCTCTCCACTATAAAAGGGCTTGGTTATCATTTCTGTAAGGGCATCTTTTTCTGAGATTTACACTATAACAAAAGTATTATTTCCTCTACAAGAAAGAGTGATCATTACAGTTCCTTAGATTGAATCTATTTTTGTTAAATCCTAAGTTTCACCGTTGGTAATTGCCTTGTCTAGATTACTTTTTCTCCAAATCTATATTCATATTTTTATTTATCCTTGCATTTTGTGTTAAGTTGTACCAATCTTCGGAGTTGCGTATAAATTCAACTCTATCCATTTTTCGGGTAAACACTCTTCACCAAATAGCCCTTTCTGCGGACTAATAAGGTCATTTCTGGTTATAAGCAAACCACAGTAGATATACATCGACAAATAAAAATCAACATTGCTTTTAATTTTTTAAGTTGGCACTCAACTTCAAAAGAAAAAGCTGACTGAAATAACATTTACAAGTCTCGCCACTTCAATAACAATTCTCAGAAATATGAATGCTAATATATATATATATAGAAGTCATTTACAATAATAGCCAACTCAAAATAAGATACGACTAAGTCTACAACTTAAACTTCCCTTTTCAGTGACTTCAAATTCATTTCTCAGCTTTAGAGTTTACTAATTTGACCAACTAGTGGTCAAATCCGCAGGCTGCAGCCATGTGATCAGTAGCAACAACCAGCCCAGTTAATGAGTCAACATAGCTTACATATTCCATTCAAAATAAAGCAACAGAATAACATACTCATAAAAGGGAAAAACCAAATGGATCAAATCTAGGCACACCAATATCCGAAAATACATTTAAAAAAAAAATTTAATTATTGACACTCAAACTTTGTTTATATACTTAAATAAATACTACAGTTGTGTAGCACATACCTGTAGCAGAAAAGAAGAACAAAATGGAAAATAAATCTCTGAAACAAACTGGAAGGAGCAGCAGCAAGAAACCAAATAGCAGCAGAACACCAGTAGGAACAAAGGAACAACAGCAAATGAAGCTAAAGAAAACCCAACCAGAAAGTTTTTCTACTTGATGATGAAGATATGATTTCTGAAAAGTGTAGTCAAATTTTGTATAAAACAGTCTCCAAAATGAAGAAAAAAGTGCCAATTTTTCAGAGTGTATTTTTCGTGTCCATGAATGAAGGAATTTTAGACCTTATTTAGATGAGGGTGAGGGAATCATTCTGTTGGGTGTCAGTCCCTAAAAATAAGGACAAAAGGCATCTTTTAAAACTGAATTGGAGAGCTGTTGGACAGCTGTCTATTCAGATATTTACCCACATTATTTTAGCCCTTTTACTTCTGATTTTAACCCTTTTAACCCCAAAATCTGATCTAATTCAGTTATTTTGTTACATTTAGAACTTTCTCTAGAGATAGTCCCCTATCTCTATTCTAGAACTTTCTCAATCAGTCATAGCCTAAGATTCTTTCAAATTCAAAGACTACATTGCCTTTCTAACCTTCTGTAATTACCCCTCCCTTTATCTAAAATTACTGCTCCTTTTCCTAGATCAAAACGATGATTAGCTAAAACAAACTACACTAGGATAAATACCAACTAAACCTGAATTATCAAACTACTTAAGGTGTGAATTGGGAAAGTTTAAATGAACAACATGACTATCAAAATGATTCCGGATGCAGCTAGATAATTTCTTAGACAATCAAAACAATCTTAATGAGTAATCTGAACATGCTTGAATTAACCAAACCCACACAAAATATATTCTACTATATTCTGCTAAAACGGATTAATTTGAACAAATACACTTAAACTAAACATGCTATCAAACAAGAACTAACGACTGAATATAGAATTATTCAAAGAAAAAATAAAAATAAAAATGAGGAATACAGAAATAGAGCCACACTACTAGGAATAAGAAAATTACCAAAAAAGGAAAAGAATCAAGATTATGGAGGTTCCCATAAAGCTGGTCGGTCAGTGGTGACTTGGTCGGGATCCGGTGGCTTTGAAATGGGATGAAATTAACGTCAATCGATTGCTCTTGTCAAGGGCAATCGATTAACGTAAGTTTTAGACCAAATCGAGTTGATATTGCACATGAAATCAGAAGAGGGAAAGATTAGGGTTTTCCTGAATTTTAGATCTGAAATTGGGCGAGTTTGGTGGGGAATTTGGGAAAACTAATAGTAGATTAGTGATGAGGGGAGGCTGGGGATTATGGGATGTTAATTTGGGGTGGTTTGGAGTGGCGCCGCCGCCGTGGGCGATTTCCGGCGGCGGTTCATGGCGCAGGTGAGAGAGAGGTGAATGATGTGAGAGAGACGGAGAGTGAGGGGGTTTTGGGGGGTAGGGGTCCTTTCTGACAGTTATAAGGGGATGGGGAGTTGAGTTGAGGGCTGTTGGATTAGTTAGATGAACGGTCAAGATTTCTTGATGCGTAAACGGCGTCGTTTGGTTTATTAAAGGGTTGGACCGGGTGGGATTTGGTTTGGGCTGGACGACTTGAGAACAATTGGGCCATTAGGAATTGGCCCAGACCAAATATTTTACTCATTTCCCTTTCTTTGTTTCTTTCTTCTTTTCTTTTAATTTTATTTTAAACCTAATTAAATTGATTAAAATCCTAAATAAACTAACTAAAATCCTTGAATTAGATTCTAAATTGTAGAATTAACTTGATCATTTATTTCTAACATCAAAATGAATAATTGACTTAAACTAATGAAAGAAAAATACTACTTTTAAAACTAAAAGCGAAATATGTAAAAATGACCATTATTTTCGTGATTTTACTTTAATAACGTAATTAATTAAAAATTTAATCCTAAAAATGCACACACAAAACCTAAAATGCAATGCATGAAATTTTTGATATTTTTGTGATATTTTCTTTGTAATTTTAAAAACAATGTAACTAAATGCGAATAACAATTAATCAAGAAATTCCTAAGAATTTATAAAACTAGGATAAAAATAATAGAAATCTATTTTTTTTTTTGGAGAGTTTAGGAGTAATTTATATTGGGCAAAAATTACATGCTCACAGCTGCCCCGCTTTGCTCGAAAACAATGAAGAGTTTTCGGGCAAAGATAAAGTGAGCAATTATGAGCAATCTTTTCCCGTAGGATACTCCATGGGAAGCGTTTTGAAAAAGTTTGACCGAACCTTGCTTCGGAGGTTGCCTACATATCCTTGGCTATAAAGGAATCATGTCAGTGTAGTTCTGGAAGTTATGGTAGCTAGGACTACCAGAAAACTATGATTTCACTGTTATTGTTGTTGTTACTGCTGCTGAGCTCCTTATTACACCAAAGTCAAAATGAAAAAGACTAATTAAACCTATCAGCTATGAGTTACAAGATTCCTATCTATAAATCCTCTGAAGCTTGATCTTGAGTCTTGGCTGGTTCTTCATGTAGACTTTGATCTGAATCTTTATGCTTTCTAGCTACAGGTGCTAGTTCATTCTTCTTCAGCTTTTCAGATTAAGACGGGACATGCAAAGCTTGTGACCTCAATCATGTCTTGAGCATTCCACATCTGCAATTTGGTTTCACCTCTTTCTTTTCCTCTTTTCTTTTATTCTAGATTGAAACTTCTTCTTTTGGTCGTCTCGAACCCTGTGCCTCGAGGTATAACCTGCTCAGGCATCAAAACAAACAAACAAAATTTTTCTTCCCCAGCTTCCACTAGGAAAATTTCATGAGTTATTGTAACAAAACTCTATACTACTTCATTATTGAAAGTAATAAAAAGGGCGGGAATGGTGTACCCGGAGGAAACGTAGACTAGGGAGTGGAGATCCTATGTCTAACAATAAAATCAACTAGGGATTGGAGACCCTATGTTGGAAAATCATCAACTAAGGAGTGGAGACCCTATGCTGGCATCAACTAGGGAGTGGTGACCCTATGTTGGCATCAACTAGGGAGTGGAGACCCTATGCTGGCATCAACTAGGGAGTGGTGACCCTATGTTGGCATCAAGTTATGTTGGCATCAACTAGGGAGTGGAGACCCTATGTTGGCATCAACTAGGGAGTGGAGACCCTATGTTGGCATCAAGTTATGTTGGCATCAACTAGGGAGTGGAGACCCTATGTTGGCATCAAGTTATGTTGGCATCAACTAGAGAGTAGAGACCCTATGTTGGCATCAACTAGAGAATGGAAACCCTATGTTGGAATCAAGTTATATTGGCATCAACTAGGGAGTGGAGACCCTATGTTGGCATCAACTAGGGAGTGGTGACCCTATGTTGGCATCAACTAGGGAGTGGAGACCCTATGTTGGCATCAACTAGGGCATGGAGACCCTATGTTGGCATCAACTAGGGAGTGGAGACCCTATGTTGGCATCAACTAGGGAATGGAGACCCTATGTTGGAAAAGCGACTAGGGAGTGGAGACCCTATCTCTAAAATAAAATCAACTAGGGATTGGAGACCATATGTTGGAAAATCATTTTCATCATCATTTCTTCTTTCTTTTTTTTCTTTCTTTTTTATTTCAGAGAATGGGTAAATGTGAAAAAGAATTTTGGAGAAAACTTCCCATTTTGGAGTTGTTGTTGCGAAACTGTTTCTAGCCATTGCGCGGTTTCTTTTTGGTTGCACCTGCTTCTTGCAAGGTTACTTTTAATTACACACGTCTCCTATTTTTCAAACAAAGAACAATTTGTCAGTTTGAAACAGTGGTTGGTTTTGTGGCCTTGGGCGTTTCAGTCACTTGATCTCGGCCCGGCTTCTTTGATGAAGATCTCAACTGCTTGCTTGTTCCCTAATGACCGATTTCAATTCTGGCCTTGGAGAAATTGGTTTTTCCAAAACTTTACCATAACGGTTAATCACGTGGGACTTAACCTTTTTTAACTTTATTTTGCCTTTGTGGGCATTTGACTTTGATTTCCTTTCTTTTCAAGAGTTTTTGATTTCAAAGCATCGGCCATCATGGCCAGTTGAAGTCGACTCGATGCACCTGCCGAGGCTGGGTGCCTTCTTGAATATTGGCTTGTGCCAAACAAAAATCCTGTAAATCAATTTTTCCATCTTTCTTTGTCTTAGCTTCAGAACAGAATTAGATCGAAATGGATTCAAAGAAAAGCAAACAATGAAACTTACTAGTGGATTTGGACGAGAGGTATCCCTTTCGTGAAAATGAAGAATGACTTATCTGGAATGCATGCAGACTTCAATGAACATGACATGCCTCTTGGACTGGATGCCTGATATGTGTAAACTGTCCAGCTTCCAGAAATGCATCACAACTTTTGCCTCGAAACCGGGAAACCTTGCCCAGGACTATGTCGATGTCGATGGTTGTGAGGATCCTCTTTTCGATTAGTGGTGCCCTTTGCGAGTTTTCACCAGCTGACCTCTCTCATTTCTCATCTCATCGTCGCCTTATAGTGCTTTTTTTGAGTTTTCACTAAGAAGACTCTCTCATTTTCAATTTCTCTGTTTACCATCGCCTTATGGTGCCCGTGAGGGTTTTCACCGATAAGACTATCTCTCATTTTATTTCTCTCATTTGGTGGCAACAGGTCCAAGTAACATTCTCGCTGATTGATTAGAAGGACTTAAAAAGGATTTGGATAAAAGTTTTTGGATCGGGTTACAACTTCGGAACCTTCAAGCGGAACCTTCGCCGAACCGTTATAATTTATGCCCAAGTTTCAACTTCGGGGAAATGTGGATTTTTATTTTAGTGTGACTGAACCCCAGAAAGAGGTTGCCTACGTATCCTTTCGAAATCAAGTCGAACGTAGTTCAAGGAACTTTGTTTTTTATTATTCTTTTGTTTTGCTTTTCTTTTCATCATTTTTTTTCATCCTTTTTTTTACATGACTTTCAGGTTCCAAAGAGGGTAATCAAAGAAAAGAGAATTGTCTCAAAGGGTTTGCAAGGGTTGGTAGTGCTTGGGTAGCGAGAATGAAAGCCTTCGTCATCCCAATCGGAGAGTATTAAAACCGCAAAAGGGGTTAGACATAATACCTTTTGACCGCATCCGCATGATACCTTTTGACCGCATCCTCATGATACGGGAGAATACGTCTCAGAACGAGTTGCCCCACTTCGAATTTCCTGGGCCGCACTTTCTTGTTGTAGGCACGGGCCATTCTTTGTTGGTACAACTGCCCGTGACAAACTACAGTCATCCGCTTTTCATCAATCATAGTTAATTGTTCCAGCTGGGTCTTGACCCATTCATCATCCTCAATCTCGGCTTCAAAAATGATTCGAAGAGAGAGAATTTCAACTTCTGCAGGTATTACAACTTCAGTGTCGTAAACCAATAAGTAAGGTATGGCCCCAACTGATGTGTGCACGGTTGTGCGATATCCCAATAATGCAAAAGGCAGATTCTCATGCCATTGTCTATAACTTTGAATCATTTTCCTGAGGTTCTTTTTGATGTTCTTGTTTGACGCTTCAATGGCGTTATTGGCTTTGGGTCGGTAGGGGGTAGAATTGTGATGCATAATTTTAAACTGTTTGCATACCTCCCTCATCGAGTGACTGTTCAGATTTGCAGCATTGTCTGTAATGATAGTTTTTAGAATACCAAAATGACAAATGATGTGGAATGCACCAAGTCCATCACTGCTTTCTTAGTGACGGCTTTGAAAGTGACTACTTCAACCTGCTTTGTGAAATAATCAATGGCAACCAAGATGAATTTGTGCCCATTTGAAGCTTTTGGCTCGATTGGCCCAATGACATCCATGCCCCAAGAAACGAACGTCCAAGGTGCTGACATAGGATGTAACTCTGAAGGCGGTGCATGAATCAAGTCACCGTGTATCTGACATTGATGGCACTTTCGGACAAAACTGAAGCAATCCTTTTCCATGGTCATCTAGTAATAACCTGCTCGCAGGATTTTCTCTGCAAGTACATATCCGTTCATGTGGGGCCCGCATACCCCCAAATGCACTTTGTTCATGATCTTTTCATCTTCTTTGGCATCTACACACCTCAAAAGATTCAGGTCTGGGGTTCTTTTGTACAAAACTTCTCCACTTAAGAAGAAACTACTGGCCAGCCTTCTAATGATTCTCTTTTGGTCTTTACTGGCCTGCTCGAGATATTCCTTTGTTTTCAAAAACCTTTTGATATCGTGATACCAAGGTTGCACATCTGGTTCTATTTCAATTGCATTACAATAACCATGCCTTTCTCGAATTTGGATTTCCAGTGGGTCAATATGGACATTACCCGGATACGGCAGCATTGAGGTCAAAGTAGCAAATACATCAGTTAATTCGTTGTGGAATCAAGGAATATACCTGAACTCGACGGACTTGAACCGTTTCTAAGATTTTCCACATGTTGCTTGTATGGGATAAGCTTGATGTCTCGGGTTTCCCATTTGCCCTGAGCTTGTCGGATAATCAAGTCAGAATCTCCCATGATTAACAACTCCTCAATATCCAGATCAACTACCATGTTCATCCCCATGATGCAAGCTTCATACTCAGCAGTGTTGTTCGTACAGAAGAAACAAAGTCGGGCTGTGGCCGGATAGTGCTAACCAGTGGGTGAAATCAAAATTACCCCATTCCCGAACCTTTTGCATTTATAGCTCCATCAAAGATCATTTTCCAAGCATTTGTGTCCTCTGGAATTATTTCAACTGAGTTTACTTCCTCGTCCGGAAAGTATGTACTTAGGGGTTGGTATTCATCATTAACTGGGTTCTCAGCTAGATGATCCGCCAAGGCTTGAGCTTTCATCGTCGTGCGGGTGACATAGACAATGTCAAACTCAGTGAGCAGGATTTTCCATTTTGCTAACCTTCCCGTAGGCATTGGTTTCTGGAATATGTACTTCAGAGGATCCATTCTGGTTATGAGATATGTGGTGTAGGCCCAAAGATAATGTCTGAGCTTCTGGGCGACCCAAGTTAGGGCGCAACAAATTCTTTCCAACAAAGTATACTTGGCTTCATAACTAGTAAACTTCTTCCTCAAGTAATATATGGCCTGCTCTCTCTTCCCGGTCATACCGTGTTTCCCTATGACACAACCAAAGGAATTTTCCAAGACTGTCAGATACAAAAACAAAGGTCTTCCTGGCTCGGGTGGAACCAACACTGGCGGATTTGACAGATATTCTTTGATTTTATCAAAAGCCTCTTGACATTCATCCGTCCATTTGATTGCTGCATCTTTCTTCAGTGGCTTAAATATGGGCTCACAAGTGGTGGTGAGCTGAGCAATGAATCTGCTAATATAATTCGATCTTCCTAGCAGACTCATGACCTCTTTCTTGGTTCTCGGAGGTGGCAAATCCCGAATAGACTTTATCTTTGTTGGATCTAGCACGATACCCCTCCGGCTAACTATAAACCCTAGAAGTTTCCCAGATGGTACTCCGAATGCACATTTAGCTGGATTCAATTTCAAGTCATACATGTGCAGACACTCAAAGAACTTTCTCAAATCCTGCACATGGTCTTCCTGCATTTTGGACTTAATGATTACATCATCCACATACACCTCAATTTCCTGGGGCATCATGTCGTGGAAAATGGCAGTCATGGCTCTCATGTAGGTTGCCCCGACATTTTTCAGACCAAATGGCATGACCTTGTAACAGTAAGTGCCCCAAGGTATGGTGAAAGCCATCTTTTCTGCGTCTTCTTCATCCATCAGAACCTGGTGATACCCAGCATAACAATCCACGAAAGGTTATATCTCATGTTTGGCACAGTTGTCAACAAGAATATGGATGTTTGGCAATGGGAAGTTGTCCTTAGGGCTTGCTTTGTTCAGATCCCGATAATCAACACACACTCGAATTTTCCTGTCCTTCTTTGGCACTGGGACCACATTAGCCAACCATGTGGTGTATCGGACCACCCGGATTACACCAGTTTTCAATTGTTTAGTGACTTCTTCTTTGATCTTATCACTGATGTCTGTTTTATATTTTCTTTGCTTTTGTTGGACGGGTGGGTAACCAGGATAAGTTGGCAATTTATGTACCACCAAATCGACACTCAGCCCTGGCATATCGTCATAGGACCATGCAAACACGTCTTCGAATTCAAACAAAAGTTGGATCAATGCATCTCTAGTTCTTTCATCGGCGTGAATGGTTATCATGGTTTCCCGGACCTCTTCTGAACTGCCCAGATTAAATGGCTCGGTTTCATTTAAGTTTGTCTTAGGCTTGTTCTCAAATTATTCCAGTTCTCGATTTATTTTCCTAAAAGCCTCATCTTCATCATATTTCAGTTCTTGATTCATTATTTCATAGTTAGACAGCGTTTTAGGATCTGGGCATGAAGTACGCAAGCATGTCATGTTATTTAAGTCGACATTATTAGAACTAAAAAGGAAAAGATAAGAAAATAGCAAAATCAAAAATAAAAAAAAGATCTATAGATGATGAAATACTAATTTCATTTCATTGAATTGAATATAGGAGGGTTTACATTGGAATTAAAAGATAACAAAAATAAAATAATTTGAGTTACACCCTGAAATAACTCGGAATGCAGAAAAGATGGCAGGACTGGACTACCGAGATTCCCACCTGACAGGGAACGGAGTAGCCTTCCAATTTTGAAGCTTAGAATTTGGCCCCATGTACTGCACCTCGGCAGTGCTTGTGCCTTCCCCCGGTTGGACCATGTGAACCTCGTACATCATTTGTTTTATTGCCTCACAAATGTCCTCAATCTCTTCGGTCGTGAAGGCCTCTTCTTCTTCTTATACATACTTTGGCTTAACAAATGACTTGGAGAGATGCGGGACTAGCTGGGGCAGGACCCATCCATTTTTCTTTCGCTCATCGGCCCATTTTATGTCGGCATTGGTAGCTTGGAAACCTACGCCAAAGAACTTCTCATTGGTTGTCAAAGTGATGGGCTCTATGACGCCTTGTAGGGATACCCCGAGCCCTTTCCCAGGGTTGTATCCATGTTTGATCATTTCACTAGCAACCATGATTGATGCATTTGATAAGCAGGGTTAAGGAAACGGGGTCCCTTCTTCACACTGGTCGGCGACCACAATTTCAAAGGCTTAATAGAAAATGTGCCCACTTCCTTCTATAGCTTCGAGATGCGGGACGGACGGGTCCCTATAAATGGACTGTTCATCCTCCCCGTGGACGACAATATCTTGGTTTTCATGTTCAAATTTGACCATTTGGTAGAGAGTAGAGGGCACATCTCATGCGGCATGGATCCATGGTCTTCCTAGGAGAAAATTATATGAAGTATCCATGTCCAGAACCTGGAACATCACTTCAAAGTACACGGGGCCAATGGTTAAAATCAAATCTATTTCCCATATCATATCTCGCTTGATGCCATCAAAAGTGCGCACACAGACATTGTTTGGTCTAATCCTTTCTATCCTAATTTCCATCCTTTGTAGCGTTAAGAGAGGGAAAATGTTGACTCCAGACCCACTGTCTAGCATAACCCTCCTCACATAATAACCTTCACATTTGACAGTCAAGTGAAGGGCTTTGTTGTGCGTGGCTCCCTCTGGAGGCAAGTCATCACAGCTGAAGGAAATCCGGTTAACTTCAAAAAATCGTTCAGCTCTTTCCAGTTGTTCGATTGAGGTTTCAATCGGGACATACGCCTCATTCAATGTTTTCAGGAGCACCTTCTGTTGTTCATTTGAGCTCATCAGCAAGGATAAAAGTGAAACCTGAGAAGGAGTCCGTCTTCCTGAGTTGATCAATCATGGCATATTCCGAAGTTTTCATTCTTCGAAAAAACTCCTCCGCTTCTTCAGCACTCACCGGCTTCTTGAGTGGAAATAGTTTCTCCTTATTTAGCTTTGATTTGTTCAGCTCTTCTGGGTTGTGGTACTTCCCAGATTGGTTCATTTCATTTACTTCTCCCATGACTTCCTTTCCTTTGTACGTAACCACTGTCTTATTGTAGTTCCAAGGGATGGCGGTGTGGTATCTCATGGGATTCTGCGGTGTGCGGCTGATGACCACATGCTCATTCAGCCTGGGTAGAATTATTGGCCCCCGCGCCACGTAAGTCCCTTTCGGTACATACAACTTTGACACATTTAGCGTGACTTTCCTTTGTTCAAATATTTTGGGAGGGTTCAACATGAGTTGTTCCTTCCTTGGGGACCTAGGAACGTAAAGAATGGTGTTCTTAGCAGACGTTGCCCTTGTCTTTGTTTCCACAGCCTTTTCTGCAACTTGAGGGGTTGAATTGATCTTCTTCTCATTTCTAGCTTGTTTTGCCACCGCTTTGGGTTTCTTTTTTGAGTCGGCGATGGCAATGATAGCTTTCAAAGCTGGATCAAATTCCTTGTCTTCACAGATCATCCCAATAACCGGCCCATTGTTGTGAGCCGGTAATGGGTTGTTAGTCACATTAGGGTAAGGTCGGCGATGGCAATGATAGCTTTCAAAGCTGGATCAAATTCCTTGTCTTCACAGATCATCCCAATGACCGGCCCATTGTTGTGAGCCGGTAATGGGTTGTTAGTCACAGATCATCACGAGGGTTTATCGGATACATCCTCTCTACCCTAGGGTAGGGGTAAGGTCTACGTACGCACTACCCTCCCCAGACCCCACTAGTGGGATTATACTGTGTTGTTGTTGTTGTTGTAGCTATATCAACATTGTATTGGAATTGCCTGACGAAATCCCGGGCCAAGTCATCCCATATATGCCGGTGGGAGATGTCCTAGTCCATATACCATTCTGACGCAATTCCCGTCAAGCTCTCTCCAAAATAGGCCATCAAAAGTTCTTCTTTTCCACTCGCCCCTCTCAGCTGATTGCAATATCTTTTCAAATAGGCGATCCGGTTTCCATGCCCATCGTATCTTTCAAATTTTGGCATTTTAAAGCCAATAGGAAAATGAACGTGAGGAAATATGCACAGATCGGCATACGGAACACTCTTTTGGCCACTTAGGCCTTGCATGTTCTCAAGACTTTGTTCGATGTTTTTCATCTTACGAGCTATCTCTTCTTGCTTGGGGTTCCTCACGGATCTTTCCTGTTCCATGGGAGACTCATACTATAGGTGTTGAGGGTAAGAGTTTGGGGTAACCCGGGCGGTGTCTAGTTGAAATTGGGGGGCTTGAAAAGTGAAAGCTGACGGTTCAAAGCATGGCCTGGGCACTATTGGCTGTGACATAGTAGAGGTTGGTGGTGCAGTAAATACTGTGGAAGATATTCCCGAAGACGGTGCCTAGGGGCGAACCTTAAAAGGCATACCGGTGAAATTAGCTGATATAGTAGGGTACCCAAACGGGATGAATGGGTTGGTCACCGGGATGGGGACATTGGTGGTTCCTCCCGTCCTGGGGAGAAATTCAAGAAATTCGGGGATTGTACTAGGTGGTTCTCTGTCGTTGGACCAGGCGTCCCATATTTCTAACATACGGCAACGCAACCTTCTGTTTTCCTCAGCAGCTGCTGACTCTGACTATGGGATGGTTGATATCGGGCTATCTTCAGGCTCAATAATGGGTAAATGACTTTCAGAAGACAAGACAATACTTCCTTTAGATCTCGTGAAGTAAGGATGTGAAGCCAGATTACCACAAAACCAACCACCTAAAAATAGGACCTATCTTATTGCACACACAACAACCTGGTCAGTTTGAGACATTTAATACATACGGAATCGCATGTTGGGGATGCAATGCACCTGAACAGTTAAACATTTCTAAATATTTTTGCAACGGCTATGTGTTTCATCCCGACTTTGCTATTTACTTTTTCAATTTCAAATCCTGATTTCTTTTCCTTTCTCTTTTGCTGTTTTTCACTCTTTTATTTTTTATTTTTTATTTTTTATTTTTTATTTTTATTTTTTATTTTATTTTATTATTATTTTTTTCACTCCTTTCTTTCTTTTTCACTCAAATTTTCTCTCTTTTCTCTCTTTTCTTTTTTATTCATTTCTAGTTTATTCTTTCACTCAGATTGTTTATGGCCATGATCGAATCCGATGGGGATTACCTACGTATCACGACGGCGCATGAATCAGATCATTATGTAGTTCAGGGAACGAATGTGGAATAAAAAAAAGACAAAATTTTGGGTTTTTCAATATTTCATTAAATAAAAATCTTTTGGGGTTTTCTATTACAAGGACTTAAAAGTACTGACGACTACACAAGAAAACATACAGACTCGAAATAAAACAACAAAACATCCTTGAACAAAACTCGAAAGAAAGTAAAGTACAGACTCAAAAACTGAAAACTCAAAAGTACATAAGAGCCTTCACTGGTACTCTAGGAGCCTGCAAGACATCAACCGGTCTTTGCACTGGCCTTCGTGCAATATCTTCTTGAAGACGGTCTAGGTCAGCCATCACCTGGTGAACGCATTTCATCACAGAAGCAAAAAACATAGACCTGGTCATGTCTTCACACTCATGACATTTCATTACGACATAATCACCTATCTCTTTAATCCTAATTTTGATTACTCCTTTCTCTTGAAGCAGACGCCCAATTTACTATGCCCAAGCTTCCAACACTTGTATATCTGTGTTGTTTTAGTCCTGTAACTTTTGCATGCTTTCTTCTAGTCAGTAAATTAATGCGTAGCAATGCTCTCTTTCTGCCTTAAAATTCTTTGTTTGCTGGACCATTTCATTCTCAAGGACAACCAGCTTTTTCTTTAAAAATGTTACTTCTCTGTCGTATTTCTGCTTCAACTGGTGAGCTAATTTGGCATTTTCTTCCTCTTCTTTGGCCAACTTTGCTTGAGCATTTAACGAGTCTCTTTCGGCCTTTGTCAAGTCAGTTTCATAGTCATACATCTTCAACCTTAAGTTGCTGATGAGTTTTTCATCTCTTTTGCTCCTCACAGGCGTTTCAGCGGCTATCCTCATGTCCCGGAGTTGGGCTCGGAGTGCCTCGTTCTCTCGGGTCAATCTTCACTTTTCACCTTCGGCCTCATGCGCCTGTAAGTCATTATCAAATGTGAGGCTTCTCAACTTTTCCTCTAAGGCATGGATGGTGGCTTGATATTTCTTTTCCTTTTCTCCCCAGGCCAAACGTTCTAGGACTTTGTCATTAAAAGCCTGAATATGAGGTCTTTTGGCGGGCCTTTCGGGCTCGGGCTCATCATTAGTGCAATACCTTCTCTCGAACCATGTGGAATAACCTGGATCTACCTCACCTCTCGCAAGATATGGTACCTGGGTATCCTCTCTCAAGTATTGGCAACCATTCCAAGTTTGCTAGATTAAAGCCTCGGGGGGTGGGGCTTCAGGGTGTAGCTTAATGACTTGGACACTCAAATCTTCATCCTCGGGCACCATTTGATATCTTCCCAATTGTCTTAGAACTCTTTGCGGTGCATATGGTTGGACACTTCTCAAGCCCATTAATAGCAAATAGTTCTTTGTGGCTATCATATGTATGACTTCCCCTACCGGGAGCCATCCTAAAGTTCACTCAATCTGATTCACCTTTAGAGTTCTTAAGTGGGAGATCCAAGCTTCAACCCCTTCTGGAGAGTTGTAATCATTTACCCTTTCCTTATAACTCTCGATCAAGTTATTCTTGCTTGGGTCGTAACTCATGAATTTTGGGTGATGGCGAAGATGTTCAATTATCCACATTTGCAAAAGAATATTGCAACCTTCAAAGAATGTCGCCCCAGACTTACACAACGTGAGTGCTTGATAGATGTCCGATAATATAAGCGGAGCAAGCGTGTGATCCTCTTTGGCAGTTAGGACTTACGCAATTTTGGCCATGCAGATATCAATTGTCCTTTTTTCATTTGGGAAAATCATAATGCCCAGAAATTCCACTATGAAAGCAAAGCGACGATGAATTTTCCAGGTGTCCTTTCTTTGCTTGCTTTTAAACCCCTTTTCATGTGTTTCAAACCTGTTTGGATGCCTATATCTGGAATATAGGAAGTAGAAAGACCAACACCTATCGTTTATAATGTTCTTCCTTATTTGTTTACTGATGTTCAAGATATCAAAGTACCGGCGCACAGAGGAAGGCCTTGGGAATATAAGTTGCTGATTTCTTAAGTCCCGGCCAAAACCAGTATATCCGACTATTTCCTCCAGGGTGGGAGTGAGCTCAAAGTCCGAGAAGCGGAAGACATTGTGAACGGGATCCCAGAAGGGCACTAAAGCCTTGATCAGATCATTCTGGGGCTTGACTTTCATAATATCCGTGAGAGCACCCAAATGTTCTACTACCCAGTCTTGACCATCTTTACCCAAGTCATACCACCACATTTGAAGCTGTAGTGGAGCGTGCTCTACAACATTTAATGGTGGGTTCTAGACAGTGTTCATTTTGTACCTGTGAATAGTTAGGGTTAGGGGTAACTCTAGTTCGAAAGACAGGCCAGTGGACTCTTTTGTAAAACAAGTTTTCAATTTTCCAAGGAGAAATCACATGAGGGTGGCTATTTATGCAACATTAGCCAAAGACGACCATCTTTGCAATAATGGCCCCTTCCCACTTTCGAATAAAGTTTTGAAGCCGGGGAAAGGCACTTCATGGGAAAAATGATGCCATATTAACAGACATGCTCGTTCTTTACGAGAATATCCCTTTGACAATTTAAAAATATTCTAAGGCTATTCCGGCAAAACGGCGCAAGACGCAACCGAAGTTGGGTCGGCTTACTCTTTTGACCAAAACAAACGGACACTTTTTATTATTTATTTATTTTATTATTTATTTATTTTTGAAAATTGGGCCGGTACCGATGAGGTTTGCCTACGTATCTCACATCCGGTGAGAATCAGACCCGCGTAGTTCGGTCAATTTTGATATAACTGGAAAAACATGATATTGACAAATAAATTTTTTTTTCTCTTTTTTTTTCAAAAATTTTGGTAGAGTTTTGAGGCATTTTCAAATACCGGGGTTTTCAAAACCGGGTAAATTTTCTATCCTACCTCACCCTTGGTTTTTCTGCTGATTTTCTTTCCTTAGCCGGTCAACAAACAAGCCAAAACAAATAAATGCACACATAGCAGGTAAGATGCATTAGGATGGTCTATTATTTCGGGTACACCTGTCCTAGACGGACCCAACCCCTATTTTCCCTAAGTCAAATGCACATGATGCAAACAAAACCTACTAGGGATCCGGCATGAGGCTATGTTATTCTAGGTTTAAACCTGGGGGTGTGTTCTAGACATGGCTTACCCAAGCGGACAACTTGAGCTGAGGTAGGAGCGACGTACCGGGAGCACGAAAGTCTACCCGGCCTAGTGGCTGATCCATCCTCGTTCTATTTGGTACTACCTCTAACAGAAAAGTGGGCCACGCGAACGTGTACACAATCACGATAATAGATTAGAACGTGCCTAAAGCATTCTACGAATATTCATGAATTAATTTTCTAATTAACCCTATTAGATTCGTTGTGCAAGTATAAAAATTATGGAATAAGATGTTTGAGGATATAAAATTAATTAAAATGATTTTTTGAAGCTATGGATCAATCAGTGTAAAAGGGACATGTAGGAACAAAATTAGGCTCGAATGAAAAAGGCCCAATATGGAAGCTAAAACTGACTGGTGGGGAATTCTAATGGGGGAAAAGGTGTTGGGCCGACAAATACCCTGCGGCCCGGAACCCATTTAGTTATTAGCCCAAGTTCATACCCAACATAAACAAGTTCTTCTCAACATTAATAGGGCAAAGCTTGTTGGCTCATAAATAATGTTTAAAACTCTAAAAAAAACGTGAATGTAGTGTTTTAACTCTTCTACTGAATTTTACAAGTTATTGACAACACGGTTAAAATTTGCAGGCTCTTCACCAAATAGCCTTTTCTGTGGACTAATAAGGTCATTTCTGGTTATAAGCAAACCACAGTAGAGATACATCGACAAATAAAAATCAACATTGCTTTTACTTTTTTTAAGTTGGCACTCAACTTCAAAAGAAAAAGCTTACTGAAATAGCATTTACAAGTCTGGCCACTTCAATAACAATTCTCGGCAATATGAATGCTAATATATACAGAAGTCATTTACAATAATAGCCAACTCAAAATAAGATACGACTAAGTCTACAACTTAAACTTCCCTTTTCAGTGACTTCAAATTCATTTCTCAACTTTAGAATTTACTAATGTGACCAACTAGTCGTCAAATCCGTAGACTGCAGCCATGTGATCAGTAGCAACAACCAGCCCAGTTAATGAGTCAACATAGCTTACATATTCCATTCAAAATAAAGCAACAGAATAACATACTCATAAAAGGAAAAAACCAAATTGATCAGATCTAGGCACACCAATATCCGAAAATACATAAAAAGGCTTCAAATACATTTATTAACACTCAAACTTTGATAATATACTTAAATAGGCACAGCAGTTGTGTAGCACATACCTATAGTAGAAAAGAAGAACAAAAGGGAAAATAAATCTCTGAAACAAACTGGAAGAAGCAGCAACAAGAAACCAAATAGCAGTAGAACACCAGCAAGAACAAAGGAACAACAGCAAATGAAGCTAAAGAAAACCCAACGAGAAAGTTTTTCTACTTAATGATGTGAAAAGTGTAGTCAATTTCTCTGTAAAACAGTCTCCAAAATGAAGAAAAGAGTGCCAATTTTTCAGAGTGTATTTTTCGTATCCATGAGTGAAGGGATTTTAGACCTTATATAGATGAGGGTGAGGGAATCATTCTGATGGGTGTCAGTCCCTAAAAATAATGAGAAAAGACATCTTTTAAAACTGAATTGGAGAGCTGTTGGACAACTGTCTATTCAGATATTTACTCACATTTTTGTTTAGCTCTTTTACTTCTAATTTTAACCCTTTAACCCCAAAATCTTATCTAATTCAGTTATTTTGTTATATTTAGTCCCTTATCTCTATTCTAGAACTTTCTCAATCAGTTATAGCCTAAGAATCTTTCAAATTCAAAGACTACATTGCCCTTCTAACCTTATGTAATTACCCCTCCCTTTATCTAAAATTACTGCTCCTTTTCCTAGATCAGAATTAAATCATGATTAGCTAAAACAAACTACACTAGGCTAAATACCAACTAAACTTGAATTATCAAACTACTTAAAGTGTTAATTGGAAAAGTATAAATGAATAACATGACTATCAAAATGATTCCGGATTCAGATAGATAATTTCTTAGACAATCAAAACAATCTTAATGAGTAATCTGAACATGCTTGAATTAACCAAGTCCACACAAAAAAGATGCTACTATATTCTGCTAAAACAGATTAATTTGAACAAATACACTTAAACTAAACATGCTATCAAACAAGAACTAACGACTGAACATAGAATTATTCAAAAATAAAAATAAAAAACAATGAGGAAGATAGAAATAACAGTAGAGCCACACTACTAGGAATAAGAAAATTACCAAAAGAGGAAAAGAATCAAGATTATGGAGGTTCCCATGAAGCTGGTAAGTCAGTGGTGACTTGGTCGGGATCCGGTGGCTTCGAAATGGGCTGAAATTAACGTCAATCGATTGCTCTTGTCAAGGGCAATCGATTAACATTAAGTTTTAGACCAAATCGAGTTGATATTACACATTAAATCAGAAGAGGGAAAGATTAGGGTTTTCCTGGATTTTAGATCTGAAATCGGGCGAGTTTGGTGGGCAATTTGGGAAAACTAATAGTAGATTAGTAATGAGGGGAGGCTGAGGATTGTGGGGTGTTAATTTGGGGTGGTTTGGAGTAGCGCCGCCATCGTGGGCGATTTTCGGCTGCGGTTCATGGCACAGGTGAGAGAGGGGTGAGAGAGGTGAGAGAGACGGAGAGTGAGGGGGTTTTGGGGGGGGGGGTAGGGGGTCCTTTCGGACAGTTATAAGGGGATGGGGAGTTGAGTTGAGGGTCGTTGGATTAGTTAGATGAACGGTCAAGATTGTTTGATGCGTAAACGGCGTCGTTTGGTTTATTAAAGGGTTGGACCTTGTGGGATTTGGTTTGGGTTGGACGGCTTGAGAACAATTGGGCCATTAGGAATTGGCCCACACCAAATATTTTACTCATTTCCCCTTCTTTGTTTCTTTCTTCTTTTCTTTTAATTTGATTTTAAACCTAATTAAATTGATTAAAATCCTAAATAAACTAACTAAAATCCTTGAATTAGATTCTAAAT
Source organism: Nicotiana tomentosiformis (assembly GCF_000390325.3). Taxonomy (NCBI): domain Eukaryota; kingdom Viridiplantae; phylum Streptophyta; class Magnoliopsida; order Solanales; family Solanaceae; genus Nicotiana; species Nicotiana tomentosiformis. The sequence goes on from NC_090819.1 coordinate 116,583,078, forward strand.
TGTAGAATTAACTTAATCATTTATTTCTAACATCAAAATGAATAATTGACTTAAATTAATGAAAGAAAAATACTAATTTTAAAACTAAAAGCTAAATATTTAAAAATGACCATTATTTTCGTGATTTTTGTTTAATAACGTAATTAATTAAAAATTTAATCCTAAAAATGCACCCACAAAACCTAAAATGTAGTGCATGAAATTTTTGACATTTTTGTGATATTTTCTTTGTAATTTTAAAAAAATGTAACTAAATGCGAATAAAAATTAATCAAGAAATTCCTAAGAATTTTATAAAACTAGGATAAAAATAATAGAAATCTATTTTTTGGAGAATTTAGGAGTAATTTATATTGGACAAAAATTACATGCTCACATTGTGTGAAATTAATTCATCTTGAAACATAACTCTTTGAATTCCTTCCACGCATTCGTATGCATATGTGAGCACTTGGTATCAGTTGTGCATCACCGGCTTATAACTCCATGAATGAGGTTTGAGATGTGTATTCTGTGTTTTGGTGATGGGCCAGTCTGGAGGACTTGAGGCCAGGTTTAGATTGCAGCTTAGGCTCGATAGCTTCAGTTGTGTGAACTTGTACATATGGACTCATATATCCGGTAGTGTCCCTATGAGTGGAATTTGTGGCTCGATGAGCGGTGGAATGGCTATATGATAAGTATGATGTGACTGCGGGATGTGTCGAGATGGCTTGAATGTGATGAAAAATGGGCTATTGGGTGCTTGGTGTCTGTCTTGCTTTGACGTATAGTCTCGAGTTATGAGTCTATTGAAGGATCTTTCATGTTGTTTAATTGTGAAACGAATTAGATTTTCCTATCTCGTTGATGAGTTCAGACTCAGAAAGATTAAGTGATTGCATAGTAATTGTGGTTGCGAAAGGGTATATAAAGATGCCAATTTGAGGCTAAGCAGGTGGGTTATCTCATGCGGAATAATCTATGTAGGTATGTTCCTTATAATGTTGTGTGGGGAGTTTCTTTTCTACCAGTGGGGTATATCTGTTGAGATTTGAATTTGGATTGGTTGAGAAAGTTGACTTGACCGTCACAAGGATGAAGGCGAGCTCAGCCATTGATTTGAGGTATTTTATGGTTTTTGTTACCTGAGCTTGTGAAGAATTTTCATTGAATTGACTTCGGGATTATGACAATAGTAGAGTATGAGTATGGTGAGTTATCATATATTTGTTATATAGCTTTGAGCCAAGTAGAGAAGTCTGCTATCTACGATTTGATTGCACAATTATGTATTGTATTGGTTTTGGTTTGAGGCATACTTGTGGATTAGTTATGACTTGCAGAGAATCGAGGATGACTCGAGTAAGGAAATTCATGAATATAGATTATATTACACCTTTATGGGTATATGGAAATGATTGAGTTGTATGTGTGAAGGATGTAGTGTACATGGAGTATGAATCTCGAGAAAGTTCTAATGGATTCAAGATTTTTATGTAGCAATTGTTAATTTTTCCGGATTTGTATATGGCCAGCATCCGAGATTTTGCAATGGATGGTGTCGAGACTCACGATATATTTATATCATTATGGATTATACATCTCAGCATCATGAAGGTAAAGTTAACGTCTTTAGATTCAGAGAAGGTCTCTTCAGAGTGAGTGTCTCGATTGTGGTCCTTTGGGGGTGCTTGAGAGGGAATACAACGGCTTATGGGTCATAGGGCAGTGTGGTTTTATGCTAGGATCTCCGGTGGTGAGCTTTGGGTAAGGATCGTTGTGTTCTCAAGGAGAAGTGTCAAATTGAGGGTAATTAGGAAGGAACTCGGAGAAATAGGACAGCCTAGTAGTAGGTTGGATCAGTACGGTAAATGATATGATTGGTTCTTTGGGTATTTATAATGTGGCGAGTATCTACAGGTGTTTCGTGGCAATTCTCATGGGTTTTGGCGACATGTGTGACTTACTTGAGTTAGAGGTATTCGGTTCTGATAGCTGGGTTAAGTAAAAATGGATTTCAAAGTGTTCTTAATGGTTTCTACCAAGGTTCGAGGTGTATATTTCCTGCTAGCGTGAGGAGCATATTGCGTGTTGTATTTTCTCCTGGAGGAGATCAAATAGAAGGTTCCTGGCTAATTGAGTATGTAGTTTGCTTGTGACACGGAGTTGATTATGAGATTCTCGTACTTTTCATATTTATGATAGATGCGGTATGTTGTGTGGAAATAAGATTCGCGTGTGCAAGGTCACGGTTTAGTTTTGAAAGGAAGGGCATGAATTCATAGACAACATAGGCAGTTTCATATGACTAGATGAATGATGTTACCACTTGGTATTGCCTGAGGATTGCGTACATTTCAAAAGGTGCATTGAGTGTTAACGTACAGATGCTTCATTGGTATTGCGGTACTCGCCTGGTTGATCGACTGATGATATTCAGATTTAGTTATGTGGCACAGGAGAATTTTAGAAGTATTCCTCGTGGGATGATCGTATATGAGAGGATGTAGCTAAATCTAGCCAGACGACGGTATGTGTCATGGTTAGGTCATTGTGGACCTTCGGAGCACTATTTATCTAATTATGGATGACCAGAGTTGATTTGGGGCCCATGTCACGACCCTAACCATCCATGACGAGTGCCCGAGCCTACCTGTCGAACACCCCTAAGCATACGTCTAATATAAAACATGACATAAGTGTAGGAAATGCATAACGTCTGGCAGTAAACTACTAAATTATGTGAATAACATACGCGAGAAAACGTGCCCAAAAGATATATGTACATATATATACGGAATACGGTAGGGCGAGCCAGCAAGGTCACATACTATCCGACTATACATAATTGTTTACATACCTCTAATAGAGTGTACAACTCTATAAAGGACGGGACTGGGCCCCGTCATACCCATATATGTATACAAACATATCGTACCAAAGCCCAAAAGTAGCTCCGGATCAAATGGAGTACACCAACTCCCGCTGAGCAAGGATCCTAAGAAGGGGGACCGTCAGCCTGTCTACCTACACCTGCAGGCATGAAATGCAGGCCCCAGGAAATAGGGGTATGAGTACGAATAATGTACCCGAGTATGTAAGGCATGAAAATCAGTACATAGAATATATAAAAGAAATTAAAGGACTCAACTTGTAAGTCTAAATAGTTGTGTGAATTATGAAACATTTATAATGTCATGCACATGCATACAAATGTCATATCATGTATAGGTATATGCGTACATAACGTCATCAAGCCTCTGAGGGCATCCCATCATATCATCTCGGCCTCAGTGGGCGAAATCATCAATGTATATCAATTAATCAGGTGGTGGTGCGTATATAATATCGTAACCTTTCTCCATACCCCATATACATATATATATACGCGTATATAACGCCATCTGGTCATGGGTTAATGTACATATATAAATGAATTCAATGCATAATGAATTAAGTCAATAAGATCTCTCGAGATGCCATACGATCAATATGCCTTCGGGTAATATCACGAAATAAATTTATCAACTTATGTATTTTCTAAAACCCATTAACAGACGATATAATAATAAGACACATGGGGAATCAACAACATAGGCACCACTAGTGTTTCTATGAATAGAGGCATTTATGAAAGTTATGTGTTTGTTCGTTTTGTTTATATCGTGTGGATCATGCCAAAATAAAAGAAGGGATAGCCCTAACATACCTTGTATATACTGCCCAACCTCAAGCTATACAAATATCACATCTCCTTATTCTACAATTAGAGAAATTATACTATCCTTATCATTTAAGCATCATAACTATTATATATCGATCACAACTTATTTTACGGTAAAACATGCAGCATCTCCCCTATTTATATGACTCCCCACAAGTTACAACAACCACCAAACAGCCCAAACAACATCAACAATAATACTTATGTTATTATACCAACAATAACAATACAATATCAATAACCAATCACCACCTATTTAGCCCCTTCAAAAATGCAAGAGCAACTCTCACAATCTAGTAAAACAATATCCAATACTAATCCACAACTTCTAGTTACTTCTCCATATGGTTTCATGAAGCTAATACTTATAACACTTATACAAGCTTACACACATGAAGAAAGGGGGATTTTTTACCTTAGATGTCCAAGAACAACTCATAGTCCAACTTAAATTCAACTAGAACTTTCCACGAACAATTATTGCTCCTACAGTCCATAAAGGAAAAAATGAAATCCCATAACATGGAAGAAGAATCAAATTATACTAATCTCCTAATCTATTTACCTTTAAATCTTTGAAGAAGAACTAAACTTACCTCCATACATGACAAAAAAACGTTGCTTGTGCATAGGGTTTAATTGAGCAAAGTGAAGCTTCAAGTTGCTGGAGGTTTTTCTTTTTCTTCCTTGCTTCAAAAGAATTCCCAAAGTAAAAAACAATTCTCAAAGTGGAGAAAAACACTTCTCCAAGTAAAATAATAGGTTGGAAACATTTATCTTGTTCAAGAGAACATCCAAAATAGTGTATGAACCCTTCTAAGGTCAACTAAGGTTTCTTCACATGTTCATGAGAAACTTTCCAAGCCAAATGAAGCTCTCAAGTTCTGGAACATTTTTGTTGTGAAGAGAAATCAGCAACCTAATCAATCTCAAGTCGTATAATTACTTTATGTACTATGGAGCCCACAAATAGATATATATGATTTGTATAACTCATATACTTGTTCATTAAGGTGATGACAAGCAAGTAGCTCATTAAATGTGGTGGTGAATCAAGCACCTCATTTTCATTCCTTTGTTTATAGATAATCCCTATATATATATATGGCAATGTATAGTAATGTAAAATATGTGTGCTTGAAATAATATTGGCACCCTACTTCTCGAATATTGTCGAAGCGCATTTTCTTTGATTCGCTTAACTTCTAACTTCTAATACTTATTAACCACTCTTATACGCCCTTGTAAAACCTAAGGCCAATAGGATTAACTTCTTATCCTCTCAAAGGTAATCTTTTCTTGAATTTACGTCGACTAACTTATGATAAAACTTTAACGTACGAAAACGCGAAATGTAACGGCCTAATTGGTAGACCCAATGAGGATGTGTATGCTACACCGGGTCGGATTGGTTGACTCCGTACAACTATTGTTTATGGATGTGCCATTTGGTTAGAGTTGAGCTTATTCGTATTCTGATATATTCTATGAGTTAGTCCTCTATGCCACGAGGGGTTGTGATTTGTTGGTTGTATGCACACATATTGCGGTTCTATTTGGGCTATACAATAGAATTTGAGCGAGATGGGTATTAGGGTTTTGAATGATTGATTGTGCATTGGTTATGTTCTTTCCGGATTGTGGTATTGTGTTATTTGTCTCTTCGTAATTATGGTCATGCACCTTGGGTACTTGATGTCGAATTACGCGTGGTTATTGATTTTGAGCATGGTGGCTGAGGTATTTCATATGGACCAGTGTTTGGATGGGGTCACGCATTATAGCGTGTGGAATTTGTGTTTCCTTGATCGTTTATCTGATTAACTGTTTCTTTCCTCTCCATGCTATGATATTGCATGATCAGGTAATTTGAGAAAATTGTGCACATATACACAGAGATATTCTTCTCACAAAAATTGATGAGTTGGTTTTAAATAATGTTCTGTGAAGGTTTTTTAAAAAGGCAGGATTACACCGAAATAGCTAAAATAGTTATGTTTGGTGATATAAGGTCATTGGACCTAGAATGGATACTATCAGGCCTGATTACAGCATGTTGGAAGAATAATTAAGAATTTGGCTTAAGCAATTGGCTATGGTACTTGTTGTACGAGGGGTAGCTCCGTGACCTGTTGATCTGGTGAGTGCTTGTGAGTTCCTGTATGTTTCTTTCATTATCGACAGTGTACGAAAGTTTTGGAATGAGGTTCTATGGAATGTGGGGTTTAATACTAGTACTTGGTTGGTTTGGAGTAGTTACTGTGATCGGGAATGGTGTTGCGAGCTTGCGAGTTGTGTAGTATGTTATATGATTATATCTAGGGTTATGGTTATGGCTTGATACAGTGTGTTCAGACTTATACAGTGTGTAGATGTGAGATTCGAGTCTTGAAAGGAAATTCTGAATATTGGAAATTGAATTCCAAGGTTTATGGGCTAAGGTTAAATTAATGATCTTTATTTATGTTGTGTGGTCATACCTATATGGAATAGAGTGACGTGGGATCACCCCCGGGTATATGCTTGGTAAGGTGGAAAAGTGATTTGAAGGTTTTGGAAACAACTCTTGGCACGTTCAAGGACGAACGTATGCTTAAGTGGGGGAGAATATAACGACCCGACCGGTTATTTTGAGTATTTACCTCCTTTCAAATATTTTAAGTCTTGAATAACTTCATATAATGTATTATGACCAGTGTGTATTGTCGGATTTGGTTTTCAGGTATTTTGGGATTAGTTCGGATGAAGCAAATTCATGTTGGAAGCTTAAATGAAAAAGGGTTGATCTGAGTTTGACTTTTATGAAAACGACTCCAGAATGGAGTTTAGATGGTTTCAATAGCTCCGTATGGTGATTTTGGACTTAGGAGTGTGTCCGAATATCTATTTGGAAGTATGTAGTTGATTTTGGCTTAAAATGGCGAAAGTTGGAAATAGAAGGTTTGGAAGTTTGACCGGAAGTTGACTTTATGTCGGAACCCCTCTGTTTTGTTGACTAAAAATGATCACAAGTGACTTACCTCAAGTTTTCCCGTGAATTCCCTCTGAAAACTTGCCCCAAACCGTGCTTGAAAGGTCCAAAATGACAAAAATGTTGGATTTATAATCTGTCCAGTGCTTTCGTACCTACGGACACTTTACCGCATCTGCGATTCCGCTTCTGCGAAGAATCCATCGCCATTTCCAACTTCTAAACTTAGTGATGAGGGTATGAAACCCTGAATTTCGTGTTATGTGTTTGTTGTTGAGGTGACGCACATGCTAGGTGACGGGCGTGTGGGCGTGCACCGTGTGAATTGTGACTCTGTTATTTCTGTGGTACTGTGTAGTTACCTAAACTTATCTATAATCATGAAATCTCTACATACTAGAGTTATTGAACTGTGATCCATGTTAGAAACCATGTCTAGGCTACATGCTTATTCTGTTGGGACCCACTGAGGTCATTACTGTTGTTGAGTTATTTTCTTACATTTCAATTTCATACTCAGTCATGTTTATTCATTTCAAATCATATCTCAGTCTCTGTTGCTATATATTGACACATCATATCATCATTTTGGCCTAGTTTCATGGTATTCTGGGCCCGAGAGACTGGAGAGATTGATGGCTGAGTGAGGTCGATGGCCTGATTATGAGGTTATGGATACTATGGCATGTGAGTTGTCCATACAGCACGTGAATTGTCCGTGCGGATCCAAATATTTACACTATGGCATATGAGTTGTCCGTACAGCACGTGAGTTATCTGTGCCTCATGTGAGTTATCCGTGTGAATCCAGATATTTATACTATAGCACGTGAGTTGTCCGTGAAGAACATGAGTTGTATGTGCGGTTTATAGCGCTTGGGCTGAAGGATCCCCTCTAGAGTCTGCACACACACCCAGTGAGCACAAGTACCTATTTAGTGCGAGTGTGAGTACCGAGCATGAGTGCTGAGTGACTGTGAGGATTGAGTTGATTGATACTATGAGACTATGCATATGGTTTTATCACTGAGCTACATTGTATTCGACATGCACACTTGACATACAGTCATAGAGATAGCATTTTTTCATGTTGTACTATATTGCGTCATTCATGACTTCATATACACGTTCACATGTAGGCATAAAGATGTACTTCTCTCATGCCTTTTGAAAATGAAACATTTACAGTTTGAAAGTTTTTGGAAAAAATCACGGTTTTACAAACTTACTCATATTTTTGGTGACTTCGGTAAAAGATTTGGGTTTTCACTGATATACTTGAAAAGCATGCCTATTTTCCGAAACTGTGAACGAGCTGAGCACTACATCTCTGATTTACTTCTGTTATCACTTTTATTATGTTGTTAGGAACTGTTGTTTGGCTATTGGTGTTGGACTCTGACCTTTGTCCCAACTCGTCACTACTTCAACCTAAGGTTAGGTTTCTTACTTATTGAGTACATGGGGTCAGTTGTACTCATACTACACTTCTGCACCTTGCGTGCAGATTTTGGATGTTGATGTTGTTATACATGGCGGGAGCTGGATCTGAAGATGTACCTGCGTTCCAGTCATTGCTGTCTCTTGTTCATGGTAGCTTTAGAATTTTTAATCTGCTCATATATATTTCAAACAGATGACATATTTTTATTTCACACTAGTTTTATAAATTCTAATCTTAGAAGCTCGTGATTTGTACTACCAGTCCCTGGGGAGTGTATTAGAGTCATTTAAATATAAATTAAATCGGATATTTGTAAATTGGCTTACCTAACGGATTGGGTTAGGTGCAATCACGGCTAGTTGGATTTTGGTTCGTGACATTTCTTATATTGTCTACTAAACAATTTATCAAGATGGTTCATACAAACTATTGAGAGAGCTAAAAGAAACATAACTGAATCAACAATTCAAGATCAAATGTTAAAAAACAAGAAAAACTTGAAATTCTTGAGAATTGCAGCTAAGGTTGTTTGAATCATCTCTTTGTGCAACTCCACATTTCTTCACACTTACAATAAAGGAAATACAATACATGAAATGAAGCCAAGTAGTAAACTGAACTTTTAAGAACTGCCAACTATTAAATAGTACTCCTCCATCATCTTATACAACTTTCACAAGTTTCTAAAATTCATATCTATTTTACCAGACAACTCGAGTTTTTGCCTGATTTTCTCGTTTTGATGAGGAAAAAAAGAAGAAAAGAAAATCAGGAAAAAACTTGAGTTGACTAGTTAACTCTTGTGAGACTAAAATTTCAATTATCACTTGAAACATTTGCTTCTGTTAGTACATGTACACTATACGAACCAAACTAATACATAAGCTCTATATCCAGTCAAATGGTGTTAAAGAAAGGGAAAAAGGGAGCACGACTCATTTTGGAAGTTCACAGTATTCCAGTTCTCCCAAAGAAACAAAGTTGAAAATCACATTTTGTATACAACTTCTTTTGGAGAGAGTAACTATTATCATCAATTTACAAATCATGCAGATAAGAAGTTCAAGAACTGAGAACTTGTAAAAGGCAATCTTATTCCCCTAATATATTACAGTTAAAAAAACAATTTAATATCAAATCCACCCTACAGAATGGCTCCACTAAAATTGAAAGAATTGAAAGAGTAGTTTAAATACTTGCTAGAGAAGGGTTTCATCTGACCGAGTATGTCACCTTGACAACTGAAAGTCAACAGGGGCCCACTTTTCGGAACTCGACAAAAAATTACGAAATACGAACACCCGTTCCGATACGAGTTCAACCATACAAAAATTATCAGATTCTGACATCGGATCGCCTTTCAAATCTTCATTGTTTGTTTTTGAAAGATTTTACAAAACCCCCCCTTTTTCTTCAATTAAATTCACAGATTCATGATATAAGTAAGTATGGAATCATGAAATATAAATGATTTAGGATAAAGAACACTTACCCAGTTCAAACTTGTGAAAAATCCCTCTGAAATCACCCAAAACCGAGGTCTAAAACTCTAAAAATGAACAAAAATGTCGGACTCCAGATGTATACATTCTATCCAAGGCAAGTCGCATGTGTGAAATGCGACTTGTTTCATTATTTCCAGGCAAATATTTGCAATACCAACCTTCAGTAAATTGATCATAACTTTCTGTACAAATATCCAAATGATGAATGATTTACCTTTATGGAAACTAGATTCAAATTGCTACAATTTTTATGTTTTGATCATTCCCAAATTCCTTACAGATTACGAGATATAAACTTCCAAAGTCAGCCCTATGCAGCAGAAATTTCTGCGATGCACACTGCCAGGCAAAACAACTACAGTACTAGGCTTCAGTTAATCGATCATAACTTTCTGTATAAATGTCCAAATGATAAATGTCTTATATTTCTGGAAACTATACTCAAATATATACAACTTTTATTTTTGGATCATCTCCAAATTCCTTACAGATTACGAGATATAAGCTTCCAAAATCAGCCATGTGCAACAGCAATTTCAGCGATGCACACTGTTGTAGCCAAAAACTAGCAGTTAAAAATGGCCTACAAATAGTCTGAAACCCTCCAAAACTCACCCGAGCCCCACGGGATCCCCTTCGAACATACCAACAAGTCTCAAAATATATTACGCACCTACTTGAGGTCTCAAATCATACATAACAACGACGAAACTACAAATCGCGCGTCGATGCGAACTTATGAGTTTATGAAATTTTTAATTCTATAACTCGCGCCTAAACATGTCAAATCAATTCGGAATGAACTCAAATTTTGCGTACAAGTCCCAAATGACATAACGAAGCTATTCAAATTTCTGGAACCATAATAAAAACCCGATATTATCAAAGTTAACTATCAGTCAAACTTATAAATTCATGCTTTATAAAACCAAGCCTTTTATTTTATGTTTTTCAAAACCTAATGGAAAACATGCCTACGCACCTCGGAATAATTTCAAATTTTGTACACAAGTCATAAATATTGTTACAAAGCTGATCGAACTCTTGGAATCGGGACCCGGTATTAACAAAAATCCAATTATGGCCAAATTTAGGAATTCTTTAAACCTTTAAATTTCTAGTTTCCATCAAATGTCGATAATTCAAGCTAGGGACTTCCAAATTTGATTCCGGGCATACGCCCAAATCCCAAATCATGATACGGATCCACCGGAACCGTCAAAATACTGATCCGGGTTCGTTTGCTTTAAACATTAACCGAAGTCAACTCAAATGAGTTTTAAAGGCAAATTTTCACATTTTCTTTGGTTTTTTCACATAAAAGTTTTCCGGAAAAAGATACGGATTGTGCACGCAAATCGAGAAAGTCTGAATGGAGCTATTCGAGGTCTCTAAATACAGAAATGAAGGTTAAAATTAAAAATGACCTATCGGATCATCACATTCTCCACTTCTAAAACAAACGTTCGTCCTCGAACGTGGCTAGAATTATTTTGAGGTTATCAAATTGCTGGTTTTTCTCTTACACATATACTCGGGGGTGATTCTACGTCACCGCAATCGATGTACATCTGACAAAACCATCTCAATTGAGATTATTTCTTTTACCCACATTTATAACTTTAAAACCAAATTTCTTACACTCTAAATATTTTCAAAAAGTCCGATTTTTATATCAACGCACGGTATTAGCCTCAACCGGCGGTAGCAACTCGTGCCTACGTATACGTCATGCGTATGCCCATAACCACATCTCTGGTCTTAATAGTTGTTCATAATCAATTACAACATCGTCAATTAACCTCATGTTAACAAAAAAACTCATTTCAAGCCTTCACCTTACTAACAACGAGACACGAGGCATGAAGACCTCATAATTACTTACATGAATTACCGAGTCATATTTAGCGCCACCTGGGCACCTACCTCATAGGTTAAAACTCAATAATTACAACACGAATATAGTTAAATATGCACAGGGATATACATACAAGTATTATCAAATAAGCCAAACACGCATGACTCCATATTAGTACTATAGTACAAGTTTAATTTCACAAGGGAGAATTTAAATATATAAAGTTTCATCACAAGAATCGCGTCCTTATATAACTTCCACTACGGCTTGTAGCCCGGTTTAAACATATCAAATCATATTAAAATGTGAGGATCTCATCATCAGCTCTGAATCACAAGTAATATGCACATCGTGCCAATCGAAATCTTTCCATTTTCTTTTGTAAAATAATTTCTGTTAAACAAGGTCACAACACATAATGAACCCCCATACTTGTAGGGCATATAATTCACAATTTGTAATTAACTGTCCAGAAGTTACATCATAACCCACTGTAGTGAGTAACAGAAAGTCAGTTTTGGACTCAGAGCCCTCAATAGTATACAAAACAAAATGATAGACACGGGCTAACACCATTAAATGTCCCAACAGGGATAAACACAGGAGTAGAGTACAAATTGACAAACTCACCATATAAGGAACATGAAAGGAGATCTAACCTCGATAATCGGAATTGAATCAAAATAAGAATAGTGCTCCTCTATTATGAATTAAATCATACCTGTAACGACACCATCTGGTGTAACGGCCTCAGTCAATTCATAGCAATTATATAAACGGGCAGGGCCTCCATCTCTAGGACGCCCTCTACCCGCCTATCCTCCACCCCTAACTGAATATGTTGGTAGAGTAGCAACTGAAATGGAGCCTGTGGCTTGAGTGCTCTGATGTAATATGTTTCTCCCAAGTATGGGGCAATCTCTCATGATGTGCCTAGTATCATCAAACTCATAATAACCCCTCTGCGGGTTCTTCTGCTCATATTGAGTCTGTGCCGGATAACTGGAATCGTGGACTGAGCTGAACGACTGCTCGAGTCTCCGCCATAATGATTTATAGCTACAGAGTAGCATCCACTGAATTCTCCAGAACCTTGAGACTTCTTGGTCTCCCTAGTTTCCTTTTCCTCACCTCAAACACGTCCTAACATCTTGGCAATTTCCACCACTTGCTGAAATGAAGTATCAGCTTGTAGCCCCCGAGTCATACATAATCTAAGATCATAACCGAGTCCTTTAATAAATATGTGGACTCGCTCTCTGGCTATAGGAACCAAAGTAAGAGTATGACGGGCTAACTCTTTGAACCTGATGGCATATTCTAGCACAGTCATGGTGTCCTGACGCAACCGTTCAAACTCTGTGCGCCACGCATTCCATTGAGTCTGGGGAACAAACTCCCTCAAAAATATCTCTAAAACTTGAGCCCAAGTAGGTGGTGTTGCATTGGCTGGTCTGCCTCTTCATGGACTTGCCACAAACACCGGTGGAGAATTATCTCTCCAAAGGACAATTTCTTCATTTGCTATGCTGACCCAGCACCGCCGAGCTAACCATTTCTTCACATATTCCTTGATTCTTCCTTGGGGTAATATTCCCCCTATTTGTACACGACGATAACAAAAATAAAGCTCCATACAGACAAATCTTGGCACGAACCACGTAGCCCATAAGCTCATCAACCATCGTACTTCCTCTAAAGCACCCCATACTGCCACAACCGAGACATCAATGTTGAATACACCTTCTGTAAATTTGAAGTTGTTTCTCTAACTCCCTTGATACTGAAATATAGGATTATTAAGGACGCAGTCATACCGCAAGTCCCAACATTATAACCTGCAAAATCTCAGGCCTTAAACATGTGCAAATTTTGGGGAACCTTTCAGTACCACATATGTACATATCAGGCCAGAACTGATATAACACATGACCCCGCAATATGTTTGTCTATAGTAGACTCCCCCAATTCGCGTGAAGCCATAGGACACAATGTCTGATGATCCACAATACTAACCTTCATAGCTCGTACTCATCAACCAGATGCCAGAATCTGCTGCAACCCCACATAAATCACTGAGTGATCCTTCAATACATCTACATCTTCAGTCGGGACCACACGTTGAGATGATGTTTGAGCATACCTGGCTCTCTCGTAGTTTATCCGCCATATCACGAACCATCGGTGCACATCTGATACTGAGTGTGCAATGTCATACATGAGTGGATATGAATGAATATAAGATATAAGCTTCAAGCTGAATCAATATCGTACGATAAGGAATAAAAGAAGTGGAATTTCCTAATAGTTTTCGTAGCCTATCGAAGATAAGTACAGACGTATCCATACCGATCTGCAAGACTCTACTAACCCGCTTATGACTTGTAGCACCCATGAACTTAGAGCTTTGATAACAACTTATCACGACCCAAATTTCGCTCTGTAGAATGTCGTGATGGCACCTAGTTTTAGGGACTAGGTAAGCCTAACACTTACTGAATTAGTGGTGACTCAACCAACAAGTATTAAATATGAAATAGAAATTTCCTACAAGCACAAGCTCTACAGAGTTTACTAGAAAATCTCTAAGTACAACTATTCCATAATAGAATCAAACAGTGCAAAGAAAATATCAGAAGGTGACGCTGAGTCCTGCGAACGCGACAGCAGGTGTACCTTGAGTCTCCACAGAGATGAACAATCAGATAATAGGAATCTCAACAACTCTGAGGTACCTGGATATGCACCAAAATGTGCAAAAGAGTAGCATGAGTACACCATATCGGTACCTAGTAAGTATCAAGCCTAACCTCGGTAGAGTAGTGACGAGGCTAGGTCAAGACACCTACCGGACATATAAACCTGTACAAAATGTTACATAAAGCTAACAAGGAAAGAATATCAATGTAAGTCCAATAGCAAAAAAATTTCCAATTCAAATCAACAATGAGAACACGGATGGCAATGAGAAAACAATCAAGTAATTTAAGCAACAACATAGTCAGAGTACAAATGACATATGAATAGGTTCAAGTAAGGAATCACATGACAAATTAATTAATTAAATTATTTATAATGCATGTATTTCAACATATATTACCTGAGGTATCACTCCTCTAAATCTCAATTCATGATTCACAACTTTCAATTCTTACACATGTGTCATCTTATGCCCACATCTTCTGAATTACTTTTGCACGGCAAAATCCTCATGCTACCATGTGTATAATTTCTGTATCAATATCAACCAAGATAACCAATGAATAATTTAAACACAATTAAATATAATTTCCAAATTAAATACAATGAAGCATCAAATGAGTCATTAATCCAATTTAGGATTTAAATAAAGTAAAATAGTGGAGAGGTTGTACAAAGAGAGTATAAATTGAGTTTAGTTTAGAAATATATGAGATCCGATAAAATATTGTATTCATACAAAATAAGATATTTAATCAAGTTTTAACGAGATAAATATGGGATTTATTAAAGTAAAATAAAATAATAATTTTTCACGCAAATTACACGACAATAAGATAATGAGAAGGTTGAGATATCAATTAGAGTAAAAATAAAATCACCATTTAATTTAGTATATCTCCGAATAAGATATGAGTTTTATTTTTGAAAGACACACAAGGGGAACAACATGAAAATTCTTTCGTTTACCTCTGCTATATTCTCAGCAACTTAACATATGCATGACTCACACAAGAAGTCCATATTGTTCTATTTTTAATATATTGACGGTTAATTAATTATGATCAAAATACAATGAAGTGATTTAAGAAACCACAGTAACCGTCCTAGCATGAAATGCATTATTAGAATCACAATCGAAATTAACCTTAATATCACAATAATTTCATATTTGTACACTTGTTGCGGCGTGCAACCCAATCCCAAACAGTATTAATCATAACTATTGTGGCGTGCAACCCTATCCCACACAATAATAATCATATCTGTTGCGGCGTGCAACCCGATCCCTCACAATAATAAATCATATACGTTGCGGCATGCAACCCGATCCCTCACAATAATGAATCATATATGTTGTGGCGTGCAACCTTATCCCTCACAATAATAAATCATATCTATTGTGGCGTGCAATCCGATCCCTCACAATAATAAATTAGCATATAAGGGTGAACTTGACAACAAGTATGGAACATGTGCTAACAATCTCAAGTAAAGCACATACAAACAATTCTAATAACAAAAGATATAATCATGAAACAATATTTACAATCAATTGTATAAATTGAGCCTAACGGTCTAAACCGGTCAAATACCACATATAGGTCGTGTACCCACTCGTCAGCTCGCGTATATGACCTTTACATAACATGAATGACACAATCATCTCAAATCCTAAGGGGTGGTTTCCCCCACACAAAGTTAGACAAGACACTTACCTTAACGGATTTAGGCCGATATCCCAAAATAGCCTTCTTGCGTGAAACGACGTTCAAACGGCTCCAATCTAATCAAAAAAAAATTATAAATTAATTACAATTCATAGAAAATAATTTCGGATAATAATACGTTGATTTCCAATTTTATTCTAAAAGTCAACCGAAAGTTAATGTAGGGCTCACTTTTCGGAACCCGACAAACATTCACGGAATCTGAACACTCATTCCGATACGAGTTCAGCCATACAAAAATTATTGACTTCCGACATCGGATCGCCTTTCAAATCTTCATTTTTCGTTTTTGAAAGATTTTACAAAACCCCATTTTCTTCAATTAAATTCATGGATTCATGATATAAATAAGTACAGAACCATGAAATATAAATGATTTAGGATAAAGAACACTTACCTAGTTCAAACTTATGAAAACCCCCTCTGAAATTGCCCAAAATTGAGGTCTAAAACTCTAAAAATAAAAAAAAAATGTCGGACTCCGGACTTATACATTCTGTCCAGGCAAGTCGCATGTGTGAAATGCGACTTGTCTCATTATATTCAGGCAAATGTTTGCAATTCCAGCCTTCAGTTTATCGATCATAACTTTCTGTACAAATGTCCAAATGATAAATGGTTTATCTTTCTGAAAACTAGATTCAAAGGTCTACAACTTTCATGTTTTGATCATCTCCAAATTTATTACAAATTACTAGATATAAGCTTCCAACATCAGCCATGTGCAGCAGAAATATCTGTGATGCACACTGCCAGGCAAAATAACTGCAGTACCATGCTTAAGTTAATCGATCACAACTTTCTGTACAAATGTCCAAATGATGAATGAATAACATTTCTGGAAACTATACTCAAAGGGCTACAATTTTTATTTTTGAATCATCTCCAAATTCCTTACAAATTACGAGATATAAGCTTTCAAAGTCATCCATGTGCAGCAGAAATTTCTTCGATGCACAATGTTGTAGCCAAAAACCAGCAGTTAAAAATGGCCTAAAATGGTCTGAAACCACTCCAAAACTCACCCTGAGCCCCTCGTGACCCCGTCCGAACATACCAACAAGTCTCAAAATATATTCTGGACCTACTCGAGGTCTCAAATCACACATAACAACGGCGAAACTACAAATTGCGCGTCGATTCGGGCTTGTGAGTTTATTGTCACGACCCAATTTTCCCCCGGTTGGGTATCGTGATGGCACCTAGTCTTAAGGACTAGGTAAGCATAACATTTACTGAATAACAACAATAATTAAATAATATCTAATAATTTTTGAAATGGAAATCTCTAAAAAATTTACAATTCCCAAAATCGGTAGTACAAGTCATAAGCTCTACAGAGTTTACTACAATTTTCTAAATACAGCTGTTTGAAATAAAGTAAACAGTGTGAATACATATCAGAAGGTGACTCTGAAGCCTACGAATGCAGCAACAGGTTTACCTTGAGTCTCCACAGCAACAATCCGCACACCTAGCCAATGATCAACTGACTTCGAAATACCTGGATCTGCAAAGAAATAATGTGCATAAGTGTAATATAAGTACACCACGGCGGTACCCAGCAAGTATCAAGAATAACCTTAGTGGAGTAGTGACGAGGAACAGTCAAGACACCTACTGCACTTTTTAACCTGAACAAGTATAAGTATAGGAACAACATAGTATGATATCTACATAAAGGCTACGCAAAGTGGCAACTAATACGGTAAATTTCAATAAGAAAGGGATACAACAACTATCATCGGAACACCATAATAATGACATAGAAGAACGAACGGAAACACAGCCTAAATCCGATGAACACGATTAAAAGAAGGGCAAGTAGCAAACTAAATGAAAACAACCACTTTCACGCCTGGTTTTAGTCAATAAACTCAATGAGGTATCGAACCTCATACTATTCACAACCCACGGCTCCCAATACCTAAACCCTAACACTTGGCATCTTGTGCCCTTATTACACTTCATAACCGCACTGACGACTCACGTGCCAAATAGAGCCATTCTCGCATAGAAGGCAAGTAAACAAGGGTGTGCATCTATACTCAGCAATATCAAGAAAACCTCTTAACCGATAAGAGAGCTCAACTACGTGTATACTTGTGCAAGTGTCCTAACATGGTTCATGCCAGCTAGTAAGTATAGGAAAAGAAATGGACAACACGTAGAATGTTTTCTCACAACTTTCCACAAGATAAAGCTCACATAGGTAAGTGTACCACTACACAAACATCAACAACAAGAGTGTCCGTAAGCCATCACAAGTCATCACAAATCAATCCCTGATATAGCCCACCTTGTCTCTCTATGTGTGCAATAGTAAAGTAAATGCCCACCTTGTCTCACCACACGTGCATAATAATGTTCCCACCTTGTCTCGCCACAAGCGCAATCCATATATACATATCCCGCCTTGTCACGCCGCATGTGCAAACATCAATATTAATAATAGCACGACAGAAACCTCATGCAACCCAATAATACTTGCATGGCAGAAACCTCGTGCATCATAATAACAACAACCGCACGGCAGAAACCTCGTGCATCAAAACAACAAGTACAACAACAAAAATGACAATAACACTATGGTACGACAAATAAGTCAACTCAGAGATTCCAGAACTCAAAGAAATTGAGGAACTATGTCACAAGGAGTAGCCACAATAGAGAATGTAAGTCATAATAAGAACAGCTCAACGAGGAAGGAAATAATAGGTAATAACGGTCCCACAATGTACAGTTCAACAACGAGGGAGCTAACACAAGTGAATAATTCCAAATAAGGACAGTCAACTAAATTACAGGATATCTAACTTTTTTTTAAGGTTGGGCAATTAGGAAAGAGATACAACAAATTCAATAAGGATAAACATCAAAAAGATAATCATAGCCGCAATTAAGGGTGAACAATTACAAAAGAGATAATTATAACTTTGAATAAAGATAAGTAGTTAGGAAAGGATAACATGGCAATAGAAGAGATAACAATTTCAGTTAAGGCACTGATGAATCAAATAAGCAACAAGAGTGGATCATGAAGTAATTAATTCTAATTAAAGCAGGTAGAGGTGAAACTAGTAATTAAGAAACATAATCATAACGAGAGCAACTACATATTCGGTGAATACAAGGACCTAAGAACCCTAAAAGGCCAATTTTCCACAAATAAGTCTGAGCACGTACTCGTCACCTTGCTTACACGGACTACAATTAGCATAGAAGACTCAAATCCTAAGGGGTAGTTGCCCCACACGAAGTTAGGCAAGATACATATCTCAAAGAAGACAGACCTATACTCTAAAATGAACTTCTCAGGTGAAATGACCTCCGGACGGCATAAATCTAACCAAAATAACTTCAAAGCACAAATAAAACTCATAAGAAATTATTCCGGATTATAAAGCCTCAATCTTTATCAAAATCTAAAAATCGACCCAAAAGTCGACCCCCGAGCCTGCACCTCGGAACCCAACAAATTTCACAAAAATCCGAACACCCATTCCGATACGAGTTCAATCATACTAAAATTATCAAATTCTGATACCAATTCGCCCCTCAAATCATCATTTTTCATTTTGAAATATTTCTTCAAAAACCTTCATTTTCCTCAACTAAAAATACAAATTAAATGATATAAATAAAGATAAAATCATGGAATATAATAAATTTTAGGTAAAGAACACTTACCCAATCGATTTTCTTGAAAAACCCCACAAAGAAGCTCCCAAAACCGAGGTCTAAAACACAAAATATGGAGAAAATGACAAAACCCTCGAATATAAACTCTCTGCCGAGGACTTCCACATTTGCGGACAAAGAAGCGCATATGCGCTCACGCATTTGCGAGAAATCATTAGCATCTGCAAACTCAGTTAGCCAGGCCTGGATCCGCATCTGCGGAATTAAAGCCGCACCAGCGGCCCCGTAGAAGTGCCAAAGGAAATGCAGAAGCGAGCTTCTTCGCAGATGCGATCACTGGACCGCAAAAGCGGCCTTCGCACCTACGTGCCGGCCTTCCCAGAGGCGAGCGAGCCCTCAGGCAACTATGATCGCAGAAGCGACCAGGCTCACACAGAAGCGGAGCCGCACCTGTGCTCCAAAGTGTCGCAGGTGCGAAAACACCAGAACTAGACTTGTTCAAAAACCATGAAAAACATCTAAAACTCGCAAGTATACGTATAGGAACAACAGAGTATGATATCTACATAAAGGCTACGCGAAGTGGAAATTAATACGGTAAATTTCAGTAAGAAATGGATACAACAACTATCAGTGAAACACCATAATAATGACATAGAAGAACGAACGGAAACACAGCCTAAATCTGATGAACACAATTAAAAGAAGGGCAGGTAGCAACTAAATGAAAACAACCACTTTCACACCAGGTTTTAGTCAATAAACTCCACGAGGTACCGAACCTCATACTATTCACAACTCACGAGTCCCAATACCTAAACCCTAACACTTGGCATCATGTGCCCTCATTACACTTCATAACCGCACTGATGACTCAAGTGCCAAATAGAGTCATTCTCACATAGAAGGCAAGTAAACAAGGGTGTGTATCTATACTCAGCAATATCAAGAAAACCTCTTAACCGATAAGAGTGCTCAACTATCTGTATACTTGTGCAAGTGTCCTAACATGGTTCATGCCAGCTAGTAAGTATAGGAAAAGAAATGGACAACACGTAGAATGTTTTCTCACAACTTTCCACAAGATAAAACTCACATAGGTAAGTGTACCACTACACAAACATCAACAACAAGAGTGTCCGTAAGCCATCACAAATCAATCCCTGATATAGCCCACCTTGTCTCTCTATGTGTGCAATAGTAAAGTAAATGCCCGCCTTGTCTCACCACACGTGCATAATACATATATATATATATATATATATATATATATATATATATATATATATATTGCCATGTCACGCCGCATGTGCAAACATCAATATTAACAATAGCACGGCAAAAACCTCGTGCCCAATAACACTCGCACGGTAGAAACCTCATGCATCACAATAACAATAATTACACGGCAGAAACCTCGTGCATCACAACAACAAGTACAACAACAAAAATGACAATAACACCATGGTACGACAAATAAGTCAACTCAGAGATTCCAGAACTCAAAGAAATTTAGGAACTATGTCACAAGGAGTAGCCACAATAGAGAATGTAAGTCATAATAAGAACAACTCAACAGGGAAGGAAATAATAGGTAATAACAGTCCCACAATATTTAGTTCAACAACGAGGGAGGTAACACAAGTGAATAATTCCAAATAAGGACAGTCAACTAAATTGCAGGATATCTAACTTCTTTTAAGGTTGGGCAATTAGGAAAGAGATACAACAAATTCAATAAGGATAAGCAGCAGAAAGATAATCGTAGCCTCAATTAAGGATGAACAATTACAAAAGAGATAATTATAACTTCGAATAAAGATAAGTAGTTAGGAAAGGATAACATGGCAATAGAAGAGATAAAAATTTCAGTTAAGGCACTGATGAATCAAATAAGCAACAAGAGTGGATCATGAATCAATTAATTCTAATTAAAGCAGGTAGAGGTGAAACTAGTAATTAAGAAACGTAATCATAACGAGAGCAACTGCATATTCAGTAAATACAAGGACCTAAGTACCCTAAAAGGCCAATTTTACACAAATACGTCCAAGCACGTACTCGTCACCTCGCTTACACGGACTACAATTAGCATAAAAAACTCAAATCCTAAGGGGTACTTCCCCCACACGAAGTTAGGCAAGATACATACCTCAAATAAGACAGACTGATACTCTAAAATGAACTTCTCGGGGTGAAATGACCTCCGGACGGCGCAAATCTAACCAAAATAACTTCAAAGCACAAATAAAACTCATAAGAAATTATTCTGGATTATAAAGCCTCAATCTTTATCAAAACCTAAAAATCGACCCCCAAGGCCGAACCTCGGAACCCGACAAATTTCACAAAAATTCGAACACCCATTCCGATACGAGTTCAACAATACTAAAATTATCAAATCCCGATACCAATTCGCCTCTCAAATCATCATTTTTCATTTTGAAATTTTTCTTCAAAAACCTCCATTTTCCTCAACTAAAAATACCAATTAAATGATAAAAATAAAGATCAAATCATGGAATATAATAAATTCTAGGTGAAGAATACTTATTCAATCGATTTGCTAGAAAAATCCACAAAGAAGCTCCCAAACCCGAGGTCTAAAATCAAAATATGGAGAAAATGGCAAAACCCTCGAATATAAACTCTCTGCCGAGGACTTCCGCATTTGCGGACAAAGAAGCGCATCTGCGCTCACGTATTTGTGAGAAATCGTTCGCATATGTGAACTCAGGTAGCCAGGCATGGATCCGCATCTACGGAATTAAAATCGCACTAGCGACCCCGCAGAAGCGCCAAAGGAAACGCAGAAGCGAGCTTTTTCGCAGATGCGATCGCTCGACCGCAAAAGCGGCCTTCGCACCTGCGTGCTGGCCTCCGCAGAAGCGAGCGATCCCCTAGGCCACTATTACCGCAGAAGCGACCAGGCTCACGCAGAAGCGGAGCCGCACCTACGTTCCAATGTGTCGCAGGTGCGAAAACACCAGAACCAGACATGTTCAAAACCATGAAAAACATCTAAAACTCATTTGATGTTTTAAAACCCCGTCCAAGCATACCAACAAGTTACATAATCTAACAGGACTCGCTCGGGGTCTCAAATCACATCAAACAACGTTGAAAATATGAATCGCACCATGAATCGAACTTATAAACTTTTAAAATTTCTAAAACTCTCGCCGAAACTTATCAAACCAACCCGGAATGACGTCAAATTTCGCAAGCAAGTCCCAAATAACATAACGGAGTTGTTCCAACTCTCGGAATCGCATTCCGACCCCGATATTGCCAAAGTCAACTCTTGGTCAAACCTCTCAACCTTCAAAACTTCAACTTTTCTAACTTTCGCCGAAATGCTCCAAATTACCCTACGGACCTCCAAATCCAAATTCGGACGCACGCCTAAGTCCAAAATCACCATATGAAGCTGTTGCAATCATCCAAAGCCCATTCCGGAGCTGTTTACATAAAAGTCAAATTCCGGTCAACTCTTACCGCTTAAGCTTTCAAAACTTGCGTCTTTCTTCCGTTTTGACTCTGAATCATCCGGTAACTGAATTCAACCATGCACGCAAGTCAATACACATAATACAAAGCTGCTTAGGACCTTATGTCGTCGAACGAGACTTAAATTCTCAAAACGACCGGCCCAGGTCGTTACATTTATGAAATTGTCAATTCTATAACTCACGCCGAAACATGTCAAATTAATTCGAATGAACTCAAATTTTGCGTACAAGTCCCAAATGACATGACAAAGCTACAGAAATTTTCGGAACCATAATCCAAACCTGATATCATTAAAGTCAACTATCGGTCAAACTTATAAATTCAAGCTTTATAAAATCAAGCCTTTATTATTATTTGTTTCACAAACTAACGAAAAATGTGCCTACGTACCTCGGAATAACTTCAAATTTTGTACACAAATCATAAATATTGTGACAAATCTGATCGAACTCTCGAAATCCAAATCGGGGCCCGGTATCAACAAAAATCTAATTATGGCCAAATTTAGAAATTCTTTAAACCTTTAAATTTCTAGTTTCCGTCAAATGGCGATAATTCAAGCTAAGGACTTCCAAATTTGATCCCGGGCATACACCCAAATTTCAAATCCCGATATTGATCCACCCGAACCTCCAAAACACATATTCGGGTCCATTTGCTCAAAACATTGACCGAAGTCAAGTCAAATGAGTTTTAAAGGCAAAATTTTACATTTTCTTTAGTTTTTCACATAAAATTTTCCGGAAAAAGATAGGGATTGAGGAAGTGAAGAGAGAGCACCAAAGGCCTAGTGGTTTGGCACAAAATATAGAAATTCCAATGTGGAAGTGGGAGATAATCAACATGGACATTGTGGTAGGTTTCCTCATACACATGGGAAGTTTGACTCAATTTGGGTGATTGTGAACCGACTCACAAAATCAGCGCACTTCTTTCCTATTAAGATTACCGACTCAGCAGAATATTATGCTTAGTTTTATATTAAGGAGATCGTTAACTTGCATGGCACTCCAGTTTCTATCATCTCGGATCGAGGGGCACAGTTCATCGCTAATGTTTGGCAAATATTTCATCAAAGTTTGGGTACTCATGTGAATCTTAATACAACTTTCTATCCACAAACTCACTGGCAAGTAGAGCAGACTATACAGACACTTGAGGATATGTTTCGTGCTTGTGTTCTTAACTTCAAGGGTTGTTGGGATAATCATTTGCCGCTCATAGAGTTTGCCTATAATAACAGCTATCATGCCAGCATTCAGATGGAATCGTTCAAAACTCTATATGGTAAGAGAAGTAGATCTCCCATTAGTTGATTGAAATTGAAGAAGCAAAATTGATATGGCTAGACCTCGTACATCAGGCTATGGAGAAGGTCAAGATCATTAATGAGCGGTTGAAAGCTTCTCAGAGTCGCCAAAGTTCTATTCGGATGTGCGTCACAGGGAATTGGAGTTCCAAGAGGATGATTAGGTATTCTTGAAAGTTTCTCCCATGAAGGGTATAATGCGATTTGGGAAGAAAAGAAAATTGAGTCCAAGGTATATATAACAGTACAGAATCATACAGAGGGTTGGTCAAGTGGCTTATAGGCTCGAGTTACCTCCAGAGATGTCCTTAGTGCACCCGATATTTCATGTATCTATATTGAAGGAGGTGGTTAGAGATTCGTAGCTCAGCGTCCCGGTGGAGGCTATTGAAGAATTGACTAATGAGGAGGTTCTGGTAGTAGGCCTTTCCCTCGATTATCCAACTCCTAACATCTCTAATCTAGCCAAAATAATTTCATACTATAAATATAACTATATGAAACTAATTTAAACAATGAAATTATGATCTTTGCAAAGAATTTAAAAGTCAACTCAAAAGGTCAACCCGGACCCGTGTCTCGGAACCGGACCAAAATTACAAAATCCAAACACACATTCGATAATGAGTCCATCCATACAAGAATTACTCGAATCGGACCTCAAATCGCCTTTCAAATCCTCAATTTTTGTTCACACATTTTCCCCAAATTTTCAACTCCAAAACACTAATTTAATGATGAAACTAAAAATAGATTTATGTAAATTAACCAAAACTGAGTTAGAAGTCCTTACCCCAAAATTTTCCTTGAAGAACCCTCGAATATTTGCCTCCTACCGATCTCCCTAAGTCCAAAAATGAATTATGAATCAAATCCTCGAAATTTCCCCTTGTTCTGCCCAGGTAACTCGCACCTGCGACTCAGTTGCTACATTTGCGGCTCCGCACCTGCGGAATTTCCATCGCAGGTGCAAACACGACTTCACTCAGCACCCTACGCTTCTGCGAGAACAAGGACGCATCTGCACATGCGCACCTGCGGCGAAATATGCCGCACTTGCGAACCAGCCCGCACCTGCGCTTCCTTCCCTCGCAAACGACTTCGCTTCTGCGGAGGCCATCCCGCTTCTGCGACCCCAGCTAGGCATGGCCAGCTCCGCATTTGTGATCCCCAGCTTGCTTTTGCAAGTGCTCACCTGCGGCTAATCCCTCCGCAGGTGCAATGACACCAAGAACTAGAAATCTTCAGCAATCTAACAAGTCCAATTTTGTTCCGGATTTGATCCAAATCACACCCGCCCCCAAGGCCCCGTCTTAATATATCAACTAGTTCCAAAACACATAACGGACCTAATCGAGGCCAAAAATCACATCAAACAACATAAATTCTAGGATTCACAACCTGAATTCAAGCCTAAGCAACTATGAACTTCCGAATTCCAAAACCAATGCCGATTCACCCCAAAACAACCCCGATTGACTCCAAATTTTGAACACAAATCATAAATGACATCACTGACCTATTCCAACTTCCAGAATTAGGATCCGACCAAAATCAATAAAGTCAAGTCCCGATTAAACTTTTCAAAATCTTCCATTTTCCAACTTTCGCCAATTCATACCGAAACGACCTACTAACCTCCAAATCAACATCTGGACACGCTCCTAAGACCAAAATCACCATACGGAGCTATTGTAACTATCAAAACTCCATTCTGGAGTCATCTTCCCACAAGTCAAACTACAATCAACTTTTATAACTTAAACTTTCAACTTAGGGACTATGTGTCCTATTTCACTCCGAAACTCACCCGAAACCAAAACCAAATACCCTGACAAGTCACGTAACCACAATATAACATAGAGGAACCATAAATTAGGAGATCATGGCTAAAATACTCAAAACGACCGCCCGGGTCGTTACATCTTCCCCCTCTTAAAACAAACGTTCGTCCTCGAACGAGTATAGAGACATACCTGAAGTGGTGAAAGGATGAGGATAACGACTACGCATATCATGCTTGGTCTCTCAAGTTGCCTCCTCGACTAGTTGACCCCTCCACTTAACCTTCACTGAAGTAATATTCTTCTACCTCAACTTTCGAACATGTCGGTCCAAAATGGCCACTGGCTCCTCAACATAAGACAGATCCTTGTCCAACTGGACTGAGCTAAAATCCAACACATGAGACGGATCATCGTGATACAACCAGAACATGAAATACTGGATAAACTGCAGCTAGACTAGGTGGTAGTGCAAGCCTGTAGGCCACCTCTGCAATCCTCTCAAGTATCTCTAAAGGTCTGATATACCTAGGCTCAACTTTCCTTTCTTCCCGAACCTCATAACACCCTTCATGTGCGAAACGTGGAGCAAGACCCGCTCCCTAACCATGAATGCAACATCGCAAACCCTCTGATCTGTATAACTCTTCTATCTAGATTGGGTTGTGTGAAGTTGATCTTGAATCAATTTAACCTTTTCCAAAGCACCCTGAACCAAGTCTATACCCAGTAGCCTAGCCTCACCCAGATCAAACCAACCCACCATGGACCGACACTGTCTACCATACAAAGCCTCATACGGAGCCATCTGAATGCTCGACTGGTAGCTGTTGTTGTAGGCAAACTCCGCAAGCGGCAAGAACTGATCCCAAGAACCCCCAAACTCCATCACACATACACTATTCAGATATCCTCCAATATCTAAATAGTGCTCTCGGACTGTCCGCCCGTCTGAGGGGTGAAATGCTGTACTCAACTCAAACCGAGAGCCTAACTCATGTTGTACGGCCTTCCAGAACTGCGATGTAAACTGCGTACCTTGGTCAAAGATGATGGATACCGGCACGCCATGAAACCTGACAATCTCGCGAATATAAACTCAAGCCAGCTGCTTAGAAGAATAAGTAGTCACCACTGGAATAAAATGAGCTGATTTGGTCAACCTATCCACAATCACCCAAACTGCATCAAACTTCCTCCAAGTCCGTGGGAGCCCAACAAAGAAATCCATCGTAACCCGCTCCCATTTCCACTTTGGAATCTCTAGCTTCTGAAGCAATCCACCTAGCCATTGATGTTCATACCTCACCTACTGACAATTTAGGCACCGAGCTACATACTCCACTATGTCTTTCTTCATTCTCATCCACCAATAGTGCTGCCTCAAGTCCTGATACATCTTGGCGGCATCCGGATGAATGAAGTACCGCGAACTGTGAGCCTCCTGGAGAATCAACTCACGCAAACCATCTACATTAGGCACAAATAGCTTGCCCTACATCCGTAATACACCGTCATCTCTAATAGTGACCTCCTTAACATCACTGTGTTGAACCGTGTCCTTAAGGACAAGTATATGGGGGTCGTCATACTAACGCTCTCTGATACGATCATATAGAGAAAACCTAGAAACCATACAAGCCAAAACTCGACTCGGCTCTGAAACATCCAATCTAATAAACTGGTTGGCCAAGGCCTGAACATCCAAGGCTAATCGCCTATCTGCCGCCAGTTGATATGCTAAATTGCCCAAGCTCTCCGCCTTGCAACTCAAGGCATCGGCCACCATATTGGTCTTCCCTGGATGATACATAATGGTGATATCACAGTCCTTATACAACTTTAATCATATCCGCTGACGCAAGTTAAGATCCTTATGTTTGAACAGATGTTGTAAACTCCGGTAGTCGGTATAAACCTCACAAGGGACACCGTACAAATAGTGCCGCCAAATCTCCAAGACATGAACAATAGTTGCTAACTAAAGGTCGTGGATATAATAGTTCTTCTTATGCACCTTAAGATGTCTAGATGCATAGGCAATCACCCTACCGTCCTGCATCAACACCGCAACCAAACCAATACGCGACGTATCACAGTACACAGTATAAGACCCCGAACCTGTAGGCAACACCAACACTGGAGTTGTAGTCAAAGCAGTCTTGAGCTTTTGAAATCTCTCCCCACACTCCTCGGTCCACCTGAATGGAGCACCCTTCTAGGTCAATCTGGTCATAGGTGCAATAATAAATGAGAAAACCTCGACGAATCGATGGTAATATTCTACCACACCAAGAAAAATTCGGATCTCTGTAGCTGAAGATGGTCTGGGCCAACTTTACATTGTCTCAATCTTCTTCGGATCTACCTTGATCTCCTCACTCGATACTACATGGCCCAAAAATGCCACTGAATCAAGCTAGAATTCATACTTTGAAAATTTTGCATAAAACTTCTTTTCTCTTAAGGCCCGGAGCACGGTCCTCAGGTGCTGCTCATGATCCTCTGTCAAAGTACTATGGCGAAACCAACAAGTTGAAGAGGTCACATGGGAGGGCAAGGAAGAAATGAAAAGGACACACACTCATTTGTTTTTGTAACCAAATAGTTTTGTTTAAAGAATGTTAAATGTTTACTTTCTATGAGTTATGTTCAACTTATACAGTTCATGCTAAAGATGCCCATTTTGGCTAATGCAATATTTATAAGGTTATAGTTTGTGTTTTTTTCATGCTATGATGAGTTGTTGTGTTATGAATATGTTGTTAGTATTGGTTTCTGGGCCCTCTAACAGATGGATAGACCCAAATAAAAGGGAAACTCTGCCGAAAGTTTTGGAAATTTGGGGAGTCAACTAATTTGGAACTCTTCATGTGTGAATGAAGAGTTAAGTCATACTAGTGTTTCAGGCGGGCTCTATTCTACATTCGAGGGTGAATGCTCCCAAGTAGGAAAGGATGTGAGCCCCATAAAAGTTCACCAGGGATTTGAGGTTTACAGTGCCAAGGTAGGCCAATGTGTTTTGCAAGATTGCAGATACACGGTACAGATTTTTGGACTGTGCAGTATATCATGAAAAAGGTTGAAGAATTTGCAGAAGATGGCAATTATGTGGTTCATTATGAGACCGTCGATATGTTCCGTTGACCACAGAACCATCGCGGATTGAACCAGAATAAGCTTAATTTTGAGGGCCATTTTACAGTCCAATATGTGACCGAAGATTCATGCCGCAGATCGCATATTATCATGAGAAATTTTGGAAGGAGATTCTGTGGTCCAATGTGCGACCGTAGAATCGATTCGTTAACCACAGATCCATCACAGATAGGATCAAGCCCAACCCATATTTGGTGGACTAATTCGCGATCCTTTTCACGGACCGTACACCTATTCTACGATCCTGTCCGCGATCGCATACCCGACTTAGAGGTTGAAATTTGGAAAAATTTTTACCTGACCCTATTTTAACAAAAAAGCATCGTGAGTTATTTTAGAAAGCTTCAGCTGCTATTTTAGAGAGAGGAGAGCAATCTAGAGAGAGATGGGTGAGCTCCAACATTCCTACTCTTTAAATTCTTGCTCAATCTTGAAAATTCAAGGGAGTTATTCACTAGGTCATCAACTATTCGGGTAAGACTTCGCCCCTAAGGTTCCATGAAAGCTTTGTAATAGGTTTAAGTATGATTTTATAATAATAGGGCTTATAGGATGGTGATCGAAAGCCATAAGCCCTCAAACTCGAAAGTGGGTGTGCATGAGGGCTATGAAGTGTGATTCTTGAAGTTTGGAGTAGATGATCGGGCATGTACGTGCCAATTGAGGTTGAGAGGTGTTGTGTGACTGGGTAGATTGATTTCTGGTTGTTGAAATTAGTTTTTGGGAGAGAGACTTTCAGGTAGACTTATTGGTAGGCAAATAAAGCCACGTATACGTATGATATAATAAAAGTGAGTTCAACATATATTATTTATTGGATAAACAATTGATCTAATATCAATACAAAAGTATATATATTCATAATTGCCGTCTCTTCCATTAGGAAATACCTAAGTGGAACACAATTATACAATCATATAACCATAGAGATTATCGCATTATATATTATTTATAGGATAAACGATGTGATATAAAACCTTTTTATTTTCTAAAAAGATTTTGGATTTAACAATTTAAAGTCGCTAGTAAAAATATGTACAAGTAATAATCCAAAATTCTTGATAGGTAAGTTTCAAAAATTTACTCCGACTCTAATCATAGTTTGTATTTAACAATTTAAGTCGCTAGTAAAAATATATACAAATAATAATCCAAAACACTTAATAGGTAAGTTTCAAAAAGTTGCCCCGATTCCCGTCGTATGTCATGTGCTATAATACTTTTATAGACATGTTAGGTTATGGAAAAACCTATCCATATACTGTACTATAACAACAAACTCAGTGAAATCAGACAAGTATGGTGTGAGAGGATAGTATGTACGCAAACCTTATCCCTACTGTGTTTGTACTTGATAAATATCTAACATGCATTTTTACATAGATACTAATTACTTAACTATAGTAAATACTCTATTATGGTATAAAAAACCTGGTTCGCCTAAGACTTAACTCCATTTATTCCCTTTCATGGAAATGTAAAATTTCAAAAAGTGATGCAATTTACAAAAATGTTTTCTATTGTCAAAATTAGGGTTTTCCATACAAGTTTTGAGAGTAAAAAGTGACCATAGACCCAACCCGGTATAGTATTCGGGTCAATCCGAACATCACAGACAATGGACCGAATCTTGTCCAAGGCAACTTTTTTGACCCTACAAAATCGCAAGGACTAGAAAAGCGCCAATCGTTCTTGCCCTAGCACCCTTCATCAGCAGCCGCTGCAAAACTTCCATCAACAGTCAAAATGGTACCCTTTTTTTCCTCCTCTGCGTTATACTTCACTTGTTAAATATAAGTTTAAATTGAAATACATAATCGTTTGTATAGATAATCATATATTTAAAGTGTCAAAAGAGCTGTAATTATTTTAGCTCATTCAAGCTATTTCCGTTTTTTTTTTCGTTTTTTTTTATTGATGATAAAAGAGTCGATAATATTAGATGAGCACTTCATTAGGTTTATTAATGTTATTGGATAATGCTAAAGATTGCATCTTTTTGTGAAATTGCTATTGTCAATGATTTTTGTGGAAGTGCTAATATTATTTTAACCTTAAAAACCAAATGCTGTTATATGGCTCAATGGCTTGTTTCATTGAACACTCTGGAAAAATGTATTGTGATAATAGCAATTGAAAACGCTAGTTTGAACAAGAGATAAGATTCATTTTAGAGTGTAGAATTTTCGTCTTGCATATTTTAGCAATATGTTTTACAATAGTATCGATTATGAGAAGTTAATCTTCTGGTTGGGTAGGTTTCAATTGCCATATTTGTCAGGGGCGGATCTAATGGTACAAGTATGGGTTCCCGGAAACCTAGTAGCTCTTGGCTAGATCCTGTATTTGTATTAAGAAAATCATTCAATGTCTAAGAATATTTAGTTTGGAACCCAGTTCTTTAGTCCGGTTATTACAACAACAACAACAACATACCCAGTATTATCCCACAGTCCGGTTATTATAATATATTAATTTAAAGTCGATGTAGGAACCCATAAACTTAAAATTCTGGATCCGCCTTTGATATTTGGGTCGAGGTGGATTTGTTTAGTGTACTTTTTTTAGTGTGAAAAGGTAGACTTGTTTAGTCTACTTTAACTAGGGAAACCTGTTGCTAATGAGATGAGATTGGTGTAGATACCACTATGTGCACCTGAACTTTAGCAGAAGTTGTGTTGAGTTTTAATGTGTAATATGCTATTTTTGCCGCAGACTAAGAGGACCAAGAAGGCTGGAATAGTTGGAAAGTATGGTAAGTATTATAGCTCCTTTTTAACACATTTTACATTTTGCATTAATAAGGATATTATTTGATTTTGTATTACCATAAGGCTCTTATTTGTAACTTTAAGAACTACATTTGATGATGTGGTTTGATTTTCCCAATTTCACTTGCTTGAGTAGGATTTTGCTTCAATCTATATTTCCTTATATTTGATTCTTGCTACATTGGCGAGTCAGCCTGGATTTCATCAGTCCAATACTTCCATTATCTTATTAGAAGTTCTACTGCACACTGTGGGTTCTTGTTTTTAAGTAATTTTTTTATTTTTCAATGTAAGTAACAAGTATAGATCAAAGAAAAAATAAAAGTGGAATATTGTAAAAGAGCCTTTTCAAGGTTAATTAAAAAACGATATAATAGGAGATAATTGAGTGGAAAGATCTGGGTGATTCTGCAGTTTTTATATTTTGCAATAGTATATATAGAGGAATATTGGGTGTTGTATTTGTATATGGACATCAAGCCCTAACTTACTAGATTATATCTCCTACCTCTGCTCAAAAGGGTGAAGTTTGATACTCCGACATAATCCAGAAGATCCATGCAGTGCCTGATTGAATTCTCCCTGAGATGTTTCGGATCAGGCTATGTTATCAACACTAAGATAGATAGTAGTTTTAGTCAATGGATGCTAATATCCCTAAGCTGGTGCTACTTGTTACTAGAATCAATCACATTCGACGTTATGCCTTAGTAGATGTCTGTATGTCTGAAATGAATGGTTATGTGGGTCAGGCTGGATGTTAATTGAGGTTTTGGTGGTTTTTGTTGACCTGACACCCTCTTAAAATTAAAATTTTGTCCACAACACTATGCTCATGAGCTGGAGTCAGTTCTTTTACTAAAGTTGCTTCTGCTATAGCAGTATTCTCTCCTTGGATATCATTTTACTGTTTCTTTTATTAGTATATATCATGGTTTTCATCCAAGGCAATTATATCTCTGATTTTTGTATTGGATGATTTAAATTTCCCTTTTTATCCGTTGCAGTTGCATATACTATTGAAAAATTACTGTTTTCTTATTGTCTGACAAATTTATATTCCTGATTCTCTTTCCTTCTATGCATAGGTACCCGTTATGGTGCCAGTCTGCGTAAGCAGATTAAGAAGATGGAGGTTAGCCAGCATAGCAAGTACTTCTGCGAGTTCTGTGGAAAGGTATGGTTTGTTACACTTAATAAACTGGAAGCTCCATACAATATGATAGTTTTCTTAGCTGCACGTTTGGATTCCTGATCTACTTTAAATAGTTGTTAAGTTCATGATTCTCATCATATACTTGCTGAGCAGTATGCAGTAAAAAGGAAAGCAGTGGGAATTTGGGGCTGCAAAGATTGCGGCAAAGTGAAAGCTGGTGGTGCTTACACATTGAAGTGAGTAATTACTCTCTCAACTTCTTGTTTTTTCCTTTTTTTTGTGTCTGAATAATTAATCCCGATTTTCATTTTTAATAGCACTGCAAGTGCGGTTACAGTTAGGAGTACAATCCGAAGACTGAGGGAGCAGACTGAGAGTTAGAGCATTCATCTGCTTTTGGTGCAGCCACCTTATGATGTGTCTACTTGTGTTCTGAGATCAGATTTGATTTTCAATTTTGAGTACTTTATGATGTTGAACCAGCTCGATTAGCCACTAGTATACTTGAGAATTTCAGTTTACTCAAAAGACAATTATATTCACTGTCGCATTATGTTGGCATTATTATTTCTTAAAGGCTTCGATTTAGTTTGGACTCGAAATTTCCATTATGATACTTAGGTTGTTGGTTCAACTTTAATCATTTTGAAATTTGATTAAAGTGAAAGGCGTAGATGCTGGTTGAGATTTGATGTAGTACCCTCGTGTTTTGAAATGAATAATCAGTAAGAGAATACACATTTCTAGATTCCATACCCACAAATTTCGCCAAGTTGACAGTTTAGTGGTCTAGATGTCACCAGTTGACCTATCATGTAGGGTTCAGGTTTTAGTGGTTTGAGTCGCATCTATTCAACAACAAACCCATTATAATTTCACAAGTAGGGTCTTGTAATTATAGACAATATTTTGGCTAATGGAGTCCATCTCACATAAGCATAAAATTTTTTGCAAAGTGTAGACTTTGTTGGCAATATTATCTGAGACCCAAAAATATTGCATTGTGTGGTGAATATCATTTGCACAAGTTGTATCTCTTCTTTTACACCTAAGAGGCCAAGACTTTTTTGCCTATAAAAGGGAAGGTCATTAGTTCATTTTAGACACACCAACAAGACTTGAGCCTTCATTTCTTGTTTCTTCCTTTCCTCCTTTAGTAAGAGTGTTTTGTTTGAGAGTTAGTGTTGGGAAGCACTTGTGTGAACCTTTTCTTTGGAGTGATCTTGTGAGATTATTCTCTTAGGGTATTTGGGATTAATTAGAGTGTTTACTCTAATTTTGTACTCTCTTTTGTACTCTTGTTGGTATCGTGAAATTGCTCCTCTCCGCTTGTGGACGTGTCACCTTGACCGAACCACGTTAAATTTGTGTCTTCTTTATCTTCTTTAATTGCCATTATTATCAACTTGCATTGTCTTTGTTATTGTCATTATACCGTTGTTTGGCTAAATTTCGCACTACCCGGGTTTCCGATCCTAACAAATTGGTATCTGAGCCAGATATAACCGAGTTTGTTTCAGTAGCCAATATGACTTTAACAAAGACTTGTTTAGAAATTTGATCGAAGTGCAAACTTCGGAATGTGGCAATTAAAGATGGAAGTTATCCTAATTCAGGATGGCTTAGATTTGGCGTTAAAGGGAAAGGAGAATAAGCCGGATAAAATGACGGATGAGGAGTTTGCCGTCATAGACAAAAAGGCAAAAGCAGGTATCATTTTAAATCTCTCAAATGCGGTTTTACGTGAAGTTTCTGTAGAAATCACAGCCAAAGGTATATGGGAAAAATTGAAAACCTTATATATGAAGAGGACGATGGAAAATAGACTTTACCTGAAGCAGAAGCTTTATACAATTCGTATGGGTGAAGGTACCTCTATTTTCTCTCATCTTGACACCTTTGATTCCATTCTTATGGACTTGAGTAATATAGATGCTGAAATTAAAGATGAGGATCAAGCCGTGTTACTACTTTGTTCTCTACCCCCATCTTTTAAGCATATAAGAGATACTATGCTTTATGCAAAGGATAATATCTTTTATAAGGATATTAAATCTATCTTAAAATCAAAAGAACAAATAGATAGTGATATTACTGGGGAAGCTAGTGGAATTCAAGCGGAAGTTGGCTTGTTTGTTAGGGGCCAATCCGATTCCAATTCTAGATACAATAATTTAGAGTGTCGCTATTGTCATAAGAAATATCACATTATCTCTGAATGCTATAAACTGAAAAATAAAGAAAAGCATAAAGAAAGAAAAAATGAGCACAAAAATACTGACACCGCCGAAGCTAGTGTAGCAACTGATGAGATGGAGGGAACTATATTTTTAGCAACTGAAACTAGTTTCAGATTAGACAATGAGTGAATTTTAGATTCCGGTTGTTCATATCATATGTGTCCTAGTAGGGACTTGTTTTCTACATATGATTCAGTTGCAGGTGGAGTTGTCTAATTGGGTAACAATGTTACTTGTAACGTTATTGACAAAAAGTACAATTCAGATCAGAATGCACGATGGTGTGGTGAGAACTCTCGCCGATGTTAGATATGTTCCTGAGTTAGAAGAAAAATCTCATCTCTTTGGGCACTTTAGAATCCCTTGGGTGCAAATTCACTGGTGAAGGTGGAGTTCTAAAAATTTTTCAAGGAGCTCTTGTGATCATGAAAGCACACAGATCTGGTTCGTTGTATACTTTATTGGGCTCCACTGTTATATGCCATACTACAGTTTCGGTATTAGACAACTTGTCTGATTTTGATGGCATTAAATTTTGACATATGCCCATTGAGGCTTTTGCGGAGAAGGTGGAGCAAACTTACTATATCAGCCAAAATTAGGCCAAGGTGGAGATTTGTAATTATAGCCAATATTTTGGCTAATGGAGTCCATCTCACATAAGCATAAGTATCTTTGCAAAGTGTAGACTTTGTTGGCAATATTCTCCGGGACCCAAAAATATTGCATTGTCTGGTGGATATCATTTGCACAAGTTGTATCTCTTCTTTTACACCTAAGAGGCCAAGACTTTTTTTGCCTATTAAAGGGAAGGTCATTAGTTCATTTTAGACACACCAACAAGACTTGAGTCTTCATTTCTTGTTTATTCCTTTCCTCCTTTAGTAAGAGTGTTTTGTATGAGAGTTAGTGTTGGGAAGCACTTGTGTGAACTCTTTTTTTGGAGTGATCTTATGAGATTATTCTCTTGGGGTATTTGTGATTAATTAGAGTGTTTACTCTAATTTTGTACTCTCTTTTGTACTCTTGTTGGTATCGTGAAATTGCTCCTCTTCGCTTGTGGACGTAGGTCACCTTGACCGAACCACGTTAAATTTGTATTTTCTTTATCTTTTTTAATTGCCATTATTATCAACTTGCATTGTCTTTGTTATTGTCATTATACCGTTGTTTGGCTAAATTCCGCACTACTCGAGTTTTCGATCCTAACAGGTCTGGGAAGAGTAGTATGTACGCAGATCCTATCTTTACCTTGAAGGTAGATAGGTTGTTAAAGAAACAACATGTAGTAATAGAAATCTAACAATAATAGAATACAAAACGAGTAGCTTCTATTCAGTTGGGCTTTTCTTATTTCCTATAATCTCCACGGATAGGGGTAAAAGGAAATCTAACTTAACAAATTTTCATGTCACAGTGCTGTAATTGGGCTGTTTTGGTTTCTTGCCTCTTGAATCTTCGTATTTCCTGCGGGGTCCGCTCAAGTGGCTGAAGCTATTTTTCCCTTCCCCCACCAATATTTAAATATAAGGACTCAGGAAATGGCCAGTTGCCTTATCATGCCTATTGAAACCCCCGCCCCCCCCTAAAGAGAATAAGCCTTTCTTGGTGTGCTTGAAAAAGCATTTAGCATATGCTATCTATAGGTGTCAAGAATGGTCAAACCATATGACAGTAAAGTGTGATGTACAAAAATGAGAAGTGCACGATAAAGTTTTATGGTGTGCCTCACACAACTGACATTTAGTTGTGTGAGACCTCTTTTCATCTTACAATTTATGGATCCATATTATACACTTTTGGGTCTGCAAAATTCTGGATCCACAAAATTGTTTGACAAAAAAGAAGCCTCACACAACTAGTGTCAGTGGTGTGAGGCATAAAATAAAATCTTTCGTAGTGCACCTAAGTGTTTTGTTTGGTACGCAAGTTAAAATTAAAGGAACTGAAAAATCAGAAACTGTTCCTAAGTGTTGCATAGAAATAATATCCCCCAGCTACTGAACACTACCTTGGCTTCTCCATTTCAGATATAAGAACCCTTAACATGACAAACTCAGTCTCCGGCCCGTATAGACAATTCATATCATCACATTCATATAAACATTGACTCACAAAACTGTATCTTATATCCCTCATATTCTTAAGCGATTATCTGAAAGAGTAGGTGCAATGATACTTCGCGCTTATTGACTTAAAAATTCTGGATATGCTTTTGATGAGACATTTATAAAGTCATTCGTCAATACAGCATATGTTTAGATATTACTTTATACAACATTACATAGGTGATCCCTTTGGGATATATGCTTAGTAAGTAAACATGCAGTAACTTGGCCATTCTATTATGGCAAACACAAAAAGCAGGAAACTATCTACACTTACTGGAGAGCAACAAAATAAGAAAAGATAAAACACCTACTTACATCTGCAGGTTTTTGCTCTCTTAGCTCCTATACGAGGGGCCACTATATATGCATATTCTTAAAGGCCTAACGAAGGGGACGATAAACTTGCTCCTCAATCAGCTAGTTGCCTGTTGTGGTTCCAAGCAGGTCCCCGGAAGTTTCAGTCTCTGTATGTAAAAACAAGACCGATGGGTGAGTGGAAAACCATAGCTTCTACCAAACAGAGGGGTTTACACAACTGCTAGTGGCGAATGACAACTGTCTCTGTTGTGATGTATTTGGTTTTGGACAGCTTTCACAGCTGCTACTCTTGCTGCAGTGGCGGACTTGTTGGCAGCTGTAACAGCTCGTTTTACTCTTTCATCCACCTTTGTCACATTAATAGCTTTCTCAGAAGCTTGTCTTGCTTCCTAAGAACAAGGAACAAAATTTATGAGCACATTGAGGTAGAGCACATCCAAATGTTAATACTGAGTGCACAACCAAATCAGGATGTCAGGAAACAAAATTATTACCTGGACCGCATGAAGCACTTTAGAATGGTCGACTGCAGAAGGAGATCCAGGGAGGGCACCAAGACTAGTTGAAACATTAAGAATCCCATTCTGCCAGTGACCAGACTGAGTTTCCCCAGTTCTGAAAGTATAAATGCCAAATCCTTGCCTCTTACCCTCATGCCACGCTCCTTCATAGCGATGTCCATTTCCAAAATGGTATACTCCAAAACCATGCATCTTATCCGCAAAATACTCTCCAGCATATGCATCCCCGTTTCTGCATAGTCATGCAAACCAACAAACTGGTGAGTAAAAATACACATGCACAAATATAACCCCAAGAAAGAGAACAGAGATAGGGAAAAGAAATACAAGTATATGACAGACAGAGTACACGAATAATTGATAGCTTATTGTTTTTTGTTTATCACTCATTGATACATGACGTGGTACTGCGGAAAGAAAAAAGAAACCACGCTGCAGCAGAACATGCATTTAGGGAAATAGAAATAATTGCATTCATGGGGGTTCAGCATAAGAAAACAACAAACTTTTAACGATAAAAAAGAAAACAACAAACTTTCTCATAACTGTATCATATGTAAGTTAAACCATCAGCAGTCTCTCATATAGCTGATATAAAAGCAGTATGATCAAGATAACAATAACTGTTTTACTCCATGTTTGACATAATGGATATGAGGGTAGAGCGCAATGCATGTCAAAACTAAAAAAAATCATATTGCATCGGATTTTGGACATTGCCTTGCGAATTTTTGGGTCTAAAGTCTAAAAGAGCACAAAACAACAATTTGATATCCTTATATCTCTGTCATATTCATTATGCTCAGCTATCGAGACATGATTCAATATATGCAAATGAATATGGTACAAGCTGAGAGTCAACCATGAGGCAAAGAAGCCAGAGATGATGAAGCAAAGAAGTTAAGGACAGCTTACTACAAAAAAGAAAAAGAAGTAAACTCACAGCTCAATAGAAAACAGAACAAAATACTGGATATGAAGTAAGAGAGGTTGGGATTGGACTGGTCCTTTCAGCTTAAAATATGATCTATATGCAGATCATATCTATAATCCAAAATAGGTAGCACCAATCACCTCTAAAGTATAGCTAATCCAATGGAGAACTTACTCTAATCTCAGAGTTGAACGATTTCAGTAACAGTGACAACATTCAAGGACATCTAGATAAAGTCTTATACTTCGTTTACTTACTTTGAAACAAGGAAAGATGCATTCACCATTTCAAAACGCAGAGAGATAATCCTTGGGAATACGTTCAAACTTCCACAGTCGATTTCATCCATGAAAGATGAAAAGTAAAATTAACAATAATGTTGAAACACGTTTCTAAGAATATGGTTCACAGAAAATGTCTTTCAGTGGACATAAAGGAAAATATCGGTGAAATGAGTTCTCTCAAACATTTAGCGTAACTAGAAATCTTAAGCTTTATACTTTGCTTGTTCTCACATTTAATGTCAATAATTGAATGCATCATAATCCATAATGTATGCGGGAACTTGGTTCCTTTAAGGATTCTGGGGATAATTCCATCGTTCTTAGCATCACTGGCATATAACACTGATAAGCAAGTATGCTGAAGTTAAAACAAGCACATAATTGAAGGGCGATTCTCGTTTCCAATTGTGAAAGCAAACATGTCGAAAAATATGGAACTATCCCAACAAAAAATTGTACTAATTGAGCCAATCATGGTACATAAACAAGCGAAAATGGTAAGCCTTAAGCCATTGAAAATCCACAGAAACACAAAAGCTCGACATGGAACTTGAAAAAACATCAAGTTAATAACTAAATATTCGAAAAGAAACAGTTGCAAACGCTCAAGTGGTTATACCTGAAATGGTAACGACCCAATCCATGTTTGATACCCCACTTAAACTCTCCGGTATAACTGCTTCCATCTTCACAAGTATGAACTCCAGAACCATGACACTGACCATTACACCACTCCCCAGCATACAAATCCCCTGTATAAGACCTATACATCCCAACTCCATGTCTCAATCCTTGCCTATATTGCCCCCTATACCGGCTCCCTTTCGTCCACGTTTCAACTCCGTATCCATCATACTTTCCATCTATCCAATCACCCTCATACCTCCCACTCAAACGATAGTAATAAACCCCACTTCCTGAGCATTTCCCTTTATGAAATTCACCCTCATACACATCACCATTGCTATAAACCTGCACCCAACAACCTGAAATCGGCTTCCTTTCTGGTTTAGGCTTTGACCCTATTGACCAAACAACTGAAGGTCTAGACTTTGAAGCAGTAGGTGATGAATGAAGATTAAAAGACAAAGTTCTAGCAAGAAATGTACGGATAGAAGGAACACAAGGGAGAGCTACACAAAGTGAAATAACAAAAAAAGCAATTATTATAGCAGTAATAATAAAAAGAAAGTAAAGAAAAGAACCCCAAGAATGAGTTGAAGTCAACAAGTAAAGTGAAGGTAAAGAAAGCAAAATAAAAAGCTTCAAATGAACTCTAATCCAAGAAACATGACAAGAGTGATGAATCAGCTTCAGAGTGATTCTTTTTGTGGCTACCAACACAGGAACAGAACAAGGACATAAAAAAGACTGATTTTTTGAAGAATTGTTTGACTTCAAGATTGGAACTTTAAAATGGCTTTGATGTGTTGGAGAGTGATTAAGATTGGAATTTTGAGACATTATTGGCCTTTTATGAGGTGTTGACAAAAGGGTTTTGTTTGGTGATTGATTCTGGCAAAAGGGTTCATTTATAATGTGAATCTGATTGGTTGAAGAATCTGGTGATGGGATCTTGATTTGGAGATTAATTTTGGAAAAATTTTCTGATGGGATTGATTGTTTTGGGATTGGGATTTGAAGGTCACAGTCTTGTTCTTGACCTATCTGAACTTCAAGATTTTGCTGATGCATTTACATAACAGAAAAACTGAAACTTCTTCTTGTTTTTTTTCACTCAAAAGTTCAATTGTTTTTCAATTCTATGAAGCTTTGAGATGTGTTTTTGTGTAGTTTTTTGTGCTTTTTCCAATTTTCTTTTTCTGGGTTTGATTGATGATGGCGGTCTAAGAAGATTGTTGTAATGGCGTCTGGTATTTTTTTGCAGAGAAAAGAGCAAAGTGGGGTTAAAGTAGAACCAAATTTAAAGGTTGGATAATGGAATTATTTTATTGGTATATATTTATACACCCATAAGTGGTTAGATTTACTACTTGGCCATTGGGTTTGTGTCATTGCCATATCCCCCACTCGAATATTCTTTTTGCACAAAATGTCTGAGCAAATATTAGTACAGGCACCTAAATCATTCAACAAGTCGTTGATTTTTTTTTTTTTTTTTTTTTGGTAAATAAAAGATTTTATTACCAAAATGGGTGTTGAATTACAAAGCATTTGGTGACCGAGAGTTGGACATTAGTCCCAACACTTCAAGTCAGGCTCATGATCAAAATCAACTACAGCATGAACTAAACTACCAAGACAAACTACTTACTATTTAAGTAGGGTAAAAATCAAAACTTGCTAACCAACTTGCTACTTTGGGTTTCTGACTACCTCTAAAATACACCTCTTGAATTATATGTTTGGTCATTAGATTCACAGGCTCTTGGTTACTTTGAAATACTCTCATATTCCTCTCTCTCTCACTATAGAGTAGATTATGTTAGGTTTAGAATTTTAATAATGATTAATAATCCTAAAAAAATATTGACTAATGTTATATTAGTATATGCAGATTTCGGTGAGCAACAACATTCGCTAAAAGGAATGAAGATCCACTCAACAGCTATGTATCTTGAACCATTGCCTTACATGGTAAATAAATCAGTCGGCCTAAAAAGAAGAAATCAATCAACACTGATCAAGATTGGAGCAAATCTTGGACAACAAACAACCTTCAAGATTCAGTAGAAGCTCAAGCCAAGAAAGACAACATCAATCCGCCTTGATTAAAGCATTCAACCAAGATCAGCCAGGAGTATCTCCAATCAAGGAAGCAATCCATAAGGAACGAGAAATAAATCTAGCCACCATCTCAAGCTATATTCATGAGACAACCCTTGGGTCTTTCTCTTAGAAGTACATGCCTCACAAAGGAAAGAATTCCTGAAATTGCTCGCTCAATCCCAGAAGTCATGGAAGCAGAAAAATCACAAAGCTATAAAGGAAGAGGCAGAAGGTCATTACTACACAATCTGTCTT
Source organism: Nicotiana tomentosiformis (assembly GCF_000390325.3). Classification (NCBI taxonomy): domain Eukaryota; kingdom Viridiplantae; phylum Streptophyta; class Magnoliopsida; order Solanales; family Solanaceae; genus Nicotiana; species Nicotiana tomentosiformis. The sequence continues at coordinate 116,625,719 of NC_090819.1, forward strand.
CTAAACCTTTCTAGTTCTTAGTACAAACACTGTATTTCCGAGTCTACAAGAGTCATAAAAGATAGGAAGGGATAGAACACAAAGAGAGTTGTGTCAAAAGCTACTGTCTCTAACTATCGTTTGATACTAAACGAACTAAAACCATCACCATTGTAATCCTTTTAACAAAGATATAAGAGAACCTTTGTGACCCAAGAAAAACTGGACGTAAGTATCACACCGATACCGAACCAGTATTAAAACTCTTGTATCTTGCTATATTTCAGTTTGCTTCGTTTATTTCCCTTCATATCATTCACTCTGCAGAATCTAGTCGACTAAAGCTATATCTAGTCAACTAATTTTTAATCGACCACAATTCACCCTCCCTCTTGTACTTTCAATTTGTATCAGAGCTAGGCTCACAAATTTTGCTTAAGAGCTAATGAGGAAAAGATCATGGGATCAAACACAGTCGTTGATGCATTATTTAAAGAAGGAACCTCTCAGGTACGACCTCCATATTTCAATGGACAACACTTTTTGTCACGACCCGAAATTTTCACCTTCGGGACCGTGATGACGCCTAACATTTTCACTTGCTAGGCAAGCCAACGTTAGAATAATACTAGTCATTTTAAAACAATTTTAAACTAATTAATAACAAAGAAATAATTGCAAAATTAAAGTCCGAAATAGAGTAAATAATCCATAATAATAGCGTTGTCTAAATACCATCCCAGAACTGGTGTCACAAGTGAACGAGCTACTAGAATAATACAAATAAAGGTTTGAATAAAATTCAAGCTGTTTGAAAGTTAATACACGGCTAAGATAAGATAGAAGGGGACTTCAGAACTGTGAACGTTGTGCAGTTATACCTCAAGTCTACTCTTAGTAGCTGAATCCGAGCACGTCTATGGTACGCCGCTGGGACCAACTCCAAAATCTGCACAAGAAGTGCAGAGTGTAGTATAAGTACAACCGATCTCATGTACTCCGTAAGTGTTGAGCCTAACCTCGACGAAATAGTGATGGGTCTATGACAAGACACGTACGTAAACAACCTATACAAGTATAAACAAATACGAAGTAACAATGATACAATAAATAACAATTTATAAATTGGGAGGGAACATGCGAAGGGGAATGATATAATAATTTCAGCATGAGAAGTATCACTTAGCATCTAATTAATTCATCAATAATGAAATGAGCAAATGATAATATGAAAATGGCACGGCACCACCCTTCGTTCTTTTATTCTCATTCAACCCATAAACTGATAAATAAATAATAATAATTGGCACGACATCACCTTCCGTGCTTTTACTCTCTTTTGGTACGGCATCACCCTTCGTGCTTTTACACTCTCTGAAAATGATACGGCATCACCCTTCGTGCTTTTACACTCTCTGAAAATGATACGGCATCACCCTTCGTGCTTTTACACTCTCTGAAAATGATACGGCATCACCCTTCGTACTTTTACACTCTTTCTCACCATGATAATGATAGAATAAATAATAAAAATGGCACGACATCACTCTTCGTGCTTTTACACTCTGTCTCACCATGTTCAACAATAATTAAATTAATAAAACTTTCATGATTAATGATCAAATAATCTATAATAAATTTAAATAGGAATATCTTAATAATATAGGCAATTATTCAAAATTAAATAACATCCTCCAGCATGCTTTGACTCAACCACAATGCATAAATACTAGTCACCTTACATATACGTTGTACCCGTATATTAGATTACGTAGCAAATAGATAATTAAATCCTACTCCCTCAAGTCAAGGTTAACCACGATACTTACCTCGCTTTGCAACCAAATTCAAGATTCCAATAAACCTTTGCCTCGCTAATTCGTGTCCGAAATCCTCAAGTCTAGTAATAAATAATTCACTTTACTCAATACAAATCGTAGGAATTAATTCCATATAAATTTACAAATTTTCCGGATTAAAATCCGAAACTCATTTTAAAAATCAACAGTGAGATCCACATCTCGAATTACGAAAAAATCATGAAAATCGAACACCCGTTCCGATACGAGTTCAACCATACAAAATTTTTCAAATTCCGACATCGGATTGACCTTCAAATCTAAATTTTATATTTTTGGATGATTTTATAAAAATCTGATTTTTCTCCCATAAATTCATGGATTCATGATGTAAATGAGTATAGAATCATGAAATATAATCAATGTAGTATAAGGAACACTTACCCCAATGTTTTCCCATAAAAATAGCGCAAAAATCGTCTTACCCGAGCTCAAAATCGAAAATGGTAGAAAATGGGACGAAATCCCATTTCCAGAACTTAAGCTCTGTTTGGCCAAATTTTACCTTATGCGATCGCGAAAATTCCTTTGCGATCGCGAAGCATATTTTTGGCTGCCCAGATTTTTAACTCTACGCGATCGCATAAATGGTCATGCGATCGCGGAGAACATTTTCTCAGCCTTACGCGATCACGTACTGCCTTGTGTGATCGCGTAGCACAAATGGTGTGCCCAGCTTCTGCCTTCATTCCTTCTACGCGAACACGACTTTTCCCACGCGTTCGAGATGCCTTAGCTTCCCCAACTGTGCGATCGCGGACAATACTATGCAATCGCATAGTACAAATTTCATCTGTGGCCATTAAACCTTCGCAATTGCGGATACAGTCACGTGATCACATAGGAGAAAACCAGATGACAGCTGAAGCTAAGTAAAAACCAAATTTTCTAAGTTCCAAACCACCCGTAGCATATCCGAAATTCATCGAGCCCTCGGGGCTCCAAACCAAATATGCACACAAGTCCAAAAATATCATACGAACTTGGTCGCGTGACCAAAACACCAAAATAATGCCTAGAACTACGAATCAGACTCCAAATCAAATGAATTTTTCAATAAAACTTTAGAATTTCTATTTTAACAACCGGACGTCCGAATCACGTCAAACCAACTCCGTTTCTCCCCAAATTTGACAGACAAGTCATAAATATAGTAACAGACCTATACCGAGTTCTGGAACCAAAATATAGACCTGGTATCAACAAAGTCAAATTTTGATCAATTCTTTAAATTCATTAAGCCTTTAAACTTCAAAATTTCGACAGCATGCGATAACTCGAGCTAGGGACCTACGAATTCGATTCTGGGCATATGCCCAAGTCCCAAATTACGATACGGACCTAACGGAACTGTCAAAATACTGTTCCAGGTCTGTTTGCTCAAAATATTGACCAAAGTCAAACCAATTGAGTTTTAAAACTCTATTTCATATTTTAATCAATGTTTCACATAAAAAACTCGCTGTTAAAACTTATGAACTGCGCACGTAAGTTGAGGTGTGATGAATAATGCTATTTGAGGTTTTAGATCAAAGTAATAATTATTAAATTTAAAGATGACCTTTTGGGTCATCACATTCTCCACCTCTAAAACAAACGTTCGTCCTCGAACTGAATTAGAAAAGTACCTGAGCTGGTGAAAAGGTATGGATATTTACTCTGCATGTCCGACTCGGACTCCCAGGTAGGTGTCTCAATTGATTGACCTCTCCATTGCACCCGAATTAAAGGATAACTCTTAGACCTCAACCGTCGGACCTACCAGGCTAAAATAACTACCGGCTCCTCCTCATAAGTCAAATCTTGTCCAATTGGACTGAGCTGAAATCTAATACATGAGATGGATCACCATGGTATTTCCGGAGCATAGACACATAGAACACCGGATGAGTTGGTGATAAACTAGGTGGTAATGCAAGCCTGTAGGCTACTTCGCTCACCCTTTCAAGAATTTCGAAGGGTCCTATATACCTAAGGCTCAACTTGCCCTTCTTTTCGAACCTCATTACCTCTTTCATAGGTGAAACCCGGAGCAATACTATTCCAACCATGAATGCAATATCATGAACTTTACGGTCGGCATAACTCTTTTGCCTAGGCTGAGTTGTGCGAAGTCGATCCTAAATAACTTTGACCTTATCCAAGGCATCTTGTACCAAATCGGTACCCAACAACCGAGCCTCTCTTGGTTCAAACCATCCAACTGACGAATGGCATCGTCTCCCGTATAGTGCTTTATATGGAGCCATCTGAATGCTCGACTGGTAGCTGTTATTATAGTCAAACTCCGCAAGTGGCAAGAACTGATCCTAAGAACCTCTAAAGTCTATAACACAAGCGCGAAGCATATCTTCCAATATCTGAATAGTGCGCTTTGACTGCCCATCTGTCTGTGGATGAAATGTTGTACTCAACTCAACCCGCGTGCCTAGCTCATGCTGTACAACCCTCTAGAAGGGTGAGGTAAACTGCGTACCTAGATCTGAAATAATAGACACGGGCACACCGTGAAGGCGGACAATCTCACGAATGTAAAGTTTAGCTAACCGCTCTGAAGAATAGGTAACTGCCACTAGAATGAAATGTGCTGACTTGGTCAACCTGTCCATAATGGCCCAAACTGTGTCAAATTTTCTCTGAGTCAGTGGGAGTCCATCAACAAAATCCATAGTGATACGCTCCCCCTTCCACTAAGGAATTTCTAACTTCTGAAGCAAACCACCAGGTCTCTAATGCTCGTACTTGACTTGTTGACAATTTAGACACCGAGCTACATATGCAACAATATCCTTTTTTATTCTTCTCCACCAATAAAGTTGCCGTAAATCTTGATACATTTTGGCGGCACCTGGATAAATAGAATACCTGGAACTGTGTGACCCTTCAAGAATTAATTCACAAAGCCCATCCACATTAGGCACACAAATACTACCCTGCATCCGTAGAACTCCATATTCCCCTACAACAACTTGTTTTGCATCACCGTGCCGCACCATGCCCTTAAGGACAAGTAAATGAGGATCATCATACTGCCGCTCTTTGATGCGCTCATATAAAGAAGATCGAGCGACTGTGCAAGCTAGAACCCGAATGGCTCAAAAACATCTAACCTTACGAACTGATTAGCCAAAGTCTGAACATCTACAGCTAATGGCCTCTCACCAACCGGAATATACGCAAGACTGCCCATACTCACAACCTTTCTACTCAAAGCATCGGCCACCACATTGGCCTTTCTGGGGTGATACAAAATAGTGATATCATAGTCCTTCAATAACTCCAACCATCTTCTCTGCCTCAAATTGAGATCCTTTTGTTTGAACAGATATTGTAAGCTATGATGATCAGTAAATACCTCACACGAGACTCCGTAAAAGTAATGCCTCCAAATCTTCAGCGCATGAACAATGGATGCCAATTCTAAGTCATGAACATGATAATTCTTCTTGTGAACTTTAAACTGCCGTGACGCATATGCAATCACCCCGCCATCTTACATCAATACTGCACCAAGTCCAATGCGAGATGCATCACAATACACTGTATAAGATCCAGAACCTGTGGGTAATACCAACACTGGTGCCGTAGTCAAAGAGGTCTTGAGTTTATGAAAGCTCAACTCACACTCATCTGACCATCTGAATAGGGCACCCTTCTGGGTCAATTTTGTCAATGGAGATGCTATAGATGAAAATCCCTCCACAAACCGACGATAATAGCCTGCCAAACCCAGAAAACTCTGGATCTCTGTAGTTGAAGTAGGTCTATGCCAATTCTGAACAACCTCAATCTTCTTAGGATCCACTTTTATGCCTTCTGCTGGTACAACATGCCCCAAAAAGGCAACTGAGTCTAAACAAAATTCACATTTTAAATTTTTTGCATATAATTGATTATTTTTCAAAGTCTGAAGCACAATCTGAAGATGTTGCACAACCACAAAAGAATACAGATAGGGTTTGAATACTTGTTCATCAAATCCATAAATACTGCTGGGGCATTTGTCAGCCCAAAGGACATTATTAGAAATTTGTAATGCCCATACCGAGTCCGAAATGCAGTCTTAGGGACATCGGATGCCCTAATATTCAACTGATGATAACCAGACCTCAAATCGATCTTCGAAAATACCTTGGCACCCTGAAGATGATCAAATAAGTCATCAATTCTTGACAACGAATATTTGTTTTTGATAGTGGCCTTGTACAACTGCCGATAATCTATACACATCCGCATAGAGTCATCTTTCTTCTTTACAAATAGTACTGGTGCACCCTAGGACGAGACACTAGGTCTAATGAATCCCTGATCAAGCAAGTCTTGTAACTGCTCCTTCAATTCTTTCAGCTCCGGCGGGGCCATACGGTATGGCGAGATAGAAATGGGCTGAGTGCCCGGAGCTAAATCAATACAGAAGTCAATAACTCTGTCAGGTGGCATTCCCGGCAGATCTACAGGAAATACATCTGGAAATTCACGGACAACTGGAACTGAATCCATAGAAGGAACTTCTATGATGGGATCGCGAATATAAGCCAAATAAGCTAGACACCCCTTCTCAACCATACACCGAGCTTTCACATAAGAGATAACCCTGCTGGTAGAATGGCCAGGAGTCCCTTCCCACTCTAAGTGAGGCAACCCCGACATGGCTAAGATCACCGTTTTGGTGTGACGATCCAATATAGCATGATAAGGTGACAACTAATCCATACCCAAGATGACATCAAAATCTACCATATCAAGAAGTAGAAGATCCAGGCTAGTCTCAAGACTCCCAATAGTAATCACACACGAATGATAGACATGATCTACCATAACAGAATCTCTCACTGGTGTGGACACACACATAGAAGCACTCAGAGAATCACGAGGCACAACTAAATATGAAGCAAAATAGGAGGACACATAAGAATAAGTAGATCATATATCAAATAGAACTGAAGCATCTTTATGGCAAACTGGAATAATACCTGTGATCACTACATCCGATGACTCAATCTCAGGCCTAGTTGGAAAATCATAAAATCGGGGCTGGGCCCCACCACTCTAAACTGCATCCCGAGGACGGCATCTAACTGGCTGGCCTTCACCTCTAACGGCTTGACCTCCACCTCTAGCCCTACCCCTAGCTGGCTAGGCAGGTGGAGGAACAGCTGGTCCTGGAATCATAGCAAGGGAACCCTGCTGCTGTGAACTGCCCGATGCCCGATGCCCGAGGGTCAAAATCTAGCAATGTGTCTCGGATCACCACAAGTATAACAGGTCTTCGGCTGTTGTGACTACTGACCTTGGAACTAGCCATGTCGACCTGGATAACCACTTTGATGACTCCGGATCGGAGGTGCACTAATAGGAGTTGGTGGCGCACTGTAAGCTAGTTGGTCGGAATGAGACACATGAGGGCCTCAGGACCACCTGAAGCACTATGGGATGCCTGGAGCGCTGAATGAAATGGCCTGGGAGGATGGCCTCTACCAAAATTACCCCTGCCTCCAGAAGAGGCACCACTGAAACCACCGAACTGATGAGACATCTTATCAGACCTATGCCCTCTCTCCTGTGCAAGAACCATCTCGATCCTCCTCGCAACATTAGCAGCCGCCTGAAAGAAAATCTTACTTCCGGTCTCCTTGTCCATCTGTAGCCTGATAGGGTGAGTGAGACCCTCAATAAACCTCCTCACTCTCTCTCCCTCAGTAGGTAGTAAAAGGAGAGCATGACAGGCTAGATCCACAAAACGATTCTCGTACTGAGTAACAGTCATACTGCCATGCTGTAGACACTCAAATTGCCTGTGGTAATCCTCTCTCAATGTGATAAGGAGGAACTTCTCTAGAAATAGCCGTGATAACTTCTCCCAAGTCAATGCATGCGACCCCGAGGAGGACATGCAGAGCAAATATCCCCACTTATTCAGCACTCCAGGTATAATTCTAAACCCGTTCGAGGAGGAACGTTTGTTTAAGAGGTGGAGAATGTAATGTCCCAACTGGTCATTTTGACTTTTAGAATCATGTTTCCCTAAATAAGACTCCCCGAATGTGCTTTTACTAATTTATGACTTGCGGGGATGGTTGGTTCGGGATTTGGAAGTGTTCGGGTTGAAAACGGAACACTTAGTTCTTTAAATTGACTTTAAAAGGTCAAGTTTGACCTCGGTCAACATTTTTAGAAAACGACTCCGAAATCGGGATTTGACGCTTCCAATAGGTTTGTATGATGATTTTGGACTTGGGCGTATGTTCGAATCGGGTTTTGGACAACCCGGGAGCATTTTGGTGATTAATAGTGAAAAACTAGCTATGTGAAAGTTTTAAGATTATTTAAATTTGGTTTGGAGTAGGTTTTGAAGTAATCGAGGTACGTTTGGAATTAAGAGCATGAGAATAGTTCTGTATGGTGATTTAAGACTTGCACACAAAATTTGGTGTCATTCCGAGTAGTTTAAGTATGTTTCAGCGCGTATGGAGTAAGTTTGAAGAATTTGAAATTTCTAAGTTGAATCAATTTGGTTCGAGGTATGATTCTTAGTTTTGATGTTGTTTTACACATTCCGAGGGTTTGAGTGAGTCCGTATTATGATTTCAAACTTGTTGGTATGTTCGGGCGGGGCCCCGTGGGCTTCGGGGGTTAACCGGACGAGGCTCGGATCAATTTCGAAAGCGCAGCTGAAGCTTCCAGCTTCTGCTGCAACCGCACCTATGCTTGGGCAGACGCAGGTGCGAGCTCGCAGAAGTGAGCCCCAAGCCGCAGATACCAGAAAAGTGGAGGCTGGCACGAACCGCAAAAGCGATCCAGGAAGTGCACCCACGAGCCCGCAGGTGCGAAGATAGTGACCGCAAAAGCGGAAAGGGCGCATATGCGAAGGGCATCACCGCAGAAGCAGAACCGCAGGTGCGGTCACACCTCCGCTGGTGCGAAAATACTGTCTGGGCAGAACCTTAAAAAGGTACGAGGCTCAACCATATTTGCCCATATTTCCTCCATTTTATGGGCGATTTTGGAGCTTTTTGAGAGAGGATTTCAACTAGCAACTTGAAGGTAAGTTAATTCTACACACTTTGAGTTAAATACATAGATTATGGGTAGATTATAACCTGTAAATCTTGGAAATAAGGATTAGAGAAGAAACCTAGATTTTTATAAAAATGTGATTTTAACCATGAAAATGGTTATGGAAGTTGATGAAAATTGTATATTTGAGTTCTTGAGATTTTGGGTAACGATCTTCTCCAAAAATTTCGGAATCTGGGCACGTGGGCGCTAGACGAATGTTAAGAATTTTACCATTTTGGATAGGGTAATTTATTTAATAGTCTAATTTCGGATTATTGAACATGTATTAATTATTTTATATAACTTTTGGATAGTTTCAGATTTTTCAGCATCGAATTGAGGTTTTACGCGACATTTTGATCGGAAAGTGGACTTTGAGACAAGGTAAGTCTCTTGTCTAACCTTGTAAGAGAGAATTTACCTCAAAGGTGATTTAAATTAATAATTTTTGCTAATTGTGGGGGCTACGTACGCATGAGGTGGCGAGAGTCCGTGCGTAGCTACTAATATTGCTAAGTCCAGGTAGTTATGGACTCAAATTATGAATCACTTATGATAATTGAAATATTAAAATTATGTTGTAAATTGTTAGATGAAATAGTAAGAGACCGAAATTACACATACTTGAATTTTGCTTCAAATATTTAATTGTTACTATAAACTATACATCCTGGCGTGTAAATATTAATACATATATATATATATATATATATATATATATATATATATATATATATATATATATATATATATATATTCTCATTCTGGAGGTACATAAGAAAATGTCTTCCTTTCTTGTGGAGCGGGCAGAACACCTCGGCATTATAGATGCATCTATGGATCGTGCTGCACGTCCCTCGACAGTGTACACAACACTCTGGATCAGACCTTATGACCTCAACGGAAATCGTGCCTAATAATAATAATAATAATTACACGATACCTTGATATTTTATTGCAGCATGCAAAGTTAATCGATAAATTAAAATTATGAAATTTAAGGAAATAATTATTTTTGCTTGTTCAGAAATTTATTTTTGTTCATATAAATCATGTTTATTGAAATATTTCTATTGTAATATTATCGACCCTTAGTGAGTGTCAAAGTCGACCTCTCGTCACTACTTCTTCGAGATTAGACTTGATACTTACTGGATACACGTTGTTTACATACTCATGCTATGCTTGCTGCACTTTTTTGTGCATGACTTGAGACAAGTGCTATCAGAGGACCTATCGGCGCGCATCCACGTTATCCAGAGGCTTAGTGGTGAGCTGCCTTTCTGAGCCGTTCTGCAGCAACTAGTGCCTCTTCTTGTATTTGTATTCTGTCTAATTTATTTTAGACGATATTTAGATTTTGTATAATCTACTAGATGCTCATATACTTGTGACACCAGGTCTTGGCACACACACTGGTAGAATTGGGGGTTTGGATTATTTTTCTTGGTTTAAAACTAATCAGAATCTTTTCTATTTTCTTCAATATTGCTAGTAAAAAGAGTAAAATTACTTGGAAAATTATTAAAATGATTAAGGTATGTTTAATTCACTAGTTGGCTGGCCTAGCTGTAACGTTGGGCGCCATCATGACCTTTAGGTAAAATTGGGCCGTGACAACATGGTATTAGAGCACTAGGTTCACGTAGGTCTCACAAGTTATGAGCAGGCCTAATAGAATCTTGCGGATCAGTACGGAGACGTCTGTACTTATCTTCGAGAGGCTATAGGATATTAGGAAACTACCTTTCTTCATCTTCCATCGTGCAATTGATGTAGTACTAAATATCTTTCTCTTATTCTCTCATAGATGGTGAGAACGCGGTCTAATATGCAATTGATACTAACTTGTCACGACCCCAAATTCCCACCTTCAGGACCGTGATGGCGCCCAACATTTCCACTTGCTAGACAAGCCAACGTTAGAATAATACTAGCCATTTAAAATAATTTTAAACTAATTAACAAAGAAACAATTGCGGAATTAAATTTTGAAATAGAGTAAATAATCTATAATAATAGCGATGTCTAAATACCATCCTAGAACTGGTGTCACAAGTTCACGAGCTACTAGAATAATACAAATAAAGGTCTGAATAAAATTCAAGCTGTTTGAAAGTTAATACACAACTAAGATAAGATCGAAGGGGACTTCAGAACTGCGAATGCTGTGCAGTTATACCTCAAGTCTCCTCTGAGTAGCTGAATCCGAGCACGTCTATGGTACGTCGCTGGGACCAACTCCAAAATCTGCACAAGAAGTGCAGAGTGTAGTATGAGTACAACCGTCCCCATATACTCCGTAAGTGTCGATCCTAACCTCGACGAAGTAGTGACGAGGCTATGACAAAACACGTACGTAAATAATATGTACAAGTATAAACAAATACGAAGTAACAATGATACAATAAATAACAATTTATAAATTGGGAGGGAACATGCGAAAGGGAATGATATAATAATTTCAGCAGGAGAAGTATCACTTAGCAGCCAATTAAGGGGAATCAACAATGAAATGAGCAAATGATAATATGAAAATGGCAGGACATCACCCTTCGTGCTTTTACTCTCATTCCTCCCATAAACTGATAAATAAATAATAATAATTGGCACGGCATTACCCTTCGTGCTTTTACTCTCTTTTGGCACGGCATCACCCTTCGTGCTTTTACACTCTTTTCTCACCATGATAATGATAGAATAAATAATAAAAATGGCATGACATCACTCTTCATGCTTTTACACTCTTTCTCACCATGTTCAACAATAATTAAATCAATAAAAATTTCATGAATAATCATTAGATAATCAATAATAAATTTAAACAGGAATATCTTAATTAAATAGGAAATTATTCAAAATTAAATAAAATCCTCCAACAGGCTTTGACTCAACCACAATGCATAAGTACTCGTCACCTCACATATACGTTGTACCCGCACATTAAATCACGTAGCAAATAGACAATTAAAACCTACTCCCTCAAGTCAAGGTTAACCATGACACTTACGTCGCTTTGCAACCAAATTCAAGATTCCAATAAACTTTTGCCTCACGAATTCGTGTCTGAATCCTCAAATCTAGTCATAAATAATTCACTTTACTCAATACAAATCGTAGGAATTAATTCCATATGAATTTACAAATTTTTCGGATTAAAATTCGAAATTCATTTTAAAAGTCAACAATGGGACCCACGTTTTGAATCTCAAAAAAACTCACGAAAATTGAACACCTGTTCCGATACGAGTTCAACCATATAAAATTTTTCGAATTCCGACATCGGATTGACCTTCAAATCTAAGTTTTATATTTTTGGAAGATTTAACAAAAATCTGATTTTTTTCTCCCATAAATTCACGGATTTATGATGTAAATGAGTATGCAATCATGAAATATAATCAATATAGGATAAGGAACACTTGCCCCAATGTTTTCCCGTGAAAATCGCCTAAATATCGTCTTACTCGAGCTTAAAATCGAAAATGGTAGAAAAGGGGACGAAATCCCATTTCTAGAACCTAAGTTCTGTTTACCCAGATTTTACCTTATGTGATCGCGGAAATTCCTCCGCGATCGCGTATCATGTCTTTGCAGAGTTCCATTTCACTCTTCGTGATTGCGGATAATTCTTTGCGATCGTGAATCATATTTTTGGTTGCCCAGATTTTTAAATCTACGCGATCGCGTAAATGGTCATGCGATCGCGGAGAACATTTTCTCAGCTTTACGCGATCACGTACAACCTTGTGCGATCGCATAGCACAAATGGTGTGCCCATCTTCTGCCTTCATTCCTTCTATGCGAACACAACTTTTCCCACGCGTTCATGATGCCTTAGCTTCCCCAACTGTGCGATCGCGGACAATACTATGCGATCACATAGTACAAATTTCATCCGTGACCATTAAGCCTTTGCGATCGCGGATACAGTCACGCAATCGCATAGGAGAAAACCAGATGACAATTGAAGCTAAGTAAAAACTAGATTTTCTAAGTTCCAAACCACTCGTAGCCTATCCGAAATTCACCCGAGCCCTCGGGGCTCCATACCAAATATGCACACAAGTCCAAAAATATCATACGAACTTGCTCACGCGACCAAAACACCAAAATAACGCCTAGAACTACAAATCAGACTCCAAATCAAATGAAATTTTCAATAAAACTTTAGAATTTCTATTTTTACAACCGGACGTCCGAATCACGTCAAACCAACTTCGTTTCTCCCCAAATTTGACATACAAGTCATAAATATAGTAACAGACTTATACTGAGTTCCAGAACCAAAATACGGACCTGGTATCAACAAAGTCGAACTTTGGTCAATTCTTTAAATTCATTAAGCCTTTAAACTTCAAAATTTTGACAACATGTGATAACTCGAGCTAGGGACCTCCGAATTCGATTCTGGGCATACGCCCAAGTGCCAAATTATGATATGGACCTGCCGGAACTGTCAAAACACTGATCCAGGTTTGTTTGCCCAAAATGTTGACCAAAATCAAGCCAATTGAGTTTTAAAGCTCCATTTCACATTTAATCAATTTTTCACATAAAAATGCTCCGAAAAAATTTATGGACTGCACACGCAAGTCGAGGTGCAATGAATAGTGCTATTCAAGGTTTTAGATCACCAAAATAATTATTAAATTTAAAAATAACATTTTGGGTCATCACAATTTTCTCACTGGAAAGTTCGTATGGAAACATACACTATGTCATATGACATCAAAGTTTGGCGTGTGATCAAAAAAGGGAATCCTCCAATTCCGCCAAAGAAAGATGAGAATGGTTAAGTCATTGTATTAACTGTTCCACTTGACTTAGATGATTATACTGATGAACAAGCTGATGTCATAACTGTGAATGCTAAAGCAAAAAACCTACTGTACAATGCTATCAGTAGAGAAGAGTATGAAAAGATCTCAAGATGTGAAACTGCTAAAGAAATGTGGGATAAATTGGAGGTCACGTTTGAAGGAACCAACAAGGTGAAGGAAACAAGAATTAATCTTCTTGTTCGTGGCTATGAGCTATTTCAAATGAAGGATGGAGAATCAGTGGAGGAAATGTTCTCCAGGTTCAGCAAAATCCTTGGAGATCTAAAATCTTTTGGTAGACCAATATGGAGCGGAGAGCAAGTTAGAAAGATTCTTAAAAGTCTTCCCACAATTTGGCAGCCCAAGGTTATTGCTCTGGAATGTCAGGATCTTGACAAAATGTCTTATAATGAACTTAGAGGTGATTTAATTGCCTTTGAGAAAACTCACTTGGACAGACAAATTCAACAAGAAAAGAAGAACATAGTAGCCTTTAAAGCAACTGTAGCTAAACCAAAAAATGAAAAAGAAGAGGAAGGAGGAGAACAAGATTAAAACATAGCCATGCTCTCCCAAATGATAAAAATTATGGAAGATGCTACGCATGTGGAAAATATGGACACATTCAAGCTGATTGTCCCGAACTGAAGAAGAAGCTTAGTAGGAACCTTCAAAAGAAGAAGTCCTTTGGAGCTTGGAGTGATGAAGAAGAATATGACCATGAAAAAACTGCAAATATGTGTTTCATGTCCATAAAATAAGATAGCAATGAGGACCCAGGAAATCTTGGGCTCATGGCAGACGAAGGAATAGATGAGGAAGAAGATTCAAGTGAACTTGGTCTTATGGCAGATGAGGGAACCAGTGGGGTACGTCTTCCTACATGTCCCAACTGTTATGAACTTTAAGAATTTGTTGATATTGCTCTTGTAGATATTGAAAGAGTTCTAAATGAACTCAGAAAAATCCAAAGAGAAAAGAAAGATTGGGCCTTGAAGCTGGAAGTTTGTGAAATTGAGCGTGACATGCTTCAAGATGAAGTTAATGAACTTTAACTTCAACTGAATGGATTATGAAAATCCACAAGTCATAGTTATGTCAAATTAAATCAGACTGTTCCTCATAATCCTTCGATTAGAACTAGAAACTCTCATGCATGTTCTTATTATGGTAAAAATGGTCACAACACTAACCAATGCAGGAACAGAATCAGAGCAGAAAGGAGCTTTGAAAATCAAAATAATCCATCGTGTTTTTATTATGGAAAACGTGGTCCCAGTTCTAACCTTTGCAGGTTCAAGGACAATAGGAGATGAGTCTGGCAACCTAAATCCTCTAGTCAAGCTAACACTCAGAAAACTAACTATTCAGGACCCAAGCAGGCTTGGGTACCTAAAAACAAGTAATTTTGTTTTGTAGGAACACCGCAAGAAGAATCAAAAAGGAAAATGGTATCTTGACAGCACGTGTTCCAGACATATGACTGGTGACAAACAATTATTCAAAATTGTCACCAAATTAGATGGAGGAACAATTACCTTTGGAGATAAATCAAAAGGAAATGTAATTGGAGTTAGAAAGGTTCCTCTCAGCTCAATATGTGATGTAGATGAAGTGTATCTGGTTGATGAACTTGGTTACAATCTTCTCAGCATTAGTCAACTATGTGACAATGAATACGAGGTGCATTTCAAAAAACATGGTTGGTTTATTGAAGATGAATCAGGTAAAATTATTCTCTCTGGAAGTAGGGACAGAAATGTTTATACTATCAGTAACTTAGATAGTGTTGGTAATCAAATATGCCTAGCTTCCATTATGGATGATCCCTGGGTATAGCATAGAAAACTTGGTCATGCTAGTATGCATACTATTCATAAACTTTCTAAAAATGATCTTGTCATTGGTCTTTCAAAACTAGATTTTTCAAAAGATCAAATTTGTGATGCATGTCAACTAGGAAAACAAACAAGATCTTCTTTTAAAGTCAAAAACATTGTTTCTACTTCAAAACCTCTTCAAATTTTGCATATGGATCATTTTGGGCCTACTAGAACTTCTAGAATAGGTGGTAGAAAATATGCTTTTGTTATAGTAGATAATTTTTCTAGTTTCAACTGGGTTATTTTTCTATGTTACAAGGATGAAGCATTAAGAAACTTTGAAGTCTTTTGCAAGAAAGTGCAGCGTGAAAAAGGCTACTATATTTCTTCCATAAGAAGTGATCATGGAGGAGAATTTGAAAGTAAAACATTTGAGAACTTCTGCGATGATCAAGGGATTTCACACAATTTCTCTTCATCAAAGGGTAAAAACAGAACTCTTCAAGACATGGCAAGAACCATGATTGTGGGAAATTCTCTTCCACACCACTTCTGGGCAGTAGCCGTAAGTACAACATGTCATATCATCAACAGATTCCTTATTCGACCAATACTCAAGAAGACTCCTTACGAACTATGGAGAGGAAAAAGACCCAACATTAGCTACTTCCATCCTTTCGTCTGTAAGTGCTTTATTCACAATAATGGAAAGGACAATCTTGGTAAGTTTGATCCAAAAAGTGATAAAGGTATTTTTCTTGGATACTCTCCCTCCAGCAGAGCATATAGAGTTTCTAATTAACGTACTTTATCCATTGAAGAATCCATACATGTTGTTTTTGTGGACACTAACCCTCATTTGAATAATGATCATCTTCTTGAAGATAAAGAAATTTCTATAGTTCCAAAATCTATTGATACAGGTGAAATTACTTCTGAAAAAATAACTGATCAGCAAGATCAGTCAACTATGCATCTTTCAGAAAAATAGGAGTCCAATTCAATTACTCTAACAAACTCTGCTAAAAAGGAGCCAGTGTTAAATATTCCAAATGAATGGAAGAGTGAACGTGGATATCCTCATAAGTATATCATTGGAAATCCTCAAGAAAGAATGAAAACTAGAAGATCTCTAAAGCAAACATCAAATATTGCTCTCATATCCCAATTTGAACTAAAAAAGGTAGACAAAGCACTTGGAGACAAAAGCTGGATAGCTGCAATGAAGGAGGAACTTGATCAGTTTGAGAAAAACAAGGTATGGGAACTCATTCCTAAGCCACCAAATGCATCCATTGTTGAAACAAAACGTGTGTTTAGAAATAAGTTAACCGAATTTGGACAAGTTGTGTGAAATAAAACCAGACTAGTTGCACAAGGTTATTCACAACAAGAAGGAATTGATTATGAGGAAACCTTCGTCCCTGTTGCCAAGTTAGAATCTATTCGCATTCTATTAGCTTATGCTGCTCATAAGTGTTTCAGACTGTTTCAGATGGATGTTAAAAGTGCCTTCTTGAATGGATTCATCTCTGAGGAAGTTTTTGTTAAGCAACCTCCAGGATTTGTAAATGAATCATTTCCTAATCATGTCTACAAACTGTCCAAAGCATTGTATGGCCTAAAACAAGCTCCTAGAGCCTGATATGAAAGGCTAAGCTCATTTTTTGTTGAACACAGGTTCGATATAGGTAATATTGATACTACTCTTTTCATCAAACGATCTTCACTAGGTAACTTAATTATGAAAATTTATGTAGATGACATTATTTTTGGCAGTACTAACATTGTTTGTGCAAGGATTTCTCTAATATCGTGAAAGGAGAACTTGAAATGAGTATGATGGGAGAATTAACTTTCTTCCTTGGAATTCAAATCAAGCAAGTTCAGAAAGGAATCTTCATCAGTCAAACAAAGTACACGAAGGAACTCATAAAAAAGTTTGGTATGTCCAATGCAAAGGCCATAGGAACTCCTATGAGTCCATCAACTACTTTGGATGAAGACAAAAATGGTAAGATTATTGATGAAACAATGTATCGAGGTATGATCGGGTCATTACTCTATCTTCCAGCTAGTCGACCAGATATTATGTTCATCATTTACAAATGTGCTAGATATCAGTCAGCTCCTAAAGAGTCTCATTTGACTGCTGTTAAACGCATCATCGGATATTTGATAGGGACAGTCGACTATGGTTTATGGTATGAAAGTTTGGAAAATTTTGATCTCAAAATTTTTTCAGATGCAGATTTTGCAGGAGATAAACTTGATAGAAAAAGCACAAGTGGAACGTGCCAGTTACATGGAAATTCCCTTATATCCTGGAATAGCAAGAAACAAAGTTGTGTGGTCCTATCCACCACAGAGGCAGAGTATTTAGTAGTAGGCAACTGCTGCACACAAGTTCTATGGATCATGCATCAATTGTTAGACTATGATTTATGTCTTAATTTTGTTCCTATTAAGTGTGACAATACTAGTGCAATTTGTTTATCAAAAAACTCTATGCATCATTCTAGGGCTAAGCATATGGATATCAAACATCATTTCATATGTGATCATGTTGCTAAAGGAGATATTGTATTAGAATTTGTTAATACTGAAAATCAGTTAGCGGATATTTTTACAAAACCTTTGCTTGAGGAAAGATTTTGTTTCCTTCGAAACAAAATTGGTATTTATACAATTCCCTTATAATCGTATTTATTGCTTTCTATAATTACTTTTATTTATTTCCATATATGTTGATCATTTTGCCAAAAACAAATTTTAGTACTCGATTAAACTCTTCGCTCATTAATTATGAACTGATGGCTTGGTTTTGCAGAAGGTAACTTTTCAGTTGCCTTTCATACGTCTCTCCGGAAATCGAGGCGTCCTTTCTAAAGTGTTTTTTAACCCTTCTCCCTCGGTTATATCTCCCATTCTATCATAAACCAACCTATTTCTATATGTTTTCCTTCACTCATGGCTAAAGCAAAACCCTCTCCCTCATCCTCTATTCACAGAAGAAGCCACCGATTCAAGAAAACCAAAGATGATCCTGTTGATATCGAATCTTCTGAAAGCACAAATCATTTACTCACTGAAGAAGATTCAAGTCGCTCTCAAGAAGACATCCTCATATCTCAAAAGAGGACGGGAAAATGACCAATGGAGTCTATTCCCAAATAATTCTCTCAGAAAAAAGGAAAAACTGAAAATGTGGAGTTTGGCCCTGAAGACACGATGATTTTCTACGGTCCTGAGAAGAAGGCTAGGTTTGTGGCTTTCAAAGGAAAATCAATTGCTTTTGGTCGCACTGTAAGTTTAAAGTCTATGCAAAACTTTCACTATGATGTTCTGTCTATTTTTGAAACTCAGAAACTTGTCTCTCTGTTTGAAACTGTTGGTGATACTGTCTATGAAGAACCTGTGCGCATGATTTATGCAAACCTTTTTGTGAATGAGAAAGACGATATGGAAAACATGGTCTTAGGAACTCGTATTATCCTTGACTCTTATCAGTTTGAAAAAATCTTTGCTACAAAGTTTGTTGATTACAATGTTTTTGTGTAACATTCCTGGCCAGATAATTTTGAAGTATCTTTTGATGAGACCAAAAGTGTTTTGTCTGGAAACCCCCTGATATAGGTCCTAAGAACTTGAAATTTGAGCATCGTGTTCTAGCCCATATTATTGCAACCATTCTGCTACCCCGTACTGGTTCTCTGAGTACTTTGTCCCTCAGAGATGTTTTTGTTTTGTATTGTCTGGTTAATGGTAAAGCTATAAACTGGTTTGCCTGGGTGCGTCAATACATGCTTGAAAGCATCAGGGATGTTTCCTCCTCTGCGAGCAGCTTGCCATATGGTTTACTAATCTCTCACATTCTGAAAGTCATGAAAGTGGATCTATCTCTCTATGCTCCAAAGACTATCTCCAGAACTTATGACAAAACTGCTTTTGCCATGATGGGGTATACCTTGATTGAGGGGACTTGGCTTAAAAAGGACAAAGCACCAGAGGTCATCCCTTCTCTGAGTAATGTGGGACTCAAATCTAAACCCAACAAATCCTCTTCTCTAGACTAGTTGATGCTGATGCAGCACAACATTGCATGGATCAAGGAATTACTAACCTCTATGCAGGAGCAAGTGGACAAGATTAGAGAAGTAACCAAAGAAACTGGAGCAGACGTGGCTAGGCTTAGGATCACTCTTCAAGACACAAGGAGGCAAGGAATCAGGGCCATGCAAGATGTCACCGAAGCTGACCAAAGTCACCAAGGACATTGATGCCTCTTATGAAAGCTTCTGCACTAAAGTTATCAACACCCTGAAATATTTCCTTGGAAGGAATTGAATGTTTGGAGATGCTTAAGACAGTGTTTTTGCTTTTTGTTTTGTGTGGTAGTTTAAAACTATCTCTTTTGGATGTGTCTGGGTGAGCATTAGTCGACTATGCTCACTATAACTACTTAGTTAGTACTATTTCTGCAAATAGTTTCTTTTGCTCTTTTTGATTAATGTCAAAGGGGGAGAAGAAAGAAAAAGAGTGCAGTGTGCAGGATCAGTGCTACAATTGTATTATTTTAAATCAACAATAACCTGCTTAAAGACAGGGGGAGCACACTAGACAGGGGGAGCAGCATTAGTCAGGGGAAGCAACACTTGAAAAGAAAAGGAAAGTTTCCATAAATTAGTCAAACTCTTTTTAGATTATTATCGTTATCAAAAAGGAGGAGATTTTTAGGCTTAGAGTTTTAATAATGATCAATAATCCTAAAGAAATCTTGACTAATGTTATATTGATATATGCAGATTTCGGTGAGCAACAACATTCGCTAAAAGGAATGAAGATCCACTCAACGGCTATGCATCTTGAACCATTGCCTTACATGGTAAATAAATCAGTCGGCCTAAAAAGAAGGAAATCAATCAACACTAATAAATATTGGAGCAAATCTCGGACAACAAACAACCTTCAAGATTCAGTAGAAGCTCAAGCCAAGAAAGACAACAACAATTCTCCTTGATTAAAGCATTCAACCAAGATCAGCCAGGAGTATCTCTAATCAAGGAAGCAATCCATAAGGAACAAGAAATGAATCTAGCCACCCTTGGGTATTTCTCTTAGAAGTACATGCCTCACAAAGGAAAGGATTCCTTAAATTGCTCTCTCAATCCTAGAAGTCATGGAAGCAGAAAAATCACAAAGCTATAAAGGAAGAAGCAGAAGGTCATTGGAACGTACGCAACTACACAATCTGTCATCTAAACCTTTCTAGTTCTTAGTACAAATACTGTATTTCTGAGTCTACAAGTGTCATAAAAGACAAGAAGAGATTGAACACAAAGAGATTTATGTCAAAAGCTATTGTCGCTGAATATCGTTTGATGGTAAACGAACTAAAACCATCACCATTGTAATCCTTTTATCAAAGATCTAAGAGAACCATTGTGACCTAAAGAAAACTAGACGTAAGTACCTCACCGGTACCGAACCAGTATAAAAACTACTGTGTCTTGCTAAATTTCAGTTTGCTTCATTTATTTCCCTTCATATCATTCCCTGTGCAGAATCTAGTCGACTAAAGCTATATCTAGTCAACTAATTTTTAATCGACCACAATTCACCCCCCCCTCCCCCTTATACTTTCGTACTACAACTGCAAAACACATTTTCTACACCTTTGCTCTAGCACACCTTCCACTAGCAAACCTGATTGCCCATTGTAGTTCCTCATCCCAGTTCTTAGGCCTCCTGTTAATACCTTGCCATTTGAGAAGTTTCTGCCAGACTTGAGCAGCCACTTCACATATGAAGAACAAGTGGGAGTGAATTTCAGTTTCCTGGCCACACAAAGGGCATGTTGTATTGCTAATCATCCCCTATTTACTTAGTCTATCCCTTGTATATAGCTTTCCATGAGCTGCTAGCCGTAATACAAAGATCCTTTTGGGTAGTCCAAGGTTGTTACATACCATTTTCCTCTAGGCCACCTTTGGAAACTCACCTCTTAACCTCTGGTAAAATTTCTTTCAAGAGAACTGATCCATGTTGTGTATGTCAGTTAGTTCATACCCTGCTTCTATATAGTACTTTGATGCCTTCATAATCTTCTGGGTAATCCATGAAGTCTGTTTTGGAATGTCTTCCAGGAAGTTCCTATCACCCCATAATAACAGTGTATCCATTTAACCCATAGTTTGTCTTTCTTTTGGCATAAGTTCCAAAGCAATTTGCTAATAGCCGTTTTGTTCCAAGCTGTGATGTCTAAGATGTTTAGGCTCCCAACAGTTGTTGGTTGACATACTCTGTCCCAGGCCAATAATGCTTTCTTTGGGAGTTAAGCACCACCAGTTCACAAGAAACTTCTAATTGTAGTTTCTATGATTTTCACAACTTTCTTAGGAGCACAAAGATTTGATCCCAAAAGACTTGTACAGAGAATAAGACATATTTGATGAGCTGTGCTCTACCAGCATATGACATAAACTTGGTAGTCCAAGATTTAATTCTCTATAGAACCTATCGAGCATAGGTTTACATTATACACATGAGACTCTTTTAGAGCTAAGGGGAACCCCAAGATATTTGAAGGGAAGTTCTCCTTTTGTGAACCCGAGAATTTGCAAAATTTCTTGTTGTACATAAGTGTTCATGCCTCCAAAGTGGACTGAGCTTTTGGCAGGGTTAGCTATGACTCCAGAAATAGTTGAGAAGTGCAAAAAGTGCTCAATTAAGTATCTTACTGATGCAACATCACCTCTACAGAAAAGAAGTAAATCATCTGCAAACCCCAATTGGATGATACTCAGCTTGGCACACTTGGGGTGGAAGTTGAAATTAGGATTTTCCCCAATTGTTTTAATACTCTGCTCAAGTACTCCATCACTAACACAAATAGGAAGGGGGATATATGGTCTTCTTGCCTCAGACCCTTTTTTGGCATCAAAGGGTTTAGAAGTATTCCCATTTATAATGATTGAGAAAGATATTGTATTAAGGCATGTCATTATCTAGCCCACAAATACACAAGGGAATTTCAGACCAATTAGCACTTGCTCAATAAATGTCCACTCCACATAATCATATGCTTTTTGCATGTCAATCTTAAGCATACATCTCGGAGGAATACCCTTCCTCCCATAGCCCCTTACCAGTTCATGGCTCAATAAGATGTTATTAGTTATAACCCTCCCAAGAACAAAAGTAGCCTGGCTACTATCAACTAGGTAATCTATGACATTCTGTATTCTCTTTGTAATAACCTTGGAAATCAGTTTGTACAATATAGTAAAAACAAGATATGGGCCTAAACTCCTTAATAGTAGAGGGGGATTGTGCCTTAGGAATCAATATAACAGTGGTGCAGTTGTGTCACGACCCAAAATCTCACTCGTCGTGATGGCGCCTATCTCAATACTAGGCAAGCCGACAATCTCAATAAACCACATACCTTTTAAATTTGAAAACATAATGATTAAATTCAGCGGAAGAAATCTCACAAGTACAAATATAAATACTCCCAAAACCCGGTGTCACTGAGTACATGAGCATCTAATATGAATACAAGTCTGAAAAATACTGTCTATAATAGTCTGAGACCAAATACAGTAAACAAGGAGATAGGGAAGGAGAGGCAAGGTCTGCGAAACATGGCAACTACCTCTGAATCTCTAAAAAATCAACTGTGCGAAAAAATCAACACCCGCTATGACCGGGAATACCCGGATCTGCACACAAAGTGAAAGGTGTAGTATGAGTACAACCAACTCAGCAAGAAACAATAATAAATAAGGAACTGAAGATAGTGACGACCTACACAGTTATAGTTCATTTTCAGTAATTCCAGCAAAGAATAGACATGCTTTCAAACCCACCAGTTTAAGTCAAATCAGTTTTATACAGTTCAAGTTCAGGTAATCTGGATGTAAAATCTTTCAAAAATTTCACAACAATGATAGATAGCAATTAAGTGGAACAACAAATGAAAAGCAAGTATAGCCTCTTAGGGCAACAATCACTCAACTCATCACAACAGCTCAATCACTCGGCTCTTATCCCTTAGTACTCACACTCAATAGGTACCTACGCTCACTGGGGGTGTACAGAC
Source organism: Nicotiana tomentosiformis (assembly GCF_000390325.3). Classification (NCBI taxonomy): domain Eukaryota; kingdom Viridiplantae; phylum Streptophyta; class Magnoliopsida; order Solanales; family Solanaceae; genus Nicotiana; species Nicotiana tomentosiformis. The sequence goes on from NC_090819.1 coordinate 116,649,366, forward strand.
TCCGGAGGGGCTCCTACAACGCAAGTGCTATAATCTGCACAGACAACTCATGTGCTGCACGGATAACTCACATGCTATAATGTAAACATCTGGATCTGCACAGACAACTCACGTGTTGCACGGATAACTCAGGTGCTATAATGTAAATATCTGGATCCGCACGGACAACTCACGTGCTGCACGGATAACTCACGTGCTATAGTATCAATATCTGGATATGCACGGATAACTCACGTGCTGCACGGACAACTCACGTGCTACAATATCAACATTTCACAATCAGGCCCTCAGTCTCACCCAGTCATAAATCTCTCCAGGCTCTCAGTGATCATGAAATCAGCCCAAACAACAATGATATGATGTATCAATAATAATAACAGAGACTGAGATAAAATTTTCTAGTAAAAACTGAGACTGAGTACAAATAGCATTTAGCAGGCAATTCAACATGTAACACGACCTCTGTGGGACCCAACAGTACCAACACATAGCCGAAACATGGTTTCTAACATGATTTATAGTCAAATTTCTTCAACACATAGAGAGCATATAGCTAACAACAAGTTATTCAACTTTACAGTTTCACGGGACGGACCAAGTCACAATCCCCTCGATGCACGCCTACACGCCCATCACCTAGCATGTGCGTTACCTCCAAAATAATCACATGACACAAAAATCTGGGGGTTCATACCCTGAGGACTAGATTTATAACTATTACTTACCTCAAACCGTGTAATTATTTATTCCGCTAGGTCTTTGCCTCATGATTTGGCCTCCAAACGCCTCGAATCTAGCCATAAATAATTTGATTCAGTCAATGACATTTATTGGAATTAATTTCATAAGAAAATACTAATTTTTCATCAAAACCCGAAATTTAGCTCAAAAATCGCCCGTGGAGCCCATGTCTCGTAACCCAACAAAAGTTATAAAATCCAAAGGCCCATTCAACCACGATTCTAACCATACCGATTTTACCAAAATTCGATCTCAACTTGACCTCCAAATCTTCAAATCTTATTTTCAAATCCCTAAGTTCAAATCCCCGATTTACACCTCAAAAACATGTAATCTAGTCAGATTATTCGATGATACTTCAATATTATGGAGTAGAAATGATCACAAGGGACTTACCTCAAGATTTCCCGTGATTTCTCTCTCAAAAATCGCCTCAACCGCTTTTGGAAATGACAAAAATGACAAAAATGACAAAATCTCGGACTCCTCTGTTTTTAACATTGTGTCTAGTATTTTCGCACATGCGGAGCCTCATCTGCGGACCAAGCTTCGCTTTTGACGAAAATCACTTAAGCACTGCCTCGGCTTTTGCGATCAAGAGATCGCATCTGCGCTCATCGCAGGTGCGGAAAGTCACAATGCACCTGCGGTCCATACTCGCACCTGCGCCCTGAAGTCCTCTTCTGCGATCATCGCAGGTGCGAGAATGCCATCGCACCTGTGCCCTCTGCACAACTCTTCCTTGGTCGCATCTGCAACCTTTTCCTCCCTTTTGCGGGCTCGCACCTGCGGTGCCCACTTCGCAGGTGCGGTTACACCAGTAGCAACAGCTCTTCAGCTGCATTCCTCAACTCCAATCAAGCCGTTAACCACCCGAAATCACCCCTAGGCCCTCGGGACCTCAACTAAACATACCAACAAGTCCTATAGCCCGATACAAACTTAGTCTTGTCTTCAAATCACATCAAACAACGCTAAAAACATGAATCACACATAGATTCAAGCCTAATGAACTATGAAATTTCCAAATTCTATAGCTGATGCCGAAACCTATCAAATCACGTCCGATTGACCTCAAATTTTGCACACATGTCATAAATGACATAATAGAGGTATTCCAATTTTCTGAATCGAATTCTGACCCCGATATCAAAAAGTCAATCCCCCGGTCAAACTTCTCAAAAATCCATCTTTCGCCATTTCAAGACTAATTCCACTACAGACCTCCAAATAATTTTTCGGACACGCTCCTAAGTCCAAAATAGCATACGGAGCTATTGGAATCATCAAAATTCAAATCCGAGGTCGTTTACACAAAAGTCCACATTCAATCAACTTTTCTAACTTAAAATTTTAATTATGAGACTAAGTGTCTCGTTTCACTCCAAATTCCTTCCGGACCCGAACCAACTAACCCGGTAAGTCATAAAATAACTGTAAAGCATAAATTGAGCAGTAAATGGGGGAATGTGGCTGTAATACTCAAAACAACTGGCCGGATCGTTACATTCTCCCCCACTTAAACATACGTTCGTCCTCGAACATGCCAAGAGTATTTTTCAAGCCATCAAATCACTATTCCATCTTACCACGCACGTACCCAGGGGTGATTCCACGTCACCCTATTCTATATAGTCTTGACAACACAATACAACTGAAAATCATTAATTTAACCTTAGCCCATAAACCTTGGAATTCAATTTCTAACCTTCAGAATTATTTTTCAAGACACGAATCTTACATTTACACACTGTATAAGTTTGAACGAGCTGCATCGAGCCATAACTATAACCACAGATATAATCACCTAATATATTACACAATTCACATGCTCGTAGCACCATTCCTGATCATAATAACTACTCCAAAACCAACCAAGTACTAGTATTAAACCGCATATCGAACAAAACCTCATCCCAAAACCTTCGTACACTGCTGATAATGAAAGAAACACACAGAAATCTCATGACCCCTTATCAGATCAACAAGTCATGGAGCTCTCTCGCCCCAACCAGAACCATAATCACTTTCTAAGCCGACTTCCAATATAATCCTCCCGAATATACCATAATCAAGCCTGATAGTACCCATTCTAGGTCCAATGACCTTATATTATTAAACATAACTATCCCACAGACACGCCACATTAATATAACTCAAGCCACAACTATGCAATCTGTGTACCCAAATATGGGAGATTTCTCAAGGAAGAGAACCGTATTGCAAGTTCAACAAGCACCACCACAAATTGCAATGTTACAACCAACTCCCAAATTTCGTGAAGAGGATAACCGTAGGCACATGTGCACAATTGTAGAGGTAGGAAATTAATGAATCAGATAAATTATCATAGAAATAGAATTCCCACACACAGCACACACAACTTATGTGCCAATAATATGAATCGCCTGGCATGGTCACAACCCTCCAATCCCAGCATATCATACAAGAGTAATTAAACAAGTACACTTGTATATGATAATGAAATAAGATTCTCATGCTCCTAGACTGGTATAAATAATACGCCATACTGTAAGCATGTGCAAAGTCTGCTATCACACTTCAAATCGGCAATTTTAATGCATAATTAGTAACTATCACATTTATTTAGGGAATTAGCCTCTTTGTAACCTCAAGTATAGTCCAAATAGTTCTAAACAAAGGTACGAATACGAGAAACATTATAACTTTAATCTTATCAGTCAACTCTAGGCATATCAAAGCCTAAGCATTTTTTCGAGTAGGAATACTTGCCTAGATACCCGCACATGGGCTCAAACCTCACATATATGTGCACTCATAGCGTGTAGCTATCACAAATAATTAACGCAACTAGTGCCTCCACTGAGTTTAAATAAAATACTCACCTCAAACAGGTCGCAACCCTGAAACAATATGCTTTTGAGAACTCCAGTCTCCAAATTCATAAGACATATGAATCATCGTAACTGATCCCAACTCCAGCACTCGATGACTAACACATCTTTCATGCACGATCCTACTACTAGGAATACTTCCAAAATTCTTCCGTGCCACATAGCAATAATTTGAATATCAACAGTGTATCAACCAGGTGGGCACTGCAATACCAATGATCATCCGTAAGTCAAAACACAATGCGCTTTTTTAAATGCGCACCCTTCTCAGGAATTACCGAGCAGTTATAATATTCATCGAAATATCTGAAACTGACCATGCTGTCCAAAATTCGTGACCTTCTCTTCAAGACTGAACTGTCACTTTGTACATGTAAATCATAATCCCGCACAACACATCACATCTATTATGCCATAATGTGACAAGCACAAGAATCTCATTATCAACTTTGAGTCACCAGCAAATTACATACCCGGTTAGTTAGAAACCATTCTCTTGCTTCTTTCCAGGAGGAAATCACAATGCACAACACGTTCCCCACACCGGTAGAAAATATCCGGTTCAACCATGGTAGAAACCATCAAGAACACTTTGAACATTTGCAGATAACCAAGCTATCAGAACTGAATTCCTCTAACTCGACCAAGCCATACAAGTTGCCAAATCCGAGAGTATTGCCACAAAACACCCGTAAAGCCCCACTTCATCATAAGAACCAAAAGAACCGAGCATACCATTACCATATTTATCCAGCATATTACCCATTTGTCCTATTTTCTCTGAGTTTCCTCTGAATTACCCTCAAGTTGACATTTCTCCTTGTCTGAACACTACTATCCTAACCCAAAACTCACTACAAGACATCCTAACATAAAACCACACCATCCTAAGGCCCATAAGCCACTATATTATTATTAAGCACCTCCATAAATACCACAACCGTAACACTCTCTCTGAAAATACCTTATGCGAATTTAAAACTTTTCCTCTTTCCTTTTTATACTGAAATGTAGAATCCATAGTCAAACATAACTACCGCAAGTCCTGACACCATCCAATGGAAATAACAGATTCTAGCGATATACGAATTCGAAAAATTTCAATTGCCACATATACATTTCGAATCAATCAGAACCCTCTCGAGAGTCACCCACTTTGCTCAAATTCAAAATGCACCGCCTAAACGGGCCAAAAGACGTGTGCCCCATTAGCACAATAACACCCAAAGAAATAACCCTGCCTTAACACTACCAATCAAATTCATACTTCGTGCGCACTACATCCTTCAAATAACAACTTAATCATTCCGTGATTTTCATATACTCATAAAGCGCAGTATAACCTGTATTCAGGAATTTCCTTACTCGAGTTATCCTCGATCTCAACCTCTGCAAGTCATAACAAATCCACAAGTACGCCTCAGACCAAAACTAAAATTTAACATATAACTATAAAATCGAATTGTCAATAGTAGGCTCCCCCACTTGGCTCAAAGCCATACAACAAAACACTCAATAACTCACAATACCCATACTTTATTACTGCCATAATACTGCAGTAAATTCAACGAAAATTCTTCTCAAGCTTATGCAACACCCACCATAAAATACCTCAATCATCTGCTAAATTCGCATTCATTCTCGTGACAGTTAAGTCAACTTTATCAATCTGATTCAAATTCAAATCTCAACACATACGCCCAGCTGGTAGAAAAATAAACTCTCTACTCAACATTATAAGGGACACATCTATATAGATTACTTTGCAGGAGATAACCCATCTGCTTAGCCTCAAATTGGCATCTTGTTATACCCTTTCGCAACCACAATTACTACATAATCACTTACTCTTTCTAAGTCCAAACTCATTAACAAGACATGAGAATTTAATTTGTCCCACAATTTAACAGCATGAAAGATCCTTCAATACACTCACAACTCAAGACTATACATCAAATCAAGACAGAAATTAAGTACCCAATAGCAAACTCTTGAGTCACAAGTAAACTTTATTCGTCACATTCAACACATCTGAACACATCCCACAATCACATCATACTTATCATATAGCTATTCAATCGCTCATCGAGCCATAAATTCCACTCATAGGGACACTACCGGACATATGAGTCCGTATATACAAGTTCACACAACTGAAGCTACCGAGCTTAAGCTGCGGTCTAACCCTAGCCTCAAGTCCTCCAGACTGGCCCATCGCCAAAATACAAAATACATATCACGAATCTCGTTCATGAAATCACAAGCCGTTGATGCACAATGCGCTCACATGCACACACGAATGCGTGGAAGGAATTCAAAGAGTTATGTTTCAAGCTAAATCAATTCTGCACGATATAATATAAGAAAGTGAAATTTTCCTAAAGGCTCGACATCCTCTTGAAGATAAGTACAGACGTCTCCGTACCGATCCGCAAGACTTTACTAAACCTGCTCATGACTCGAGAGACCTATGTTACCTAGAGCTCTGATACCAACTTGTCACGACCCAAAATCTCACCCACGTGACGACGTCTATCTCAATACTAGGCAAGCCGACAATCACAATAAACCACATACCTTTAAAATTTGAAAATATAATGATTAAATTTAGCGGAAGAAATCTCACAAGTACAAATATAAATACTCCCAAAACCCGATGTCATTGAGTATATGAGCATCTAATATGAATACGAGTCTGAAAAATACGGTCTATAATAGTTTGAGACCAAATACAGTAAATAAGGAGATAGGGAAGGAGAGGCAAGGTCTGCGAAACACGGAAGCTACCTCTGAATCTCCGAAAAATCAACTGTGCGAAAGAATCAACACCCGCTATGACCGAGAATACCTGGATCTGCACACGAAGTGCAAGGTGTAGTATGAGTACAACCAACTCAGCAAGTAACAATAATAAATAAAGAACTGAATATAGTGACGAGCTACACAGTTATAGATCATTTTTAGTAATTCCACCAAAGAATAGACATGCTTTCAAATCCGGCACTTTAAGTCAAATCAGTTTTATACTGTTTAAGTTCAGGTAATTCAGATATAAAATCTTTTAGAAATTTCACAACAATCACAGATAGCAACTAAGTGCAACAACAAATGAAAAGCAAGTACATCCTCTCAGGGCAACAGTCACTCAACTCATCACAACAACTCAATCACTCAGCTCTCAGCCCTCAGTACTCACACTCAATAGGTACCTACGCTCACTGGGGGTGTACAGACTCCGGAGGGGCTCCTACATCCCAAGCGCTATAATCTACACGGACAACTCACGTGCTGCACGGACAACTCGCATGCTATAATATAAACATCTGGATCCGTACGGACAACTCACGTGCTATAGTATCAATATCTGGATATGCACGGATAACTCATGTGCTATAATATCAACATCTCACAATCAGGCCCTCGGTCTCACTCAGTCATAAATCTCTCCAGGCCCTCGGGCTCTCAGTGATCATGAAATCAGCCCAAACAACAATGATATGATGTGTCAATAATAATAACAGAGACTGAGATAAAATTTACTAGTAAAAACTGAGACTGAGTACAAATAGCATTTAGCAGGCAATTCAACATGTAACGCGACCTCTGTGGGACCCAACAGTACCAACACATAGCCTAAACATGGTATCTAATATGATTTACAGTTAAATTTCTTCAACACATAAAAAGCATATAGCTAACAACAAGTTATTCAACTTTACAGTTTTACGGGACGGACCAAGTCAGAATTCCCTCGGTGCACGCCTACACGCCCATCACCTAGCATGTGTGTCACCTCCAAAATAATCACATGACACAAAAATTCGGGGTTTCATACCCTCAGGACTAGATTTATAACTATTACTTACCTCAAACCGTGTAATTATTTATTCTGCTAGGTTTTTGCCTCATGAATTGGCCTCCAAATGCCTCAGATCTAGCCATAAATAATTCGATTTAGTTAATGATATTTATTGGAATTAATTTCATAAGAAAATACTAATTTTCCATAAAAATCCGAAATTTAGCTCAAAAGGCGCCCGTGGAGCCCATTTCTCGTAACCTAACAAAAGTTATAAAATCCGAATGCCCATTCAACCACGATTCTAACCATACCAATTTTACCAAAATCCAACCTCAACTCGACCTCCAAATATTCAAATCTTATTTTCAAATCCCTAAGTTCCAATTCTCGGTTTACACATCAAAAACATGTAATCCAGTCGGATTATTCGATAATAATTCAATGGAGTAGAAATTATCACAAGGGACTTAACTCAAGATTTTCCGTGATTTCTCACTCAAAAATTGCCTCACCCGCTTTTGGAAATGTCAAAAATGACAAAATCTCGGACTCCTTTATTTTTAACATTCTGTCCAGGATTTTCGCACTTGCGGCTTAATTTTCGCATCTGCGGACCAAGCTCCGCTTTTGTAGTAAATCACTTAAGCACTGCCTTCGCTTCTGCGATCAAGAGACCGCATCTGCGCTCATCGCAGGTGCGGAAAGTCACATCGCACCTGCGGTCCATACTCGCACCTGCGCCTTGAAGTCCGCTTCCGTGACCATCGCAGGTGCGGGAATGCCATCGCACATGCGCCCTCTACCCATCTCTTCCTTAGTCGCATCTGTGACCTTTTCCTTACTTCTGCAGGCTCGCACCTGCGGTGCCCACTCTGCAGGTGCGGTTACACCAGTAGCAGCAGCACTTCAGCTGCATTTCTCAACTCCAATCAAGCCGTTAACTACCCGAAATCACCCCGAGGCCCTTGGGACCTCAACCAAACATACCAATAAGTCCTATAACCAGATACGAACTTAGTCGAGCCTTCTAATCACATCAAACAACGCTAAAAAAATGAATCACTCATAGATTCAAGCCTAATGAACTTTGAAATTTCCAAATTCTACAATTGACGCCGAAACCTATCAAATCACGTCTGATTGACCTCAAATTTTGCACATAAGTTATAAATGACATAACAGTGGTATTCCAAATTTCAGAATCGGAATTCGACCACGATATCAAAAAGTCACCCCCAGTCAAACTTCCCAAAAATTCATCTTTCGCCATTTCAAGCCTAATTCCACTACAAACCTCCAAATAATTTTCCGGACATGCTCCTAAGTCTAAAATCACCATACGAAGCTATTGGAATCATCAAAATTAAAATCCGAGGTCGTTTACATATAAGTCCACATCCGGTTAACTTTTTTAACTTAAATTTTTAATTATGAGACTAAGTGTCTCATTTCACTCCAAATTCTTTCCGGACCCGAACTAACTAACCCGGTAAGTCATAAAATAACTATAAAGCATAAATTGAGCAGTAAATGGGGGAATGGGGATGTAATACTCAAAATGACCGATCGAGTCGTTACAAGTTGATAGCCTTATACATCCATGTGGTTTGAAAGAACTGGATCACAACATCTGAAACATCTTCACCAATAATAGGACATGCTTTCTTGAAGAAGCAAGCATTAAAACCATCACATCCTGGGGACTTTAGATCAGATATATCTTTCAAAGCTAAGTAGACTTCTTCTCTTGTGACTGGAGCTATAAGCGACAATTGTTGTTCTCTATTCAGGATGGGGCCAACAGCTAGCACACTAGGTGTAAGTGCAGGTAGTTATGTAGCACAAGTGCCTAGTAGTCCCTTGTAAAATCAAATGACCTCTTCTTCAATTGCCCTGTCAGTGTGTACCACATCTCCACTAGTAGTGGTCAGCCTATTAATGTGATTCTGGGCAATCCTATTCTTGAGACAAGTATGGAAAAAAGCTGAGTTGGTGTCTCCTAGCCTCAACCATTGAACTCTAGATTGTTGCCTTAGGATACTTTCCTATACTAGGATCCATTTCTCTAAGTTGCGTTTAAGCTCTTTCTCTGTATCATATAAATTTGGATCATTGTAGAAGGTTCATAACTTCTCTTGAATATCATATAGATCTTGCCTGATATTTGTATCGTATGCTCGACTTTACAGAACCCATGTTTGTTTAAAGTTTTCATCCCTACCTTCATTAGTTTGAGTTTATGCCAGACTTGTTCCATATACTCCCCTTGCACAATACAATTCCACACAGTAGAGACAATATTAAGAAATTCTGTATGAGCAGCCAAGTGATTCAGGAACCTAAAAGGTCTTGCTACCTTTGTTGGGTACCTACTGAATGTAATGCAAAGCATGGAATGATCAGAAAATAAGGGTCTTTAGCTTCAACTGCAAGCTGGGGCCATAGAGACATCAAGAAGGATTGACTAGAGCTCTATCAATTCTGTTGTGAATGTGTGAATTAGTCCCGGTATAAAATGTTCCTACCATTTTCATCACGTTAGGCCAGTTGACCCCAAGAATTCCTCAAAATCTTTCACCTCTATATCTTGTATTGCACTTCCTCCCATTATGTCATCAGGTTAGAGTACTGCGTTGAAATCTCCCATAATGAGCCACGAGCTCTGAATATTGGGCTCCATTCTTGTCAGATCCTGCGATAGGTGCTTCCTATCAATAATTGTATGAAGGCCATATATTCTAGTGAATTTAAACTCAATAGTACAATCTGCACTTCTGATAGCATAGTGAATGTACTGAGAGCTTGTACAAAGCACTGTAACATCAACCTGCCTGTGATCCCATACTAGTCAGATCCTTCATCGCCCATTAGTCTCATAGTTGTCATGCCAACTCCAGTTAGGAAAGACGTTCTTTATAATCTTTGAGGCATTTTGTTTAATGACTCTATGCTCTGTAATGGCTAAAACTACTATTTTCTCTTTATTTACTATCTTCTTCATCTCCTTGTGCTTAAAAAGCTTATTGAAACCCCTAACATTCCAAGTAGCAATAATCATTGATGATTGTTGTGGGGGTTAGGAGGCTTTCCTCTTTGGCTAGAGCTGCATCTTGTGTCCGCCTTTCCTAAAGCTACTTGCAACACCTGCTGAAATGAGGTTCCTCTCATAGGGGTGAAACCATTCTCAACATCCACCAGGTATTGACTACTTTCATCGACTACCTGAGGCCTTGCAGCTGCTTTCCCTTTTACTTTTGTCCATCCATCTTTTCCATTTTCAGGAACACCCTCCACCTCCTCTGATGGCACCTCAGGTATTGGTGGTATTGGTACATTCTTGCTTTTCCGAACTTGCTTAGTCTTCCTTGTCTCAATCTTGGCTTGCTTAGGTTGGTTCTTTACTTGCTCGGCCTGACAGATATGTCCAAGTTGGCAGCATACTAGACAGTACTGAGGTCACCATTCATATCTAACCTCTTGATCATAGGGCTTGCCAAGTTGTTGATGTTTTGCACTTTTCGTATGACCATATACACATGTTAATTAACATGTATTTTTATCGCTAATTAAACTTAATTATAATTGTATACGGTCAAAATCGGTTTCGACCTTCTTATAATTAGTCAAGAGTGGAACATAATGGACCGAAGGTCATCTTCATAATACCGAGATAGGATCTGAATCCAGGTTACCAAGCTCGAAGTTCTGGGACCGATCAAGTACCGAGCTCGAAGTCATTACCGAGCTCGAGTCCAAATCGAACTATGAGGTGAAATGGTGTCATCGAGCTCAAGAGCCAGAGACTGACCAATATCAAGCCCGATTCGATATCGAGCCCGAGTCAATATCGAGCTCGAGTTAATATCGAGCTCTAAATCTGGAAATCAACCAATACCAAATCCGATCAAGATCGAGCCAAGAGACAAGAGTCGTTACAGCTGCACTAAGGGAGAGAATCTCGGCGGAAATTAGGGAAAATCTAATCTATCATGGGATCCCCACTATGTATTTTTAATTATATCTAAAGTAGGATTTCTCCACTATAAGAGGGGATAACTACTATTTTCTGTAGGCATCAAACATTGAAGGCGTTCTTACACTCTCATATTATTCACAGAGAAAACATACTGATATTGAGATGGAGATTATCCTTTTTTGGGCTTAGTACATTGATTCATCTTGCTTGTTCATAAAATATTTTTCACTCAGTTTGGTTTGTATTTCATTCTTTATACAGTCAATACTCAACATATTTTTACTTATTTTCCAATTTGTGCTAAGTTATACTACGTACCCTTAGAACTATGTATAAATTTAACTCTATCCGTTTTTCGGGTAAACAGGTTGGTGCCCACTGTGGGGCTAAGGATAACAGTGGTTGTTTGATACGAAGCTCTACAAAACACACCATTTTACACTTGCTCTTGGAAGTATATTTAATTTCAGGTTGAAAACGACGAATTCTCAATTAATGGCCCTACCTATTGATAGCGAAGGTGGCCTTCAAGATGAGAACAACAACTTAACCCCCGGGGGTGGAAGGCCACTCGTCGATCCCGTTGGATCTTGGGTCAAAGAGACAATAGACGTCAATTCACATGTGGCCATGGAGGCGAACCAACGTTCCAACCCTGAAAATAGCATTCATTGTGGAACTCGGTCTGCAGCTCAAAATACCCAAAACGCTGAGGAAAACGGAATCAGTTTGCGTATGATCTTCGAGATGCTGTAAGATCAACAAGTAGCAATAGCCCAGTTGCAGAGCCAAACCCAGGCACCGACCAGACTCGAGCCCAGTCCACCCTAAGAAGTCACCCACAAAATGGGGCCAGCAATAGTAAGGTCAAATGAGCAAGAATCGGGGACTAATCCCGAAATTGTTAACATGCTTGAAGAATTGACAAAACGAATAGAGTCAAGAGAAAGGAGGATTGAGGCAAACGACAAAAAAATAGAAACATATAACTCCAGGGTTGATCAGATCCCGGGGGCACCACCAATATTGAAGGGCTTAAATTCCAAAAAATTCATACAAAAGCCTTTCCCCCCGAGCGCGGCTCCTAAACCGATCCCAAAGACGTTTCTCATGCCCGAGATTCCTAAATATAATGGAACGATCGACCCCAACGAACATGTCACCTCTTACACATATGCCATCAAAGAGAACGATCTAGGGGACGATGAGATCGAATCTGTATTATTGAAAAAATTCGGTAAAACCCTGTCAAATGGAGCAATGATATGGTATCATAAAATTCGGTGAAACCCTGTCAAAGGGAGCAATGATATTGATTCTTTTTTCTATGCTTGCAGATTCTTTCGTAAAAGCATATGCTGGGGCCATAAAGGTCGAGACCAGGAAGTCGGACATATTCAAGGTAAGACAAAAGGATAACAAGATGCTAAGAGATTTCGTATCTCGTTTCCAAATGGAACGAATGGATCTACCACCAGTCACAGATGATTGGGTTGTTCAAGCTTTCACTCAAGATCTAAACGAACGAAGCTCGATGGCTTCAATGCGGCTGAAGCATAACCTGATCGAGTACCCAGCTATTACTTGGGCCGATGTGCACAATCGGTATCAATCCAAAATAAGAGTCGAAGACGACCAGTTAGGTTCTGGGTCCGATATTAAAAGGGATATCGACCGAGAACCAAGGTCAAACAAGGATCGATACCGGCCGTATAATGGAGATCGTAGAGGTAGCGAACCTTCACGTAACCCCGTACGAGGCAAAAAGAGAAATGATTGAGGCCAAGGGTCTCGGGGGTTGATAAACAGGAATGGTTTCGACAGGCATACCGGACCTAAGGAAGCACCTCGGTTATCGGAGTATAACTTCAGCATCGATGCATCCGCTATCGTATCGGCTATCAAACGCATCAAAGATACTAAATGGCCTCGACTTGTGCAGACCGATCCTGTCCAGAGGAATCCTACTCAAATGTGTGGATATCATGGCACTCATGGCCACAGAATGGAAGATTGTAGGCATCTAAGAGAGGAGGTAGCTCGGTTATTCAACAAAGGGCACATTCGAGAATTTTTAAGTGACAAGGCCAAAAACCATTTCAAAAATAGGAATTTCAATAGACAAAATGAACAAGAAGAGCCATAACACATCATCCACATGATCATTGGTGGGATCGATTCCCCCCAGGGGTCGGTGCTTAAATGCACTAAGATGTCAGTTGTAAGAGAAAAGCGATCCCGGACTCAGGATTATACCCCTGAAGGAACCTTGTCCTTTAATAACGAAGACGTGGAAGGAATCATGCAACCACATAACGATGCACTGGTAATATATGTACTTATGAATAAAACTCAAGTTAAACATGTGTTAATTGATCCAGGTAGTTCGTCCAACATCATTCGATCGAGGGTCGTAGAGCAACTCGGTCTACAAGACCAGGTCGTGCCCGCAACCTTGGTACTAAATGGATTCAATATGGTATGTGAAACTACTAAGGGCAAAATAATCTTTCCAGTTAACATGGCCGGAACCATCCAAGAAACGAAGTTCCATGTGATCGAAAGCGATATGAGATACAACGCCTTGTTTGGAAGGCCGTGGATCCACAATATGAGGGCTGTACCCTCGACCCTCCACCAGGTTTTGAAGTTCCCAACATCGGAGGGAATCGAAATGGTCTACGGGGAGCAACCGACCATAAAAGAAATGTTTGCTGTCGATGAAGTGATTCCAATATCATCATTATTATCAGCAAAATGATCGGATTCGAAGGAGGAACGGAATACCAAATAGCAATTACAAACGTCAGCTTCTACCCAATTAGAGAATCAGAAGACTGATGAAGATGATGAACATAAGATCCCTCGATCTTTCATGGTTCCCGATGATTTCGACGCCACCCAATCAACAATCGAAGAACTGGAGCAAGTCATACTAATCGAATATCTGCCCGAACGAAAGGTATACCTGGGCACAGGGTTAGATCCCGAGCTCAGGAGAAAGCTTATTCAATTTCTTATAGCTAACATAGACTGTTTCGCTTGGTTCCATCTTGACATGACGGGGATACCACCGGGAATCACCACTCATAAGCTAAGCTTGGACCCAAAATTCCACCCTGTAAAACAAAAAAGAAGGCCCTAGTCCGAGGTCAAACACGCCTTCATCAAAGACGAGGTAACCAAACTTCTTAAAATAGGGTCCATTCGGGAAGTAAAATACCCCGAATGGCTATAAAATATGGTGGTAGTCCCTAAAAGGGGAACAAGCTTAGGATGTGTATAGATTACAAAGACCTGAATAAAGCATGCCCTAAGGATTCTTTTCCTTTGCCTAATATCGATCGTATGATCGATGCCACTGCCGGCCACGAGACTCCCAGCTTTATCGATGCCTATTCCGGGTACAACCAAATACAGATGAAACTGGAGGATCAGGAAAATACCTCATTTATCACTAAGTACGGGACTTACTGTTATAATGTAATGCCATTCGGCCTAAAAAAATGTTGGTGCAACTTATCAACGCCTAATAAACAGAATGTTCAAAATGAAAATAGGAAAATCAATGGAGTTTTATATTGATGACATGTTAGTTAAATTCCTGTGAGCAGAGGACCATTTAAAACATTTGCAGGAAACTTTCGACATACTAAGGGAGTACAATTTGAAGCTCAATCCCGAAAAGTGTGCTTTCAGGGTTAGGTCGGGCAAGTTTCTCGGTTTCATGGTATCCAATCAAGGAATCGAGATTAACCCCGATAAAAACAAAGCAATCGGGGACATCACAGTAGTAGATAATGTAAAGGGCATGCAAAGGCTAACTGGACGGATAGCCGCCTTGGGACGATTCATTTCGAGATCCTCGAATAGGAGCCACCGATTTTTCTCTCTGCTTAAAAAGAAAAGCAATTTTACATGGATTCCAGAATGTCAACAGGCTTTGGAAGAGGTAAAACGGTATCTATCGAGCCCTCCGTTGCTTCATACCCTGAAGGTAGACGAACAAATTTATCTATATCTAGTTGTCTCGGAGATAGCGGTAAGTGGAGTCCTAATTCAAGAGGAACGAGGTACAAAATTTCCTATTTATTATGTCAGTCGAACTTTAGATGAGGCCGAAACTAGATATCCACACTTAGAAAAATTAGCGCTTGCTTTAATAAGCGCCTCTAGGAAACTAAAACCATATTTATAGTTCCATCTGATACATGTTGTAACAACTTATCCTCTATGACATATTTTACACAAACCTGAGCTTTCAGTTCGATTGGCCAAATGGGCCATAGAGATCGGCGGGTATGACATCGAGTATCGACCTCGAACCGTTATCAAATCTCAAATCTTAGCGGACTTCGTGACTGACTTTACGCCGACCTTCGTACCCGAGATTGAAAAGGAATTACTGATAAAATCAGGTACCTCATTGGGAGTCTGGACCCTCTTTACGGACGGTGCGTCGAACGCAAAAGGGTCCGGACTGGGCATCGTACTAAAATCACCCACAGGTAATGTAGTTAGATAATCTATTAAAACTACAAAATTGACTAACAATGAGGCCGAGTATGAGGCCGTGATTGCAGGTCTCGAACTAGCTAGAAGTTTGGGAGCCGAGATCGTGGAGGCTAAATGTGATCAAGTCAACGGGACTTTTGAAGTTCGAGAAGATTGAATGCAGAGATACTTGGATAAATTACAAGTGACTCTACATCTATTTAAGGAATGTACTTTGCAACATGTTCTTCGAGAATAGAACAGTGAGGCCGGCGCTCTTGCAAACTTGGGTTCTTCGGTCGAGAATGACGAACTCAACTCGGGGACTGTCGTACAACTCATGAAACAAATACATAGAGTAATTCAAGAACGAGAAACTTCCGTCAGATCCAAAGGAATCGAGGGCTCTGCGCACAAAGGCAGTACGGTTCACCTTGTCCGAAGATGGAACGTTATTTAGGAGGACGTTCGATGGTCCACTAGAAATATGTTTGGGACCGGGAGACACCGACTACATCTTACGTGAAATTCACGAAGGCACTTGTGGAAATCATTCTGGTGCCGATTCGTTGGTCCACAAAATAATCAGAGCATGGTATTATTGGACCAATATGAACAAAGATGCAAAGGGGTTCGTTCAAAAATGCGACAAATGCCAAAGACATGCGCCCATGATTCATCAACCCGGAGAACCTCTCCACTTGGTCCTATCTCCATGGCCTTTCATGAAATGGGGAATGGACATCGTCGGCCCCCTCCCATCGGCCCCAGGTAAACCTCAGTTTATTTTATTATGACTGATTATTTCTCTAAATGGGTTGAAGCACAGGCTTTCGAGAAAGTCAGAGAAAAAGAAGTAATAGACTTCATTTGGGACCACATCATATGTTAGTTCGGGATGCCATCCGAGATTGTATGTGATAATGGAAAGCAATTCATTGGAAGCAAAGTAACTAAATTTCTCTAAGACCACAAAATCAAAAGTATTCTATCAACACCTTATCACCCCAGGGAGAACGGACAAGCTGAATCAACCAACAAAACCATCATCCAAAATCTTAAGAAAAGATTAACCAACACTAAAGGAAAATGAAGAGAAATACTACCCGAAGTTCTATGGGCATACCGCACAACATCAAAATCGAGTACCGGAGCGACATCATTCTTATTGGTTTATGGCGCCAAAGCTCTTATCCTGGTTGAGGTCGGAGAACCTAGCATCAGGTTTCGATATGCAACAGATGAGTCGAATAACGAGATGATGAACATGAGCCTAGAATTATTGGATGAAAAAAGAGAAACGGCTCTCGTCCGATTAGCCGCCCAAAAACAGCGGATTGAAAGGTATTATAATCGAAGAACTAATCTTCAATATTTTAAAATAGGGGACTTAGTGCTAAGGAAAGTCACCCTCAACACCCGAAATTCAAATGAAGGAAAACTGGGTCCGAATTGAGAAGGACCGTATCAGGTTCTTGAAATCGTCGGAAAAGGATCCTACAAGCTCGATGTAATAAATGACAAACAACTACCAAGCAATTGGAACGTGGTGCACCTAAAATGATACTACTGTTAAGGTATGACCCTCCTATGTTCGTTTATATGTCGAAATTAACCCTTGCAGGTGTTCGATTAGAAACATGGATGGATTATTCAACTCAAAGCCTTTAGGCCTGAAAGCACGCGTTGCACTCTTTTTCCCTTAGACCGGTTTTGTCCCAAATGGGTTTTTCGGCAAGGTTTTTAATGAGGCAACCATTGATCATGCTAACTTAGAACAATGCAACAGTATTCGAGGCCTCTTTACAATCAACCTCGAATACTGGGGGGCATTACCCTCAAATATATCAAGTTTGATTATCAAGTTTAATGCAAGGAAGTTACTTCATGACAACAGGGTTTCGATAGAAAAAATTATAAGAGCCAAATGGTCAAAACGAACCATGCTCGTGTAGTTCGCTCAATCCCTGGTGCAAAACATGAACACATGTATAATGACATAAAGAGAAATTTCTCCTTTACCGATATCTCATATCTCAGAATCCATCCTCTATTTCGTGATCTATTATGCAAACATGCTTAAGGGCCGACCATTACCCATAAATCGGGGACTGCCAACTATTACCGAACATCACTTACATTACTTCGAGTTTGATCAAGTACTCACTCGACTACTAAGCCTAAGGGCTACTCTTACTTTGAGTTCGAGAAATCACTCACTCGATCATAAAGCCTAAGGGCTACTCTTACTTCGAGTTCGAGCAAGCACTCACTCGACTACCAAGCCTAAGGGCTAATCTTATTTCGAGTTCGAGCAAGCACTCACTCGACTACCAAGCTAAGGGCTAATCTTATTTCGAGATCAACCAATCACTCACTCGACCATAAAGCCTAAGGGCTACTCTTACTTCGAGTTCGAGCAATCACTCACTCAACCATAAAGCCTAAGGGCTACTCTTACTTCGAGTTCGAGAAAGCACTCACTCGACTACCAAGCCTAAGGGCTAATCTTGTTTCGAGTTCGAACAATAACTCACTCGACAATAAAACCTAAGGGCTACTCTTACTTCAAGTTCGAGCAAACACTCACTCGACTATTAAAGCCCACATGCTACATTACTTCGAGTTCGAGCAAGCACTCACTCGACTACTAAGCCTAAGGGCTAATCTTATTACGAGTTCGAGCAATCACTCACTCGACCATAAATCCTAAGGGCTACTCTTACTTCGAGTTCGATCAATTACTCACTCGACCATAAAGCCTAAGGGCTACTCTTACTTCGAGTTCGAGCAAGCACTCACTCGACTACCAAGCCTAAGGGCTAATCTTATTTTGAGTTCGAGCAAGTACTTACTCGACTACCAAGCCTAAGGGATAATCTTATTTCGAGTTCGAGCAATCACTCACTTGACCATAAAGCCTAAGGGCTACTCTTACTTCGAGTTCGAGCAAACACTCACTCGACTATTAAAGCCCACGGGCTACATTACTTCGAGTTCGAGCAAGCACTCACTCAACTACTAAGCCTAAGGTCTAATCTTATTTCGAGTTCGAGCAATCACTCACTCGACCATAAAGCCTAAGGGATACTCTTACTTCGAGTTCGAGCAATCACTCACTCGACCATAAAGCCTAAGGGCTACTCTTACTTCGAGTTCGAGCAAGCACTCACTCGACTACCAAGCCTAAGGGCTAATCTTATATCGAGTTCGAGCAATCACTCACTCGACCATATAGCCTAAGGGATAATCTTATATTGAGTTCAAACAATCACTCACTCGACCATAAAGCCTAAGGGCTACTCTTACTTCGATTTCGAGCAAACACTCACTCGACTATTAAAGCCTACGGGCTACATTACTTCGAGTTCGAGCAATCACTCACTCGACTACTAAGCCTAAGGGCTAATCTTATTTTGAGTTCGAGCAATCACTCACTCGACCACAAAGCCTAAAGGCTACTCTTACTTCGAGTTTGAGCAAATACACTCGACTATTTTTTTAATTCAAGTTCGAGCAAACACTCACTCGGTTATAAAGACTACAAGGTCCGACTTCGATCAAATTGCCTAAAGCCTCGAACTTATGAAAACTTTCATAAGGCATGAATGAAATAAAATTTTCACAAGGCAAAAAATGAAACAAAGACAAATCAGAAAAGGAAAAGATCTTCATATATATGAGTATTTACAAGGTCCGATCTGGACCCTACACAAAAAGATCAAAAACAAAAAACCCTAAGGTTCCTGATTATCTCCGGGAGCAGTCTCTTCTCCATCAAGCTCCTCCCCGCTCATGCTCTTATCATCATCATCGGAAGCCAGGGCTCCAGCATCGGCTTCAAGATCTTTAGCCTTTTTTATCTCTTTAGTGAGATCGAAACCTTGAGCATGGATTTCCTCGAGGGTTTGCCTTCGAGATTGGCATTTGGCAAGTTCATCCAACCCAATATGCTCGAGTTTGAGCGGTCTCGGCTGCCTTTCTTGCTTGTACTTGAGCGGCTTCGGCATCGGCCCGATAGACAGCCACGAATGCATCCGCCTCAGCCTTTGCTTTTTCAGCTTCATATTTGGCCTTGGCAAGTTCGGAAGCCAACCGAGCTTCAAGATCCTCTATTTTTCTTGCTTAAACCGAGCTCCTCTCCTTCATGCCTTGAAGTTGACTTTCGGCCGATGATAATTGGGCTCGAGCAGCCTCTTTTTCTGCAGCAAGGCGGTCCATACCTTCTTTCCACCCCAAGGTCTCCGCCTTTATTATATTGACCTTCTCACAGAGCCGCACGATCATCTCGAGCTTTTGCTGCAGCTGTGAGATCGAAATATTAGCCTCCGATCGTGAATCAAGCCCATGAGTTTTTAAGATTTTCATTGCCTGCTCGGTCAGATCAGTCTGATCTTGGTGAGCCTTGGTCAACTCGGCTCGGAGGTCCTTGGTATCCTCTTCTATTTGCTCACAAAGAAGTCTGAGGGCATTTCTATCCTCCGTGAGCCTTTGGAGGTCGGCCTCGTACCGACTCAGCTCAGCTTGGGACCGAGAACATGCTTCCCAATGAAGCGCTGAGGCCTATGCAGAAAGAAAAGAAGTTAGAAGAGGAAAACAAACACATAGATAATACCAACCAAGAGAGTTAAGGCTTACCCGATTCAGAGCTCGCTGCACTTCGTTAAAAAGGCCCGATACCTCACTCAAGTCCTTTCTCGAGACTTCCACATCGCTCAGGCTGGTAGCAACTTCGACCCCAGTAAAATAATCACAAAAGAGATCCTCCCTTCCGTGGCCTCCTTCGACAGAAAGGGTCTTCAAGGCTCGAGCCTTTCGAATCATTTCCTCAGAAAACGAGGGCAGCAGCGGGGAGCCTCCAATTTCTATTGCCCCAAGTGAATCACTTGGGGCGTTCTCTCCATCTCGAGGGGCCTCGAGACTAGCCCCCATAGCCGTATCCACCATTGGCTCATTATGGTGGGAGGGAGCCTCGATCCTCGATAACTCGGGGACTTCGACCAATTCTCTTCCCGAGATTCCCTCATCACAAAATAGAATCTTTGCAGCCTTCATCGATTCGGTAGCTTTTGGAGCCTCGGCGCTCATTTTCACTCGGGCCACTAGTATGGACCCGTCGTTTTCTTCTTCCTCTTCGTCTTCATCCCTTAGACGCCGAACTGATTCTTCGATCAAAGGGATGGTGTTCTTCCTCGGCTTACGAGCCATCTTTGTCTTAAGTGTTGGATCCTCGGAGGTAGAGGCTCTTTTTCTTTTATTGTCCTTTGTCGGTTTTGGAACTGGGGCCAAAGTCTTTTCCTCGCCAGACGGGGGCCTCATAACCGCATCTTTGCCCAGGCCTACACACAAAAAAATTAGTTAAGTATAAGAAAAATATTTTGTTCGAATCATCAAAGACATGGGAAAGAGGCTTACCATGATTTTTGGCCTCCCATCAGCCCTTTGATAAATCGCGCCACGAGCGCTTGGCATATGTAGAGGTTAAAGCCATGTCCCGTACCTAGCTCTTAAGGTTAGGAACTGCACCGGGCATCCAATCAACCGCTACATCGCAAAAAGGATATCAGTGAGAAAGAAACTAAGGAGCAAAACAATAAGAGCTAACCGTATAGTTATACTTACGCTTCATGTTCCATTCCTAAGGAAATGGCATCGTCTCGGCTGGGATTAGGTACGAAGTCTTCACTCAAACAAACCTGCCCATCCAGCCCCGGTCCTTGTCCTCGTCTATGCTCGAGAACATCACTTTGGTAGCCCAGCGCTGGAGTTTTATTAACCTACCTCGATAAAGGCGGGGGCTGTACAATCTAATAGGTGGTCGAGGGTGAAAGACATCCCCTCGACTTTGTTCACGAAGAAGCGGATCAGAATAACGATCTGCCAAAAAGAAGGGTGGATTTGGCCTAGGGTTATTTGGTATTGGCGGCAAAAATCGATGACAACAGGGTCGAGGGGGCCCAACGTAAAAGGGTAATTATAAACACTTAAAACCCCTTTCACATGAGTGGTAATATCTTCTTCGGGAGCCGGGATAATCACTTCTTTGTTCTCCCAGTTGCAATCTTTCCTTCACTATTTAAGATGGCCCTCGGTTACCGAGTACATATACCTTGATACTAGCTCGCATCGACCGGGGACCGGCGAAGCTTTATCGATCTTAAAATCGGAGGTAAGAACATACCCCCCGGGAACACACTCCTCAGGTCGTGGCTCCACTAGTGTTTTGTCGCTGGCGGGCCGCGAAGAAGAAGCTTTTTCTTTTTGAGGAACGGTTTTTGACGTTTTCGCCATTGGGATTTGGAGATTGAAGATAGAGGAAGATGACAAGATTTGGTGTTCTAAAAAGAGATTTTGCAGTGATAATCACAAATTTACAGATGAAGAACTCAGAAGATACAATAAGAAGTTAGTTGATTTGGTGATTGGGGATCTGAAAGTAAAAAATGGTGAAAAGGAGCTATTTATAGAATTGGTAATGACGGTTCAATATTAGCAGCGGCCGACCATCTTTTGACACATATTTAATGCCTTGGTAACTGAACCGACAAGACAGCTATCACGTACGTCATGGTCGGGTTTGATGCGAATGTCAGTATATATCTAGTCATACCGTTGGAAAATCATGTCGTTTCTCGCCACATTCTTCCCGAGAAACGAGGGGATTATCTGTATACGGTCAAAACCGGTTTCGACCTTCGTATGATTAGTCAAGATTGGAACATAATGGACCGAAAGTTATCTACATAATATCGAGATGGGATCTGAATCCAGGTTATCAAGCTCGAAGTTCTGGGATCGATCAAGTACTGAGCTCGAAGTCATTATCGAGCTCGAGTCCAAATCGAACTATGAGGTGAAGTGGTGTCATCGAGCTCAAGAGCCAGAGACCGACTAATATCAAGCCCGATTCGATACCGAGCCCAGAGTCAAT
The DNA here is from genome assembly GCF_000390325.3 of Nicotiana tomentosiformis. Lineage (NCBI taxonomy): Eukaryota > Viridiplantae > Streptophyta > Magnoliopsida > Solanales > Solanaceae > Nicotiana > Nicotiana tomentosiformis. The sequence continues at coordinate 116,672,186 of NC_090819.1, forward strand.
ATCGAGCTCGAGTTAATATTGAGCTCTAAATCTGAAAATCAACCAATACCAAATCCGACCAAGATCGAGCCAAGAGACAAGAGCCGTTATAGCCGCACTAAGGGAGAGAATTTCGGCGGGAATTAGGAAAAGCTAATCTATCATGGGATCCCCACTATGTATTTTTAATTATATCTAAAGTAGGATTCCTCCACTATAAGAGGGATAACTACTATTTTCTGTGGGCATCGAACATTGAAGGCATTCTTACACTCTCATATTATTCACAGAAAAAACATACTGATATTGAGATAGATATTATCCTTTTTTGGGCTTAGTACATTGATTCATTTTGCTTGTTCATAAAATATTTTCCACTCAATTTGGTTTGTATTTCATTCTTTATACAATTAATACTCAACATATTTCTACTTATTTTTCAATTTGTGCCAAGTTATACCACGTACCCTTAGAACTACGTATAAATTCAACTCTATCCGTTTTTCGGATAAACAATAATAAATTAATATGATTTGATATAATCATTATGTGCAAGTAAATTACCGTAAAGAAGAGATGCCACCTTATTCCTAATAATCGAAAAATGTTAAAAATTTCACCAACAAATGATAGCGCGATGTAAATTGTGCTCGTAAAGATTAGAGTTTAAATTTTATGTATAATTGTCAAATAAACAATTGGATCATTCGGTAAAAAGAAGTTACTAACCTATTATCACAAATAAAATAAAAAATTGTTAGATAGGAGTATCATTTTTTCTTCGGAAACTTTTATGTTAACCACTTGTCAAACTTATCGGCGGGCCCCAAACTAGAGTGGTCAGTACCCAAATGGATCATTCACCATTTTTTGACTCCTCGAGCTAACAACATCAACAACAGCTCAGTATAATCCTACTAGTGGGATCTGAAAAGGGTAGTGTGTACGCAGACCTTATCCCTACCCTAGAGTAAAGAGGTTGTTTTCACTAGTGGGTCTGGGGAGGGTAGTGTGTACGCAAACCTTACCCCTATCCTGGGGTAGAGAGGCTGTTTCAATAGACCCTCGGCTCCCTCCCTCCAAGAACTCCCTGCCTTATTCTTGGGGTGACTCGAACTTACAACCTTTTGGTTGGAAGTGGAGGGTGCTTACCACTAGAGTAACTCACTCTTGCCACTCCTTGAGCTAAGCGTTTGAAAATGAAATCTGTACGTACAAGTCATGTATATGCTAACTCGATCAACACCATAGATATTATCAGTGGCGGAGCCACATATATTCAAGTACGGGCGAATATACATAGCCCTAAGGTTTGCCAACTGACTACCATTCGTCGAAAATTTACACTATATATATAGGTAAAATATTTAATTTTAATTGTATATAACATATATTGAACACCCTTTATCGGGGATTTTTTTTACTTATTTCAAGTTTGAACACCCTAAATAAAATTTCTGGTTTCGCCACTATATTATTCAAGGGATATCAACTGACACCTCTTTGTTAGAAAATTATAATTTTTATATATTTTATATTGACACCCCTTAATTAGCTTCTTCGTGAGTTTACTTTTTTATATTTTGACTTCCCTTAGTAAAAATCCTAGCTCTACTAATATTATCGTGCTACCTTATAGCTCCATGTATTGGTGCTCAAATATAGTATGACAATATTTCTACGATACTTGTAAAAATCTATATACACCAGTAACTTGCTTCCAATGAATTGTGGCCTATTTGCCTAAAGGAGGATGAATAGTACGTAGGTCTTGTGCTAGTTCACATGTGGAAGAAGATAGGTTAATTAGAAATCACTACATATAGTTTATATATAGATGTTGTACGGCTGAGTAAGTGTAGCTAGTGTTATTTATGGGTTTGGCCGAATCAGTAATTTTTGCGTAGATCATGTTATATATATATATATATATATATATATATATATATATAAACGAGTTATGAATTCGACGACGGTTCAAACCCATAAACTTTAAATCCCGACTCCACCTTCTACTAGCTCCAACAACTTTGTTATCTTAGTCCTTTGTCCAAATTATATTGAGGAGTTTCACTTCACATAGTCTTTTAGGAAATTCTTGTCAGCTTAATTATTTGAAGTTACGAAGATATAACTTATTCTAAAGCAATTGAAAGATATTTGTACCTTTTTGTGATCTCTTCAATATAATGAGAAGTGCATTTTAATTTGATTAATTAATTAGGCAAAACTAAAATAGGGTGGATACATCATACATCCTTTGATAATGGCGCGATATTGCAACTCTACGTGAAATACTCGTAAGTAATCCAGGCCACAAGTATTTTAGCTCATCCTTACTCAAGCGAGTCCGCTTTATATTGTCAGTGTAAAGAATTTTTCATATTATCCGGTCAGTCAAAGAATACGCACAAGTAAGCCTCTTTGAAACGTGAAATTTATAATCTTGAAAGTAAGACAGATTACCTCATATAACAAATAAAGATTACCTGATGGTGTAAAAAAACATAACATTGACAATATATATAACTTAAACTCTTTGCAAAATGATAGCAGAAACATTATTTGAAATACGAAAGCTAGGTTGAGACAAAAAATAGAGCAGGCAAAAACGAGTAAGAGGAAAATGCAAAATAGAGAGAGTATAAGGGCATGGATTCTTTTTCAATAGAGAGAGAGTATCAAAACCTAGCTAATCAAAACTTTTTTGAATAATTTAAAGGCCTCAATACTATATCCCTTTTTAATGTCTTCTGTTCCCTAATTATTATACTCCACAATACTTCCTTATACGATCAGATATAAGAAAATTATTTATATTATATCTCTAATGGTAAGACTATGTCTAAGGTTAGTTGTTAGAAGAATATTACAAAATCTTGGCCATTCGTTTTCTTGTTCCATTTAGTCTTATACAAGAATGGAAAATATCATTAACATCTGATTCTTATTAGGAAGTTTGTTCTTGACAAGCTATCAATATCAAGATAAAGAGAAAATTTGAAGAATATGCGAAAAAGAATTAATTGTGTATAGGAATATAAAATGCTAATCATGTAACAGATTCGTAATTTTAATTGCACTAAGTCAACAACTATTCTTTAACGTCGCAAATATTTTCAAATTGATGCATTAGAGTCTTTCTCTTGGTTTGAAGGCTTATTTGCATTAAATAATCTAAAAAAAGTACTTATAGTGTGTTACCTACCTAATAAAACAATCTTTTTCTAAAGAAAATGATAAAATCATTTGTTTGACGCTTATACGTTTAGAGCTTATAATTTTAAATTCCAATTAAGTATTTTAAATACACTTATGAGTACATCATTGATGGAGAAAGCAGAAATAATTAACGCGGTATACATAATACAACAAGATTAATTAATCCAATTACAACTTGCACCAAATTTTCTTTCTTTTATATATCCTCAATATTTTTTCTAATAAATTGGTGAAGGAAAAAAATATTAGCTATTAAATCTATTACTACCATTTGCCAACAAACGGAAGCGGGTCAACACATATATACATATGGTACAATAAAAATATAGGCTGTTATGACTCTCATGATTTAAGCAAAACAGAAATTAAGTAGGTAGTGACTTAATCAATTGAGATTGATATAAATATATTTAACTTAAATCAATTTGGGTTAACAAAATTGAACGTGCATTCAGTTAGTTAATCCAAAATCTTAATATTTTATATGAACTGTTATAAAAATCAAAGCGTCTATCTATCAAGATACAAAATTAAGAGAAAGAACTTATAAGTGTTTCCTATGCGTGTGAATTTGTTTTTCACTTCACTATTTTTCATTCTGAAGTTTCAATGTAAAGATTTCTTGAGGTTGACTACCGCCAAAGAAGACTCTAATATTCTTTCGAGCCATCCGATAGTGTGGTACATAAGAGATTTATTATACCCTCCTAAAAAAACGTAGTAGTATTAATCCAAATAGCCGTCCATCCAAAAGCTTAAATTAAAAATATTTGGTTGAGATATAATATATACATAATTTATGTATTATATGTGTATAATTATGTATAATTAATGTATAAATTATATATATGGTTAGAAAAAATAAATAATGAATATGACCGGTTATTTGTGTAAAGATCCTCTTAGACTCACACATAAGACTTTTTAATAGAAAAAATACATCTTTCTTGCTATGGAATCCCTAAATGAGTTATGAATATTATTGTACGAATATTAGATACTAAATATCTCACTCACAGTTATTAAAGTAACAACAACAATAATATGCTCAGTAAAATTCACAAGTAGGATTTGAGGAGGATATTGTATACGTAAATCTTATATCTATCTTGTAAAAATAGAGATATTTCCTGTAGACTTTCGGCTCAAGAAAAGAAAGTTTTCAAGACATGAAAAAACAAGTAAGATATATAACCGGAGAACAAAGATTTTTATTGTTAGCTTAAAAATAACCAAAAAACCATGCTTCGAAATAATCACTACTCTTTGGTTGTGAGATGATAATGGTGTAGATGAATCAAATCAAGACAATGATTAAGCTTCCTTTTAGAACAATTCCACTATCACCCTAAAATTTACTTTGATTAAATACAAAAAAGGAAAGAAAAATAAAGAAGAGGGCGTGGCACTATTGAAATTGAGGATATATCGAGGGTGAAATACTTGAGGAGTTTTGGTCCTTAATTTCTAGTGGGCCCTGGGCCCGTGCTTGCTTCCCCTATTCCTTGCATCGCTTGAGCGAAACAACAAGAGAAAAGGAGATAAGGAACGAAGGCCCATTAATATAAGGCCCAGCTCAAATTAACGGTTCTTAACTGATCCAAAGATATGCCGCCAAAAGTAAATATGGGCCCACTGCCACTTTAGCATGTCCAGCACTTTTCGTAATCAAAGAGCTAGTAGAACCTATCACTTTTTTCATTCTCGATATATATATATATATATATATATATATATATATATATATATCATTTATGTTCAACAATTCATTGGTACAACTCTTGCCACGTTCTCTTTAATGTATAAATATTGACGAAAATGATTGTGTGGTCAAATTTTATAGATCATTTCGGTTGAGAACTGTCTACTGACTTATTAGGGGTAGATCTACAATAGTAGGAACTGAATTATAATTTTCGACATGAAATATAAATTTATATATAATTAGAATTATAATAAATAGTAGATTTGAATTTATCTATATTTATATTATACTAAAAGCATGAATGTCCTTAACAAAATGTTGTTTGCCTTTTTTACGCTTTAAAAATAGTATTTATATTGGACAAAATTATAATTTAATTATTTTGTTAATATTTGGGATAGTAAATCAGCTAAAATTTTGGTTATTAAATATTTCCTTATTTGAATTGCACTAATATTTAAGAATTCAAAAGCAAATATATTTCTACTTATAAATATGGTAATATATATTTCGTATTCAAAATCGACATAGTCTAGGCATGCACTTTTAAATTCGTATTATGAAATTCAATTATGCATTACATGCTTTCTTAGAACTTTATGTAAAATCATTATATTAAATATATTGTGCAAACTATTTTCTTAATTGAATTATGTAACAAAATACTTTTGTAAAAGATAAACAATACTAAAAATGAAAAATATCCACCGATAGTAAGTTAAAAATAGCTATTACTTATTGTAGATTTGAATTCTTCTATGTCCTAAGATTATAACCAATTAATATCATATTAGTAAAGATAAAAAATAAAAATAGAGAAAGACTAAGTATTTATTACTTTCCTAATATTTTGTACTCTAAAACAATTAATTTTTTACATATTTAAATCTTTCTTTATTTAATATGTAGGAAAATCTAATATTTAGTACTTTAAATTAATTATTTTTTTACTTTGAAAGTAGTGACGAGCTGGAACAAAGGTCGAATTCTAACACCAATAGCCAACAACAATTCATAACAACATAATAAAAGTGATAAAAGAAGTAACTCAGAGGTATATTGCTCAGCTCGTTCACAGTTCCGAAAAATAGGCATGCTTTTCAAGTATGTCAGTGAAAATCCAAATCTTTTACCGAAATCCCCAAAATATGAGTACGTTTGTAAAACTGTGATATTTTCCAAAACTTTCAGCAGGTAAATGTTTTATTTTCAAATGGCATGAGAAAAGTACATCTCTATACCTACATGTCAATATGTATGTGAAGTCATGAATGACGCAATGTCGTACACCATGAAGAAAATACATCTTTATGCCTGTATGTCATGTGGGCATGTCGAATGTAATGCAACTCAGTGATAAAACTATATGCATAGTCTCAGAGTATCAATTCACTCAGTCCTCTCAGTCACTCAGTCCTCATAGCCACTCAGTCCTCACAGTCACTCAGTCCTTACAGTCACTTAATCCTCCAAATCACTCGCCACTCGCACTCAGTAGGTACCTGCGCTCACTGGGGGTGTACAAACTCCGGTGGGGCTCCTTCAGCCCAAGCGCTATAACGATCCAATCCTGGCATAAATTAATAAAATATGTTACGACGTGCAACCCGATCCCATCATAAATCAATAATACCTGCTGCGACGTGCAACCTGATCCCATCAATACCTTCACCATCAGGCCCTCGGTCTCACTCAATTATTAATCTCTCCAGTCTCTCAAGCTCATAATGTCATAAAAATTAGCCCAAAATCATGATGTGATATATTAATAAATGGTAACAGAGACTGAGATATGATATGCAAATGAATGTGTATGACTGAGTATGTAATTGCAATGTAAGCAAATAACTCAACAACAGAAATGACCTCAGTAGGTCCCAACAGGATAAGCATATAGCCTAGACATGGTTTCTAACATGGATCACAACTCAATTACTCTAGCACGTAGAGATTTCATAGATACAAATAAGATTAGATAACTACACAGTATCACAGAACTAACCGAGTCACAATTCACACGGTGCACGTCCACACGCCCGTCACCTAGCATGTGCGTCACCTCAACACCAAACACATATCGCGCATATTAAGGGGTTCATACCTTCAACACCAAGTTTAGAAGTGTTACTTATCTCGAACAAGCCAAATCCAATATAGAGCAAGCCAAGCGATGCTCCAAAAATGCCATTCCGCACATAACGACCTCCAAACAGCTCGAAACTAGCTAAAAGCAACTCAAATACATCAAATAAAGTCTAAGGAAACAATTCCAATTGATAGAGGTCGAATCTTTACTCAAAACTCCAAAATCAACCAAAAAGCAATCCCGGGCCCGTACCTCGAAATCCGATAAAACTTATAAAATCCGATAACCCATTCAATTTCGAGTCCAACCATACTAGTTTCACTCAAATCCGACTCCGAATCGATATTCAAAACTCAAAAATTCACCTTATGAAACTTTAGGCTAAAACCCTCAATTTCTCTTTATAATTCATAATCCAATTACCAAAAAGGAAGATAGAATCACAAAATATAATAAAAACCGACTGTAGAACACTTACCCCAATCCACATGATGAAAATTACTTCAAAAATCGTCTCAATCCGAGCTCCATAGCTTCAAATTTGTAAAAATGGTTGAAACCTCCGAAATAGATTACTTTATAACCACTGGGGAAATTAATGAATCGCGATCACGGAAACATCCTCGCGGTCGCGAAGAAGAAAAGCACTGATCCTGAAAAATGCCCTATGCGATCGCATTAGTAAACTTGTGATCGTGGTACACCCAACTGACATAACTACGCGTTCGCGGAAGCAACCTCACGAACGTGAAGAGATGACCAACACCGCCCAGTCCGGTCCCAAGAACTACGCGAACGTGTAGATGTAGATGCCAACACGATGAAGACCATACCCACTCTACGCGAACACGGTTAGCAGTCGCGACCGCGATGAAGAAAATGCCCCGCTCCAGATTTCCTGTACCAGAACACAGCATCATTGAAAACATGAAGAAAATTTATCCGAAATCAGCCCGGAGCACGCCCGAGCCCCTCGGGACCACGTCCGAACAGTCCAACATGTCTCGTAACATAACACGGACCTATATGAGGCCTCAAATTACACATAACAACAACGAAACAACGAATCGCACTTCAAATCAAACTTGAATGAACTTTGAACTTTCAACTTCCAAAACTCGCGTCGAAACATATCAAATAAACCGGGAATGAACCCAAATTTTGCATACAAGTCCCAAATGACATAACGAAGCTATTCAAATTTTCGGAACCACAATCCGAACCCGATATCATCAAAGTCAGCTCTCGGTCAACTTATGAACTTTCCAAACCTTCAAATTTTTAACTTTCGCCAATTAGTGCCGAATCCTTCTAGAAATATCCAAATACAAATCCGGGCATACGCCCAATTCCAAAATCACCATCCGGACATAAAGGAACCATCAAAACTCCGTTCCGAGGTCAAATTCATAAAAGTCAAACTTGGTCAACTCTTCCAACTTAAAGCTTCAACGATGAAATTCATTCTTCCAAATCGATCCCGAATAACCTGAAAACCAAAACCGACGATTCACACAAGTCATAATACATCATACGGAGCTGCTTATGCCCCTAAACTACCGAGAAAAATACAAACGCTCAAAACGATTGGTCGGGTAATTACATCCTCCCTCGCTTAAACATACGTTCGTCCTCGAACGTGCCGAGAGTCGTTCCAAAGCCATCAAATCACCGTGTAACCTTACCACGCATATACCCGGGGGTGATCCCACATCACCCTAATTCATAAAAGCCTGACGAAATAACCAAACTGAAGATCCTTAATCCAACCTTAGCCTATAAACCTTGGAACCCAATTTCCAACATCCGAAATTCCCTGCAAGACCCGAATCTCGCATCTACACACTGTATAAGTCTAAACCAGTTGCATCAAGTGATAACCATAACCCAAGACAAAATCACATGATATACCACATAACGAAAATACTCATAGAAATAATTTTCGACCACAATAATTGCTCGAAACAAATCCGGTACCGGTAATAAACCTCATATCAAACAAAACCTCGTTCTAAAACCTTCATACACTGCCAATGATGAATGAACCACGCAGAAACTCATAACCACTAATCAAATCAACAATTCATGGAGCTCCCTCTCCTTCGATAAGAACTATAGCCAATTTCTAAGCCGGTCAATGACATTACCCTTCAAAATATACCGCAAAAAAATCTGATAGCACCCATTCTAGGTCCAATGACCTCATCTCATCACACAACCACTCTAGTGACATGCCACATCAATACAACCTAAAACCACAACCCACGTAATCCGCGCACCAATAAGAAACAACCCAAATATACTCAATTATGAAAAAATGACTCAAACGAGAGAACCATACTGCAAGTTCAACAAGTACCACCACAACCGCAATGCTACAAACCTATATTACATAGTAGAACCAAGACACACAAATCTAACACAAATGATCATATCCTGACATAACCCAGCTGCAATGTGTGACCGCATCCAAACACTGGTCCACATGAAATACCTCAAGCCTTTTGTCATCAAGTAACCGATGTGCATGACCGAACCACGGAGAAGCAAATAACACAATATACCACAGTCTGGAGAGAACATGACCAAGGCGCAATCAACCATTCAACATACCGATATCCATCTTGCTCGAATTCCGCTATAAGGCCCAAATAGGACCGCACCTTGGGTACCTATAACCAACAGATCCCAACCCCTCGTAGCATAGAAGGGTAGCTCATAGAACATCTTAGAACACGAATAAGCTCAACTCTAACCGAATGGCACAAATCCAATTTCTAATCAGATCAACAAGTCATGGAGATCCCTCTCCTTCGACAAGAACTATAGCCAATTTCTAAGCCGGTCAACGACATTACCCTTCAAAATATACCGCAAACAAATTCGATAACACCCATTCTAGGTCCGACGACCTCATCTCATCACACAACCACTCTAGTGACATGCCACATCAATACAACCTAAAACCATAACCCACGCAATCCGCGCACCAATAAGAAACAACCCAAATATACTGAATCATGAAAAAATGAATCAAACGAGAGAACCATCCTGCAAGTTCAACAAGTACCTCTGCAACCGCAATTCTACAAACCCATATTACATAGTAGAACCAAGACACACGAATCTAACACAAAGGATCATATCCCGACATAACCCAGCTGCAATGTGTGACCCCATCCAAACACTGGTCCACATGAAATACCTCAAGCCACAATGCTCAAAATCAATAACCACGCCTTTTGTCATTAAGTACCTGATGTGCATGACCGAGCCACGGAGAAGCAAATAACACAATATACCACTGTCTGGAGAGAACATGACCAAGGTGTAGTCAACCATCCAACATCTTATTATCCATCTTGCTCGAATTCCGCTATAAGGCCCAAATAAGACCGCACCTTGGGTACCTATAACCAACGGATCCCAACCCCTCGTAGCATAGAAGGGTAGCTCATAGAATATCTTAGAACACGAATAAGCTCAACTCTAACCGAATGGCACATCCCTCAACAATAACAGTACAAAGTCAACCAGTCCGACTTGGTGTAGAATACACATCCTCATTGGGCCGGCCAATGGCCCCAAAATCCACTCTGGTCACCCACGAATAGATACATAACCCTCTGAAAGTCCATAATGACTGAACCATAACACATATTATCATCTGGCTAGCTTCGGCCACACCTTTACATTCCACAACTACGAAATAATCTGTCTCTAAAAATTCCTGGTCTCCAAGTCCATAGAACATATAAATCACTATATCCGATCCCAACTCCATCGCCCGAATGTCTAACACCTCTCTCATACATGATCATCCTACGAGAAATAATTCTAAAATTCTTCTGTGCCACATAGCAAAAATCTGAATATCAGCAGTTAAGCGACCAGGCGATTACCGCAATACCAATGAAGCATCCGTAAGTCAACATACAGTGCGCTTTCTGAAATGCGCACCCTTCTCAGGAATTACCAAGTAGTTATAACATTCATCTAAATATCTGAAACTGTCCATGCTGTCAAAAATTCATGACCTTCCCTTCAGAACTAAGTTGTGACCTTGCACACGCAAATCAGTCCCACACAACATATCACATCTATCATGCCATCATATGAAAAGTAGGAGAATCTCATAATCAACTCTAAGTCACAAGCAAAATACCTACCCAATCAGTTGAAAACCTTCCAGTTGATCTCTCCCAGGAGAAAATCACAATATGCAACATGCTCCTCTCGCCAGTAGGAAATATCTATCTCAAACTGTGGTAGAAACCATCGAGAACTCTCTGAAACCCATATGTACATAACCAAACCATCAGAACTGAATCTCTCTAACTTAACCAAGCCACGCATGTCGCCAAATCCTAGAGTATTGCCGCCGAGCACCTGTAGAGACTCACTACATCATAAGTACCCAAAGAACCGATCATATCCATTACCGTGCTGATCCAACCTACTACCAAGCTATCCCATTTCTCCGAGTTCCTTCTGAATTGCCCCCAAGTTGACACTTCTCCTTGTTAGAATACCACAATCCTCGCCCAAAGCTCACCACAAGAGGTCATAGCATAAAACCACACTGCCCTAAGACCCATAAGCCGTTGTATTTCCTCTTAAGCATCCCAAATGTACTGCAAATGAGATACCTACTCTGAAGAGACCTTCTATGAATCTGAAGTTGTTTCCTCCACCTTTTTGGTATCGAAATGTAAAATTCGTAATGATATAGAAATGTCACGAGTCTCGATACCATTCAACTTAAATATCAGATTCTAGCCATATACAAATCCGCAAAACTCTCAATTGCTACATATAAAACTTGAATCCATTAGAACCTTCTCGAGAGTCATCCGCTCTGCTCAAATCTCAATTACACTGACCAAACGAGTCGAACGATCTGTGCCCCATTAGCACAACAACACCCAAAGAAGTAACCCATACCTCTAAACAATCGAGTGAACCCCTACTCCATGCACACTACTTCCGTCACGAATAGCAAACTCAAATCATTCCACGATTTCCATATACCCATAAAGTGTAACACAACCCATATCCAGAAATTTCTTTACTCGAGTCATCCTCGATCTCAACCCCTACAAGTCATAACCGATCCACAAGTATGCCTCAGACCAAAACCAATCCAACACGTAACCATGAAATCAAATCGTCGATAGCAGACTCCCCCACTTAGCTCAATGCCATAGAATAGAACATATGATAACTCACCATACCCATACTCTATTACTGCCATAATACCGTAAGGAGATTCAACTAAATCCTTCATAAGCTCACATAACACAAACCATATAGTACCTCAAATCATCTACTAAGCCCGCATACATCCACATGACGATCATGTCAACTTTGTCAACCAAATTCAAATTCAATCTCAACATATATACCCCGCTGGTAGAAAGGAAACTCTCCACACCATATTATAAGGATCACACCTCCGTAGATTACTCCGTAGGAGATATCCCACCAGCTTAGCCTCAAATTGGCATCTTGCTATACCCTTTCGCAGTCGTGATTACTATACCATCACTTAATCTTCCTGAGTCTGAACTCACCACAAGACATGAAAATCTACTTCGTTCCACAATTAAACAACATGAAAAATATCTCAACACACTCAACTTGAGATTATACGTCACATCAAGACAATAATCTAGAACCCAATAGTCCTTTTACATCTCAAGCAAACTCTTTTTATCACATTCAAACCATCTGAACACATCCCGCAGTCACATCATACTCACCATATAGCCATTCAATCACTCACCGAGTCACAAATTCCACTCGCAGGGACACTATCGGACTTATAAGTCCAAAAGCACATGCTCACACAACCAAAATCCCCATGCTCAAGCTACGGTCAAAACCCGGCCTCAAGTCCTCCAGACTGGCCTATCATCAGCACACCAAAATCACATCTCGCACCTCATCCATGGAATCACAAGCCGTCGATGCATAACCGATACCGAGCACTCATATGCGCATACGAATGCGTGGAAGGAATTCAAAGAGTTATGCTTCAAGCTAAATCAATGATGCATGATAAGGAAAGAAAGATGGGAAGTTTATCCTAAATGCCCTGTAACCTCTTGAAGATAGATATGAACGTCATTATACCGATCCACAAGACTCTACTAGACACTTAATCATGAATTGTAGAACCTATGATCCTAGAGCTCTTATACCAACTTGTCAGAATCTAAAATCCACCTAGTTGTGATGGCACATAACCTAACCCATCAGGTAAGCCAATTAAAAACTATCCAGTTTAATGAGATTTATTAAGAAAAGAAATGATAATACACCGCTTTTATACAAAAATTTTCCAAGGACTAGTAGTACAAATCATGAGCTTTTAAGATTTAGAATTTACAAAGCTGGTATGAAATAAAGTACATCATCTATTTGAAATATATATTAAAAAATTAAAATTCTAAAGCTACCAAGATCAAGAGGCACTTATGACCGGAACGAAGGTACATCTTCAAATCCAGCTCCCGCCGTGCACAACAACATCAGCATCCAACATATGCACGCAAGGTGCAGAAGTGTAGTATGAGTACAACTAACCCCATGTACTCAATAAGTAACAAACCTAACCTTAGGTTAAAAGTAGTGACGAGCTGGAACAAAGGTCGGAGTCCAACACCAATAGCCAACAACAATTCATAACAACATAATCAAAGTGATAAAAGAAGTAACTCAGAGGTATAGTGCTCAACTTGTTCACAGTTCCGGAAAATAGGCATGCTTTCCAAGTATGTTAGTAAAAACCCAAATCTTTTACCGAAATTACCAAAATATGAGTACGTTTGTAAAACTGTAATTTTTCCCAAAACTTTCAACAGGAAAATGTTTCATTTTCAAATGGCATGAGGAAAGTACATCCCTATGCCTACATGTCAATGTGTATGTGAAGCCATGAATGACACAATGTCGTACAACATGAAGAAAATGCATCTATATACTTGTATGTCAAATGTGCATGTCGAATGCAATGCAACTCAGTGATAAAACTATATGTATACTCTCAAAGTATCAATTCACTCAGTCCTCCCAGTCACTCAGTCCTCATAGTTACTCAGTCCTCATAGTCACTCGGTCCTCACAGTCACTCAGTTCTCCAAATCACTCGGCACTCGCACTCGGCACTCAATAGGTACCTGCGCTCACTGAGGGTGTACAGACTCCAGTAGGGCCCCTTCAGCCCAAGCGCTATAACAAGCCAATCATGGCATAAAACAATAAAATATGTTACGGCGTGCAGCCCGATCCCATCAATACCCTCACTATCAGCCCTCGGCCTCACTCAATCATCAATCTCTCCAATCTCTCGAGCTCACAATGTCATGAAAATCAACCCAAAATGATGATGTTATGCATCAACAAATGGTAACAGAGACTGAGATATGATATGCAAATGAATGTGTATGACTGAGTATATAATTGTAATGTAAGCAAATAACTCAACAATAGAAATGACCTCAGTGGGTCCCAACAGGATAAACATATAGCCTAGACATGGTTTCTAACATGGATTATAACTCAATTACTCTAGTACGTAGAGATTTCATAGATACAAATAAGATTAGGTAACTATACAGTACCACAGAACTAACCGAGTCACAATTCACACGGTGCACGTCCACACACCCATCACCTAGCATGTGCGTCACCTCAACTCCAAAAACATATCACGCATATTAAAAGGTTCATACCTTCAGCATCAAGTTTAGAAGTGTTACTTACCTCGAACAAGCCAAATCCAATATAGAGCAAGCCAAACGATGCTCCGAAAATGCCATCCCGCACGTACCGACCTTCGAACGGCTCGAAACTAGCCAAAAGCAACTCAAATACATCAAATAAAGTCTAAGGAAACAATTCCAATTGATAGAGGTCAAATCTTTACTCAAAAGCCAAAAATCAACCAAAACTCAATCTCAGTCCTGCACCTCGGAACCAAACAAAACTCATAAAATTCGACAACCCATTCAATTTCGAGTCCAACCATACTAGTTTCACTCAAATCCGACTCCGAATCGTTATTCAAACCTCAAAACTCACTCTATGAAAGTTTAGGCTAAAACCCCCAATTTAACTTTATAATTCATAATCCAATTACAAAAAATAAAGATGGAATCACGAAATATAATCAAAATCGAGTGTAAAACATTTATCCCAATCCGCATGGTGAAAATTGCTTCAAAAATTATCTCAATCCGAGTTCCATAGCTCCAAATTTGTAATAATGGTCGAAACCTTCGAAATAGAATACTTTATAACCACTGGGCGAATTAATGAATCGCGATCGCGAAAACATCCTAACGATCGCGAAGAAGAAAAGCACTGCTCCTGAAAAATGCCCTATGTGATCGCATTAGTAGACTCACGATCTTGGTACACCCAATTGACAGACGAAGAGATGACCAACATTTCCTAGTCCAGTCCCAAGAACTACGCGAACGCGTAGATGCAGATGCCAATGCGATGAAGACCATACCCACTCTACTCGAACGCGGATAACCAGTCGCGACCGCGATGAAGAAAATGCCCTGCTCCAGATTTCCTGTACGCGATCGCACACAAATCTTCGTGATAGCAAAGACTAATCGAGGCACCAGAAACCAAAACACACCAGCATTGAAAACATGAAGAAAAATAATCTGAAATCAGCCTGGAGCATGCCCGAGCCTCTTGGGATCACGTCCGAACAGTCCAACAAGTCTCGTAACATAACACGAGCCTATACGAGGCCTCAAATTACACATAACAACATCGAAACGATAAATCACATTTTAAATCAAACTTGAATGAACTTTGAACTTTTAACTTCCAAAATTCGCGTCGAAACATATCAAATCAACCCGGAATGAACTCAAATTTTGCATACAAGTCTCAAATGACATAACGAAGCTATTTAAATTCCCGAAACCACAATCCGGACCTAATATCATGGAAGTCAACTATCGATCAACTTATAAACTTTCCAAACCTTCAAATTTTCAACTTTCGCCAATTAGCACAGAATCCTTCTAGAAATATCCAAATACAAATCTGGGTATACGCCCAAGTTCAAAATCACCATCCGGACCTAATGGAACCATCAAAACTCCATTTCGGGGTCAAATTTATAAAAGTCAAACTTGGTCAACTCTTCCAACTTAAAGCTTCAACGATGAAGTTCATTTTCCAAATCGATCCCGAATAACCTGAAAAACAAAACTGACGATTCACACAAGTCATAATACATCATACGGAGCTACTCATGCCCCTAAACTATCGAGCGAAGTGCAAACGCTCAAAACGACCGGTCAGATCATTACAATAGAAAACCTAACCTATGAATTCTCACATATACTAAAATAACTCTCATTAGGATCCATAGGATGAAGAGTTGTGGTTGAGGAGAGCTAACTAACAAAGGGGTAAAATTGTGAAAGAAACGTGAATTGAGTTAAAATAAATGGTAAATTTCACAAATAATCATATAATTATGTTTTTTAATATAAAATTACTTTTACCAATTCATACAAAAATTACAATTGCGGAAAAACACAACTTCAAATGCAATATCTTTTACTCCATAATTTTTATTTTTATTTTAAATCTAATAAATATTGACCCAAAGAGCGTGAATTTGCTTTTTAATAATTACTCTCTATGTGATACAACTCTAGGAAAGTGTCGAACACTTTTTAGGTTTAGCCGTCCTTTTTGTTTTATTAATAAAATGTGAAAGTTACGATCATGCTTTAGCACTCTCATAAAATAAGTAAAATGTGTGTAAAAAACTTTTAATTATTGGTAATATATCAGACACAAGTTTAATAATAGCTATTGATATGCACACAATGTATGTATCCAAGTGTTCTTGTAAAGTTGAACGACCGTTTACCTTTCAATCAAATGTTGCTCCTATGATACTTTTGTATAATGAAAAAAGTACTAGAACAAATGTAAGAAAAACTTACTAGAGTGAATCCACTCCCTAAAAATAATTAAAACGATTATCATTTTCGGGCTTTGAATTTTTTTATAGTTTTTATATCGTAGCGCAAACATATATATTTTTTAACAAGACTTATGTTATTTTTAAAAGTTTCTTCTCCTTAATACGAGAGACACGCGCAATGCGCGTACACTAAGTCTAGTAACTTTAAAATATAATGTGTTTAATATTATGAAATTTAAATGTTGAACTCATAAAGTTTAAACCCTTGATTCCGCTCTGCTTGTTATCAAGATTACGATTATTGCAATTTTCAGGACAAATGGAAAGGAAAAATTTTGGATTTGAAAATATTTCACAAAAGATTGCTATCATCACTAGAATATTATTCAACTTAGTAACCTAAAAATATCATAAAACTTTATTTTATTTGAGTAATGCCTTTAAGTAGGGACAATTTAATGAGTTTAGTGGTCTAAAGCCGAACTTTAATGAGACGGCTCAAACTTTCAAGAAAATTACTAATATTTTCAAGTCGATATTTTTAGCATATTGAGATGTAAAGTTATAAATAATTTTTTATAATTAATTTCTTCTACTAAAATTTTAATTTAATAATATAGCCAATCCATTTATCGACATCAGTTCATTGGCTAGGCCATTAAGAAGTTATCCTCTGAAAAATCCTTGTCAGTTGAATTGGTTCCTTGAACTAACAGATCTATTAGATTTTTACTAACATTCGTTTATTGCTAAAATCATATATGTTTCTAGTGTAGCAAATATTTTTCAGTTGATATATACAAACTATAAAAAATAATTACAAGGAAAATAAATACATCAAAAATACAAACTTTAGATGAAAAACTAGAAAATTAAAATCATAGAATATAATTCAAGAAGTTGATTACAAATGGTGTATTACACGTTGAGAAAAGTATAAAAGTTTATTCATTGCTTGGAATAGAAAAACCAAGAAAGAGATTATAAAATCTATATGTTTTCTATTAAGAAAAAATAAAGAGAGAAAAAAATTATGCTCATGCAGACCCATTCCCCAATTTATTCACACATAAAGGATCAAGTGGGAAGATTTACATTACCAATTTTTTTTTTCTAAAACGGTAAAATTAAAATCTTTTATTTATTTATTTATTTATAAAGAACTGTACCTTTTACTTAAAATACTCAGTACAAATTTAACTAAGGGCCCGTTTGGACATAAAATTTGATGGAAGTTTTTTCCAAAAACAATTCACTTTTTTTCGAAATCACCGTTTGTTCATAAAATTTCCAATTTTCACTTGAAGATGCATTTTGGAAATTTTCGAAAGTTTAAAAAACTCCAAAAATCTGTTTTTCAAAATTCACTCACAAAACTTCAAAAACAACCCAAACTGAAATTTATGTCCAAACACAACTCTAAATTTCAAATACCATTTTTATTTGAAAAATAATTTTACCATTTTTTCGAATTTTACAATTCTTATGTCCAAAAGCCTACTAAGTCTATTATAAGTAAAATTCGGGCCCCCCAAAAGGGTGAGGCCTAAAGCAAATGAAATTAGTAAATTATAGTAAATGAACAGTTACAAACGATGATTAGCGGAAATTATTACTTAGGGTCTGTTGAAAATCAAGTTATATTTCACCCTAGGGCAAGTGGCATAGCCACCCTATGCCAAGCGCATACCTTTTGCCGATAAATTATACTGTATTTATAAAAAAAAAATTATTATATATATATATATATATATATATATATATATATATATATATATATATATATTATTTTGAACCCCCTTAACATAATTGAGTGAGCCAGTCCAGCGGTTTAGGATATTCAAAGTGACGTATTATTCACAGGTTCAAAGTTCTGCTCATTTTTTTTCCCCAAAACTAAACGGAGACCACCATGTGTGGTCTATTTGATTATCTTTCAATCAAAAAAATTTTCTAATAAAATAAATCTTAAAACCTAAAAATTGTGTAGAAATAAACAACTAATCTTAAGAGTAAATTTCTAACTAAAAGTTACTATTTCTTAAAATAAATTTTATAATTTAAAAGTTAAATTCTACAAAATTTCTTCAACAAAAGCTCTTTACAAACTACAAATTCTCTCGACTCACTTTTTCCTTTGGTTTTATGTTTACTTTTATTAGTAAAATTCTAATGTTGTCTTTTTTTAAATTTTGATTTAGATTTAGATTTATAAACTATAGTTCTATTAACTTTTTTTAATTGTTTAGCTAAATAATTGCATAGTTTGACTAAAAAATTTTGGTACACCATTAATTAACCAAAAAATAAAAATTGACTTGTTTAAAATTTAAACACCCTCGGGGAATTCCTACATATCCTACACGCTATACCACATAAGTTGGATATCCACATAAAATATACACTAATTCATGTCTGAGTAGTGAGTACTGGTTCCAATTTGGTTGTTTATGATAATTTAGATGGAAATATTTTTCTCTTTCGGTTTTCTTCGTAACTTAAGATACTCAGATGACGTTATTTTTCATAAAGATGAATTTTGTCTTTTTACAACCTAATTAGTGGAAAATCAGAATATTTGATGATTCAAGAAGCGGAATTTCATTGTCTAGAAACTCGTAATATATAACTAATGAAAATGTACTGAAATTTGCTCCACTATATTTAACTAAGTGTAATAGTTAAGTATAATGATAATGTATCGATTAGTTAGTTACTTTTTATTATTGTAATGAAAATATAGTTCTTCGCATAAATATGAACTAGATGAGATAATGACTTTTTTCCCTTAATCTTTTTACAAATGAAGGTTACATCCAACTCACGTAGTTGTATAGGCCAAAATCCATCCTTAGGATATTTAGCGTAAAATGGCATTAAAGTAAGAGCCGTCCGAGCTCGTCCAAGATGCATCGAAGTCATTGGCCGAAGTGCCGACATAAGCTGTAATCGAAATGTCAATGAGGGTCGAGGTCGAGATCGGCTATTGATGATATGACTTGTAACGACTAATTTATCACGATAGGATATTAAAAGGGAATATTCTAGTGGATATTCCCCCATTTGTGCTATAAGGGTTTCCTAGGAAAAGAGCCCATATATATAGAAAGAAGAGACAATGATAGGGGTATATAATATTGATTTTGATAAGAACACTTTTAAGAATGAGACTTTTTCTCGGACAAAAATACAAAGTGTAACGACCCGCCCGGTTATTTTGAGTTCTAGCACGTCGTTCGGCGGTTTGAGGCTTTGGGTAGCTTCGCTTCAGGTTATGACTTGTACGTGTGGTCGGAATTGAATTTCGGGAAGTTCGGAGTTGATTTGGAAAGAAAAATCTCATTTTAGAAGCTTTAAATTGGAGGAGTTTACTAAAGTTTGACTTTTGAGTAAACGACCTCAGAATCGGGATTTGAAAGTTCCAATAGGTTCGTATAATAATTTCGGACTTGGGCGTATGTTCGAATTAAGTATTGGATCACCCGGGAGTATTTCGGCGTTTATTATGGGAAGTTAACATTTTGAAAGTTTAAGAATTTCATAAGTTCGTCTTGAAGTGAATTTTGATGTTATCGATGTCCGTTTGGAATTCCAAGCCTGGGAATAGTTCCGTATAGTAATTTTGGTCTTATGAGCATGTGCGGACGTTGATTTGGAGGTCTGTAGGTCATTTCGGCGTCAATTGGCGAAAGTTCAAAATTGGATGATTTATGGGAAGTTCGACAGGGAGTGAACTTTTTGATATCGGAGTCGGATTACGATTCCGGAAGTGGGAGTAGGTATGTAATGTCAATTATGACTTGTGTGTAAAAATTTGAGGTTAATCGGATTTGATTTGATGCGTTCCGGTACAAGTTATAGAATTTGAAAATTTGAAAATTTTAAGTTTGATTCGAGGCGCGATTCATGATTTTAATGTTGTTTGACATGGTTTAAGGATTCGACTAAGTTCGTATTGTATTTTGGGACATGTTAGCTGTAACGATCCGCCGGTCGTTTCGAGAGTTATAGCCCCGTTCCCCTATTTTCTGCTTTTTATTGTGTTCTTCTGCTATATTATGATATACCAGGGTAGTTGGTTCGAGTTTGGAGTGGTTTCGGAGTAAATTGAGACACATAGTCTCTTAGTTGAGAGCTTAAGTTGGAAGAGTTGACCGGATGTTGACTTATATGTAAACGATCTTGGGTTTGAATTTTGATGGTTTCGTTAGCTCCGTTAGGTGATTTTGGACTTGGGAGCGTGTTCGGAATATGATTTGGAGGTCCATGGTAGAATTAGGCTTGAATTAGCGAAAATTAGAATTTTGGCGATTTTGGCCGGTAGTGAAAATTTTGATATCGGGGTCGGTTTGGATTTCTGGAAGTTGGAGTAGGTTCGTGGTGTCATTTCTAACTTGTGTGCAAAATTTGAGGTCATTCGGACGTGGTATGGTAGGTTTTGGAATCGTTTGTGAAATTCAAAAGTTTAGAAATTCTTAGGCTTGAATACAGACGTAATTTGGTGTTTTGGTGTCGATTTGAGTGATCTGAAGGTTCAACTAAGTTTGTATGAGGTTATAGGATATGTTGGTATGTTTGGTTGTTGTCCCGAGGGCCTCGGGGTGATTCCGAGTGGTTAACGGAAAGTTTGGAGTTGGAGAAGTGCAGCTGAAGCTGCTGCTACTGGTGTTTTATGCACCTGCAGAGTGGGAACCGCAGGTGCGAGGCCGCAAGAGCGAAGGAAGAGCCGCAGGTGCGTCTAAGGGAGACCTGGGCTCAGACCGCAGGTGCGATATAAATCCCGCATCTGCGGTGGTCGCAGAAGCGGTTTGGGAGGCGCAGTTGCGCATATGGATCACAGGTGCGGCTTCGCAGATGCGGTCAAGTGATCGCAGGAGCGGAGTCAGGCTTTTAATAAATTTCCATAGAAGCGCAGCCCGGTTCGCAGATGCAGTTCCGCAGGTGCGGAACTAGGACCGCATGTGCGGTTTTAACTGGGCAGAAAACCCCAGCTCGAGGCTTTATCTTCCATTTTCAATTTTGGACTTGGGGAGCTCGGGAGAGAGGCGATGTTTCGAAGGTTTTCAAGGAGAACGTTGGGGTAAGTGATTCTAACCTGTATTGGTCTAATTTTCGTGAATCTATGGCTTTGTTCATCATTTAACTAGGGATTGGAATTGAAAATTTAGGGATTTAGGGCTTGGGAATTGGAGAGTGAACTTTGGGATTTTGGAGGGGCAATTGTGGTCAGATTTTTGTAAATTTGGTATGCTAGACTCGTGAGTGAATGGGCTTTCGGGTTTTGTGATTTTTGTTAGATTTCGAGACGTGGGCCCGGGGGCTGGGTTTGAGTCGATTTCGGATTTTGGCTATAATTTGATATTTTTCTTGTGGAATTGATTCCTTTAGCCTATATTGATCGTATTGTATTACTTGTGTCTAGATTCGGGACGTTCGGAGGCCGAATTGAGAGGCAAGGGCATTTCGGAGCAGGACTTTGCTTGGTTTGAGGTAAGTAACATTTTCAAACTTGGTTCTGAGGGTTCGAGACCCCAAATTATATGCTATGTGATTGGTATTGAGGTGACGCACATGCCAAGTGATGGGCGTGCACCGTGAGAATTGTGACTGGGTTATTCCATGGCACAGTTTAGTGACTCTATCCTTTTGATATCCATGTTTTTATCAGGTGATAAAGTAGTTGAGATGTAGATCGTGCTGGATATCATGTTTAGGCCTTGTGCCGGTATTGGTTGGACCCTTAGCGGTCATTTCTTGCTGTCATCTCACTAGTTTTATTTACTATTCCATACTCAGTCATGATCATGCATTTTTATATCATATCTCGGTCTCAGTTATTTATTGATTCATCATTTCATTGTTTCGGGTTGTTTTCATGACATTGTGGGCTCGTGGTGAGACTGGAGAGGTTGATGACTGAGTGAGGCTGAGTGCCTGGTTATGATAACAGTTATGGGATCGGGCTGCACGCCACAATGGTTATATTGATGATTATGATAGCGCTTGGGCTGTAGGAGCCCCTCCGGAGTCTGTAACACACCCTAGTAAGCGCGGATGATATTATTGAGGGATGGATTTCCCTGGATATGGATTTGTCCGAAGTACTTGATACATGGAGATGGATTTCTCCACAGGGTTGGATTGCCTTTCTTCCTTGGTACTGGTGACTTATAGTCAGTGTTGTATATGTTCCGGGATTGATTTTCCTGGGCTGGATGGCCCTATACAGTACCGAGTGGTTGAATACTTAAGAGTGAAGCACATGGTGCATTTCATACAGTCTGTGCATTGGCATGTAGAGATAGCTGAGTTGTATACCTTACACTATTCAGATCTGTATTTCCTTTACTGTTTGAGCTGTATATTTGACTTGAAAGCATGCCTACGTTTCTGCACATTTATTTCTGTTATACCTGTTGAGGTTGAGTTCGTCACTACCTTTCAGTCCAAGGTTTGGACTTGTTACTTACTGAGTTGCTGTACTCACCTTACTCCCTACATATAATGTGCAGATCCAGGTGATACCGGTCATAGCGGCGGTTGCTGATTGAGGATCCTAGAGTTTTGGAGACTATCAAGGTAGCTGCACGACGTTCGCGGGCCTTGACTCTCCTTATTTATCTTTGTCGTACTTTCAATTTATGTCTCTAGACACTGTAGTAGACTGTATTTCTAATCTAGACGCTCATGTACTCAGTGACACCCTGGTTTTTGGGCTGAATTTTATCATTTTGGGATTTTCTTATGTTTCAAATAGTTTTTTTTCTTTAATGTTAAATTCTTCCGTTAACGTTTTCAAACTTATTGTTGTTGGTGTTGGGTTGTTGAGTTGAGGCTGGTCTAGTTCCATGATAGGCGCCATCACGACGGTTGATTTTGGTTAAGGTCCCGAAGGCCTCGGGTGGATTCCGGATAGTTAACGGATTGAATTTGACCTTATGAAAATGAAGAAGCTGCTGTCATCTGGTGTAACCGTGCCTACAAGGTTTTGGCCGCAGGTGCAGCCCAGGGGTCGCAGAAGCGGAGCAGGGCTGCCAGGGGAAGGACCGCAAGTGAGGAGTTTTGGCCGCATCTACGCAAGCGCAGAAGCGAAGGGTTGGGCGCAAAAGCGGAAGGTGACTCACACCTGCGATGTCGTAGAAGCAGGGAATGTTTCCGCAGGTGCGAGGCATCGTGTTTGGGTAATTTTCCGCAGAAGCGGTGGCGTGGTCGCAGAAGCGACGCCGCAGGTGTGGCTACTGCCCCGCAGGTGCGAAAATATCGCTGGGCAGAATTGTTTTAAGAGCGGGATTTGGCTCTTCTTCTCTCTTTTTTCACTTGGTTGGGGCTATTTTGGAGAGCTTCAAGGAGGTATTTTCATCATCTATGTCAAGGTAAGTGATTCACACGTATTGGGAGTTAAATACAAAATTTATATATGGATTTAGACATGAAAATTTGTAAAAATTTGGGATTTTGTAGGAAAATCTAGAAATTGGTATTTTTGGATTTTGACCACGAAATTGGACATGGAATTGGGAACAAATCATCCATTTGAGTTCGTAGTGTTATGGGTAATGATTATCTTTGGAAATTTTCGGAATCCGGGCATGTAGGCCGAGGGTGAGTTTATCAATTTTCCAAGCGGAGTTGGAAATTTATATAAATTGATTTATTATGAGCATTAGAGTATATGTTCATGGAATTTTACATTTATTTACTAGTTTTGGAGTGACGGGCGCCGGTTTCAGTTGTTAGAAAAGCTTTGGAGCCAGTTATGGAATTTCAGAGTGAGGTAAGTCTCTTGTCTAACCTTGTACGAGGGAATTTATGCCATAAGTGTTTTAAATAAATAATTGTTCTTAATTGTGGGGGCTACGTATGTACGATGTGCGAGAGTCCGTGCATTTCTACTATTATACTTTTGTCCGGGTAGTTTAGGATCCAATTCATGAACTATTTGGAATTAGTTTGCACCATACTTGTTAGTTTAAAATGTCTAAATTATATTGGTATTTGTTGGAGAAATTGTGAAAGATTGCTAGTGAAATTTTTATTATTTTTGTATAAAACCTCAAAATGTTTAAGTCAAATGCTTATAGAGTATCCTTCTCTTCTTGTGGAGAGGGCCGAATGCCTCGGAAGTAGATAGATGCATCTATGGTTCGTGCTGCTCGACCCTTGGCAGTGTACACATTATTCCGGATCGGGCCGTACGACCTCGACATATATCATGCTTAATAATAATACTTGGTGTCTTGATAATTTGTTGTGGCTTGTGAGATTACAGCCTTTAAAAGGAATGACTTATTTGGAAATTATATAATTATGAAAGAATTATTTCCTCCTTCTTATTGAAAAGATTTGAATTTATTTACACACCTAGTATTTATTTAAGATTTTATCTAAATAATTATTGACCCATAGTGAGCGTCGAAGTTGACCTCTCGTCACTACTTCTTCGAGATTATACTTGATACTTACTGGGTACACGTTGTTTATGTACTCATGCTATACTTGCTGCACTTTTTTTGAAGGTTCTGAGACAAGTGCATCACGTGGTCCTACTAGTGTGCATCCCCGATATCCCGAGGCCTAGTGGTGATCTACTTTTTCTGAGCCGTTCCGCAATACCTAGCGTCTCTCTTCGTATTCGTATTCTCTCTATTTTATGTCCAGACAGTATTTAAAATTTTGTATAATCTACTAGATGCCCATACACTTGTGACACCAGATCCTGGCACACACACTAATAGAATTGTGGCTTTGAACTATTACTTAGTTTTATTTATTTAAACCTTTTATTTTTTTAAATCTTGAAAATGAGGAAAGTTTAATTACTCGAAAACTTATTAAAAGAGGAAATATATGTTTAATTCATTAGTTAGCTTGCCCAGCAGTGACGTTGGGCGCCATCACGACCTATAGGTAAAATTGGGTCGTGAAAACATGGTATCAGAGCACTAAGTTGACGTAGGTCTCAAAGGTTATGAGCATGCCTAGTAGAGTATTGCGGATCAGTACAAAGACATCTGTACTTATCTTCGAGAGGCTACAGGGCTGTTAGGAGCACTTTCCTTCTTGATTCCTTATCGTGTGATTTGATTCCTTCGAGGCTTATGCCTTTATTTCCTTCCTATTCATTATTGTACGGTGTTGAGCACTCTTGTCAATTGGGCACCGAGGAGTTGCAGTGGTACTACCAACGTGGAGCAGTAGCTGTATTTTCGATGGGATTGAGGCTACGCACAGATTGTTATGATGTTCAGACGTTATTATCGCATCGTGTTGGTGTAATGGTGAGGTGTTTGTTTATGTGTCGAGGCAGTGAACGACTTGAAAGGGGGATTTCTCATCACATGATTTAGAGGTTCAACGTTTATTTCCAGCAAAAGAAAGGCAATCAGACTATGAATGTTCAGGTTTGGGTTGATGGAGTAGCGAGACTTGGTATTTTCGAGCGTGTGGAATTTTTATCTGTGACGTGGTTTTGTTGTCCTTGTTTGAATGTATTAAGTTCGCCGGTGTTATGGTCTTCTTCAATTCGCCTTTGGGGAAGGGTATTGTGAAAGGACGCTGGGGAAAGCGGTCGTCATATATAGCGGTGTGCAGCGGTTCAGAATCGAATTGGTGTTTCTAATATGACGACTCGAGAAGGGTAATCTTCTAGGAGGTTTAGAGTTGGTAGCAATTCACTAGTTCTGGTGCTACAAATATGGATTTGATTTGAGGCAACATTTGGGCAGCGAAGAATGAGGAAGGACATGGCGAGAGGTGTCTTGTGGTGGTTGAATTACTAGCAGGTCAAGTATAAAAAGCAGAGGTCAAGCAGTTACTTAAAGAAGATGGTTTAGCCAAAGTGGGAGTGACAGAGTATCATATGGATTATGTGATAGGATAGCCACATGACTTGAGAAGAGTTTAGAGTGATTTGGGATTCATGGTGGACAATGACTAGGTCTACAAACTTAATTTGGAATGTTGGCGACTATACTGAGGAAGATTGGATACGACAGAAAGGAGTTTCCTTGATATGAAGGGGAATGCAACATGGCTTCGGATTGGAATGTGTTGTCGCACTTTTAGTTGATGTAAATGGGGAGTGAACAGACCTGTACAACTGGCGAATGAGCACAGGCTCAGGAGGGTTTACTGATTTCGTAGTAATTGTACCCAGTGCAGCGTCATTGGAATATGTCGGCATGGGATTTCCACAAATGGGTTATCTCCTGTGAACATGTTAGCGGTTGCATGGTGTTGATGAAGTTTCTACGAAGAATTTTACTGGCTATCTGGTAGGAGCTCGAATATGTGATTGTGGCTAGTGATTCAGAATGTTCATGAAATGTTTAATAGAAAGATTTCAAGAAATATGGCGGGTTATTTGTGCGAGATCATGGTAATTGTGAAGGAAGAATCTTGGTGGGTTCTAGAGTTATGAAAATGTAGCTTTAAGCTAAGTGTGTGTGTGGGGGAGGGGGGGCACCGTCTATGATTGGATCACGTATTTGTCAGCTCGTGTGATTTCTGGTCATCGATGTATTGGTGGGTTATTATGACTAAGGAAAGAAAACATTAGTAGTAATTCGAGCAAATGATTTGAGGAATGTGTGTTATACTTGGCCTTATCGATTCATATTCAGGTTTTGGGAAGACTCGGAGTTTATGTCTCTTGTGGGGGGCGGCTGTGTACAAGGAAAATAATTCAGTCGGGTGCTTCTATGACAGGGTATTCCCGTGCTAACAGCGCACTAGAGTTTGGATTATATTCGGGACCAAGTTAGAGTGGGTGACTCTCCACAGTGGTCCTAGTGGGTTCAAGAATTTAAGTACAGTGCCTAAGGACTTGGAATGTTCTATGTTATCATTGGGTATGCAGTGCAGTATTGGAGGAAATGAGGAAATAGTTTCGGATTCGTGAAAGGTCTTACAGAATGGGTGAACCAGTTGGAGATGTTATTGTGTGCGTAAGGAGAATATGAGATGATTCATGAGTAATAAGACGATGTGGTCTCGTGATACGGGTCACTCGAGACGAGTGCAGATTTGGTTCATTACGTTTGAATGGAGCTATTATTATTATTATTATTATTATTATTATTATTATTATTATTATTATTATTATTATTATTATTATTATTATTATTATTATTATTATTATTATTATTATTATTATTATTTCTAAGGCATGTCGAGAATAAATTGGAAGAAGTTGGGTCAGTTAGCAATGGTTGAATTAGTATGATCATGGAAGCGATCCATTTCTTCAACGTGAAGTTATACATGTAGTTCGTGGTTGTACACTTGGGGTTGAGCGCCACCACAACTTGGTTGATTTGGGAGGTATTTGATTCGAATGGCTTTATTGTGTAAACGGATTTCGGAAGAGTTATGGCAGTCTAGATCACGACTTGAGGTTTGTATTTTCTGCAGTTTGAGAATTCAGTTGCATGTTGCGTTGGTTCTTCTGAAATGATATGAGTGAAAAGATTTCTAGCCAAGGAAGTGTTTACTTTACTAGTAGTTCAGGAGTTATGATGAGTTCTGGCAATCTCGTATAGCGGCATGATAGGTGCAGTGAGCGACATGGGGACTGGAAGCTGAAAGTCATATTTGCGGTTCGGTATTGATAGAATGTTACGAGCTTAGATGAGCATGAGTGAATTTAGATGTTCAGAGTAAGCTGACATTTTCTTTAGTGTCACATGAGGAAGGTGTTCTGTGGAAAAGGCTTTGTGTATTGACTTGCGGATTTTTGATTCGTTTTACCGAATTTGAAAGGTTGATGATATGGATGTGCGGACCTTGCTACGTAAGCGAAAGGTCGTGGGAGCGTACCTCACGGGGGATTTGTATAAGTGTGACATGTTAGTCACTTGATTGTTATAGATTGAAACTAATTATGGAGGTTATGGTAATATCGCAAATGCGAGAGTTAATGCCTGCGAGGCGTTCTTTTCCTTAGGTTGTGGACCATGTGAGTTTGTTCCAAATTTGACGACTATTCTTATGTGTCATAAATAGGTCATTATGGGTCCTTGAAAGGTCATTTGCCTAGCATGGTATGATCAGAATCAGCTTGAGGTCCGTTGATGGGTCTAATTGTGGATGTGTGCTCTACACCAGGCCAGGTGGGTTCATTCAGCATATCATTTCTTATGGAGGAGTCTTCGAACATTGGATGTTATTTTCGTCGTCAGTTATTACATGTAATACTCTATTGTGCCATGTGGGTTGGGAGATAACTTGATTATTCGCAGGATGGCCCTCGAGATGCAGGTCACATATCGCACCTTAGTTGTGCTTGGTTTTCGTAGTGTATGGCGCTATCCGTCTCCCCAGGATTTGTATTATGCACTTGGAGTGCTTGTGGTTGATATTCGAACATTTTGTGCATATAAGCGTTACATCTTGATGTTTGTTTTCTTTAGATCGTCATGTTTGGATCGGGTTGCACGCCGCAACTGTGAGATGTTAAGCACGATTCTTTGTATTCATTTTGGGTGTTCTGTTTCTTACCTCTGAGAAAGGCTCATAGTGTTTGATGGCTGTTTTATTCGTTACGCGGGCTGGATAGTTCTTTTCCAGAGTTTGTTCTTCCTTATGTGTCATATTCCAGTTGCAGCTTATGGGCGCATTGATGGCGTCATGTGAAATCTTAGATAGTGTCTGAAATGGCTTATTGCCGGAGTAGCTTGTATTGGGTGAGACAAGATTATTGGACCTGGGATCAGTGTGATCAGATTTATATAAGGCATATTAAAGGGAAAATATTATTATTTAGTTTAGAGTGATGTAATGGTTCTTGTCAGGAGGAGAGACGCAATGATTTATTGATCGGGCAGGTGGCTATGAATTTCTACACATATCTTCCATCGTGGCAGTATTGCAAGAGTTGGAACAAGACTTATATGCGTCATGAGATATGTTGTGAGCACCGGATTCATGGAATTTTGGCTATTGTTGTCAGAGGATGTCATTACAATCATGTTTTGGTACATGGTGTAGTGCCTGATACGAAGTTCGTATGTTGAAAGCAGGCCTGGTAGAGGATTTCAGATATTGGAATTTGGCTCTAAGGCATTTTTGACTAAATAATAGGGAGGATCTTCAGACTGGCTCGAGCTAATGTGCTCTACTAGGTTGCGGTGGCATGGGTAGGCGCACGAGGTGTTGAATAGTGATTTCGGAAAGCTCCGGAGCAGTTCTTAGCACATTCGAGGACAAATGTATGTTTAAGTGGGGGAGAATGTAACGACCCGACCGGTCGTTTTGAGCTCTAGCGCGTCGTTCGATGGTTTGAGGCCTTGGGTAGCTTCGCTTCAGGTATTATGACATGTACGTGTGGTCGGAATTGAATTTCGGGAAGTTCAGAGTTGATTTGGAAAGAAAATTCTCATTTCGAAAGCTTTAAGTTGGAAGAGTTGACTAAGGTTTGACTTTTGGGTAAACAACCTTAGAATCGGGATTTGAAAGTTCTAATAAGTTCGTATAATGATTTCGGACTTGGGCGTATGCTCGGGTTAAGTATCGGATCACCCGGGAGCATTTCAGCATTTATGATGGGAAGTTAACATTTTGAAAGTTTAAGAATTTCATAAGTTTGTGTTGAAGTAGATTTTGGTGTTATCGATGTCCGTTTGGAATTCTGAGCCTGAGAATAGTTCCGTATGGTGATTTTCGTCTTAGGAGCGTGTTCGGACGTTGATTTGGAGGTTTGTAGGTCATTTCGGCGTCAATTGGCAAAAGTTGGAAATTGGATAATTTTTGGGACGTTCGACCGGGAGTGGACTTTTTGATATCGGGGTCAGATTACGATTCCGGAAGTGGGAGTAGGTCCGAAATGTCAATACTTGTGTGCAAAAATTTGAGGTCAATCGGACTTGATTTGATGCGTTCTGGTACAAGTTATAGAATTTGAAAATTTAAAAATTTTAAGTTTGATTCGAGGCACGATTAATAATTTTGATGTTGTTTGACGTGGTTTAAGGATTCGACTAAGTTCGTATTGTATTTTGGAACATGTTAGTATATTTGATTAAGATCCCGAGGGCCTCGGGTGGATTTTGGATGGTTAACGGATTGAATTTGGCCTTATGAAAATGCTGAAGCTGCTGCCATCTAGTGTAACCGCACCTGCGAGGTTCTGGCCGCAGGTGCGGGGCCACAGAAGCGGCCCAGGGGTCGCAGAAGCAGAGTAGGGCAGCCAGGGGAAGGACCGCAGGTGAGGAGTTTTCGCCTCATCTGCGCAAGCGCAGAAGTGAAGGGTTGGGCGCAAAAGCGGAAGGTGGCTCGCACCTGCGATGTCGTAGAAGCGGGGAATGTTTCCGCAAGTGCGAGGCATCATGTTTGGGTAATTTTCCGCAGAAGCGGTGGCGTGGTCACAGAAGCGACGCCGCAGGCGTGGCTACTGCCCCGTAGGTGCGAAAATATCGCTGGGCAGAATCGTTTTAAGAGCGGGATTTGGCTCCTCTTCTCTCATTTTTCACTTGGTTGGGGCGATTTTGGAGAGCTTGAAGGAGGTATTTTCATCATCTATGTCAAGGTAAGTGATTCACGCGTATTGTGAGTTAAATACAAGATTTATATATGGATTTAGACATGAAAATTTGTAGAAATTTTGGATTTTGTAGGAAAACCTAGAAATTGGTATTTTGACAATGAAATTTGACATGGAATTAGGAACAAATCATATATTTGTGTTTGTAGTGTTATGGGTAATGATTATCTTTGGAAATTTTCGGAATTAGAGCACGTGGGCTAGAGGGTGAGTTTATCAATTTTTCGAGCGGAGTTGGAAATTATTATAAATTGATTTATTATGAGTATTAGAGTATATGTTCATGGAATTGCACATTTATTTACTAGTTTTGGAGCGACGAGCATCGGTTTCAGTTGTTAGAAAAGCTTTGGATCCGGTTATGGAACTTCAGAGCAAGGTAAGGCTTGTGTCTAACCTTGTAAGAGGGAATTCACCCCATAGGTGTTTTAAGTAAATAATTGTTCTTAATTGTGGGGGCTACGTACGTACGAGGTGATGAGAGTCCGCGCGTAGCTATAATTATGCTTTTGTCCGGGTAGTTTAGGACCCAATTCATGAACTATTTGAAATTGTTTGCACCATACTTGTTAGTTTAAGATGCCTAAATTATATTGGTATTTGTTGGAGAAATTGTGAAAGATCGCTAGTGAAATTTGTATTATTTTTGTATAAAATCTCAAAATGTTTAAGTCAAATGCTTATAAAGTATCATTCTCTTCTTATGGAGCGGACCGAACGCCTCGGCAGTAGATAGATGCATCTATGATTCGTGCCGCTCGACCCTCAGTAGTGTACACATTATTCCGGATCGGGCCGTACGACCTCGACATAAATCGTGCTTAATAATAATACTTGGTGTCTTGATAATTTGTTGTGGCTTGTAAGATTACAGCCTTTAAAAGGAATGACTTATTTGGAAATTATATAATTGTGAAAGAATTATTTCCTCCTTCTTGTTGAAAAGATTTGAATTTATTTACACACCTAGTATTTATTTAAGATTTTATCTGAATAATTATTGACCCATAGTGAGTGTCGAAGTCGACCTCTCGTCACTACTTCTTCGAGATTAGACTTGATGCTTACTGGGTATACGTTGTTTACATACTCATGCTACACTTGCTGCACTTTTTGTGCAGGTTCTGAGACAGTTGCATCAGGCGGTCCTACCGGTATGTACCCCCGATATCCCGAGGCCTAGTGGTGAGCTGCTTTTCCTGAGCCGTTCCGCAGTACCTAGTGTATCTCTTCGTATTCATATTCTGTCTATTTTATGTCCAGATAATATTTAAAATTTTGTATAATCTACTAGATGCTCATACACCTGTGGCACCAAGTCTTGGAACACACACTAGTAGAATTGTGGCTTTGAACTATTACTTCGTTTTATTTATTTAAACCTTTTATTTTCTTAAATCTTGCAAATGGAGAAAGTTTAATTACTCGGAAACTTATTAAAAGAGGAAATATATGTTTAATTCATTAGTTGGCTTGCCCAATGGTGACGTTGGGCGCCATCACGACCTACAGGTGAAATTGGGTCGTGACACAAAGGCTACCTTTTGATAAAGATTCTTGTTCATATTATTTCCACCTTTCCACCAGATCCGAGGATCGTTCATACGAAACTCGGACTTATCTGTCATTCATTATTGTCAGGAGAAATATTCATTCAACCCATTCATTATTGGGTCAATATTTCTCCTTATTTACTCAAATGCCATTTGTTGCCATTTATTGTTAGTTGTATCTCTATTAATGTTCATACTCTAAGAATATTCTGCACCTATTGTCATCAACCATTTATGGGATCTGTCCCATTTACTGTACGTTTTCAAGATTAGTGTCTAGAATTATTATACTTAACTAGATTTAACCCTTTGATATATAAATTTAGTAGTTTAACCGGGAGTTATACTTTTTGGTCAAACAATTTGGCGCCGTCTGTGGGGAATTTCTAGCTGAGTATTTTAGTTTCTTTTAGATCTACAACCGACACTGGTTACAGACATAAAAAAAAAAGGTTGACCCGCTTCTCTTTGTATGCATAGATCTAACATGACAGGCAACAGACAAGAAAGAACGAGAATAATGAGTGACCTCCCAACCAACCTCATGGACATCATCCACGAAAACTTTGAAGCAGCGGACAAGGACACAATGCCCAATGCCTCTCCTAGGCGAGGTGGATCACCCCCTCCCCACTGTAGCATTACAAAATCCCATGGCAAGACAGCCTCCACATCCGTGTGAGAGGAGACACCACCCACGAAAAAGAAGCTCCTTGAGGCTTGGCTAACTGATACACTGACCAACGTCCTCCATAAGCCCGTTCAGGACACGACCGCAGTAAAGGCAAGAACCTGTGCTACACCACCAGTGGACGAGCAACATGATCAGCCTCTTCCTCCATCCACGACAACTAGTATTACTCACAGTGTTTTTAATAATGCAGGTGACGACGCTCTCACGGCCATTCTGAAAAGGATGGAGGAAATGGAAAATGAGAATAATACACTTCGGGATCAAATGAGTGAGCACCAAGAAAGGGTCGATAAAATACCGGGCACTCCTAAGTTATTGCCAAAGAGAGATGCCGGTCGATTCGTCGAGCAGCCGTACAGTGATAGCGCTGCCCCACATACCATACCAAAGACCTTTAAAATGCCGCCTTATCTAAAAATATACGATGGCACAACCGACCCCAAGGATCATGTGACCTATTATGTCACCGCTGTGAAAGGCAATGACCTCGCCAAAGAAAAAGTATCCTCCATTCTGCTAAAGAAATTTGGCGAAACCCTCACGGGAGGTGCATTAACCTATGTCACGGCATAAATCTCCCTCCGTAGGATATCGTGATAGGACCTAGTCTTAGGGACTAGGTAAGCGTAATGTTTACCAAAATAATAACAATATTAAATAACAACTGACAAATGCGAAGTAGAAATCTCTATACAATACTTGCAATCTTAAAATTGGTAGTAAAAGTCATAAACTCTACTGAGTTAATAGAAAGCCTATAAGTACAACTTTTTGAAGTAGAGATAAAACAATGCAAGTACAATATTATAAGGTGACTCTGAAGCCTGCGAATGCAACAACAGGTTTACCTTGAGTCTCCACAGAAAGATCCGTACAGCTAGCTAGCAGTCAACTGACTCCAAATTACCTGGCTCTGCACAAAATATGCAGAAGCGTAGTATGAGTACACAATAGTCGGTACCCAGTAAGTATCAAGACTAACCTCGGTGGAGTAGTGACGAGGTACAATCAAGACACTCACTAGTCAAATAACCTGTGCAATATAGCATACAAAAATAATAAAAAACAAATAGCAATGATAGAAACAATAATCAACTAATGATATAAACATCAAGGCAGCAAGAACACCATAAATGTTGCCTAAACGAATAATGATCACAATCACAACCAATTAATCAAGTCCTTCAAAATATACACCTTTTATCTACTAGTTTTTCAAATAAAAATCTTTGGAAGAAAATCCTTTCAATTAAATATCTTATATCATAATCAGAAATACGGGTCTCAGCCCCCTTTCATATTCTTACGCCACCTCGTGCCCATATCTCTGTCACAACCGCACGGACAACTCTCGTACCAAATATATCAATACATAAAATCTGCAAGATCAATTTATTTTCAATAAAATAAGGTTACAATTCTTAAACCAAGTAAGAATTTAACAAAGAAGTGAGTTTATTTTAGAAATAGTTTGAGTGAATAAAATGACATTTTAATTAAAATAAAGTATCAGATAAGCTGCTGATTTGGATGTAAAACTTATTAAATTAAAACATAAAAGTAATTTATTTTATTTAAAATAACTCAATCAATAATAACAAGCACAAATCAGAAATACAAATCCTCAGAGTCTCATACGAAAAAGCCAAAGCCAACAAAATACTACAAGAATTACAAAACACTTAATATTAAGTGAAATAATACATCACATAGAATACATGAATTTACATATTCCGGAAAAACAAAATAACCAAAGGCAAGTGCAGCCATAGAGAAATATCAACAAAAGGGCACTCCCGAGGTACCGCCTCATAGTCCCAAATCATAAATATCAATAACAATAATGCCCCCAGGACATCACAAGTCATCACAAATTAATCCCCGACATAGTCCACCTTGTCTCGCCACATACGCAATAATAAAGTAAATGGCCACCTTGGCTCGCCGTACGCGCATAATAATATTTTCACCTTGTCTCTCTACATGCCCAAATCCACATATATAGCCCACCTTGTCACGCCGCATGTGCATATATCAATAGTAACAATAGCACGGCAGAAACCTCGTACAAACACCCGAACAAACCTCTCAACAATATCACCCGCCAATATCACAACATCTCATAAATTGCACCTCAAGTGCTCAATTATCACAACATATAAGAGAAATCAACAATATATTAATTTCCACAATAAGGAGCCCATGACTCGACCATAATGTGTACAAATCTTAACAAAAATGTCCGAGAGTCAACAACTCAACATATGTATATTTCACAATTTAATGCTTTACCTCAATATGATTTACGGCCTTTTTAACTCAATACTAATTTCTACAACATGAACGGGGAAATAATTCATCAAGGAACAACGCCTTCTTTAAGCCAAAATTTTGGCAATTAGATTAATGCCTCCTTTAAAAATTATTTAATAAATTATTTGCAAGTGAATAATCCATAATGAAATTATCTCCAAGAAATATCAACTCAACAAAAACACAGGATTCACATAAGAATCAAGGTGGCAATCACACCAAATTATCATATAAAAAGAAATTCAACAAATCAAGAATTTACTATGTTCAACAATCATCCAATTTAATACATAAGGGTGCCTACGAATTTCAACCAATGTAATTTGCACATATAAACCAAGTCCGTACTCGTCACCTCGCGTACATAGTTTTCAATTACACAATTTTCGCATAAGACTCAATGCCTAAGGGGTAATTTACCCCACTCAAGGTTAGGCAAGATACTTATCTCAAACCCTGAAATTCTTTACTCCGCTGTGCCTTTGCCTCGCGGATTTGCCCCCGAAAGCCTCGTATCTAGTCACAATTAATTTGATTCAGTCAATACAAATTATTGGAATTAATTCCATATCAAAATATTAATTTCCAACGGCAATCCAAAATTTAACTCAAAAATTGCCCATGGGACCCACGTCTTGGAACCCGATAAAAGCTATAAAATATGAACGTCCATTCAACCACGAGTCCAACTATACAATTTTTTACCAAATTCCGACATCAACTCGACTCTCAAATTTTCAATTTAAACCAAGAGGGTTTTCCCAAATTTTCAACTTAAATCATCAATTAAATGTTAAAAATAACCATGGATTCGGGTACTTTAACCAAAATTGAGTTAAAAACACTTACCCTGATATTTTTCTTGAAAAATCGCCTTAAAATCGCCTCACCCGAGCTCTTTAAATACAAAAGTGGGTAAAAATGGCCAACCCCCGAGTTATATGTTCTGTCCAGGGCTTTTCGCATATGCGAATGAATTAGCTGCATCTGCGGTCTCGCAGATGCGGCCCAAAATTTCGCACATGCGCTGCCCGGCCTCCTCTCCATTTTCGCTTTTGCGCTTTTCCCTTCGCACCTGTGACCTCGCAGTTGCGGAAAGATGCTCGCACCTGCACACTCTGCCTTACTAGCCCTTGCTCGCTTCTGCGGGCTCGCACCTGCAAGCTAATTTCCACAGGTTCGATTGCATCAGTAGGCAGTAGCAAGTTTCAATTGTTCTAAGTCCAAATTTGATCCGTTAACCATCCGAAACTGATCCGAGGCCCCCGGGGCCTCAACCAAATACACCGTCAAGTCCTAAAATACCATACGAACTTAATCGAAACTTCAAATCATATCAAACAACCCTAAAACCACGAATCATACCCCAATTCAAGCTTAATGAAACTTAAGAATTTCCAACTTCTACATTCGATGCCGAAACCTATCAACTCAAGTTCGATTGACCTCAAATTTTGCACATAAGTCATAAATGACATAACGGGCCTATTCAAATTTTCAGAATCGGATTGCGACCCTGATATAAAAAAGTCAACTCCCCGGTCAAACTTCCAAACTTAAGTTTCTATTTTAGCCATTTCAAGCCTAATTGAACTACGGACTTCCAAATAATTTTTCGGACACGCTCCTAAGTCCAAAATCACCATACGGAGCTATTGGAATCATAAAAACTCTATACTGGGGTCGTTTACACATAAGTCAACTCCGGTCAACTCTTTTTGTTTAAGCTTCAAAAATAAGAATTGTTCTTTCAATTAAATCCTGAATCATCCGAAAACCAAACTCGACCACACACGCAAGTCATAATACACATCACAAAGCTTCTCGTGAATTTAAGTCACTGAACGAGATGCTAATTCTTAAAATGACAAGTCGTGTCGTTATATTCTCCCCCTCTTAAACATTCGTTCATCCTCGAACGTGCCAAGAATTATTCTGAGGACATTAAATTACTGAGTGTATTCTTACACACATACTCGCGAGTTATTCTACGTCACCACAAATTTAACATGGGTTTGACAACACCATCTTAGTTGAGATTATTTCCTTTTATCCATATTTATATACTTTAAAACCAATTTCTTACACTCCAAACATTTTCAGAAGTCCTCATTTTCACATCAACGTACAGTATTAGTTTCAACCGGCAGTAGCAACTCGTGCCTACGCATACGTCATACGTATGCCCATTACCACACCTCTGGTCATAATAGTTGTTCATAATTAATTTCAGCATCCTCAATTAACCTCATATTAATCAAACCCTCGTTTCAAATTTTCACAATACTGACAACAATTTACCTGAATTAATAAGTCACATTTAACGCCACCTGGGCACTCACATCGTGGGGCTAAAACTCAATAATTACAACACAATTATGGCTAAATATGCACAGAATCACATAAAAGAATTATCAATTAAGCCTAACATGCATGACTCTCTATTAGTACTATAGTACAAATTAAATTTCACAAAGGGAGAATTTAAACACATAAATTTTCATCATAAGGACCTCGTCCTTATATAACTTCCACCGCGGCTTGTAGCCCGGTTTAAATATTTCACATCATATAAATATGCGAGGAACTCGTCCTCAACTCTGGATCACAAGTACTTTGCACATTGTGCCAACTGAAATTTTTCATTTCTTTTCTTTCTTCTCTTTAATAAATTTTGAGAGACCATTTCACAACACAATAAACCCTCATACTAGTAGCGCATAAATTCATAAATTGTAATCACACTACCTCAAATTTATATTAAAATTCACTGTAGTGAGTAATAGAAAGTCACTTTTGGACGCATAGCCCTCAATAGTGTGTAAAACAAAATGATAGACACGGGTTAACACCATCAAATCTCCCCACATGGATAAACATATAAGCGGGTCACAAAATTGCGAAGCTCACCCATAAGTGGAGCATAATAGGAGGACTCGCCTCGATATCCAGAACCGAATCAAATTAAGGAGAAATATCCTTTTATAACAAATCGGGATCGTACCTGTAACGATACCATTTGGTGTATCGGCCTCAGCCAATTCATAGCAATTATATCAACGGGCCGGGCCTCCCCCTCTTGGGCGCCCTCTACTCACCCGAATACCCAGCTGTGATACATATATCCGGAGTCTAGGACAATTTCTCGCCACGTGGATTGTATCTCCACACTCGAAGCAACCTCTCTGCTGATGTGGCTGTGATAACTATGCGGTACGGGTACTCTGAGACCCATGAGCATCTGAAACACCGTGCGGAGCCTGAAGTGCAAACTGAACCGGCTGACCCACAAAACCTCTACAATGTTGTACCCTGCCACCAAAATAAGGACCAACATGTCTCTCCGATCTGTGAGGCCTCTTAGCCTCCCTGTCCTCTATCTCCTAACCTTGCATGTCCTCTCTTTCCTGTCCCCACATGTCCTCTCTCTCCTGGTCCTGCATGTCCTCTCTCTCCTGGCCCCATACGCCCTCCAATCAGCAAGCGATCCCTACCACCTGCTGAAATGGAACATCTGACTCCAACTCCCGAGCCATACTGAACCGATATCATGTCTGAGTACCTCAATGAACCTACAGACTCGTTCTCTAACTGTAGTAACCAAAGCCGGTGCATGTCTGGACAAATCACTGAATCTAATGGCATACTATGATACTGACATAGTTCCCCAACGTAACTGCTCAAACTCCGCGTGCCATGCATCCCGAAGGTACTGAGGAACAAACTCTCTCAGGAACATCTCCGAAAACTGAGCCCATGAAAGTGAAGCTGCATCGGCCGGGCTACCCAACTCATACGCCTGCCACCACTGATATGCCGCTCCCTTAAGATGGAACATAGTAAAAGCAACTCCACTTGTCTCCACAGTACCCATAGTGCGGAGAATGCGGTGGCACTCCTCTAGAAAACCCTGTGCACCTTCTGAAGCCAAACCACTGAAAGTAGGAGGGTCATACTTCTAAGCTGTTCTTCCTCAGATGTTGCGGCCCTAACCATGGGCTGAACTGGGACCACAGGCTGAGTCGCCATGACTCCTGGAACCTGACCAATGTGGACTCACTAGCTCTGGAGTACGGGTGGTGGGAGTCTGAGTCCTTCCCCCGATCTATGAAGTAGCTGGTGCAATCGGAATCAACCCCGCCTGAGCCAATGTACCAAACATGCTCAGGAATTGTGCTAAGGTCTCCTAAAGTCTAGGGGTAATAGCAGCCGCCTCCGGTACCAACCGGAGCTACTGGCAGCTCCTCAACTGCTACTCTCGTAGGTGCCCTAGCTGCAGCACGTGCTCCTCTTCGACCTCTACCTCTGCATCTGCCCCTAGCGACATCTTCTCCGGGGAAGCATCAACGGTAACTGCAGCTCATGTCCTCACCATATGTGAGAGAATAGAATGATAAAAACTCAAACACCGAGATCAATAAACTCACACGATAGGAATGAAAGAAGTGAAATTTTTCTAATAGTTCCGTAGCCTCTCGAAGATAAGTACAGACGTCTCCGTACCGATCCGCAAGACTCTACTAAACTTGCTTAAGACTCGTAGCACCTATGAACCTAGAGCTCTGATACCAACTTGTCATGACCCAAATCTCCCTCCGTAGGATGTCGTGATGGAACCTAGTCTTAGGGACTAGGTAAGCCAAACGTTTACCAAAATAATAACAATATTAAATAACGACTGACAAATGCGAAGTAGAAATCTCTATACAATACTTGCAATCCCAAAACCGGTAGTATAAGTCATAAGCTCTACTAGTTACTAGAAAGCCTATAAGTATAACTGCTTTGAAGTAGAGATAAAACAGTGCAAGTACAATATCAGAAGGTTACTCTGAAGCCTACGAACGCAACAACATGTTTACCTTGAGTCTCCACAGCAAGATCCGTATAGCTAGCTAGCGGTCAACTGACTCCAAATTACCTGGATTTACACAAAATGTGCACAAGTGTAGTATGAGTACACTACAGTCGGTACCCAGTAAGTATCAAGGATATCCTCGGTGGAGTTGCGACGAGGTACAATCAAGACACTCACTAGTCTAATAACCTATGCAATATAGCATACAAAAATAATCGAAAACAAATAGCAGTGATAGAAACAATATTCAACTAGTGATATAAATAGCAAGGCAGCAAGAACACCATAAATATTGCCCAAACGAATAATGATCACAATCACAACCAATTAATCAACTCCTTCAAAATATACACATTTTATCTACTAGTTTTTCAAATAAAAATATTTGGAAGAAAATACTTTCAATTAAATATCTTATATCATAATCAGAAATAC
Source organism: Nicotiana tomentosiformis (assembly GCF_000390325.3). NCBI lineage: Eukaryota > Viridiplantae > Streptophyta > Magnoliopsida > Solanales > Solanaceae > Nicotiana > Nicotiana tomentosiformis. Next base: position 116,713,543 of record NC_090819.1, read on the forward strand.
GGGTCTCAGCCCCTTTTCATATTCTCACGGCACCTCGTGCCCATATCTCTGTCACAACCGCACGGACAATTCTCGTGCCAAATATATCAATACATAAAATCTGCATGATCAATTTATTTTCAATAAAATAAGGTTACAATTCTTAAACCAAGTAAGAATTTAACAAAGAAGTGAGTTTATTTTAGAAATAGTTTGAGTGAATAAAATGACATTTCAATTAAAATAAAGTATCAGATAAGCTGCTGATTTGGATGTAAAACTTATTAAATTAAAACATAATAGCAATTTCTTTTATTAAAAACTATTCAATCATTAAGAACAAGTACAAACAAGAAATACAAATCCTCAGAGCTCGTACGAAAAAGCCAAAGCCAACACAATACTACAAGAAATATAAAACGCTTAATATTAAGTCAAATAATACATCACGGAGAACATAGGAATTTACATATTACGGAAAAATAATATAACCAAAGGCAAGTGCAGCCATAGAGAAATATCAATAAAAGGGCACTCTTGAGGTACCGCCTCGTAGTCCCAAATCATAAATATCAACAGCAACAATGCCCCCAGGCCATCACAAGTCATCACAAATCAATCCCCGACATAGCCCATCTTGTCTCGCCACGTGCGCAATAATAAAGTAAATGCCCGCCTTGTCTCGCCGCACGCACATAATAATATTCCCACCTTGTCTAGTCATAATTAATTCGATTCAGTAAATACAAATTATTGGAATAAATTCCATATGAAATACTATTTTTCCAACAAAAATTCAAAATTTAACTCAAAAATTGCCAGTGGGGCCCACGTCTCATAACCCGACAAAAGTTACAAAATATGAACGCCCATTCAACCACGAGTCCAACCATACAAATTTTTACCAAATTCCGACATCAAATCGACCTCAAATCTTCAATTTAAACCAAGAGGGTTTTCACAATTTTCCATCTTAAATCACCAATTAAATGTTAAAAACAACCATGGATTCAGGTATTTTAACCAAAATTGAGTAAAGAACACTTACCCCGATATTTTCCTCGAAATATCGCCTGAAAATTGCCTCACCCCGAGCTCTAAAAATGGCCAACCCCCGAGTTATATGTTCTGTCCAGGGCTTTTCGCACCTGCGACTGAATTAGCCGCATCTGCGGTCTCGCAGGTGCGGCCCAAAATTTCGCACCAGCGCTGCCCGACCTCCTCTCCATTTTCTCTTTTGCGCTCTTCCCTTCGCATCTGTGACCTCGCAGGTGAGGAAAAATGCTCGTACCCGGGCACTCTGCCTCACCAGCACCTGCTCGCTTCTGCGCTTGCCAAGCTTGCTTCTGCAGGCTCGCACCTGCGAGCCGATTTTCAAAGGGGCGATTGCATCTGTAGGCAGCAACAAGTTTCAATTGTTCTACGTTCAAATTTGATCCGTTAACCATCCGAAACTCACCCGAGGCCCCCGAGACCTAAACCAAATACACCATCAAGTCCTAAAACACCATACAAACTTAGTCGAAACCTCAAATCACATCAAACAACACTAAAACCACGAATCATACCCCAATTCAAGCTTAATAAAGCTTAAGAATTTTCAACTTCTACATTCGATGACGAAACCTAACAACTCAAGTTTGATTAAACTCAAATTTTGCACACAAGTCATAAATGACATAATGAGCCTATTCAAATTTTCAAAATTGGATTCCGACCCCGATATCAAAAAATCAACTCCCCGGTCAAACTTCCAAACTAAAGTTTCTATTTTAGCCATTTCAAGCCTAATTGAACTACAGACTTCCAAATAATTTTTCGGACACGCTCCTAAGTCCAAAATCACCATACGTACTATTGGAATCATCAAAACTCTATTCTGGGGTCATTTACACATAAGTCAACTCCGGTCAACTCTTTTTGTTTAAGCTTCAAAAATAAGAATTGTTCTTTCAATTAAATCCCGAATCATCAGAAAACCAAACTCGACCACAAACGCAAGTCATAATACATATCACAAAGCTGCTCGTGACCTTATGTCATTGTACGAGACGTTAATTCTTAAAACGACAAGTCGGGTCGTTACAACCTGGTACTCACAGCTGCCAGCACGTTCCATCGAAATCTTTGAGGAACAGGCTGATAAGTTCGTGACGGCCCATGCCAGAGCCAAGAAGGCCAAGGCAAGAGTGAATGACATCTTTGCTATCAAGAAGTCCCTGGGAGAAGGACCGAGGGACTTTATCACACGTTTTAACCGAGTAAGAATGACTTTGCCCAATGTATCAAAAGGAATGATAGTAGCTGCTTTTCAAACCAGCCTGAACATAAATGGTTCAAGGGCGACAAGAAAATTATTAAGTCGGCTTATGAAATATCCCCCAACAATTTGGGATGAAATACATAATGCGTACTGTGCCGAAGTCCGAGCAGACGAAGACGACCTCAATGGGCCAACTCATCGACCGATATCAGTACAAGCAGAATCCGGAGGTGATACTAGAAGAGATCCAGCGGCCCCACGACCAAATCGGGAACGACATCTCCCATATGTCAGAACTACCGCTGTATCCTAATCTCGCCATAAAGAAGGCGCACCCCGATCTAGAATAGGGACTCACCGGAATGAGAGAGGTATGCCCCCTTTACTATCCGCTCACAATTTTTGTGTGTCACCTACAGAGGTAAAGTGTCCATAAAAGATGAGGTCAGACCTGAATACCAGAAAATATGACGCCCTCTGCGAGTTCCATCAAGAGCAAGGACACAAAACTGAAGATTTCATCGCCCTAAGACAGGGGGTCGTAAACATGTTACGACAGGGACACCTCAAAGAACAGCTGAGCGATCTGGGAAGGACCAACTTTGCAAGGGGACTCCAACAACATAAAGGGTCGCCGAAGCCGCCCACGCCATCTCGCACCATCCACACGGTCATTGGTAGTGGGGACGACGCTTCCATCAACACCGTGAAGTTCACCACAACCCACAAGCTCAAATAGTTGATCACCAACGGACTGTATATTGAGATTGAAGAAAGTATCACCTTCGATAAGTCAGATACCGACGGTTTGGCACTCCCTTACTATGACGCTCTTGTTATTACTTTACGAATTTTAGATACCGACGCAAGACAAATTATGATAGATGATGTGAGCGGCACATGTATTATCCATCCCCGATTACTCACACAAATAAAACTCGAGGACAAGATAGTGCCACGCTGCATCAAACGAACATCTGGTGAGATCACACTCCCCACCCTGGAGGGTGGCCTCACTCTGGAGACCACCTTCCACATCATGGACTAGGACACGACACACAACGCCATAATAGGGTGACCATGGATACACACCATGAGAGCTATACCCTCCAGCCTATACCAAGTCATCAAATTCCCAACCCCATGGGGTATATTCAGCATACGTGGGGCGTAACGCACATCCCAAGAGTGCTACCGCATCGCCCTAGACTGTACGACCACCCAACAAATAAGAGATATAGAGAAATAGGCATAGCAATCAATAGCGGGGACGTCATCAGAGACCCCGATATGGCCGAGGCCACCGAATCGACCATAGAGGACCTCGACCCCGTTCAACTAGACAGTAACGACCATAGCAAGAAAGCTTACATCGGCTACAAACTTCAAGAACCAGGTAAGTTTCGTGAATTCTTTACTGCTAACACGAATTTGTTTGCTTTTAGCCATGCAGATATGCCAGGTATCCCAAAGGATGTCGCCACACATAAATTAAACGTTGATCCACTCTACCCCCTGGTGAGGAAGGTTCGACGTAAGTTCAACTCCATAACCAATGATGCAGTATGCAAAGAAGTGGAAAAAGTATTGGAAAATGGTTCAGTTAGAGAGTCGAAGTACCCCCAATGGGTCGCCAATGTGGTCATGGTGAAAAAGAAGAATGGCACATGGTGGATATGTGTAGATTTCACCGACCTGAACAAATCTTTCCCCAAGGATTCGTTTCCATTACCATATATCGACCAACTCATCGACGCGACAGCCGAGCATGAGTTGCTAAGTTTCTTAGATGCCTACTCGGGCTACAATCAGATCCTTATGGAGGAAGAGGACTAGGAAAAGACCACCTTCATCACCCACCAAGGGACGTACTGCTACAGGGTCATGCCTTACGGATTGAAAAATGCGGGGTAACCTACCAAAGGTTGGTGACGAATATGTTCAAAGAACAACTCGGAAAAATGATGGAGGTATACATTGACGACATGGTGGTCAAGTCCAAAAGGAAAGACGATCACATCGACCACTTAAGAGAAGCATTCGGCATACTCAGGCAATACAACATGATACTGAACCCTGAAAAATGCGCATTTGGCATAGCCTCAAGGTAATTCTTGGGTTTCCTAGTGTCGCAACAGGGTATCAGGGTCTATCCCGAACAAATCAAGGCCATCGACGGGATACCAGAACACTTGACCACCAAAAAGCAGGTCCAAAAGCTAACTGGCCGTATCGCCACTTTTTTGAGGTTCATCTCACGATCCTCTGATAGGTACCACAAGTTCTTCGACATACTCAAAAAGGAGAACGGCCTCCAATGGACCCCTGAGTGCATCCAAGCCCTGAAGGAGTTAAAGGTGTACTTGTCCTAGCTACCGTTGCTCTCAAAACTTGAACAAGGACAACATCTCCTCGTCTATCTCGCCGTGTCCGAAGTAGCTCTGAGCGCAGTCTTAGTCCAAGAAAATAAAGGTACGCAACCTCCCATCTATTACATTAGCAAGACACTAGTCGACACTGAGACCAGATACCCCCATCTTGAAAATATGGCTCTGGCCTTAGTCGTAGCTTCACGAAAGCTTGGACCATATTTCCAATGCCATCCCATCTCGGTTGTCATGACTTTCCCCTTAAGAAGCATTTTACACAAACCTGAACTATCGGGCAGATTGGACAAATGGTCTATCGAACTAAGCAAACACTATAATATGTATCAACCGCGAATGACGATAAAGTCTCAGGTCCTCGCCGACTTCATCATCGACTTCAATACGCATATAATGCCCGAAGTTGAAAAGGAAGTCGTCCGCGCTTCTTCCCAAACACAAGACCTCTGGGTCCTCTATACCGACGGTGCATCTAACGTGTCGGGGTTCGGGCTGGGACTTGTACTTGAGGTCCCAATAGGCGAAGTGATTCATCAATCCATAAGGTGCCCAGACATGACTAACAACGAGCCCGAGTATGAGGCCATAATTATAGGATTAAGATTAGCACTCAAATACGGGGCGAAGCGGCTAAGATTGCGCTGTGATTCTCAGCTCGTGGTGAACCAAGTCACAAGGACTTTCCAAATCAAGGAGCAAAGGTTACAAAAATACCAGACTAAAATCTGTAAACTACTACCCGAGTTCGACGAATGTTAGCTCGACCAAATTCCCCGAGCACAAAATATCAAGGCGGACGGCCTCGCCAAATTAGCAGCAGAGACCAAAAACATTACAACCGAAGACCAAAATGTGGTCCACCTCCTCAACTCGTCGATAGACCAAATCGAGGTAAGAACCATAAACCTGATTTGGGACTGGCACAACTGTATTATTACATACTTGCAGGAAGACATACTCCCCAACGATAAAAAATAGGCCAAGAAGCTGCGAATGCAAGCGGCCAGATACAACATCGTTCATAACGACCTGTACAAAAGGACATATGGCGGGCCTCTGGCGAAATGCTTAGGCCCAAATTAGATGTGGCGCATCCTTGAGGAAGTACACGAGGGCCACTGTGGATCTCACTCCGACAATCGAGCTTTAATCAAATGCCTCATACGAGCGGGGTATTACTGGCCCACCATGAAAAAGGAGGCCACATACTTCATGAAACAAATTGAGCAATGCCAGAAATATTCCCCAATGATCCACCAAGCAGGCGAACACCTACACTCAGTAACTTCTCTTAGGCCGTTCATCAAATGGGGAATGGACATCGTGGGCTCCCTCCTGATGGGATGAGGTAACGTACGATTTCTCTTGGTTTTAACTGATTATTTCTCTAAATGGGTGGAAGCAGGAGCATTCGCCCAAGTACTTGAACATGAAGTGATCGCCTTCATATGGAAAGAAATCATATGCCGTTTCGGTCTCCCCAAATAAATTAACTGCGACAACGGGCCTCAATTTACGCGAAAGAAGGTCACCGACTTTTTTGAAAAATGGCACATCAAAAGAATACTGTCAATACCATACCACCCCTCGGGAAACGGGCCTCCAACAAGTCAATACTGAACATCATGAAGAAGAAGCTCGAAGACACCAAGGGACTCTGGCCAGAAATATTACTAGAAGTACTCTAGGCCTACCGAACAACGCCAAAAACGATCACAGGGGAAACGCCATACTTGTTAGTCTATTTGACTGATGCAGTAATACCAGTCGGGGAACCCAACCTATGATACTTCCGTGAAAGCGGACCCTAGAACGATCACAGTAGAAGGCAGGAACTCGACCGAGTTAGGGAATGAAGAGATATGGCCTATGTGAGAATGGTCGCCCAAAAGCAACAAGCAAAACGCTATTATAACAAAAGAGCAAAGATCAGGACACTTAAAGTCGGGGACTACGTGCTTAAAGCTAAAACACAAGCAAGCAAAAATCCACGGGAAGGCAAACTAGGAACAAACTGGGACGGCCCCTACAAAATCACAGAAGCAGCAAGCAAAGGGTCATTCACACTAGAAACAGTGGTTGGAAAGCGATTACTAAACAACTGGAACATTACATACCTCAAATACTTCAACTTTTAAAGGATGAGGTCCCCGAAAGTCGCACTCTTTTTCCCTCACTCGAGTTTTGTCCCAATTGGGTTTTATCGAGGAGGTTTTTAACGAGGCGATGATGGGGATACTTCAGGATTGAAGTGCGCACAGACGAAGACATTGGACGACTAGTTCATTGCTCGATCTCTCACTATTTATCCAGTTCGACCAATGAAGGGACTAGATAGACTGGGACTGGGACTGAACTACCAGCCAGTGCCCGGAAAATATGTAAATCTCTCCAATAATATGAACAAAACACAAGTACATGAAGTTTATTTCTGCTCTCCCTAAGCAAAGGTTACATTCGACCTCGTTCGAATTAACACCTACTCGGCCCACAACCTTAACTAATTAAAGGTTACATTCGACCTTATTCAAATTAACACCTACTCGGCCCACGACCTTAACTGATTAAAGGTTACATTCAACCCCGTTCGAATTAACACCTACTCGGCCCACGGTCTTAACTAATTAAAGGTTACATTCGACCTCGTTCGAATTAACACCTACTCAGCCCATGACCTTAACTGATTAAAGGTTACATTCTACCCCGTTCGAATTAACACTTACTCATCCCACAACCTTAACCAATTAAAGGTTACATTCGTCCTCGTTTCGAATTAACACCTACTCGGCCCACGACCTAAACTAAATAAAGGTTACATTCAACCCTATTCGAATTAAACATATGACGTGTTCAACCTTATTCAAACCAACTACCGGTGCTCGTTCATAATCAAACCAAGACTTCGTTTCAACCTCATTCGACCTACTCGAACAAATCCATTATTACGAAGGCAACCAAGCTACAAAATCAAAAAAGCGTACAAGCCCAAACAAAGAAAAAGAATCAGGTACGAATAACATAATTGACATTTCATACTTAAAATATTTTTTCTACAAAGGCCCGAATACACGCCTAAAAAAATACACACAAGCCCATGGATAAACAAAAAGAAGGAAAAACAACTAACACTGCCCGACCCAGAGGCACCAGTTTGATCACCCAAGCCGTCTTCACCTACCCCTTCACCATCACCAGCGGGATACTCATCCTCGTACTAGGCATCATGTTCAATTTGATCCACGCCCGCTCCCTCGTCATCACCGTCTTTCGGTGTAGCAGGGTCATAGCCACAAGCAAACTGAGCTTCACGTGCCTTAGCATGAGTATCTTCGAAGTCGGCCTCTGAAATAACGCCCTCCCCTATAAGGTCCCTGAATATATCCAGCTGAGCCTCGGCGTGAATCCATTCCTCGTATAGATCCTGCGAAACATCAGGAAAAGTAGAAGCGCGAGAGGAGGATGGCTGAGCCATTAACTACGCCTCCTCGAGAGTAGCGACTCGATCACTAGGGCCCTAAGCCTCCTTTTCCAGCTCCCATATCCGCTCATCAAGCCGCTCCTCTTTGAGCCTGGCCATCTCCAAAGCACAGCTCCCCTATCCGCTCATCACCTCGAGATCCTCTTCTTTGTCCCTCAACGCCCCCTAGAAAACGCTGTATTTTCCAATGAACCTCATTAATTCATCATCCTTCTTCTTCAGTTTACCTTCCCCCATCATCCTTACTTCTTCGGCATCGATATTGGAGCCCGTCTCGTAACCTTCTTCGACTATACTTTTTCCTTTTATGTTAACCCGGTAAGAAGGATCCTCAGCTAGTAGCAAGGCCGATGGCTCATCCTGCTGTAAGATGTCAGGGACCTTTGCCGACGGCCCCTCAAAATCCATCACAGCCTTAGGGAGATACGTACCCTCCTCGGCCCCCGATGATGGCGGAATCTTGGGATGTAATTACGCGTCATCTCCAAGGTCTATGGTTGCTATTTCTCTGACGACAAAATTCTGCATCACCGAACTCCCTGCATAGATAACTCTTTCGTCGACATCTACAGATCACCACTTATGGGGAAGCAAGTTATCGCCATTCGATGATGATTCCTCCTCATCATCCTCATCTACTAGATTATGCAGAGGGAAAGTCGAAAGCCCCACTGTAGGAACAGTCGACGACCTAGAATACCTCACCGCAGCAGAAGGAACAGAAATAGATTTCCTCTTACGGAACGCTGGAGCAAGATCCTTTTGCCTTCTTGAAGGTCCTCGGGCTGAAAAACAAAAATCAGAAGACTGTAACTTCCCATACAAAACTGCAATGAGCAGGCAACCATGAGGTCAAAATGGTATAAACAAAAGGTAATAATTATATATGCATAAATAAATACATATAGACGAACTCACCGGTCACAAAAGGCGCAGGCCCGAATGTTTTGATAAAGATCGGCCATTCACGAATCCCCACTGTGTGAGGCAGGACCTGGCTGACCCAGTCATGAATGTCCCTGACCAAGGGAGGGGGCGAAGTCTCAGCTGCACAAAGAAGGTACATAACGTTAGACTATGACTAAAACAGGCAAAATGAATGCTCGGCAAAAAGATACTTACGGGCATACTTCTAAGCCTGAGGGAATCCGCTCGCATTGGCCACCATGTCCTCAGTCTTGACAAAGAAATATTTGAGCCAGAACTGACGATTCACCTTATCGTCCATCTTCACCACCAAACTTTTACTTCCTTGGTGGCGAAGGTGCAACATCATCCCCCTATAGAAACTAGGAGCGAAGAGATGCATCAGGTGGCGAAGTGAAACCCCACGGCCAACCAACTCCACATATTTTATCAACATACAAATAAGTTTATATATATAAGGGGAGAGTTGGGCCGGACAGACGCCGTAGTAGCGGCAAAAGTCCTCTGCCAATGAGAGAAGAGGAAAATAATAGCCTACATAGAATGGATACACATAGTGTCACACCCCAACCTCGGGGAGCGCGACCGATGCTCAACCGAGTGAACCCGGTCGAGCAAGCCTAGTAAACCTTTCCTACCCGACTCATTCATGATCCAAAAAGGGAATGCGTCACCATTTGTAAAACAGGGGAGAGATCAGTTATGTAAATATATAAACGTTGCTAGTTCATTTTTTTCATTATATGCATTATGCCATAGTTACATTTTCAAAATACAACTCGATCCAACGACCGCCCCAACATACATACATGACCCACAAAAAGGTCTATGGAGCCTTTAAGGATACAAAAGAGTAACATGACAATGCCAGCAACAAGGCCCCGACTATACTTCAAAATGTGAAAACTTATACAAAGAAGGACTACATGACCCCTGGGAGAAATGGGGCTCACCAAAACTGCTGTGAGGAGAGAAAGAGAGCACCACTATCTGCGATCGACACTATCTGCGTTGGAACCATCTACATCCATTCAAAGATGTAGCGCCCACGGTAAAAGGGACGTTAGTACTGTCGAATAGTACTGGTATGTAAGGCAAACACCAATCTCAGTAGAATGAACAGTGAAACAAAGAGAAGGCAGTCACAATAATCAATAAGTACTTCATGAAAATACAAGAAAACACCAAATAAGGATTACACAATTCCCAATTCAATCTTTTCATCTTTTTATGTTAATAATCTTTAGTGCCAAGCCACAACTCACAATGCCACCATATTTTTACACGGAGTCCGGTTTCGGCCCAACCGGCTAAGCCATCTCAAGTGAGACATATCCATATCCACAATGTAATTAAATAATTCCAATACAAATGCCACCATGTGTATAACATGGCGTCCGATCTCGGCCCGATCGGCTAAGCCATCTCACTTGAGACATAACCTCTTTCAACTGTCCACTCAATTCACATTTCTTTCCCATCTTCATTACATGGCACAAACAACCTCATTTATTAAGTAGTTCTTGGCACTTGGGAACATTTTACAATTCAAGTCTTTCCCTTTTTATTTGTTCAAATAACATCATCATTCATGTCGATAAGTACCATCACATAAGGCATTTCACACATAAGGGAAGGAGCTTGGAAAATCATAATTACGTTCTCAAATAGCATGATGACATGGTAACCATATAAAACAATGAGGGAACATGAATCTTTCAATCAAACACACTAAGGCAAACAATTATAGTACAATCAAGTTGGAACTTACACCAATTATTCAGACACCAGGAGATCGATTCTAAGAAGAAGAGAGTTAGCCATACATACCTCAATTGCGCTTCTTTAGACTCTACAATTATCTGGAACCCTTAGCAACCTCAATCTATTTTTGCAATATACAAATTGAACCCAAAATTAGGGAAATGTTCATAGTTCTAGTTCACTTTTTATTTTTCCCACACTCTTTATCACATGCATGCAAGATGAACCACTTTCATACCCATGAAGTATTACCCTAGTACCCCATTATAGCTATGTTTGAAATTAAGAGCTGGGGTGATGAAATCTTACCTTTTTGGATGAAGAAATTGGGTGCTCTACTTGAGTATTTTCAAGCTTTGAGTGATGGTTGAAGATTGATTAATGAAAATTAGGCCCTCCCTCTTGAACCCTCTCTCACTCTCACTCTAGAAGTATAAGAAAATGAGCTCAAAATAGACCTAAGGGGTGTTTTAACGGAATGGGGGTCGGGTTTTAAATTAAAAAAATGGTGCCCCGACACAGGTCTGCGGTCGCATATGCGACCGCATAATGGTTATACAGTCTGCAAAGTGACCGCAGAAATGGCCCTCAGGGGCCTAAACTTTCGGCTCAGGTATGCGACCAGTATGCGGTCCGCATACTTATTCTGCGATCACATAATGCACCGCAGAACTCCCTCCGCAGAAATCCAAGAGAAATTATGCAACCGATATGTGGTCCACATATCTATTATGCGGTCGCATAATCAACCGCAAAACTGACCTCAAATTGGCCAAACTTACTGCTTCACTCTGTGGCCATTATGCGGTCCACAGAGTGATTATGCGGCCGCATAATGGGCCGCAGAAATGCGTTCTTGTGCGAAATATTTTCCTCTCAGTCCGTAAGGTACTGTTCAATCCAAAAAGTCCAAACCGCAACTTGCAAGCTTGATGCAAAGAATTTCTACTATAATAACGCAAGAATCTAACTTGGCACCACGAAACCCCGAGTTTTTGGTTAAATTTTTTTTATAGGTCCTTACACATAGAACGCGCAATATCCTGGGAGATGTACCTGTACCACATTGCGCCCCACCAAAATCAGATCGATGTTGGCCGAAATTTTGAACTTTGTCCTAAACTCAGCGAGGTTGACCTCGTTCATCATCGACTCCGAGGCCTCAGGATCGTCTTTGGGCAATTTTGAAAAGTCAAATCTAATCCTTTCACCACGAGGAATTATTTCCTCCACCGTGTAATGACACGGCCGATCGTTTCGAGTACTACAACTCTGTTTCCCCAATTACTACTCAATTTGTGCTTTACAGTTGTTATATGACTTACTGGGGTATTGGTTTGGGTCCAGGTAAGGCCTTGGAATGAATTGGAACAATTTATTCCAAAGTTTAAAACTTAAGTTAAAAAGGTTGGCTGGATATCGACCTATCTGTAAACGACCCCGGAATAGAATTTTGATGATTCCAATAGCTCCGCATGGTGATTTTGGACTTAGGAGCGTGTCTGAAAAATTATTTGGAGGTCTGTAGTTAAATTAGGCTTGAAATGGCTAAAAATAGAAATTTGAGTTTGGAAGTTTGGGCGGGGATTTGAATATTTGATATCGGGACCGGAATCCGATTCTGGAAATTTGAATAGGTCCGTTATGTTATTTATGACTTGTGTGCAAAATTTGATGTCAATCGGACTTGATTTGATAGGTTTCAGCATCGAATGTAGAAGTTAAAATTTTTTAAGTTCATTAAGCTTGAAATGGGGTATGATTCGTGGTTTTAGCATTATTTGATGTGATTTGAGGTTTCGACTAAGTTCTTATGATATTTTAGGACTTGTTGGTATATTTGGTTGAGGTCCCGGGAGCCTCGAGTGAGTTTCGGAAGGTTAATAGATCAAATTTGGACTTAGAACAATTGAAACTTGTTGCTGCCTACTGATGCAATCGCACATGCAAAATTTGGCTCGCAGGTGTCAGCTCGCAGAAGCGAGCATGTCATCGCAAAAAAGGATGGTCCGTAGAAGCGGATGAGGAATCGCAGAAGCGCGACCACAGAAGCGACGCAATGATCGCATATGCGGCCTGGGCTAATAGAGCTTTGGTCCGCAGAAGCAGACACTTCATCGCAGAAGCGAGTCCGCAGAAGAGGAGTCCTTGTCCGCAGAAGGGAAGGCTGTCGCAGAAGCAGGAGATTTATCGCAAAAGTGGAGCCGCAGATACGGTTACAAATTCCGCAGAAGCAGAACCTCTGGGTAGTGTACAAAAATAGAGGGTTCCGAGTTTTTGTCATTTTTGGAAATTTCCAACACAGTTTTGAGGCGATTTTTAGAGAGAATTCACGGGAAAACTTAAGGTAAGTCACTTGTGATCATTGTTAGTCAATAATATTAGATTATGAATGAGTATTTCGACTAGAATGCATGTTTTTGATGTGAAATTAGAGGATTTAGGCCTAGGGATTTCAAAATAAGAATTTGTGATTTGGAGGCCGAGTTGATGTCGGAATTTGGTAAAATTCATATGGTTGGACTCGTGGTTAAATGAGCGTTCATATTTTGTAACTTTTGTCAGGTTCCAATTTGTGGGCCCCACAGGCGATGTTTGAGTTAAAATTCGGATTTTTGTTAAAAAATCTGTATTTTCATATGAAATTAATTCTATGATTTGTATTGATTGAATCGAATTAATCATGATTAGATTCGAGTCGATCGGAGTCGGAAAATCGAGGGAAAGGCATACAACAATTGAGTTGCTTTAGTATATATGGTGATTATGTTTAGCCTAGTATCACATGTCTACGTGCCTTAACTCTTACTTGCAATATGTGCAACATGCTTAGCTGAATTACCTGCTTTCTTTGATTTGATTTAAATCTTTAACTGTTAGATTTTTGCTGAAAGGTTATTGTTTCTCTGACTACCTGCTGCATATTTACTTTGGGACTTTGAGGCGGTTCCTCTAGAGATCCCCCTGTACTGCGCATTTACTTTTGGGACTACGAGGCGGTACCTCGGCAAATCCCCTTACATATTTACTTTTGGGACTACGAGACAGTATATCAGGAGATCCCCTTGCATATTTACTTTTGAGACTACGAGACGGTATCTCGGAAGATCCCTTCCATATTTACTTTTGGGACTACGAGACGGTATCTCGAGAGATCCCCTGTTGAGCATTTACTCTTAGGACTACGAGACGGTATCTCGGGAGCGCCCCTGTTGTTTACCTCTTTTTGTTGTGCTGTTCTCTCATCAGTCATTTCATTATACTATTATATCCTCTGTCATATTTTTCTATTATTTCCTGTATGGCCTGACCTGACCTCGTCACTACTCTACCGATGTTAGGCTTGGCACTTACTAGGTACCACTGTGGTGTACTCATGTTACTCTTCTGCACATTTTTTTGTGCAGAACCAAGTACAACTTACAAGCCCAGATATCAGTGAACTACCTGTGTGTGGAGACTTCAAGGTACATCTGCCAGCGACTGCAAGCCTCAGAGTCCCCCTCTATCAATATCATGTTATTTTCCTTACTTTAGTAGACTCTGATGTATAGAGACAATTAGTATTTCTCTTAGAAGCTTGTGACTTGTTTCTAATGGGTGTTTGGAGATTTTAGTTCTTTGACTTGCAATTTCCATTTATTACAGTTATTGAGGTTTGAGTTTCAGACTCTTATTATGTTATTCCGAAATTTGTTAGGCTTACCTAGTCTTAGAGACTAGGTGCCATCACGACATCCTACGTGGGGTGAATTGGGGTCGTGACAAGTTGGTATCAGAGCTCTAGGTTCATAGGTTTTATGAGTCACAAGCAGGTTTAGTAGAGTCTCGCGGATCGGTATGCAGACGTCTGTACTTATCTTCGGGAGGCTATGGAACTGTTAGGAAATGTTCACTTCTTTGATTCCTTATCATGTGCATTGTTGACTTCGAAGTTCTAAACTCTTATCTTTATATTCTCTCGTAGATGGTGAGGACACGCACAATTGGATCCGATGATCAGACACCCACACTCCCTGTTGGAGCCGTAAGAGGTCGGGGCAGAGGTCGAGCCAGAGGATGAGGAAGACCACGTGGTGCAGCCACAACACATGTACGAGCTGCTGCAACAGAGCCACTAGTAGCTCCAATTGGAGAGCAGGCGCCTAAGACGCCTATTACTATCCCTGCACTTCAGGAGACTCTTGCCCAATTTCTGAGCATGTTTGGCACTCTAGCTCAGGCACGATTGATTCCACTTGCTCCTGCCATATCTCAGGCCGGGGGAGGAGCACAGACTCCCGCCACCCATACCCTAGAGCCACGGGCCCAGGTTGACCATGCCCTAGAGGTTTTTCCGTGTAGCCAGTTGACCCAGTTCCGCCAGAGGTTAGGGCAGTAGTTTCAGAGGGGGAGAAACTCAGGCTCGAGAGGTATAAGAAGTACCACCCTCCCACTTTTAGCAGTTTAGCTTCAGATGATGCTCGGGGCTTTTTTGAGGAATATCACCGTATCCTCCGTACTATGGGTATTGTGGATTCTAGTGGGGTTTCTTTCACGGCATTCCAACTTAGAGGAGCGACCTACCAGTGGTGGAGGGCATACGAGTTGGATAGTCTAGCTGAGGCAACTTCACTCACTTGGACTAAATTTTCAGATATGTTCTTGAGGGAGTATGTTCCTCAGAGTCTTAGAGATACATGGCGCGTAGAGTTTGAGCAGCTGTGCCAAGGTTCTATGACCGTGTTAAAGTATATAGTCTAATTCAGTGATTTTGCTAGGCATGCACCAGCCTTGGTTGCTACTGTTCGAGAGCGGATTCGTCGATTTATTGAGGGGCTCCACCCTAGTATCAGGTTCAGTATGGACTGAGAGTTGGAGATGGACATCGCATACTAGCAGGTGGTGTCTATTGCTAGGAGATTTGAGGGTATGCGGATCCGGGAGAGAGAAGAGAGGGAAGCTAAGAGACCCCGAGATTCTGGCACGTATAACAGTTCTCGTGCTCCATCTACAACTCATAAGGGTAGGGGTTATGGGAGTCATCTTGTTCATTCAGTACTTCCAGCCACCAGCGATACTCTGGCCATTCCTAAGCCCCGGGATCCCTATTATGCACCGCCAGTGTATAGTGTACCACCTGTACGGAGTGCTTCAGTGGTTAGTCTAGTCGATCAGGCCCGAGCCAGTCACAATAGCCACGTCCTCCGAGAGCTTATTTTGAGTGTGGTGACACTCGTCATATGGTTAAGGATTGCCCAGATTCAATAGGGTGCACCTCCACAGATTTCACAGGCCCCACCTATTCCACAGGGCCCTCAGGCTTCTCAGGCAATAATTATTGCTCCAGTTGCCACTCCATCTGCACAACCAGCTAGAGGTGGAGGTCGGACAGGTAGAGGTCGCCCTAGAGGGGGAGGCCAGGCCAGATATTATGCCCTTCCTGCTCTGACAGAGGCAGTTGCATCCGATTCTGTTATCACATGTATTGTTCCTGTCTGTCATAGAGATGCATTGGCCTAATTTGATCCAGGCTCCACTTATTCTTATGTGTCATCTTATTTTTCCCCGTATTTGGGTGTATCCCGTGATTCTTTGAGTTCTTCTGTTTATGTATCTACACCCGTGGGTGATTCTATTGTTGTTGACTGCGTGTATCAGTCGTGTTTGATTGTTATCAGTGGTTTTGAGACCAAAGCTGATCTATTATTACTCAGTATAGTGGATTTTGATATTATTTTGGGCATGGACTGGTTGTCGCCCTATCACGCTGTCACGCCCCGAACCTAGGAGCGAGACAAGTACCCGGTGCCTCACCTAACCTGGCGTACCAAATTGCGACTAAGGGACTCTAAAAACATAATGTCATACTTTGGCCATGGGGCCACCTTGCAAGACAATTTTCGAAGCAAAATATAAAACTGAATGGAAACTAGCGCTAACTAAACATCAATATAAAGCTAGGCTGAAAAGGCCGTCATAGCTACTACAGCTGACAAACCACCAAATTATACATACCAGGCCTACAAACCCAACATACTGCACTAACCAACAGGATATGTCTACAAGCCTCTACTGATAGATATATTGTGATCGGAACAGGGCCCCGACCTACCCATATTATATATATAAATACATACATAAGATGCACACAAAAACCTAGACCCGATAACTCCGAAGGATGTGGAGCTTACCGATCAGGCTAAACTCTGGAAACACCTACTGAGGAGGTCTACTCGTCTGTCTATCTGAACCTGCATGCATGAAATGCAGCGTCCCCGGAAAAGGGACGTCAGTACGAAATAATGTACCGAGTATGTAAGGCAATAACATAACTGAAAATCGAAACTGAACTGATAATATAATAACTGAAAGTAACTGGGAGTCAAAGATGATCTGGAGATATACTTACCTGCTGATAGTGACTAAACTCCTTCAATATAGTAAGTAAAATAAATGTCCGGCCCTATAAGGCTCGGTACGTGTAAATGCTCGGCCGTAGTAGGCTCGCTCATAGGCGCTCGGCCATACTGGGCTCTGTATCTCGGCCATCCTGGGCTCGCTCATAGGCGCTCGGCCACAGTAGGCTCGGTATATGTAACTTACCATCTGATCAGAGGTTGCCCAATAGGGGCCTGCCCACCGATTATAGCTCGATGGTGGTGAAAATAGTGTAATACTGTATATATATATAGACCCTCTGCTCTCTTGACTGAATAAAGACAAAACTAAACTGAATATGAAGTCTCGATAAGGAATAATATTGTAACTTATGAGACTAGAATAATGTGAATAAATTCATGAATACGAACTTCTCTTTATGTCTCATTATTAACACATGTAGCTACGAGATCATGCCAAAATGAAGGAAGGGCTTAGCCTTAACATACCTTATCACAATCTTTCCAATCACCAAGTTGAACTCACCTCTTTGCACCTTAATCTACAAGAATGATAATAATACTATCGTTAAGTTACGAAAGGTACAACTATCGCACAACGAACGACAAACTTATTTTGTATTAAAACGGGCAGCATCTCCCCTATAATCCTTACTTCCTCCAAATTCAAGATAACACCAACAATACAAGAACAGAACAATAACAACATATATACATCATTTTCCAGCCCTATATACACCATCAAATACTACAAAACAGCCCAACACACCCCAATCTCTTCGTACACAAAACGACCACCGTAGTAGTGTCAAACGACCCGAAAATGTTATGACGAATGACCAGCCAACCACCCTACATTTATATGGTGTTTATAAACCCCCTTCCTCCTCCAAAACTCCACAAAACAGTAGTAAAACACGCAGCCCAACAGCAACACAAAACAGTCCACAAAACAGTCCGCTACAAGTGAATAACTCGAACTCACCGCTTCCGATCACCATCCCGTGAGTTCTTACAAGTATAGAACGACTTACCATGAATTTACAGAAGAAATATTGGATGAAATAGAGCAGTAAACTCACCTTATTTTTTGGATAACTCAGCTCTTATCTTGGTTCTTCAAACTCTAGGTTTTACCTCCAATTAGAACTTGAAAGGGAGAGAAAATCAATTAGGGTTTGTGGGAAATTTTTGGAAGGATTCTTTGCAGAGCTTATGTCTGGTTATTATGCTCTATTTTAAGTCTAATATATGAAGAAAATAGGCCCTTAAAAGGCCTCTTTGGACGACCCGAAATGGCCCATTTTTGGGGCTCTCATTTAAGCAAGTAGGTGACACACCTACTTGTCACCTAGCAGCTTGTGCAGTATCGCAAAAATGCTCATATCTCTCTACTCCGATGTCGTATTGACAAACGGTTTAATGAATTGGAAAATAGACTCATAGATCTTTAATTTGATGGGTGGAACACCCCATAACTCTAAGTATATTGGGAGAAAATTGCAGTTACATTTGACCCAAAGTTTCAGTAAAACTTATGAATGTAACTTGTGATGACTTTCATCGACTTTTGTTCCACAACTCGCTTGACTTCAAAACATAACACACGGATGTCATACGACTAATATAAATCATAACATAATCTCCTTATCATGTTAATCACCCTAGTCTCACCCCAAAGGTACATGTTATAACATTTCCAACTTGTCGACTTTCGACGAAACATTGTTTTATTTAATTGCTTTAGCTTCTGAACTGTCCAACCCTCTTTGTACTTGTTGTTCATGATCTTCAATATTTGTAACCTCAGAGGTAACATGATTAACTTACTTTATATACTTTTAAATATTATCTCATTTTTGGTCCTACATTAGTTTGCTTACGACGCATTTTTACGTACGAAAATATAGGGTGTAACACACGCTATCCTTGATTGTTATGCTAAGACGGTGACATTGGCTATGCCAGGTCTACCATGGCTAGAGTGGAGAGGTAGCGTGGATCATGTTCCTTGCAGGGTTGTTTCATTTCTTAAGGCTCAATGAATGGTTGAGAAGGGGTGTGATGCGTATCTGGCCTATATGAGAGATGTTAGTGTTGATACTCCTACCATGGAGTCAGTTTCTGTAGTAAGGGATTTTCCTGATGTATTTCCAATGGATCTTCTGGGTATGCCACCCGACAGGAATATTGACTTTGGCATTGATTTGTTACCGGACACTCAGCCCATTTCTATTCCACCATATCGGAGTTGAAAGAATTAAAAGAGAAGTTACATTAGTTGCTTGATAAGGGCTTCATTCGGCCCAGTGTATCGCCTTGGGGTGCTCCTGTCTTATTTGTGAAGAAGAAGGATGGTTCTATGCAGATGTGTATTGATTACTGCCAGTTGAACAAGGTCACAGTGAAGAACAGGTATCCATTGCCACATATTGATGACCTATTTGATCAGCTTTAGGGTGCCAGGTTGTTCACTAAGATTGACTTGCTTTCAGGCTATCATCAGTTGAAGATTCGGGAGTCAGATACCCTGATGACTGCTTTCAGGACTCGCTATGGTCATTTTAAGTTTCTTGTAATGTCATTTGGGCTGGCAAACGCCCCAGTAACATTTATGCATTTGATGAACAGTGTATTTCATCCCTATCTTGACTCATTTGTCATTGTATTTAATGACCACATTCTGGTGTATTCCCGGAGTTGGGAGGATCATGTGCTTCAGACTTTGAGAGAAAAGAAGTTATATGCAAAATTTGTAAAGTGTGAATTCTGGCTTGATTTAGTGGGATTTTTGGGTCATATAGTTTCGTGCGAAGGGATCAAGGTAGATCCAAAGAAGATTAAAGCAGTGCAGAGTTGGTCCAAATAATCCTTAGCTACGGAGATCCGGAGTTTACTTCGCCTATTTGTAGAGGGTTTCTCTTCTATTGCTGCACCTATGACCAAATTGACCCATAAGGGTGCTCCGTTCAGGTGGACCGAGGAATGTGAGGAGATCTTTCAAAAGCTCAAGACAACTTTGACTACAGCCCAGTATTGGTGTTGCCTACAGGTTCAGGATCTTATACTGTGTATTGTGATGTGTCACGCATTGGTGTTGGCGCAGTGTTGATGCAAGGCGGTAGGGTGATTGCCTATGCGTCAATACAGTTAAAGGTACATGAGAAGAATTATCCGGTCCACGACCTTGAGTTACCAGCTATTGTTCATGTCTTAAAAATTTGGTAGCATTATTTGTACGGTATCCATTGTGAGGTTTATACCGATCATCAGAGTCTACAACATCTTTTTAAATAGAAGAAATTTAATTTACGGCAGTGGATATGGTTGGAGTTGCTTAAGGATTATGATATCACCATTCTCTATCATCCCGGGAAGGCCAATGTGGTGGCCGACGCCTTGAGTCATAAGGCGGAGAGTTTGGGCAGCTTAACAGACTTACAGGTAGCAGAAAGGCCTTTAGCCTTGGATGTTCAGGCCTTGGCCAACTAGTTTGTTAGATTGGATGTTTCCGACCCGAGTTTTTGGATTGTGTGGTTTCTCAGTCTTCTTTTTATGATTGTATCAGAGAGCGTCAGTATAATGATCCCCATCTGCTTGTCCTTAAGGACACAGTTCAATACGGTGATGCCAAGGAAGTCACTATTGGAGATGACGGTGTATTACAGAT
This sequence comes from Nicotiana tomentosiformis, assembly GCF_000390325.3. NCBI lineage: Eukaryota > Viridiplantae > Streptophyta > Magnoliopsida > Solanales > Solanaceae > Nicotiana > Nicotiana tomentosiformis. The sequence goes on from NC_090819.1 coordinate 116,734,391, forward strand.
GTAGGGTAGGCCATGTGTGCCCAATGTAGATGATTTGCGTAAGATAATTCTCCAAGAGGCTCACAGATCGCGGTACTCCATTCATCCAGGTGCTACAAAGATATATCAGAACTTGAGACAACACTATTAGTGGAGGCGAATGAAGAAAGACATAGTGGAATATGTAGCTCGGTGCCTAAATTATCAACTGGTGAAGTATGAGCATCAGCGACCGGGTGGATGCTTCAAAAGCTAGAGATTACAGAATATAAATGAGAGCAAATCACTTTAGATTTCGTTGTTTGGATCCCATAGACTCAGAGGAAGTTCGAAGCAGTTTGGGTAATTTTGGATAGATTGACCAAGTCAGCTCATTTCATTCCTGTTTTTACTACTTACTCTTCGGAGCAGTTGGCTAAGGTTTATATTCGCGAGATCGCCAGGCTTCATGGCGTTCCATCATCTATCATCTCTGTCCGGGGTACGCAGTTTATGTCACGGTTCTAGAGGGTCGTACAACGTGAGTTGGGTACTCGGGTAGAGTTGAGTATAACATTTCACCCTCACACCGACGGATAGTCCATTCAGATATTGGAGGATATGCTTCGCACGTGTGTGATAGATATTTGGGGTGCTTGGGATCACTTCTTGCCACTTGCGGAGTTGCTTACAACAACAGTTATCAGTCGAGCATTCAGATGGCGCCGTATGAGGCTTTATATGGTAGGCGGTGCCGGTCTCCAGTGGGTTGGCTCGAGCCTGGTGAATCTAGGCTATTAGGTACGGACTTAGTTCAAGATGCTTTCGAAAAGGTTAAATTGATTCAGGATCGACTTTGTACAACCCAATCTAGACAAAAGAGTTATGCGGACCGGAAGGTTCGTGATGTTGCATTCATGGTTGGTGATCGGGTCTTTCTTCGGGTTTCGCCCATGAAGGGTGTTATGATATTTGGGAAGAAGGACAAGTTGAGCCCTAGGTATATTTGGCCTTTTTGGATCCTTGAGAGAGTTGGGGAGGTGGCTTACAAACTTGCATTGCCACCTAATCTCACTACAGTTCATCCAGTATTCCATGTTTCTATGCTCCAAAAGTATCACGGCGATCCATCTCATGTGTTAGACTTTAGCTCAGTCCATTGGGATAAGGATCTATCTTATGTTGAGGAACGAGTGGCTATTTTGGACAGACATGTTAGAAAGTTGAGATCGAAGGGCATTACTTCAGTAAACGTACAGTGGAGGGGTCATCCGATCGAGGAGGCGACTTAGGAGACCAAGCATGATATGCGCATCTGTTATCCTCATCTTTTCTTCACTCCAGGTATAATTCTAAACTCGTTCGAGGATGAACGTTTGTTTAAGAGGGGGAGAATGCAACGACCTGGCCGATCGTTTTGAGTATTACAACTATATTTCCCTAATTACTGCTCAATTTGTGATTTACAGTTGTTATATGACTTACCGGGGTATTTGTTCGGGTCTGGTGAGGCCTTGGAATGAATTATAACACTTAGTTCCAAAGTTTAAATCTTAAGTTAAAAAGGTTGGCTGGATGTCGACCTATGTGTAAACGATCCCGGAATAGAATTTTGATGATTCCAATAGCTTTGCATGGTAATTTTGGACTTAGGAGCGTGTTCAAAAAATTATTTGGAGGCCCGTAATTAAATTAGTCTTGAAATAGCTAAAAATGAAAATTAGAGTTTGGAAGATTGATCGGGAATTTGACTTTTTGATATCGGGATCGGAATCCAATAATGGGTTACGTGATGTCATTTATAACTTGTATGCAAAATTTGAGGTCAATCGGACTTGATTTGATAGGTTTCAGCATTGAATATAGAAGTTGAAATTCTTAAGTTCATTAAGCTTGAAATGGGGTATGATTTGTGATTTTAGCGTTGTTTGATGTGATTTGAGCCTTCGACTAAGTTCGTATGATGTTTTAGGACTTGTTGGTATATTTGGTTGAGGTCCCGGAGGCCTCGAGTGAGTTTCAGATGGTTAACGGATCAAATTTAGACTTAGAACAATTGAAACTTGTTGTTACCTACTGATGCAATCGCACCTGCGGAATTTGGCTCGCAGGTGTGAGCTCGCAGAAGTGAGCCTGGCATCGCAGAATCGGATGGTCCACAGAAGAAGATGAGGCATCACAGAAGTGCGACCGGAGAAGCGATGCAATGGTCGCAGATGCGGCCTGGGCTAAGGGGACCTTAGACCGCAGAAGCAGAAGATTCATCACAAAAGCGAGTCCACAGAAGCAGACTCCTTTTCCGCAGAAGCTAAGGCTGTCGCAAAAGTGGGAGATTTACCGCAAAAGCGGAACTCACATAAGCAGTTAAAAATTTCGCAGAAGCGAAACCTCTGGGCAGTGTACAAAAATAGAGGGTTCCGAGTTTTTGTCATTTTTGGACATTTCCAACACTGTTTTGAGGTGATTTTCAGAGAGAATTCATGGAAAAATTTAAGATAAGTCACTTGTGATCATATTTAGTTAATATTATTGGATTGTCATTGAGTATTTCGACTAGATTACATATTTTTGGGTGAAATTAGAGGATTTGGGTCTAGGGATTTCAAAATAAGAATTTGAGATTTGGAGGTCGAGTTGATGTCGGAATTTGGTAAAATTCATATGGTTGGACTCGTGGTTGAATGGGCGTTCATCTTTTGTAACTTTTGTCGGGTTCCGATATGTGGGCCCCACAGACGATTTTTGAGTTAAATTTTAGATTTTTGTTGAAAAATCTGTATTTTCATATGAAATTAATTCTATGATTTGTATTGACTGAATCAAATTAATTATGACTAGATTCGAGCCGATCGGAGTTGGAAAATCGAGGAAAAGGCATACTACTTGACTAATTGAGCGAAATTCGAGGTAAGTGGCTTGTCTAACCTTGTGTGGGGAAAATTCCCTTAGGATTTGATACTGTTGTAACATATTTGTGATATATGAGCACCGTGTACGCAAGGTGACGAGTGCGTACACGGGCTAAATTTGAAAATATCGGTTATTGCTCAGTTGTCTTCTTTTAAATTTTTTAATTGAGTTGCTTTAGTATATGTGGTGATTATGTTTAGCCTAGTATCACATGTCTATGTGCCTTAATTCTTACTTGCAATATGTGCAACATGCTTAGCTGAATTACCTTCTTTCTTTGATTTGATTTAAATCTTTAACTGTAAGATTTTTGCTGAAAATTTGTTGTTCCTCCGACTACCTGCTGCATATTTACTTTGAGACTACGAGGCGGCTCCTCGGGAGATCCCCTTATATTGTATATTTACTTTTGGGACTACGAGGCGGTACCTCGGGAAATTCCCTTGCATATTTACTTTTGGGACTACGAGACGGTATCTCGGGAGATCCCCTGTTGAGCATTTACTTTTGGGACTACGAGATGGTTTCTCGGGAGCGCCCCTGTTGTTTACCTCTTTTTGTTGTTTTGTTCTCTCTTTAGTCATTTCATTATACTATTATATCCTATGTCATATTTTTTTATTATTTTTAGTAGGGCCTGACCTGACCTCGTCACTACTGTACCGAGGTTAGGCTTGACACTTACTGGGTACCGCTGTGGTGTACTCATAATACGCTTTTGCATATCTTTTTGTGTAGAACCAGGTACCGCTTACCAGCCTGGATATCAGTGAACTACCTATATGCGGAGATTTCAAGGTACATCTGCCAGTGTCCGCAGACCTCTGAGTCCCCTTCTATCCTTATCATGTTGTTTTCCTTACTTTAGTAGACTCTGATGTATAAAGACAATTACTATTTTTCTTAGAAACTTGTGACTTATTTCTACCGGATTTTGGGAGATTTTAGTTCTTTGACTTGCAGTTTCCATTTATTACAGCTATTGAGGTTTGAGTTTTAGACTCTTATTATGTAATTCCGTAATTTCTTAGTCTTACCTAGTCTTAGAGACTAGGTACCATCACGACATCTTACGGAGGGTGAATTGGGGTCGTGACACACCGTAGAAAACCTCTCATCTTCGAGGGAAACAGAAACACCATCACCGTGAGGAGGCATACGTAACGCCAAGGGGGAAGGGTCAGCCGCCATACTAGAACCAGAAGTCACGTTAACCATATTTGTGAGAAAAGAGGTTTTAAGCACAGAAAGGTTGGAAGCAGCTGAAATCGATGGAATCAGGGGAGTGAATACACAATGACGAAGTAAAAAAGAGACTAAGGTTTGAAGACTAGAGTCCAATATGGTGAATGAAGAAGGAAACACAGGGGATTCGATATTGGGAGTGTGCAAAACAAACACAAATGGCATCAGATCCCTATTTATAAGAGTTCAAGCACCAAAACCGAGAAATCATGCCATCATTACCCATCGCAGGTATCGAAATGGCAGAGGCGCGAGAAGCGACGCAAAGTATCGGAAAAACGCGTCATAGTGACGCATGATGTCATGACGTCATTCTGAAACAATGCATCCCCAAAGGTTGTTGATCACGAAAAGTCATGTTGCCACCTCGTCTAAGGTGCTACTATCTGACTTGCTCGCCCAATTTTGTCAACTATGATAAACAAAGTCCGCTCATCAAGGCCGCCCGGTCTCGACTTTAATGAGCGGAGGGACTAACTGTACAAGCCAAAATCCGTCCTTAGAATATTTAGCGTAAAATGGCATTAAAGAAAGAGTCGTCCGAGCTCGCCCAAGATGCAGCGAAATCATTGGCCGAAGTGCTGACATACCGTAATCGAAATGTCAATGAGGGTCGAACTCGAGATCGGCTATTGATGATAAGACTTGTAACGGCTATTTGTTGAGTCAATCTTTCTCCTTGTTTACTCAAATACCATTTGTTGCCATTTATTGTTAGTTGTATCTCCATTAAAGTTCATGCTTTAAGAATATTCTACACCTATTGTCATCAACCATTTATGGGATCTGTTCCATTTATTGTACGTTTTCAAGATTAGTGTCTAGAGTTATTATCCTTAACTAGAGTTAACCCCTTAATATATAAATTTAGTAGTTTAATCGGAAATTATAATTTTTGGTCAAACGGTAGTTAGTTGGACTTCTTATCCTTTAGCAAAGATGTTATAATAACTTCTAAATGAAACTCAATCATAAGCTGTCACAAATACTAACTAGTCACGTGCCTTCGAATAAATTATTGTGCAAGTGCGGTCCTCTTAATAAGGAAAATAATTTGGACCACGATTCACATATATGATATAATAATGCAATGGATATGTAAGAATTGATTTAGACAACTTATGATTTCTTGTTATTTAAGCATGTCCCCTTTATCATTAATGTGATTTGGTCACAGGATAAGACATTCATAGGATCAATGCATTTAAGAAAAAAAAAATTCTTATTGTTTAAAGATAAAATTAAAGAATATCACTGAATTTCTACATTATATTACTATTATTTTCTATTTTAACTTCCTTAGGTTTGTTGGTACAAATAAAGTTGATACACATTTAATAATATCTTAAACTATTAAATATTAGAAAAAAGAAGAAGAAGAAAAAAGATAATTGTCAGCCAAACTAGTAAGGAGGATATATATATATACACACAAAACTTGGGCACCTTTTCTTTTTGTTTATTATTATTATTATTATTATTATTATTATTATTTTCTCTTTGATTCTGCCTTTTCATCATTTGATTCATTATTAAGGGCCATGTTTGGAGCTGTCTACTAACACATGTTACAATGTACTGAATAAATTAGAGGCATAGAATTGAAAGGTCACAAACTCGAAGGATCTTGTTTGTTTTAAGCCATATATGGCTAGCTACTTGAAATCAACAACTCAATAGTTGTACATTTTGTCTACATTGCGATTTGACATTTTAATTCTTGAATTTATGTAACCACTCTATCGATACCTAGGAAGCTATGATCACCCCAGTACTAGTCTGAAAGACATAAAGTTAGTATTACCATAATTTCTTCTCCATTTGTTGCAATGGCTACTCGTGAATTATCTTAGTTCTACTATTTAATTATTCAAAAGTATTAAATATGTAGAGTATGTAAATAAAGTATCACATTGGTAGCTGAAAATATTGGGAGCATAAGGTATAGGGACCTTTTAATGGTATGAGACCTTTTGAAAAAACCGTGCGAGGTAGGCCCAAATCGATCAATATCACACCATAAGTATCTGTGAGTTGTTTTAGTCCAACAACTAATATTAGAGTCCAAGTTCGATGGGACGAGTATGGTGATGACAGAGTGATGGTGCAAGGCTCGATTTGCTTACCCTTACGAGCTTGGAAATGCGCAAAGAAGCTAGTTGTGGCCTTCGGTTGCCATAATCCTCTAACAATGTGGGTGACACACAATGACTCTCGAAAATTAACCCGTGAATCTTGATAATGGTCCGCGTAAAACTTAGTCCGGGGGGAAAAGCCGGGTCACATGGAACTTAGTTCGAGGGAGAGAGCCGTGAATCTTGGTAATGTATCACGTGAAACTTAGTTCGAGGAGGAGATTGTTGGGTATGTAAACAAAGTCTCATATTGATAACTAAAAAGGTTAGGAGCCTATATATAAGGTGTAACGATCTCTTAAGAGTTTGAGACCTTTTGGGAAAAACCTTGCGACATTGGCCCAAAACAGACAATATTATCTGTGGACTGTTTTAACCCCCACAAAACCTATGAAAAGTAGAGGGTGCATTAAACTGTAATTGAATTAAGGTTGTAATTATAGATTTGTTCTTCCAAAATTTTGATCCTTTTCAATAAAATATACCATATTCAACGTCTTACTGGTTTTTTTGTGAGAAAAGGAAGCAATATGTGAACTGAAATATCAAATGTCATGTTTTAGAGAAAAGAAAATGGATAAAAGAGTGGAAGAAAGTAAATATCCTTTTATGCTATCTGAATGTGATATACTATTTCTTTGATAATGGATACTATTTACGAAAGAAAATACTTCTTAAAACCTAATCGTATAAGAATAATGTACAGGAAAATGTAAACCACACTTGTTACGATAAAGTAATTATCGGAATTAATAGTAGCCATTTTTTCATCTTTAATTAACTTCAAACTCTTATAGTCATCAAAGAAAATACAACAAGTAGTCCTTATCGATGTTGAGATTTAGGGGCAGATTCATTTATTCAAAGCTTGAAAAGACATTTCACAAAGGTTATCTACACGACTATACTTATCAAAAGAATATTAGTTGATGAGTCAGCTGCCTATTTTGACGCAAATTACACATATGTTAATTTGTCCCTAATCATTTGAAAAAACAAAATAGTCCATAATCATCAACATATACATGTACTGCCAAATCCCTTTCAACATCTCATATTTCTTATTGAATTTAACCTGTATGTATATTGATAATTTTTATTTTGTTACAATATCATTATATTCTATGTTGTAAGTTGTAGTAGTATGTGATTTTGTCTTATTTGTTTAGGTCTAATTCACTTATATAAACAATTACATATATTCATCTTTCAAGTGACTTAATAAAATATTTTTTTTTATATTGGCGGTACGCATATAGCAGTTAGATTGTTTCCTATATATTCAAGAGTAGATTAAGAATTTTAAGCCAATGGGCTAACATTGTTATTGCGTTCATTACATTGTTTTAATGAATGTAGTCTCATAATAAATATATATTTAAAAAGAATTATATATAAAAATATATATATACTTTTTCTAGTCATTTTTCAAGTGACTTGATAAAATAAAAAATGAATTTATAAAAAATTTGAAAACCCACGCACACATACAGATAACACATAGAATATATCCAAATTAAAGATGAAGTTTCCACATCTTATATGATTGTGCAAATGGGATAGGCTTCGATTAAATAGTTAATAAGCTCTACATTTCCTTTCAAGAGTTCACTTTCCATGACCTCACATCCTTGTCCCTATCACCCCCTTTCTTATTCTATCATTCCTAAAGGGATATGTGTTTCAAGATTCATGTTCGATCACTTCCATTCAAGAATAAAACAGTATTTCACTGCTGTTTTTTCTCTTGTGAAAATATAATTAGTATATGTATTTTTCTTCGTTTGATGTAACTTGATTTTTTGTATTTATCAATATATCCAAAGAGATAAGTGTTTACCCGAAAAATGAATATAGTTGAATTTGTACGTAGTTCTAAGGGTATATGGTATAATTTGACACAGATCGTAAGAGTAAATAGAAATATCGAATGTTGACCGTAGAGAATGAAAAATAAGCAAAGTTGAATAGAGGATGATTTATGGATTAAGCAAGATGAATCAATCTATGAAACTAAAAAGGGATAACTCTTCAATATGGGAGTGTATGATATCTCAGTTACAATGTATGCCAAACTTTCCCCTTTTACAGAAATATAGCCATCCCTTTTATAGTGGAGGATCCTACTTTAGATATAATTAAAAATACATAGTGGGGAACTCATGATAAATCAGCCTTTTCCTAATTCCCGCCTAGATTCTCTCCCTTAGTGCGACTGCAACGGTTCTTGTCTATGAGCTCGATCCTAATCGGACTTGGTATTGGTCGATATTGGTCAGTTTCCAGCTTTAGAGATCGATGCGGGTTTGAGGTCGATGCTGACTCGAGGTCCGGTAATGACTTGGGCTCGATATTGGTTGGCCTCTGGCCCTTAAGCTCGATTCCATCATATCTCATCATAGTTCGATTCGGACCCGAGCTCGATAATAACTTCGAGCTCGGTATTTGACCTGTACCTGAAATCTGAAGCTCGTTTATGCCATCTTTGGATCCATCTCGATTTTATGAAGACTTTCTTCGGTCCATTATGATCCCATCTCTATCAGTCGTACAAAGGCCGAAATCAGTTTCGACCGTATACAATAAGAGAGATGTGAGTGGAATTGAACGAAATGATACTCTCTGTTAGCTATTGAAAAATATAAATGATGTGATACAACTATTTTTTAGCCTGTTCAAAAAGATAGACACTGTTATAAAATAAAAGTAACTTAGTAAAACATGAACAAGACATGTTGTTATGAAATAAAAGCAATTTAGTAAAATATGAACAAGAAATGGAGATAGAGAGAAGGAAGAAATTTTCTTCTTCAATTGTGTGCATTTTCCTATCTATTACAAGACCTTTATATAGGCATGAAAAGTGAAGAAAAATATGTCATTGAATATGTCATTAAGCATAGAAATATGTCATTGAATATGTCATTAAGCATTTGAGAAGATCATGGAGGAAAAGTAGATATCCACCATAATTTGATTTTTCTTATAACACTCCCCCTTGGATGTCCATAGATAATGTGTCTCGTTAAAACCTTATTAGAAAAAAATCCTATGGGAAAAAAAATTCTAGTGAAGAAAAAATAGTACACATATTTAGAAATACGCCTTTTGGTTGCCTCGTTAAAAACCTTGCAAGAAAAACCCAGCGGGATAAAACCTTGTAAGGAAAAAAGATGAGGTCGGAATAGATGTGCTTTATCCATATAAAATCGCTTTAAAATTATTTTAGTGTATGTTGATTGATGGACAAAAATTCCATCTTTCATATACTCAATTTGTAGACCAAGATAAAATTTTGTCTTTCCAAGATCTTTCATTTCAAATTCTTTCTTTAAATAGTCTACTACTTTAAGAAGCTCTACTGCTTTAGGAAGCTCCCCAGGAGTTCCAATGATATTTAAATCATCAACATACACGGTGATTATAATAAATTTAGATCCAGATCTTTTTATAAAGACACAAGGATAAATTGAATAATATTGAGCGCTGCATTAAATTAACAATATCGTCGATGATCATTTTATATCGGTTCTACTATTACCCAATAAAGACATAACTTATTGAGATCTCTTTATCTTATTATTTTCAGGTACCTGAGCCTCTCCCATGAGGTCTTATGAAGTGTTATGTCGTGGTGCTCTTCTAGAGCACTTGCCTCCTTATTATGACCATCTTGAACATTTGCTCATCTCCTTCTTCAAGGAGTTTTATCTTTGGAATCGATTAGTCTATTATGTTTTATGCATGCCATGGACTCTATTCATTATGAACTTTATTTTATTTGGAGCATTAGCAGCTGAATATGACATTTAGCTCTGGGTCAGCAAATACGCCTGACAATATTTTGTAAATGAATTATCACTTGAACTTTAAGTTCACATTTTCTCGTACGAGGATCTCGATTACATGCATTATTTTTTCAGCTACCCATTTTCTCCCCCTATTATTGGGATCACCAACACATATCCCTAGTCTTATTTGGGGATCCATCTTTGTGCATTATGGCGGAACAATTAAATCATATAGCACATTCATATTTCTAGATGGAAATTATTTGGTTCTTGACCCTGAACCGATTGTGATAGGGGGAACTTATCATAACTTGGCTAGATGCGTACAAGTGCTGTTGTATATTAAATAATACATCACATGCCAAATTATATTTTGCCAATTTTGTTCTCATAACCAATGGTTTAGATCTAATTGGAGGCATAGAATTCCTGCTAAACCAACTTGGATTTAAACTAGTATTATCAAGTTAAATCATCAGAATTTATATTCTGGAACTGTGTTCTAATAATTTGAGCAATCAATCTTGCAAAAGCCAAACTACAAGTTGATAACAAATGCACATGTGACCATAGAATAGATGCATCTATTAAAATCATATAATAGTAAACGGTCCACATGGAAGGTGACTGAGCCCATATATTTATCACCTTTTATTCGTTCCAGAAATCAAGGGATTCAATCCCAACCTTAACTAGTATATCATAAAAATAAGCAGCACTAGAGAATTCTTGAAGAATCTTATATTTCTTCAATATATGCCAATGTAATTCTCAATTAATTTATTTTTTTCGCATCATAATTGAACCGAGATGGTCAACCGGTCATGCCAACTAATATTTGTTTCAGTAAACCTCTAGTTTACTTGTGGCTTGTGATTGCATCATCATGCTTATACTTGTGTAGTACAAATAGAAGAAAAGTCAGGTAACTTTTCATATTTACCCGGTATGATTATAATAATATAAAGATATTCAATCTTCTTTTCATTTATAGTCTCAATATGCCAACCACTTTGGCTAATATATTTATAAATCAAAATATTTTTTTTGAGACTTACTACAATATTAATGTCATGAACAATTTTATTCATCCGGGTAGTAATAAATTAGTTCTTTCAGAGCTCTTAACTGCTTTTGTACTACAAAATTTTTTGTCACACCATCCATATAATGAATGCCTCATTCACAAAGAGAATCATATCATAATAATTGTCATGTTCAAAATCGTCACAAGCAAAATAATTTCTTGCTTTAATTTTGCTTTTAATAACTTTCATAAGGCATGACAAAATATTTTTGGCGTATCACATGCATGCGACCAATGATATATTCATGTAACTATACAATAATATTCATTATCTTTTTTTGTCTCAAACCTCCCTTAGAGGTGAGTTGTAGTATTTATCCAACTATGCACAAATATATTATTATGCATAATCTTTATCACACACACACACACACACACACACACACACACATATATATATATATATATATTCACATTCACTTTCAGGAATGAGTATGCAATCTCAATGTTTATCACAAGTCATATTCTCTTCAAAGAATTTCTCCCTTTTTATAATTACCATAGTGACAACTATTATTATTTTGGCCTTTCGCACGCCCACATTCATTGGTCAACCACTTGTCTTTATTTAGACTTATCATGCACTGCTATCATATTCACTTAAAAAATGGAGCAAATCAAGTGGGACAAGCTTCATGCTTTTTCATGAAAATTATATTATTTTTTCTTTAGTTATTATTATTATCAATATGGTGCATTAGGACTCAAACCCAATGTCTTACCCATATAAAGGCATGCTAGGTCATAATGCGTTGGAACTTGAATCCAATATCTTTTCATCAACATAGTGCGTTGGGACTTGAACCCATCGTCTTAACCTCAATCTTTGGTATAATAGGCCAAAATTCACTACGACTCGCACTCGAGCCTTTAAAATATTATTACTTCATAATTATAGGCATAAGTAAATTAACTTTCAAGAAGACATATATAGCTATTTCAATCTTGAAACAGTTCCTCTGCAACAAAAATGCTAGTTAGGATATATGCCAATTTTGCTTTCAATGAAATACATCATGTTATGGTAAAAATATTATTACTAAATTACCTTAATAATTATCTATCATAGTATGTAAAAGGTCAGAACATATATATACGTTGGAATATTATCTTTGTCATATAAGAGATGTAGCAAATAAAGACAAGCCTTTCCAGTTCTTTATTTCACTAGATACAATTGAAAAAAATATTTTTACTAAACACTGCACATAAAGTTAATGCAAAGATATGAAAGTATGAATGGGTTGCGTACATGTGATATGCTCAAATATTTTGCATACTAAAAGAAACTTATAAAATTAGTTGGTGAAAGAATAAATACAACCTCATATTACAAGTGTGAAGCACATGTATTTAATTACCATATGAACAATTCCGCGAGATGACATTAGCTCAAATAGAAACCAAATTACATGTGTTGTATTTTGATTGCTGTGTTTAATAAGTTTGGTGAAATAAAGTAATCCAATACTTTCTGCAGAGAAACCACCCAAACAATAAAAGCTATAGTTTTTATGTTAAATAGGTGCCTAACTTAACAAAACCTTTTAGAGAGGATCAATTTATCTAAACTATATAAAATTATAGAAAATATATTTAAATTATTACGAGGATATCATCATGTAAGCGACAACCTAACACACTTTAATGAATTGGTTTTAAAATACAAGCATGATTTCGTAGTAAATATAGCTAGTCAATCAACTGATATTGTCCAATTGAAAAGTATTAATTCTAGAAAAATTACTTGGTATGTTGATCTTTCCACCATCATGTATCACCAAGTAACTAAAATGGGAGTTAAAGGTGAGAACATGACAGAAGAAGCATACTAATTATAAACCATAATTATAATTTATACTAGGTGTATATACCTCATCTGACTTATTTATTAGAAATGTGCATACCTTGTTTGTATGCTTAGAATGATCGTAGAGGGCAATTCTTACTGTTTGACGGCCATATAAGTGTGGTATAAGAAAAGTCCCTAAACATGAAAACTATTGAAGGATGAACTCTATATAACACACTAACAAAAGTCAAGACCTCAACGAAGCTAAGTCTACAATTCTGTTATCTCTTGTAGGAAGTGTAGATAAAATAGCAAATCGTGCTGATAACGTGTTATAAAATAAAAGCAACTTAGTAAAACATGAACAAGACATGTTGTTATGAAATAAAAGTAATTTAGTATAACATGAACAAGAAATGGAGATAGAGAGAAGGATTAGATTTTCTTCTTCAATTGTGTGTATTTTTCTATCTATTACAAGACCTTTATATAGGCATGAAAAGTGAAGAAAAATATGTCATTGAATATGTCATTAAGCATAGAAATATGTCATTGAATATGTCATTAAGCATTTGAGAAGATCATGGAGGAAGAGTAGAAATCCACCATAATTTGATTTTTCTTATAACAGATACCTCATTTTTAAGGAATTATTTAATTTTAGTATTTCAATAATATTTTTTTTTTATATATTTGACTTATATTTTGAAAGTTTTCTTTTTAATTATTCAATCAAATACTAATATCCTATAAAATGAGACGCCGAGAGTTATTTATATTAGGACCGAAATAATGAGGTGTCATGCATAAACTAGTAAAGAAAACCTTGAACGACGATAAATCAGAAAACAAAAGAGAAATATATCAAAAGAGACACAAATATTTAACGTGGTTCAGTCAATTGATCTACGTCCACGGCGGAGATGAGTAATACACTATATAAAAGAGAGTACAACATATCGAGAGAACAACCTCACGAAGAGGCAAATACAAGTGACACACTACCACTTGTCCCGTAAAGTTCTCCCCCTAAGCAATACTCTCAAACACCATATGGCTACACTGTGGATGCTATCGAATGAGAATGAAGGATCCTCAATTTATAGAAGTCCAAACTATTCCCTACAAGAAAAGAGACTAGCCAAATATGGGATATTTATAATTTTCTTCTAAAAAATGAAAAACTCAATTATGGTAAATATGTTGCATTTTCTTTCAAAAGATAGAAAAACCATATATGATAAGAAAATTAGGACAACCACCTAACAATTCTCCCCCTTGGCTTAAATTTCTGACAAAATAAACTTGATCCACCTTCTTCACATAACCTTCAATAGGTCGCATCTCTAAATCTCCACCGCAAAATTTATCTCAAAGTGAGTAGCACTCCGGTCAAATTTTCCAGACAAAAATCATGATTACCATCAAACAGGTTGCGACTAGAACTAAATTCGCCAAGATGAATCTGTCTTTAACCTCGCTTTGACACCACTTGTTGGGCTAAACTAGACATACACTCTTAACATGGTGTGATATTGTCCGTTTGGGCCAAGCCCGCACAGTTTTTCCTAAAAGGTATCATATCATTAAAAGATCATTATACCTTATATATAGGCTCCCAATTTTTTCAGCTATCAATGTGGGACTTTGTTCGCACACCTAACAATTTTCCTCTCGAACTAAGTTTCACATAGCTCACTACCACGATTCACGGGTTTCCCCTTCGAACTAAGATCCATGTGACCCTTTTCACGATCCACGGGTCTTTTTTTGAGATTCACTATGTGCCACCCACATTGTTAGAGTATTATGGCAACCGAAACCCGTAACTAGCTTCTTCTCGTTACCATCTCCATATTTGTCCCGCCGAACCTGGGCTCTAATACCACTTGTTATGACCGAAATAACCAGGTGTCATGCGGAAGCTAGTAAAGCAAATCTTGAACGACGATAAATCAGAAAACAAAAGAGAAATATACCAAAAGAGACAAACATTTAATGTGGTTCGTTCAATCGACCTACGTCAACGGCAGAATGAGTAATCCACTATATAAAAGAGAGTACAACATATCGAGAGAACAATCTCACGAAGAGGGAAACACAAGTGACACACTACCACTTGTCCCGTAAAGTTTTCCCCCTAAGCAAGACTCTCAAACACCATATGGCTACATTGTGGATGCTATCGAATGAGAATGAAGGATCCTCAATTTATAGAAGTCCAAACATTTCTCTACAAGAAAAGGGACTAGGCAAATATGGAAGATTTATAATTTTCTTCTAAAAAATAAAAAACTTAATTATGGTAAATATGTTACTTTTTCTTTCAAAAGATAGGAAAATCATATATGATAAGAAAATTAAGACAAACTCTAGACAAATTAAAGTTGCCTTTTCAAAATCTGTTTTCGCTTTCAGAGATCAGAATGATTAAAGTTTGAAGAGGAAATGCTAAATATGATAAGCCACTATTTAAACAGCGCCCAAATTGTTGTCTTCTAAAAGTAATGTACGAAACTTGTTGTTCTTTTGTTATTTAAGTTATTTTTTGGGGTGAAGTGGAAAATAGACTCGCGAATAAGAAAAGGTAAATGACAAAAAGAAGATGCTGAGAGAAATCAAATCCTATATCTCAAAGGTACAAGCTTGAGAAGCTTACTGATGAACTCTCTCACAATCTAGCATATAAGTGTTTTTGCCAATAAACCTATTCTAATAGTATAAACGGAAAAGGGCCAAAATAGCCCCTAACCTATTGGAAATAGAGTAATTGTGCTCTTCATTTGTTATTGGTCACAAAAATACTCTTACTGTTAGTCAAGTGGAGCATATATACCCCTCCCCACTAATAAACTCCACATCAACTATAAATTCACTTTAAAAAGAGCTTTTTTGCTGAGTTGGAGTTCCACATCAGATTTGGTTGTATCTTTTCATCAAAGAAAATTAATGAAATCTAAATTACCGATGTCTTTTCCCATTTTCAATAATCAGCGGATAAAAATGCCTTAATGAACAAATCCTATCAAAGAATCAATTATGCTCCTCATTGTTCTCATATTTGTTTATTCATTATTATCCCATCAAACTTCCATAAACATTGTCGAGTCAGATGTTCTTGATATTGGAGAATTAAGAAATTATATGGAGGGTATTGTTTTCCAAGCGGGAGCTCCAAATCAGCAAAGGAAATACTTTTGAAAGTGAATCTATAGCTAATTTGTTAGTGGAGAGGGGTATATGTGCTCCACTTGACTAACGGTGAGGGCATTTTTGTGCCCAATGTCAATAACAAACGGAGGGTATTTTTACATATGATGGTATTATCATTATTTTATTAAAAATATTTAAACCTCTTATATAATGAAAATCCTAGGCAAATGAATTCTCACCTAAATGAATAAATTGAAGATAATTTTGCAGCAAAAGGAAATTTATATTATATTTTACGGAAAAGGGCCTGATATGCCCCTCTATTATGGTATATTGTTCAATATCGTCCCCCGTTATACTTTCCGTCCCTAAAACCCCTTACCGTCCAACAAAATAGTATATTTATCCTTATTTTAATGGCTGGGACACATGACACTCTCTGAAAGACCAAGACACTCCACTTTACTAAATAAACCCAACTCGTCCCAATTCCCTTGCCCCGCCCGATTAAATAAACCCATAAATAAGAAATCCACCATAAAAACACAAACAAAACATCAAAATTCTAGGATTTTTTCGTCGTTCCCTTGTTTAGTATTCAACTGGTCGGAAATTGCTTTACGATGTCGGAAAATAGATGTTCGTCGAAGAGGATCTGCCGTTGTGGGGAAGTTGCTAATCACTTTACTTCAAAAACTCTCTTAAATCCCGGTAGAAGATTTTACAAATGTCCTAAACCTGAGGTATTTTTTATTTTCTCTATTTCAATTTCTGTTAAAATTCCTAACTTTATAGTGTTTAATCGTTGAATTTATTTTGTTATGGTTTGTGTAGAGTGAAGGATGTGGGTTTTGGGAATGGCATGATGAAGAGTTTTCTGATGATGCGTTAATTGCAATTAACAATGTAAGATTAGAAGCTACAAATCGCAAGATTAAGATATTAAATATTTCTTTGGAAGTTTTTAAGGTTGAAAGAGACGGGCTGACTGAAAAGATTGAACTCATAGAGGCTATGAAGAATTTTGAAGTTAAAAGAAATATGGAATTGGAAGCAAAAGTGGTGAAGTTGAAGATGATCATCACAATTTTATGCTCGCTAATAGTTGGATTTACATTCTCCTCTATAATAAAGTGAAATTATGTTGAAATATTTTTGTAGAAGGGAATGTTGTATATACAGTTTCCATGAATATTGGTAGTTAGTCTTAGATGTATAATAGTTGGATTTTTATTGTAATGACATTTTTAAGTTAATGATTATGGCAATTTATTTCTGATGACATTGTTAACCAAATGCTAACAAACAACCATCCCAATTCGAACAGAAGACATAGGTGGTCTTCAAGCATATCTGTGGTCTGCTCAAAATGAGCTCCTTCAAGCAGACACAATGGCAGTAATAAACACAACAACAATCACAAAGTCTGCTTCAGGACATCGATTAATTTACTAAAATCGTGCAACCTAAAACTGGGCAACAGAAAAAAATAGTAAATGAACAACTATATAATTCAGCAAGTCATAAGTTTGACAATTACATCAAATTGGAGAAGTGGATGCCACAGCTTTAACTTCAAAAACTCACTCAACATTAGTCATAACAAGGCATCCAACTCCAAATACTAACACCAGAAATTCAAAAAAGATAGACACCTCATTGTTTTTAAGGAATTATTTAATTTTAATATTTATATAATATTTTATATATATTTGACTTATATTTCAAAAGTTTTCTTTTTAATTTTTCAAGCTTTGTATTCAATCAAATACTAATATCATATAAAATGAGACGTCGAGAGTTATTTAAAGTTGCCTTTTCAAAATCTGTTTTCGCTTTCAGAGATCAGAATGATTAAAGTTTGAAGAGGAAATGCTAAATATGATAAGCCACTACTTAAACAGCGCCCAAATTGTTGTCTTCTTAAAGTAATGTACGAAACTTGTTGTTCTTTTGTTATTTAAGTTAAGAGAAGGAAAATGACAAAAAGAAGAAGCGGAGAGAAATCAAATCCTATATCTAAAAGGTACAAGCTTGAGAAGCTTACTGATGCACTCTCTCACAATCTAGCATATAAGTTATTTTGCCAATAAACCTATTCTAATAGTATAAACGGAAAAGGGGAAAAATTGCCCCTAAACTATTGGAAATAGAGCAATTATGTTCTCACGATTTAAAATTTCACCACAGGTATCGTGATAGCACTTAGTCTCTAAGACTAGGTAAGCCGATTATAATAACAATTCAAACCTCCCTCCCCCCCACTCCCCCCCTCCTTTTTTTTAAAATTCAATACAAGTATCAAAAACCAACAACGAAAATATTCAAACAACCTCCCAAGACTGGTAATACCGAGTCACGAATTCTAACTGAATACATGCAATGATATCAAGGATCGAATATACAATACTGTTCGAATTAGAGTTGACAGTATAATAAAATAGAAAGACTCAAAGGGACTGCGACAACCAAGCAGCCCTACCTTGAATCCTTGCGAACACACTCTAATCTCTGCCCGAATCCGATATCTCCAAATACCTGGCTCTGCACAAACATGTGCGAAAGTGTAGTATGAGTATACCATAGTCGGTATCCGGTAAGTATCAAGACTAACCTCGGTGGAGTAGTGACGAGGTACAGTCAAGACAGTCTCTAGTCAAATAACCTACGCAATATAACATACAAAAATAATAGAAAGATAAATAACAGTGATAGAAATAATAATCAACTAGTGATATAAACAGTAAGGCATCAAGAACACCATAGATATTTCCCAAACGAATAATGAACACAAGCACAAATAATTAATCAAGTCCTTCCAAATATACATCTTTTATCTACAAGTTTTTCGAATAGAAAACTTTAGAATATAATCCTTTCAAATAAATATCTTACGAATATAATTCTTTCAAATAAAATATCTTTCGAATATAATTCTTCAAATAAATATCTTTCGAATATAATTTCTCAAATAAATATAATTCGAATATAATTCTTCGAATAAAACCTTTCAAATATAATTCTTTCTGTCACGACCCAAAATCTCACCACAGGCGTCGTGATGGCACTTAGTCTCTAAGACTAAGTAAGCCGATTACAATTACAGTTCAAGCCAATTTTTTTTTATTTTTTTATAGATGATCGAAACCAAAAGCGGAAACAAATATAAAAACCTCCCAAGATTGGTAATACTGAGTCACGAACTCTAACAAAATACATGAAATGATCTCAAGGATCGAATATTCAATACTGTTTGATTAATAATTTACAGTACAATAAAATGAAAAGACTCCAAGAGATTGCGAAGACCAAGTAACTCTACCTTTAATCCTTGCGATCACACTTTAACTCTGTCCGAGTTCGATATCTCCAATACCTGGCTCTGCACAAAAATATGCAAAAGTGTAGTATGAGTACACCACGGTCGGTACCTGTCACACCCCTTTTTTACCCCACAAAAGATATGTATATGAATTGTTGTGAGTTAAAGAGTTTTTTCAATTAAAGTGACAAACTTGAATAGGGATTATTTTATTTACAGAGTCTTCACTTGAAATTGAGTTTTTGGGTGTTCCAAGTCACCTTTTATTTGAATCCATAGTCAAAGGAAGGTTTGACTCTATTATTATTGGTCTGCGAAAACAAGTCCGGGTAAGAAATTCTGTTGACCGGGGAGAAGGTGTAAGGCATTCCCTGAGTCCCGTGGTTCTAGCACGGGCGCTTTATCAACTATATTTGGCTTGACTTAATTTTGGACAAAACTGTAATTTATATGATTTTTATGTTTCACCTATCCACTTCTATATCTTGAGTATTAGAAAAAAATAATTTGGATAATATTACACTGTCATAACCACGCTACGCAAGCGAATGCGTGATCGAAAAAAAAATTTAATTAACTCATCATAATTGCGCCTCATAAGCAAATCCAAAATCATGACAATAAATTATTTGTGGTACTTTCGAGAAATTACTACATCTAAAAATATTAATTCTTGAAAATTATTAAAAATCAACTATCGCACTACGAAAGCGAACCCGCGATTTTAGCAAAGGATTAATTAAATTAAAAATTAACTAAAAACTAATGGGTATGGCATGAGATTATTGAATTAATTTATTGAATGTTAAACATCACGCTACACTAGCGATTCCGTGAAGTTAAAGCACGCCTACTAACTTGTAATGACCCAACCGGTTATTTTAACTTTTAGAACCCCGTTCCCTAAAATAAAACTTTCCGTAGGTACTTGTAATGATTTATGACTTGCGGGGATGGTTGGTTCGGAATTTGGAAGTGTTTGAGGTGAAACCGGAACACTTGGTTCCTTAAGTTGGCCTTAAAGTGCTAAGTTTGACTTCGGTCAATATTTTGAGAAAACGACTCCAGAATAGAATTTTGATGATTCCAACAGCTCCGTATGGTGATTTTGGACTTAGGAGCGTGATCGGAATTTTATTTGGAAGTCCGTAGTGAAATTAGGCTTGAAATAGCTAAAATAGGAATTTAAAGTTTGAAAGTTTGACCGGGGGGTTGACTTTTTGATATCGGAGTCGGAATCCAATTTCAAAAATTTTTATAGCTCCGTTATGTAATTTATGACTTGTGTATAAAATTTGAGGTCAATCAGAGTTGATTTGATAGGTTCCGACATTGAATGTAGAAGTTGAAAACTCTTAGTTTCATTAAGCTTGAATTTGGGGTATGATTCATGATTTTAGCGTTGTTTGATGTGATTTAGAGGTTCGACTAAGTTCGTATGATGTTTTAGGACTTGTTGGTATATTTGGTTGAGGTCTCGAGGGCCTCGGGTGAGTTTCGGATGGTTAACGGATCAAAAGTTGGACTTAAAAAGCTGCTGCAATTTTCTCTTTTGCTGCATTTTCTGGGCTGAGATCGAGCCTCAGATCAAGCCCCAGATATCGAGCCTCAGATCGAGCCCCAGATATCGAGCCCACGATCGAGGCCTGAGTCAAAGCCAGGGACGAGGCTCAGTATCGAAGCCTCGATCGAAGGCAAGGCTCGAGGACATGATCGAAGATAAGGCTCGAGGGCTAGGATCGCGACCCATGCTCGATGCCCTGATCGAAGGCTCAAGCTCGATGCAATGATTGAGGCTATGACCGAGGTCCAGGCTCGATACCCTGATCGAGGCCATGACCGAGGTCCAGGCTCGAGCCTGTGATCGAAGTCACGATCGAAGGTAAGGCTCGATCGCATGATCGAAGGTATGGCTCGAGGGCTAGGATCGAGGCCCAACCCTCGATGCCCTGATCGAAGGCACATGTTCGATGCCGCGATCGAGGCCCTGTTCGAGGCCCAGTTCCGAAGTGCTGGGCAGTGTTATAAACAGAGGACATTCGTCCCATTTGCCCTTTTTGGCGAACTTGAGCTTGAGCAGAGGCGACTTTTGGCAGATTTCCAAGGGAAAAACATTGGGGTAAGTGATTCTAACTCGGATTTGATCAATATACAAGAATATATCATTGTTTTCACAATTTAATTAGTGTTTTGAGATTGAAATTTGAAAAAGTTTAGAAATCTCATAGAAACGAAATTTTGAGATTTCGGTATCGATTCGGAGTAGGATTTGAGTGAAACTGGTATGGTTGGACTCGTAATTGAATGGGTTGTCGGATTTCATAACTTTCGCCAGATTCCGAGATGTGAGCCCCGCAGGCGAATTTTTAATTAATTTCAGATCTTTTCTTTAAAATGTAGTGTTTTCTTATAGAATTGATTCCTATAATATTTAGTGATTGTATCGAATTATTTTGGCTAGATTCGAGCCAGACGGAGTTGGATAATCGTGGAAAAGGCCTTATAGTGGATTAAATTGGAGCAAGACGAGGTAAGTCTTTTGTCTAATCTTGTGAGGGGGAAATTACCTCATAGGTGATTAAGATTAAATAATTGTTGCTAATTGTGGGGGCTACGTACACACGAGGTGACGAGAGTCCGTGAGTAGCTACTATTAATGCTAAAGTCCGGGTAGTTTAGGACTCAAAGCATGTATTACTTGTATAAATTGTATTCTTTGATTAATTAATATTAATTGATATATATGAATATATATTGTGAATTGTTTGATAAAGATATTAAAGGATGGAAATCTCATAGGCTTGATTGTCTGTTTAAATAAATTAATTGTTAAAAAAAATTGTTCTCCTCCCAAATTCATCTTATAATGAATATACTCTCCTTCCGGAGGCACATAAGAAAATGTCCTCCTTTCTTGTGGAGCGGGCCGAACGCCTCGGCAGGATAGATGCATCTATGGATCGCGCCGCACGTCCCTCGGCAGTGTACACGACACTCTGGATCGGGCCGTACGTCCTCGGCAGAAATCGTGCGTAATAATAATAATAATTACACGATGCTTAAAAATTTTTTATTTCAGCTTGTAAAGCTAATTAGTAAATTGGAAAATCTTTGAAATTTAATAAATTATTATTCTTGCTTGTTAAGGAATTAATTGTTACTCCTGTAAATGAGATTTAATTGATAAATTGAAATTTATTTGAATTTAAAAGAATCTAATTAATATATTGAAAATTGATACATTTGAAGGAATTTGATTATTTTCGCTGATTAAATAGATTCTGTAAATCACATTGATTTAAATATCCTAGTTTTATTTCAATTGTTATTGACCTATAGTGAGTGTCAAAGTCGGCCATCTCGTCTCTACCACTTTAAGATTAGGCTTGATACTTACTGGGTACATGTTGTTTATGTACTCATACTACACTTGCTGCACTTTTTGTGCAGGATCTGAGACAGGTACTAGTGGAGGACCTATCATCACATACCCACGTCATCTAGAGGCATAGTGGTGAGCTGCCTTTCTGAGCCGTTCTGCAGCTACCAGTATCTCTTCTGATATTTGTATTCTGTCTATTTTATTTCAAACATTATTTGGAATTTTGTATAATCTACTAGATGCTCATTCACTTGTGACACAAGGTCTTGGCACACACATTGGTAGAGTTTGGGTTTATATTTACTTGGTTTTTAAATTTTATCAATGTATGCTTAATTTATTAGTTGGCTTTCCTAGCTGTAGTGTTGGGCGCCATCACGACCTACAGGTAAAATTGGGTCGTGACAACACGGTATCAGAGCGCTAGGTTCACGTAGGTCTCACAAGTTATGAGCAGACCTAATAGAGTCTTGCGGATCGGTACGGAGACGTCTGTACTTATCTTCGAGAGGCTATATGGTGTTAGGAAGCTACCTTTCTTTATATTCTATCGTGCAATTGATGTAGTACTAAATATCCTTCTCTTATTCTCTCACAGATGGTGAGAACACGCTCTAATGATATTCCAGACCAGGGAAGAGCTACTCCCCTAGTTGCTAGAGGCCAAGGTAGAGGCCGAGGGAGGGCTCCAGCCCGTGGTAGAGGGCGAGGACGTCCCAGGACTATTCCGGTTATGCCGCCAATGGATCCAGTAGAGAATCCCATTATTGAGGAGCAGGGTGAGGTGCCTGTGGCAGAGCCAGCTCCGGTGGACTTCACATCTGCACCGAGATTTCAGGATGTTATGGGTCGTATACTATGATTCATGGATAATATGACTCAGGCCGGTTTATTTCCGGCAGACCCAGCCACATCTCAGGCGGGCGGGGGAGCACAGACCCCTACTGCACAGGCTCATGGACAGGCAGCTGCTGTATATCAGACCCAGGGTGCATTACCCGTGGGTGGAGTCCAGCCAGTGGCAACAGCTACACCTGAGCCCAGGCCGGCTGTAGCCGCCGATCCTCAGAAACTATTGGACAGATGGACTAGACTACATCCTTCTGTCTTCGGGGGTGAGCGACATGAGGATCCACAGGATTTCATTGATCGTTGCAAGGATAGACTGTACAACATGAGGATATTGGAATCCCATGGGGTTGATTTCGCTACTTTTCAGCTAGAGGGTAAAGCCCGTAGATGGTGGCAGTCTTATGCTCTTGGCAGACCAGCATATTCTCCTCCCATGACTTGGGACAGGTTCACCCGCATCTTCTTGGACAGGTATATTCCACCATCCCAGAGGGAAGAGTTACGGTTTCAGTTTGAGCAGCTCCAGCAGGGTCAGATGTCAGTGACCGATTATGAGGCGAGGTTTTTTGAATTATCTCGCCATGCACTAATGATACTCCCTACTGAGGCGGAGAGAGTGCAAAGGTTTGTAGCCGGTTTACATACTGGTATTCAGGCTACTATGGCTCGAGAGGTTAAGATGGGTACTTCTTATGAGAGAGTTGTGGAGATAGCCCGGAGGATTGAGGGTGTACGTCAGCGGAGCCGAGATCATATTATGAGAGATAAGCGGTTCAGGTACTCTAAAGAGTTCAGAGGTGCTCCGTCCGGGGGAAGAGGTCAGTTCATGAGGGGACAGTCCAGCAGACCCCCATATCCAGCACCACCACCTCCTCGAGGTGCTCCAGTGCGACCTTATCTCAGTGCTATCCCAGAGAGTTCTTACCGCCCATCAGCTATTCAGGGTCCTCCCAGTGGGTATTCAGGTCCCCAGGGCCAGACACTTAATCAGCAGCCCATCGCAACGAAGAGTTGTTACGAGTGTGGGGATCCCAGTCACATGCGGAGGTTTTGCCCCAGGCTTCGGGGTAGACCAGTACAGCAGGGTCAGTAGCCTATGCTTACCGGACCAGTTGCTCCACCAGTAGTCCGACCACCCAAAGGTGGAGGACAGGTGGGTAGGGGCCGTCCTAGAGGTGGAGGTCAGCCAGGCGGAGTCCAGCCAGTTGGCGCTCCAGCTCGGTTCTATGCTTTTCCGGCTAGACCAGATGCAGAGGCCTCAGATGCCGTGATTACAGGTATTATTTCTGTTTGTGGCAAAGATGCCTCACTATTATTTGATCCAGGATCTACGTATTCATATGTGTCATCTCTATTTGCTCCATTCCTGGGTGTTTCTCGTGAGTCCTTGAGTACTCCTGTTTATGTGTCCACTCCTGTGGGCGATTCTGTTGTGGTGAACCGGATCTACCGGTCCTGTATTATTATATTCTGTGGTTATGAAACTAGAGCAGATCTCCTATTGCTTGAGATGATCGATTTTGAAATTATTCTGGGTATGGACTGGTTATCTCCATATCATGCTATTCTAGATTGTCATGCCAAGACTGTTACCTTGGCTATTCCAGCATTGCCTAAGCTGGAGTGGAAGGGTTCGCTTGTTAGTTCATTTAATCAAGTTATTTCTTTTATAAAGGCTCAACACATGGTTGAGAAGGGTTGTTTGGCTTATCTAGCCTATGTTCGGGATACTACTGCAGAGACTCCTGCTATTGATTCAGTGCCTGTAGTTCGGGAGTTTCCCGATGTATTTCTGTCAGATCTTCCAGGTATGCCACCTGATCGTGATATTGATTTCTGTATTGACTTGGCTTTAGATACCCAGCCTATATCTATCCCACCGTATCGTATGGCTCCGAAAGAATTGAAAGAATTGAAAGAACAGCTTGAAGAGTTACTAGCCAAAGGGTTTGTCAGACCGAGTGTATCGCCTTGGGGTGCCCCAGTATTATTTGTGAAAAAGAAGGATGGAACAATGCGGATGTGTATTGATTATCGCCAATTGAACAAAGTCACTATTAAGAACAAGTACCCGTTGCCGCGTATTGATGATCTATTTGACCAGTTGCATGGTGCTAGGGTATTCTCTAAGATCGACTTGAGGTCGGGGTACCATCAGTTGAAGATTCGGGATTCGGATGTTCCGAAGACTACTTTCTGTACTAGATATGGTCATTATGAGTTTCTGGTAATGTCTTTTGGTTTAACTAATACACCGGCATCATTTATGGATCTGATGAACAGGGTATTCAGGCCATATATTGACTCATTTGTCATTGTCTTCATTGATGACATTTTGATCTACTCTCGTAGTAAGGAGGAGCATGAGCAGCATATGAGAGTAGTGCTTCAGACATTGCGGGAACAGAAGCTATATGCTAAGTTCTCTAAATGTGAGTTTTGGCTAGAGTCTGTAGCATTTTTGGGACATATCGTATCGGGCGAAGGTATTAAAGTTGATCCCAAAAAGATTGAGGCAGTTCAGAATTGGCATCGTCCCACCTCGGTGATGGAGATCAGGAGTTTTCTGGGTTTGGCAGGTTATTATCGTCGGTTCGTGGAAGGTTTTTCATCTATTGCAGCACCTTTGACCAAATTAACCCAGAAGGGTGCTCCATTCCGATGGTCCGATGATTGTGAGGTGAGCTTTCAGAAGCTCAAGACATCATTAACTACAACACCAGTGTTAGTATTGCCTTCTGGTTCGGGGATGTATACCGTGTATTGTGACACTTCGCGCGTTGGCTTGGGTTGTGTATTGATGCAGGGAGGGCAAGTTATTGCATATGCTTCACGTCAGCTGAAGCCCCACGAAAAGAATTATCCGGTACATGATTTGGAGTTAGCTGCGATTGTTCACGCTCTTAAGATTTGGAGGCATTATCTTTATGGGGTGTCTTGCGAAGTTTACACTGATCATCACAGTTTGCAGCATTTGTTCAAGCAGAGGGATCTAAATTTGAGGTAGCGCAGATGGCTGGAGTTACTAAAAGATTATGATATTACTATCTTGTATCATCCGGGCAAAGCAAATGTGGTTGCAGATGCCTTGAGCAGAAAGGCGGAGAGTATGGGTAGTTTGGCTTTCATTTCAGCAGAGGAAAGACCATTAGCCTCAGATATTCAGTCTTTGGCTAACAGACTTGTGAGGCTAGATATTTCAGAGCCCAGCCAAGTTCTTGCATGTGTTGTGGCCCTGTCTTCACTATTTGAACAGATCAAGGCTTGCCAGTATGATGACCCATACCTGGTGGTTCTTCGTGAAATGGTACTATGAGGTGGTACCAAGGAAGTCACTATTGGTGCAGATGGTGTTCTACGACTCCAGGATCGTCTGTATGTTCCTAATGTGGATGAACTGAGGAAAAAGATCCTGGAGGAGGCACACAGTTCTCGATATTCTATTCATCCAGGTGCTACTAAGATGTATCGTGACTTGAGGCAACATTATTGGTGGCGACGAATGAAAAAGGACATATTTGAGTATGTAGCTCGGTATCTAAATTTTCAGCAAGTTAAATATGAGCACCAGAGGCCAGGTGGCCTACTCCAGCAGATGACCATACCAGAGTGGAAATGGGAATGAATTACTATGGATTTTGTAGTTGGGTTGCCGCGGACCTTGAGAAAGTTTGATGCAGTTTGGGTGATTGTTGACAGGTTGAAAAAATCGGCACATTTTATTCCTGTTGTGACTACATATACTTCAGAGAGGTTGGCCCAGATTTATATTCAGGAGATAGTTCGATTGCACGGTGTGCCAATTTCCATCATATCAGATAGAGGCCCTCAGTTTACTTCACATTTCTGGAGAGCAGTACAGAGTGAGTTGGGGACCCGTGTAGAGCTCAGCACAGCCTTTCATCCGCAGACCGATGGACAGTCAGAGAGGACAGTTCAGATTTTGGAGGATATGCTCAGGGCATGTGTGATTGACTTTGGAGGTCAGTGGGATCGTTTCCTGCCTTTGGCCGAGTTTGCTTATAATAACAGTTACCAATCCAGCATTGAGATGGCTCCATTTGAGGCTTTATATGGTCAGCGATGTCGTTCACCTATCAGATGGTTTGAGCCAGGTGAGGCTAAGTTATATGGTACTGATTTGGTAAGGGATGCCTTGGAAAAGGTAAAGTTGATTCAGGAGCGACTTCCTACAGCACAGTCCAGACAAAAGAGTTACGCGGATCAGAAAGCGCGTGATATATCATTTATGGTAGGTGAAAAAGTTCTCTTGAAGGTTTCACCGATGAAGGGAATTATGAGATTCGGGAAGAAGGGCAAATTGAGCCCAAGGTTTATAGGCCCATTTGAGGTGTTGAAACGAGTTGGGGAGGTTGCTTATGAGCTTGCCTTGCCTCCCAGCCTATCGGGAGTTCATCCGATTTTTCACGTATCTATGCTCAGGAAGAGGTGGAGAATGTAATGACCCAACCGGTCATTTTAACTTTTAGAACCCCGTTCCCTAAAATAAAACTTTCTGTAGGTGCTTGTAATGATTTATGACTTGCGGGGATAGTTGGTTCGGGATTTGGAAATGATTGAGGTGAAACCGGAACACTTGGTTCCTTAAGTTGGCCTTAAAGTGCTAAGTTTGACTTCCGTCAACATTTTGATAAAACGACCCCGGAATAGAATTTTGATGATTCCAACAGCTCCGTATGGTAATTTTGGACTTAGGAGCGTGATCGAAATTTTATTTGGAAGTCCGTAGTGAAATTAGGCTTGAAATGGCTAAAATAGGAATTTAAAGTTTGAAAGTTTGACCGGGGGGTTGACTTTTTGATATCGGAGTCGGAATCTAATTCCGAAAATTTTCATAGCTCCGTTATGTAATTTATGACTTGTGTGTAAAATTTGAGGTCAATCGGAGTTGATTTGATAGGTTCCGACATTGAATGTAGAAGTTGAAAACTCTTAGTTTCATTAAGCTTGAATTTGGGGTATGATTCATGATTTTAGCGTTGTTTGATGTGATTTAGAGATTCGACTAAGTTCGTATGATGTTTTAGGACTTGTTGGTATATTTGGTTGAGGTCCTGAGGGCCTCGAGTGAGTTTTGGATGGTTAACGGATCAAAAGTTGGACTTAAAAAGCTGCCGCAATTTTCTCTTCTGCTGCATTTTCTGGGCTGAGATCGAGCCTCAGATCGAGCCCCAGATATCGAGCCCACGATTGAGGCCTGAGTCGAAGCCAGGGACGAGGCTTAGTATCGAAGCCTCGATCGAAGGCAAGGCTCGAGGACATGATCGAAGATAAGGCTCGAGGGCTAGGATCGAGACCCATGCTCGATGCCCTGATCGAAGGCTCAAGCTCGATGCAATGATTGAGGCTATGATCGAAGGCCCAACCTTGATACCCTGATCGAGGCCATGACCGAGGTCCAGGCTCGAGCCTGTGATCGAAGTCACGATCGAAGGTATGGCTCGATGGCATGATCGAAGGTATGGCTCGAGGGCTAGGATCGAGGCCCAACCCTCGATGCCCTGATCGAAGGCACATGTTCGATGCCGCGATCGAGGCCCTGTTCGAGGCCCAGTTCCGAAGTGCTGGGCAGTGTTATAAACAGAGGACATTCGTCCCATTTGCCATTTTTGGCGAACTTGAGCTTGAGCAGAGCCGACTTTTGGCAGATTTCCAAGGGAAAAATATTGGGGTAAGTGATTCTAACTCGGATTTGATCAATATACAAGAATATATCATTGTTTTCACAATTTAATTAGTGTTTTGAGATTGAAATTTGGAAAAGTTTAGAAATCTCATAGAAATGAAATTTTGAGATTTCGGTATCGATTCGGAGTCGGATTTGAGTGAAACTGGTATGGTTGGACTCGTAATTGAATGGGTTGTCGGATTTCATAACTTTTGCCGGATTCCGAGATGTGGGCCCCGCAGGCGAATTTTTAATTAATTTCGGATCTTTTCTTTAAAATGTAGTATTTTCTTATAAAATTGATTCCTATAATATTTAGTGATTGTATCGAATTATTTTGGCTAGATTCGAGCCAGACGGAGTTGGATAATCGTGAAAAAGTCCTTATAGTATATTAAATTGGAGCAAGACGAGGTAAGTCTCTTGTCTAATCTTGTGAGGGGGAAATTACCTCATAGGTGATTAAGATTAAATAATTATTGCTAATTGTGGGGGCTACGTATGCACGAGGTGACGAGAGTCCGTGCGTAGCTACTATTAATGCTAAAGTCCGGGTAGTTTAGGACTCAAAGCATGTATTACTTGTGTAAATTATATTCTTTGATTAATTAATATTAATTGATATATATGAATATATATTGTGAATTGTTTGATAAAGATATTAAAGGATGAAAATTTTATAGGCTTGATTGTCTGTTTAAATCAATTAATTGTTAAAAGAAATTGTTCTCCTCCCAAATTCATCTTATAATGAATATACTCTCCTTCCGGAGGCACATAAGAAAATGTCCTCCTTTCTTGTGGAGCGGGCTGAACGCCTCGGCAGGATAGATGCATCTATGGATTGTGCTGCACGTCCCTCGGCAGTGTACACGACACTCTAGATCGGGCCGTACGTCCTCGGCAGAAATCGTGCGTAATAATAATAATAATTACACGATGCTTAAAAAAAAATTTATTTCAGCTTGTAAAGCTAATTAGTAAATTGAAAAATCTTTGGAATTTAATAAATTATTATTCTTGCTTGTTAAGGAATTAATTGTTACTCCTGTAAATGAGATTTAATTGATAAATTAAAATTTATTTGAATTTAAAAGAATCTAATTAATATATTGAAAATTGATACATTTGAAGGAATTTGATTATGTTCGCTGATTAAATAGATTCTGTAAATCACATTGATTTAAATATCCTAGTTTTATTTCAATTGTTATTGACCTATAGTGAGTGTCAAAGTCGGCCATCTCGTCTCTAACACTTTAAGATTAGGCTTGATACTTACTGGGTACACGTTATTTACGTACTCATACTACACTTGCTGCACTTTTTATGCAGGATCTGAGACAGGTACTAGTGGAGGACCTATCATCACATTCCCACGTCATCCAGAGGCATAGTGGTGAGCTGCCTTTCTGAGCCGTTCTGCAGCTACCAGTGTCTCTTCTGATATTTATATTCTGTCTATTTTATTTCAGACAGTATTTGGAGTTTTGTATAATCTACTAGATGCTCATTCACTTGTGACACCAGGTCTTGGCACACACATTGGTAGAGTTTGGGTTTATATTTACTTGGTTTTAAATTTTATCAATGTATGCTTAATTTATTAGTTGGCTTGCCTAGCTGTAGTGTTGGGCGCCATCACGACCTACAGGTGAAATTTGATCGTGACATAACTGCCTACCGTTTAAATTAATTATCAAAGAGACTGAGTTATCTCATAAAGAAAAAATCTGATTTTTATCGAGTTTAGTTGACTAATTTAAAAAAAAAAGGGTAGCTTTAGAGATTTGACTATTGCAAGGCATTGAGTTAGTTTAAGGATTCATTAAAGAATGGGAAGTTAGTGGACTAGAATATTATTGGCCCAACTGGAATTACTAAAAGATATGGGCTAGCTGAATTATTATTATAAATGGGCCAATAAAATGGATTCATTTGGCCCAATTAGCTATATAGAAGAAAGGAGGCAATTTTGTTATTTAAAGGTAAATGGGTCAACTTTTATTTGATTCAATTAGGCCCAGACTACATACAATCTTAGCTCTTTGCTCAGTTTGCACTCATGACTACTAACTACATAGTCACAATTGTATAAACACCCACTTTACAAAAATAACCACTTTTGCAAATCCGGCAAAATGGTCAGATTCACAAGCATATCACTACAGCATTCCTAGAAACATATATTGGTAGTGTAATTTCAGCAACTTAAATGAAATCATGCTTTGTGTCATACCCCCTAAAGTCATTCATTGCATACTTAGCATTGTTACTCGAATACAATAGCTTGAAAACGTGCTGAAAAACCCATAAACGACTTACATATCACACTCAAAAACTCACAACTCGATATTCAAGTATTATAAAGGACTATATTCACATTATTACATGTTTGATACATAACAATAACATCCAAGCTCTTTTGATGTCAAACTATCATCACATCAAACACGTTTAAATATTGCAGCAGGTTCAAGTTGTTCCTATTACTGAGAAGATATACATTACGAGTCTTAAAGGATTACCAGGATAGCAGAAAAATAAATAGTAGCAAAGTGAGCAGAAACAGCGATAGAAATAGCAGATAAAACAGCAACAACCAGCATCAAATCAGTGTTAGAAAACCCCCAGAAAATCCCGCGAAGACACTTGAAACTAGTAACTAACAAACTCAAAACTTAGCCGAACGATTACTCTATTTTCTTAATGATTTTTCACTCTAGGAGTCACTCACAAAACTCACACATTTTAGCTTACTAAAGTATTCAACTGCTGATTTATTTTTTGTTCAAAGATGTGTGTTCAAGCAACTCTAAAGATATGTGTAAGTGTAAGATAGAGAATGTGAAGTGAAGAAATATCAACCCCTTAAATAGAAAAATAAAGTCACTTTTTGGGACATATTTTGGTTCACCAAAAATCTGTCCAAAAGACTGACTTTGTGTGCTAATCACTGTTCAAAATCTGTCCAAAAGGTGAAAAGACAACCTGAAAATCTACTATGTTAGAAGCGAGAAGAAAAAATATCATTTCAACCACCCTACTTGTAAAGAGTAGGCTACTAGTACCCTATTTTATGATAAAACCCATCTAAAGTTCAGATTTTAACAACATCAATACCACCCTATTGATTTTGAACCAAAACAAACTCAAACAACTAACAATTGACAAAACAAAAACAAAACTTCAAATGGAACTAAAACTCCAACTAACTAGATTAAAACAAATTGATTTGTGCAAACTAACCATAGAACAAACAACTGAATTCACAAACTAATGCTAAAAACATAAATTAGACGAGCATCGCTAACAATAAGATGACGACATTCAATAACTAAACAATCAATTAACTAAGTAAACGATTTAACTAATACCCTAAAGATTACTTTTAATCAATAATAGCCTAACAAACAACTAAACTAACTTGAAACTCTAATTAGCAACAAACAACTAAAACATAAAAATCAAAAATCAGAAACTAACCTACTAATAATTATAAAAATAAATCAAAAATTAATTAAAGAGATGACGATTATACCTAACGAGCGTGCTTGAAATCGTTCGAGCCACGAGAAGACACCGGAGATGCCAAGAGGTGACTGTCCGACCCCGAAACACAAGTTCCCTTTTAGCAAACGCCCAAAACAAGTAAGTTTTGGCATCATATTAGAAGGGAATATGAGTCTTTGGGTCGAGTGGGCTAAAGAACAAATGAGGCAGTGGTGACCTTGGGGTGGTCGCAGCAGCGAGGGCTAGCTGGCCAGCGGTGGTGCGGTTTTTGGGGGTGAAGTGGGTAGGAAAAGATAGGTCTCGCGGAGCTCTATCCATTTATGTATGTGTTGTAGGGTGGTAGTGGCCGAAGCTTCAAGAGTTTGGGCCAAAAAGAGGCGGCTAAAGTTTTCTATATCTAAAATTCAAGGAGTTTGAGGGCTTTTTTTGAAGGAATAGGTTTGGAGATATGGAAAGAAGAGGTTGTGGAGATTACATGGTGTGAATTTGGGGGTGTTTGGAGGTGGTTCGCCACCGGTGAGTGATTTTTGGAGGGCGGCGGCAGAGAGAAGAGAGAGAGAGAGAGAAGATATGTGGTAACTCAATAGAAATCCAAGTTGTCACACCCCTTTTTTACCCCACAAAAGATATGTATATGAATTGTTGTAGGTTAAAAAGTTTTTTCAATTAAAGTGGCAAACTTGAATAGGGATTATTTTATTTACAGAGTCGCCACTTGGAATTGAGTTTTTGGGTGTTCCAAGACACCTTTTATTTGAATCCCTAGTCAAAGGAAGGTTTGAATCTATTATTATTGGTCTGCGAAAACAAAGTCCGGGTAAGAAATTCTCTTGACCGGGGAGAAGGTGTAAGGCATTCCCCGAGTCCCGTGGTTCTAGCACGGTCGCTTTATCAACTACATTTGGCTTGACTTAATTTTGGACAAAACTGCAATTTATATGATTTTTATGTTTCACCTATCCACTTATATTTCTTGAGTATTAGAAAAAAACCATTTGGATAATATTACATTGTCATAACCACGCTACGCAAGCGAATGCGTGATCGAAAAATAAAATTAATTAACTCATCATAATTGTGCCTCGCAAGCAAATCCGAAATTATGACAATCAATTATTAGTGGTACTTTTGGGAAATTACTACCTTTGAAAATATTAATTATTGAAAATTATTAAAAATCAACTATCGCGCTACGCAAGCGAATCCGCAATTTTAGAAAAGGATTAATTAAATTAAAAATTAACTAAAAACTAATGGGTATGGAATGAGATTATTGAATTAATTTATTAAATGTTAAACATCACGCTACGCAAGTGATTCCGTGAAGTTAAAGCACGCCTACTAATTGCCTACCATTTAAATTAATTATAAAAGAGACTAAGTAATCTCATAAAGGAAAAATCTGATTTTTATCGAGGTTAGTTGACTAAACAAATATATATATATATATATATATATATATATATATATATATATATATATATATATATAGAGAGAGAGAGAGAGAGAGAGAGAGAGAGAGAGAGAGAGTGAGATTGGGCCGACGTATCAATTTTAAAAAAAATGGGTAGCTTTAGAGATTTGGCTATTGCAAGGCATTGAGTTAGTTTAAGGATTCATTAAAGAATGGGAAGCTAGTAGACTAGAATATTATTGGTCCAGCTGGAATTACTAAAAGATATGGGCTAGCTGAATTATTATTAAAAATGGGCCAATGAAATGGATTCATTTGGCCCAATTAGCTATATAAATGAAAAGGGGGCAATTTTGTTGTTTAAAGGTAAATGGGCCAACTTTTATTTCATTCAATAAAGCCCAGACTACATACAATATTAACTCTTTACTCAGTTTGCACTCACGACCGCTAACTACATAGTCACAATTGTATAAATACCCACTTTACAAAAATAGCCACTTTTGCAAATCCGGCAAAATGGTCAGATTCACAAGGATATCACTACAACATTCCTAGACACATATATTGGCAGTGTAATTTCAGCAACTAAAACGAAATCATGCTATGTGTCATACCCCCTAAAGTCATTCATTACGTACTAGGCATTGTTACTCGGATACAATAACTTGAAAACGTGCTGAAAACCTCATAAACGACTTACATATCACACTCAAAAACTCACAACTCGATATTCAAGTATTATAAAGGACTATATTCACATTATTACATGCTTGATACATAACAATAACATCCAAGCTCTTTTGTTGTCAAACTATCATTACATTAAACACGTTTAAATATTGCAGCAGGTTCAAGTTGTTCATATTACTAAGAAGATATACATTGCGAGTCTTAAAGGATTACCTGGATAGCAGAAAAATAAGCAGTAGTGAAGTGAGCAGAAACATCGGCAGAAATAGCAGAAAAAACAGCAACAACTAGCAGCAAATCAGTGTTAGAAACAGCCTAGAAAATCTCGTGAAGACACTTGAAACTAGTAACTAACAAACTCAGAACTTAGCCGAACGATTGCTCTATTTTCTTAATGATTTTGCACTCTAGGAGTCACTCACAACGCTCACAAATTTTAGCTTATTAAAGTATTCAGCTGCTGATTTATTTTGTTCAAAGATGTGTGTTCAAGCAACTCTAAAGATGTGTGTAAGTGTAAGATAGAGTGTGTGAAGTGAGAAAATAGCAACCCCTTAAATAGGCAAATAAAGTCAATTTTTGGGACATATTTTGGTTCACCAAAAATCTGTCCAAAAGACTGACTTTGTGTGCTAAACACTGTTCAAATTTTGTCCAAAAGGTGAAAAGATAACCTGAAAATCTGCTATATCAGAAGCAAGGAGAAACAATATCATTTCAACTATCCTACTAGTAAAACGTAGGCTATTAGTATCCTATTTTATGATAAAACCCATCTAAACTTCATATTTTAACAACATCAATACCACCCTATTGATTTTGAACCAAAACAAACTCAAACAGCTGACAATTGACAAAACAAAAGCAAGACTTCAAATGGAACTAAAACTCAAACTAACTAGATTAAAACAAATTGATTTGTGCAAACTAACCATAGAACAAACAACTGAATTCATTAACTAAGGCTCAAAACAGAAATTAGACGAGCATCGCTAACAATCAGACTACGGCGTTCAACAACTAAACAATTAATTAACTAAGTAAATGATTTATCTAATACCCTAAAGATTACTTTTAATCAATAATAGTCTAACAAACAACTAAACTAACTTGAAACTCTAATTAACAACAAACAACCAAAACAGAAAAATTAAAAATCAGAAACTAACCTACTAATAATTATAAAAACAAAATCAAAAATTAATTAAAGAGATGACGATTATACCTAATGAGCGTGCTTGAAAATGTTCGAGCCACGAGAAGACGTCGGAGATGCCAAGAGGCGACTGTCCGACCCCGAAACACAAGTTCCCCTTTAGCAAACGCCCAAAACAAGTAAGTTTTGGCATCATACTAGAAGGGAACATGAGTCTTTGGGTCGAGTGGGCTAAAGAAAAAATGAGGCAGTAGTGACCTTGGGGTGGTCGCGGCAGCG
Organism: Nicotiana tomentosiformis; assembly: GCF_000390325.3. Lineage (NCBI taxonomy): Eukaryota > Viridiplantae > Streptophyta > Magnoliopsida > Solanales > Solanaceae > Nicotiana > Nicotiana tomentosiformis. The sequence continues at coordinate 116,770,762 of NC_090819.1, forward strand.
GGGAGTGGATGGCCGGCGGCGGTGCGGTTTTTTGGGGGTGAAATGAGTAGGAAAAGATAGGTCTCGCGGAGCTCTATCCATTCATGTATGTGTTGTAGGGTGGTAGTGGCTGGAGCTTCAAGAATTTGGGCCAAAAAAGAGCGGCTAAAGTTTACTAGATCTAAATTTCAAGGAGTTTGAGGGTTTTTTGAAGGAATTAGTTTGGAGATATGGAAAGAGGAGGTTATGGAGATTACATGGTGTGAATTTGGGGGTGTTTGGAGGTGGTCTTCCGCCGGTGGGTGATTTCCGACGATGGCGGCGGAGAGAAGAGAGAGAAGAGGGAGGAAGAAGAAAGGAATTATGGGGGAAATGGAGGCAAAATTTCAGCATTTCTAAGTCTTAAGTACCTAGTTGGGAGATTGATTGTGGACCAATGGATGAGGGAGAGATGAATGGATTAGATTTAATCTTGATTCACTTAATGAAACGACGTAGTTTCATGATGAAACTATGATGTTTTAGACTAAGTCTAGGCCAACCATTTTGGACTGGGTATGGCCGAATTGGGCTCAAAACTTGGGCCAATTTTGGCTCAATTTTAATTAAAATAAACTATCCCAATCCCTTTTCCCTCTAATGAAAATATAGTCTTATTTAGTCCTAAAGAAAATGTACAAGTAGAAAGAAAATCTTTTCGGTATATATAATTTAAAGATGCAAACTAAAATATACAAATAAAATGTAAAAAATATTTTTGGTACTTTTTAATTAATGAATTCACATAAAAATACGCAAATAAATTCAAAGAAAAACAAAAAATAGCTAAAATCATCCAAAAGTTATTATAATTATTTTTTTTTTGGGAAGAGCGTGCAATAATTAGGTATTCACAGTATCCAGTAAATATCAAAACTAACCTCAGTGGAGCAGTGATGAGGTATAATCGAGACACTCACTAGTGTAATAACCTTTGCAATATAGTATACAAAAATAATAGGAAACAAATAACAATTATTGCAACAATAATCAACCAGTGATATACACAGCAGGGCGACTAGAACACCATAAATATTGCGCAACAAATAATGAATACAAGTACAACCAATTAATCAAGTCCTTCCAATATAAATCTTTCGCCTATATGTTTTTCAAATAGATATCTTCGGGATATAATACTTTCAAATAAATCTCTTTCAAATATCTTTCAAATATACTTCTTTAAAATAAATATCTTTCAAATAAAATTCTTTTAAATAAATCTCTTTTGAATAAAAGTGACTCTCTGACACAACATTTTAAAATCATAAAAATACGGGTCTCAGACCTCTTTCATTTTTCCACGGCACCTCGTACCAATTTCTCTATCACAACCGCACGGATAACTCACGTGTCAAATATCATCATCGTTTAACCACGGCACCTCGTGCCCACATTTCATATTACAACTGCACGGACAATTCACGTGCCAATATCATCATTATTTACTCACGGCACTTCGTGCCCATATTTTATATCACAACTGCACGAACAGTTCACGTGTCAATATCATTATTATTTACTCACGGTACCTCGTGCCCACATTTAATTTCAAAATCCGCCTGGCAATAACCACAGGCTCCCAATTTCAACATAGATCAGACTATTATCAATTTACCAACAACAAGATAAATTGCACAAGGTATAAAAATAAACATAAGAAAAATCACAACATCACATGAAAATTACCAACGCAATAACCTCACATTATCACATATCATCCCTGACAATAGCCACCATTTTCTCTCCTTGCCAATACCCAAAATTCCCACCTTCGGGACCGTGATGGAGCCTAACATTTCACTTGCTAGGCAAGCCAACGTTAGAATATAACTAGTCATTTTAACAAAATTTAAATTAATTAATAACAAGTAAACAAATGCATAAATAAAGTCTGAAATAAAGTGAATAATCCATAATAATCGCGATATCTAAATACCATCCCAGAACTGGAGTCACAAGTACACGAGCTTCTAGAATAATACAAATAAGGGTCTGAATAAAATAAAGTTGTCTGAAAAAAGACACACAGCCAAAATAAAGTAGACGGGGACTTTAGAACTGCGGACATTGTGCAGTTATACCTCAAGTCTCCTTTGAGTAGCTGAAATCCGAGCAAGTCTATAATACGCCGCTGGGACTAACTCCGAAATCTGAACAAGAAATGTAGAGTGTTGTAGCAGTACAACCGACCCTATGTACTGATAAGTGCCGAGCCTAACCTCGACGAAGTAGTGACGAGGCTAAGGTAGGTCACTTACATTAATCTGTACGCAATAATAGTAATAACAACAATAGTAGAAATAAATCAGGTAGCTTATTTTAACAGTTGAAGCCAACTCAACAGTCATAACCAATTATTATTTCAATCAATTTCCGTTGCGGTGTGCAACCCGATCCCACAATATATTCATTTTTAATTTTGTTGCGGCGTGCAACCTGATCCCATTATAACTTTTCAATCAATTATGTTGCGGCATGCAAACCGCTCCTCCAATATATTCATTTCAATCAATTCTGTTGCGGCGTGCAACCCGTTCCTCCAATATATTCAATTTCATTTCCAATATATTCATTTACCAATTCTTATAAAATAAATCACTCCAATAAATGCAACAATTAATATGAAATTATAAGACAACAAGCATACAATAATTATGATTTATTAGAAATAAGTGATGACAAGTAGAAATTAATTGTGGAAATTAAGGATGTAATAGGCATTTTAATAACTAGTATGCTAAATGTCAAGTGACAATTAAGTCACATAAATCAAATAAGCATGTAGCAATTCTAGCGTGGATTCAAGGCATGATATTGAGCAAAGAACACGAGAGAAACAATTAATATAATAATTAATTCATGATTTAAAACGATTTATGATATTTCAAGTAACTATGCAAATAATTAATTTAACGACGTATAGACACCCGTCACCTCACTTATACATCATTCACATGCATTTAACATAACAAATAATTTAAGGGTTCTATTCCCTCAAGTCAAGGTTAACCACGGCACTTACCTCGCTTTGCAACCAAATTCAAGAATCCAATAAACCTTTGCCTCACGAATTCGTGTCCGAAATCCTCGCATCTAGTCATAAACAATTCAATATACTCAATATAAATCGTAGGAATTAATTCATATGAAATTTACTATTTTTCCGGATTAAAACCCAAAATTTATCTCAAAAATATTAGTGGGACCCACGTCTCGAATCTTGGAAAAACTTACGAAATCCGAACAAAAATGATCAAATTCCGATGTCAAATGGACCTTCAAATCTTAAATTTTTGTTTTTGAAAAGTTTTACAAAAATTCCAATTTCTCCCATCTAAATCCGAAATGAATGATGAATATAAACTTAGATTTATTAAATATAATCACTTTATGATAAAGAACACTTACCTAGTTCGAAATCGTGAAATACTCCTTTGAAATAGCCCCTAAACCGAGTTATAATTGAGGGTTTGTGAAAAATGGGAAAAATCCCGTTTTGGTTCTATTTTAAGGTCTGGGCATCAGGCCATCTTCGCGTTCGCGAAGGGTTTGTCGCGTTCGCGATGAGCAGCAGCCCATGTGGCTTTCGCATTTGCGAGTCCTCCTTCGCGTTCGCGAAGGCTTCTCCCCCCTAGCCTTCACCTTCGTGAGCCAATGCTCGCGTTCGCGTAGAAGAATGACTGACCCTTCCCCATAGGTCCCTAAAGCTTCGCGTTCGCGGGAAGCTAGTCACGTTCGCGAAGGGTAAGTCCCCCATTGCTTCACGTTCACGACCCAACTACCACGTTCGCGATTAAGAAAATCACCATGCCCTAGTTTAATCTTCGCGTTCGCAATAGTACCTTCGCGAACGCGAAGAAGAACACACTAGATATCAGCTTAAGCAAAAAATCAATTTTTTCTAAGTTTCAAAACACCCGTAGCCTATCTGAAACATGCCCGAGCCCTCGAGACTCCAAACCAATTATGCACTCAAGTCCAAAAACCTCATACGAACTCACTCACGCGAAGAAAATACCAAAATAACACTTAGAACTATGCATCAGACACCAAATCAAATGAAATTTTCAAAAAAAAACTTTAAAACTTCTATTTTCACAACTGAACGTCTGAATCACGTCAAACTAGTTTTGTTTCTTACCAAATTTGGCAGACATGTCATATATATAGTAATGGAACTATACCTGGTTCCGGAACTAAAATACGGACCCGGTATCAACAAAGTCAAACATTAGTGAAATCTCTTAAGTCATTAAACCTTTAAACTTAAAGATTTCAACAACATGCGATAACTCGAGCTAGGGACCTCCAAATTAAATTTCGGGCATACGCCCAAGTCTCAAATCAAGATACAGACCTACAGGAACTGTCAAAACACTGATCCGAGTCCGTTTGCTCAAAATGTTGACCAAAGTCAACTCAGTTGAGATTTAAGGCTCTATTTCACATTTTAATCAATTTTTCATATAAAAACTTTCCGGAAAATCATACGGTCTGCGCACACAAGTTGAGGAATGATGAATAGTACTATTCGAGTTCTTAGAACACAAAAATAATTATTAAATTTAAAGATGACCTTTTGGGTCATCACATTCTCCACCTCTAAAACAAACGTTCGTCCTCGAACAGAATTAGAAAAAATACCTAAGCTGGTGAAAAGGTATGGATATTTACTCCGTATGTCCGACTCGGACTCCTAGGTAGATGCTTCTACCGGCTGACCTCTCCATTGTACCGGAACTAAAGGATAACTCTTAGATCTCAACTATCTGACCTGCCGGGCTAGAATAACTATCGGGTCCTCTTCATAAGTCAAATCTTTGTCCAATTGGACTGAGCTGAAATCTAACACATGGGACGGATCACCATGATATTTTCGGTAGCATAGACACATGGAACACCAGATGAACCGCTGATAAACTAGGTGGTAATGCAAGCATGTAGGCTACTTCGCCCACCCTTTCAAGAATTTCGAAGGGTCCTATATACCTAGGGTTCAACTTGCCCTTATTTTCGAACCTCATTACACCTTTCTTAGGTGAAACCCTGAGCAATACTCTTTCTCCAACCATGAATTCAATATCAAGAACTTTACGGTCGGCATAATTCTTTTTCCTAGACTGAGCTGTGCGAAGTCGATTCTGAATAACTTTGACCTTATCCAAGGCATCCTGTACCAAATCGGTACCCAACAACCGAGCCTCTCCCGGTTTAAGCCAGCCAACTGGCAAACGACATCGTCTTCCGTATAGTGCCTCATATGGAGCCATCTGAATGCTCGACTGGTAGCTATTATTATAAGAAAACTCCGCAAGTGGCAAGAATTGGTCCCAAGAACCTCCAAAGTTTATTACACAAGCGCGAAGCATATTTTCCTATATCTAAATGGTGCGCTCTAACTGTCCGTCTGTTTGTGGATGAAATGTTGTACTCAACTCAACTCGCGTGCCTAACTCACGCTGTACATCCCTCCAAAAGTGCGATGTGAACTGCGTACCTCAATCAGAAATAATAGACACGGGTACACCGTGAAGGCGGACAATCTCACGAATGTAAATTTCAGCTAACCGCTTTGAAGAATAGGTAACTGCCACTGGAATGAAATGTGCTGACTTGGTCAACCTTTCCATAATGACCCAAACTGCGTCGAATTTTCTCTGAGTCCGTGGAAGCCCAACAACAAAATCCATAGTGATACGCTCCCACTTCCACTTAGAAATTTCTAACTTCTGAAGCAAACCACCGGGTCTCTGATTCTCGGACTTAACTTGCTGACAACTCAGACGCCGAGCTACATATGCAACTATATCCTTCTTCATTCTCCTCCACCAATAATGTTTGTACAAATCTTGATACATTTTTGGCGACATCTGGATGAATAAAATACCTGGAACTGTGGGCCTCTTCCAGAATTAATTCACGAAGCCCATCCATATTAGGCACACAAATATGACCCTGTATTCGCAGAACTCCATCTTCCCCCACAGCAACCTGTTTGGCATCACCGTGTCACACCGTGTCCTTAAGGATAAGTAAATGAGGATCATCATATTGTCTTTCTATGATGCACTCATATAAAGAAGACCAAACGACTGTGCAAGATAGAACCCGACTAGGTTTTGAAACATCTAAACTCACTAACTGATTAACCAAATTCTGAACATCTACAGCTAACGGCCTCTCGCCAATCGGAATATACGCAAGACTACCCACACTCACAACCTTTCTACTCAAAGCATCGGCCACCACATTGGCCTTTCCGGGGTGATACAAAATGGTGATATCATAGTCTTTCAACAACTCCAACCATCTTCTCTGCCTCAAATTAAGATCTTTTTGTTTGAACAGATACTGAAGGCTACGATGATCAGTAAATACCTCACACGAGACACCATAGCGGTAATGCCTCCAAATCTTCAGCGCATGAACAATGGCTGCCAATTCTAAGTCATGAACAAGATAATTCTTCTCGTGAACTTTCAATTATCGCAACGTGTTTGCAATCACCATGCCATCTTGCATTAATTCAGCACCAAGCCCAATATGATATGCATCACAATATATCGTATAAGATCCTGAACCTGTGGGTAATACCAATACTAGCGCCGTAGTCAAAGCAGTCTTGAGCTTCTGAAAGCTCAACTCACACTCATCTGACCATTTAAATGGGGCACCTTTCTGGGTTAGTCTGGTCAATGGGCTTGCTATAGATGAAAACTCTTCCACGAACCGACGATAATAACCTGCCAAACCCAGGAAACTCCGGATCTCTGTAACTGAAGTAGGTCTAGGCCAATTTTGAATTGCCTCAATCTTCTTAGGATCCACCTTTATGCCTTCTGCCGATACAACATGCCCCCAAAAGGCAACTGAGTTTAACAAAAACTCGCATTTTGAAAATTTAGCATATAACTGATTATTCTACAAAGTCTGAAGCACACTCCAAAGATGTTGCTCATGCTCCTCTCGACTGCTGGAGTAAATCAAGATATCATCAATGACTAAAACCACAAAAGAATCCAAATAGGGCTTGAACACCCGATTCATCAAATCCATAAATGCTGCTGGGGCATTTGTCAAACCAAATGACATCACTAGGAATTCGTAATACCCATACCGAGTCCGGAAAGTTATCTTAGGGACATCAAAAGCCCTAATCTTCAAATGATGGTAACCAAACCTAAAGTCAATCTTTGAAAACACCTTAACACCCTGAAGCTTATCAAATAAGTCATCAATTCCTGGCAGTGGATACTTATTCTATATAGTAGCCTTATTCAACTACCGATAATCTATACACATTCGCATTGAACCATCTTTTTTCTTTACAAATAACACTGAAGCACCCCAGGGCGAGACATTGGTCTAATGAGTCCCTTTTCAAGCACGTCTTATAACTGCGCCTTCAATTCTTTCAACTCTGGCGGGGCCATACGGTATGGTGGGATAGAAATGGGCTGAGTACCCGGAGCTAAATCAATATAGAAGTCAATATCTCTGTCGGGTGGCATCCCCGACAAATCTGCAGGAAATACTTCTGGAAATTCACGAACAATTGGTACTGAGTCGATAGAAGGAACATCCGCATTGGGATCGCGAATATAAGCAAAATAGGCTAGACACCCTTTCTGGACCATACGCCGAGCTTTCATATAAGAAATAACCCTGCTAGTAGAATAACTAGGAGTTCCTTTCCACACTAACCGAGGTAACCCCCGGCATGGCTAGGGTCACCGTCTTGGCATAACAATCCAATAGAGCATGATAAGGTGACAGGCAATCCATACCCAAGATGACATCAAAATTTACCATATCAAGAAGTAGAAGATCTACACTAGTCTCAAGACTACCAATAGTAACCACACACGAACGATAAACATGGTCTACTATAATAGAGTCTCCCACCGCTGTAGATACACACATAAGCACTCAGAGAATCACGAGGCACAACCAAATATGAAGCAAAATAGGAGGACACATAGGAATAAGTAGATCCTGGATCAAATAGAACTGAAGCATCTCTATAGGAAACTGGAATAATACCTGTGATCACAACATTAGATGACTCGGCCTCAGGCCTAGCTGGAAAATCATAAAATCGGGGTTGGGCCCCTCCACTCTGAATTGCGTCCCTAGTACGACCTCTAACTGGTTGGCCTCCACCTCTAATGGTCTGACCTCCATCTCTAGCCACCTGACCCCTACCTCTAGCTAGCTGAGCAAGCGGTGAAGCAACCAGTGCCGGTATGACGGCACGAGAATCCTGCCGAGATATGTTACTTGACAACCTAGGGCAATACCTCCTGATGTGACCAATGTTCCCACACTCATAACACCCATCCTGCTGCCATGGCTACTAAAGCTGAAGTTGAACCGAACGGGCCGGATAACCATTGTAGTGACTTTGGAGTGGTGGTGCAGTGATAGGAGCTGAATGTTCACTAAATGCTAGCTGCCTAGAGTAAGGCATAATAGGACCATGACTCCCTGAAGCACCGGGACATGCCTGAAGTGCTGAATGAAACGGTCTGGGAGGATGACCTCTACAAAAATTATTCCTTCCTCCAGACGAGGCACCAACGAAACCACCAAACTAACGAGGCCTCTTATCAGACTTCTTCCCTCTCTCCTATGCAAGAACCATCTCGATCCTCCTCGTGACATTAGCAGCCACCTGAAAGGAGATCGCACTTTCGGTCTCCTTGGCCATCTGAAGTCTGATAGAGTGAGTGAGTCCCTCAATAAACCTTCTCACTTTCTCTCCCTCAGTAGGTAGTAAAAGGAGAGCATGCTGGGCTAAATCCACAAAACGGGATTCATACCGAGTAACAGTCGTACAACGCTACTGTAGACGCTCAAATTGCATGTGGTAATCCTCCTTCAATGTGATAGGGAGGAACTTCTCTAGAAATAGCCGTGAAACTTCTCCCAGGTCAATGCAGGCGATCCAACTGGTCTGGTCAGTATATAATCTCTCCACCACCTCTTGGCGGGAATAAGTCATCTAAAATACAGCAAAATCGACCCCATTGGTCTCAACTATACCCATGTTCCGCAGCACCTCATGGCAGCGGTCAAGATAATATTGTAGGTCCTTAGAAGATGTACCACTGAAGTGAACTGAAAAGAGCTTGGTAAACTTATCCAGTCTCAATAAGGCCTCAAAAGACATGGCGGTCCTATCACCGGGCTGTGCTACAATAACTAGCTGAACTACCCCAATTGGCGGGGCTGTTGGAGCCTGATTCTGTGGAGCCATCTTCTCCGGAGCGAGAGTAGTGGGAGTTTGTACTCCTCCCCCAGCCTGTGAGATGGCTGGTGCCACTGGAAATGTACCATTCTGGACCACGCCCTCCATAATACTTACCAAATGGACTAGAGCGTCCAGAAGCACTGGAGTAACTATGAATCCTTCCGGGACCTGAACCGGTACCTCCTCTTGATGATCCACCTGAGGTTCTATAACAGGTGCGGCTGCTCGAGATCTAGACTGAGCTCTACCTCTGCCTCGACCTTGACCTCTGCCCCTAGCCATAGTTGCCACCGGGGGCTCTGGTCCATGTCCGTCGATAGATGTATTACGTGCTCTCGCCATCTGTGAGAGATAAGAATAGAATGGTTCAAGTATCGATGATAGAATAAAATCGCACGATAGGATAAGAAAGAAGTGATAGTGTTCCTAAACTTCATAGCCTCTTAAATATAAATACAGACGTCTCCGTACCGATTCTACAAACTCTACTAAGTTTGCTCATGACTCGTGAGACCTATGTAACCTAGTGCTTTGATATCAACTGTCACGACTCAAAATTCCCGCCTTCGGGATCGTGATGGCACCTAACATTTCACTTGCTAGGCAAGCCAACATTAGAATATAACTAGCCATTTTAACAAAATTTAAATTAATTAATAACAAGTAAACAAATGCAGAAATAAAGTCTGAAATAAAGTGAATAATCCATAATAATCGCGATATCTAAATACCATCCCAGAACTAGAGTCACAAGTACACGAGCTTCTAAAATGATACAAATAAGGGTCTGAATAAAATAAAGTTGTCTAAAAGAAAACACACAGCTAAAATAAAGTAGACGGGGACTTCAGAACTACAGACGCTGTGCAGTTATATCTCAAGTCTTCTCTGAGTAGCTGAAATCCGAGCAAGTCTACAGTACGCCGCTGGGACCAACTCTGAAATTTGCACAAGAAGTGCAGAGTGTAATATCAGTACAACTGACCTCATGTACTGATAAGTGCCTAACCTAACCTCGACGAAGCAGTGACGAGGATAAAGGTAGGTCACTTACATTAGCCTGCACGCAATAATAGTAATAACAACAATAATATAAATAAATCAGGCAACTCATTTTAACAGTTAAAGTCAACTCAGCAGTCATAACCAATTATTATTTCAATCAATTTCTGTTGCGGCGTGCAACCCGATCCCACAATATATTCATTTTCAATTCTGTTGCGGCGTGCAACCTGATCCCATTATATCTTTTCAATCAATTATGTTGTGGCGTGCAACCCGCTCCTCCAATATATTCATTTCAATCAATTCTGTTACGGCGTGCAACCCGTTCCTCCAATATATTCACTTTCATTCCCATTGCGGCGTGCAACCCACTCCTCCAATATATTCATTTACCAATTCTTATAAAAGAAATTACTCCAATAAATACAACAATTAATATGAAATTATAAGACACTAAGCATACAATAATTATGATTTATTAGAAATAAGTGATGACAAGTAGCAATTAATTGTGGAAATTAAGGATGTAATAGACATTTTAATAATTAGTATGCTAAATGTCAAGTGGCAATTAAGTCACATAAATCAAATAAGCACGTAGCAATTATAGCATGGATTCAAGGCATGATATTGAGCAAAGAACACGAGAGAAATAATTAATATAATAATTAATTCATGATTTAAAACGATTTATGATTTTTCAAGTAATTATGCAAACAATTAATTTGACGATATATAGTCATCTGTCACCTCGCCTATACGTCATTCACATGCATTTCACATAACAAATAATTTAAGGATTCTATTCTCTCAAGTCAAGGTTAACTACGACACTTACCTCGCTTTGCAACCAAATTCAAGAATCCAATAAACCTTTGCCTTGCGAATTCGTGTCCGAAATCCCCAAATCTAGTCATAAACAATTCAATATACTCAATATAAATCGTAGGAATTAATTCCATATGAATTTACTATTTTTTCGGATTAAAATCCAAAATTTATCTCAAAAATCATCAGTGGGACCCACGTCTCGGATCTCGGAAAAACTTACGAAATCCGAAGAAAAATTATCAAATTCCGATGTCAAATGGACCTTCAAATCTTAAATTTTCGTTTTTGAAAAATTTTACAAAAATCCCAATTTCTCCCATCTAAATCCGAAATAAATGATGAATATAAACTTAGATTTATGAAATATAATCACTATATGATAAAGAACACATACCCAGTTCGAAATCGTGAAAAAGTCCTTTGAAATTGCTCCTAAACCGAGTTCTAATTGAGGGTTTGTGAAAAAAGGGAAAAATCCCGTTTTGGTTATGTTTTAAGGTCTGAGCGTCAGTCCTTCTTCGCATTCGCGAAGGGCCTGTCGCGTTCGCGATGAGCAGCAGCCTGAGTGGCTTTCGTGTCCGCGAAGGCTTCTCCCCCGGCCTTCGCGTTCGCGTAGAAGAAGGACTGACCCTTCCCACCAGGTCTCTAAAGCTTCGCGTTAGCGGGAAGCTGGTCGCGTTCGCGATGGGAAAGTCTCTCATTGCTTTGTGTTTGTGACCCATCTACTGCGTTTGCAATTAAGAAAATCACCATGCCCCAGTTTACTCTTTGTGTTCGCGAGAGTGCCTTCGCGAAAGCGAAGAAGAACACACCAGATATCTATTGAAGCCAAAAACCAGATTTTTCTAAGTTTCGAAACACCCGTAGCCTATCCGAAACTCGCACGAGCCCTCGGGGATCCAAAACAATTATGCACACAAGTCCAAACACCTCATACGAACTTGCTCGCACGAACAAAACTTCAAAATAATGCCTAGAACTATGAATCAAACACCAAATCAAATGAAATTTTCAAGAAAACTTTAAAACTTCTATTTTCATAACCGAATGTCCGAATCACGCCAAACCAGTTCTGTTTCTCACCAAATTTGGCAGACAAGTCATATATATAGTAATGGAACTATAACGTGTTTCGGAACCAAAATACGGACCCGGTATCAACAAAGTCAAACATTAGTCAAATCTCTTAAGTCATTAAACCTTTAAACTTAAAAGTTTCGACACCATGCGATAACTCGAGCTAGGGACCTCCAAATTAAATTTCGGGCATACGCCCAAGTCCCAAATCACGATACGGACCTAACAAAACTGTTAAAATACTGATCCGAGTCCATTTACTCAAAATGTTGACCAAAGCCAACTCAGTTGAGATTTAAGGCTCTATTTCACATTTTAATCAATTTTTCATATAAAAGCTTTTCGGAAAATCATACGATTTGGGCACGCAAGTCGAGAAATGATGAATAGTGCTTTTTGAGGTTTTAGAACACAGAAATAATTATTAAATTTAAAGATGACTTTTTGGGTCATCACACTCCTATAACCACCCTTATCACTCTTATAATAGTCTCCCTTATCCCTCCGCCCTCACAATATCAATAGCCACCCATATACCTCCGCCCTCACAATATCAATAGCCACCCTTATCACTCCTAAAATAGCCTCCCTTATCCCCCCGCCCTGACAATATCAATAGCCACCCTTATCGCTCCTATAGCCACCCTTATCTCTCCTATAGCCACCCTTATCGCTCCGCTCAAACAATATCCCAACACACATAACAATAGTGAAATGCCACCCTTATACCCATATAATATCAACAGTGAAATGCTACCCTTATATCCTCAAAATAATTGTAACACCCCGAAAAAGTTTGAAGAACTTAAGTGTAAAGCCTGGTAAAATTTGCAAAGAAAATAATGTTTCATGGTGCCGGACTAGGATTATGTGCTCGGAACTTTTGGGTTGAACAATGCACAGGAAAGTATAGGAAAATTTTTTGGCGGAAAAGTGCATTTCTGCGGTCCATTATGCGACCACAGAATCACTCTGCGGACCGCATAATGGCTGCAGAGTGAGGCAGTTAATTGGGTCTTCAGCTAGAGCACTACCATCAGGGCCTGATCAGCAGTGGTGGGGCCATAGTAACCAAGGCAACCATGGATCTACTCAGCAGGTCCAGTCAAATAGGGATTCTTAGCTACAACAAAGGCCCCCATGTCCCAAGTGTGGGAGGCGCCATTTAGGGGTACGCCGACGTGGCATAGATGAATGTTTCGGGTACGGAGTCAAGGGCCACCAGCTAAGGCACTGCCCCAACAGTCAAGGGACAACAAGTAAGTCCCTCAACCCCAATATTAGGATATGCTAGCTATGTGGTTTCACTTGTGAATGTTTCAGATTCTAACACATATCATGAACATGTTGAATTGAAAGACAGATTCATCGTATCTCTAGTCCTCTCATATAGGATCAACTATTGTGAAGGGTTAAGTTGTTAGAATGATAATAATATCACAAGTGCTGAACTTCTTTTTCATCCTCGTAGGCTTGTGGAAGAGATTCCTTTTTGCTAGTTACCGTTAAGAGCATCATGCAACTTCATGTATTTTGAAACCCTTATCACATTCAGGGTGTTAGAATATTCTTATTTCGAGTTAAACTGATTTTCCCTACACTCCATGTCACGACCCAAAAATCTAACTTGTCGTGATGGCGCCTATCATGGAACTAGGCAAGCCAACTCATTTCCAAAGTAAAACGATAATTTCATTTCAAAGATAATTTCAAGGTTATTTAACATAAAACCTCCAATTAAAGAGTTTAAATCAAAGAAAAACAGATGTGCAGAAAAGAAAAGCCCGACATCAGGGTGTCACTAGTCATGAGCATCTACTACGATCTGTCTAACAACGTCAAGGCTAACTCAGCCTGGAAAATAGCTAAATACAACTAGAGGAAGAAAAGAGGGAGAAGAGCAGGGCTGCGATCGCCAGGCAGCTACCTTGCTATCCTCGGGAAAATCTGCAATCAGAACAATCAACAACCGCTACCATGTCCAGCTACACATGGATCTGCACACAAGGTGCAGGGAGTAACGTGAGTACGCCAACTCAGTAAGTAACAACAATAAATAAAGACTGAGCAGCAGTGACGAGCAATAAAACATATAATGTTCATATCATGAAATCTCAGTAAAGTACAACATGCTTTAAAAATCAATGTTTGAATCAAATCATCTCGTTTAAACCCGGTTTTAGTAAAAATCATTTAAAGATATTTTTCCAACAATTTTGTTTTTTTTTTCAAACAAAGGCTCAATGCAAAGGTGAGCAAAATGATGAAATCATAAACAGCCCCTCGGGCAAACCTCACAGTCACTCTTGCCACTCGGGCATACCTCACAATCACTCTTGCCACTCGGGCATACCTCACAATCACTCTTGCCACTCGGGCATACCTCACAGTCACTCATGCCTCCCAGTCACTCAGCACTCGGCACTCGGCACTCGCACTCAGTAGGTACCTGCGTTCACTGGGGGTGTGTACAGACTCCGGAGGGGATCCTTCATCCCAAGCGCTATAATCTGCACGGATAACTCATGTGCGATAATAATAAAGTATGCTGCAGGCGGGCAGCCCCGATCCACACTCATCCTCACAAATCAGGCCCTCGGCCTCACTCAGGTATGCTGCAGGCGGGCAGCCCCGATCCACACTCATCCTCACAAATCAGGCCCTCGGCCTCACTCAGTCATAAGTATCTCAAGCCACTCGGGCATCTCAGTAAAACATGACATTCGGCCCAAAACATTTATATGCATCAAAATAGAGTCATAAACTGAGTTATGCGGTAAACAAGCATAAACATGACTGAGTATAGATTTTCAATTGAAAATAATGAGAGGATGGTAAGAAACAGCCCCTAAGGGTCCAAACAGCATTGACGCAAGGCCCAAACATGGCATTCAGCCCAATTTACATAAAATCTTTCTAAATCATATAAGTATCAATGGTTTCAACAAAGTATGCAACTTTACAGTTGCTACGGGGCGGACCAAGTCACAAATCCCCAACAGTGCACGCTCACACGGCTGTCACCTAGCATGTGCGTCACTAAAAATAGTAGAATGATACAAAATCCAGGGTTTCATACCCTCAGGACTAGATTTACAATCGTTACTTACCTCAATCCGAGCAATTATTTATTCCAATAAGCCTTTTCCTCGCGATTCGGCCTCCAAATGCCTCGAATCTTAGTCAAAATAATTCGATACAATCAACACGAGGTGTAGGAATCAATTCCATATGAAAATGCCAAATTTCACAAATAAATCCGAAATTAACTCAAAAATCAACAGTGGGGCCCACGTCTCGGAACCCAACAAAAGTTACAAAATATTAACGCCCATTCTACCACGAGTCCAATCATACAAAATTTTCTAAATTCCGACTCCGATTCGGCCTTCAAACCCTCAAATCAATTTTTGAAACATTTCTATTCTAATCCCCCAAATCATGAAATAAGTGCTGGAAATAATGTTAGATTCATGAATAACGGACCAAATCAAGTTAAGATCACTTACCCCAGTCCAATTTGTGAAGTTTGCCTCTGAAAATCGCCCAAACCGAGCTCCCCAACTATTTTTATGTCAAAAATAGCCAAAAGACCCGTTTATAGAGCCTCTGATGTTTTTGAGTGTCACAGGTAGCGTGGGGCGCTGCCTGTGGCGCACTTTCCAGTACCCTTAAATATCCCAGCGCCAGGGCTAGCGCCCCACGCTACCCTGGGCGCTCGCGGCGATAGAAAATCTTTTCCGATACGAAAATGGGCATAACTTTCTCATACGATGTCCGAATTCGATGATTCTTTTTGGTATGGCTCAGAAATTTCAATACGGATCTAATTATTCAATCAAATATTAATTTGGAACACATCTGCTTAATTTGATACCACTTATTCTCGAAGTAACAACGTCGAACGTTCTTGAAATGCCAAAATTAAGTTTCGTTGACCACCCGAAATTCACCCGAGACCCTCGGGATCTCAACCAAATATACCAACAAGTCCTAAAACATCATACGGACTTACTCGGGGTCTCATATCATGTCAAATGACGCTAAAATTACAATTCACACCCCAATTCGATCTTTTGAGTTTCCAAACTTTTCAATTTACAAATCTTGTGCCAAAACATGTTAAATGAATCCGGAATGACTTTAAATTTGGCACACAAGTCATAAATGACATAACGGAGCTATTCTAATTTCCAGAATCGGATTCCGACCCCGATATCAAAAAGTCAACCCCGTGGTCAAACTTCTCAAAAATTAAACTTTCGGCATTTCAAGCCTAATTCCTCTACGGACTTCCAAATAATATTCCGTACATGCTCCTAAGCCCAAAATCATCATACGGAGCTATTGGAATCATCAAAATTCAAATCCGAGGTTGTTTACACATAGGTCCATATCCGGTCCACATTTCTAACTTAAAATTTTTAATTATGAGACTAAGTGTCTCATTTCACTCCGAGTTCCTTCCGAACTCGAACCAACTAACCCGGTGTATCATAATATAGCTTAAGAGGATAAAGGAAACAGAAATGGGGGAAACAGGGCTATAACTCCCGAAACGATCGGCCGGGTCGTTACATTCTCCCCCACTTAAACATACGTTCATCCTCGAACGTGCCGAGAGTTGTTCCAAAA
This sequence comes from Nicotiana tomentosiformis, assembly GCF_000390325.3. Lineage (NCBI taxonomy): Eukaryota > Viridiplantae > Streptophyta > Magnoliopsida > Solanales > Solanaceae > Nicotiana > Nicotiana tomentosiformis. The sequence goes on from NC_090819.1 coordinate 116,787,584, forward strand.
GCCAAGAAACGGCTGTGTAACTTTCCCATGCACATACCCGGGGGTGATCCCACGTCATCCTATCCCATACAGGTCCGATAGCACAACATAACTGAAATTCCTCAATTCAACCTAGCCCACAAGCCTTCAAATCAAATTTCCGACATCCGAAATTTCTTATAAGATTAGAAGTTCGCATCTACATACAGTATAAGTCAGAACAAGCTGTACCAAAAGCCGTAACCAGATCTCAAATACTCAAATTCAAATACCGCATAGCTCGAATGCTCGAAGCAATGATTTCAAATCACAGTATCGACTCAAATAAACCCAGTGCTGGTAATAAACCTCATATCAGACAAAACCTCGTTCTTAAACCTTCGTACACTGCCGATGATGAAGGAAACATACCGAATTCATAACCATTCATTAGGCCAACAGGTCATAGAGCTCCCGTTCCTTTAACAAGAACTATAACCAATTTCAAAGCCGACTTCCAATATTATCCTCCCAATTATACAACAATCAAATCCGATAGCATTTATTCTAGGCCCAATGACCTCGTCTCATCCCACACGACCACTCTAGTGACATGACACATCACTACAACCTAAAGCCATAACTTGTGCAATCCGTGCACCAGATAGCAACATTCCAAGTGTACCCAATCGTAACACTGACCCAAATAGGAGAACCGTTCCGCAAGCTCGACGAGTACCACCCCGACGCAATACTAAGAACCCATCACACACCGCAGAACCATAACATACGAATCTTACACAAGGGCTCATATTTCTACATAACTCTGCTGCAATACGCGACCCTATCCAAATACTGGTCCATATGAAAACACCTCAAGCCACCCTGCTAAAATCAATAACCATGCGCAATTCGACATCAAGTACCCAAAGTGCATTACCATAACCACGGAGAAGCAAATACACCATGCCACATAAAACCCGAACGAACATAACCAATACATCATCAACCAAGCAATATCCAATACTATTCTCGCTCAAATTCTGCTATAAGGCCACAATAGAGCCGCACCTTATGTGCATATAACCAACGAATCACAACTCCTCGTAGCATAGAAGAGTAACTCACAGATCATTTCAGAACACGAATAAGCTTCACATCAATCGAATGGCACATCCTTCAACAATAGTAGTATGGAGTCAATCAATCCTGCTCGGTGTAGAATACACATTCTAATTGGGCCTACCAACGGGCCCCCAAATCAACTATGGTCAGCCACCAATAGATAAACAACCTCCGAAAGTCCACAATGACGGAATCATAATACCTTCTATCATCTGGCTAGCTCCAGCACAACTTCACAATCCAAAACCATGAAACAATCTGCTCATGAGAACTCCCAATCTTTAATTCCATAGAACACATGAATCACCCTATTTGATTCCACCTCCACCGCTCGAATGCCTAACACCTCTCTTATACACAATCCTCCCACGAGAAATACTTTGAAACTTCTTCCGTGCCACCTGGCAAAAAGTTTAATACCAACAGTCGATCAACCAGAAGAGTGCCGCAATACTAGTGAAGTACCCATAAATCAAAACACATTTCCCCTTCTGAAATGTACACTCTTATCAAGCTATACCAGATAGTAATATCATTTACCTAGTCATTGGATACCGTTCATGCTGCCTAAGAATTTATGTCCTTCCCTTCAAAACTGAACTGTGACCTTGTACATATAAATCCTATTCCCGCATAACACCACATCTAATATGCCATCATGTGACAAACATAAGAATTCTATTATCAACTCCGAGTCACTAGTAAATTACATACCTTATTAGTAAGAAACCTCTTTCTTGCTTCTTTCAAGGAGGAAATCATAACACACAACACGTTCCGTACATCGGTAGAAAATATCCGGTTCAAACCATAGTAGAAACCATCATGAACACTTTGAAATCCATTTGCACATAACCAAGCTATCTGAACTAAATTCCTCTAACTCCACCAAGCCACACAAGTTGCCAAATCCGAGAGCATTGCCACGAAACCCCACGTCATAAGTACCAAGGAACCGATCATACCCATTACTGTGCTAACCCAACCTACTACCAAGCTGTCCTATTTCTCCAAGTCCTTTCCAAATTGCCTTCAAATTGTGATTTTTTTTTTGTTAGAAAACTACTATCCTTAACTAAAACTTGCCCCACGAACTCTAGCATAGAATCACGCCGCCCTAAGGCGTATAAGCCGCCAAATTCCCTTTTTATGTATCCCAAAGGTTCCACAACCAAAAATGCTTACTCCGAAGAGACTTCATGTGAACCTAAAACTGTTTCCTTCACCTTCTTGATACTGAAATGCATAATTCACAATGATATAAGATTCCATGAGTCTCAACAATGTTCAATGCAACTCCCAGCTTTTTAGCCATATTTATAAATCTTGAATCCATTGGAACCATTCTCGAGAGTCATCCACTCTACTCAAATCTTGAATTAACCAACCAAACAGACCGAAACGACCTGTGCCCTATTAGCACACCAACACCCAAGGGAAATAAAGAGTAACACACACTCCTACACAACCGAGCAAATTCCCGCTCCTCGTACACTACATTCTTCGTGAATAACCACTCAATTATTTTATGATCCTCCTATAACCATAGAGTGTAATACAACTTGTGTCCAAAAATTCCTTTACCCGAGTCATCCTTGACCTTGATCTCTGCAAGTCATAAGTGATTCACCAGTATACCCCGAACCGAAACTAATACGACATATAACCGTGCAATCAACTCGTCGATAGCAGACTCCCCCACTTAGCCCTAAGCTGCAATTATATAAAATTAGAGCCCGCAAGGATTTCTCCTTCTCAATTACCAAGATCTCGCACCGTTGATCTGCCAGACTTCTCGAAGTCTTTTATTAAGCCTTTCATGAACATTCTGAATCTCCAGCCAAAATCACACACGCGACCTCCTACCAGGTAGCAAGTAATATTCCTCGCAAAAGCTTCATCAACATCACGCCACCGTTAGCTGCACATAGGAGATAACTCACATGTGGAATTCCTTACTGGCATCTTCCAATGACACTGCACTGAGTGCAATGACCACTAAATCCGTAAATTCTCCTGAGTTCATGCTCGCCCACCATTTGTATAAGTCTGCACTTTCCCTATTGACATCAATTGTACGTCAACAATACCTTACGAACTCAAGTCATATTGCACCTGACACGATAATCAGATCTCACGCCTCTATTCATTTTAAATACACTCCTTTCTGCCATATTCAATTTTTTTTAACACTAACCATTACTCCAAATAGAGTCTGCAGGACGATTCACATACTAACATGATTCCAAACCATTCTACACTCTCTCAATACGTACGACTACCCTACCATTGAATTCATATGCCAATCTACCACTCTTACTTCGGTTAAATCACCTCATTTAAGAAACTTCTCAACCTCTACTTCTCCCACTTGACCTGCTAGTACTTCAACGACCGCGAAATACTTCCCGTCATGTCTTCCCTCATACTTTGCTACCCAACTGCTGCATCAAATCGAAAAGCATCTCTGTCGCACCTAAACCAATAAAATGTTACCGACTTTAAGTCTCTTCGAAGATCATCTTTCTCGAGCCATCAACATCAGAAATACCCACCACAATTACTACACAATCAGTTACTCTTCTTGATTCCAAACTCATTGACAAGACATAAGAATTTAATTTGTCCCAAAATTTAACAACGTGAAAGATCCTTTAAAATATTCACTCGAGACCATATGTCACATCAAAATGAAAATCAAGCGTCTAATGGACTTCCTTTACATTTCAAGGAAACACTTCTCGTCACATTCAAATCATCTTATCACATCCCGCAGTTACATCATACTCATCACAAAGCCATTCCACCGCTCATCGAGCCACAATTTCCACTCGTAGGGGCATTACCGGACATAGGAGTCCAAATGTATAGGTTACAACTGAAGCTACCGAGCCAAAGCTGTGGTCTAAACCTGGCCTCAAGTCCTCCAGACTGGCCCATTACCAAAATACATAACACATCTCAAACATCGTTCGTAGAATCACAAGTTGGCAATGTACAACTGATACCGAGCGCTCATGTGCACATACGAGATGCGTGGAAGGAATTCAAAGAGTTATGTTTCAAGCTAAATCAATTTCGCACGATAGAATAGAAGGAAGTGAAATTTTCCTAAGGGTTCTGCAGCCTCTTGAAGATAAGCACAAACATCTCTGTACCGATCCACAAGACTCTACTAAACCCGCTCATGACTCGTGAGACCTATGTAACCTAGGCTCTGATACCAATCTGTCACAACCCAAAAACCTAACCTGTCGTGATGGCGCCTATCGTGGAACAAGGCAAGCCAACTCATTTCTAAAGTAAAATGATAATTTCATTTCAAAGATAATTTCAAGGTTATTTAACATAAAACCTCCAATTAAAGAGTTTAAATCAAAGAAAAACAGATGTGCGAAAAAGAAAAGCCCGACATCAGGGTGTCACTAGTCATGAGCATCTACTACGATCTGTCTAACAACGTCAAGGCTAACTCAGCCTGGAAAATAGCTAAATACAACTAGAGGAAGAAAAGAGGGAGAAGAGCAGGGCTGCGATCGCCAGGCAGCTACCTTGCTATCCTCGGGAAAATCTGCAATCAGAATAATCAACAACCGCTACCGTGTCCAGCTACACCTGGATCTGCACACAAGGTGCAGGGAGTAACGTGAGTACGCCAACTCAGTAAGTAACAACAATAAATAAAGACTGAGCAGCAGTGACGAGCAATAAAACATATAACGTTCATATCATGAAATCTCAGTAAAGTACAACATGCTTTAAAAATCAATGTTTGAATCAAATCATCTCGTTTAAACCCGGTTTTAGTAAAAATCATTTAAAGATATTTTTCCAACAATTTTGTTTTTTTTTTCAAACAAAGGCTCAATGCAAAGGTGAGCAAAATGATGAAATCATAAACAGCCCCTCGGGCAAACCTCACAGTCACTCATGCCACTCGGGCATACCTCACAATCACTCTTGCCACTCGGGCATACCTCACAGTCACTCATGCCTCCCAGTCACTCAGCACTCGGCACTCGGCACTCGCACTCAGTAGGTACCTGCGCTCACTGGGGGTGTGTACAGACTCCGGAGGGGATCCTTCATCCCAAGCGCTATAATCTGCACGGACAACTCATGTGCGATAATAATAAAGTATGCTGCAGCGAGCAGCCCCGATCCACACTCATCCTCACAAATCAGGCCCTCGGCCTCACTCAGGTATGCTGTAGGCGGGCAGCCCCGATCCACACTCATCCTCACAAATCAGGCCCTCGGCCTCACTCAGTCATAAGTATCTCAAGCCACTCGGGCATTTCAGTAAAACAGGGCATTCGGCCCAAAACATTTATATGCATCAAAATAGAGTCATAAACTGAGTTATGCGGTAAACAAGCATAAACATGACTGAGTATAGATTTTCAATTGAAAATAATGAGAGGATGGTAAGAAACAGCCCCTAAGGGTCCAAACAGCATTGGCGCAAGGCCCAAACATGGCATTCAGCCAAATTTACATAAAATCTTTCTAAATCATATAAGTATCAATGGTTTCAACAAAGTATGCAACTTTACAGTTGCTACGGGGCGGACCAAGTCACAAATCCCCAACAGTGCACGCTCACACGCCCGTCACCTAGCATGTGCGTCACTAAAAATAGTAGAATAATACAAAATCCGGGGTTTCATACCCTCAGGACTAGATTTACAATCGTCACTTACCTCAATCCGAGCAATTATTTATTCCAATAAGCCTTTTCCTCGCGATTCGGCCTCCAAACGCCTCGAATCTTAGTCAAAATAATTCGATACAATCAACACGAGGTGTAGGAATCAATTCCATATGAAAATGCCAAATTTCACAAATAAATCCGAAATTAACTCAAAAATCAACAGTGGGGCCCATGTCTCGGAATCCAACAAAAGTTACAAAATATTAACGCCCATTCTACCACGAGTCCAATCATACAAAATTTTCTAAATTCCGACTCCGATTCGGCCTTCAAACCCTCAAATCAATTTTTGAAACATTTCTATTCTAATCCCCCAAATCATGAAATAAGTGCTGGAAATTATGTTAGATTCATGAATAACGGACCAAATCAAGTTAAGATCACTTACCCCAGTCCAATTTGTGAAGTTTGCCTCTGAAAATCGCCCAAACCGAGCTCCCAAACTATTTTTATGTCAAAAATAGCCAAAAGACCCGTTTATAGAGCCTCTGATGTTTTTGAGTGTCACAGGTAGCGTGGGGCGCTGCCTGTGGCGCACTTTCCAGTACCCTTAAATATCCCAGCGCCAGGGCTAGCGCCCCACGCTACCCTGGGCGCTCGCGGCGATAGAAAATCTTTTCCGCTACGAAAATGGGCATAACTTTCTCATACGATGTCCGAATTCGATGATTCTTTTTGGTATGGCTCAGAAATTTCAATACGGATCTAATTATTCAATCAAATATTAATTTGGAACACATCTGCTTAATTTGATACCACTTATTCTCGAAGTAACAACGTCGAACGTTCTTGAAATGCCAAAATTAAATTTCGTTGACCACCCGAAATTCACCCGAGACCCTCGGGATCTCAACAAAATATACCAACAAGTCCTAAAACATCATACGGACTTACTCAGGGTCTCATATCATGTCAAACGACGTTAAAATTATAATTCACACCCCAATTCGATCTTTTGAGTTTCCAAACTTTTCAATTTACAAATCTTGTGCCAAAACATGTTAAATGAATCCGGAATGACTTTAAATTTGGCACACAAGTCATAAATGACATAACGGAGCTATTCTAATTTCCAGATTCGGATTCTGACCCCGATATCAAAAAGTCAACCCCGTGGTCAAACTTCTCAAAAATTAAACTTTCGGCATTTCAAGCTTAATTCCTCTACGGACTTCCAAATAATATTCCGTATACGCTCCTAAGCCCAAAATCATCATACGGAGCTATTGGAATCATCAAAATTCAAATCTGAGGTCGTTTACACATAGGTCCATATCCGGTCCACATTTCTAACTTAAAATTTTCAATTATGAGACTAAGTGTCTCATTTCACTCCGAGTTCCTTCCGGACTCGAACCAACTAACCCGGTATATCATAATATAGCTTAAGAGGATAAAGGAAATAGAAATAGGGGAAACAGGGCTATAACTCCCGAAACGATCGGCCGGGTCATTACACTTCAGAACGCGTCTGGTATCACATAAGTGTTATCTCTCTTTGAGGCCTACTATTTCCAAACAAGGCACGTATGGAATGAAACAATTGTTGTTGTCCTTTTCATGACTCATAGCTTTCCAAGAATAACTAACGCTAATGTCTTTATCCTTCCGATTATACCTCATGTATGCCACATGTCTAAAATGACTCATTTATTTAAATCTCAGAATCATGAACATGGTCCCTATGTTATCAATGCCTACTAGGCAACTCTATGCCTCACGTGTCGAATCAATGATGTCATCACAATGATTAACAATATCAGCACTATTGGTAGTAACCTTCATGCCTCTTAGGATATAACCTCTTGAAATACCGTGCTCAGTACCTAGATGGATTTTTGAATAATTTTAGCCAATCTCTTACCTCGTTATTCATATTTATAGAAACCAGTTTTGGGGGGGGGGGGGGGTTGAAGGCTCAAACAAGTCAAAGAAGAAGCATTATCTCGTGATCAAATATATTGGATAGGAAGTTTTATGGTAATATTCAAGCTAGCACATCTTAAAGTAATTGTTGGAGGTTGCCAAAGGTTTACTTTGGGTGTTTGGAATGGAAATTTAGATTTGAAGAAAGTGAACGGGTTATTCTCAATATGTCCTCCATGAGGATGCTATGTGAATTGTTAATTGAGGTAAAGTATGTGTAGTCACACTAGGCCTTATGAAGTCTTGAAGAAAATAGGCCAAACTATGAGAATGATGTTTCCCTATTATTGACCTCCGTTTACCCGGTGTTTCATGTGTCTATGTGTAAGAAGGTGGAGTTAATGGATAATTGGATTATGAGAAGCGACTATTTGCTATCCTTGTTAGATAAGTTTGGAAGTTAAGATTTCCTCCGTGAAGTGCTACAGCGAAACCAACAGGTTGAAGAGACTACTTGGGAAACTAAGGAAGAAATAAAGAAAAGTATCCTTACTTGTTTGAATAGCTATGTATTTACAAAGTATTCTAAGAGTTGCTTTCTATGCATTATGTATGATTTGTACATTTGATGTTAAGGGTGTTCCGTTCTGGTAATATAATTGCTTGTGAGGCCACAATTGTTGTTGTTTTGCATTATGTTACGTCGTTGGCTTACGTATATGTTGTTAGGATGTGTTTCTGGGTCTCTCTGACAGGTGGATAGGCCTAGTTACAAGGGAAACTCTGGCGAAATATTTAGAAATTTTGCGAGTTAGTCAAATTTGGGGCTGCTCGAATGTGGTATGAAACAAACTGAGTTGCATAAGATGTTAATAACAGGTTTTGACCCTCATTCGAGGAAAAATGATCCTAAGCGGGGGAGAATGTAACACCCCATAAAATTTTGAAGAACTTAAGTGTAAATCCCGGTAAAATTTTCAAAGAAAATAATGTTTCATGGTGCCGGACTAGGATTACGTGTTTGAGGACGGCTTAGACCTTTTGGGTTGAACAATGCACGAGAAAGTAAAGGAACAATTTTTGGCGGAAAAGTTCATTTCTACGGTCCATTATGCGACCGCAGAATCACTCTGCGGACCGCATACTGGCCGCAGAGTGAGGTAGTTAATTGGGCCAGTTGGAAGCAATTATGCAGTCGACTATGCAACTGCATAATTATTATGTGGTGTACTATGCGACCGCATAACTGTTATGCGGACCGCAGACTCAGGCAGAGTTTTTGTCATCTTGGACACCAATTATGCGACCGATATGCGGTCACATATGCGACCGCAGAACCTGTTTCGGAGCTTCATTTTTGGGTTTTTAAAACCCAACCCTATTTCGTTAAATACACTCTTTAGGTCATTTTTGAGCTATTATCTGGCATTTTAGAGTGAGAGAGGGTGCCCTAGAGTGAGAAGGTGTGCTCCAATATTGTTCTTCAATTCTTGCTCATGTTTTGGAAGATTAAGAAGGCAAGCTCACTAGGTCTTCATCCTAGAGGTAAGATTCTACACCCTAAACCCTAATTTTAAAATCATCTGAAAATGGGTAATTAGCAAGATAATATTTGGGCATGAGAGTTGATTATTTTACATGCATGTGATATCAAGGGGTGTAGGAAGATTGTTGAACTAAGCATGGTAAAGATTGGGTTGTAGGATGATGGAATCCTCCATAAAAAGACCTTGAAACCTTAATCCACACTTAGTGTTTGATAAAATTCTCAAATGAGCTGAGACCATGAATATCTTCCTAATTATGGTTCAATTTTGTTATGTCTCAAATAGATTGGGATTGCTATAATTTCCAGAACATTGTAGTAATTTAAGGAAAGCTCAATTGAGGTATAATGGCAAAACTTTCTCTCTTGGAATTGAATTCCATAATGTTTTCATGAGTTTCAAAGTATGGGTTACGTATTAAAATGTTGTAAGTGGTTGAAAGTACGGATTAGGTGATATGTGGTGTGAAAGGTTATGAGATGTACGTATTTGTACTTTTTGTTTTCAATGTGTTATGAAACTCTATGGACTGTCTATGAAATGCATAGGTATATTATGTTATGAAACCCTATGGACGGTCTATGAAACACATAGATGTATTATGTTATAAAACCCTATGGACAGTCTATGAAACGCATAGGTATATTGTGTTATGAAACCCTGTGGACGGTCTATGAAACACATAGGTACATTGTGATATGAAATCCTGTGGACGGTCTATGAAACTCATAGGTACATTGTGATATGAAATCCTGTGGACGGTCTATGAACGCATAGGTACATTGTGTTATGAAATCCATTGTGATACGAAATCCTGTGGACGGTCTATGAAATGCATAAGTGCATTGTGTATAAGAGGTATAGATGTACGGTATGAATAAACACTATAGACGATCTATGAAATACATACGTGTATAATATGATATGTGAACACTAAGGACGGTCTAATGAGACACATTATTAATGCATACAATAAGTGCCCCTTTTGTTGTTCTTGTTTGTACATGTTTTTTCAATTACATTATATTATGTGTTCCACGTATAGATCATATGGGCATTCTATTTTGAAAGAGTATTTCTAGCTATACATACTAGTGCTATTCGACAGTACTAACGTCCCTTTTGCCGGGGACGCTGCATATTTAATGGATGCAGGTGGTTCTACAGCAGGTGGCATTGATCAGTGATAGCACTACACTCCTTTCAGCTGATTTGGTGAGCCCCACTTCATTTCGGGGTCACGTATATTTTGTTTCTCATGTACTTTGTGGTTGAGGTATAGCCGGGGCCTTGTTGCCGGCATTTCCATATTACTCTTCAGTTATACTTAGAGGCTCCGTAGATAGGTTGTGGATGGTATTTGATGTTGGGAATTGGATTAGAACTGTTGTCATTTGGCAACATATTTTTCATTAAATCTATAAACTCGTACTATTTTGGAAATATTGCATGATGTTGTTAATGGGAATGAAATGGAAGCGGTTAATGAAATCTCTTCAGTATTTGATTAACGGAGTACATCTCCTCTTTATTTGCGAATGAATTTGGGTAGAATGAAATCTAACAGACTTGCTCAGTCGGGTTCACTCGGTTGAGCGCCGGTCGCGCTCCTCGGTTTGGGGCGTGACAATAATAACTCAAATAACACAGCAATTTACAAGAAATATTATCACGGCAACATAAAAAAATTAATTCATATCACAATTTGCCCAATAACCACAACTAATTCCAAAGATATAACAAAATCAATTAATTTCAAAACAAATAGCCCAAGTCTCCACACAATATGTATAAAACCTTAAAAAAATCAATAGAGATGGAAAATACTCAGTATAGGGCAACGCCTTCACTAATGCAAATTCTTGATAATTATATAACGCCTTAGTTTAAACTTATTTCATTAATTATTTGCTGATGAAAAAATCATAATATAATTATTTCCAGGAAATATCAAATCACCAAACTCACGGAATTCACATAAATATACAAGCAATAACCACATCAAATTGTCATAGAAAAACAAATTCAAAAAACGCGAATTGAGGCATGACAAATAGATGATTTAATAAATGCCAACAATTATCCAATTTACTACACAATATGCCACTTTAACCCAATCAATTTTGCACATGTAAGCCCGAGTACTTACTCGTCACCTTGCGTACACGGATTTTCACATTTCACAAATGGCACATAAGATTCGATGCCTAGGGGGTAAATCCCCCACTCAAGGTTAGGCAAGATACTTACCCTTTTGAAGTTAGGCCGATATTTCAAAATAGCCTTCTTGTTTGAATTGACCTCCGGACAGCTCAAATCTATCTAAATTAATTGTATAACTTCATTAAAATTCATCGGAAATAATTCCGGATAATAAAATAGAAACTTAAATTTTTTTCTAAAAAGTTAGCGCGGGGCCCGCCCTTCAGAACCTGTTAAACCTTTTACGAAATCTGAACACCCATTCCAATATGAGTTCAAACATATCAAAATTATCAAATTACGATGATGGATCGCCCTTTAAATCTTAAATTAAAGTCTAGTGGATTTCTACCATTTTCAACCCAATTCACTAATTTAGTGATAAAAACAACAACAGATTCATGTAATTTAACCATACTCAAGTTAGGAATTCTTACCCCCAATGGTTTTTCTTGAAAAACTCTCGAAATATCGCCTCACCCGAGCTTCCTTGGTCCGAAAATGGAAGAATGAGTCGAATTTAGACTTTATTCTGCTGCCCAGGTGTTTGTTCTTCACGTTCGCGACCCTTCTCTCGCGTTAGCGATGAACAAATTCTCCAACAGCAATTTTCAAACTCTTCTCAAACAACTTCTAGTATAACGGTCATAACCTTTTGTACAAAAGTCCAAATGATGAATGGTTTAACTTTCTGAAAACTAGACTCCAAGTGCTATAACTTTTATTTATCGTTGATCTCCTGATTCCTTATAGATTGCGAGATATAAGCTTCCAAAATCAGCCTTGTGCAATAGAGATTTCCAAACTTTTCCCAGACAGCCTGTAGTGTATCCACCATAACATTTTCATCTCCAAATTCTTTATATATTGCAAGATATGAGCCTCCAAAGTCAGACGACAGACAACAAGAATTCCTTCTTCGCGAACACGAGAGCCTCTTCGCGAACGCGAAGAACAAAGTCCCAACAACAAAATCCTTCTTCGCGAACGCGAGAGTCTCCTCGCAAAAGCGAAGAACAACACATGAACCAGCAACTAGCAGCATCAAAACACCCAAAATTGGTGCGGAACCATCTCGAATCAAACCCGAGGCCCCCGGGACCCCGTCCAATCTTACCAACCAGTCCCAATACATAACACGAACCTACTCGAGGCCTCAAATAACATCAAACAATATCAAAACCACGAATCGCACCCCAATTCAAGCTTTATGAACTTTAGAACTTCAAACTTCTACATTCGACGCCGAAAACTATAAAATCAAATCCGATTGACCTCGAATTTTGCACACAAGTCATAATTGACATTACGGACCTACTCCCACTTCCTAAATCGGAATCCGACCCCAATATCAAAAAGTCTACTCCCGATCAAACTTCTCAAAAACCTTCAAATTTTCAACTTTCACCAAATGACCTACAGACATCCAAATCCACATTCGGATGCTCCCCTAAGACCAAAATCACCATGCGAAGCTATTCCTAAGCTCGGAATCCCAAACAGATATCGATAACATCAAAATCCACTTCAACCCAAACTTAGGAAATGTGTTAACTTTAAAATGCCAACCTTCAGTGATAGGCGTTGAAATACTCCCGGGCCACCTGATACTCGACCTGAACATACGCCCAAGTCCGAAATCATCATAGGTCCTATTGGAATTATCAAAATTTTATTCTGAATTCGTTTTCTCAAAAGTCAAATTTTGATCAACTCTTTTCATTTAAGCTTCAAAAATGAGAATTGTTCTTTCAATTTAAATTTTGAATCTTTCAAAAATCAAATGACCGCACACGCAAGTCATAATACGTATTACAAAGTTCCTCAGGACCTTAAGTAGTTGAATGGGGCATAGATTCTTAAAATGACAAGTCGGGTCACTACATTCTCCCCCCTCTTAAACATACGTTCGTCCTCGAACATGTCAAGAATTATTCTAATGACATTAAATTACTGAGTGCATTATTTCACACATACTCACGGGTGATTCTATGTCACTGTAATTTTAATAGTGGCCCGACAACATCTTATCAGTGGAGATTATTTCTTTTATTCACACTTATATGCTTTAAAGCCAATTCCTTACACTCCAATCAATTTCAATTTCCTTACGTCAACATACGGTATTAGTCTCCACCGGTTGTAGCAAATCGTACCTACGCACACATCATACGTATGTCCATAACCACATCTCTGGTCATAATAGTTGTTTATAATTAACTCCAACATCCTCAATTAATCTCATCTTAACCAAAATCTCATATCTAATTTTTACAACACTGATGGCAACATGTGAGGCATGAAGACCTCATAATTATTTACTCGGGTTAATGAGTCACATTTAACGCCACCTGGGCACTCACCTCATAGGTTAAAACTCAATAATTACAGCACAATTATGGCACAGAAACACATAAAAGAATTATCATATAAGTCTATCAGGCATGACTCCCTAATAGTACTATAGTACAAATTAAATTTCACAAAGGGAGAATTTAAACTCATAAATATTTCACCACAAGGACCTAGTCCTTATATAAATTCCACTGCGGCTAGTAGCCTAGTTTAAATATTTCACATCATATAAAAATGCAAGGATATCATCCTCAACTCTGAATCACAAGTATTTTGCACATTGTGCCAACTGAAAATTTTAATTTCCCTTCTTTCTTCTTTTCAATAAATTTCGTAAACAAATTGTTTTTCACCACACATAATGAACACTCATACCAATAGGGCATATAATTCATAAAATTGAAATCAATTATTCCGAAATCATATCAAAACACAATGTAGTGAGTAATAGAAAGTCATTTTTGGACTTATACCCCTCCATAGTGAACAAAAATAATAATGATAGACACATGCTAACATCATCAAATCTCCCAACAGGGATAAACACTTGAGTGGTGTACAAAATCACTAACTCACCATACATGGAGCATGATAGGAGGTCTCACCCCGATAATTGGAATTGAATCAAAATAAGAACAGTGCTCCTCTATTACAAATTAAATCATACCTGTAACGACACCATCTGGTGTATCGGCCATAGCCATACCATATCAATTATATCAATGGGCCGGGCCTCCCCCTCTAGGGCTCCCTACCCACCTGTTCTCTACCCCTAACTGACTGTGCATGTGGGGTAGTAACTGGAATAGAGCCTGTAGCCTGAGTATTCTGATGAAATCCGCCTCTCCCAAGTCTGGGACTATCTCTCATGATGTGCCTAGTATCACCACATTGATAACAACCCCTCTGTGGGTTCGGCTGCTCATACTGAGTCTGTACCGGATAACAGGAATAACCATTATAGGAACCCTGTGCCGGTGGTGCATTAAAAGAACTTACTGGAGCATCCCGAGTATTCTGAAATTGTTTCTATGACCCTGCTGATACTGAAATATAGAATTATTAAGGACGTGGGAATACTGCAAGTCCTAAAAGATATAACAACATCTCAGGCCATAACAGATATAACACATGACCCCACAATCTGATTGTTGATAGTGGACTCCCCTCACTTGGCGTGAAGCCATAGGACACATTCCGATGATTCACAGTACTAACCTTTATTGCTCGTACAACACCGGTCATAAGACACCTCAAACCATTTATTTGGCGCATGTCATCCTTGTGACAGTTAAACTCGCTTACTCCAGTGTCTTGGCTACTAGTATGTACCCTTCGCTAAATAGAAGTCCTATATGAACTCTATAGTCTTTAATACCACCAACTATCTTCAAATTTACATCCACATCGTGACCCTACCACGATTGTGACGATTAGGAAACTTAATAAACCTTCTTAATATCGTACTTATCAACCAGATATCAGAACTTGCTGCACCCCCATATGCATAACTGAATGATCTCTCAATACTTTCGCATCCTCGATCTGGACGACACATTGTAGGAATGGTTGAGCAACTCTGACTCCCTTATAACCCCTCTGCGGTATCACGAACCATTGACGCATAGTTGATACCGAGTGTGTAATTTCATACACTAGTGGATGCAAAAGAACATAAGATATATGCTTCAAGCTGAATAAATACCACACGATAAGGAATGAAAGACGTCTCCGTACTGATCCACAAGACTCTACTAAACTCGTTGGTGACTCGAAGAACCTATAGACCTAGAGCTCTGATACCAACTTGTCACGACCCAAAATCCCACCGCAGGCGCCGTGATGACACTTAGTCTCTAAGACTATGTAAGCCGATTACAATTACAATTCAAGCCAATTTTTTTTTATTTTCTTTATTGTTTTTATTTTATAGATGATCGAAACCAAAAGCGGAAACAAATATAAAAACCTCCCAAGACTGGTAATACCGAGTCACGAACTCTAACTGAACATATGGAATGATCTCAAGAATCGAATACTCAATATTGTTTGATTAATAATTTACAGTACAATAAAATGGAATGATTCCAAGGGACTGCGACGACCAAACAGCTCTACCTTGAATCCTTGCGATCACACTTTTAGTCTATCCGAGTCCGATATCTCCAATACCTGGTTCTGCACAAAAATATGCAAAAGTGTAGTATGAGTACACCACGGTCGGTACCCATTAAGTATCAAGACTAACCTCAGTGGAGTAGTGACGAGGTACAATCGAGACACTCACTAGTCTAATAACCTATGCAATATAGTATACAAAAATAATAGAAAACAAATAACAATGATGGAAACAATAATCAACCAGTGATATACACAGTAGGGCGACAAGAACACCATAAATCTTGCGCAACAAATAATGAATACAAGTACAACCAATTAATCAAGTCCTTCAAATATAAATCTTTCGCCTATATGTTTTTCAAATAGAAATCTTCGGGATATAATACTTTCAAAAAAATCTCTTTCAAATATAATTTTTTTCAAATAAAATTCTCTCAAATAAATCTCTTTCGAATAAAAGTCACCCGTGACACATCATTTAAAAATCATAAAAGTACGGGTCTCAGACCACTTTCATATTTTCACGGCACCTCGTGCCAATATCTCTATCACAACCGCCCGGACAACTCACGTGCCAAATATCATCATTGTTTAACCATGACACCTCGTGCCCACATTTCATATCACAATTGCATGGACAATTCACGTGCCAATGTCATCATTATTTACTCACGGCACTTCGTGCCCATATTCATATCACAACTGCACGAACTGTTCACGTGCCAGTACCATTATTATTTACTCACGGTACCTCGTGCCCACATTTCATTTCATAATCCGCATAGCAATAACCACAAACTCCCAATTTCAACATAAATCAGACTATTATCAATTTACCAACAAGACAAATTGCACAAGGTATAAAAATAAATACAAGGAAAATCACAACATCACATGAAAATTACCAACACAATAACCCCACATTATCACATATCATCCCTGACAATAGCCACCCTTATCTCTCGTATAGCCACCCTTATCACTCCTATAATAGCCTCCCTTATCCCTCCGCCTTGACAATATCAATAGCCACCCTTATCGCTCTTATAACCACCCTTATTTCTCATATAGCCACAATTATCACTCCTATAATAGCCTCCCTTATCCCTCCTCCCTGACAATATCATTGGCCACCCTTATCGCTCATATAGCCACCCTTATCTCTCATATAGCCACCCTTATCACTCTGACCAGATAATATCCCAACACACATAATCATAGTGAATTGCCACCCTTATATCCTCAAAATAATAACTCAAAAAACATAGTAATTTTGTCACGACCCGGAATTCCCACCAACAGGACTGTGATGGCGCCTTACATTTCACTTGCTAGGCAAGCCAACGTTAGAGAATCATTAAACCAATTCCTTATTTCTATTCAGTAAATAACAATAATTAACTAAAATAAAATATAATAAGTGCAAAATATTATAAAACTGCATTAATTACTACCACCTGGATCTGGAGTCACAATTCATGAGCATTCTAGAATTTACTACAAGTAATAGTCTGAAAGAAATACAACTATCTGAATGAAAGAAATAGTAGAACAGAAAAGATAGACGGGGACTTCAAGGTCTGTGAATGCCGACATATATACCTTGAGTCTCCGGACAACGGACCAATAACAAAATCTCGATCAACCCAAGCCGGTATCAAAATCTGCACAGAAAGTGCATAGTGTAGTATCAGTACAACCGACCCCATGTACTGGTAAGTGTCGAGCCTAACCTCGATGAAGTAGTGACGAGGCTAAGGCAAGGCACCTACAAATCAACCTGTACAATTTAACAGTGTATATACAAATAACAGAAATGAAGAACTAAATAGGAAATGTCGGGAGGGGAACATACTGATGGGAATACAAGATAAAGAACTACAACAGAATGATCACCGGAGCAGTCAATATATCATGAATCAACAGGAATAGTAAATACAGTAAGGAAAAATGCAAGGCATCACCCGTCGTGCATTAACTCTCATATCATGGCACGACATCACCCTTCGTGATTTTACACTCACAATATGGCACGACATCACCCTTGGTGCTTTTACACTCACAATATGGCACGACATCACCCTTCGTGCATTAACTCTCATATCATGGCACGAAATCACCCTTCGTGCATTAACACTCTCCTTACCATAATGCAATGCATAAATAACAACAAGGAGATAGAATAACAAGTACAAACCTTACTTCAACATTTGGTTCCACAATATAAATCTCAACTTTTAAATAAATACTCGATTACCAACAGAAAATCCGTAAAAATGATAATGACGATCAATTTAACAACACTAGTATAAACATGTAGCAATTAGGAATAGGAAGAGACAATATAAGAAAATGGAAGAAACATGGAAAAACAGGCAAATTGGCGGCGCATAAGTACTCATCACCTCACATATACGCCGCTCGCATGAATTTCACTTAGCAAATAATCTATTTCGTATGGTTAGACTCGTGAGTGAATGGGTTTTGAATGAGATTTTGTTATCGGATTTGAGTAAATTTGGTATGGTTAGACTCGTGAGTGAATGGGCTTTCGTGTTTTGTGACTTTTTTCGGATTTCGAGACGTGGGTCCAGGAGCCAGGTTCGGGTTAATTTCAGATTTTTGGCTATAATTTAGTACCTTTCTTGTGGAATTGATCCCCTTAGCCTATATTGATTGTATTGTTCTACTTGTGGCTAGATTCGGGATGTTTGGAGATCGATTTGTGAGGCAAAGGCATTTTGGAGTAGAGGTTGGCTCGGTTTGAGGTAAGTAACAGTCTTAAATCTGGGTTTGAGGGTATGAAACCCCGAGAATCGGTATAATGTGATATTTGGAGGTGACGCACATGCTAGGTGACGGGCGTGCGAGCGTGCACCGTGAGGGATAGTGACTTGGTCCGTCCTGTGAGACTGTAAAATCGAATAGCCATTGTTATTACTTGTTTTTCCTTGTCTTTGAGCAATTGACTGCCTTTCATATTAGAAACCATGCTTAGGACATATGATATCACTATTGGGACCCGCAACGGTCGTATACTTGTTGAATTGATTGCTAATTGATGTCTTGTACTCAGTCACAGTCTTATTGTGTGTTATATCTCTATTTCCTCTCATTTATTGTTGATACTTGTTGTAATCTTTGTTTGGGCTGGTTATTATGATATTCTGTGAGCCAGAGGGGCTGGAGCGGTTAGTGACTGAGATAGGGCTTGAGTGGCGAGCTGCGAGCTGTGAGGTATATGGATCAGGTTGCATGCCGCAACAAGCCTTTGGGCTATATATATATATATATATCAGGTTGCACGCCACAATAATATTGGATCGGGTTGCATGCCACAACAATATTGGATCGGGTTGCACGTTGCAACAATATTGGATTGGGCTGCGCGCCGCAACAATATAGCGCTTGGGCTGAAAGATCCCCTCCAGAGTCTGTACATCCCCAGTGAGCGCAGGCACTTATTGAGAGTGTGTATTGAGGGCTGTGAGCCGAGAGTATGAGATGTTCAGATGAGTTGAGTGACTGCTGCCTTGAGAGGCTGTACTTGCATTTATTTATTGTTGCACTTAGTTTCTATCTGATGTTGTTTTGAAATATCTGGAAGATTCATATCTGTTTTACTTGAGCTCGAACTGATTTGACTTACACCACCGGATTTGAAAGCATGCTCACTCTTTATTGAAAACTTTTGAAATGATCTGTATTATTATAGTTCGTCACTGCTTCTCAGTTCCTTATTTAATTCTGTTACTTGCTGAGTTGGTTGTACTCATGCTACACCCTGCACTTCATGTGCAGATCTAGGTATGTACGGTTTTGGCATTCGCTGAGTTCGTGCGCGAGCTGATTATCAGAGACTTACGAGGTAGTTGCCGGCGTCCGCAGTCCTTGTTTCTCCTTTCTTATTATGTTTTCTCTCTTGTATTGGCATTTGGCACTGACTGTAGTAGACTATGTTTCTAGATTGGTGGTTAGATAGTCGTGACTTAGTGACACCCCGATGTCGGGCTATTTTTCTGCACTTATGTTTTAATTGGGTTTTACCCTGTTTTATGAAAAACTCCGATTATTTTAAATGTGTTAATTCATTTATGTTAAATTTTGAAAGTGTTTTGGAAAGGTCGTCTTGCCTAGTACCATGATGGGTTAGATTTTGGGTAGTGCTAGAAGAATAACTCAACAAGAACAACCTCTTCTTAAATCCAAATTTCTGGTAAATATATTAACGTCTTCATTTAAACTTATTTAATAATTATTTGCAGATGGGAAAATCCAAAGTGTAATTATTTCTAGAAAATGTCAACTCAACTAGCACACAGAATCCACATAAAAATCAAAGTAGCAATCACGCCAAAGTATCATATCAAACAAATTCGACAAACAATGAACTAGGCATGAAAAATAAGGATTTAATAACTGCCAGCAAAATTTCCAATTTAATACTTAAAAATTCCTACGACTTTAAACCCATACAATTTACACATATAAGCCTGAGTACGTACTCGTCACCTCGCGTACACGGCTTTCACATTACAAAATGGCACCTACGACTCAATGCCTAAGGGGAATTTCCCCCACACAAGGTTATGCAAGATACTTACCTTTTTGAAGTTAGGCCGATATTCCAAAATAGCCTTATTGCTTGAATTGACCTCTGGACTGCTCAAATCTATCCAAATTAATTGTATAACTTCATTAAAATTCATCGAAAATAATTCTGGATAATATAATATCGACTTAGAATTTTGCATTAAAAGTCAACTGAAAGTTAACATGGGGCCCGTCTCTCGGAAGCCGACAGAATATTTACAAAATCCGAACACCTATTCTGATACGAGTCGAACCATACTAGTTTCACTCAAATCCGACTCCGTATCGACATTCAAATCCCAAAAATCCGTTTTATGAAATTTCTACCATTTCCCCCAAATTTTCATCTCAAAATACTAATTAAATGATGAAAATAACAATGAATTCGTGTAATACAGCCAAAACCGAGTTAGAATTACTTGGTCCGTGATTGCCACAAACCGAGCTCTCTAGGTCCAAAAATAAAAAATGAGATAAAAACCTCATTCATATGGTACCATATCTGACCTCCAAAGTGCTGACCGCACATTTTTTGTGCGGTCCGCACATCCCAGGTTCTGCGACCGCAACCCAAATTGTGCGGTCGCAATTCAGTAGCATCTGCACTATTAGGCTTTAGTAAATTGACCATAACGTTTTGTACAAATGTCCAAATGATGAATGGTTTACTTTTCTGGAAACTAGACTCAAAGGGCTATAACCTTCATTTTTAGATCATCTCCAAATTCCTTATAGATCAAAAGATATAAGCTTCCGAAGTCAGACCATCGAACCTGCAGATTCTCCTTTCTGCGGCCGCAAGAGGATTTCTGCGTACGTAAGAGGATTTCTGTGGTCCACAATTTTCCTATAAGATTTACACATGACGCTTTGCCTCAGCACTGCAAAATGTGCCCTCCGCACTTCAACTGATCCAGAACATCATCAAAGTGCCGAAATGCCCAAACTCACTCAAAACTCACCCGGAAACACACCCGAGACCCCCTGGACCTCAACCAGACATATCAATAATTCCTAAAATATGACGCGGACCTGCTCGAGTCCTAAAATAACATCAAACAATGTCAAAACTACAAATCGCACCACAAATCGAACTCATGAATTTCCAAATCTTCCAACTTTTTGCCGAAATGTGCTGAATTGTCCTACGGACATCCAAATCCAAATCCAGACATACGCCTAAGTTCGAAATCACCATACGAAACTATTGACATCATCAAAATTCTATTCCGGAGTCGTTTGCTCAAAAGTCAAACTCCGGTCAACTCTTTTCATTTAAGCTTCAAATATAAGAATTGTTCTTTCAGTTTAGTTCTGAATCTTCCTAAAATCAAACTCAATCACACTCACAAGTCATAATACACATTACAAAGATGCTCGGGACCTTCAGTCGCTGAACGAGACGTAAATTCTCAAAATAACAAGTTGGGTCGTGCGATGACCCAAAAGGTTATCTTTAAATTTAATAATTAATTCTGTGTACTAAGCCCTTGAAAAGTACTATTCATCACTCCTCGACTTGCATGCACAGTCCATATAATTTTTCGAAAAGTTTTTATATGAAAAATTGATTAAAATGTGACTTTGGTCAACATTTTAAGAAAACAGATCCGGATCAGTGTTTTGACAGTTCCATTAAGTCCGTATCGTGATTTGGGACTGGGGTGTATTCCCGGAATTTAATTTGGAGGTCCCTAGCTCAAGTTATGGCCATTTAACGGAAACTAGTAATTTAAAGGCTAAAGATTTCTAAAGTTTGACCACGGATTTGACTTTTTGATATCAAGGTTGGAATCCGATTCCAAAAATTTAGATAGCTCCGTTATGTCATTTATAACTTGTGTGACAAATTTGAAGTCATTCCGGATTCATTTAACATGTTTCGGCACAAGTTTTGAAAATGGAAAAGTTTGAAACTCTTAGGTCCGAATTTAGGTGTGAATTGTAATTTTGATGTTATTTGATGTGATTTGAGTCCCCGAGTAAGTCCATATTATGTTATGGGTCTTGTTGGGATATTTTTATATGGTCCCGAGGGGCTCGGGTGAGTTTCAGACGAAATTCGGATTGTTTAGAGCATGTTGAAACCAGCTGGTTCTTGGCAGATCCTAGTGTAATCGCACCTGCGAAATGGTGACCGCAGGTGCGCAGCCACTCCTGCGGGAAGCTGATCGATTCTGCGACTTTGTCCTTGGGCTGTGACTTCGCTTCTGCAGAGATGAATCGCGCAGGTGCGCGACCTCTTCTGCGAACGGAGGACCGCAAATGCGTAACCTCTCGCTTCTGCGGCTTCATCAGCACTTCTGCGCAGTCACAAATGCGATAGGAATGTCTGCAGATGCGGAACTTCACCTGGCAGCCTGGCATTGCAAATGCGAGATTTGTCTCGCAAATGTGATTCCACAAATGCGGAACTTGTATCCGCAGATGTGAAAAAGACTGGATAGAGCCCATAAATTCGGAAGTTACCATTTTTACTCATTTCTGAGTTTTAATTCTCGGATTTGGGCGATTTTAAAGGGGATTTTCACGACTTTGAATTGGGTATGTATTCTATAACCAAAAGTGATTATATTTTATGAATCCATATATATATTCATCATTTAACTCGGATTTAGATGGAAGAAATTGAATTTTTTGTAAAACTTTCCAAAAACGAAAAATTAAGATTTGAAGGTCCATTTGACATCGGAATTTGATAATTTTTGTATGGTTGGACTCGTCTCGGAACGGGTGTTTGAATTTCATAAGTTTTTTTGAGATTCGAGACATGGGCCCCACTGATGATTTTTGGGATGAATTTTGAATTTTAATCCGAAGAATTTATAAATTCGTATAGAATTAATTCCTACGATTTGTATTGAATATATTGAATTTTTTATGACTAGATTTGAGAATTTCGGATACTAATTCGCGAGTCAAGGGTGTATTGGAAACCTGAATTTGGTTGCGAAGCGAGGTAAGTGTCGTGGTTAGCCCTGACTAGAGGGAATAGAACCCTTGAATTATTTGCTATGTGAATTTAATGTGTAACGATGTATAGTCAAGTTGACGAATGCCTATACTTTGTCAAATTAATTGTTTGCTTAATTATTTAAACATCTTAAATTGTTTAAGACACGAATTAATTGTTATAATAATTGTTTCTCTCATATTCCTTGTCAAATATAAATTATTGAATTCCTGCAACAGTTGTTACATGCTTATTTGATTTATGTGTGTTAATTGCTACTTGACATTTAGCATATTAAATATTAAACTGCCTATTTTCTCCCTGATTTCCATAATTAATTGCTACTTGTCATTGTTTATTTCATAAATAAATTATAATTATTGTATCCCTTGATGCTTAATATTTTCTCATTGAACGTGGTATTTATTGGAGTATTTTTATTACATTTAAGAGTTGTTAAAATATATTGGGGGATCGGGTTGCACGCCGCAACAAAAATAAAAATAAATATATTGGGGGATCGGGTTGCACGCCGCAACAGATTTATTTAAAGTTTATATTGTTGGAGCGGGTTGCACGCTGCAACGGATTTTATTCTAAATTTATATTGTTGGAGCGAGTTGCACTCCACAATGGAAACAAGTTGAGGGATTGTGACTGCTGAATTAACTTCAATTATTGATATTATTTACCGGTCTTACTACTATTCCTATTATTATTATTATTATTATTATTATTATTATTATTATTATTATTATTATTATTATTATTATTATTATTATTATTATTATTATTATTATTATTATTACTATTATTGTGTACATGTTAATGTAAGCAACCTGTCACTACTAGAAAATTGCCTAATTTCGTCCAAGAAAACAGACCGATATCAGTCGGAATTTGAGTAAAAGCGACCGATTTTCGATCGCTTTTAATTAGTCAGAACAATAATGGTCGCTAAGGTGTTGCGACCAAAATCAGTCGAAATTTTCCGGCCAAAAATGGTCGGTTATTTCAACGCGTTGACTGACAACAGAGATAAATATACCGACCGAAATCGGTCGGTATTAATTATTATTTTTTCAAATAGCGTCCGACATCAGTCGGAATTTTAAATATATTATAATTTTATAATTATTTATAAATTGTAATAAACCGACCGAAATCGGTCGGTATACAAAAAAATAATAAATTTAAAAAGACATTTCCGACCGAACTCGGTCGGAAATTTTGAATTTCTAAAAATAAAATGAGATTTCCAACCGACTTCGGTCGGTTTTCTGGGTAAAAACCAGGCAGAATATGCCTGCTTTTAAGTTACACCACCTGCCAATTACAACCAATATCCATCCTATAATGGCAGCATTACATTGCTGCTATTCAACCATAATTAACCAACAACAACAATAATTAACCAACAACAATTAATTAACCAACAATAACAACAATAATTAACCAATAACAACCACAACAACAACAACAATTAACCAACAACAACGCTAATAATAACCACAACACTAATAACAACAACAACAACTATACAAATGTTCAATAACAAAATAATATCAACAATACAATCATCATTCAAAACTATTCCCAACTAAATATTCACAAGTTCAAGACTTTGTTTAGCAATACACCCCATTCAATGAGTGTTTTCTATTGCATCATCTCCATCTTCACTACTAGAAACTTCATCGTCGGCATAGTTCGAAGGATCACGACCAGAAGGATTAGCATTTGGGGAATGCTCACGAGACTGGGGAATGGGGAAAGCACCATTAGCAAGAAGATTGGCCAACTGACCTTGAATGAGATTAAATTGTTGGTCCCACTTTTCTAGCTGAACTTGAAGGGTATCAAATTGTTCATCTCTCTTTTGCTCTCTAGCCTTTGTCTCTTCAAGCTTTGCTGTCAGCTTTGTGATCTTCTTCTCCATAGACGATAAAATCAACCTATCAATTGCCTCGCCTTGGGCGAAAGTCCCTATACCTTGCAATCCAGCCATGTAGCGCCAAAATGATCTCTCTGGAAGGCCGTATGTTATCCCCTTTTTAGGACCACCGATAACATCCAACCATATCCTCTGCGCTTCTTCGTCTGAAAGGGGTGGTCGCGCGCCTTGCTCATTCGGTGGCAAGCTCTGAGTGTACTCCTCCACATTAATCTTGTAGAGACCCTTTATTTAGAAGAGAGAAAATTATTAATTATATAATATAATAAACATTAATTTCAAGTTATAGTAGTTATGAAACTTGCATATGCGGTTTCCGCCCGAACCTCGTCTGTCACGACCCAAAATCTCACCTGTCGTGATGGCGCGTATTGTGGAACTAGGCAAGCCAACTCATTTCCAAAACAAACCAATATTTTCATTTCAAAGATAATTTCAAGGCTATTTAACATAAAACATTCGTAAAGGAGTTCAAATCAAAATAAAAGTGCGGAAAAAGAAAAACCCGACATCGGGGTGTCACTAGTCATGAGCAATTACTACAATTTGTCTGACAGTATCAAGACTAACATAGTCTGAAAAATAGCTAAATAAAACTAAAGGAAGATAAGAGGTAGAAGAGCAGGGCTGCGATCGCAAGGAAGCCACCTTGCTATCCTCGAGAAAATCTTCAACCGGAATAGTCAACAGCCGATATCGTGTCTAGCTACACCTGGATCTGCACACAAGGTGTAGGGAGTAACGTGAGTATGCCAACTCAGTAAGTAACAACAATAAATAAAGACTGGGTAGTAGTGACGAGCAATAAAGCATATAAAGTTCATATCATGAAATCTCAGTAAAATACAACATACAAAAAAATCAGTGTTTGAATCAAATCATCTCTTTTAAACCGAGTTCCAGTAAAATCATTTAAAGATATTTTTCAACAGTTTTCAAATAGAGGCTCAATGCAAAGGTGAGCAAAAATGATAAAATCATAAACAGCCCCTCGGGCATACCTCACAATCACTCGTATACAGCCCATCAGGCATACCTCACAATCACTAGTAAGCATTCCCTCTGGCATATCTCACCATCACTCATGCCTCCCAGTCACTCAGAACTTGGCACTCGTACTTACTAAGTACCTGTGCTCACTAGGGGTGTGTACAGACTCCGGAGGGGCTCCTTCAGCCCAAGCGCTTTATCAGCCCAAATCATGGCATAAATCAATCAGGCCCTCGGCGTATATCAAACATGCTGCGGCGTGCATCCGGATCCCATAAATATCCTCACAAATCAGGCGCTCGGCCTTACTCAGTCATAAACTTCTCGAGCCACTCGGGCATTTCAGTAAAAACAGGGTATTCAGCCCAAAACAACATTTATATGCATCAAAATAGAGTAATAAAATTGAGTTATGCAGTAAACAGGTATAACCATAATTGAGTATAGATTTTCAATCAAAAACAGTGAGAGGATAGTAAGAAAAGGACCCTAAGGGTCCAAACAGCACTGGCACAAGGCCAAAAACATGGCATTCAACCCAATTTACTGAAACCTTTTCTAAAACATATAAGTATCATATAGCTTCAACAAAATATGCAACTTTACAGTTGCTACGGGACGGACCAAGTCACAATCCCCAACAGTGCATGCCCACACACCCGTCACTTAGCATGTGCGTTACCTCAAAATAGTAGATTGATACGAAATCCGGGGTTTCATACTCTCAGGACTAGATTTACAATCGTTACTTAGTACAATAAGCCTCCAAATGCTCCGAATCTATTTACAATCAGTACAATACCATCAATATACGCTAATGGAATGAATTCCGCAAGAAAAACTACAAAATTAGGCCAAAGCCCGAAATTGGCTAAAACCCTGACCCCGGGCCTACCACTCGAAATCGGATAAATGTCACAAATTACGAACACCCATTCACTTATGAGTCCAACCATACTAGTTTCACTCATATCCGACTTCGAATCGACATTCAAATCCCAAAATTTCATTTTATGAAGTTTCTATAATTTTTCCCAAATTTTCACCTCAAAGTACTAATCAGTTGATGAAATAATTGATATATTCATGTATATTAACCAAATTCGAGTTAGATCACTTACCCCAATGAATTTCTTGAAAAACCCAGAAAACATCGCCAAAACCCGAGCTCCCTAGGTCCAAAATGTGAAATAATGTCCTAAACCCCGTTTGTATAGTGCACCGTCTGAACACCCACTATGCGGTCCGTGAAATTCCAAGCGCGGCCGCGCCTCCCAGGTCGTGCGGCTGCACTTTTTGGTGGCTGCATAGCCAGGATTTAGTATTTTGGCCATAACTTTCTATACAGATGTCCAAATTATTACTTCTTTACCTTTCTGGAAACTAGACACGAAGGGCTCCAACTTTCTATTTTGAATCATCTCACAATTCCTTATAGATCAAAAGATATAGGCTGCCGAAACCGGACCAGCGGATCTGCATAACCTTTCCCCGGAGTGCGTCCGCGGCAAAAATATGCGGTCCGCGAAATTCTGCTAAGGTCCGCGAACATCTGCTGAGGTTCGCGAAATCCAAAGCACCAGAAACATACCTAAGTTCCAGATATACCCGGACTCGCTCAAAACTCACCCCGAAACACACCCGAGGCCTCCGGAACCTCAACCAAAGGTACCATCAAGTCCTAAAATACCATGCAAACTCAATCGAGCTCTCGAATCACATCAAACAACATCAAATCACCAAATTGCCCTCGGATTCAAGCCAAAGAACTTCAAAATTCGACAACCGATGCTGAAACCAACTAAACCACGTTCGAATGGCCTCAAATTTTGCACACACGTCACAAATGACACTTCGAACCTACTCCAACTTCCGAAGTTCCATTCCGACCCCGATATCAAATTTTCCACTGCCGACCAAAATTGTCAAATTTCCAACGTTCGCCAATTCAAGCCTAATTCTACTACGGACCTCCCAATCACATTCTGGATGCACTCCCAAGTCCAAAATCACCTAACGAGCTAATGGAACCGTTAGAATTAAATTCTGAGATCGTTTACACATAGGTCAACATCCGGTTGACTTTTCCAACTTAAGCTTTTACTTTAGAGATTAAGTGTATCGTTCCACTCCGAAACCACTCCGGACCCGAACCAACCAACCCGATATAACACAATACAGCTAAACAACACATAAAGAAGCAGAAATGGGGAAAACGATGTTGTAATACTCAAAATGACCGGCCGGGTCGTTACATTCTCCCCCACTTAAACATGCATTCATCCACGAACGTGCCGGGAGTTATTTCCAGGCCATCAAATCACTATCCCATCTTACCATGCACGTATCCGGGGGTGATCTCACGTCACCCTATTCTATATAGGCCTGACTACACAACATAACTAAAAATTATTAATTTAACCTTAGCCCAAAAACCTTGGAGCCAAATTTCTAACATCCAGAATTCCGTTCAAGACCCGAATCTCACATCTACACACTGTATAAGCCATAACTATAACCACGGATATAATCAACTAATATTTTACACAACTCGCATGCTCGTAGTACCATTCCTGATCACAGTAACTACCCCAAAACCTACCAAGTACTAGTATTAAACCCCATATCAAACCAAACGTCACCCAAAAAACTTTGTACATTGTCGATAATAAAAGAAACATGCAGAATCTCGTAATCCCTTATCAGATCAGCACGTCATGGAGCTCTCTCTCCCCAACCAAAACTATAATCCCTTTCTTAGCCGACTTTCAGTGTCATCTTCCCAAATATACTGTAATCAAACCTGACAGTACCCATTCTGGGTTAAATGACCTTATATTACTAAACACAACTAATCCCACAGACATGTCATACCAATATAACTCAGAGCCCCAAACTGTGCCATTCGTGCGCCATTACACAACAATTCAAATGTATTCTGTCATGGAAAATGACTCAAATGAGAGAACTGCCCCGCCAGATTAACAAGTACCGCCACAAAGAAATGCTGAAAATCCATCACACACCGAAGAACCATCACACGATTGTAATCGCAAGGTTCATACCTTAACATAACTCCCTTCAATGTGTGACCCCATCCAAAAGCTGGTCTATATTATCTACCTCGAGCCACCCTGCTCAAAATCAATAACGACGGAGATGTAAATGACGAAAATGCCACACAAAACCTAAAAGAACATAACCAATACGCAATCAATCATGCAATACCCAAATACTCATCTCGCTCAAATTCTTCCATAAGGCTCCCAATAGAACCGCACCATGTGTGCATATAACCAATGAAACACAACTTCTCGTAGCATAGAAGAGTAACTCACAAGTCATTTCAGACCATGAATAATTTCAACATCAACCGAATGGTACATCACTCAACAATAGTAGTATGGAGCCAACAAGTCAGACTCGGTGTAGAATACACATCCTAATTGGCCTACCATTGGACCCCAAATCAAATCTGGTTACCCAGAAATAGATAAATAATCCTCCGAAAGTCAACACTGACTGAATCATAACACATACCATCATCTGGATAGCTTTGTCCATGACTTCACAGTTCACAAACATGAAACAATCTGCTCTTGAGAACTCCTAGTCTCCAAATCCATATCATACACGAATCACCATATCTGATCCCAACTCCACTGATGAATGTCTAACATATCTCTAATACACGATCATCCCACGAGGAATACTTCTAAAATTCTCCCGTGCCATATAACAAAATTTGAATATCAACAGTCGATTAACCAGGGGAGTGCCGCAATATCAATGAAGTATCCATGAATCAAAATGCATTGCCCCTTCTGAAATGTATACTCTCATTAGGTCATACTGATTAGTAAAATCATTTACCTAGTCATCTGAAACCGTCCATGCTGCCTACGAATGTATGTCCTTTCCTTCAAAACTGAACTGTGACCTTGCACATGCAAATCTCAATCCCACACAATACACCGCGTCTACCATGCCATCCTGTGAAGAGTACAAGAATCTCATATTCACTCTGAGTCACAAGCAGAATATATACCCGATCAATCAGAAACCTTCTATTTGATCTCCTCCCGGAGAAAATCCCAATACGCAACATATTCCTCATGCCGACATGAAATATACTCCTCGAACCGTGGTAAAAACCATTAAGAACTCTTCGAAACCCATTTGCACACCACCAATCTATTAGAACCGAATCTCTCTAACGTAACCCAGCCACATAGGTCGCCAAATCCAAGAGTATTGCCACAAAGCACCTGTAGAAAACCCCCACATCATAAGCACCCAAAAGAACCGCTCATGTTTATTACCCTATTGATCCAACCTACGATCAAGCTGTCCTATTTCCCCGAGTCCCTTCTGAATTTGTCTTCAGATTGATACTTCTCCTTGCTAAGTCGCCACAATCTTTAGCCACAACTCACCCCACAAACCTTAGTATAGAACCACAACGCCCTACGACCCTTAAGCAATTGTATTGTTCTTAAGCACCTCCATAAATACCACAAATATAACACTCACTCTGAAAATACCTTATGTGAATTTAAATTGTTCTTCTTATCTTCCTTATACAAAAATGTAGAATCCATAGTCATACAGAATTTCCGTAAGTCCAGGCACCATCAAATGCAAATCTCAGATTTTATCCATACACAAGTCTAGAGAAATTCTCAATTGCTATACATAAATCTTGAACCCATTAGAACCTTATAAAGAGTCCCCCACTCTGCTCAAATCTAAATTGCACCACCCGAACGAGCCGAAAGACACGTGCTCCCTTAGCTTGACCACACTTAAAGAAGTAACCATGCCATAACGTCACCAATAAAATTCATACTTTGTGCGTACTACATCCAACAATAACAACTTGATCCTCCCATGATTGTCATATACTCATAAAGTGAAATATAACCTGTATTTAGGAATTTCTTTACTCGAGTCATCCTCGATCTCAACCTCTGCAAGTCATAACTAATCCACAATTATGCCTCGTACCAAGACTAAATTTTATCACAAAACAATGAAATTAAATTGTCAATAGCAAGCTCCCCCACTTAGCTTTAAGCTGCAATTATATAAAATTAGAACCCGCAAGGATTTCTCCTTCTTAATTACCAAGATCTCGTACCGCTAACCCGCCAGACTTATCGAAGTCTTTTGTTAAGCTTTTCATGAACATTCCGAATCACTAGCCACAGTCACACACTCGATCTCTAACCGTGTAGCAAGTAATATTCCTCGCAAAAGCTTCATCAACATCACGCCACCACTAACTACTCACAGGAGATAACCCACCTGTGGAATTCCTTACCGATATCTTTCAACGACATTGCACTAGGTGCAACGACTACGTAATCAGTAAATTCTCTTGAGCTCATTCTCGCCCGCCATTTGTATAAGTCTGCGCTTTCCCCATTGACATCATCTGAAAGTTCAACAATACCTTCCGAACTCAAGTCATTTTGCGCCTGAAACGATAATCCGATCTTCACATCCCTCTTCGTTTCAAACAAACTCCTTTCTGCCATATTCAATCTTTCTTCGTACAGTAACCATCACTTTAAATGAAGTCTGTAGGCCAAAGCACATTCTATCATGATTCCATATCGTTCTACACTTTCTCAAGGTGCACGACTACCCTACCATTGAATTCATATGCAAATCTGCCACTCTTACTTTGGTTAAATCATCTCCTTTATGAAACTTCTCAATCTCTACTTCTCATACTTGACCTGCTAGTACTTTAACCACCGCGAAACACTTCCCATCATGTCTCCCTCATACTTTGCTAACCAACTGCTGCATCAAATCAAAATGCATCTTTGTCGTACCTGAACCAATAAAATATTACCGACTCTAAGTCTCTTCGAAGATCATCTTTCTCGAGCAATCAACATCAGAAATACCCATTCGCAACCACAATTACTATGCAATCACTTACTCTTCTTGAGTCCGAACTCATTGACAAGACATGAGAATTTAATTTGTCCCAAAATTTAACAATGTGAAAGATCATTCAAAACATTCACACTCGAGACCGTACGTCACATCAAAATGAAAATCAAGCACCCAATGGCCTTCCTTTACATTTCAAGGAACCACTTCTCGTCACATTCAAATCGTCTTAACACATCCCGCAGTTATATCATACTCATTATAAAGTCATTCCACCGCTCATCGAGCCACAAATTCCACTCGTATAGGCATTACCGGACATATGAGTCCAAATGTATAGGTTACAACTGAAGCTACCGAGCCAAAGCTGCGGTCTAAACCTGGACTCATATCCTCCAAACTGGCCCATCACCAAAACACATAATACACATCTCGAACCTCGTTCATAGAATCACAAGCCGGCGATGCACAACTGATACCGAGCGCTCATATGCGCATACGCAATGCATGGAAGGAATTTAAAGAGTTATGTTTCAAGCTGAATCAATTCCGTACGATAGAATACAAGAAAGTGAAATTTTCCATCTCCGTACTGATCCACAAGACTCTACTAACCCGCTAATGACTCGTGAGACCTATGTAACCTAGGCTCTGATTCAAACTTGTCACGACCCAAAATCTCACTTGTCGTGATGGCGCCTGTCGTGGAACTAGGACAGCTGATTCATTTCCAAAACAAATCAATATTTTTATTTCAAAGATAATTTCAAGGCTTTTTAAAATGAGACGTTCGTAAAAGAGTTCAAATCAAAACAAAAGTGCGAAAAAGAAAAACCCGACATCGGGGTGTCACTAGTCATGAGCATCTACTACAATTTGTCTGACAATATCAAGACTAACATAGTATGAAAAATAGCTAAATACAACTAAAGGAAGATAAGAGGGAGAAGAGCATGGCTGCGATCGCCAGGCAGCCACCTTGCTATCCCCAAGAAAATCTGCAACCGGAATAATCAAGAGCTGCTATCGTGTCCAGCTACACCTGGATCTGCACACAAGGTGCAGGGAGTAACGTGAGTACGCCAACTCAGTAAGTAACAACAATAAATAAAGACTGAGCAGTAGTGACGAGAAATAAAGCTTATAAAGTTCATATCATGAAATCTCAGTAAAATACAACATTCAAAAACATTAGTGTTTGAATCAAATCATCTCGTTTAAACGCAGTTCCAGTAAAATCATTTAAAGATACTTTCAACAGTTTTCAAACATAGGCTCAATGCAAAGGTGAGCAAAAATGATGAAATCATAAACAGCCCCTTGGGCATACCTCACAATCACTCGTATACAGCCCCTGGGACATACCTCACAATCACTCGTAAATAGCCCCTCGGGCATACCTCACTATCACCCATGCCTCCCAGTCACTCAGTACTTGGCACTCGACACTCGTACTCAATAAGTACCTGTGCTCACTGGGGGTGTGTACAGACTCCGGAGGGGCTCCTTTAGCACAAGCGCTATATCAAGCCAAATCATGGAAAAAATCAATCAGGCCCTTAGCGTATATCAAACATGCTGCGGCGTGCATCCGGATCCCATAAATATCCTCACAAATCAGGCCCTCGGCCTCACTCAGTCAGAAACCTCTTTAGCCACTCGGACATTTCAGTAAAAATAGGGTATTCATCCCAAAACAACATTTATATGCATCAAAAGAGAGTAATAAAATGGAGTTATGCAGTAAACAAGTATAACCATCACTGAGTATAGATTTTCAATCGAAAACAGTGAGAGGATAGTATGAAAAAGCCCCTAAGGGTCCAAACAACACTGGCATAAGTCCCAAAACATGGTATTCATCCCAATTTCCAAAAACTCTTTCTAAAACATATAAGTATCATATAGTTTCAACAAAATATGTAACTTTACAGTTGCTACATAATGGACAAAGTCCCAATCCCCAATAGTGCACGCCCACACGCCCGTCACCTAGTATGTGCGTCACCTCAAAATAGTAGAATGATACAAAATCTGGGGTTTCATACCCTTAGGACTAGATTTACAATCATTACTTACCTCAAACCGACCAAGTCCCTACTCCGCGATGCTCTTGCCTCTCGACTCGGCCTCCAAATGCTCCGAATCTATTCACAACCAGTACAATACCATCAATATACGCTAATGGAATGAATTCCGCAAGAAAAACTGCAAAATTAGGACAAAACCCGAAATCGATTAAAACCCGAACCCCGGGCCCACGACTCGAAATCGGGTAAATGTCACAAATTACGAATACCCATTCACTCACGAGTCCAACCATACTAGTTTCACTCATATCCGACTTCGAATCGACATTCAAATCCCAAAAATTCATTTTATGAACTTTCTACAATTTTTCCCAAATTTCCACCTCAAAGAACTAATCAGATGATGAAATCATTGATATATTCATGTATATTAACCGAATTCGAGTTAGAATCACTTATCCCGGTGAATTTCTTGAAAAGCCCACGAATAATTGCCACAAATTGAGCTCCTTAGGTCCAAAATGTGAAATAATGCCCTAAACCCTGTTTATATAGTGCATCCAGCGAAATCCCGCTATGCAGTCCGCGAAATTCCAAGCGCGGTCGCACCTCCCAGGTCCTGCGGTCGCAAAACAAATGGTGCGGCCACACCTTTTGGTGGTTGTACTGTCAGTCTTTAGTATTTTGGCTATAATATGCTCTACATATGTCCAAATGATGACTAGACACGAAGGGCTACAACTTTTGTATTTGAATCATCTCAAAATTACCTGTAGATCAAAAGATATAGGCTTCCGAAGGCGGACCAGCGGATCTGCAGAACTTTTCCCCGTAGTACGGCCGAGCCAAAACTATTCGGTCCGCGAAATTCTGTTGAGGTCCGTGAAATTCTACTGAGGTCCATGAACTTCTGCTGAGGTCCGCAAAATTCAAAGCACCAGAACAAATACCTGAGTTTCGGAAATGATCGGACTCGCTCAAAACTCACCCCGAAACACACCCGAGGCCTCCGGAACCTCAACCAAAGGTACCATCAAGTCCTAAAATATCATGCAAACTCAATCGAGCTCTCGAATCACATCAAACAACATCAAATCACAAAATTACCCTCGGATTCAAGCCTAAGAACTTCTAAACTTTCAAATTCGACAACCGATGCCGAAACTAACCAAACCACGTCCGAATGACCTCAAATTTTGCACACACATCACAAATGACCCTATGAACCTACTCCTACTTACGGAATTCCATTCCAACCTCAATATCAAATTTTCCACTGCCGACCAAAGTCGCCAAATTTCCAACTTTCACTATTTCAAGCCTAATTCTACTACCGACCTACAAATCCCATTCCGGACGTACTTCTAAGTCCAAAATCACCTAACGAAGCTAATGGAACCACCAGAATTAAATTCCGAGATCGTTTACACATAGGTCAACATCCAATTGACTTTTCCAACTTTAGCTTCTACTTTAGAGACTAAATGTCTCATTCCACTCTGAAACTACTCCGGACCCAAACCAACCAATCCGATACAACACAATACAGCTAAACAACACATAAAGAAGCAGAAATGGGGGAAACGAGGTTGTAATACTTAAAACGACCGGCCGGGGCATTACGTCGACCTATCTAGTTGGATCTGTCGGTGCCTTCTTCTTCCGGATATGAGTCTCCATGAAGAATTCATCATGAGTCATCTTCCTCCCATATTTTTTTTCCTACAAATATAATAAAACATGTTAACTAAATTAAAATATAAAATATAGTTGGATAAAAATAGAATTAAATATTTTAAGGAATTACCAGTAGTCTCCTCGCAGTCCCCATGCTCCTTGCCCCCACACAGTGCAAGGATCCACCCTTCTTAGATGCTCGAGCCTTCTTTCCCTGTTCATTCTTTTTCTTGAACTTCTTAGTGGTCCACGTCCTCAGCAGATCCTCCCATATGTGTGGTAGAACCCATGAAGGTTTCTTGCTCTTTTTCCGAGCAGAATAGAAGGAATCAGATAGTCTCTTACGACATTTGAACTCAAAATTTGCAAGAATGGAACTGTTATGCATGTCCTCCCAAGCACAATTAGTCTGCAAATGAAGTGTGTAATGTTAGATGAAAATATTTTTAATATAATTCTTAAATAGATAAGAATTGTATTACAACCTTAAATTGGTTGAGGATTTGCTGCACGAGCTCCGATGGAAAGTCACTCCAATTCACATAGGGTGCATCATACAACTGGCCAAGAGCTTCAACGATTATCTTTGTAGTCCGATTATTAGGTATGAACATACAAAATATGTCACGACTCAATTTCTCCCTCCGTGAGTCGTCTTGACGGCACCTAGTCTCTACGACTAGGTAAGCCTAACACTTTTGCGGAAGTGAAGCTAAAGCATGAACATTAACTACTAACAGTAACAAATATCTAATAAGCAACTAAATGCCACTCGGCATATATAATTAATACCTCTTAAAATGTACAAAACAATTTCCCAAAACCCGGAATAGCATAAGTCACAAGCTACTAAGAAACCGTTCTATACATCATTTCTACAGAAAGAAGAAAAGTGAACATAGGGGGATAGAAGAGGACTCTAAGGATCTGCGGGCGCGAGAAGATGTACCTTGAAGTCTCCAAAAAGCAGCAACGACTGCAACTAGTGATGAGGCTGGTAAGATGAACCTGGATCTGCACATGAAATACATGTGCAGGAAAGGGCGTTAGTACACCACAACGGTACCCAGTAAGTGACAAACCTAACCTTGGTCGAGTAGTGACGAGATCATGTTAGGGCCCTACTGGTATAAATATAATGAAATAAGACAGAATGAAATATCGCAGTAAAATAAATACGAAAAATCTAATAGGAAAAGAATAAATAAAAGACAACAGCTCAAAACACAGTGATAATAATAGGGGATCTCCCGAGATACCATCTCGTAGTCCCAAACGTAATTGTGCAGGGGGATCTCCCGGAATACCGTTCCGTAGTCCCAAAATAAATATGCAGGACAGGGGGATCTTTCGGAATACCGTTCCGTAGTCCCAAAGTAAATATGCAGTACATGGGGATCTTCCGGAATACCGTTCCATAGTCCCAAAATAAATATGCAGCACAACCCACCGAAATAACAGTTACATCAACAAATGCTACAGTTTAGAGTAAGTTCAAGTCAAGGAAAATAGGTAATTTCACTAAACATACTACACATAGTTCAAGTAGGTAGTTAAACAAGTAGGCATGCTATTCTAGTCTAAACAGGATATTTACATATGCTAGTGTGTTTCAATTAAGGAAAAAACAAGTTATGACTTAGTGAAAAAAATGGAGTTTTATAACAAATAGCCTGTGTACGTACTCGTCACCTCACGTACACGGCGCTCACATATCATCATTTAACTTAGGTTGATCTAGGCCAGAGACAATCGACTTATTTCTATCTTACAGCTTTCTTGTAGTACTGCTCTCTTTTCAAGCGAATCTCTATTTCAACTAACATTCCCTATTGGAAAGAAATCAACCTCGGTTCTTTCTGTTGATAGGTTAGTTTTATGTAAGGTGTGAGCCTCTTCAGTTGCAGTGAAAGATCCCGACTCTCTAGTGCTATCCCCCCTTTTCAGCCTGACATTACAAAGGTAGTACCAAATCCTAAGGGGATTTCCCCCACACAAGGTTAGGCAAGCCACTTACCTCGAACCAAGCTCAAATCAATCTGTCACAATGCTCTTTCCTTGAATATCCGACTCCGAATGGCTCAAATCTAGTCAAGACCAATTACATAACATAAATATAGCTACAAGAAACTAATCTAGCTAACGAAATCAAAGATAAGGCAAGAAATTAGAAAAACACCCAAAAAGTCTCCCAGGGACCACATCTTGGAATCGGGTAAAAGTTACCAATTATGAACACCCATTCACTCACGAGATCACTCGTACCAAAATTATCCAAATCTGATGTTTAATCCCACTCAAAACTCGGAAATTCGGTTGGGGAACTTTTCACCCATTTTCCTAACTTTCTCACTCCAATTCCTTAATTAAATGAAGAAAACAACAATAAATTAATAAAATACAACCAAAAACAAGTTAGGAATAGTTACCCCAAAGCTTTCTCTGAAAATCTCTCAAGAAATCGCCTTCTCCCGTGCTCAAAAATCAAATTTGTGAATAAGAACCTCAACCCTCGATTCTGCCCCTTTTTGCCCACCGATCTTCGCACTTGCAAGCCATGGGTGGCACCTGCGATGCCACATCTGCGAAAAATTCCCCCGCAGGTGCGAAAATCACTTAAGTAGTCTGGGTCCGCATCTGCGACAATGGGGGCCGCACCTGCGCGTGCGTGCCTGCGGAACATTGTCCGCTACTGCGGTCTTCCTCCGCACCTACGAATCCTTGATCGCATCTGCGGGCATCAAAGATGCGGAAATTCCTCGCACCTGTGACCCCTGGTCAAGCCTCCAAAATCTGCATCTGCGCCTGTTGCTCCGCACGTGCGAGTCCGCACCTGCGGTCTCCCCTCCGCAGGTGCGAAACACCAGAACCAACAAAAACTCAGCAACTTCCCTATGTCCAAAATTCATCCGTTAAGCATCCGAAACACACTCGAGACCCCCGAGACCTTAACCAAACATACCAACCAATCCTAAAACACCATACGAACTTAGTCGAGCCCTCAAATCGCATCAAACTTAAAGAAACTTGAAAATTCAAAATTCAACAACTGATGCCGAAACCAACAAAACCACGTCCGATTAACCCCAAATTTTGCACACAAGTCATAATCAAGACTATTGGCCTACTCCAACTTCCAAAATCGGAATCCAACCCCTATATCAAAAATTCCACTACCGGTCTAAAGCTCCAAAATTTTGACTTTCGCGATTTCAAGCCTAAATAAGATACGGACCTCCAAAACACAATCCGGACATGCTCCTAAGCCCAAAATCACCCAACGAAGCTAACAGAACCAACGAAACTCCATTTTAGAGTTGTCTTCACATAGTTCCGACTATGGTCAAAGTCCTAAGACTTAAGCTTTCCTTTAGGGACTAAGTGTCCCAAAACACTCCAAAAACCAAAACACAACCTCCCGGCAAGTGACAATAGTAGAAGTAGATATGGGAGAAGCAGTTAATAGGGGATCGATCCTATAACTCTAAAACCTAACGGACGGATCGTTACATCCTCCCCCACTAAAAATAATCATTCATCCTCGAACGAGTATAGAGACATACCTGAAGTGGTGAAAAGATGAGGATAACGGTTGTGCATATCCTGCTAGGTCTCCCAAGTCACCTCCTTAACCGGTTGACCCCGCCACTGAACCTTTAATGATGCAATGTTCTTTGACCTCAGCTTCCGAACCTGCCTATCCAAAATAGCCACTGGCTCCTCAACATAGGATAGATCCTTGTCCAACTAGACTAAACTGAAATCCAACACATGAGACAGATCGTCATGATACCTCCGGAGCATCAAAACATGAAATACCGGATGGACTCCTGCTAGGCTGGGAGGTAAGGCAAGCTCATAAGCAACCTCCCCAACTCGCCGCAACACCTCAAAGGGGCCAATAAACCTTGGGCTTAGCTTGCCCCTCTTTCCGAACCTCATAACGCCCTTCATAGGAGAAACCCAAAGCAGGACCAACTCTCCAACCATGAATGAAACATCGCGAACCTTCCGGTCCGCATAACTCTTGTATCTGGACTGGGCTGTGTGATTTCTGTCTTGAATCACCTTCACCTTCTCCAAGGCATCCTGAACCAAGTCCGTACCCAATAATATGGCCTCGCCCGACTCGAACCAACCCATTGGGGACCGACACCGCCTACCATATAGAGCCTCATACGGTGCCATCTAAATGCTGGACTGATAACTGTTGTTGTAGGAAAACTCCACAAGTGGCAAGAAATGATACCAAGAGCCTCCAAACTCCATCACACACGCACGGAGCATATCTTCAAGACTCTGAATAGTGTGCTCAGACTGCTCGTCCTTCTGAGGGTGAAAAGTTATGCTCAACTCCACCCGAGTACCCAACTCCTGTTGTACGGCTCTCCAAAACTGCGATGTAAACTGTGTGCCTCAGTCAGAGATGATAGATACCGGTACGCCATGAAGTCTGACAATCTCACGAATGTAAATTCGAGCTAGCTGCTCGGAAGAATAGGTAGTAATCACAGGAATGAAATGAGCTGACTTGGTCAGCCTATCCACAATCACCCAAACTACATCAAACTTCCGCTGAGTCCGTGGAAGTCTAACAAAGAAGTCCATAGTGATCCGCTACCATTTCCACTATGGAATCTCTATCTTCTGAAGTAACTCACCCGGTCATTGATGCTCATACTGCACCTGCTGGCAATTTAGATATCTAGCCACATACTCTACTATGTCCTTCTTCATCCTCCTCCACCGATAGTGCTGCCTCGGGTCCTGATACATCTTCGCGGCACCGGGATAAATAGGGTACCGCAAGCTATGAGCCTCATGGAGAATTAACTCACGTAAACCATCCATATTGGGCATACTTAACCTGCCATGCATCCTCAATGCATCATCCTCCCCAATAGTGACCTCCTTAGCGTCACCGTGCTGGACCGTGTCCTTAAGGACAAGCAGATGGGGGTCATCACACTGATGCTCCCTGATACGATCATAAAGAGAAAACCGAGATATCACACAAGACAATACTCGACTCATCTCAGAAATATCCAATCTCACAAACTGGTTGGCTAAGGCCTGAACATCCAATGCCATAGGCCTCTCTGCTACTGGTAGATATGCTAAACTCCCCAAACTCTCTTCCTGACGACTCAAAGAATCGGCCACCACATTGGCCTTCCCGGTATGGTACAAAATGGTAATGTCATAATCCTTAAGCAGCTCTAACCACCTCCTCTGACGTAAATTCAGATCCTTTTGCTTGAAAAAATGCTGCAAACTCCGGTGATCAGTGTAGATCTCATAAGGAATACCGTACAAATAATGCCCCCAAATCTTCAAGGCATGAACAATAGCTGCTAGCTCAAGGTCGTGGACATGATAGTTCTTTCCATGCAGCTTTAGCTGTCTGGACGCGTAGGCAATCACCCTACGGTCCTGCATCAATACCGCGGCGAGGCCAACTCGCGACGCATCACAATAAAATGTATACGACCCCAAACCTGAAGGCAATACCAATACTGGGGTTGTAGTCAAAGCTGTCTTGATCTTCTAAAAGCTCTCCTCACACTCCTCTGTCCACCTGAACAGAGCACCCTTCTAGGTCAGCCTGGTCATAGGTGATGCAATAGAAGAAAATCCCTCAACAAACCGATGGTAATACCCCGCTAACCCAAGAAAACTCCTGATCTCTGTAGATAAGGACGGTCTGGGCCAACTCTGCACTACTTCCCCCTTCTTTGGATCCACCTTGACCTCCTCACTCGACACAATATGACCCAAGAATACCACAGAATCTAACCAGAACTCACATTCTGAGAACTTTGCATACAACTTCTTTTCTCTCAAAGTCTGAAGCACTGTCCTCGGGTGCTGCTCATGATCCTCCCGAGTCTGGGAATACACTAGAATGCCATCAATGAATATGATGATGAAAGAATCAATATAGGGCCGGAACACACTGTGCATCAAGTGCATAAAATCTGTTAGGGCATTGGTCAACCCAAATGACATCACAAGGAACTCGTAATGGCCATACCGAGTCCTGAAAGCAGTCTACAGGATATCTGGCTCCCAAATCTTCAACTGATGATAACCTAAACGCAAGTCAATCTTGGAAAATATTTTGGCACCCTTTAGCTAATCAAATAGGTCATCAATACAAGGCAGGGCATACCTGTTCTTCACTGTGACTTTGTTCAACTGGCGATAATCAATACACATACACATAGAACCATCCTTTTTCTTCACAAACAAGACATGAGCACCCCAACATGACACACTAGGCTAAATGAAGCCCTTATCAAGCAACTCCTACAACTGCTCCTTCAAGTCCTTCAACTCAGGAGGATCCATACGGTATGGAGGAATAGAGATGGGCTGGGTTCCCGGCAATACATCAATAGAGATGGGCTGGGTTCCCGGAAGATCATCTGGGAACACATCTAGATAGTCCCTCACTACTGGAACTGGCTCAACTGTAGGTGTATCAATACTGACATCTCTCACATAAGCTAGATATGCGCCACACCCCTTCTTAACCATTCGTTGGGCTTTAAGAAATGAAATAACTCGGATGAGAGTATACTCTAAGGTACCTCTCCACTCTAATCCCGGTAAGCCTGGAATAGCCAGCGTCCCGGTCTTAGCGTGACAATCAAGAATAGAATAATGGGGTGATAACTAGTCCATGCCTAAGATCACATCAAAATTGACCATGCTGAGTAATAATAAGTCGGCTCTGGTTTCAAAACCACTAAGAGCAATCAAACACGTCCGATACACGTGGTCCACAATAAGAGAATCTACCACATTAGTAGACACATAAACAGGAGAACTCAAAGAATCCCGAGATACGCCCAAATGTGGGGAAAAATAAGAGGACACATATGAATACGTAGAGCCTGGGTCAAATAATACTGACGCATCTTTATGATAGACTGGAACAATACCTGTAATGACAAAATCAGAAGCAACTGCCTCTGTACAAGCTGAAAGAGCATGAAACCTGGCATGGCCTCCCCCTCTAGGGCGACCTCGACCTCCCTGACCTCCCCCTCGAGCTGGCTGAGCAGGTAGGGCGGTAGCTGGTAGTGGAATCATAGCTTGAGGACCCGGTGGAGATCGTGGTGGCTGAGAAGTCTATGGAGTTGCAACCCTCCTAAGTCTGGGGAAATCCCTCACTATAAGGCGGGTGTCTCCATACTCAAAATAACCCCTTGAAGGGCATGGCTGCTGTGACTAACTCGGGCTAGGTCTATTGGGCTGGCCGCTAAAAGTACCACGAGCAGGAGGCACACTAGATACTGGCGGTGCATAATAAGGCTCATGGGGCCTAGAAGGGATGGGAACACCACTAGCGTCTGGAAGAGCTAAATGAACGG
Source organism: Nicotiana tomentosiformis (assembly GCF_000390325.3). Classification (NCBI taxonomy): domain Eukaryota; kingdom Viridiplantae; phylum Streptophyta; class Magnoliopsida; order Solanales; family Solanaceae; genus Nicotiana; species Nicotiana tomentosiformis. The sequence goes on from NC_090819.1 coordinate 116,830,955, forward strand.
GGAGACCCACATAACCCTTACCATGGAGGGCTACTGGGGAACGAGCTCCAGAATAAGAACCAGTCTCTCGAGACCTTAACACAAAAATCAGCAACAACAAGAAGAACAAGAAACTTACTAGCGCCACGGGATTCCCGACATTTGATTTGTGTTGTTTGCCCTTTGTTTGGGTCTTGGATCATGAGAGAACCTTGAGAGACTGTTTTTAGGGTTATAAGGTCTGAATATACTGAAAAATAATGACTTAAAACGGGGTTGAGGTATCTTATATATGTCCATATGTCTTAAACCGCCTTTGTGGGCCCCATAGAGAGCAGCTTGGCGCACTCTCGCGAAAACGCGAATATCTCTCTATTCCGAGATTATGATACGGATATATATGATTCAAATACATTAAAACAAGACCTCTTGGGACAGTTAATCACCTCTAGTGTTACCTGAAAATACGGGTTACAACATCCTTGATTCGTTTAACTTCTAATACTTGTTAACCACTCTTATACACCCTTGTATCGTTTAAGACCAATAGGATTAACTTCTTATCATCTCAAAGATAATCTCTTCTTGGATTTATGTCGACTAACTTATGGCGTGATCTATGGTATGCGAATTTGGGTTGTAACACCCTCTCCCCCTTAGGAACATTCGTCCTCGAATGTAAGGGTTTATGGGGTGTCTAACTCATCGTGGATTCCGACGGAGATTTCCGGCTGAGTTTCCCCTATAAAATTGACACTAGCCAAACTTGCAAGCAGTTAAACCCAACCTATGGCCTTACAAGACTATACAAAGTATTATGGATATGTACATTATCTGCATATCACCATTTTGTATTAAAAAAAAGAGTATTCACAAGCTATTGCTTACCTCATAGAGCCGTTTCACCTTATAATGCGTCCTTCTTTCCCCCGGCATCCTCGTTATCTTCACTCTGGAATAGGTAAGGGTATTTAGACTTCATCTCCTCTTCTGCTTCCCATGTCATTTCTTCTATATTCTTGTTCCTCCATAATACTTTCACGGAAGCTACATCCTTTGTTCTCAGCTTGCGGACTTGTCGATCTAATATAGCCACTGGCACTTCATCATATGATAGATCCTTTGTAACTTGTACATCTTTGATAGGGACGACCCGAGAAGGGTCTCCAATACATTTCCTCAACATAGATACATGGAATACCGGGTGGACAAATTCCAATTCAGATGGCAATTCTAACTCGTAAGCAACCTGTCCAATTCGTCGAAGAATTTTGTACGGCCCAATATACCGCGGACTCAACTTACCCTTCTTCCCAAAACGCATAACACCCTTCATCGGCGAGATCTTCAGGAAAACCCAATCACCAACCTCAAATTCCAGATCACGACGTCGGACATCGGAATAAGACTTTTGCCTGCTTTGTGCCATCCTCAGTCGCTCTTGTATCACTTTCACCTTCTCAATGGCTTGGTGAATCAAATCTGGCCCATATAATTCTGTCTCACCGACTTCGAACCATCCAACTGGTGATCTACATCTCCTCCCGTACAGTGCCTCATACGGGGCCATTTTAATACTGGAATGGTAGCTATTATTGTAGGCAAATTCTATAAGTGCCAGATGGTCATCCCAATTCCCCTTGAAATCTAGAACACATGCTCGTAGCATATCTTCAAGCGTCTGGATGGTACGTTCAGCCTGTCCATCAGTCTGCGGATGGAATGTAGTGCTGAGATTTACTTGTGTGCCTAAACCCTTCTGAAAAGACCTCCAAAAGTTAGCCGTAAATTGAGCTCCTCGGTATGATATAATAGATATCGGCACACCATGAAGCCTAACAATCTCCTTGATATACAACTTCGCATAATCTTCAGCCGTGTAAGTTGTCTTAACTGGTAGAAAATGGGCAGATTTTGTAAGTCGATCAACTATCACCCAGATGGAGTCAAACTTATGATAAGCGCGAGGTAATCCAATAATGAAGTCCATATTAATCACCTCCCATTTCCAGGTCGGAATCTCTATATTCTGAATCAATCCACTGGGTTTCTGATGCTCGATCTTTACTTGTTGACAATTAGGACACTGGGCTACAAATTCTGCAATAGACTTCTTCATGTTATCCCACCAATACTGCTCCTTAACGTCATGATACATCTTTGTCGAGCCAGGATGGATAGAATATCGGGACTGATGAATCTCAATCATAATCTTCTCTCGCAACCCTGCCACACTAGGCACACATAATCGGCCCTGGTATCTCAGTGTCCCATCTCCTCCGATCTTGAAAGCTGTAATCTTACACTGCTGAATTCCCTCTCTCAATCTTACTAAGGTAGGATCTTCATATTGCCGTGCTTTTACCTCGGCTACCAAAGATGATTCTGCTGTATTCTGTACAGTAACACCTCCGTCATCAGAGTCCAACAATCTGATTCTCATATTGGCCAGCTGGTGAAGCTCTTTGGTCAACCCTTGTCTACCTGCCTCAATATGTATTAAGCTTCCCATTGACTTACGGCTGAGAGCGTCTGCCACAACATTGGCTTTACCGGGATGGTACAATATCTCGACGTCATAGTCTTTCAGTAATTCAAGCCACCTACGCTGCCTCAAATTCAACTCCTTCTGCTTGAAGATGTATTGTAAACTCTTGTGATCTGTGTAGATGTCAACATGGACGCCTTATAAGTAGTGCCGCCATATCTTCAAAGCATATATTACTGCAGCCAATTCCAAATCATGAGTCGGGTAATTCTTTTCATGCTTCTTCAATTGTCTTGATGCATAAGCAATCACCTTCCCACGTTGCATCAATACGCACCCCAAACCTATACCTGAGGCATCACAATATACCACATAACCTTCTGTTCCTTCTGGGAGAGTGAGCACTGGCGCAGATGTCAATCGATTCTTTAGCTCCTGAAAACTATGTTCACAAGAATCAGACCACTGGAACTTGGTAGCTTTCTGTGTTAACTTAGTCAATGGTGCTGATATAGAGGAAAACCCTTCTACAAACCGCCTATAATATCCTGCTAGCCCCAGGAAGCTGCGGACTTCTGACGGTGTTGTAGGTCTCGGCCAATTCTTCACTGCATCGATCTTCTGAGTGTCGACACTAATACCCTCATCAGATATCACATGGCCAAGGAATGCTACTGAGTTCAGCCAGAATTCACATTTAGAGAGCTTAGCATATAACTTATGATCCTGAAGGGTCTGTAATACTATCCGCAAGTGGCCCGCATGTTCCGCCTCCGAACGAGAATACACCAGAATGTCATCAATGAATACGATCACGAACACATCAAGATAGGGCCTGAATACACTATTCATGAGATCCATAAAAGCTGCTGGGGCATTTGTTAGCCCGAACGACATCACCAAGAACTCAAAATGCCCATATCTTGTCCGGAAGGCCGTCTTTGGAATATCCTTCTCCTTAACCCTCACCTGATGATACCCTGAACGCAAGTCAATCTTGGAGAAATACTTGGCACCCTGGAGTTGGTCAAACAGGTCATCAATTCTTGGAAGTGGATACTTGTTCTTTATTGTAAACTTATTCAACTGTCGATAATCGATACACATCCTTAACGACCCATCTTTCTTCCGCACGAACAAGACTGGCGCACCCCAAGGTGAAGTGCTAGGCCTAATGAAACCCTTATCCAGCAAGTCCTTCAACTGTGCCTTCAACTCTCGCAACTCTGCCGGGGCCATCCTGTATGGAGGGATAGAGATCGGTTGAGTGTCAGGCAATGCATCAATGCTAAACTCAATCTCCCTTTCAGGAGGAAGGCCTGGGAGTTCATCTGGGAAAACATCTGGAAATTCATTGACCACGGGGATTAATTGTAGAGTAGGCGGCTTCGCCTCCGCATCCCTAACGCGAACAAGATGATAAATGTAACCTTTTGAGATCATCTTCCTTGCCTTAAGATAGGAAATAAACCTACCTTTCGGCGTAGCAATGTTCCCCTTCCATTCAATGGCGGGTTCACCCGGAAACTAAAACCTAACCATCTTCGTACGACAGTCAACATTTGCATAGCATGAGGCCAACCAGTCCATTCCCATTATCACATCGAAATCAACCATTTCTAACTCAAATAAATTTCTCGAGGTTTGATGACTACAAATCATCACAGTGCAACCTTTATATACCCTTCTAGCATTCACAGAATCTCCTATCGGAGTGGATAGCACAAGTGGTTTACTTATCAATTCAGGTTCAATGCCAAACTTATTAGCCACAAAGGGTGTAACATATGATAAGGTAGATCCTGGATCAATTAGCGCATATACATCGTAAGAAAACACAGACAATATACCTGTAACAACATCCGAAGATGACTCGAGATCTTGTCGACCTACTAGAGCATAGGTTCGATTTTGAGCACCACTCGAACTCGGCACTGAACCTCTACCTCTACCACGACCTGTCGACTGTTGAAAACCTTTTGCTGGAGGTCGAACTGTTGAGGAAGAACCAGACACAGATCCAGCCGGTTGAGCCATACCACCACCTCCTCTGTTAGGACAATCCCGCATCATATGGCCAGGCTGTCTGCAAGAATAGCACGCATCGGAACCTCGACGGCACAGTCCAAAGTAGGCCTTGCCGCACTGATCACAACGAGGTGTTGGGGGTCTCATCTGACTAGTATCTCTATGAAATTGTGAGCCTGATGCCCTCGAACTCTGACCTGAACCAGAATAGGTAAATCGATCATACCGAGGCCTCTGAAACTGTGGAGGAGCACTAGCTACAGGTGGCGCCAAACTCCTCGAAGATTGGGGCCTGATACTGCCTCTGAACTCATCAGAATACCCTGCAAATCTCGCCCTCTTATGCTGGTCCCTATCCTGCTCCCTATCTGCCCTTTGCTGGCGCTTACGATCCTCTAGGGTCTGGGCATAAGCCTGAATATGGGAAATATCCATGCCCTCTACCAAGGAGGCTGTTGTGCACTCATTTATCAGATGTGGTCCCAACCCGTTCACGAACAGATGCACCCTATCACTCATCTCGGACACCATATGGGGAGCATACCTTGCTAAAGAATCAAACTGTATACTATACTCTCGTACACTCATATTACCCTATCGAAGGTTCAAGAACTTATCAGCTCTAGCTCGTCGTATCTCAACTGGCAAGTAGTGACGAAGAAAGGCCTCAGAAAATTCCATCCACATGGCTGGAGGAGCGTTCGGACCCCTAGATCTCTCCCAACTATCATACCAGAAAACCGCTAAATCCCGCAACCAATAAGAAGCCAACTCTACTGCCTCTGTATCACTAGCATGCATATCCCGCAATGTACGATGAACCTGATCAATAAATGTTTGTGAGTCCTCCTTGGGGTCTGATCCGGTAAACACTGGAGGGTCTAGATTAATAAAATCACGAACTCTCGCACTAACCGGTTTATCAGCAGCACCGGTATTCTGCCTCTGAGCCTGAGCAGCTACCAAGCTAGTCAACAACTGCACCGCACTGCGCATATCGTGGTCTGTAGTGCCAGACGGGGGAACTGGATGTACTGGGTGCCTCCTAATATCCTCTGGAGGAGACGGAGAGGTATGAGACGGCATCTCACTCTGAGCCTCACTCTGGCCTGCTCTGGCTGGAGTACCCTCTCCCACAGCTGTATCAAGCCGTTTACTAATCGCTTGCTTCCTAGTCGAAGGCATCGCTGAAAGAAAATAAGGTGAATATCAGATATGAACACTTAAGACTCAACTCTACGCACGATCTAGATTCAGGAAGAAGGTAACAACCCTAGATGTCACGTAGCTTCCTGATTATAAATGTGGCGCGCTACACATCCATAATCAAAACTCTACTAGACACGGCTCATAGACATCCCCTAGGACAGACTTGCTCTGATACCAAGTTTGTCACGACCCAACTGGAAGGTCATGACTAGAACCCGGGCCATACTTGCCGAGCACCAACGTACATTTTATCTAACCTTCCTTATTATCTTTAAGGGCCGACAAGACCAATATAAACGGTAGACATGGATCATGAACATCCAACAATGAAAGATAATGTCAAGAATATACGTAACATGGGACGACAAGACTGTCAAGAAACTATATATAAGGTACGAGCTACCATGGTGCCATGAAAGACTATACAACAAAAATAAGCCGACAAGGCATTCTAAACCATACATGAGTCGATACCTATCTATGAGCCTCTAAAAGAACATAAGTGCTACAACATTGCCAGAACAGGGCCCTGACATACCCATAATGTCTATAACAAAAATGCATACCAAGATCACGGCAAGTCCGGAGAAGGGATCTTGCCAATAACCGCAGCGTCCACAAATAAAAAGGACGTCAGTACGAATAAAGTACTGAGTATGTAAGGCAGGAAAGCATAAGTAAGAACAATAATGTAAACAGTGATAGGGAATATACAACCTGTGACATCTGGGTACCTCTGAGGGCTACTAACATGAAATACATGATACATACATATATATATACATAAACTTTTAAAACATACGCCTTTGGGGGCATCATCATCATCATATCGTACCCGGCCGTAATAGGCTCGGTAAAACGTACCCGGCCATCATAGGGCTCGGTAGAATCGTACCCGGCCACGTGGAGCTCGATAAAACCCAACTGATCAGTGGTTGCACAATAGGTGCCATACCCGGCCGACTATAGCGTGGCTCGGTAGAGTAAAATAGATACATATATATGATGCATGCTGGACTCATTGGAATCACATTTTGAACCTTTCGGAGTGACGTAAGGTCGGTATCCTTCGTACACGTTATTAGGATTAACTCTTCATCAAGAATCTTATAAGAATCAGGAACTACCAACAACATTGATAATATAAGAATAAGAGAAGTAACATCAATATCAATCGTTTCATAAGAAGGGCAGCAATGTAAGTACTGCTAGCTTCTAAGAGTAGAGTATCTTTGGGAGCTCGTTCATTAAATTATGTACAATCGGAGTCATGCAAAAGAATGAAGGGGATAGCCTCACATACCTTGTATATACTGCCCAACCTCAAGCTATGCAAATGTCACGACTCCTTAGTCTACAATAAGAGAAATGACACTATCATTATCGTTTAAGCGTCGTAACTATTATGTATCGACCGCAACCTATTTTACGATGAAACGGACAGCACCTCCCCTATTTATATGACTTCCCACAAGTCAATACAATCACCAAACAGCCCAAACAACATCATTAATAATCATATTGAGTCTCCAAAACAGTCCACCAACTAACAACATTACTACCAAGCCTTTCGATATATATTTCACAAGTTCTAGCATCAACGACTTAGCCACAACTTGGATAATCTTAAATATATATAGAGTAAGAGGTTCCTTACCTTTAAACAGAAAGAACAACTCCAATTTGACCTTAATTTTCCACGAAATATCCCTTCAATTCTGCCACAAGAACAAGGAAGCGAAACTAGTAATTAATTCGGGTTTTTCGGCACTAGAATTACTTTAGAAGACTTGAAATCACCTAGGGTTGATATTAAAAACTTGAAGGTGTATTTACAGAACATAAAACACTTAAAACAACCTCCCACACGAGCTGGAACAACACAAAAATCAGCAACAACAAGAAGAACAAGAAACTTACTAGCGCCACGGGATTCCCGACATTTGATTTGTGTTGTTTGCCCTTTGTTTGGGTCTTGGATCATGAGAGAACCTTGAGAGACTATTTTTAGGGTTATAAGGTCTGAATATACTGAAAAATAATGACTTAAAACGGGGTTGAGGTATCTTATATATGTCCATATGTCTTAAACCGCCTTTGTGGGCCCCATAGAGAGCAGCTTGGCGCACTCTCGCGAAAATGTGAATATCTCTCTATTCCGAGATCATATCGACAAACGGTTTAATGCGTTGGAAACTAGACTCATAGATCTTCAATTTGATAGGTATATCACCCCATAATTCCAAGCACATTGGGAGAAAAATACAGTAACATTTGACCTAAAGTTTAAGTAAAATTATAAACCTAAGTTGCGACAACTTTTATCGACTTTTGTTTCATAACTCGCTTGACTTCAAGACTTATGATACGGATATTATATGATTCAAATACATTAAAACAAGACCTCTTGGGACAGTTAATCACCTCTAGTGTTACCCGAAAATACGGGTTACAACATCCTTGATTCGTTTAACTTCTAATACTTGTTAACCACTCTTATACACCCTTGTATCGTTTAAGACCAATAGGATTAACTTCTTATCATCTCAAAGATAATCTCTTCTTGGATTTACGTCGACTAACTTATGGCGTGATCTATGGTATGCGAATTTGGGTTGTAACATACCTCTCAAGTCTGAGCTGCTCCGCCTCAGAAGCGGTTGTCTTAGTCTCATGCTGAACCTGGGCTACCGGCTGGACCCTCTGCTCATGAGTGTGGGCTGCGGGAGTCTGTGCCCCTCCCCCGGCCTGATATGTGGTGGGAGCTAACGGAATCAATCCAGCCTGAGCTAAGGTGCTGAACATGCTCATGAACTGGGCTAAAGTCTCTGGGAGGACTGGTGAGATAATAGGAATCACCGGTGCTTGCCCTCCAGCTGGAACTACCGGGGGCTCCTCTGTCGCAGCTTGCTCGGGTGCCCTGGCTGCACCGCATGGCTGTACTCTACCCCAGCCCCAACTTCTGGCAGCTCTAGCGGGGGGCGTGGGTGCCTGGTCATCAGATCCTCCGGTACGGGTCCTCACCATCTGCGAGAAAGAATGGAATAGAAATTTTTTAGAATTTGATGCCAATAATTCGCACGACAAGGAATCAAAAGAAGTATGTTTGTTCCTAATAGTTTCATAGCCTCCCGAAGATAAGTACAGACGTCTCTGTACCGATCTGCGAGACTCTAATAAACCAGCTTGTGACTCACGACTTTATGAACCTAGAGCTCTGATACCAACTTATCACGACCCAATTTCTCCCTCCGTGAACTGTCATGACGGCACCTAGTCTCTACGATTAGGTAAGGCTAACACTTTTGTGTAAGTGAAACTAAAACATGAACATTAACTACTAACAGTAACAAATATATAATAAGCAATTGAATGCCACTCGGCATATACAATTAACACCTATGAAAATGTACAAAACAATTTCACAAAACCCGGAATACCGTAAGTCACAAGCTACTAAGAAGTCTTAACCGTTCTATACATCATTTCTACCGAAAGAAGGAAAATGAACATAGGGGATAGAGGGGGACTCCGAGGATCTGCGGGCACGAGCAAATGTACCTTGAAGTCTCCAATAAGCAGCAACGACTGCAACTAGAGATGAGGCTGGTAAGATAAACCTGGATCTACACACGAAAAACATGTATAGGAAAGAGCGTGAGTACACCACAACGGTACCCAATCAGTTCCAAGCCTAACCTCGATCGAGTAGTGACGAGATCAGGTCAGGGCCCTACTGGTATAAATATAATGAAATAAGACAGAATGAAATATCGCAGTAAAATAAATACAGAAAATCTAACCGGAATAGAATCAATGAAAGACAACAGCTCAGAACATAGTGATAACAACATGGGATCTCCGGAGATACCGTCTCGTAGTCCCTAACGTAAATATGCAGGGGGTCTCCCTGAATACCGTTCCGTAGTCCCAAAATAAATATGAAGAATAAGGGGATCTCCTGAAATACCGTTCCGTAGTCCCAAAGTAAATATGCAGTACAGGGGGATCTCCCGAAATATCGTTCCGTAGTCCCAAAATAAATATGCTACACAACCCACCAAAATAACAGTTACATCAAGAAATCCTACAGTATAGATTAAGTTCAAGTTAAGGAAAGCAGGTAATTTCACTAAACATACTTCACAGAGTTCAAATAGGCAGTTAAACAAGTAGGCATGCTATTCTAGTCTAAACAGGATATTTACTTATGCTAGTCAGTTTCTTAAGGAGAAAACAAGTTATGACTTAGTGAAAAAAATGGAGTTTTACAACAAATAGCCCGTGTACGTACTCGTCACCTCACGTACATGATGCTCACATATTAAACAATACAAAATCCTAAGGGCATTTCCCCCACACAAGGTTAGGCAAGCCATTTACCTCGAACCAAGCTCAAATCAATCCGTCACAATGCTCTTTCCTCGAATATCCGACTCTGAATGGCTCAAATCTAGACAAAACCAATTACATAACATAAATATAGTAGCAAGAAACTAATCTAGCTAACGAAATGAAAGCTAAGGAAAGAAATTAGAAAAACGCCCAAAAGGTTTCCACGGGCCCACATCTCGGAATCGGGTAAAAGTTACCAATTATGAACACTCATGAACTCACGAGATCACTCGTACCAAAATTATCCAAATACGATGTCTAAATCCCACTCAAAACTCAAAAATTCGGTTGGGGAACATTTCCCCCATTTTCCCAACTTTCTCACTCAAATTCCTTAATTAAATGAAGAAAACAACAATAGATTAATGAAATACAACCAAAAACAAGTTTGGAATCGTTACCCAAAAGCTTTTTCTCAAAATCCCTCAAGAAATCGCCTTCTCCCGAGCACAAAAATCAAATTTATGAATATGAACCTCAACCCTCGATTCTTCCCCTTTTTGCCCAGCGATCTTCGCACTTGCGGGCCATGGGTCACACCTGCATCACCGCATCTGCGGAAAATCCCCCGCATTTGCAGAAATCACTTCAGAGGGCTGGGTCCGCATCTGCGGCAATGGTCCCCGCACTTGTGCGTGCGTGCCTGCTGAACATTGTCCGCTTCTACGGTCTTCCTCCGCACCTGCGAAACATTGGGCGCATCTGCGGGCATCGTAGATGTGGAAATTCCTCGCACCTGCGACCCCTGGTCAAGCCTCCGAAATCCGAATCTTCCCCTGTTCCTCCGCAAGTACGAGTCCGCACCTGCGGTCTCCCCTCCGCAGGTGCGAAACACCAGAACCAGCAAAAACTCAGCAACTTCCCTAAGTCCAAAATTCATCCGTTAAGCATCCCAAACACACCCGAGACCCCCGAGACCTTGACCAAACATATCAACCAATCCTAAAATACCATACGAACTTAGTCGAGCCCTCAAATTGCATCAAACAATGATAAAATCACGAATCACCCTCCAAATCAAACTTAAAGAAACTTGATAATTCCAAATTCAACAATCGATGCCGAAACCAACCAAACCACGTCCGATTGACCCCAAATTTTGCAGTAAAAATAAGTACTAAAATTTAACAAGAATGAAATCATAGCAAGTCAATGGCTCGGTACACAGAAATAACAACAGGGGATCTACCGGAATATCGTTTCGTAGTCCCAAAGTAAATATGCAGAGCAGGGGGATCTACCAGAATACCGTTCCGTAGTCCCAAAGTAAATATGCAGAGCAGGGGGATCTACCGGAATACCGTTCTGCAGAGCAGGGGGATCTACCAAAATACCGTTCTGTAGTCCCAAAGTAAATATGCAGAACATGGGGATCTACCTGAATACCGTTCCATAGTCCCAAAGTAAATATCTAGCGCAAACAATAGAAATACAACTACATTAATAAATCTTACAATTTAGACTAAGTACCAGTCAAGGAAGAAGCACGAAAATTCACTAAGCATGCTGCACAAAGTTCACATAAGCAATTAAGACACGTAAACATGTTGCTCTAGACTAAACAGGATAAATTCATTTGCTACTATAGTTCAGTTAAAGGAAGACAAGTATTTTACTTAATAAAAATGGAGTTGTTTTTAAACAATAGCCCGTGTACGCACTTGTCACCTCACGTACACGGCGCTCATATATCAAAAGCAGTACCAAATCCTAAGGGGAGTTCCCCCACACAAGGTTAGGCAAGCCACTTACCTCGAACCAAGCTCAATCAATCAGTGACAATGCCTTTCCCACGAATATCCGGCTCTGAGTGGCCCAAATCTACCCAAATCAATTACATAACGTAAATATAGCTACAAGAAACTAATCTAGCTAATGAAATCAAAGCTAAAGCAAGAAATTAGAAAAACGCCCAAAAAGCCTCCCCGGGCCCACGTATCAAAATCGGGTAAAAGTCATAAAATATGAACACCCATTCACTCGCGAGTCCAACCATACCAAAATTAGCCAATTCCGATCACAACTCGACCTTCAAATCCTCAATTTATGGTTTATGAAGTTTCTACAATTTTCCCCAAATTTCCATCTCAAAGTACTAATTAAATGATAAAATCAGTGATATATACATGTATATTAACCAAATACGAATTAGAATCACTTACCCTGATGAAGTTCTTGAAAAAACTAAGAACAATCGTCTCAAACCGAGCTCCCAAGGTCCAAAAATGAAATAATAACCTAAGCCTCAATTACATAGTACATTCTCTGAACTCACCATGTGCGGTCCATACATTTCCAAGTGCGGCCGCACATCCCAGCTCCTGCAGTCTCACAAAAATTGTGCGGGCGCACTCTCTTGGTGACTGCACTGCCAGACTTTAGTATTTTGGCCATACCTTTCTTTACAGATGTCCAAATACTTACTTATTTAATTTTCTGGAACCTAGACACAAAGGGCTACAACTTTTATTTTTGAATCATCGCAAAATTCCCCGTAGAGCAAAAGATATAAGCTTCCGAAGTTGGACCAGCGAATCTGAGAGTTCCTGAGTGCGGCCGCACACAAATTGTGCGGTGACACAAGTTCAAACTTAAAGAACTTAAAACTTCCAAATTTGACAACCGATGCCGAAACTAACCAAACTATATCCGATTGACCCCAAATTTTGTACACAAATCAAAATCAACATTACGGACCTACTCCAACTTTCGTAATGGGAATCCGACCCCGATATCAAAAATTCCACTATCGGTCCAAAACTCTAAAAATTTGACTTTCGCCATTTCAAGCCAAATTGAGCTACGGACCTCCAAAACACAATCCATACATGCCCCTAAACCCAAAATCACCCAACGGAGCTAACTAAATTGACAGAATTCCATTACGGAGCCGTCTTCACATTGTTCCGACTACAGTCCAAATTTTAACGAAGTGTCCCAAAACACTCCAAAACCCAAAACGAAACCTCCCAGCAAGTCACAATAGCAGATACTAGATATGGGGAAAGTAGTTAATAGGGGATCAAGGCTATTACTCTCAAAATGACCGGCCGAGTCGTTAAATGAAGGGTGCTCCTTTCAGGTGGACAGAGGAATGTGAGGAGAGCTTTCAGAAGCTCAAGACAGCTTTGACTACAACCCCAGTGTTAGTATTGCCTACAAGTTTGGGGTCTTATACTGTATACTATGATGCATCGTGGATTGTTCTCGGCACGGTGGTGATACAGGACGGTAGGGTAATTGCCTACGCGTCCAGACAGCTGAAGGTGCATGAAAAGAACTATCATGTCCACGACCTTGAGTTAGAATATATAGTTCATGCCTTAAATATTTGGAGGCATTATTTGTACGGTGTTCCTTGTGAGATTTACACCGATCACCGGAGTTTACAACATCTGTTTAAGCAGAAGGATCATAATTTGCGTCAGAGGAGGTGGTTCGAGCTGCTTAAGGATTATGATATAACCATTTTGTAAAACCCTGAAAAGGCCAATGTGGTGGACAATGCTTTGAGTCATCGGGAAGAGAGTTTGGGAAGTTTAGAAAATCTACCAGTAGTAGAGAGGCCATTGGCGTTGGATGTTCAGGCCTTAGCCAGCCAGTTTGTGAGATTGGATATTTTTGAACCGAGTTGGGTATTGTCTTGTGTGGTCTCTCGGATTTGTTTTTATGATCGTATCAGGGAGCGTCAGTATGATGACCCCCATCTGCTCGTCCTTCAGGACAGGGTTCGGCGAGGTGATGCTAGAGATATGACTATTGGTAATGATGATGTGTTGGGGATGTAGGGCTGGATATGTGTGCCCAATCTAGATGGTTTGCGGGAGTAGATTCTCTAGGAGGCTCACAGCTCGCAGTACTCCATTCATCCGGGTGCCGCAAAGATGTATCAATACTTGAGACAGCACTACTGGTGCAGAAGAATGAAGAAAGACATAGTGAAGTATGTTGCTCGATGCCTAAATTGCATGTAGGTGAAGTTTGAGCATCAGCGGTCGGCCAGGTTATTTCAGAAGTTGGATATTCTGGAGTGGAAATAAGAGTGAATCACTATGGATTTCGTTGTTGGGCTACCACGGACTCAGTGGAGGTTTGATGTAGTTTGGGTGATTATGGATAGGCTGACCAAGTCGGCGCATTTCATTCATATGATGACTACCTATTCTTCTGAGAAGCTAGCTCGAATCTACATCCGTGAGATCGTCAGGCTTCATGGCGTACCAGTATCTATCATCTCTGACCGGGGTACGCAGTTTACATCACGATTTTGGAGAGCTGTACAACATGAATTGGGTACTCGGGTTGATTTGAGCACAACATTTCACCCTCAGACGGACGGGCAGACCGAGCGCACTATTCAGACACTAGATGATATGCTCTTTGCGTGTGCGAAAGATTTTGGGGGTGCTTGGGATAAGTTCTTGCCACTTGCGGAGTTTGCTTATAACAACAGCTATTAGTCCAACATTCAGATGGCACCATATGAGGATCTTTATGGTAGGTGGTGTCGGTCCCCAGTGGGTTACTTCGAGTAGGGCGAGGCCAGATTATTGGGTAAGGACTTGGTTTAGAATGCCTTGGAAAAGATTAAGGTAATTCAGGATAGTCGTCACACAGCCCAGTCCAGACAAAAGAGTTACGCGGACTGACAGGTTTGCGATGTTGCATTCATGTTTGGAGAGCGGGTCTTGCTCCGGGTTTCGCCTATGAAGGGCGTTATGAGATTCTGAGAGAAGGGCAAGCTGAGCCCAAGGTTCATTGGTACTTTTGAGGTTTTGCGGCGTGTTGGGGAGGTTGCTTATGAGATTTCCTTACCTCCCAGCCTAGCAGGAGTTCATCTGGTATTTTATGTTTCGATGTTCCGGAAGTATCACGGTGATCCGGCTCATGTATTGGATTTCAGCTCAGTCCAGTTGGACAAGGATCTATCTTATGTTGAGAATCCAGTGGCTATTTTAGACAGGCAGGTCGGAAAGCTAAGGTCAAAGAACATTGCTTCTGTGAAGGTTCAGTGGAGGGGACAACTGGTCGAGGAGGCGACTTGAGAGACCGAGCAGGATATGCGCAGCCGTTATCCTCATCTTTTCACCACTTCAGGTATGTCTGTATGCGCACTTGAGGATGAATGTCTGTATACAACCCGGCCGATCTTTTTGAAAGTAATAGCCCCGATCCCCTATTTACTGTTTCCCCCGCATTGTTTTTTCTGCATATGTGACTTGTCGGGAGGTCTTGTTTTTGGTTTCGGAGTGTTTTGGGACACTTAATCCCTAAAATTGGAGCTTAAGTCTCAGGATTTGGCCGTAGTCAAAACTATGTGAAGAAGACTCTGGAATGGAGTCTGTTGGGTGATTTTGGGCTTAGAGGCGTGTCCAGATTGTGTTTTGGAGGTCCGTAGCCCATTTAGGGTTGAAATGGCGAAAGTCGAATTTTTGGAGATTTTGACCTGTGGTGGAATTTTTGATATTTGGGTCGGATTCCAATTTTGGAAGTTGGAGTAGGTATATATTGTCGAATATGACTTGTGCGCAAAATTTGAGGTCAATCGGACGGGGTTTGATAGGTTATGGGTTGTGGAAGTTTGAAACTTTGAAGTTCATTAAGTTTGAATTGGAGGGTAATTCGTATTTTTAGCGTTGTTTGATGTGGTTTAAGGGCACGAATAAGTTCGTATGGTGTTTTAGTACTTGTTGGTATATTGGGTTGAGATACCGGGGGCCTGGGGTATGTTTTAGATAGTTAACGGATCAAATTTTGTTTAAGAAGAATAACTGAAGCTGATGCACCTGGTGTAATCGCACCTGCGCAACATTGACCGCAGGTGCAAGCCCACAGAAGCGAGCCAATGGACGCAGGTGCGGTTTGGAAGGAAGAGGCCAAAGATTGCAGGTACAGAGGTATAACCACATCTGCGCATCCGCAGATGCGGAAGATGGAGTGCAGAAGCGGAAGGGGCCAGGGCGTGAGGGATCGCAAAAGCTGAAGAATTCTGTAGGAGCGGGCGCGCAGGTGCGACCCATTGTTCGCAGATGCGGACCCAGTCCCTTTAAGTAATTTCTGCACCTGCGATGGAAATTCTGCAGGTGCGACTATGGGCTGCAAGTGCGAGATTTCTGGACAGAACACTTAAATGCAAAGGTTCGCGATTTTTGCTCATTTTTAACATTTTGAGCTCGGATTTGGCGATTTCTTGAGAACATTTTGAGGGCTTTCTTGAGGTAAGTCCCTTGTGCTTATTTTTTTATCAATAATCTTGCTTCCCCATTTATTTTCCCACCTAGTTAGTGTGTATTTAAGGTGGAAATTAGGAATTAGAGGCTAGGGATTTGAAGAGTTTGATTTGGGGTTTTGAGTGGTCATTTGAGGTCGGATTTTGATAAATTTGATATGGTTGTACTCGTGATTAAATGGCCTTTCGGATTTTGTGATTTTTTCCTAATTCCGATACGTGGGCCGTCTACTTTTTAGGGTGAATTTTGGATTTTTTGTTAAATTATTGATTTCATTAATTAGATGAGCCTATTATAGTTGTATTTATGATATGCAATTGGTTTTGGCTAGATTTGGGCCATTCAGAGTCGGATATTCGTGGAAAAGGCATTGTTACCGATTGATTGAGCTTGGTTTGAGGTAAGTGGCTTGCCTAACCTTGTGTGGGGGAAACTCCCCTTAGGATTTGGTACTGTTTTTTATATATGAGCGTCGTGTACGTGAGGTGACTAGTGCGTACACAGACTATTGTTGAAAAATCCATTTTCATTAAGTAAAATACCTGTCTTCCTTTAACTGAGCTACACTAGCATATGAATTTCTCCTGTTTAGTCTAGAACAACATGTCTACGTGTCTTAATTGCTTATGTGAACTCTGTGCAGCGTGCTTAGTGAATTTCCTGCCTCTTTTCCTTGACTGGTACTTAGTCTAAATCGTAAGATTTCGTGATGTAGTTGTATTTCTATGGTTTGCGCTGCATATTTACTTTGGGACTACGGAACGATATTCTCGTAAATCCCCCTGGTCTTCATATTTACTTTGGGACTACGGAACGATATTCCAGTATATCCCCCTGCTCTGCATATTTATTTTGGGACTACGGAACGGTATTCCAGTAGATCACCTGTTGTTATTTTAGTGTACTGAGCTGTTGACTTGCTACGATTTTCATTCTTTGTTAAATTTCAGTACTTAGTTTATTGCAATATTTCATTCTGTCTTAGATTATTATATATATACCAGTAGGGCCCTAACCTGATCTCGTCACTAATCGACCGAGCTTAGGCTTGGCACCTACTGGGTACCGTTGTGGTGTACTCATGCTACTCTTCTGCACATGTTTTATGTGCAGATCCAGGTACTTCTTATCAGCCCCGCTACTAGCTGAGAGTGCTTGGTGCTGTACGTAGACTTCAAGGTATATTTGTCGCGTCCGCAGACCTTGGAGTCCCCCTCTATTCCCTCTTATGTCATTTACCTTCCTTACTTATGTTATTAGACTCTCGTGTATAGATACACTAGTTTCCTTTTGTAGCTTGGGACTTATGATGTTCCGAATTTTGGAATTTCTATGTATTTTTTATTAGTTGGTTATTGTACATGCCAGATGGCATGGTACCCAGTTATGTTGTTACTTCTACAGTTAGTTGTTAAATTTATGTTTTCATTCCATTATTTCGCAAATGTTAGGCTTACCTAGTCTTAGATACTAGGTGCCATCACGACGCCTGTGGTGGAATTTTGGGTCGTGACATGACTAGTCCACACAAAATAATTATCCATAAACCCTTTTTTATAAAAAATGAGTCTTAACATCCTCCGATAAAAAAAAATGCAAACACTTGCACTTCACACAAGGACACCTAATCATCCCTCCGATTTGAAATGGTTCAAGTGACATTGCATGTCTAATAAATTCATTAACCCCTTCTATAAAATCCTCCCTAAAAAATCGACGATTTGAAAGTTCATATATATATATATATATATATATATATATATATATATATATATATATATATATCCATAAATGAATTCAATTATCTTATATGATTCTATCATTAATAATATAATTAGACATTAAATTAATTTATAATTCTATAATAAGCTTATGAATTCAATTAGCTTATGATTCTATAATAAGTTCAAAATTTATACCTTAAATTAATTTATACATTAAATAATTTAAATGCATTAATTTGAATTCTATTAAGAACCATAAGTTCATAATTTAAGGTAGTTCGTTATTTATACCTTAAGTTCATAATTTATACCTTAAATAAATTTATACATTAAATAATTTAAATGCATTAATTTAAATTCTGTTAAGAACCATAAGTTTATAATATAAGGTAGTTAGTTATTTATACCTTAAGTTCATAATTTATACATTAAATAATTTAAATGCATTAATTTGAGTGCTATTAAGAACCATAAGTTCATAATTTAAGGTAGTTCGTTATTCGCACCTTAAGTTCATAATTTATACCTTTAATTAATTTATACATCAAATAATTTTAATTCTATTAAGAACCATAAGTTCAAACCAAAAACCCTAAAAACAATTTAATTTAGGTAGTTCAATTCTAAATCTAAATCTAATGTAGTTCTAAAATCCTATTTAGTAACATAAATCCTAAATAGACAAAAACCCTAAGAAATTGCATAAATTTATATTCTGAAAATTAAAAATTAAAAATTAAAAAGCTAATAAGGTAGATTACTAACCTTTAACAACAATGGCAGTGGTGGTACCGCAAAGGAGTCAAAATGGTAGTGGTGGTGGTGGCAGCGCAACAATGGTGGTGGTGGATGCGCGGCGGAACAATGGTAGTGGCGGCAGGGGGTTTAGACGTCAGAGAGAAGAAGTGTCGCTTCATTGTTTGGGGGTGGGTGACTTGATTTTGGGTGAGATTATGCCAAAAATCGGTGGGGAAGGGAGATGGATAAGAAGAAGAGAGATAGTGAAAAAGATGAAAATGGGAAGAAACCCGCCTGGTGTGGTCTAATTAATATATTTCTGACCGATTTCGGTCGAAAATGTTAAATAAATGTTTGACCGTTTGACCTCACGAATACCGACATAATTCGGTCGGTATTTCAATTTTAAAATTTTGAAATATTAATTTAATGACTAAACCGACCGACTTCTGTCGGTTTTATTTAATCTATCTAAATAGATTTTAAATAAATAATATTTAATACTTAATATATATATATATATATATATATATATATATATATATATATATATATATATATATATATGTGTGTGTGTGTGTGTGTGTGTGTGTGTGTGTGTGTGTGTGTGTGTGTGTGTGCGCGGGTATGTATTTTTTAAAATTACTAATGGCGCCGGACACCACTATCAGGCAAGCCAACAATAAATACTTAATTAACTTCTCATTTTAATATTTTTTGAAATCGTAAATTTACTTCAATTAATCTAGTAAAAGATGAATTTAGAGAATAATAACAATGTTTTCCAATTTCAATACTGAACATCCCATAATCATCCCAAAACCCGGTGTCACAAGTGCATGAGCATTTTCTAGGAATTTAGAATAAAATACAATAACTGTCCGGAATACAAATTTGGACAGGAAAGAAAATACAATACTCTGAAGGAGACTCTACTGGTTGCGGGTCATACATAAGATGTAGCTCACCTAAATCCCCGTAATAACCGCGCCTCTGTGCCCACGAGGCCACTAGTCATATATTTACCTGCACAAAACGTGCAACAAGTGTAGTATGAGTACATAAATCAGTGCGTACCCAGTAAGTATACCTCCTAACCTCGAAGACGTAGTGACGAGGGGTCGACTTCGACACTTACTGTGGCCATCAATAATATAATTAGTCGTGGATTTATAAAAAACGGTAGTAAACTCAAGAAAATCATGAATCAAGTAAACAATTCCTTTGTTAATAAGAGGTTTCCAAATTCACATTTCATCATTTATCAATTTATCTCATACCAGGGAGGCAATATCATTATTTATAAATTTCAAGGCAAGCAATACAAGCATGCGCAAATCATGTCGAGGTCGTATGACCCGATCCAATAAATATTTAAATTGTGCACTGCCAGAAGGTTGAATGGCGCGAACCATAGATGCATCTATTTTATCTGCAGAGGCGAACAACCCGCCCCCATGAGAATAGTAGGAAATACCCCGCTTGTGAATCATACATGCGACGCGCTCAAACATAAATTTAAGGAATCACCATGCTCGCGGACCATACTTGAGACACGGTCAAATATAAATTTAACATTAAAATCATATCTCTTTATTCATTCTTTTCAAAATAAGGGAAATTCAGCTTGTAGCTTTTTAAGGAAATTACCCCGCTCGTGAAACATACATGCGACGTAGTTACACATAGATTTCTTCAGCTTTTATATTATTCCTAGATGCTTTTCGAAATTACAAAGTCCAAATGAAACCTTTTAAATCTTAAGTTCTTCAATTTCAACTCCTTTCAAAATATTTAACAAGAAGACTCAATCCTGTTCCCTCTCAAGGCAAACAATAAACATCAATCAATAACAATATCAACAAGGCATGATGTGAGCCTAAAACTACCCGGACATAGGCATAGCTAGTAGCTACGTACTGACTCTCATCACCTTGTGCGTACGTATCCCTCACAAATAGAAGCACACAATAATTTAGTTCACCTATGGGGTTAATTCCCCCTTACAAGGTTAGAAAGGAGACTTACCTCGCTCCGTAGTTCCATATCCGGCTTCCGAGCCATTCAATCAACTCGAATCGATGCACAATGCCCCAAAACTAGGCAAATAATTATGCTACCCATTAATATATATATACAAATACCCAATATAATCCAAGTTATAACAATTTCTTCGAAAAGTTGATAAAATTACCCTCGGGCCCGCATGCCCGGATTCCAAAATCTTTTGAAGATAACTTTACCTATAACCTCACGAACTCAAATATATAGTTTATTCTTAATTCCATACTCAAATTCATGGTAAAAAATCTAAAATACCAAATTCTAGGTTTCCTACCAAAACCCCACAATTTCTACTAATTTCCATGATTGATGAAGATGGCACTCCAATGTGCTCCAAAATTGGCTCCCATGGGCAAAAATGAAATGAGATAGAGTCAGACCCTCGCTTTAAAAGAGACACTGCCCTAGCCCCGACTTCCGCACCTGCAGACTCTTCGCCGCATCTACGGTCTCGCAGGTGCGGCCAAAACCTCGCACCTGGCATTCCCTCTGCCTAGCTCGATTCCGCACTTGCACCTTTCCTTCCGCATTTGCGCCTTCACAAGTGTGGACATACCCTCGCACCTGCGCTCCTAGATTATTCCCTCACTCTCGCACCTGCGACGCACCTCCGCATATGCGACCCTCGTAGGTGCGGACAACCCTTCGCACTTGCAGTCACTGCCCAGCTTCGCCCAAACCGCACCCGTGACCTCGCACCTACGGCCCTTGTTGAGCAGGTGCGATCACACCAGATATCAGTTGCCTCATCTTTTCTTCCAAGTCCAAACTCGATCTGTTAACCATCTGGAATCCACCCGAGGCCCTCAGGACCTCAACCAATTATACCAACACATCCCAAACTTCTACATTCGATGCCGAAACCTATCAAATCAAGTGTGATGGACCACAAATTTTGCACACAAGTCACATTTGACATTTCAGACTTACTCCAACTTCCGAATTCGGAATCCGACCCCGATATCAAAAAGACCACTTCTGGTCAAAATTCTCAAAAACCTTTAAATTGCTAACTTTCGCCAAAAGACACCAAAATGACCTACGGACCTCCAAATCCACTTTCGGTCGCACTCCCAATACCGGAATCACCATGCGGAGCTATTCCCAGACTCAGAATTCCAAACGCACATCGATAACATTGTATTCTCTTCAACCCAAATTTATGAAATTCTTCCAAAATGCTAATTTCCACAATAGGTGCCGAAATGCTCCTGGGGTATCCAAAACCCAATTCGAACATACGCCCAAGTCAGAAATCATCATACGAACATACTGGAATCTTCAAATCCCAATTCCGAAGCCGTTTACTCAAAAATCCAAATTTTAGTCAATTCTTCTAACTTAAAGCTTTCGAAATGAGAATTTTCTTTCCAAATCAACTCTGAACTTCCGAAATTTCAATTTCGACCACACGTACAAGTCATAATACCTGAAGTGAAGCTGCTCATGGCCTCAAACCGCTGAACGACGTGCTAGAGCTCAAAACGAACGGTCGGGTCGTTACATTCTCTCCCACTTAAACATACGTTCGTCCTCGAACATGCTAAGAATTGTGCTGGAGTTGTCCGAAATCACTGTTTAACACCTTGTGCACCTACCCGTGCTACCACAACTCAGCTGAGAACATTAGCTCAATCAAATCTGAAGATATTCTCTTTTATTTAGGCAAATAAGCCTTAGAGCCCAGCTCCAATATCCGAAATTCTCTGCCAGGACTGCTTCCAACATACGAACACCGTATCAATCACCACACGATGTACCAGAACATGACTGCATACCTTTGCTGAATTCACACTATGCACTTCATAACTCTCATGACCATAATAACATCCTCTAATAACAATAGCCGAAATTCCACGAATCTAATGCTCACAATGCACCTCATGACATATATAAGCCGTGTTCCAACTCTTGCAATACCGCCACGACGGAAGAGATGTGTAGAAATTCATAACCAACTACAGAGTCAAAAAATCACTGAATCCCTCCAATTGACTAGAACCATCACCCCATTATGAACCAAATAATGGTATCTTCTCTTTAATATACATTATATAATCCGATCGCACTAATCCTAGATCCAAAAATCTCATCTCACCCAGTATAAGTTGCTCAGGCAACAAGCCACCCCAAACATGACCAAACGTTTCATATGATGTCGCAATGTGACAATAAGCTATGAACTCGAATGTGATACATAAGGAAAACGAATCTATGGAAGGGACTACTCAGCCCACACAACTAATTAGAAAACCGAAAAAGTGTTATAAACCTTCCCCAAAAATGGAAAACAAAACACACGAAAATAGATATAGGGGACTGTACTCAACATCATACTATTGCGACATACAACCTGATTCAAACAACATACCCGTGACGGCGTGCCACCCGATCCACACATAAAATCCACATAAAGAGATACTTACCGAGCTAGAATGCTCATTACTACAAAATACCCGAATATCGGCCACAAGCACACTAAGTGCATAATACAATCCCATAATAATAACAGAATAATAAAAGATGAATTTACCGAATAATAATAATGTTTTCCAATTTCAATACTTAACATCCCATAATCATTCCAAAATCCGGTGTCACAAGTGCATGAGCATTTTCTAGGAATTTAGAATAAAATACAATATCTGTCCGGAATACAAATTTGGACAGGAAAGAAAATACAATACTCTGAAGGAGACTCTACTGGTTGCGGGTCGTACATAAGATGCAGCTCACCTAAATCACTGTAATAACAGCGCCTCTGTGCCCACGAGGCCACTAGTCATATATTTACCTGCACAAAACGTGCAACAAGTATAGTATGAGTACATAAATCAACGCGTACCCGGTAAGTATCCCTCGTAACCTCAAAGACGTAGTGACGAGGGGTAGACTTCGACACTTACTGTGGCCATCAATAATATAATTAGTCGTGGATTTATTAAAAACGGTAGTAAACTCAAGAAAATCATGAATCAAGTAAACAATTCCTTTGTTAATAAGAGGTTTCCAAATTCACATTTCATCATTTCTCAATTTATCTCATACCAGGGAGGCAATATCATTATTTATAAATTTCAAGGCAAGCAATACAAGCATGCGCAAATCATGCCAAGGTCGTACGACCCGATCCAATAAATATTTAAATTGTGCACTGCCAGAGGGTTGAATGGCGCAAACCATAGATGCATCTATTTTATCTGCCGAGGCGAACAACCTGTTCCCATGAGAGTAGTATGAAATACCCCGCTCCTGAATCATACATGCGACGCGCACAAACATAAATTTAAGGAATCACCCCGCTCGCGGATCCTACTTGCGACATGGTCAAATATAAATTTAACATTAAAATCATATCTCTTTATTCATTCTTTTCAAAATAAGGGAAATTCAGCTTGTAGCTTTTTTAGGAAATTACCCCACTCGTGAAACATACATGCGATGTAGCTACACATAGATTTCTTCAGCTATTATATTATTCCTCGATGCTTTTCAAAATTATGAAGTCCAAATGAAACCTTTTAAATCTTAAGTTCTTCAATTTCAACTCCTTTCAAAATATTTAACAAGAAGACTCAATCACGTTCCCTCTCAAGGCAAACAATAAACATAAATCAATAACAATATCAACAAGGCATGATGTGAGTTTAAAACTACCCGGACATAGGCATAGCTAGTAGCTACGTACGGACTCTCATCACCTCGTGCGTACGTATCCCTCACAAATAGAAGCACACAATAATTTAGTTCACCTATGGGGTTAATTCCCCCTTACAAGGTTAGAAAGGAGACTTACCTCACTCCGTAGTTCCATATCCAGCTTCCGAGCCATTCAATCAACTCGAATCGATGCACAACGCCCCAAAACTAGCCAAATAATTATGCAACCCATTAATATATACTAAAATACCCAATATAATCCAAGTTATAACAATTTCTATCCCTAATCGAAAAGTCGATAAAATCACCCTCGGGCCCACTAGCCCGGATTCCAAATTTTTCGAAGATAACTTTACCCATAACCTCACGAACTCAAATATAGAGTTTATTCTCAATTCCATACTCAAATGCGTGGTAAAAAATCCAAAATACCAAATTCTAGGTTTCCTACCAAAACCCCACAATTTCTACTAATTTCCATGTTTAAATCAATATATAATCACGTATTTAACTCAAAATTGTGAAGAAAACACTTACCCCATTATGATTGATGAAGATGGAACTCCAATGTACTCCAAAATCGGCTCCCATGGGTGAAAATGAAATGAGATAGAGCAAGACCCTGGCTTTAAAAGAGACACTGCCCAGCCCCGACTTTCGCACATGCAGACTCTTCGTCGCATCTGCGTTCTCGCAGGTGCGTCCAAAACCTCACACTTGTGCATTCCCTCTACCTAGCTCGACTCCGCACCTGCGTCTTTCCTTCTGCATCTGCGCCTTTGCAGGTGCGGACATACCCTCGCACCTGGGATCCCAGATTCTTTTCTCACTCTTGCACCTGCGACACACCTACGCATAGGCGACCCTTGCAGGTGCGGACAATACTTCGCACCTGCGATCACTGCCCAGCTTCACCCAAACCACACCTACGACCACTGGTTCACACCCGTGACCTCGCACCTACGACCCTTATTGCGCAGATGCGATCACACCAGATATCAGTTGCCTCATCTTTTCATCCAAGTCCAAACTCGATCCGTTAACCATCCAGAATCCACTCGAGGCCCTCGGGACCTCAAACAATTATAACAACACATCAGGAACTTAGTCGAGCCTTTAAATCACATCAAACAATGTCGAATTCATGAAGCGCACCCCATTCCAAGCTTAATGAACTTTAGAATTTCAAACTTCTACATTCGATGCCGAAGCCTAACAAATCAAGTATGATGGACCTCAAATTTTGCACACAAGTCACATTTGACATTTTGGACTTACTCCAATTTCCGGAATTAGAATCCGACCCCGATATCAAAAAGTCCACTTTCGATTAAACTTCTCAAAAACCTTCAAATTTCTAACTTTCGCCGAAAGACCCCAAAATGACTTACGGACCTCCAAATCCACTTCCGGTCACGCTCCCAATGCCGGAATCACCATACGGAGCTATTCCCAGACTCAGAATTCCAAATGGACATCGATAACATTTAAATGCACTTCAACCCAAATTTATAGAATTCTTCAAAAATCCCAACTTCCACAATAGGTGCTGAAACGCTCCCGGGGTATCCAAAACCCGACCCGAACATACGCTCAAGTCCGAAATAATCATACGAACCTACTGGTACCTTCAAATCCCGATTTCGAGGTCGTTTAATAAAAAATCCAAATCTTAGTCAATCAATACCAAAGTCCGTAAACATGATAAGAATGATCAACATCACAATTAAATCATCTAAGCATGAATAATATGATCAAGGAAAGAATCAATTACAAGAATAAGACCCACCCGCATACCATAAACACGTAGCATCACCTCACCTATACGTGGTACCCAACATCTAAACACGTAGCAAATAGTCAAATAAGTCCTAATCCCTCAAACCAAGGTTAACCACGACACTTACCTCACTCTAACAGCCAAACTCAAAGCTCGATCACAACTTTTCCTTTCCCACAAGCCTCTAAACCAATAGAATCTAGCAAATTACCAACAAAATAATTCAGTTTAAGCCTTGAGAACTACCCACGATTGTAAAGAATTCAATTTAGGCCATTTTTTAAAAAGTCAATAAAAGTCAACACCCGGGCTCGCTTTGTCCAAACCCGGAATTGTAACGACTTGACCGGTCGTTTTGAGTATTATAACCCCGTTCCCCTATTTACTACCCAATTTATGCTTTACAGTTGATTTATGACTTGCCGGATTAGTTTGTTGGGTTCCGGAAGGAATCCTGAGTGAAACAAGACACTTAGTCTCATAATTAAAAATTTAAGTTAGAAAAGTTGACCGGATGTGGACTTATGTGTAAACGAGCTCGAATTTGAATTTTTATGATTCTGATAGCTCTGTATGGTGATTTTGGACTTAGGAGCGTGTCTGGAAAATTATTTGGAGGTCCGTAGAGAAATTAGGCTTGAAATACCGAACGTTGAATTTTTGGGAATTTTGACTGGGGGCTTGACTTTTTGATATCAGGATCGAAATCCGATTCTGAAAATTTTAATAGGTATGTTATGTCATTTATGACTTGTGTGCAAAATTTGAGGTCAATCGGACATGATTTGATAGGTTTCGGCATTGTTTGTAAAAATGAAAAGTTTCAAAATTCATTAGGCTTGAGTTGGGGTATGATTCTTGGTTTTAGTGTTGTTTGAGGTATTTTAAGGGTTCGACTAGGTTTGTATGATGTTTTAGGACTTGTTGGTATATTTGGTTAAGGTCCCGAGGGGCTCAGGTTTGTTTCGGATGGTTAACAGATCAAAATTTGGACTTAAACAACTGCTGGAATTTTCTGATATCTGTACCAGATTTCCTTATACGCAATCGCGTGAATGCGTCTACGATTGCATAGGCTTAGTTGGTCAGTAGAGGTTTTGTGCTTTGCGATTGCGTGGGGATATCCACGATCATGTAAGGTTAATTGAGGGATGCTGATTTTTGTGTTTCGCGATCGCGTGAAGCGGGATGCCATCGCGTAAGCTTTGAGATTTTGTGACTCGCGAACGCGTGAAGAAGGTCGCGTTCACGTAGAGTAAGTGGAGCGGAGGTAGAAGTCACGTGTTTTGTGTCTCGCGATCGCGTGGTTGAGTCCGCGATCACGTAGGTCTATGATGTTGTGCATCGTGATCGCGTGGGAAAGTACGCGATCACGTATGGTTAAATTTGGGCTGTGGAAAACTGTTCTTCACGATCGGGTGGGAATGTTCGCGATCGCGTAGAGCAAATTTCTAGGTAACGAGCTTAAGTTCTGAAAATGGGACTTCGTCCCATTTTCCATTTTTGACAGATTGGAGCTCGGGAAGAGGCGATAATTGGGAGATTTTCAGAGAAAACAACGGGGTAAGTATTCTTAACTCAATATTGGTTAAATTACCCGAATCCATGGTCGTTTTTAACATTTAATCGGTAAATTAAGTTGGAAAATTGTGAAAACCCTCTTGGTTTAATTTGGAGATTTGAGGGTCGAGTTGATGTCGGATTTGAGTAAAATTTGTATGGTTGGACTCGTGGTTGAATGGACGTTCATATTTTGTAACGTTTGTCGGGTTCCTAGACGTGGGCCCCACAGGCGAATTTTGAGCTAATTTTTGGAATTTTATGGAAAATTAGTATTTTCTTATGGAATTAATTTTATTAAATTTTATTGACCAAAATAAATTATTTGTGGCTAGATTCGAGGCGTTTGGAGGCCAATTCATGAGGGAAAGGCTTAGCGGAATAAGAATTTCACGGTTTGAGGTAAGTAACAGCTTTAAATTTGGTTCTGAGGGTATGAAACCCCGGATTATGTGGTATGTGAGTGGTTTTGAGGTGACGCACATGCTAGGTAAAGGGTGTGTGAGCGTGTACCATAGGAATTGTGACTTGGTCAAATTCCTTAGAACTGTGTAGTTAAATTATCTGTTGATATCCGTATATTCTCTACGTGATAGGAAAAATTGAGCTGAGACTCGTATTAAAATAAATCATGTTTAGACATATGTTGTTATTATCGGTACCCACTGGGGTCATTACTGTGATTGAATAATATGTTCAAATTGTAATTTTTCACTCAGTCATGTTTATTCATTTTATATCATACCTTAGTTGTTGATACCCAATTTTGCCCTCATATATTTCAAAATATATACATGCCTTCAAAATAGCATTTTATGCATCATTATTTAAGTTTACAAATCTATAAAAGCATTTCCTATAATTTTCCATATTTTTAGAGCTCTTAAATTAATTTTCTTGCATTTGAATTATATAAATATCTAGTAATTATCCCTTTAAATTATTTTGTGATGCCTTAGTTACCTAAAATTATTATTTTTGCACCTATAATATATGTTTCAAATATTTTATTTCATTTCATATAATTATATTAGCATTTTTAAGCTATTTATCTAATTTTGCAATAATGAGCTATATCCATACACAATTGCTCTTTATTTTATATTAGTTGTGTCAAAATAGCATATTTATATTTTTATAATACGAAGTTATTATTTTAAAAATTTCAGTGTATAAATAATATTTTTATTTATTTATTAAGAATTATTTTATAAATCATTTTGATAAAAAATTGGGTATTTAAATAATAGCCCATTCTAACCAATTTTGGACCACATTAGTGGCCCAGAACTACCCAAACCTTAGCCTAGTCCATCCCAGCCCAAAACCAAACGACCCTTAGTCTCAAACCCGGTCGGTACCCATCTCAAATAACCGGCCTCGTTTCCCTTGTGATCCTGGCCGCTGATCTCAAATGATCAATGGCCCATAATTAACCTACCCGTTCTAAATTAACCTCACCCAAACCCTAACCCTTATTTCGCCCATCCACCGCCCCAAATCCTCTCGAACCTTCTCCTCTCTCTCCTCTCAAACCTTCTTCTCTCTCCACAGAAACCCTAGCCGCCCCCTCAAATCTCTCCAAATCCGTCTCAACCATGGATTCTCTCCATGATTTCCTTACCTTCTTTGTGTTATCTCTTTATTTTCTACAAAACCATGGTATCACCTAGTACTTGCCTAAACATGGCAAGTACTATCTCTCAGAATCCGGCCATTCAACTTCAATTGCTTGAATCTGGACAGTATTTAGTCCATATACATCCTGACCATGGCTATATGGTACGATTAGCCAAGATTTTCGGCCAATCATTGATTTATGTCAATTAGGGTTTACCTATTTTTTCCCTAAATCGATTTTTATTGATTCTTCCTGTTAATACTTCCTTATTTATGTTCAGTTTTACAGTTTTCCTTGTTTACTGGTTCGATTTCTGTCACTATATAAACCCCTCCCCATCCCCCTCTGAAGTAGACTGGAATCGATATACTTTCACTAAAAATTGGAGCTTTGTTCTGTGATTCCCTCATTCTCTTGTTCTGTACTTCATTTTGGCCGGATGAAAGCCAAGGCTACTGAGATTCTGTTATTCAAACTTTCTCTTGGTGCGAGCATTGCCTGGAGTTCTTCTGAAGCTCTTGGGAACTTGGACGCATTGAGATTCTGGGTTCTTGTTGAATTTTTGTTCTTTGTTATTGTTCGTTTAACTGGTAAGTCGCTTGATCTTTTGCAATTTCATTTTTTTATGTGTCTCTGATTTGCATGTGCTCTCGCTTTAGAAATCTATGGCTTAATGTGTTTCTGGGAAACTTTTATGCACAAATCTGTTAGCTTTACACTTGTTTTAAATCTCTCTAGCATTTAACTCCTCCTAATGCTGCTAGTTCTGAGATTGTCTATGTCTAACTTGGATAATCTGAACCCTTCTCAGATCGTTTAGCTAGTGTATTGGTGTCTGAATGTTCATGAATATGCTTACCTGCTTTGTCCTGAATCTATGTAAGGAATGCCTAACATTTGTAATAACCTGTGTTAAGACCTTCACTGTTAACTATGATTTGCTTCACTGTTAATAACATCACCAGTGGAGAGATGGCCAACATGGTAGGTCAAGTGTTGGAAAGCCACAAGATCACTTTTCATGAAGACGAGCTGCCACTGGAAGGACTAAGTCACAACATGGCACTACATATCACAGTGCAGTTTGAGGACAAATTCATTGCCAGGGTCCTGATAGATGGGGGTTCGAGTCTCAACATCTGTCCACTAACTATTTTGAAAAGGTTGGGTAAAGGCCTGCACTAGATACGAGCATGGAGTATGAATGTGAAAGCATTTTATAGGTCTCAAAGGGACACAATTGGGGAGACCAACCTCATCCTACAGATAGGCCCGACCTGGTTCGATGTAGAGTTTCAAGTATTGGATATATCTACTATATACAATCTGTTGTTGGAGCGACCGTGGATACATGTCGTTGGGGATGTGGATTCTACACTATATCAGGCCGTGAAGTTTGAGTGGAACCATAAGGAAGTGATCATCCATGGGGATGGAAGTAATCCCATTTACACCAATCAAACTATTCCGGTCATCGAGAATAAAAGGAAGTTGGGTGGAGAAACATAGCATCGCATCGAGCGCGTCAATGCAATTGAAAAGGAGAAATGGTGGAGCAATAAGATAGAAGGCATATTGGCATGGACAGTGTATGAACCTGGCAAGGGTCACGATAAGAATCTCCAGGGGATCACCAAACCAATATAGCTAAAGTGTCATGGCACAACATTTGGGCCTGGGTATGAATACACCTGGCACGAGTATCAGAATTGGTCACCACTGTGGCGTGGTCCTTATTACCCTCTAGAGTAACCAGTACCATGTTTGAGCCAGTCATTTCATCAAGAAGACACGATGTGGGAATCCGAAGAAGATGAAGTTCTAGCTGGCATAAGGAATCTATTTTTGGATCATGAAGACATGGATTGCAGTGAGATAGTTGAGGAGGAGGAGGAGGAGGAAGGCCTTATTATTCAGACCATGGAGAAGGGAGTTGTTATCAAGAACTCGACTGCTGCACCATCAAGGGCCCGTCGAGTTCTTGGGTAACCTGGAAATTAACATCATTTATTTTGAAAGCAATTTTATGAGCATCTAAGACATTTTCAATATTTTGTTCTCAACGTATTTGGTTTTTGAAATAATTGCTCGAGTCATCGAGCCGTACTTGTTTGACGTCTTCAAGATTTATCTAATGCATTATTATTTTAGTATTTATTATTATTCTTTACATTTTTTTCTCTACAACATTATTATTACCTATCCCGATGAACCTACGACTATGACATGTAATGAGAGAATACAATATAAGGATAATGATTCAGAGGATCTGGAAGAGGATATAATATGCGAGGAAATTGCCAGAGAAGTGAAAAACTTTGAAAACAAGCCTAAGTCCAATTTGGGTGAGACCGAAACAGTTAATTTGGGAGATTCCAAAACAGTCAAGGAAATGCGTGTAAGCATTCACCTATCACCGTAAGAGAAAGAAGAATACATCCGGTCCTTGAAGGAGTATGAGGATATTTTTGCATGGTCCTATGATGATATGACCGGTTTGAGCACGTCCATAGTGGCTCATAAACTACCTACCAACCCTATGTGTCCGCCTGTAAAGTAGAAGCTCAGGAAGTTCAAACCAGATATGAGTCTAAAAATAAAGGAGGAAGTTACCAAGGAGATCAAAGCCAAGGTTCTCAGAGTGGTTAAATATCAGACCTGGTTGGCTAACATTTTGCCGGTTCCAAAGAAAGATGGGAAGGTCAGGGTGTGTGTTGACTATCAGGATTTAAACAGAGCAAGTCCCAAAGATGATTTCCCTTTGCCCAATATGCACATATTGATTGACAATTATGCCAAGCATGAACTCCAATCCTTTGTGGATTACTTCGTGTGATATCATCAGATCTAGATGGATGAAGAGGATGCCGAAAAGACAGCCTTTATTACACTGTGGGGAGTATATTGTTACAAAATGATGTCGTTTGGCCTAAATAATGATGGAGCCACCTAAAAGAGGGCCATGACAACCATTTTTCACGACATGATACACAAGGAGATAGAGGTGTACGTGGATGAAATCATCATCAAATCCAAGAGAAGCACAAATCATATAGCAGATTTGAGAAAATTCTTTGATCGACTTCGAAGATACAACCTGAAACTAAATCCCGCAAAATGTGCTTTCGGAGTCCCTGCTGGAAAGTTGTTACAGTTCATCGTCAGCCGTCGAGGAATTGAGCTAGACCCGTCAATGGTCAAGGCTATCCAAGATTTGCCACCTCCGAAGAACAAGAAAGATGTGATGAGTTTCTTGGGGCGTCTCAATTACATCAGTCGTTTCATAGCACAATCAATTGTGATTTTTGAACCGATTTTCAAAATGTTAAAGAAAGACGCTGCAACAAGTTGGACTGAAGAATGCCAGAATGCCTTTGACAAGATTAAAGAATATTTATCCAAACCACCTGTTCGGGTCCCACCAGAACCCGGGAGACCTATGCTACTCTATTTATCTGTACTGAATGGGGCTTTCGGCTGTGTCTTGGGATAACACGACGAGATGAGAAGAAAGGAACATGCCATATACTATCTGAGTAAGAAGTTCACACACTACGACGCATGATATTCTTTGCTGGAGTGCACCTTCTTCGCTTTGACATGGATAGCTCAAAGTTGAGGCACTGCTTCTGTGCCTACACCACATATCTCATATCATGAATGGATCCGTTAAAATAAATCTTCGAGAAACCGATGCCTACGAGAAAGTTGGCAAAATGAAAGATACTACTGAGTGAGTTCGACATCATCTATGTAACTTAGAAGGCGGTCAAGGGGCAAGCGTTGGCATATCATCTGGCAGAAAATCATGTGGGTGGAGAATACGAACCAGTGAAAACATATTTTCCCGATGAATAGGTATCATTCGTAGGAGAAGATATCACTGAAACCTATGACGGTTGGATAATGTTCTTCGATGGAGCTGCAAACTTCAAAGGAGTAGGTATTGGAGCAGTTTTTAGTGTCATAAACAGGTCAACACTATCCAGTATCTGCAAATCTCAGGTTTCCATGTACCAACAATATGGCAGAATATGAGGCCTGCATCTTGGGGCTCAAGTTGGCCATTGACATGAATGTTCAGGAATTACTGGTAATTGGAGATTCAGACCTTTTGGTACATCCGGTTCTAGGAGAATAGGCTACAAAGAATACCAAAATATTGCAATATTTGTACTACGTAAAAGAGTTGATGAAGAGATTCACAAAAATAGAGTTCAAACATGTTCCGAGAATCCAGAATGAGTTCGCAGATGCATTGGCCACTCTATATTCCATGATACAACACCTAGACAAGAATTTCATCGATCCTATTCTAGTAGGGATCCATAATCAGCTAGTTTATTGTGCTCATGTTGAAGAAGAAACTGATGGGAATCCATGGTTTCATGACATCAAAGAATACTTGGCAAAAGGAGAGTACCCGGAGCACACAAATCATACTCAGAAACACACACTCCGAAGATTACCTAACCACTTCTTCCAAAGCGGAGGAATTCTGTACAGAAGGACTCCAGATCTGAGGTTATTACGGTGTGTCAATGCTAATGAAGCATCCAAATTGCTTGAAGAGATACATGCCGGAACTTGCGGACCACACATGAATGGTTTTGTCTTAGCTAAGAAGATATTAAGAGCGGGATATTTTTGGATGACTATGGAAATAGACTGCATCAGGTATGTCCAAAAATGTCATCAATGCCAAGTACATGCTGATATGATACGAGTGCCACCCAATGAACTCAATGCAACAAGTGAACCTTGGCCTTTCTCCGCTTGGGGGATGGATATCATCGGTCCAATATAACCCGCCGCTTCAAATGGGCACCGTTTAATTCTAGTGACCATAGATTATTTCACAAAATAGGTTGAAGCCACATCTTACAAGGATGTAACAAAAAAGGTCGTCGCAGATTTTGTTAGGGATCATATTGTCTGTCGATTCGGGGCACAAGAATCAATCATCACCGACAACGCCACCAACCTTAATAGTGATTTGATGAAATCTATGTGAAAGCTTCAAGATCAAGCATAAGAATTCCACAACATACAGGCTACAAATGAATGGAGTTTTAGAAGCCGCCAATAAGAACATCAAGAAGATATTAAGGAAGATGGTAGATAATCACAAACAATGGCACGAGAAGTTACTATTTTCCCTACTTGGATATCATACCACGGTTCGCACATCATCTGGGGCAACTCCTTATTTGCTGGTCTATCGCACTTAAGTCGTCATTCCCGTCGAAGTAGAAATTCCTTCTTTGAGAATCATACAAGAGGCTGAACTCAATGATGCAGAATAGATACGAAGTCATTATGAGAAACTGGCTCTCATTGATAGAAAAATAATGAACTCAGTATGTCCCGGTCAACTTTACCAGAACAGAATATCCAGAGCTTTCAACAAAAGTATCAGGCCTAGACAATTCACGCTAGGGCAGATGGTACTGAAGCGGATCTTCTCGCATCAAGATAAAGCCAAAGGGAAATTTTCCCAATTGGCAAGGGCCCTACATGGTTCACAGAGTACTAATAGGAAGAGCACTCATACTCGCAGAGATGGACGGAGAAGTTTGGCCAAAACCTATCAACTCAGACGCAGTCAAGAGATACTATGTTTAGATTGTTTACATTTCTTCATCTGATGTAATTGAACTACGCTCGACCTGGTTACCGTTTAAGAGGGGATACATAGGCAGCCATGTGGGTTTGGTCACATCTCAATAAAATCTTCATTTTTTCCATGCTCAGAAACTGGGGCAGAATTTTGAGGAGGACCCTCAATTTCTAAAGCAAGTCCAGCCAACTTCATCATACGTAGAGCAATCAAAGAATTGCTTTTAAACTGGGGCAGAATTTTGAGGAGGACCCTCAAAATTCTAGAGCAAGGAAGCCGCAATGTCTCTAAAATATGTCACAGTCATTGGTTCATCTAACTTAGTCGATATTGCATCAAATGCACGCATTTCTTTCGAAAAACTTTATTTCTATAAACAACCAGATTTTACCCAGGGTGACTCAACAGGATCTCAAGACAGGAGCACAGGCAAAGCAAAAGATAAAAGTGTGAACCAACCTTCCCCTACAAAACTCACAATTTTTCTTTGGATGCAGGCACAGTAAGACAATAATATCTGCAGAGACATCATGTCACTACCTTCAAGATAGCAGATTATCCATCCCAAGCATCTCTAGTTAAGAAACACTCTACTATCACTCATCCTTTTCTTTGAATAAGGCTAAGCCCTGCCTCCCTAATTGCATAAGGCTAAGAACTGCCTTTCCTTGCATGAGACTAAGCATTGTCTCCTTTCTTTGCATGAGACTAAGCATTGTCTCCTATTTGTATGAGGCTAAGCATTTCCTCCTTAATTGTATAAGGCTAAGCACTGCCTTTCCTTGCATGAGACTAAGCATTGTCTCCTTTCTTTGCATGATACTAAGCAGTGTCTCCCTTCTTTGCATGAGGCTAAGCATTTCCTCCCTCTTTGCATGAGACTAAGAATTGTCTCCTCTTCTTGCATGAGGCTAAGCACTGCCTCCCAAATTACATAAGGCTAAGAGTTGCCTTTCATTACATGAGACTAAGTATTGTCTCATTTTCTTGCATGAGGCTAAGCATTGCCTCTTTAACTGCACAAGGCTAAGCACTACCTTTCCTTACATCGAGACTAAGCATTGTCTCCTATTTTGCATGAGGCTAAGCCCTGCCTTCCTAATTGCATAAGGCTAAGAACTGCATTTCCTTGCATAAGACTAAGCATTGTCTCCTTTCTTTTCATGATACTAAGCATTGTCTCCTATTTGCACGAGGCTAAGCATCGCCTCCTTAACTGCATAAGGCTAAGCATTGCCTCCTTAACTGAACAAGGCTAAGCACTGCCTTCTTTGCATGAGACTAAGCATTGTCTCCTATTTTGCATGAAGCTAAGCACCGCTTCGCTTACTCGCATGAGACTAAGCGTTGTCTCCTATTTTGCATGAGGCTAAGCCCTGCCTCCCCTTATTGCATAAGGCTAGCACTGCCTTTTCCTCAAGACTAAATACTATCTTCACTATGCCATCTAAAACCTGGCATTATCCTCTACTCACCCAGGGCTAAGCACTGCCCTCACCTTACCCAAGACTAAGATTTGTCTTGCCGTATCTTCGCATATGACCAAACATCATATCTTTGCTTTTCATGGGCTAAAACATTGCCATTTTGTCCAAAGGCGTCATAGTCCGAAGGCATCATCCTCATAGTTGGAAGACACCATTCCATAGCCTGAGGATCTCTCAGTATTGCACATCATTATTCAAAGGTGTCATGGTTCAGAGGCACCATTTTCATGACCCGTGGAAATCATTTCATGGCCTGCGAATCCCTTATCATATGATTCATGGCCCAGGACGTCATGGTCTAAGGACATCACCCTCACCGTCCAAAGACAACTTTCATGGTCCAAAGGAAATTTGTGTCATGTTTAAATTCTCACAATAATCCATATATACTTGCGTGCATCGTGTTTTAAGTTTTGCAGGTAATCCAGGAAGTAACCGTTTGCCTAACGGGAGCAATCCTCGCTCCGGTTTTCGCTCAACGTTCATATCCTGCAATTATTTCAAACGCAACCAACCACCATCAGTTACCCACTTTTACTTGATAACCGTTCAGATACTCGTTTTGAGATACATCCATAATATTTCAGAGTCACATTCATGATTTCGCGCAAATTCATCTGATATTGTCCTACCCAAAAGAACCCTTTTCTGAAGCATACGACCGTTCCTATGTCAACTCCATCGGTTCAGTTCACCGTTGGATCCAGAACTACACACGGCTTGATTCCCGTAACACCAAGGATATGTAGGCAACTCATGAACCAGGGTTCGGCCCCATTTTTCAAATCACACCATACCTCACTCAATTCGGCCAAAATTGGTCATCATATTCTTTACCAGACAACTCTTTCATCATTCCCGGGTAAAGAGGGGCAGTTGTTGATACCGAATTGTGCCCTCATATTTTTCAAAATATATACATGCCTTCAAAATAGCATTTTATGCATCATTATGTAAGTTTACAAATCTATACAAGCATCTCCTATAATATTCCATATTTTTAGAGCTCTTAAATTAATTGTTTTGCGTTTAAATTATATAAATATCTAGTTATTATCCCTTTAAATTATTTTTTGATGAATTAGTTACCTAAAATTATTATTTTTGCACCTATAATATATGTTTCAAATATTTTATTTCATTCCATATAATTATATTAGCATTTTAAAGCTATTTATCTAATTTTATAATAATGACCTCTATTCATACACACTTGCTCTTTATTTTATATTAGTTGTGTCAAAATAGCATATTTATATTTTTATAATACTAAGTTATTTTTTTAACATTTCAGTGCATAAATAATATTTTCATTTATTTATTAAGCATTTTTTAAAAATCATTTTGATAAAATTTTGGGTATTTAAATAATAGCCATTCTAACCAATTGTGGACCACATTAGTGGCCCAAAACTACTTAAACCTTAGCCCAGTCCATCCCAGCCCAAAGCCAAATGACCCTTAGTCTCAAACCCGGTCGGACACGTCTCAAATAACTGCCACATTTCCCTTGTGATTCTGGCCGTTGATCTCAAATGATCAACGACCCATAATTAACCTACCAGTTTTAAACAAATCTTACCCAAACCCTAAACCTTATTTCGCATGTCTGCCGCCCCCAAATACTCTCGAACCTTCTCTTCTATCCACAAAAATCCTAGTCGCCCCCTCAAATCTCTCCAAATCTGTCTCAACCATGGATTCTCTCCATGATTTCCTTACCTTCTTTGTGTTATCTCATTATTTTTTACAAAACTATGGTATCACCCAGTACTTTCCTAAATATGGCAAGTACTATCTCTCAGAATCTGGCCATTCGACTTCAATCGCTTGAATCTGGACAGTATTTAGTCTATATACATCATAACCATGGCTATATGGGTCCGATTAGCCAAGAGTTTTGGCCAATCTTTGATTTATGTCAATTAGGGTTTATGTATTTTTTCCCTAATACAATTTTTATTGATTCTGCATGTTGATACTTCCTTATTTATGTTCGATTATACAGTTTTCCTTGTTTACTAGTTCGATTTCTGTCACTATATAAACCCTTCCCCATCCCCCTCTGAAGTAGACTGGAATCGATATACTTTCACTAAAAATTGGATCTTTGTTCTATGATTCCCTCATTCTCTTGTTCTGTACTTCATTTTGGCCGGCTGAAAGCCAAGGCCACTGAGATTCTGTTATTCGAACTTTCTCTTCATGCGAGCATTGCCCGGAGTTCTTCTGAAGCTCTTGGGAACTTTGACGCATTGAGATTCTGGGTTCTTGTGGATATCTGTAATGAATGCCTCACATATGTAATAACATGTGTTAAAACCTTCACTGTTAACTATGATTTATTTCTCTGCTATTGTGTCACTCAACATGCTCACTTGATCTCATACCTCTTTAATGATGGCTTTAAATTATAGAACAGTTATCTCAACTTGTTTTCTAAACCATGTTTGAACTGTTTCGATATTAAGATGAATCCCTGGCATAACTTAGACATTCCCTAGTTAATTCGTCTATTGGTCAATACTTGAATGCCTACGTTTGCAATTTGACATTAGTTTATTTTCACTTTGTTCTGAATCTCTTCAATGATTATCTTGCATATGTAATGTGTTCTAATCTGTGTTAAGATTTTTTTCTATCAACTATGACCTTTCTTCCCTGCCAATATGTCCCCAACATGTCTTTGGCTCACTTAATTCCTTGTTCCTTCAGTGATTACTTGACTTGTCACAATATGTGTTCCCCTATCATGTCTAATTGCTGTCTTGTTCCCTGATGAGAGTTAACATGTCTGTTTCATAACATCAAGACCTATACTTAGCACAATATGGACCTTCTTTAGGTAAATAGTCTACTGTGTTAATGCTTGAATACCTACTTGTGCTATTTAACATGAGCTTACTCTTCACTCATTACTGAATCTCTATGATACTTGTCTTGCATACATAATGTATTGTAATGTTATAAGACCGTTTCCCTCAACTGTGATCTTGCTTCCCTGCTAACATACCCCCTCCCCCCCCCCCCAGGATATCTTAATCGCCTGTTCCTTCAGTGATTGCTTGGACTATCATAATGTGTGCTTCCCATCATGTTCCAATGCAATCTTGCCTCCTGATGAGAATTAACATGTTTGTTTTATGATACTAAGATTCATGCTTAGCTTAATCCGAACCTCTTAGGTCTCAATTGGTTTAATGTCAAGAATGATAATCTATGTATATCTTGCAAACCTATTTCTTCCCCAATTTCATTCAATATGAGGCTATCTATGTGGTGCTTTACTGTCCTGCTGAACCTACTAGCCTATTTGATTAATTACTTTATATCCTCAATTTGGCTATGTCTACTTTAGGATATGAATGTATCTCCTAACTTCTGTCCATTTTCCTCACTGGAAACTTTTGTTTTTCTGAACTCTACATTCTTAGCCGGCTGAAAGCCAAGGCTACCTAGGTTTTATTATTGGCCTCCCTAGTGTGAGCACTACTCGGGGTCCAATTGAGACCCTTGTGAAATCTAACACACCAGGGCTTGGTCCTTAGCCACTCCCCCAATCTCAAAATTGTTCCTATTCACTCTACTTCCCCCTGTTATGTGTCGTGTACCTGAATTTGGTTGGTTCAAGTGATGCAACATTTGGTGCCATGGTTGAGTAAACTGGTTCTGGTCTCCCCTATGGGTACCTGAGTCGTGTATTGAATGTAGACATTTGTTGAAGGCCTGGGTATGTTGTGTAAGAGCTATTGAAGTCCCAGACAATACTGGGTATTTATTTTATTTGGGCCTGTGGTGGGCCTCTTATCGCTGTTGTGTGACACTTGTATTTTTACTCGTATTTGAGCCTGTAATAACTTTTGTATAAACACTTGGGGAATTAGTAAGAAGGGAAAACGGGTATGTCTAACGTTTGCATGAAAGGGCAGCCAACATGCCTATAGGATTCACATGACTTATCCAACTTGCTATGTATATGCCTTTAATCTTGGTCGCACTATTAGAAATCATGCGATTAGGACAAGTACACACACACACTATCTGCTAGAAAATATGAATTCAAATTTTTCCATTATTCTTACTGATACGTGTTACTAGAAAACCTACCTATAGCAATAAATATTAATGAATTTTCCTTCAATTCACTTCAGTTATTCACTAGAAATCATGCCATAGGATTTTGATCACTTCATTTGCTATTGTATCACATTATTCACTAGAAATCTTGTTTATAGGACTAAGTATAAATAAAACGAGTTCTAATCATCAATTGTTAAAGATCCTTCCTCTTGGAAATAATTGCTTGTCAATTGGTTAATATAGACTACTTAAACAATGTTCCTGAACGTCACTATTAGGAAAATCTGGATAATTCTCGGGCTCTTCCCAACAGATTTTGTTATACCCAACTGCGTAGATCACCTAGGCATCATACATATAGGATTGGTAAATTAAAACTCTCAATAATTTGCTTATAATACCCGCATGATTCTGTCTATA
This sequence comes from Nicotiana tomentosiformis, assembly GCF_000390325.3. Lineage (NCBI taxonomy): Eukaryota > Viridiplantae > Streptophyta > Magnoliopsida > Solanales > Solanaceae > Nicotiana > Nicotiana tomentosiformis. The sequence continues at coordinate 116,872,038 of NC_090819.1, forward strand.
AGCTATATCCTGTATCTGAAATTACCTGTATACTTTGATCGCCTAGAAATCATGTTTATAGGATTCTGCAGATTCATGACTTGTATGTGTTTGCGTGTATTTATTTCTTAAATGCGGAGGAAACTTGAGCCCCCTTTATTGAAATAATTGAAGTCCAATGTGTTTTGTATGTCGCCTAGTTTTATCATTTTGAGCAGCCAAAGTTTAACTCTAGAACCACCCTAATAGATGTCCAATACCTCCTGGACCATAGGTATGGGACGAGTAATGCACGCATAGGGTACGACCTATAACTGAATTAGAATGCTTTTAGGTAACAACTTTAACATAGTAATCGGGTAGCAGGAGATGATAGTATGTGACTGCTGAATAATATGAGTAACACCCCATCTTAAGGGAGTTACGAGGTATTATTTATGTTGCACGGGGTGATCTTTTAGGCTAAAAACCGTAGGTCCCCTTTTTGCTTCTTTATATGTTGTTATTAGATCTAAATAGTTGTGTCCCTATATTCGCACCAAAATCTGTATTTATCATGTTGTAATAAAGTTCTGTGACTTCTGAACTCCCTTTGTTTATTTGACCACCTAGCTTAATTGTAATCCACATAATCTTAAGTTCAGTCGGGACCCACAACTGTGGACCTCGAAGAGTGCCTAACACCTTCTCTTTGAGGTAACTTGAGCCTTTGCCCAATCTTTGGTGGCGTTGACTAGTCAAACAAAGTCATTTGCATAATAGGTGCCCTAACACACCTTAAACCGTTAGGTGGCGACTCTCCTCTTTTAATACCTCCTTAAAAGAGTTGTCACATGTCGAAGCCCGATTTCACAAGAAAAAAGGGGCGCACCATCAGTCTCTCTTATTTATTATTGATGCATCATATCACTATTTTTGGGTTGCTTATCATGATTTCTGAGAGCCCGAGAGGCTGGAGAGGTTGATGACTGAGTGAGGCCGAGGGCCTAATTGTGAGGATATTTATGGGATCGAGCTGCACATCGCAACATGTTTCATTGTTATATGCCATGATTGGCTTGATATAACGCTTGGGCTGAAGGAGCCACTCCAGAGTCTGCACACACACCCAGTGAGTGCAGGTACCTACTGGGTGTGAGTGCCGAGTGTGAGAGACGAGTGTCGAGTGATGAGTGACTGTGAGGAATGATTGACGGTCAGGAAAGAGTGACTGTGAGGTTGGAGTAAATGGGAGGACTGAGTGACTGTTACTCTGAGAGGATGCATTGATTTCATTTTTTGCTGCATTTCAGCTGTAATATATTACTATTTTGAAGATTTTGGAAAAATATTATTTTCTGTTTCGGTCTAACTTGATATGAAATTTCAGTGAAATCTTAAGTGTTGAACTTGAGAGCATGCCTACTCTTTTATATTGGAAAGTATTGTATTTGGACTTAACTGAGAAACTCGTCACTACTTTCAGTTCTTTATTTATTATTGTTACTTACTGAGTTGGTTGTACTCATACTACACCCTGCACTCCGTGTGCAGATCCAGGTGATCCCGGATATAGTGGGTGTTGATTCTTTCGCACAGTCGATTTTTCAGAGATTCAGAGGTAGCTTCCATGTTTCGCAGACCTTGTCTCTACTTCCCTATCCTTTTATTATTGTATTTGGTCTCAGATTATTATTAAAGACCAGATTTTTCCCAGACTTGTAATGTATAGATGCTCATGTACTCAGTGACACCAGGTTTTGGGAGTATTATATCGGAATTTGCTAGATTTTTTGGTATTGTATTAAACATTATGTTTTCAAACTTAAAGGAAATCATGGGTTATTGATGTTGTCACCTTGCCTAGTACAAAATAGGCGCCATTATGAAAGGTTTGGATTTTGGGTTGTGACAAGTTGGTATCAGAGCCTAGGTTACATAGGTTGCACGAGTCATTAGTAGGTTTAGTAGAGTCTTGCGGATCGGTACGGAGACGTTTGTACTTATTTTCGATAGGATGCCTAACCCTTAGAAAAATTTCACTTTCTTGTATTCTGTCATGCCAATTTGTTGATTCCGGAAACTAAATTTTTGTTATTTTATTCTCTCACAGATGGTGAGGACACGTACTATCAAATCAGATGGTCAGCCACTAGTGCCACCAGTTAGGGTTGCGAGAGGCCGAGGCTGAGTTAGAGGTCGAGGTATGGCTTATGCAGCGGTTGGAGAAGCACCTGTAGTACCGCCAGTTGCTCCAGTTCAGGCACCAACTGTGCCCATTGTGATTCCAGGCCTTCAGGAAACTTTGGCCCAGATATTGATAGCTTGCACTGGTTTTGCTCAAGTGGTTTCGACTCAGGCCGTACCTACCATTTCTCAGGCCGGGGGGGGTGGTACTCATACCCCTGTTGACCATACTCAAGACCACGTAGTACAAGGACTTCAGATACCGGGGGCACTACCAGCCCATCCGGCTGCAACTGCTCAGGCCCAAGTATTTCTTGTTATGGCAGAAGATGAGTAGAGGAGACTTGAGAGGTTTGGGAGGCTTCAACCTCCATCATTTAGCGGTGCTGAGTTAGAGGATGCTCAGGTATTTCTGGATAAGTGCCAGTGGATGCTGCGGACAGCGGGTATTCTGGAGACAAGTGGGGTCTCATTCACTACATTTTAGTTTTCTGGGGCTGCCTTCATATGGTGGGAGGCTTATGAGAGGCGCAGGCCAGTTGGTGCAATACCACTTACATGGCAGGAATTCTCCGTTCTCTTTTTGGAGAAGTTAGTGCCGCAGTCTCGCAGAGAGCAGTTGTGTAGACAGTTTGAGCAGTTACGTCAGAATTGCATGTCTGTGATGCAGTACAAGATGAGATTTTCTGAGTTGGCTCGTCATGCAGTTTGGTTGGTTCCAACTGATAGGGAGAGGATTAGGAAGTTCATTGATGGCCTCATATATCAGCTGCGGTTACTTATGACTCGGGAGAGAGTACTGGGTGCTACTTTTGATGAGGTAGTTGAATTGCGCGGCAAATAGAGATGGTCTGTAGTCAAGAACATGGATAGAGGGAGGCCAAGAGGCCTCGTGGACCAGGTGATTTCAGCGGTATTCCTTCAGGGGGTCAGTTTTACCGCGGTAGGGGTCGTCCTTACAGACACGCTCAGATGAGTCATCCAGTTCACCGTGGTGAACCATCTAGCCATGGTTCATACAGTTCTCATCAGGGTCAGCCATCCCTCGGCGCCCTTCCAATCCATAGTTTGTCCCTTTCCCCTTTTATTCAGGGTTCATTTGCGCCGGGTGCTTCTTGCAGTTATCCTGGTTCTCGGGGCCCGATTTAGTCTGCACCACCATCAATACGAGGGAGCTTCTTTGAGTGTGGGGAATTTGGGCATATGTGGAGACAGTGTCCTCCTTGCTCGGGAGGTCCAGTGTAGCAGAAGACTCAGACTATGACTTCAGCACCAGTTACTTCACCACCCGCCCAGCCAGCTCGAGGTGGGGGTCAGTCAGCTAGGGGCCGCCCAAGAGGGGGAGGCCGATCAGGTGGCGATCAGGCCCGATTCTATGCTTTTTGTTCCAGGCCAGGTGTTGTTGCTTCAAATGCAGTGTTCACAGGTATTGTTTCAGTGTGCCACAGGGAGACTTCTATATTATTTGAACCTGGTTCCATTTATTCATATGTGTCATCGTACTTTGCTCATTATTTGGATATTCCCCATGAGTCTTTAGTTTCACTTGTTCGTGTATCTACGCTGGTGGGCGATACTATTATTATGTACCGTATATATTGGCCTTGTGTGGTAACCATTGGAGGACTGGAGACTAGAGTAGATCTTTTATTACTCAATATGGTTGATTTCGATGTAATTCTGGTTATGGTTTAGTTGTCTCCATGTCATGCTATTCTGGACTGTCATGCTAAAACTGTGACGTTGACGATGCCGGGGTTGCCAAAAGTTGAATGGAGAGGTTCTCTAGATTATGTCCCTAGTAGGGTAATTTCTTATTTTAAGGCCCAATGTATAGTTGGAAGGGATGTTTGTCATATTTGGCCTTTGTGAGAGATGTGGATGCAGATACTCCTATTATTGATTCAGTACCAGTTGTGCGAGACTTTTCAGATGTATTTCCTACAGACCTGCCGGGTATGCCACCCGACAGGAATATTGATTTTGGTATTGACTTGGTGCAGGGAACTCAACCCATTTTTATTCCTCTGTATCGTATGGCACCAGCTGAGTTAAAAGAATTGAAAGGGCAATTTCAGGAACTCCTTAAAAAGGGATTTATTAGGCCTTGTGTGTCACCTTGGGGTGCACCGGTTCTGTTCATGAAAAGGAAAGATGGTACTATGCGGATTTGAGATCTGGGTATCACCAGTTGAAAATTCGGGATTCGGATATTCTAAAGACAACATTGAGAACTCGTTATGGCCACTATGAATTTCTTATGATGTCTTTTGGGCTAACCAATTCCCCAGCAGCATTTATGCATTTGATGAATAGTGTATTCCAGTCATATCTTGATTTATTTGTCATAGTATTTATTGATGATATTCTGGTGTACTCACGTAGCCAGGAGGAGCATGCACAACACTTGGGTATTGTATTACAGAGGCTAAGAGATGAGAAACTTTATGCCAAATTCTCTAAGTGTGAGTTCTGGCTTAGTTCGGTGGCATTGTTGGGACATATAGTGTCCAGTGAAGGAATGAGGGTGGATCCGAAGAAAATAGAGGTAGTTCAGAGTTGGCACAGGCCATCTTCGGTTACTAAAATTCGAAGTTTTCTTGGCTTGGCCGGTTATTATCGTCATTTTGTGGAGGGTTTCTGGTCTATCACACCGCCTATGACTAAATTCACCCAGAAAGGTGCTCCGTTTAGGTGGTCGGATGAGTGTGAAGAGAGCATTCACAATCTCAAGACAACTTTGACTACAGTTCCAATATTGGTGTTGTCTACTGGTTCAGGGTCTTATACTATTTATTGTGACGCATCGCGTATTGGTCTCGGCGCAGTGCATATGCAAGATGGTAGGGTGATTGCCTATGTGTCCAGACATTTAAAGGTACATGAGAAGAATTACCCGGTCCACGATCTTGAGTTAGCAGCTATCGTACATGCCTTGAAATTTTGGCGGCATTACTTGTACGGTGTCCAGTGTGAGGTATATACCGATCATCGGAGTCTACAACATATGTGCAAATAGAAAGATCTTAATTTGCGGCAGCGAAGGTGGTTAGAGTTGCTTAAGGATTACGATATCACTATTCTCTATCATCACGGAAAGGCCAATATAGTGGTCGATGCCTTGAGTCGTAAGGCGGAGAGTTTGGGCAGCGTAGCATACTTACCGGTAATGGAGAGGCCTTTAGCCTTGGATGTTCAGGCCTTGGCCAACCAGTTTGTTAGATTGGATGTTTCTGAGCCGAATCGAGTTTTGGCTTGTGTGGTTTCTCGATCTTCTTTATATGATCGCATTAGGGAGCGCCAGTATGATGATCCCCAACATGGTAATGCCAAGGAGGTCACTATTGGGGATGACGGTGTATTACGGGTGAAGGACAGGCTATGTGTGCCTAATGTAGATTTTTGCGTGATTTGATTCTCCAGGAAGCTCACAGTTTGCGGTACTCCATTCATCCAGGTTCCGCGAAGATGTATCAGGATTTGAGACAGCACTATTGGTGGAGGCGAATGAAGAAAGATATAGTTGGGTTTGTAGCTTGGTGTTTAAATTGTCACCAGGTAAAGTACGAGCATCAGAGACTGGGAGGATTACTTCAGAGACTTGAAATTTCGGAGTGGAAATGGGAGCGTATTACCATGGATTTCGTAGTTGGACTTCCACGGACTTTGAGGAAGTTTGATGTTGTTTGTGTTATAGTAGATCGATTGACCAAATCTGCGCATTTTATTCCAGTTGGTACTAATTATTCTTCGAAGTGGTTAGCTGGGATTTATATTTGCGATATTTTTCGCCTACACGGTGTGCCAGTGTCCATCATTTCAGATCGGGGCACGCAGTTTATATCACAATTTTGGAGAGCAGTGCAACGAGAATTGGGCACACAGGTTCAATTGAGTACAGCATTTCACCCTCAGACGGACGGACAGTCCGAGCGCACTATTCAGATATTAGAGGATATGTTGCGTGCTTGTGTCATTGATTTTAGGGGAACTTGGGATCAATTTCTGCCACTCGCGGAGTTTTCTTACAATAACAGCTACCAGTCGAGTATTCAGATGGCTCCGTTTGAGGCATTATATGGGAGACGGCGTCGGACTCCTGTTGGTTGGTTTGAGCCGGGTGAGGCTAGGCTATTACGTACTGACTTGGTTCAGGATGCTTTGGAGAAGGTTAAAGTGATTCAGGAGCGGCTTCATACGGCATAATCTAGATAGAAGCGTTATGCCGACAGGAAGGTCTGTGATGTTGCTTACATGGCTGGGGAGAAGGTTCTGCTCAAGATTTCACCAATGAAGGGTGTGTTGAGGTTCGGGAAGAAGGGAAAGTTGAGCCCTCGGTATATTTGGCCTTTTGAGATACTTAAGAAAATTGGAGAGGTGGCTTATGAACTTGCTTTTCCACCTAGTATATCAAGAGTTCATCGAGTGTTCCACGTATCCATGCTCCGAAAATATGTCGGGGATCCGTCTCATATTTTGTATTTCAGTACAGTGCAACTGGACGGTAATTTGACTTATGATGTGGAGCCGGTGGCTATTTTAGACCTGCACGTTCGAAAGTTGAGGTCAAAGAACATAGCATCAGTGAAGGTACAGTGGAGAGGTTGATGACTGAGTGAAGCGGAGGGCCTAATTGTGAGGATAATTATGGGATCGGGCTGCACACCACAGCATGTTTCATTGTTATGTGCCATGATTGGCTTGATATAGTGCTTGGGCTGAAGGATCTCCTCCGGAGTCTGCACACACCCCTAGTGAGCTCAGGTACCTACTGAGTGCGAGTGCCGAGTTAGAGTGCCGATGGATGAGTGACTCTGAGGAATGAGTGAGTGTGAGGAAAATGTGACTGTGAGGAAAGAGTGACTGTGAGGTTGGAGTGAATGGGAGGACTGAGTGATTGTTACTCTGAGAGGGTTCATTGATTTCATTATTTGCTGTATTTCAGCTGTCATATATCACTATTTTGAAGATTTTGGAAAAATATTATTTTATGTTTCGGTCAAACTTGATATGAAATTTCAGTGAAATCTTAAATGTTGAACTTGAGAGCATGCCTACTCTTTTATATTGGAAAGTATTGTATTTGGACTTAGCTGAGAAGCTCTTCACTACTTTCAGTTCTTTATTTATTATTGTTACTTACTGAGCTGATTATATTCATACTACACCCTACACTTCGTGTGCACATCCAGGTGATCCCGGATACAGTGGGTGTTGATTCTTTCGCACAATCAATTTTTCGGAGATTCAGAAGTAGGTGCCATATTTCGCAGACCTTGTCTCTCCTTCCCTATCCTTTTGTTATTGTATTTTGTCTCAGATTATTGTTAAAGACCAGATTTTTCCCAGACTTGTAATGTATGGATGCTCATATACTCAGTGACATAATGTTTTGGGAGTGTTGTATCGGAATTTGCTAGATTTTTTGGTATTGTATTAAACATTATGTTTTCAAACTTAAAGAAAATCATGGGTTATTGATGTTGGACACCGATTACCCATTCACCCCGAGCCCGGTTATATAATTGGTTTTGGAATCCGGCCTCAATTTGAGGTCTAAATTCCCAATTTATCAACCCAAGTTTCTACCCAAAAACCCCCAATTTCACCATGAAAATCTTAGATTTTTAGGTTGAAAGTTTAGGAAAAGTAGTGAAAGATTGAAAGAAATTAGTTTAAGATCTCTTATGAATGATTTGGGGAAGAAATGTTCTATGGAAAATCGCCTAGTGTGCTTCTAGGTTTGAAAATTTGGGAAATGAACCAAAAATCCCGTCTAAGTCCTATTTCATCAGCTGCAGATGTCACATATACGACCTGGGCTTCGCAAATGCGAAGCCCGCAAATGAGAAGAAACAATCGCAAATGCGAAGTCCTTCACACCTCTGTTGTCTTCGCAATTGCGAAGAGTTGTTCACAAATGCGAACTTGGGATGACCGCAAATGCGACACTATCGTCACAAATGCGAAGGATGCCTTCCCCAGATCCACTTCGCAAATGCGAAACCTGTGTGGCCCAGCTTCTCTTCGCATTTGCGATGAGAAGCTTTGCCAATGCGAACCCCTCAGAGGTCGTAAATGCGAGATTAGAAGCCTGCAACAAGATCAGTTACACCAACAAATTTCACCAAGCCCAAATTCACTCTGAAGCCTATCCGAAACTCACCCGAGCCCTCAGGCCTCTAAACCAAAAGTGCACACTAGTCTAAAAATATCATACAAACTTGCTCGCGTGATCAAATCGCCAAAATACGGACCCGTTATCAAAAAAGTAAATCCAATATCTCGAGCTAGGTACTTTCGAATTCGATTTCGGGCATACGCTCAAGTCCCAAATCACAGTACGGACACACCGAGACCGTCAAAACATGAATCCGGGTCCGTTTACCAAAAATATTGACCGAAGTCA